>NC_139721.1:109343477-110543477 GCF_964211835.1 Anser anser
GGAGTAAATAATGGTCCACAGCTACACAGTACAAGGCAATTTAGACCAGGACATTGACTAAAAGAAAGAAATTAAACACGCATTCCCACACAGTTCGTTTTTTGCAAAACATTCAGGACTGATGGAAAGCTGTTTATTTAGATTCAGTCTGATGGTGTTCAGTAGATGCCAAAAGACATAAAATCACCAAAACAGAAATGTGAAAATTCATTGCTCTGTAGAATCAGAGTAGGAAAATCAGCAATAGCACCATGAGCATTTTAATGGCACTGGAACCCTGTTCCAGTAGTTATGAGCAGAAGTTCGCATCTCTTGAACACCAACATCATAGAATCATCACAGAATGGTTTGGGTTGGAAGGACCTTGAAGACCATCCAGTTCCAACCCCCTGCCATGGGCAGGGACACCTCCCACCAGACCAGGTTGCCCAAAGCCCCATCCAGCCTGGCCTTGAGCACTTCCAGGGAGGGGTCATCCACAACTACATCTGTCTATCTATCCACACACACACACATACTGTTACCTGTATTACAAACCAGTATATTTATTCTATGTGCATGAACCAAAGTACCTTTTATTTAAAAATATTTTCTGTTCGTAACCAAGAAACCACGAATCACCTCTACTGTTAGTACACAAAGTAGTCTACCTTCTTTCATTTCTTACTGAACAAATCTCACATCTCTCCCCTCCCTTGCAACAAAAGAAAGACCTGACTAAGATTTAAAACTGCTAGGTACATGCCCCGAGCTGCACATCCTCCTCTCCTCTAGAAGCCAACAACCTAGCTGTCCTCTCTCTGTGCTCGCTGCTGGCAGCACTTTCTACACAGAAATGACAAAAAGTAACAGGAGACTCAGGTGTTAGCTTCACACATCTGGAGAACTGCGACTTTGTGGGATGCAGGCATGTGATGTGGTGACAATTCACCACTAGTCAATGTCCTGCTCCTGCTTGCACCCTGCTGGTTGTACTTTATGTCCATTCAGGGGATACCTGTTCCCAAGATCTGGCACTTGGCACCTGATTGCTGTGAAGTGAGCAACACAGCTTGGTGGGAAACTGCAAATCCTGGGATTGCTGAACTTGCCTTGAGTTGCTGCCGTGCTAGGGTTTATCTGCAACATTGCTTTACTTGGTTTTGTTATGCTCAGGCAAATAAAAAGCACCTCCAGATTTATCACGGCTCATCTCAGTTCACTTTAAAGAATGAGGCCTCAATCTGGAGTCCATGTGCCGCAGCACCAGTCACACACACAGCCGTTCTTCCAAACTTGGCAAATGATGGAAGAGAATCAATCTGGAAAGATTTTGGGGAAAAGGGGGGCAGTTCTCTTGTCATTTGTCCAGGTCTCACCACCAATTTATAAAGCATTCTGCTAGCCTTACAGACCATGTCTGTAACAGGATGTTTGCTTACAATGTGCACTAATATTAACTCCGTATGTGTCATATGATGAATCTGTAGGAGGCTGTACTTCCTATGATTTAACATCCCATTACTGTTCACTGTACTGATGATTACTTTTTCTCTGCTGATCTTCAGGCTGACAGCCAGAAGAGATGACAATATCTGCTCATACAGCTAATTGTAGCTATATCACAGGATCTAATGAGCTGTTTGTCCAGGGGTACATAGATGTAAGTGTACTTACATTAAGTGTCTACAGAATATGAAATGTAGCTAGCAACTAACTGCTAATGCCCATATCCAGGTACTAGAATGATGTGTGTCAGCATTAAAGATGATTACCATATGATAATGAAAAATGTATGATAGAAAATATAAAGGATGTGGTAGATAGAGAGTTCAGGATATTTTGTGTAAAATAAGAAAGTGGTTCCTATATAGTCAGAGCATGGATTCAATCATTTTACAAGTGACAATATAAAGCTAGCTTGAACAAGTATCTCTCTGTCAGCCTAAAGGAAGCCTACCTTGACTAGCTGTCATGCTAGTTTCCATGTCATGACAACTCTCTATACATCGAGCAGAAGCATATATAATCACTAAGTATCTCAGAGTAGACCATGGAAGATAAACTGAAACTTTTCTTCCAAGAAAGGCTTCTTTCCACCTGTTAGTTTATACGATGCTTTCTCATTAAATCTTCTATCACAAGGACTAGATTTCTAGATGGCATTCATCCATGCAAAAGGTGTTACTCAAACTGCTGTTAACCCAAGCCCACAGAGGGCCAACTGTGGTGAACATGAAAAGAACAAAGCACAGGAATACCTACCAAATGCAATCAGCACCAGTGTGTAAGTAGTCAATGTATGGAAGGTGATTTTGGTCTCGAGACCAGCATGAGGTAGAAAAGACCATGCCAATATTTAGCCAAGGAATCGTCACTCCTAAAACAGAGATTGAAAATGAGTTTTGAGTAACTGCCATTTCTAATTAAAATACAGTTTGAGGTCATCTTGGTAGAAAAATCTTCTACCTGTCAGCTGACCCTGAAGTTTTAAGTCTTCCTATCAGAGTGAATAATTAACAAAGAGTGATTTATTTAATAAATTCAGCATTTTCCACTACCAGATGTTTACAGTGCCCTTCAACATATTTGTTTTCCAATAGCTGTAAAAAATGTTATTCTTCAGATTATTGACAAAAGCCCATAATTCAAGCTCAATGCCATTGATCAGAGGAGGTTGCTTCATGTTGTCAGGTGTATGTATACATGTGAACATGTATCCTCTTTCCCAGCTGGTGGGGTCCAGGCTCAACATCTGCACAGGTGACTGGATTTTGCTTTCAACTAATGTTTCGACTGGTAAACTTCAATGGCACAGATGCAGCTGGAGCTTGTAACACTCGTGACAATTCATTTAAAAAACCTGCATGCTGCTTTACCCAGCACTCATCTAGGTTTGCAAATAAGAAAGTTGCATGGCTCTGTCTTTCATCACCTTGACAAAAAACAAGAACACCGATGTACTGGCAACAACAGAAAGTGATACTGCAAGCACAACTGGTTCCTCCCAGGTATATGGTCTCAACCGTTCATTAATTCTTAATCTGCACACCTGCTTTCAGTCCTACAAACACCAACTGCTACATATAACTGCCTCTCTACCCGGGCAGCCACCCAACAGAAGGACTGGAAAGAGTGAGAAGGCTTTGATGACTACACAACCACATTTAGAGGGAACTTAGGACTGCTGAAAACGTAGGAAAGAAAGAGCCTTGCTTACCAGGCACAGCACCAAGATGTCGCAGGATGGATCCTGTATTATTAGGAAGGACTGTGAGGTTCCACCCATGCCTGTTCAAGGGGCGACACAGAGGCAGATATATGTCAGTGCCACGTCCCCGCTACCAACGTCCCCAGCACTGCGCTGCCCTGCTGGCCTCGTGCCCCCACCTCTGCTCGTATCAGTGGGGCAGCCAGCACTGACTCTGTGACCTTACCTTGAAAATGGTTCAGATTTCCCCACAGGAAAGCCACTCCCGTGGGTGTTGGTATCTACTTTTCCACAATGCACTGCTACATGGCAATCTTTCTGTTCCACTAACCGCCAATATTCTTGCTGTTGCGAAAGAAAACGGTGACATTTTCAGTTTGTTGAACAAGCTATCTCCCGTTACATTAAAATATAAACCCCAGAAATGACATCAGAAATGTAACTCAACATACAACACTGCTTAAAAATAAGAACATAAATAATTAAAAGTAACAGTGGATTGCAAAGACAGAATTTAGATCTCTTTGTTCCTGTGCTTCATCAGAAAATGAATTAAAACATCTTTCTCTCCCCTCAGTTCATCAACACCTTTATTAAAAATGTTTAGGAAAAAAAATCAAAAGAAATCAGTACCATATATATCTAATAAATTAATTTTCTTCCACACCAGATATCCCACACTGAACTGTGAATGGTAGTGCCTGAACACCAACTATGCTGAACCCGCATGCTCAATCTCTCCCCTATAAAACATTTGCCACCCCTTGTGTTGGTCTCACCTCTACTTCAGCTACTGTAGGCTCCTTTGTGAAGCACATGTTCATGATGTTTCTTGCTGTTCGGTAGAAGGTCGTTAAAGAAACAGACCTACCCTGTGGAAAAAGAAAATATAATGAAAAGTGAAAATAAAAAAAGGTGCCTCCATCTCCCCTGGCTTCACTCTTCTCCTTACATGCTCAATCTCAAATCACAAAGAGAAGGATGTCTTCAGAACACATGTGGATCTAAACTCATTTCTTATTAGGGAAAATATCTCAAATAATAGAGAAATCTTGTCACATGACATCATATTTAATGTCAAAATAATATTGTCAAACCAATCCTTTAGAAGACCAACTGAACATTCAAAGAAAGCCATGTACACTGCTTCGTCCAGCACAGCTCTGCATCTGAAAACTACAGGAGACGGACACACAACTTGGTACTCAACCCTCCCTGAATTTCAGATTCAGATCCAAAGGACCATGTGGCTATGCTTTTACCTACACAGAAGGAGATGAAAAAGACAGAAAATTCACAGAAATGTTCAGCATCAAACCAGTATTGTATGAGATCAAGGGGGTCACAAAAAAATAAAGTTTACTGCAATTACAGTAATCACCTGCACACAAAAACTAGTTATGCCCCATTCAATAAAAGTACAATTTCAAGGAACCAGGACCATTTATTGCAAGGCTGAGAAAAGTAAAATACAGTAAAATTGCCAAATGAGTGCACTCTTTCTTGGCACTACTGCAGGACATAGCCTGTATGAGAGGAGGACCTGACTTGGTTTTCTGTTTGAGCTCTATCTAACTTTCTGGGTACCTGCTTTCATGTGCATCTATAACAGCAGTAGCTCTGGGAGCATCCTCTGAAGACACTGAAGGCAGGAGCACCAGAACCCACTTGCTCCTTTCAGCCAGACGTACCAGTACACCCGTACAGGGACAGACCTATCGCCTTCTCTGCTCCAGGGAAGAGGAGGAGAACTGGGAAGCCACAACCTGTGAGAGCTGGGGGGTGCCAAGCTCATGAACCCCACAGTAGCTGCTGTGGCCACGCTGGTTTACAGGGATCACTGTAGGCCAAGACCAGCATCGCTCTGCAAACACAAGGTTGAAAACATCTCCCGCACCTTACCAGATCTATTGCTCCTTCCTCTAAACCCCAGCGTGTTCACCACTCACCCAACTGAGCAACCACAGGCTTAAACTCCATGTAAATTGACGTTTTATCTCCTGGACTGCTACCTTTTAGGTTTTCCAGTAATGAAACAGATCTGCCAAACTGCCTAAGCCTTTTCTCTTGTTTATTTATGAACTATGCCCAAGAGTAAGATGGGAACAACTGCACAGCAGCCTTTCGCCCAGAGGCCAAGTCTATCACTTTGCCGGGCTCCTATGATTGTGACATCGTCACTTTTTTAATTGAACGCAATGCAATTAGCCGTAGCAAAAGTTTATGAAATGCCCACAGCCTGGGGCCCTCCAGTTCCCATAAACTTCAGAGCTGGATGCTTTGCGATACAATAAGCAATTTCCTTCATCTTTTAATGCCATCATGAATCATTTACTGAAGCAGAGTCTTAAAACAAAAAGTCCCATAAAATGCAGGGCCCGCACCAACAGTTGTCAAACTTGAGCACATACTTCACTGTTCACAAGCTGACAAACACTCTGCAACAGCTTTCTCTCATCCTACAAAGAGAAGGAAGCATGAGGATCGATCTTCCAAGATTAGCTGTGTCTTTCTGTTTTTCAGATATGCAGCAAGCAAGAAAAGAAGAAAAACTCGACAGTTTGGCCCTTCAAAATTGCATTTACTCATTTTTTCCTCAATCAAGAATTTAGTATCTTTTTAGTCTCCTAGAAGTTGTAAAACAAATTTAATGATTGAGGTTTTCTATCATTTTATTTGTTTGCTTGTGTTTTTTTTTTTTTTAAATCTGAGGGATCTCACAAAATTTTCTAATGGGTGTCCAGAAAATAATTTAAAAATGCTGTAGCGGGGCACCTTGACCAGAATGCAGAATTAAGTGCTGAAAAATAAAATAACTTTCTAAATGCCCTCAAAAAATGCTTGAGCAGTTCAGCATCTGTCTTGGGAACTTCAAGCTACTAACCACAGTCTCTGTTGCTGTGACAGAGACACTATATAGAGTATTTTCTCTCACAACATGACAGAGAAAGGATTATGGGACAAGCTTTCCTTTTCCTTTTTTTTTTTTTTCCCCCATGGCCTCTGCATCAGCCTCAAGAACGAACTAGGAGGACCATCAGCAAGCCTGCCTGGTGTATGTCATTCCTGGCCATGGCGTGGAAATGCAAGGAAAGGCACAGAGAAGGATCCTGCAAGACTCCAAACATTACAGGTGTCAAAGCAACCACGGCATGACCTGGCTGAAGTGAGCTCAGCAAGGAGTTTCTCGGCCACTTCCCTGGGAGCGCTGGTAAAACTCGCTTTGATGATTTCTTCTGCCTGTCCCCGCAACAGGCCTGCTTGTAAGCATTCAGGTTGTGCTGTATGGAAACCAGTGCTCTGGTTTTAGTCAGCTCCACTCCAGATTTTTAAAATATTTTCAGAGCTACCAATGGGGAAGAAGAAGTAAGTGAAAATCTTGCAACAGGTAACTCTTTGATGGCTGCAGTCTACTTAACATACTTAGAGACGACATTTTATTAAAGGCAGGCAGAAAAAGCCATACATTTAGGAGGTAAAGAAAGCAAGGGCAGCAGCCTGCAGCATACACCTAAAAGCACAGCAGGCCTTACAGCCTGGCAAGGAGCAACACTGAAAGTAATTTGGGAGCCCTGGCAGAAAATCAGCCAAACACAAAGGAGATTTACTCTAACCTTGACACGCGATATGGTGGTAACTGCTTCTGGAAGACTGGATGTCTCTTTCTAAAAATGCATTCCAGCTCAAGCACATGCTGACTGCAAAAATTACTGTGCAAAATCCTAAATGTATGGTCTCTCTTTATGGTCTGAGGTATAGACTTTATGGTCTAAATTGGACTGCGTCCATATGATTATGATGTTCTCCTCCAGCCCTTGATCTATTGACCTGGACATTTATAGAAGGGTTTTTGTTTTTGTTTTGTTTTTAATTAGAATGAGAAATGTGCTTTAGAAAGGAGCCATTATAATCCCACCATATGCTGAAACTGTAACACGAGGACACGTTCTGATAAAAAAAAAATTAGATTTTCTCAGAAACATGTTAATAGGAAGAGAACACTCCCCCATCCACACACAGACACAGAAGGACACCATCATTCAAGAAAAACAGAGAATGCAGGATTAAAAAGTTTGTTTCATAAAATTCCGTGAAGTACCCTCCACTTGAATCCAAAAGCCAGGCACCATCTCAGCTTGGTCTTACTAGCCAGCCTAGTAACGAATGACTCTCACTGCAAGATTTCTTATTTTTATGCTTTCGGGCTTGCTCTAAGTGCCATAACCACTTGTCAGGCATTTGTCCTTGAGGTTTAACCCCTCAAGTGCTGTGGAAATCGAAGCTCCAGCACCTCTGCTCAGACCAGGCCTCCCGAGGGAGCTGCACGGCAGGAGTCTGGTCCAGGCGAGGAGAGCACCAGCCTGCAGTCTCAGCGATGCTCCTCTCTGGTAATTCCTATGCCATGGAACAGAAATATTACTAAGGTTCGGTTACTGGGTTTTGCTGGACTCAGACAAGGTCTGATGCTTCCAGTACCACCAGTGCTTCTTGTGCAGCAACAGCAACTTGGGGGGAGCTCTCATACTTTTCGGGGGGGGAAAGGCTACCAACCATATCTTGCTTGCCTTTTTTTTTTCCCCTTATTTTCTAAAAGCCTGATTCGGATACTTCACTTAATAAATTACATTTTTGCTTTTTGAGCTACTTTTTTTTATCTTCTAAACCTCAACTTGCGACTTTCACTGGAAAAGTAGAGGCATTCCCCCCTGCTACGCTGGAGGTTGTTCATACAGCAGTCAGAGTAAGTTGTATCAAATTTTTCATTTCACATCATTAAGCACAGTATATTAACCACCGAAATGCCACTTCACTATTCACAAACACCGCTGTCATTAGATATGCTTCTGTCCAATAGGCAGATGGCAAAGAGATTGCTTTTCAAAAGCGAGACTGAGGATGGAGTCCCTGAATAAAAGAAATTCTGGCTGACAAATCGTAATAGGCTGCAAAGAAACCCGAAGAAAGCTTATAAAGCCCAAGTCATGAGCTCACGCAGTCTCTAAATAGCTTAGCAATAAGCCACTTTGGGCTATCTGGCTTCATTTCCCAGTGATGGAAGTGAGATTGGAAAGGGAAGAACGGCGTATTCCTTTCCTGGGCACAGACACTGAATTCTATATTTCTCTCAGAGCTTGGCTTAACAGTTCAGCACAACTCAGAACTGCACTGCGAGCTGCAGTGCCAAGTCCTGCTCAAGGGCAGGAGACTGCCAAATAAAACACAGTGAGAGAGTCAGCATTCTTTTGTAAATGATGTACTTGATATGTAGAGGACTAAGTGTTCATGTGACTGTTAGTGCTGAGCAAAATTTGGCATCGCAGATGAAAATATTGTTTGCATTTCAATTTGCCCTTTCTAAATGTAGTCTATTTCCAGTGATGCTAGCTTTGATGTGAAGTGCTGCTACTACAACAAGAGACTCGCAAGAAGGGGTGAGAAAGCAGAACATTGCTTTAAATGTCACTAGAAAATGAAAGTAAAAATTGTGTCTGCAAGGATAATTGGACAGAGCTATTCAAGGAACCTCTCACAAGGAGGCAGAGGGGGGTAGCCTGGCGCAGTACGTCTCCTTACGACAATAAGGCATTCCAGTTTTTCAGGCACGCCGTGCGAGCCAGGCAGATGAGGCTAAAGCCAGCAGACCGCCCGGATGTAACAGCCCACCAGCTCCCCCCAAAACTGGGTGCAACCTGGACCACAGCTGCGGCAGTTCTGCGCAAGGAAACCAGCAGAGCCCGCCTCGTTACCTTGTATATACACTTGTGTAAGTCGCTAAGAACTCCCTCCTCCTCCTCCTCGTCCTCCTTCGTGGTCTCCTTTTCCTGAGCGAAGAGCCGCCGCCTGCCCGTCTTCAGTGGGACGTCGACCTCTTTTAACTTGTTACGGAAGCCATTTTTGTGAACCACGCCGTTGATGAGTCCGTTTTTGGGCTCAAACCGGGGCAAGGAATGGAACTTGTAGGCATTCTCCGAATGTCCCTCCAAAGGTCCTTTCCTCTTCTCCAAGATTTCCTTTTCCAGCAAGACCTCCTTCTCCAGTTTCTTGTGCTCCTCGGGGGAGAGGGAGTCGTAGGAGAGCAAGTACTGGCAGTAGGCTTCCTGCAGCTTGGCCAGCCTGTCCTGTGCAGTTTTGGGGATGCGCAGCATGTCTGCCAGTTTGTTCCATTTCTTGAGGTCAGTCACTTGCTGCATCCCCCCCATCTCGTTGATCAGCTGGACGAAGCAGGCCAGGTCGAGCTCGCAGCCTCCTGGGGTCCACGTGTGCCAAGCAGCAGAGGGGGGAAAGGGAAACACAGGAACTGGTTAGGAAACCTGCGGATGGCACACGGCAAGCGCTCCTGCTAGCTGGGAACATACGGGACGTGCCACTTGTACAGCCCTGGGTACCTGGGCACCGCAGCAGGACTGTCCCCACCCTGCACGCCTCCCAGGACAGGCGCACTCTGCTGTTTTGCTAACTTAATTTGTTCACAGAATTATCGTACTTTGCTATTTGCAATGGCACTCCCTATGGCTAAATTTGCTCTTCTCGAGTTTCATGCCCATCTCTTCTCAGGGCATCCCCAGCTATCGCCTGACACGTCTTTCCCCTGTATCACCCAGCAGTAGGGGAGACAAGAGTTGTCCAACTCTTAAAAACCCCCACACTCCCACCCTCCCCTCATCTGTCACCAGTCCCACATCTGTTTTATTCAGGAAAGAAGCAAAACAAGTGTCAAGAAAGGTGCTGGCAGTCAAATAGACGAGTATTTATCCTTTCTGGAGGTGAAATATCCATTATCTCATGTCCGAACAACACTTTGAATATAATATGTATTTAAAAGGAGCACAATAACATCATTAATTTCACTACAGGTAGAAAAAAAAATAATTTAAAGATGGGGGAAGGGGGAGGAGGTGCCTTAAAAGAAAGCTGGCAACTGCTACTACATAAAAAGTTCCAGATGCATTCTCCCACTTTGAGGCCATCCATATTTTATATTCCATTACGGTTTTGTATGTTTTAAGATGACTAGCACATTTCACACTCCAGTCAAAAAATAAAAACCGAAGATTATACAAACTTCAGCATAAAAAGCAGCCAAAAGGATGATGAACAATAAAAGAAGTATCATAAATACTCTCAAAGCACAGAAATAAATCATCAGCAGAAAGAGTTAAGAAACTGGCCAAAGACCACCTACAATTCAACAGGGCACTGCTAAAGGAAGAAAGAATTAATACAAAACTGGTGTCAACATTGCTGCCACATTGTCTCTCCTTCTCTTTCTTTTTCTGTGACGAAAGTAGAAAATCATTACGCCATTGCAGTTAGCACTTAGAAAGAAATGCTATTATAAAACAGGAAAGTGCAAGAAGCAGCATTATGGTAAATATTTACTGTTGGATGCACAGCTACAGCATCTGGTAAGGCCCAGCTTTATTGTCTTGCTTGCTTGTGCAAGCAGTATTACCGCCTTAAAACTACACCATGCTGTACCTCAGACACTTCATTGCTGATCCCAGTTTTCAGTCTCCTTCATTTTCCCTCCCATACAACCTTCTTCCCTCTGTTTTCCCCTCTTCCCACTGCTTGTGCCAATCCACCATTTCCAGATGACACTGACAGCAGAGCGAGAGGCTGCCTGCTAATGGTGTCAGCATAGCCCTGGTCAAAGGTGTGGAAAGGGGGGGAAAGGTTTTTGGTTGTGGCCAAAATCACAAGAAAGACCTTGAGAAGTATACGACAAGGCTGTAGGCAGGGCCACAGCATAGCAGGTTTACCTTTTTTTTTTCTTTTTTCTTTTTTCTTTTTTCTTCTAATAGGCTAAATGTTTAAGTCTTTGAGCAAAGAAAAGGTCAACACCATTGGGAAAAAAAAAATTGAAAGGTTTTCCTTCTTTCCTCCTTAATTTTCCCCATATTATAATACTCAAGCTGGCCTCTATTACAGAAAGCACTTTTTTGGTCTAGTGTTACAAATGCACAGTTCACAAATAAACTGAAAGTATAATTTAAGATGGCTTTTTATCCAATTGATGCAGCCCTCTATATGAAGTTGAGTAACACACTCCTAACTTTGAAAGAAGCATGGTTCCGGTTTGATATTATACATGTTCTGCTGTGCAACAAATTGTGCACATCCAGTTTAAAGTCCTAGTTTCAACACAATATTTATGACTTATTTAAGAAATGCAATATTCTCCAGTATAATGGAATGATAGCTCATAATCACTCTGCAATATAAGACCGTAAGTATCACATCATTCAATCAGAGTCCCATATATCTGGCAGATGTTCCATAGGGCCAGCCACAACTATGGTTTACAAAATGGTCTCAATTATAATTCCATTTCACACAGTCATAACTTTTGGAAGCATTTATATCTCATGCTGATGTTTTCCAGGACTGGACTAAGCATGTTGCTTAAACTTTCCTTGAAAGGCTAAAGAAAAAAAAAAAGTTTTAACTCCATTTCTAAAGTGCCGATAGCAAAATGGCTTAAATATGAGACCTGGCACATGTGCAGAAACGGCGTTGTCTTTTTTTTTTTTTAATTGTCTTAGTTTCAGTACGTTAGGAATATTTTTTAATTGCCTATTGAGCAAGCTCATTAAAAAAAAAAATCTTAAATCTTCAGGTATGCGTTTAATACCAAACCTTGGCACTACACAAGTTACTGGCAAAACTCCCACTTACTTCAATGGAAATGTGATTCGGCCCTGAAAGAGGGAATCTGTATGTACGTCTACTTGAATAAGTGTGCATTTATCATCACAGATCATTTTACATCTTTCCTGCCGGAGCCAACAGATTTCTAATCTTTGTACAGTGATGATCTCCAGCTTCTTTTCTCCATTTTGTTTTTAATTTTAAACACAAGATAGGTAGGCAATTAACTGCAGAAAGGATACATAGGATGCAAATTTTATAAGAGATCACTGTTTGCTCCAGTTATATAGCACCCAGCAGAATAGAATCCTTGCCTATTAATTAGGCTCTTAGGTGCTTAAATAATACAAATAATTAACAGTAATGCCATCTTAATGCCGAGTTAAGGTATTTCATTAAAAAGTTAACATTGTTCCAGGAGCGTTAATCGAGCTGTCTTGCACATTTTCTTCTCTCTCTTGCCAATGTAAATTTAATTCATTATTCTTCTCTATTAGCATACAACCATTGCATACATTAGGCATACAAAATGTTCACTTATTGCTGCTTGAGTGATTTTAATTTTCAGATTTCCTTGAATGTTTTTGCATGGTTGTTGCAACAGAGCGCTAACCCTCACCCCTTCTCCTCAAATTCTGTCATTCTCTGTCGAGCCCCTCATTGGTTCACCGTAAACTTTGCAATCTCTTTGTGTGCTTTTATGCATTTTCACTCACTTACCATGTGTAACAAAAAACAAAATTTTAAAATGGGGAGAAAAAGCATTGTGAACAGTTTAAACAAAAAAGTGTGTCCTTTAATCCAACTAGCGTTGATAGCTGCCTCTGATGAGATAATGCCTCAAAGGCAAAATTCTAGCCTCAAGTTGCAACATGCAGATCCTGTGCGATTTGACTCAAAACACTTCAGAAACAAAGGAGAGGGTTAACACAAATTAAAAACAAAAGTTTGTTACTATGTCATGGCTGCAAAGGCAGTTGAGATGGAGGTGGCTCATTCAATAGTTCATTTGTATGCTGCTGTTGTCATGTTTTTATAAACTATTGTCACATTTTTGTCACGTGTCATATTTGACAGCAGACCATAAACCAAGAATTCTGTTAAATAAGTGATTCTCACTCAGGCATTAGCCCTGGCAGACACCTGCTGAGAGAAATAATGAAACCTCCATTTTGCAATCAACCACATTTTACTGCCTATTCTTGACACTTAATGGTTGTTAAATGTCAGCAGGTCACTGCAAATTTGTGATTTTAAGTGCCTGAGTACCCAAATAGAAGTCAGTTTCAAGATGTTTTTCCCCTTGGTTAAATGCTTTTAAAGGAAGGGGGAAAAATATTTGTATTCTTGCTTGGCAGCATCGTAACCTGTTTGGAAAACACCTTTGGTACGGTCCAAGAACATTCCAAGGCAACATTTAAACCAAGACTACCAATATCCATAGCTATACTATTTAATAAAATAAAAAGTAGGGGAAGCAGGAGATCCTTAAATCTGAAGACCACGATGCTGTATAGCATATTTCCCTGGGTAAAATAAAGAGCTAGCAGGAGGAAGGTGGCAATACAAAGCCTCCTGGCGAAGCTCTCCCACAACCTACCTGCATCGTATCTGACCAAAGGGAGAGGTCCGACACTCTGTAGTGTTAATTGAACAGGGGTTCAGTTAAGCATAAAGGCAAACGGAGCATAAAGTTGCATATGGACTCTAACAAGCAGCGGCAAAAGGCCAAGGAAACCACAGCCCTTACCTATGAGTGGGAGTTCGTCCATGGTAATGCCCTGAGATTTGAGGTGCTTCTTGATACAGGCCAGCCGCTGCACGTTGGGTCCCCAGCGCCTGCCTAGCTTGTGTATGTGCTGAATCTGTGTCACAAACCGCATTTCATCATTTAGCTTGCACTCAGGTCTCCAGTCTGGAGGAGGAATCACCCTGCACATCCCATACTTCTCTACCTGAGCTCGGACTGACTCAATGTATATCAGTGGGTCATGAAATTCCTTGGTGGAGGGCCTAAGGATGGGAATCTCCCCCAGCATCCCCCACCCAGACTTACTACTGCCCTTTTCGTGCTTTCCCATTGAGTCTTGTGGCTTGTGCAAGGACTCCGCTTGAGAGGTAGAACGATTTTCACAGGAGGCATTTTCAGTTTTGCCATGTGCTTGTTTCCCTGGCGTACTCTTTCCAGCAGTGGCTCTTTTCGGCCTATTTCTTTCCAAATTCTTCTCTGGCACTTCCTTTTTAAGGTGTCCATTCAGCAAAGGCTTTTCTACAGCTGCCTTTTTGCTTGCAGCTTCTGCCAAGTTGATGGCCCCTTTCATTCTCTTGGTGGGCGACTGTATTTTGTCTATGTGATTTGTCTCTTCCAGCCTCCTCTTTGAATTGCGCAGCCCCTCCCTTAACTGTCTCCCCACCTCCTTAGTGCATGTCTTTTGGTTCAACTTGCCATTGACTTTTACACCATTAACAGCGGTATTGTTAGACTTGGATGCTCCAAGGGATAGCACCTGTTTGCGGGTTTTTGCATTGCTACTTTCTAGTTTCCCTGAGATTGTGTGGTTGACAGGTGAACTGGGTTTGTGGTGATTTAGTTTGGTTTCCTTGACCAGTTCTTTCTTGGCTTTGGTGTATGTGACAGTTCCCTTTGTCACTGTTGCAGTGTACTTCACAGTTTTGGACGGTGAAGGTCTGACTTCTCTCATCTTTTTGGCACTGGCTGCATTTGCACTCGGAGATGACATTCGAGTGATTCCATTGACTTTAGAAACCTACAAAGCCAGGAGTGTCGCCAGGGGAGCAGAAGGAAGGAAACAGAAAACAGAACAGTAAATTAATAATGTTACCACTCTGCCACAGCTTCCCATTTGCTGGATGACCATATTCTGCAGTCCTGACTCCTGGCCCTTTTGTACAATGTTCATACAATGTTTTTCACCCAGACAAGAGGAGAGACAGGGCATTTAGAATAAACAAATAGAAATATATATATTATTATTTTTTCTTTTTTAAAATGAACCAAAAGTCCCCAGAAAGCCAATCTGGCTTTCAGAAGGTACGAAGCCTCCGGCATTAAGAAGGGTTACGTCACTTGCATTACCCTCTTCCTTGTCTACCAGAAAGCATGTTACAGTATCACAAAACACTTGTAGTCTGATCTGCAAACTAATATTTTTATTATCTCCTTTTCCAGCCCTCAGACACATTCCCTCTCCCACCCAACTTCCCTTAAGTGCACACACAATTTACTACTTAGCAGACAAACTAACCAGTGTATACCACCTACTCTAACTGGAACAGGCACATTTTGCAAACACTACACACTTGGATTCAAACAAACCTCCTCTCTATACATATAAAAATAAATACGGAATACATTATGCACCCAAAAGAACAGGACAGCCATGAGGGATCCAGTCTGTCATACATATTAAATCTTGGGAGGCATCTTTTTGCTGATATTAACACAAATACATTAATTAATTAATTTGCTGATATTAATACAAATACAAATTAATGAAATACAAATTTTTAAGAAGATTTTGTTGTGTTTGTTTTGTCTTGGTTGTTGGTTACTGTTTTTTTGTTTGTTTGTTTTGTTTTGTTTTTAAGTTTGATATCTGGGCAGTTTTACTGACACACATTTTGTTATTGCTCACTAATGTGTCATTGCAATTTACAAGTGCTGGACTCCACTGCTTTCTATTAGGCACTTAAACCCAATTATGAAACTAAAATTAGTATTTTAATTATAAGACATGTTAAGCACTGAGAGCAACCCTCACAGAAAGAACCTCTCAGCTTCAAAGGGAACTGTGACAGCTCAGCACCGTCAAAGCAAGCACCATTACTAAGAAAATGAAGTTCAAGTTTAAGCCTCTAGCAAGTTTCAGCACTTAAACAAGTTTAAAGTTTTTTCTCACCTCCCTAAACTACCATGAGTTCAGAAAAATACATCCAAAAATCACAAACATTGATAAACATGCTCAGAGTGAAATCATACATTACAACCACCCCTTATGAACACTCAGGTGAGTACCACCATTTCTGCAAAGTTATTATACCTTCCTGTGGGATTTCACAATACTTGTCAAATCAGCTCCAAATAAAGAACGCAAGAATTGCAATCACTTATAAAGTAGGGATAAATTGTTATAAAACAGGGATAAAATGGAGACTGAGAAGATTGTGCTACGGTCTCACATTAAGTGACTCATGGAAGAGGAACTGCAACCTGGGATTCTGCATACCCAAACATTGCTGTATATACATACATTTACTAGGTACTATTTCTCCTTTGCACTCCAGAAGCTGGAGCTGTAATAATACCCTTTCAAAACCCATCCATATTCTTGTCCTTCACATGCTTTCCAAGATAGAAAAACTTCAGGAAAATCCAGTTAACTGATTACACGAGTTTTTACCCTCAGCTTTCCAAAAGATGTCTATTACCTGGAAAGCAAGCGCTTGCTAACAGAAACGCATTTATCAGTTTCCCTTGAAATTTAGGCAGTACTCTACATTTGAAATGGAGGCCTGGGTTTGACTTTTACAGAGCCCTTTGACGCTGCAGAACAAACGGAGTAGAGATGTGCTGAGACATTGCCTCCTGCCTGCAGCTGTCAGAAGAAGTGTTGAACTCCTCTGGCTTTATAGCGGGAAACATTGATCACAGGGTTGGTCTAGACTAATAGAGAAGAATTGACTGAGGATTGGAAGGGGAAGGTAATCTGGATGACAGTGATTATGAAATGAGTTTTCGATTCTAAGATGTGACAATAGCAGAGAAAGGAAAAAAGACTTAGAAAAACAAAAAACATGGAAAAAAAAACACAAACAATTCCCACTCGAAAAAGAAAATGCACAAAGCATAGACCATTATGCACAAAGCATAGATTGTCATGCCTGGTCACAAAGTTCTCGACCAAATAGAAAGCAAATATCACAGTAAAAATGGAAACAGAGTGACTAAGGGCAACTATAGAGGAACAGCAAAAGCATGTATGGATAAAATCAGAAATGCCAAGGTGCTAAAGCAATTTCGGTTAGCAAGGGGCACAAAATGAAACAAGATTTTACAAATACCTCAATAATACAAAGACAACAAAAGGCAGTAGATCCACTACTACACAAGCAGTAGTGTAGATCAACCACTACGCAGGGAAGGAAAGCAAATGCAACAGTTCAGCTAATGCGTGCTTCTTGTGCGTTAGCCCTCACCAAAAGTACCATTGTGACTTAATACTTACCAGATATGTTAAAAATAAAACACAATAAAAGATCGATTTCAACAAAAGATCTAGGAAGGCAACTACAACAAGCTAAAGTGTACGTAGTTAACTTAGGGCATGTGTCCTGGAGAGAAATGGAGGAGGGCAGGTAGACTCTGCCAACTTCAACCCCTAAAAAGATTCTGGAACCAATCATCAAACAGTTAATTTGTAAACACACAAAACTTACTAAGATAACGGTAGAAACAAACACAAAAAAACACACACAACATACACACTCCACCTCACGGTTTAGCACTTTGAGCTAATTTAACCTTTTTCTGACAGACATCTGGCTGAGCAGGTAAAGGGGCACCTTCGCTTCAGTAGGGCTCCTGTCACCGTCCCAACAAACAGGCTCTGGCGGCACATCCCAGATGTAATTACTGTGAATTGGCTTCACAACAGATTGAAGAAAGTCATCCTCAAGAAAAGGTATTGTTGCCACAGTTCACTGTCATCCTGGGAGGGCGTTTCAGGTGATTTTTGTCAGGGGCCTGTCTCGGCCTCAGTTTTGCAAAGTACTCCCATTAGCAACTTGGATTATCATAAAATTCACCCGTGACGCACACCTGGAAGGGGCTGTAAGCACTCTACTGACTAGCTCAAAATCAAAGGCAATCTTAAAGAATTTATGTCAGAACATTTCTACAGTAAGAGGAAGTGCTATTTTGGAAGGAGAAATCGAATACATGTGGGGGAAGAATAATATCTGGGGAACACAGTGAGCTGCAAAATGCAATGGTGGTAAAAGCATGCCGATCTCTCAGGCCTATTAATGAAAACATCGAAAGCAAGAAGTACAGTATTTCCTGCACAGGGTTGGGCCCAGGATTTACTAATGTAAATTTAGACTGTCTAGAAGAGCATAAAACATTCAGGTATTTAGAAGATATGTTCTTTACTGAAAAGCCAGTAGAGCTGGGCTTATTTAGTCTGAAAGAGATGACTAGGGGAGAACTTTGTAATGGTCTTCTGATGCAAATGCAGATCCTCTGAGAAGAGACAGTAAAAACTATTTTCCATGTATGAAAAGAAGGGTGAAAAAAATGTCTACAAAGATGATATGAGTTGCAACCTGGAATACCTTATAATTAGCTGAAAAGAAAGATGCTGGAAGAAGCTGTTGATGGATATTGCGGAATCTCCTCTACTGGAGGTTTTCAAGAAGATTTCAAGAAGGCCATGGCTATATTACAGTGCTGTTAGGTATGTCATGACAACACCTGAGAGGGAGCTGCCAGGCTGTATGGAGGTGCTTTGTCCAATGACTTTTCTGAAGAAGTTCTTACGAGAAATCTGAAGGGCCATCCAGGGCCAACTCCTTCAGTGAGGTAACGGTGACACAGGGCCTGAGTACAGAGCAGTCATGGAGAAAGTGCTTATGGAGAAAGGTGAGATCCTCAAAACTCATCCCCTCTGAAGGAAAACACACCGTCAGCTTTAAGACGGAACTAAAACTGCCAAGATATGAAACTCCGGAAAACTGAATTTATTAAGAAAACAGCAACTTATCACAACTGTTTAGAGTTGTCAGAATACCTCCACAGAATGAAAGCTTAGATCTCTCAGGGCCAAATCTTGCACTGAATAGGTACATAAGCTTCAGCTATCTAACCTCCTATGCTATATTACAAGCACACTATTTTGAGTTTTGATTCAAACCTAATGAAGTTATTCCAATAACAAACCAGTCCTGAAGTAGAGGAACACTTGTCTTTGAGAGTACCATAATTAATAGAATTGTTTCTGTCTGGTTGCTAAGTAAGGAGACCCTGTAAGAAAGAAACAGTGCTGGAAAGTTCCTCAGACCCATCACCTTTCCAGAGCAGACATAACTCAGTGGTTTTCAAATGCTTCTCCCTCTCCCCTCCCCACATGTCCACAGGTATCTCAAGTGCTTTGAGAGAGGATAACGTAAGGTTTAAGACACAGCAGTACTCTATAGACCAGAACAGACCACGCTTCAAACAGGAATAGGCTGCAACAAACATCTTCCAGCTGGAAACAAATGGAACAAGCAACGTGGCCATAGCCCACCATCAAAGTAACAGGTGGGTTCAGGATTTCACATTGACAAATGCGAAATTCTGGCTGGTCAATAAACACCTACATGTTCCTGGTCTGTACTTGTCTCTGAGGACCCATCAGACGATTGGAACCAAAAGCAACAAGAAATTGTGGTAGCCATTTTCTTACCTTTCTACTGTTGATATGTCTCCCCCCAAACCAAACATACACACACAGAGTCAGCCTAAAAAATTGGCCACACTGCCAGGTGCGCAGGTTCACCAAATGGGGGTCTATGCCACAGCTCCATCCCGAGGCAGTGCTTACACTGAGCACATAAGAAAGAAGTCAATTTAATTCAAATAGTAACAAAGTGATTGACATTAGCCTTAAATGACTGAAAGTCTTGAGCTAAAAGTGAAACTAGGGATATGAATATGAATCTTATTTTTGCTTTTCAGCTATCTGCTCAGTTTTGCTGATATATTTTTGTCTTCAGACCACTCTTTTGACCATTCTCTTCTCCACTTTACTGAACACGTGCCTTGCAAGATGGTATGATAAATTTTAAATTTTGTTGGAATTTTAAAAGCAAATGGGACCAGCACATTGTCTTGCAGAAATTTGTTTGTTGGATTTGAAGTGGTCTACATACACATCTCTGCACAGCACCTAGGATCCATCCTCCAGACACACGCGCACACACACAAACACACACACAAAATAAAGCCAACAAACATTTTGTTAGATAACAGTTAGCCACAGTAATAACAGCAATATTAGCGATACCAACAACAGGTTTGGTCCCAAAATATTTAAGTTACACAACTCATCTTGAATGCATTCATAAAAATACTTTTGTGTTGATATATGAGTTTTGCAGATCTAAATTACCATATTAGGCCAAGAGAGGGCCCCATTGAACTACATTTCCTTTGCCCACAACCCTTTTGAAGAAGAGGATTTGGGAAGATAGCAAGGGAAGAAGAAAGAGAGAGGAAACGTGACAAGTGCAAATGCACACCAGAAAAAGAAAGAAGAAAAAAGAAAATCTCATGTAATTTCTAGTGTTATGCTTTTGTTTTCTCTAAGACTGAACAATACAAAACCACACGTATAAGTAAGCCAGGTAAATGCACATGAACAAGAAGCAAAAACATACTGGAAGGAGAGGATGAACGTGCAGCTGGCACCTGGGGAAGACAACTCTCCTTTTGGAAAATACTGAAGAAGTTAACAAAGACTCCCAACAAGAGCAAGAATTTTACTGATGTCTCAACTCTTACATCTAAGGTTTTGCAGAAAGCTAAGCCACCTTGTCAGGCATAATGCATAGTCCACCTTTAATTAGTTACAGCCACATTCTCATTAAAATTGGTTAGAAGGGACTTTTGTCACTGAGGGGCGCAGAAGAAAAATAATATGTTTAACCTTTCCCTTTTAAAATAAAAATCATCATCTCAACTTAGAGCCCCCTTATTTTCTGAAGCTTGAGGTGTCCATGTAGTGTTGCCACTGGTTATACTGAGTTGTGTTCGTTTTTCTCTCCATTTTTTCACAGCACACACACAAAAAAACAAAAAAAAAACCAAAAAACAAACAAACAAAAAAAAAACCCTACTATTCTATGATACAAAACCCACTTGGACCATGGACAGAATTTTTCTACAGCTGTCTTTTACCCTTCTTAGAACTACCTTCACAAGTGACAGCTGTTGACTTTTACAAGAATTCTAACTATTCACACTTTGATAATACAACTTTAAAGCATTTCACACAAGTGTTCCAGTGAGTTAAAATAATTAAGTATAAATTGTATCTACTATTTGGGAAACTTGTTCAATGAGAAGAGCTCATGGCAGCGCATGTCACAGCAAGGACCACAGGATGTTGGCAGTCACAAGAAAAAGCCAAAAGAAAAGATACAAATGAAGGCAGGCATTCAGGCTCATGACTCAGTAAGCAAAAAATGCCATGGGGGGAATAAAGAATGCAAGTTTACAGAGGTACAGAGAAATATACTGTACATAACCTTCAGAATCTCAGATTTGATTTAAAAGGTAATACAAATCCAATAGAGGCATTTCAGGAGAAACTGAACAACACTAAAGCACAGGGCATGGAAGATTTCCTTGGCAAGAGCACCGCTGTTTTTCTTTTTGCTGTTTTTAATTTCCAAGCCTACGATTGAGAGGTGCCATTTAAGGCCTTGACAGCCCCTAGAAGATGGCAATTCCAGCTCCACTGAAATCCACCCTAGCCTATTTGGAAGAAAAAACCTTTAGATGCCAGCAAATAAAAAACTGTCTGTAAGTGGACTGCTGAGAATTAACCACTGGAAAGAAAAAAAAAAAAACTGTAAGTGCAGCAAGCTTACTGTACTGCCCTTTTCCAGTGCAGGTACTCTGCTAACCCATCTCCAGGCTGAATTAGCTCATGTAAGGTCACAGCTCAGAGAATTTGAAAGGATACTGACTGAGGGTTTTGAAACTCTTTTATAAAAAAACTAATTTGCCAGTTTCTATTTTAGAAGCTCTTTGATCCAACCATCAAAAATAGATGGAGACACATCCTGCCCAAATGCAAGTCATAAATGCTGAAAGATCATTCTACTAAACTTATACCCCCAGATCAAAGTCAGGCTGACACAAACTTCTTGCTGGATTTTTTGCTAGTATTCAACTAGGTAACATGAAAACCTTGCATTTCTCCCTTCCTGGTATGTCCACTGTGAAGGAGACAATATCCAGGAATACTTTCTTTATGCAATTGGCAAGACAAATTTGTCCCAGACTCTGAGGTTTGAATTGCTCACATGCAATACAAGACACCTGAGCATAACATCAGCTTCTCTACAAGGCCAGCCTCTAAGATAACCAAGTGGACCAGCTGTACACAGAAGGAATTCATTTTTGCCATGTGATGCCAGCCTTGGTGCTATCAGCAGAGGCCAACAAGGGTGCCACTCAGAAAGGTTTAATAAATAACGATGTGAACTTTACCCTTTCATAGCTACACACTGGGTAATATAAGGAGTGGATTGTAAAGAGTGCTTTATTGTAATGACCTACTATGCATGTAACACTTTTCTTTTTTCCTTTCTCTCTTTCTCTCTCTCTTTCACTGAAAATTAACTCCCTGCTGTCTCCCGAGCACACTTTTACGGGTTGCCATGTTCCCTCTGTGCCATGCAGTGGAAAATGGAGCTAGCACCTTAAAAGTCTGCGTTTCCCCTGTGTCCACAGTAGAGCATAATTCATTACCTGTTTCCTTAAGTCCTGAGCCGATCTATGAAGAGTGTGGTGGTTGTTAGCGGTGAGCCCTTTCGTAGAGGAGCCAGTGTTTGTAGTAGGATGGTGATTAGCAGCAGCCTGGTCTTTTCGGCTCTCAGCCTTATGTTCACTGTTCTTCTCCTTCCCTGGTGTGGCCTCTTTGCTTTTGTGTTTCTGAGCAGGTTCTTTCTCCTTCGATGATTTGCTGGACCCATTGAAAACTGAGAAGAGGGAAAACCAGACAGAGTATTAAAGAAAGAAAAAAAAGTACACACGAGCCTACATTCTTCATTGAAAACAACCCAACTTTCTTTGCTGTCAGTGTTCAATATTTAGTGAGCATCTTATTATAGCTAAAGTAAAATCAATACAGAAATAGAAACGCTATTTTGCATATTTATCTAAATTAACAGATTTACTAAAGTGAGCTATTTCCTTTGATTATTAGAACATTATCTTCAATACCCAAATTAAAACATACAAGGTATATTACTATTTAGATTGACCTAAATATAGACTTTTCCATTTGATTTTTATTTATGACAGTTTTAATTAACTTTTTGCTGCGGCAGTGAGGAAGTGCTGAACATAACATAAACAGAAAAAGGATTTATTTTTACTTTAACATAAAGAAAGGAAATGTTCCATGAAAAAGCATGTTTTGTTTTCATCAATATCCAAACTGCTGAACCAAACTGACAGCAGCTTGCTTATAGCAGACAAGCTGCAAATAGAAGAAGGTACTTCTGCAAATGAAGGAAAATAATAAAAACTGTTTGGAACATGTCAGATAAAGTAATGTGGGGGGCCCAAGCTGAGCATCCTAGCCTTCTGCTGAAGGGATAAGAAAGCACAGAATAGAAACCACATTTTTTGTGCAATAAATATTGTGTAAAAATGCGTACAAGTCTATCTCAATAAGGTTCATTCCTTTCCCTCTGCTGAATTTAAGAATATACATTGCTTTTTATTGTCAGGGAACACAAAAAGTTGAGATTTTTATCTGTATTTTTTTCAAAAAGTCAATTTTGTCCTTCTGTCTGTTTGTTAATCAAAATATGTTGTAAATATATGTAAGTGCTTCCTGCTCATCAGTGAGGCACATGACAGAGGTCTGTGAGGTTTGTGATCTGACGTCCACAATGGACGAATGCTCTCCTGCCTTCTCTACTCATCTACTCTTGTTCTTCAGCCCTCTCTTTTGACCTGGCTTAGGGAAGGATGTAAGTAAGAAAATTCCTAAATACTCAACGGCACAAAGATCTAAGAATTGTATGTATTACACATGACACACACTATCTGTTTGGGAATATTAACTGAATGAATTAAGTCATTGTTTCCTTGGGAAATGAAAGCCTTATTCAATCAATAAACATGATATGCCTATGATACATTCCTTTTTATCTAAATTGCAAAGATTAGCTGTCTCTACAGATGTCCTGTAGTAGTAGAGGAGTAGTAGCAATAATAGTAGTAATGATAAGCAACCAACAATCCTGCTGGCCCGAGGAGGTGCATCTAAGCCGCTTCTGAGCTGCTAAGGTATGTCAAAGCTGCTTCACCTACCTCCCAACCTTCCCACCGTGCCTCCAAAAATGGAAATTCCAGCAAGCTATCAAAAAAATTGTTATTCAGGTCACTCATCACGTTGGGTTGGTAGTAAGCATTAAAGCAGATGATGTAAAAGAAAATTTGAAATTGTACATTATTCCACCTCCTCCTCTTTCCCTCTCTTCCTGTTGCATAAATTGAGTAGGAAGGAGAGAAATCCCGTCTGCAGCGAAGTCACCGCAAATTCCCCTGTGGCTTTGGCTCTGCCGAGCTCGGGAGCAACTGGCGCTGCCCCAGACAGCCAAGGATTTCTCTGTGATTTCAGTGGAAGTCTCATAACCTCCGTGTCTCATTTCCAGTGATGGAACTGATAATAATTGCCAACCCCTCTCGGGGAGTTCATGACAATACATTTATCCTCCTTTGTAAGGAGTTCTCACATCAGATGGAAGGCAGTACAAATGCACAAAGTGCGACTATTTATTTTTAATAAGATGTAGCACAAACAAATGATGGCAGCTTTGTTAATACGTATTTCATCACTGCAAGCGATATTTTTCTTCAGAGGGAACAAATTGTATATACTGATCTGTTCCTCATACGGAAACGCTAAGTCAGAGAGATTAGTTTTTTGTATTCAGTTGCCACTTTATAACTGAAAATTACTAAAACAGAAAACACAGCCAAAAAGCCAAACTGTGCACTTTTATGGTTCACCAAAAAAAAAAAAAAAACAAACCAAAAAAAAAAAAAACAGCGAACATGAGACAAGGTATATTTTATATGCAACAGCTCATTAATTTTAAGTGTCGTGGGAACCCTGCCAGTTTTACCCTCTGAGTAATTATCCTTTGTCTTAATTTGTAAGATTCTTGAAAGGGGGAAGAGAGAAATGAGAGAAAAAAAAAGTTCGCTCTCACAGGAAAAGCTTAAAAAGCTTAAACCCTGAGAACACAACAAAAAGGGTGAGACATCGATGCAAAACGGTCCTGGCTATGCTGTCTCTAGTTATAGATGGTATCGGTTTCTAAAAAAAAAAAAAAAAATCAGTATTTCTTGCTTCAAACACCTATAATGGTATTATATCCAGACAGGTGTAAAAACCTTTCTATAATGAGGTTTGCCAAATTCGCAACCATATTATATGAACAAGTATGTAAGTGTTCACCCAATTAATTACAAGACATTATCACAAGCCAAACACTTAAGGAAAAAAAAAATCCCATAGACCATGATTTTGCTCCCATCTGAGTAAAAATGTGGAATTAAGTTATTTAGACTTACAGAGTATAATACAGGATCGAACTTTGGCCCAAATAGCTAGTAAGACAGTTCAGTGAAAAGATGAAATTACTAGGGAAGGAAGACCAACCCCCCCCCCCCCCCCCCCGAAATATAATTGTTGAAAAGTAACTGATAATAAGAAAGAAAAATCCACTTCTCAAAGGAAAACAAACAAACAACCACCACAACAATCATGCATGAAATATCACCGAGACCAAATCTTGTTTAACTATAAAATGATTACTAATTCTTTTGTGTCTTCTTATGCAGCAAATTGCATTTCCCCTCATGTCTGTCAGCCCTTCAATATTTCTGAGGCATTTAGGAAAGCAGAAAAGGTGTACCTTATACTTTACTAAGCTCAGATATAAACATGCCACAGCTACAATCTCCCGTCCTAGAGATAACTGTGACATGCACAACATCCAGTTACATGTTTTCCTTGTGAAACAGTAGTCAATAAAAGTTTCATCCTTGAAACAATGATTTCATTAAAAAATAAAAAATAAGAGAAAGGGGGAGAAAAATAAAAAAAAAACACACGAGCCACAGAACTCACACTGTTCAAGGAGAAATCTTTTAGAGTCTTGAATTATGATTATTTTACACTACCTTAACCAGTTCTGTACTTCCAGAAGAGCTTTTAGTTAAAGGCAAGAGCACTACAAATAAATGATTAAAAGTATAAGCAAATTATTATCGTTCAGAAACTTCAAATAGAAAAATGGATATCTTCTTATCCGTATCTATCTGAATGCTCATTCTGAAATGCTGCTTCCTCCAAAGCAATTATTATTATTAGGCTGAAACAATAAGAGTCCCGTAGTGAAATATTTGTGGGTCTTTTGGTTAGCAGTGATGATCAAACACAAAGCAATTGAACCACTACATTCAAAACTTGCAAGCACTGAGGTTTTTTAAACCACTGATATAATTTATGGCAGCAGAGCAAAACCTTATGGCAAGCATCATCCCCCATGGACACAGCGCAGCTCCCTTTGCAGAAGGGGGCCTGGACCCTGGGCACCAATATTCACACAGGATCCCATCCAGGGATTTGGGGGTATCTCATTTCAAACCATGATAAAGAATCCCTACACAAACCAATGCAAACTGTGCAAATCGTGCCTGTAACTACGTACAGCTATAATAATGACTAAGAAAAGTTTGATCGAATAAAGTCATAGATGTGCTTGATTACTACAGATTAACCTAGCATTTACTAAGGGAATTGACACTTCACTAAGCCATAAACATTTATTAAGTTTTCAGCAATTTTCTGAAGTATTTCTGGAAATATATATGCACGCCGTTATTTTATAGGGTATATCCAGTCATCCATTCAGAAGCCAATTTATATTTTTGTACAATAATAAGGTTTTCACTATTTAAACAGCAGAATTACAGGACTGTGTTCAGTCAACAGCTGACACTATGTGCAAAGCCTTCTCTCACAAGCCCTCCTCCAGTTTATTCCTGTACCAGAAATGCTCTCTGTAGACTCCCCCGTTATCTCAAGCATAAGGAACAGCAGAGTGTTCATGTATGAACATTTCTGCTGTACGTTCTGGAAGATAAAGGCATGGACCATACATGTACACACATGCTACATGTAGCAGAGCTCGTGCTGCATAAAGCAAGTGATTGCACATTCATAGAACTATTCAAAACAAAGAGGGAAGATAAGAGTGAAAGGGAAAAGTTTTGTTTTCAGAAGGAGAAGAGGGAGCCTTGCCAATTTTGTGAACCCGAGCCAGCTATTCCAATGCAAACCTCATGTTGTTACATAGATCATGTTTGGGAAGAGATGTAATATTAATCAACTTTCTGGCATTAAGTATCCGTTACTGTACAAAAACATTCTTGCTCTGGCTTTAATTCAGTTTTAAGTCACTGTGAAAACATTTATGTGGCTCTCAAACTGCCTTAAAGGACCCAGGCAATAATTCTTTTCTCCTCCCGCAGGAACTAAAACAATGCTCTACTTCCATAAAACAGAATATTTTAATGCTGCCAATTGTTTTCCTTAAGTGTTAGGTATGCTCAGACTTCTATAAACCATTCCAGAGATAGGAGCTCTCTTCCTGAGCCCCAAACACTACCTACATACTTGAGAGGTCAGTGGCAAAGGTGTATTTCAGGAGAAGAAAAGGACACCACAACACTGCTGGTGTTATGCGGTACGAAAACACTCAGCATGGCTGTTTCTGCACTTCTCAAGCCCTAACCCAGCTCTACACAATTTGGACGTGGACAATTCCAAAACAAAGTTTCCCCAGCTGTATGCGAACAGGAGACAAACAGGAGAACTGGCTGATAACATGGCATTTCTTTTTGCCACTATCAATAACGCAACGCAAAACCCTTCACACGCACGAACACATTGGGCCATCACAAGGAGCGTTATTGGTATGAGGCACCACACCATTTGCAAAAATCCAATACCAAGTGTCTCATCTTAACACAAATTCATTACACTCACCTAACCATTATGACAAAAACAACGTCAAAAGGGTCACTCGCTAAGCAGCAAGTCCATACAAGAAGTGTCTATCTGTTATCACCAGTCTCTCACCAGGATAACAATTCAATTTTTTTGAGCAACTTCCAGCTCCCCTATTCTTCTCCACAGGTCATACATCTAGCTACTGAAAAGCCACAAATCCCCAAATGTGTTGTGTCTGATTTGCATATTTAAATATGTAAATTACTGCAAAACGGGTAATTTTCATGTTACATATTTTTGCAGAAAAATTAAATGTGCAAAATGTTTATTGCAACAATTACTGGTTCCATGGTATTTCAACAAAAGGCTGTAAATCATCAAAATAATTGCCTATCCATTAACTATTGTAGCACTGTGCCTGAAATTTTCTCATTCTGCATTTTAGCTGGATGCAGAAAATGTATTTCTTCTGAATGTTTACCTCTTCAGGATTAATTTTACTGAAAAAGATGCACAAGCCTAAGACTCTGTCTTATGTACCAAACTACAAATATTTAATTTAGTTAAAAAAAAAAAAAGCAACTAAATGAGGAATTTTGAATTTTCTTACAAAACACTCAAATGGTAATGTATGTAAAAGATATACCACTTAAGCCCAAGATGTACAAACAGTGCATTGAACTACATCCTGAAACAAGAAAAAAGTATCTATGATCTTTTCCAGCACCATCTTTGTTATTACACGTGTAAGGAAATTACTCCCCTAAATTATCCATTGCAAACTGAGAACCGAAACATTCTTCAGCATTTTTGGCAAGCGAGGAAGACAGCACTAAAGCAAAGTATAGTATTTCTCGCAATGCCTGCTTACTGCACGCTACTGCCAGATCTGTTTTGAAATTTGAGCCTTAAGAAAAAGGGCATCTATACAACTTCCCCCCTACTCATTTCAGACAAAAGGCACGCAGACCGGTTTTTATCTGACCAAGTTAACAAAACACAGCAGGGACCAGGACCCGTTTTTGCCCCAGCCAGCTTTTACACACTGAAATCTCGTTTGCTCTGGCTAAGGAAATCACAAAGAAGTCTGTTTACAAATAATGACGGCTAACTCTGCTTTCCTAAACATACGCTAGAATTTAATTGTTTGTCTTGGGCATCTGAGGACAAATACAGCATTGCCAGGTAAGCTGGCTCAGATGCACACCTCTGAACCTCTCTGGTGGTGTCAGAAATAGCTAATCCTGCAACCACCTTACTTAAGGAAATTGGCAGATCATTACTGTAGGAACTGCCGCCCTCAGAGTTGACTACTCAGCTGTATCTGGGGACACTGCTCCTCCTTGAGGCCCTTTTCCAGTCCACAAGCCCTTAAGGCTCCTTTCTAGTGGAGCAACGCCATCCGCTTTCGCTCTTTCGATGGGACGGATAACCCAACAACTCCCTAACTGCATCTTCCAGCTCCAGCTCGCAGCCTGCCTAACAAAACACTTGGCACCTGCAAACATTTTCCTTCAGGAGCCTGTGGAGAAAACCTTCTGTTGTGCCACAGAATGAAATCAAAGTAGGATTTATTTAGTTGCGAGGAATTCAAAGAATTAGTTTTACAGAGGCCTAAAACCTACCCTCTTACCTACACAGGGAATTTCCTCCGGGCAGCAGGGAGGTGTAAGTCAGCCGCCGTCCCTCCCCGGGGACCGAGGGCCTGCTTGCCCTGCGCGTCAGTCTGCCGTGGCTGAGGCCTGACACCCTCCTCCCTCTGCAGAAGGTCAATTTTCTAAAAGATCAATGTCTCCACATCTCCTCCTCCACGCCGGCAAGACGCCCTGTCATCCAGGCTGTGGTTGAGAAGTTTCTCCCCACGCCTGGCAGCCACACTGAAGAAAAAACGCGTTGTTTAAGCCAACGCTTCCGCCTGGCTTCTTCCATCAAATTCCTTGCATTCAAAGCCCCATACTAGTCTCGGATGGACTGATGGTCATTTGAGATGGGTATAAAACGCAGGCTGGGAAATAAGCGTACCCATCTGAGCAGCACACAGACATCCTGTGACTGGGCATCCTGGATCCAAATACTGGGAACGAAGGCGGTTCCTACACCCACACTCGAGGGTTGGTAACAGGGCTGCAGTTACAACCCAGGCATCTGAACTTCTGCACTAGCTGAGGCAATACGCACCACATCATCCCTACTTTGCCATATGTTAATTTTGAAGTTCACCACAAACTTACTTAGAAGGTTTGAAGTTAAAAGGGAACTATGTGCTTTACAAGGACATGCATCCTTGACTTGCTTTCCATAAGGCTATTCTAACATCACTTCAATATACTGAAACAGCGAGATGGATTACATTCTTCTGACTGAATGTTCGTATGGTTTCTTAGCTGAGAAAATATTCTTTTGAAGTCAGTAGCTATATGGAAACTAAGTGATTCAGTTGATTAGTTTCTCACCTTTCACTGTTTTAACCCTGCTATAAATCCTAACTCAATTAAAATAATTCTGATTAGAACCAAAATTCCACACTCCTCCTCAAGAGATATACACAATTCCAGCCTCCTCCTCAAGAGATATACACTATTAAAGGCACAAACCTCTGCTAATTTTATTGCCAAATTTGACAGAAAAGTTATCGATGGTGTTTTGCACAGGTCAGACTAGAGCTGAACTCTGACTTGAGTTTATTTGGGACACATACTGTAATGCATAAAAGCAAGCAATAACCTCTCACACATTTTACTCTACATTACAAGAGAACACTTCTCTTGCAAACAAAAACTGAAAGTCGTTAGCCAATGTCATCTTCTCTTAGTGAGAAATGCTCATTGTAAATTTAAGCATTCTGAAAAAGACAGTTATGGGAAGAGCAAGCCAAGAGTTAGGTGCAGAACAACCCACACAGCATGAGGGAGATCTCTCCAGAACTAATATCAGTTTCTAACCAAGCCAAAAAACACCACCAATGACACCCAAGCCTTTATCTGCTGCTAACTAATCTTAACATATGTCAGACCTGGCCTAATCAGCTGAAGTTTGGCAATGACGTGAAACCAGTTTTTGAGAGCACAGCTCCAACATTTTCCCTTGTGGCAGCTGCAGCAATTATTTTAGAAAACAGTTTAACTGCAACGCTGTCACTGCGTGCACTCAGACATTGCATGAAGGAAAGCCTTGCACATTGCTACATATCCCTTTTGCACATGCCCATGGACATAGGGGATAAACACTTCTCTTGCTAAGCATTTCACTTTGCTCTTTAACAGTTAGGTACGTGTGCAGCACATCAGAAGTACTAAGACAGGAGGAAGAAAGGGCACAGGTAACAATCTGATTCTTGAAATAAGCTTATTGCAAGCACAAAGCTTGGAAGGTGACAAGTCAGTTGAACTAATACTCCAATTCATTCAGCAAGCTATGCCACGTGCTATATCAGCTTCTCATTCATACTTAGGCATTTTCGATCTAGTTATCTGTCCAAAAGGTGGCTCAACAGGCTAGGTTATAACACAATTTGGTGTACAACCCTAATAACATCCCCCACTGGTGTCAGAAGAGGATATTGACAAATGACTTCAACAGGAAAGTTGTTCTGGTCCCCATTTAGTAGAAAGCAATCATTTGACACTGTCTAATGACATTAATCAAGCTCTGAACCTTTGTTGTTGTATGTCATAGCAAATGCTTAGCATTTTCAGGTCCAAAGTACTTGACTACACATTGTACATTAAAAACAAAAGACTTTAATTCATTAAAAATAGACTCTCACGCTAGATTAAGTTCATTTGGTGCACCCGTCCCTGGTCTGCCTTTGTGTGTGGTCTCATTTAAAAGAGACACACATGAACCAGAACCTACTTTATTCAGAGGAAACAAAAATACTATTGGCTGTCAACCAAAATAACAGACACTGAAAAATGGGAATACTCCTGGGTAAGGAGATTTTAATTAAAAAATAAAAAGAAGAAGAAGAAGGAGACAAAAAAGGAAATGACAATGACGATGAAGAAGAAGCTGCCTTCTCTGGGAATTCCTATTCCATCACCTTTGTCAAAACATCTCACATTGTCTCCTATGTATTTTATAAAGGTCTTTTGCACGTCTATTAAAACAGCAGCTTCACTTATGCTCAGTCTGATCTATATTGATAAAGATTACGAAGCCATTAATGGCTCATTAAGTTTGCCTTTACTTACCCCCAATTAAGATTTCAGGTGTCTCTGGTTTTGAGCTAATTTCAAAGTGGCTGCCATCTGGGACCTTCTCAAGGGACATGATCGGCTCCTTTTGTAATGATATATCACATCTAAAACTCTAAGGCAGCACTTCTGTTACGTGCAGTCTCATTTTCCATATACAGAGCTTTGTGCTTGTTACTTTGTTTGGTTTACTTAGAAATCAATCCAAAGTGCTAAGTTTTGATCCATGGCTTTTACAGCATTAAAGTGCCTGCTTACAGCTGACGGTTGAAATATTATTAGGTATGACAGCCCTTTCCACTTCTCCACAAATTGTTCACAAAAAAGGGGAGTTTTTGAGCTGGGGTGTGCAATAAAAAACAGATCCAGCCACCATCATGAAAAATAATTCTGGTATATATAACAAGGGATTTCTTTACAGAAAATTTCATTTTGAAAAGCAGAGATGAGGACCAGCACAGTGATGTAATTGGAATCTATTCATCTCTTCTTCAGAGCTGAGAGTAGCATGAAAGAAGGAAAAAAAAAAGCAGGCACAGGTCACAACCACCTCTGAAAAAGTGCTCTGTAGAAACACCTTCCTCTCCGTCCTGTTGCTAAGAGGGAAGCTGAACAAGCAGTCACCAGAAGGAAAGATTTTCATGGTAAACTAATACTGGGGAAGGGAATGGGGAGCACAGAATCCATTTTGAAATGATTAAAGACAGAGAGGGCACAGACTTGTCATGATACAATAGCTTTGCTAGAGACTGAAAGCAAGTCTTACAGGACTTTGGCAGTGGAACATCATGGCATGCTCAGAAAGTTTTCAGCATGGTTTTTAGTTCTTCCATTTTACACTAGCTGACGTTGCAACGTAACACTGATAAACTTATCAAGATTTGACGTTAGGACATTGTGACAGAAAGATTTTGTAATGAATGCAGTTTTTGTTGATTTGCAAAGAAATAACTAACTTCATAAAACTCCTGTAAAACCCTTCTAAGTTACCAAGAGCATAAATGCAGTATCTTTACCTACTGCAACTGTGGTATCAATATTGCATTTGAGAAACTAAGTGTTGCCCTTTTCACATGTTTTGATAACACTTAAGAAGTACTTAGATGCTTATATTTAACTTTGATCAAACAAATTCATTCTAGATAAAGCATCAGTCTCAAAAGAGCTAGTGAGTGTCTCCAGCCCTGCAGTTACAGCTCCAGCACAGAGAGAGTTCAGACTGTCAGGGGAAACAGGTTAAAAAAGAAGATGCTAACACATCTCACTCCATTTTCCCATTATGTCCTATATCTTTTTTCACTCAGGTCCACAAGGATGTACAAGGATTCTGTTCTTAAGTTTGTCTACTAGGCAGTGTAAGAGAACAGCAGTATTTAGACCTACCTTGCCCATTTGGAACTTGTTTATGCGTTTTTCCTTTCCTGGGGGTTGACTGGCATGATGATGAAGCATTATTTGTAGCTGTTTTTGTGTCTTCTGTCTCCTCCTCTTCTTCTTCTTCATCCTCGTCATCCTGAGAACTTCCAAAGTATACCATGTTGCTGGGCAGGGCTGGGGAACCTGATCATTAGAAAGAAATGGCTCATTAACAACATTACATTCACTTACTGCACTAACCATATTGATCACAATCTACTTGAGTGTTATGCATAGCAAGGGAAGAGACACCCAGAGATGGAAGGTCACAGTACTGCATGACTAACTGGAGCCTTCTTTATTTGTTTCTACCAAAAGAATACCTATGTGCTTGAAAAGGAGGGTTCCCCCTCTCCAAAAATAAAAATAAAAAAGCACATTGTATTCATACTTTAGACAAGCAAACAGTCTTGCTACAAGTCCTAATTAATAGTGTTGTTTGTTCAGAAAAGGACTAATGCACATGCTTAATTTCAAATGCATGCTTTACTGCCTTGCTCAAGTCTTAATGCATGAACTAGAAGCGTACAGCCTTTCCAAACAGAAGAAAAAGGAGTATTTACAAACCAATCTGCACCCCAGTAATATTTTTAGGTTATTATTACAATAAAATATTAGTGTTTAAACTTCACAGTGCTTTGCAGACCTCTATGGCATTGTACACAATGCTTTGCAGTGTTCTGGTTCTGTTTCACACAAAGAGAAAAACCGAAACATGAGATGTTTGAATTTGCCTAGTAGATCCCTGGCAAAGGACAGAAAAGAGCAAAGGTCTCCTGACTTCCAGTGTGCTCCTCTTGAGGATGTTGCTTCTCCTTTACTTCCCATAATGTTCCCCCTAACCTGCCTCATCTGTGCAAGGGTAAGACACAACATACAATTCAGTAAGAGGTAAGTGAGGATCCACAAGTCTAACAATGATATAGGACTCTAATTTACACGTACCTCTTACACAAAATTTCTTTTAGGCATGTCATGCAACAGTATGGGCTTCTTTCCACTGTACCAGGACACATGACTGTAGTACTCTATTTTAAAATACATAAATGGTATGACAACTAGTGGACACTTTCCCTTATCCCAGATGTTAGTTTGCACTCTTTTCCCAGGAGGGACAGGTGTCCTAGGAGGCTCCTACTTATTCACAAAAAGATTATTTTTTTAATGTAGAATGGGAAGAAATAGAAAATCTATAGAAAGTGTAGAATGGGGACTTATCACTTCAGTATTCCTCTGTAGCTAAATGAGACTAAGAACAAGGAGAGCTGGGTTACAGACTAACACAAGATAGTGACTATTTGGCTGCTGCTTCCTTAGCTAACACTTTTGGCTTTAAGCTCTTTAGAACAGCAATTCTGTATTTTGTTTAGTGCCTTAATACAGCACAAAAACCAGGATAGGCCATTTCTGCGATGAACCATCCTTTCCAAAGGATCAGAAACCCACCACAGCATCTCCTTCAAATAAATCTACAGGAAGACTCAGGAAAGGATGGAGCAGGCAGTGCAGCAGAAGGGTACACAGCGGCTGTTTCCAGAGGGAGCAAGGGGCCATCTAAAAGGGGACACACACACCTGGCATTCGCAAAATTGGGCCACTGCTATGCAGGAAGCCAAAGCTGGTAGCAGCAAAGCCACGTGGACTTTGATCACACGTGAAGACCTCTGCTTTCAGTCTCTATAGCAGACCTTGTGGGACTGCAACTGCCCTGGGGAGAAGCTCCCTGCCAGCACCCCGCGCGGTGCATCAGTGGTGGCCATGGGACAGCCCCGGGAGGCACTGCAGCAGCACCTAGGACTCTTCCCCCCTGAGATAACTTGTAAATTAATCCATCAAGCCTAGGCCTGAAGCGTTCTGTGTGTGAACACATACGGTTATCCTAAGGGGAGACCTGTATTAGCCTTTTGCATGCCACAGCTTTCAGATCTGTACAGACTGATGATCAAATGCAGCATGACTCCTGACCTATTTTGCAGCATGGGAGCTGTAGCAACTGACAGAAACAAAAACTTTTGTGTTTTTGGCCTAGAAAAAAAGCCCAGAACTTTTTGGCATACGCTAAGCAATCATCCAGAGAATGCAACAGGTGCTGAGAGGCACATGAATTCTCCTACCTGGGGGCAGCTTTAGTCTCAATAGCAACTAATTAGAGAACTCCAAGGCAGTTACACTAGGGTAATGCAGCCTGAAAAGTAAATTATCTTTTTAATTCCATCTAGGTACCCAGGTCTGCATTTCAAGTCTGTATTGCGTATCAACTTCTCATCAGGATCCAAAGTCTGACACCATTAGTGCATTAATGCATCAACAAACAATGGCAGTAAAAGAAAGTCCCTGTCAGGATCCTTCAAAATTGGACTCAAACACAGACTGAAATCTATTATAATTAGAGAAATAAATACTTTCAGAAATTTTATCCTTCCAAGACGCTAAAATGGGAGACCTGATATAGAGTCTATTCTCTAAGCCTTGTCTTCCCCTGCACTTCCACATCCCTGAACTTTGGTCAGCTGCCTTCAACAGCAACCACCAAAAAGAAATTATCATCTGTGATACAAATGTTTTTATTACAACAGCGATCTTCTTTCTTTTTGTTTTGTTTTGAAGCGCAGAATAAAATGTAGTACTACGTGATTCTGCTTAGAAAGAAAGGAAGGTCTAACCCAATTGAGAGAGCAGATACAAGCTTTACCTAACTCCTGGTATTCAGCTGTTGTAATCTCGGCACATAAATCTTCAGCCAGAATGACATTTTTTAATTCTTTCCAATCCAGAACTATGAACAACAATGGTTAAACTGCATTCCTTGGACAGCTGGGACTGTTTGGGGAGTACATTTGCAGAGAAATTAGACTAGCAATGTCCAATAACAGAGTAGAGTCCTGCTAGTCCTCACTTTACTGATCTAAGTGCTCTGCAATATGAGACCTCAGAGAAAAGCTGGTGTTCACTCCAGGTCACCTCCTCCCCCCCAGCTTTTCCTACACATTTATTAAAGTTGACTTGCAAAACAGCAAAGAATGGAAAAAACAATCAAACAAAGAAAACCACTGGACTCAGGCATTCTGGTTCTGTTTGAACATCATCATGGATGAAAGACGCTGAAAGAAATCTAAAAGCTTTAAGCTTTCTTGCTTCCTTTTTACATTAGAACTATTTTTATCACATCTCATAGTAAGATTTCAGTTCTGGAACAGCCTCAAATACTGAGAATTTGTTCACACCTATGTGTTGAGCCAGTTAAAAACACTTTCACTTTAAATCTATGTACCTAAACATGTCCAGAAGGCTGGGAAAACAGCTAATTTAAAACACTGGAATAGGCTGTTCATGCCCAAGATAATGCAAATTCCATTTATGGGCAAATGAAGGAATTAAAGGAAAGACAAGCCTGCATGTACGCTGTGATTTCATTCAAGCTAAAACAATGACAATTTGTTTCATAAGTGAAGCTGCAGTGTTAAGAGTAAAAGCTAGGTGATCACTCACCTTCTTTACTACAAAAAATATTCCTGTCCTGTTATCTATGCTGCATCCTCTCTGAGAGTGTACAGGGACGTGCACCTGATGCCATCGCCTACCTCTGCAAGGAACCCTGGTTCTTACTCAAAGCTGCCAATTTGCATAAACAACACTATGTAGTGCTGTTGTAGACAAGAATGTCTAGGACCACTGGAGATCTGGAAAAGAGTGCACTCAAAAGTTGGTTTGTTTGTGTTGTTTTTTTTTTTTGTATCAGGATGTCTAATAAAATATATTACCCCTCCTCATAAAGCTTGCCTGTCTTCACCTGTAGTTAGGAACACAGTGTTTGTCTTTACTCACAGAGACTTTGTTGAGAGTTGTTGCTCTCAAGTTTCTCCATGTATAACAGGTATTTATCATGACAATGACATATGGCACCAAGATGATAAAAATCCTTCAAAATGGCATGAGAATAAGGAACACTGCAGTTTCACCAGATTCATACATACACAAACATTCATAGAACACACAGCTGTAGGCAATTCCTTGATTATTATTTTTTTTAATTTATTACACACTACTCTGCACGTTAATATCCAAAGTAAATCTTTCTGTCTTTGCCTGGACACACTCTGCAACACAAACAGACGAGGCAGTTCTGCTCCATCATTTCTACACGCACGCTACCAGCCAGGCAGCATGAGCAAGGATGAACAACCATCCCTCCTCATCCTCTTCCCCTCCCCACCATTTTGTTATTCTCAAAGCCTACCCAGGGCAATCTAAAGAGCGACATTAGAATTTAATTAGTATCAAAAAGCAGAAGTGAAGAACTCCCGTGCTGCAGATAGAGGGCAACATCTGTGCCCAGGAGGTGGTGCAGGTCAGGTCTCAGCACTCTAGGTATGTAATTCCCCCCCTTCCTCGCTTTCTATCCCCAAGAAAACAGCAGAAAACCTGCGACGGAGTTATGAGAGCCTGTGGCTGTATTGAATTTTACAAGTCTCCTCCTGTGTCGGGAGCCCCCGAGTTGTGCAGGCAGCTGCTACCATGGGAATTGCAGCGGATGAAAGCGGAGAGGCAGGGAGCTGCACTTCAGTGCCTGGGGAAAGCGGGCGAGCAGCCCTCGACTCTGAGAAACCCGTCCTGCCTCGCTCCGGATCAACAGGTGCCTGGAAAACCGCTCGCTCAGCAGCAGGGCATGGGACAAACCTGATGGTAATCTAGAAAATAAAAATCTAGAAGAGAAATTTAAAAGAAATTTCCTCCAAGGAACCATCGAGGCTGTCTGTGGCTGTGTGTGCATTTTTCTTGGCATCAAAACTGGTCTACAGATCATCTATCCATCTGGCCTCTGGTTCTTACTCCTGTGCCACCACCTTGGCTGTGGCAGTGTAATTTTTTTTTTTTTTGTGAGGGGCCATGTGGTGAATCAGATCAGGGAACCGATTCAGATTAAAATCCCAGACTAAGGAAATTAAAGTCCATTAATAAATGCTGTAACGACAATTTAAAGTTACAAGCTCTCAGGTTAAGATTTGGAAAATTTCTATGCACACTTTTTCTTATTGAACGTGCAGCTTAATATATCACTATATTATTAAACAAAACACGAAATGCAGTATGTTTCCAGTCTCCTGGAGTAGCCATACGTTTTACATTCTGTCTCGATGATGTCTAGGCACTCCCTAACCGCACTTCTTTCAAGAAGGCTGATTTGTTTTGCATCAATATTTGCATAAATCACGTGCCATCACCAAAGAGCTGGATGAGGCTGTTGCAATACGATGGGTGGGGAGAAGAACGCACGGCAGAGAAATTAAGCTGAAAGAAAGGGCGTGTAGCAGCAGGGCAGAAGAGAGGAGCACAGATGTGCTGGGCTGGGAGAGAGGTGAGCTGGGAGAGGTAAGCTAGCAGGTGCACAGAGGCTGCAGGACAAATGGGAACAGGCAAATGCTGGAAGAGTTACCGACATTAAGTAGTAAAGAGGGAAGGGCACCGTTTATTTAAGAGCAATATCTCTGACATAGTGCTGTCCACCTGCTGCCCCGTTCTGGACATGTGATGCCCACCTTTCTCGGTTACCAAGCTGGGGTCATCTCATAGCCAAGAGCAGAAACCCCATAGCCAAGGCCAGGCAGCATCCCAGAGGGAACTTCTACTCTGCTCCCCCGAATCCCTGCAGGAAGGCCAAATTACCAAATGCAACCCTCATGATGCAATTCTGCAAGCCTAATAAATTGCCATGGTTAACTAAGGGATTGCAAGGCAACAAAAAGCTTGGCAGCAAACAAAGTACCCACTCCTCACCAGCATCAGAGCAGGAGTTACCTCTTCTACGGCCGGGTACCACTACGCGTGAGAAATGTGGAGAAAATCACCCATGGTGATTTTTCTTTTTTAAATTCACTCATCATGGTTACAATGAGCTATGAATTATTACAAAATGGGAGGATATTCAGTTATTTAAAAAATGAGTTTTGAAGTATTGTTGGCAACTGTTTCTGCCAGTATCTGCAGTTTCATTATTGAAATTCTCTCTCGAGTATTTTTGCCTTCCCTCCTATTGTGTGAGAGCAACACAAAAGAAAACCTAACTATATAGGAAAAACAATTACCACAGCTATACAGAAAATGTTGCCTAATGGATATGAAAGGATGACAAATGTATGTTATGTCCTCTGTTATAACAACTTGATGCTCGTTCAACAATAAGTACAAAGCAAACTACGTTTTTTTAAGTTGTGGCATTGCTTTTAGCAGTCTTCTGGGAAAGATGCTACCCTTCGCACGTACAAAATTCGGGCCTGCTGCTAGCAGCAGGCACAACTGATGCTTACACAACCTGTGCGTTCAGATGCATTGAACTCAGCAGCAAGTGCCTGATTAATAGAATAAACTAACCTCTTTTTCAGCCATTTTATTTGACTAATGAGGTCATTAATTTTTTTTTATTATTTGACAAATGTGTAATTTTCCCTCCTAAATTACTGTATGTTTTGTTTCTCATTAAATTACATTAACTTTTGTCTTGGACTAGCTAAACATACTAAAAAAACTCCGAGTTTGGATCTGAAGACTGGAATCAGAAGTATGGAAAGTGCACGCGGTTTGCCAAAAGCACTATTTCATTACTCTTCAGAATTAGCTGGCAGCTTCTCTGCAATATTTACTGAAGTACAAACCAAATGTTTTCCTCTGGACAGGATTCAAACCGTGGTATGTTACAACCACAACAAAAATCATCTCAATCCAAGAGCCTTCTCTGTAGTTTGGGCTGTGGTTTCTGTAAAACTGGAGGATTCTTCTCCCTGAATTATTTATACTGACTCCCCCTCTAACTCCTCTCTTTTTTCTCCTAACAATTAAACATAACCCAGATGTGCTTTGGAAAAATCTTAAAACAATTCGAGACATCAGAATGATTTAAGCACAAGGCAGGTCAAGGCATGTGGGACTTAAGCCTGCCCCAATAAACATGGGGCATGCCAAGCTCTACAACGAGCCATGGCCAGAGGTTTGGCTTCTCCTCTGACACGCGGCCCCATTTCGGGGCTGTACGCAGGTGGAAAAACCTTGCCTCCCAAATGTTCCCGATGCACTGGCATCTCAGTGCTTAAAATTTAGGGCCTGATTCTCATTTATTATATGTCCCACTTATTACGTTTTGACAGGACAGCGTAAAGACCCTGAAGTGCGAATAAATGTAATTTATGCCCACACTTTATGGCCACTTTACAGAGCAAGGCTAAAAGAGAATGAACTACATAAACTCTATAGTAAAGAGCAATTGTATCTCACTTATCTCACTCCACCTGCAGGAACAGTCCCAGAGGGAGCTCCCCAGTGCTTGAACAAGGGGGAGGAAAAGGCCATCTCAACCACAGAAACAAAACAGAGCTCATAAACAACCTAACATTCAAACCGTGCCTGCTCAGCTGCTGCACAAATCACAAGATGTTTAGTGCTATGGCCAACATAATGGCCAGTGTAATGACATAAAGCCCGTTTTCTTCTTCTCGGCCCATTCTAGAAAGCTGTAGAGCTAAAGCCAAAGTCAAAAGGAAATTGTTCCTTTTTTAGGGAAATAGAATAATGGGAGGGAACATGTGAATCTTCAGGGGGAAAAAAAAAGAAAGGTTCCCTGTCCAAACTTAAGCAAATATACACCAGAGTGGCATGCTAAATAATGAATAATAATAATGAATAATAATAACAAATAATAATAGTAGTAATCATAATAATAATAATAATAATAATAATAATGTGGGGTGCCTCTCATCTACAATTCTTATCTGACAATCTCAAAGCAATTTACCTCTGCTTACCTGGCTAGATTTGCAGGCAAAACTCAAAACCAATCCTTCCGACGTCCACTTGAGCCCCTAACTACACATCCCTGTCCATCAAGAACAAGACAAGTCTGTACATCCCAAACCACTGTGCTGACATTCCCCAAATCCTACCAGGGTATTTGTCATACCCAAGAGATCCTCAGCCCCACCATTTGCATCAAACAAACCCTCCAGGGACCACTGGACCTCCCGCGGGTTCACAGCTTACTGAACCTTGGGCTTATGCTGCTAGGTGGGAAGGAAGGGCAGGGGTCACCTTTGTGAAAACACGTTGGTTGCCGACCTGGCCCTGAATGGTAGCCACCAAGGTTTTGAAGCGTGGCTCCTGCAATCACAGAACTCAGGTTTTGTGCCAGTAACTTATCCATAATCAACATCCAGCTCTGCCAATACCTATATACAGAGTTAAATATTATCCTCGTTTTACAGAAGAGCTAAGCAGCTCGCCTAGGGACTCGGAGGGAGACTGTGGCAAATACAAAGACCAAACCACAAGATTAGTCTTCCATTTCAACAAGCTAATTTCATCCTGTGGCTTTGTGCAGGGGTAAATATTGGAATCATTAACATCAGAAAGGGGCCTCAACACAGGAAGAGCCGGAGAAAGCACGGATCCTGCCGCAGCACTCCCAGGCTGCAGCTTGGTAACTTCTCCCGGCAGCATGAAGCCATGCAAAGATGCACACCTCTGCTGCACACCTGGAGCGACTCCAGCATCACTCCCACCCCTGGCCACAGTGCCCCTCTGGGTACCTCAGGCTCCTGCTTTTCGTGGAGCGCCTGCAGACCCACTCCTCCCTATCTGCGCTGATGAAATTAATCTTGTGGTAAATCACTGTGGAAGCTGCTTACCAGCCCAGAGCAACATATTCCAAAGGTGGACTAAAGAGCTGCACACCGGATGCATCTCTCACCCCACACACCGAAAGGATCTTTTACACGTCACTATCACTCCTAACCTTACAAAGAACTTGAAAATTGTGGGATTACAGTCGCCAAATGCCAACTTATTTTTATTAAATGGTTTGTGCAATGAGGACTCTACACTCCAGAGCTTATCCTAATATTTTCAATTCGTCCTAAAATTTCATCTTGGGCACCACATGATTTAATAACGCAAAATCTATAAAAAGTCTTCCTCCAGTACTTTAACCCAATTATCGTAAGCCTTCATGTTTTAATAGTATTTTGGAATTATAAAAACTAACCCAGACTACAAAGCATTTAAAGCCTTACGTTTCTGGACAGTGACAGCATTTCATTGCATCTCTCCCAGCCCAATCGAGTTGCTGTTCCATTTCACATGCTTACTCTGATCTCCTGAGCACATCTACGTGGTGGTAATGCTCTCCCCTGGAAGGCCGAGGCCTCAAATAACGTCATTGATGCAGTCTTTGGCTCTCAAAGGCTGCAAGAGACACCAAGGCTGTATCGTGGGAACACCTTGTGGAGCTGCCCTCTTCCCACTCCCAGAGCACACACAGCCCTGCTGTGCTGGCACATGCCTTGCACCCACCCATCCTCCAGCCCCATTCTTGAAGAGTACCTAAAAACACAAGCCAGAGGATGTTCAGCTCAGGCACTGCACCCTAACAAGATACGAGGGAGAAGACTGGGATCGACGGCCCCCGAGCACACCGCCCAAGCAAGGAGGTTAAGTACAAAGAGCAAACTGCAATAGCACGGCATCACTGGGATTTAAAGTTAGTGAAGGTTGGAGAAACGTGCTGTTAGGGAGGTTTTCTATTTTGGTTTTGCCCCGTTGTAATAAATCATCACGTTGCTAAATCATTGCAGTGCTCAAAGAAAAGAACAGTCACATGTTTCGCGGAACAGTTAAAACAGTCTGAAAACTCGATTTGTGAGATCTCAATTAAATTATCTTTATTTAGGAATCCCTAAAATTCTCCAGCATGTAAGTCCCAGAGGCCCGGCTTAATTAGAAAATTGATCATGGGAAAACTTTTTTAAATGTAGGCTCCTAATCATAGCCTTGCCGTTATCACCTTTTGCCAAAGATTCATTTCTCTCCGAGGGACTTGGTTCTCCATCCCCCTTTAGCTCTGCTTTACTCCAACTGCACTATTTTTAAATTGTAAATAATTATGGAGAGAAAAGGCAACTTAAATGCACTGTAATGGAAGCTATTAAGAGAAGTTTGATCAGAGGCAGAAAATACAGTAAAAGTGAATGCCATTGTGCGACGGCAGGGAGATGACATGCTCATATCTACACACGCTGCAGAAAGATACTAATTATGCCTCTGGCAAAGGGCATACAGGCTCCTTCAAAGAACCTATTTAAAGATAAGAATACTGCAGACAAACACTTCAGAGATATCTGTGCTATTCCCTTCCTTCTTGTGCTGAAAATTTTAGGTCACAATTTAAAAAAAATAAAAAGAGGAGGACTTTAAAATAATAGGAAAGGGGGAAGAAGGGGGGACTTGCCGAATCCGGTCAGCTAGATGTATTCCTGCGTTATTCACCAGCTGTTACAGCTTTTGCATTCTATTCTGTTTACCTTTTAAGAAGTAATTAGTGCATTGCATTGTCAAATCAAGAGTTCAAAAAACAAGCTCTAATTAAAAATATGTTTAAAGCCCCTAGTATTCTTGCTAATGAAACCAAGCAGGTCATTTTGGTTAAATTACCTCCCTTTGAAATTACAGGATGCTAAAAAGAAATAAATAAAAATGCTGTGGACCGTTAGATTTTCTGACGCATAACAGAAGCCCAGGTAAATTGGATTCTTCTTCCTAAATATTGGACCCTGCATACGAAAGGAACCTTTTTTCCACGTTGTGGCATGGCAGTTCTGTTCCCCTGCCCACAGAATTCAGTTGCTGCTGCCTACAACAAACCCCACAGAGTACTGAAGAAAGAACTTTAGTTGGGATTTTTACATTCCTCTGTTTAAAAATTTTAAAATGAAATTATAACCTGACAGGGTGCCACAAGTTTACTCTCTGCTTTTCACACTGCTGCTGGGTGGGGTGATACAAGGAGAGAAACATGGCCACAAAGCTGTTTTCCTACTGGTCCTGGAAAAGACTCCCTCGATGAAGCAAAGCTTTGACCTTGAACTTACTATGATGATCAGAGCATTTTGAAGGACTAGGAACTGAGAGACCCAACTTTAAAAAAAAATTAAAAAAAATACACAAACATGGGGTTTTACTGTCCAGCATCATATTACTACTACGCTTACAACAAAAAAAATTTCAAGGAGCTGAGCTTATATCCTGTCAGCATGCTTTTTATGAGTGATGTAGCACATTTCCATGTGGCTCTGTGTCTCATTTCATCATGCAAGAGCAAACTGCCAGGGCTGGAGAGAAGGCAGAACTGACCACAAGGCCCATGACGCAAGCAATTTGGATCCCTCAACACTTCAATAAATAACTGCACACAGGTTCACAACCAAAGCAATCCCCTTCCAAAAAAACAGAAGCCTTTCTGATGCAGGGTTTAAGCAAGCTGCTGTCTCTTCCCTCTCCAAGCTCACCAGGTACCACTGGAAGAGCAGCACCGAAACGAGCCTGCCAGAGTCCTTAGAAGCTGCTTGTCCGACCCCCCTGGAGCTGGATGTACCAGCTACATGGACTCCCTGCAAGCATATTAAGAACCAGCTTCCACCTGCTTTATTCCACAGGGCACATCAAAAGGCTCCACCACCACCTAGAGCTAAACCCCCTGGGGTACTGAACAGGCACAGCTTCAGGCAGCCGGGACCTCCTTGAAGACACAACAGTTCAGACACAGAAGCTAACACCAATCCCAACCAGCCCATTCCTGCTCCCTCCAAGCCACAGCCATCCCCCTGCTTCCCCACAGAAATGCATCCTGGTAGCACATGTCCAAGATTTCCCCCCCGCACCCTACTTTTACTGGCTCTTCTCAGGCTTTGTTCAGGGGTGATGGAGCAATAAACCTTTTGAGAGCTGAAACGGAGGGCCAACAGCTTCTGCTTTCTGGTTTTCTTCACAGCCTGTTTAACCAGACCAAGAACGTGCCATGTGTGGCACTCCTAGCGCAGATTTTCCCTCGTGGTTTTTAATACAATTGTAATTGGGATCTTGCCGTCTGAGCACATGTGTTGTCTGAAATATATGAGTACTCCTGCATACTGAAGAAATTAGGAATGAATTGCAAGTCCTTAATTGACAGTACAAAACATCAATTATTCTACAGATGAATAACAAAGAAGAAAATTACAGGTGCAAGAGCTAAACAGCCACTGATTAAAATAAAATTAAAAAAAAAAAACCTTCTGAATGAAGCACTGGAATAGGACAAAAGAACCCGTGCTTCGTATTTGCATTGTTAAAGCAGAACGCTTAGAAACAGTAGGAAATAAAAACGGAGATAAGTCACATCCTCACTCAGGTTGCCTTTCTTTAAGTGCAAGTGCCTTCAAAGCTATAAATAACACATGCTTAGTTAGCAAGCAGTGGAAACAAGCGTGTGAATGAATGCAGCCATGTGTGCTCACCCTCTCTCTCTCGCACACACACACCCATCTGAATTTTCCCACCAACAACTGTGGCAGTTGGCCCAGATCACAGCAGTGACATGCTGCCAACAGACTGATCAACCTCACAGCAGACTAAATTAGAAATACATTTCCACAGATTAAATTTCAGAGGACTGCGATGCCACTTTAAACTCCATTAGATTCTGCTCCTCGCAATCCTTTAAACAAACACAAAAGCTAGTGAACAACCCCCCTCCACCCACCCGCTTTACCAGAAGTCCCAACAGGACGGAGGCTTCAGTTTTAGACCAGAGCTGAGACAGACAAATTAGCAACCAGCCTAAAGCTGCCCCTAGCCTAACGTCTCACAGAAGAGAGATAAAGAAAAAAAAGAAAGAGAGAAAAAAACATGCTGCGTTAAGGTGAGAAAGCCTCAGCAAGGTGTTATGGGTGGTGTTGACTAGACCTGTCAGCAGATGCAACAGAGACCTCAGAACTGGCAAGGGTAAATTAAACACCACTGGGAACAACCAGGCTTGTAAGGATTCAACCCACTAGGTAAGACTTTTGCAGACAAGCCCTATCTGTAACAAATGCACACCCTTTCAGCAGATAATGGAACAAAACAACAGCAAGAGGCATCACTCCAGCACTTCAAGGACAGAGCAGTGACTAGCTACAGGGGATGAGGGGCACCTGCCAAAATAGAAACAAAATTGACCACTTGGGCAAGGTGTCCTCCTTTAGCTTAATCTGGACAGTTAGCTGTACCTCACGTGGAGGTCCCTAACTCTGACAGGCAGGCTTGCAGATGTACACCAGCAATTAATTGCACTGCACAGCTCCAGCCAGGCTCAGACACCTGCTATCAGGTAAGTTGGGAAAGCTGGGTATCTCTCAGTAGAACTTCATATGCCTTGTTTTCACCAGATTAGCACAGTGGAACAGTTAACATGTTTTAATTATTATTATGGTAACAGTCCAGCTTCTGGGACAGATACAATTAACAGTAATCCTTCTACCCTCCATCAGACGAAAAGCATCACTTGAATTGAACAGCAAAGGACAGTGAATAGGCAGAAAACGGGAATTTCCAGCCAGATTTCTCTTATTGCAGGAACAAGTACTCAGGAAATTTAAGCGCCTCTTCAGTTTATAGTCAGGTAAAACAAATGAGGATGCGGAGAACTTAAGAGAGCTAGACGAAAACCCATTCAAGATAACAGTGTGCTAAAGCATAAAAGAAATTTCCTTCTGCACTATTACCAGCCTCGTTTTATGGCCTTTACAACCACAGACTTGAATGCTCCTGCTGCAGATAGAGCCAAATTGCTGGAGTTGAAATGCACACAATATATTCAAGGATAGCACCAGTGCGTTTGTCTAGCTGCTATGCAGCATGTGGTGCTGTGGCTTGGCCTTGAAAGAGATTGTTCCCCCAAGCTGCTGCAAGAGTCCTACCTCGAAGACAGAGGAAAGTAAGAAAATCTTCTGTCTTGGGCTTCCTTTTGGAGAGGTCAGAAATCTGAGTGGCGGGAGGGGGTAACAACGGCTCCACTATCTTTATTGGAGTTGTGCTGGGACTGTTTGGCTGGGATTGAGCAAACTTCCTTTGTGCTTGCAGCCTTGGCCTGTGGAAACAAGAGCACATGAAAAGCATGTTAGATAGAACTTGCAGGAGAGACATCAGAACATAAAAATTCACTGCTTCAGGAGAGATCAGAATCCATCTCCCACCAATATTATCCATAACTGAGTTAACTGTGAAGGTAGGACTTCAATTGCTTTACCTTTGGTATCTTCTGCAACAATTCAGAAAACTGGGAATGGAACATCTTGACTATAAAATCTTTGACTACAATTTCATATGTTTCAGATATTTTCTTGCACCTCAGGCACTTACAGTTTACTATTCACTGGTTTGGAAATTAAATCTGTATTTTACACCAGGAAAGTGTCTTTTTTTTTTTTAAATGCGTTAGTTTTCTTCACTTTTTTATTATTATTATTTTTAAATCACAATTAATTAATCGATCTAAAAATGAGATGTACTTTAGCCCCATTAAAGCTTTTAATTTATTCCAATCTGGTAAAATCTTATTTACATAGCAAAATATGTATTAGTATACATGGTATCTATATTTGCATCCAGTTCTACAAAAACAAAGCAAAACCTTTAGGGAAAGATATTTTTGACTGGGAAGCTATCAGGCAAAAGCCATTAGATTTTCAATCCCTTGGCCACAGCTTGGAAGACAGGAAGCAAGGAGTTTCAGGCTGTGGCTAATAAGTATTTGTGATGAATTAGTAATAATGAAGGACATGCACAGAGTGAATTTGACCCAGTCCTGGTAGTGGGCAATGGACTTACGCTCTCTGGTAAGATTTAGAGTGTGACCATATGTATGATTATGGGAAATGAACAGAAGCAAGTGGTTTTGGCAGTCAGACTGCAAATTATTTCAAGCCTATCTGAAGGCTCTGATTAACTACTAGGTGGCAATGAATATGATTTTCTTTCATACGTCTAGAACACAAATTGGCATTAGGGAATGCGCCTGGGGGCAGGACTGATACCCAGAGGGGGTCTCACCAGGAACCTGACTCGGCTCAGCATTTAAGAACGTGCTAATTTCTCACTTAAGCGACTGGGACTCTAATTATGATCTTTATTACAGCTTCAAAAAGGAGAGAAGCTACTGAAAGAACTTAAAACCTCATTGAGAAAGGATGCAATTTTATGTAATTTTCCTCCCTATTAGCAGAGTATTTACATAATGTAAAACTGAACCATGTATTGAACAACACTAAAGGAAAAGCCAGGTCTTGTCATTCCACTGCAGACTTTACTGTTATGACTTAACGAAAGCACAGATATCATTCAGTGTGGATGAAACACGTAATTGGTAAACCTCTTCTTTTTCACGGATATTAAACTTAAGTGGTCGGGTAGGAAGAGGTTTGAAACTGTATCTTAAACTTCCTCATTTTTGTGGCTAAAACAGGAAAAAAATATTTTAAATCCCAGCAGTGTTTATACGCATATATGCACGTCCCCTAATGACAGCAGAGAACAAAACCAGCATTCAGCAATTTTCTCCCTAAGCTCCACATAAAATTGTCCATGTCCTCACAATCCCCACGCCTCCAAATAACTACAACCAAAAAATCCCTGCTCAACCCTCACAGCAATTCTTACTGTTTATTTGCATCTCCTTAGTGACAAGTATATTATGGTGTTTATATTATTTTTTTTTATCACAGTGCTTGTAATTTGTGAACTGGAACTAAACAACTAATTGAACACATATTTCCTCATATCTACGAGGAATTATCTTTCCAGAATGAAGGTCTTATATAGATCTACCTATATATTCCCTGAGTTACTGGGATTGCATTTAAAAGTGCTATTCTTCCAAGCAGACGGAGGACTCTTGCATAGGATGAATGGGATTTTAATTTCAACCAACTACATTTCTATCAGCAAAACCACACATGTGGCCAGAGAAAAATGCTTTGTGTTGGCTTCTGTTCTGCACTAAACATACGCTCTCCAGCCAAAAAAGCAGACTATAAAGGTCAGCAAGTGAGATCCCTGCCTGCTGCTGTCATCTGCGGAGCAACTTTTCCCCGCAGACGTGCTGCTCCGGCTGGGCTGTTAAACACACACGCAAGCCACTGGCTGGATTGGCCAAACGTTTCTCGGAAACTACCTGCTCCTGCCTGATGTGATCAAAAGTACGTAGCGAGAAGGACTCTGCAACCCCCCAAAAAGCAGGAGGTAAGCCCGTTTCATGGGTCGAAATTAACCCTTTGTAGCAAGGCCAGGCCTGGGGGTCTGCAGCATCCCTGTTATCAGGCATGGAAGGGGAATTAGGGAAGGACTTGTGGGCTCAGCATAAACATTACATGAATTAGGGAACTGCAGGTACTTTGGGCTTGGTATTTCTTTAAAGATCTACTTTCTGGTGGCCTTCCTTCCCCAGCACGAAGGACTCCCGTTTGCTTTGCTCGCCCCGTCCCGCTGTGCTTGCCTCCCCTCTCCCGCCCAGGCAGCGGGGCCATCTTTTCGCCATCCCCGGCTGAAGCTCCCGCGGGGGCCCTCCATCTCAGCGCCGACAGCTAAAAAGCCAGACCTTTCCTCAGACTCCTTTCAGGCTACAGCCGTGAACTTTTGCCGTTTCCTGAGGAGGCAGCAGAGACTTGTTGCCGTATGATCAAACGTGTCAGGGATGCTTCCCCTCTACGCAGACAAATGTCGAGCACTTCTGCTGAGGCTTGCCATGCTTCCTCTCACTTGGCTTTCCCTCACTCACCAGCTCCACAAAACCAGGCCTGCTCCTTCTCAAACACCAATTTCTTCATAAAACCCCGAGCAGTTATGGAGCCATCAGCGTCACCAATTCAGTTTACAAAAGCTACAAATGAAGGCACCCTTTTATGAGTGCCGTGTTCTCAAGGTTTCTGCGATAAGTGGTTTATGCACAGGCAGCCATTTGCTTCACGGGCTTCTGCCTTAATGCCGGAGGGTGCCAGGAGTGTAAGCATAGTTACAGCAAAACCGAGTGAAAGCACCGAGGTCAGGAAACAAAAGCAAGCCTTCAAGCAGCTCCTGCTCCGGATTTGTGTGCAGATGGCCACTCTCAAAAGTGGGCCCACAGAGGAAAAAACACATACGCACTGCAAAACACGGATAACACAACTCAGGGCTGCTTCCTTGCGAAGGAATGCACGCATCTTAACAACCTGATACCTCCCCATGAAAACCTCTGGAAGCATAAAACCAATCATTTCGGGTACGGTTTCCTGTTACACTTAATCCAATAGAAGTGTGAGGCTGCTGCCAAAAAGGAGGGAGGGAGGCCGGTCCCTCCGCTCGGGCTGCGTCAGATGCAGCCCAACAGGCTGCAGTGCTCGCTGCACGCCACCCCGCAGCCAGGCGGAATAGGTGAGGAGGCAGCAGAAGGGCTCAGAAAGACATTTCGTGTTTGATAAGCACGTAACAAGGCCGGTGTGGTTTCGCTCTTTGCTTGTTAAGGCGGCAGCTTCTGCTGGAATGACCTACTTAGCATACATCGGGCAACAGGGGACAGATTGGCACAAGCGGCAAAAAGAACAACAACAACAACCACCCTGTTTGCTTCCTCAAAATAAATTGCTCTCTCTGTCCTCGTCTAAATGGTATGTGCTACACAAGGCTTAAGAATACTCAAACAGAGGAACTGTGCAAGAAGGAAAAGGATGAGGGAAAAGCTCAATACCACATCTAACCACCTTGCAAACACCAAACAAACAGCCAGGAATATCCAGACTATTCAAAAATAAATAGTATCTCACCTTCTATCAATAGAAAGTTATTTTCCTTCTACTATTTTTGATAGACTTTAAACATCTGCCTAGGAGACAAAATTCAAAAAATCCTCTGTCTGAGAAAGCCTTTGCTTCCTTTTGGTATGCTTCACCTCTACAGAACCTCCTGTTTAGGTCTGAGACTGCAAATTACAGCTAGAGACTAAAACTGCACAGCAAAAATATCCCCAGCGTACAAACTCAGGCTAGGCTAAAAAAACATTTCTCTCCAAAGTGAAATACACTTTTTGATGCTTTCCTAGCCTGGAATTTATTTTTAGTTGAATGTTTTAAGCAAATGATGTTATTTATAATCAAAACGCTACAGTTTGTGTTAGCTAAAAATACTTCAGAAATGCCTTTTAAAATAGAATCTCCTAGCACCATTTCTTCATCATGTAGAAAGGGACGTATTTAGTAAGAAAACACACACTATACAAAGGCAGTCTTTTCTTTGCAAAGCAAAGCTCAGGCTGGTAATACCAGCCTGTGCTACATTTAGTAAATATTAATACTCCAGATAACACTGCGTGCTGTTAGCTACAAAACATACATTAAATTCGCAGTATGTTAGATTTATAGCTAAATCCGTACAAAAATCTTCCACCATCTTCACTTCATTTCTCTGTAACACCTAAGCAAAAGCAAAACACAGGTACTGTACAACACAGAAGTGTGGTATGGCAATATGCACAACTGATTTGATAACACACACGTGTTCATACTGATCTACTTATAGCAAATTCAGGGGTTGAGAAACTGACCGCACAGCCAAGCACCTCAGCTGGCAAGAGATTTGCCAAACAAACTTTATCTGTTTCAAACATTCTCCAATCTCTAGTAACCTGCAGATTGTCGTAGAACTTCCTGCTTGTTATATACTGCAATGTTTGCTTGCTGTTTCATCTCATAACCTTTAACTTACTCTTTGAACTTCATTTTTATCTTCGTTGTTTCCTGCTTTTCTGTCGCCTGATGTTTACGTCCTTTTTTCTTTCTCATGGCACCGCTAGAGTTACATTTCTAAACTCTAAAGGAACTGTAGCTGCTTGAGTGTCACCGTTTCATGATTAATTCACATTTCCCTTTTTGATGAAGCACGTTTTCCAATTTTTGAGCTGCTAGGCATCACCCTGCAAGCTAACGCTAAGGACTCTGCATCTCTGTCTTTCAGCATCAGTATTTGCTTACTTTGGTTTAGTCATCTCTCCTCCTGAGAAACTGCAATGTAAGTATTTGTAGATATTTAACTTCATTATATTAAAATAGCTACTGCTAACCAGCAGCGATGAACAGGTATGAGTTTTCACTAAATAGCACAGTGACAGCTGGGAATACGGGATCACTGTCTGACCTAGGACTAGCTGTTGCTGCCATGGGCAGGCTCCGGCACGGACAGGAGCTCCACTTTTCAAAGCCCAAGGTGAGCACGAGAAACTTGGAGGCATCACTCTCCTGGAACAACTGGGAAATTCTGACTGACATCGCACGTGCCATCAGGAAGTATGGCTAAGTTACATTTTGCACTTTGATTCCTGAGAACAAGCCTAAAACATTCACTCCAAACAGCAACCTCTGAGAATCATCAGTTGAGAACAGGGATCCAAATTCACACCAACAAGTTGTCTACAGCACTGTCAAAAACTAGATTAAATACAACAAAAAAGAATAGAATAAAATAGAATAAAATAACATAACATAACATAAAATGACCTAAAACAAAATAAAACAAAAATCCCCAACCATGAGAGCGAAGATTACTTGGATAAACAAAAAATGGAAGAAAAAACGTGCACACAGACTACAAGGAGATCTTGTTGGCTCTCCCTGGAGCACACTTGAGAGCAATGCTTAGCTCTAGCAATACTAAGCAGTGTTTCTACCTGTCTATATTCAGACACCAACCCAACCACTGTGCCCTGAGTTACGACTCCAGGCAAAGCTCTGTAAATATGCAACATCACAGCACAAGCAGAAAGCCAGAGAACAAAGGAGTGCTCAGAACTGCATTTCTCCTCCCACATCCCTCTAGCTTGTGGGGCAGTATTTCCTGCCCATATCAGTGGTAAATTACCTGTTGTCCTTCCAACACCATACTTTGCTCAGCAAGTTGGCATCAACAGAAATGGCGATTCCACCATTTTCTGCGTCTCCACATCTATTTGTACCAAAAAGGAATTAGAAGGTAAGAAATCTGGTTGCTCCTAACCACACCAGTGCAGGTAAACCAGTGAAAAGCATAAAGATATTGTAAGACGTGACTCCTTCAAAATGATTTGCAAGACCATGTACTCCAAGACACAATCTAAACCTGCATTTCTAGGTAAGAGATGATACAATACTTATTCATGTCATCTGATCAGAAGAATCTGGGTTAATTTTCAGAAAAGTAAAAAAATTCTCGTATGCTTGAATACAACACTTTTTTCAGAAATTACTTTTACTGAGCCCTTTACTCACTCAATCATCTGTACCCTCTTTGGTCTGTTTTTGTTTGTTTTTTTTTTAAATTGGGCCTAAATTAATAAACCAATTTAAAGCCAGCCTTAAATTCTCAAGTGAATGAATTGACACAAAACACGGAGACCACCTCTACTCAGTCCTTGATTATCGAGCCCAGCAGAGCACATTCCATAAACAACATTTCGTGCTCTAAAACTCCAGCCACAAAGAATGGATACACATTTTCCTTTGGTAGCTTTTTCCTATTTTTTTTTTTCCTTCTGTTTGGTTTAAATGGGAAACAGTTGGTTTCTGAGAATCTCCTCTCCTACAAATAATGGAAAGGTGCTTGGGAATGACATTTAATGAATGATAATTGAACTAACCCATATGCTCAATGACTAGTTCAAAGTACAGCTGACAACTTAACCATGTCTGTTAAACACGGCACAAATTATCATTAATTCTGGAATTACGTATTTTTCCTGACCATGTTCACTGATCACAAGAAGATATTTGCAGTCTCCAAAACTGCCTCACTTCATGTGGTTTAGCAGAAATACTTATACCCTGTAAGTGAAATTGCTGGCTGCTAAAACAACATAGAAGATAGCCCTGGGCAAAGAGAGAGCTATTAAAAGCCCCTGGATGCTGATTACCACCCCAAACCGTGTTAACTGTGGAGGAACTGGACAACTGCAGGCAGCCACACATAGAAGCAGCCACTGTGAAATAAGGATGCCGACCTTGCCTGCTAGTCGGAGGCCCATGCTAGTTGGTATAGAAGTTGTAGAAAACTAACATGCATTCAGATCTCAGCTCTGGATTCACGCTGTTCAGCTGTTCCAGTGGTCCAGATAACCTTGAGAGGGATGAATCACACTGCGTACTAAATTCCCTCAGCTTTTGTCCTGAGACATCCACGGTGGCCAGGGAAATTTGACGGTACCCTGCCATAACTGCAGGATTTCCCAGTGTGAATGTGAGTCTCCTCAACAGACCTCAGGATACACAGAAGCAAAGAGGAGCAAGAAACAGAGGGCAGAGGGAAAAGAAAGAAAAATATCATTTTTCTTTCTGGTCCAGAAGAAGAGGTCAGACAATGCCTCCTCATACTGATGTCAGGGAACCCCACGGGTTCAGTCACCTGGCCGTACTTACAGTGGGAATCACAACAATGAGAAAACTCAATTTAAAGACTTTAAGTGAGGATATGGCAGCTGAATGAAGCTCTCAGGAAGCTGTTTTCCTACAGTTATCTACTTCTGTTACAAGATGACGCTATAGCAAATGTCCTACAGACTGCCCATAAATCCAAGTCCCTCTGTAACTGGTGGATCTGGACAATCTATTTCATCAAGACCGTGGATCATTTACATCCACTTTCTCCAGGGCTGTCCCACCTGAGACTGGACAGGAATGTTTTCTCCTCCATGTGGGCATGTGGTGAGCTGTACGTGGCAATAGATGGCAGAAGAGATCCTTCTGAACACGGGAGACAGGTGGTGCCACCCTTCCTTTGTCCTGCAGTGGCTCTTAAAAACTCCCATTTCAGAGTAGGTTCACCTCTACTCTAAGAACCTGAGCACAGGTACTTCAACCTTTGACCGTGTTATGGGCTGTAATCCAGCTGTATTTAAACTGCAACCAATTTGCTGGTTGCATAATGCCACCCAGGTTAAGCTTTCGGATTCATTAGTTCACGTGGAAATCAAATAACAATGATGCAGCCTTCATATGGGCTCTGAAATAGGCCTCCCAAGGTCCCAGTTCTTGCTGCTGCCACCAACAGCATTCATTTGGGCAAGCTCAGATATGCTCACACGAGTTACAAAAGCATACTTAATGCACAATCATCCCCACAGGCAAGGGGCAAGAGACAGGAATGTATTGCAGCGGTCCTTTTTGGAGAGGGCTGTGCACTGGGTACACCTCCTTTCTTGCTGTTCTTCAGGCACCGACACCTACAGAAGTGCTTGGCAGACGGAGACTTGCGTCCCAGGTCCCTGCATCCAGAAAGGGGGGACTTTCCCGCTTGCACGATCCAAGATTCTCAGCTTGACCCAAACCCACCTCCCCTGTACCAGGGAGTTTTACAAGGAGCACGTTGCCAAGGACCATCTTTAGGCTACGTCTGCTGTTTTATGCCACACAGTTGCATGGAGAAGAGCATCACCGCGTGCCAGGAAATTAAAATGCAAAACCACAGTGGCAGAAAAAAAAAAAAAAAGAACTTTTTCATGTTTGCTTATGTTTTAATAATTGTTAGCAGATGTCTGAGTGATTATGTCTTGTCTTGACAATCTTTGCTTCAAGGAGAAAGTCACAAAAACGTACAATTTTTTTTCACGTTAAACACCGTCCTACGTGCTGGAGGTAAGCAAGGTAAAGCCCACAGTAACAAAATACCTTCCACACTGGACAGAGGATTTAAATTCCAGTTCTCTTGCAAGGTCTCCACCTACTGGCAAAGAACCGTCAGTGTCCCGCTGTCTGCGCTCGCTGCAGGTGGAAGAGCAAAGCAATCCCCTTTATTTTTCTGATATTCAGTATAGCCAGCATGGGGAAGCCTAGAGGCAGGTCTGCCCTTTCACTTCACCTGCTCTGCAACGCCGTCCTTCCCTCGGCGTGTCTGTTGGATAACCGAAGTCCCCGTTACATGTAATCCACCATACTTTTTTCCAAAAAGTCTGTTTGACACTACAGAAATATTTCCCACTCTACGGAAAAGACTGTTCAGAATGTTAAAATGTGCCCATTTTTCTAAAAGTTCAGCCTTTACCACCTCTTCAATTACAAACAAGTCAAAGACACTTTTGCACAACATCCCTTGCAGTTTCAAGATTCTCCTAGGATCATTTTCAGTGTTCTCAGACATCTGAAGGGCATTTGAAAAACATGTTTGCTTCCCAGTTCCTAACCAGCAGACACGAAACAAAACCGTAATGGTTCGGATGACAGCGCTTCCTACTTCATTACTCATGCAATGGCCTTTGGTACTCTATCTGAAACCCCAATTCCTGACAAATTCAGTGCCACCCTTTGTTCCATACTCCTCTCGAAAACGGTTGCAGATTCAGACTGACTGGTGAATGATATGCCAAGCAACACCAAATGAATCAGCCCCTCTCTAGTAATTTGACCAACTGCTAAGAATCAAAAGGTTGCAAGAGCAAAGCTATGCAACTGGAAAAAAAAAAATTGTCTTTTCACTTTGAGCAGCCTGTTCTCTGCAACTGTGTTTCTTTGTGTTTTTTAAGTTATTTTACAGATCATTTCATTCTTGTTTTCCAATCTCAGGAAAACGTGCATACCTCAACTATTGCAATCTTTCACCTTTTACCCTAAAAGCAACTTGTGCTAGCCAGAAAGCCCGAGATTACTTCTGGCAGAGATGTCAGAAGTAACAGCGTATGGATCATTTTAGCCATCATCTGAATGGCTGAAGAACTTCCTGTTCAATTAAGTCCTCCATTAATCCCTACCATTTGAATAAAATTTTCCGTCTGCTGGCAGGAAGTGATAAAAGTCACACAGTCAGTAGGTTGGGGACATTTTAACCTCTCACAGAGGTTGCTGCTTGCAATCTAACCATACCTGAAACCAGATATCCCCACTGCCCATGGGGGCTGCCTTCCCGAGGCTCCGCCACCACCTGGCTATTACCAGGGACTCAGCATTAGTCTATAAAAGCATGGCATTTAGATGCACAGTGAGAGAAAGCTGAAGAAAAGACTCAAGACGTGCCCTACCTGCCTCACAGATTTTACTCTGATAAGCTGCAAAGTGATCAATTTTGCATAAAATGCCCATCAATCACATTTGCTGTCTTGCGGACAAAGATCATTAAACAGAAACACACAAATGAGCTATCAGGGAAAACAAACAAACAACAACAACGGTACAGTCCGTGAAGTTAAACCTGTAATATAAGCATCTGATTCTGAATTTAAATAAAGAGAAACTTCAGCAGGTGCTCTCCGCACTTGCTGGTCCCTCTCTTTCCCTACATCATTGTCATTTTTTTTCAGCAAGTTTTTCTTGGAAGCAAACCGCCACCCTCGCCAGGAGTCAAGCAGCCCATTCTCGCGAGTCAATCAGGCAGACGCAGTCAACTTGTCACAGTAACTCTGTTCATGCCTTCTTTCAAGCCACGCCACATCCTGCTACCAGTCAAAGTGGCCTGAAAAGGAAAGGGGCCATGCGCCCCGCACCTCTTCTTTGAGGCACGCTAAATCCGACGCGAGGGGGCTGGCTAGACTGCCAGAGCATGCTGTCTTGCTCTTCCTCCTGAATGCCCGATAAAGTAGTTGGGAACTAATGATATGGATGGAAACTATGGTAACAATTCCTATGCCCCCACCATCTATAGCCTTCCCTGCAGACTTTCTTTCTCTACCTGCCGTAACACGCATTCAATACCCTCTTGCTTCTTGTAGGATGTGTTGCCCCGCCCCAGGAAACTCTAGTAAAAAGATGGTAAATGCAGATCGAACCCATTTTGGTACCAGGTAATTATAGTAAAAACATTCCCTCCCCAAGCTGTGCATGCACACACCACTGATTTGCCAGGGAATTGGCAAAATCACAGCCCCTCTGAGAAGACTTTGTTGGCAGAAGAGTTGCACGTATCAAATGCTTCATCTTCCCCAAAACCCTCCTTACTTTTATTTTTAGGATATGGTAGTATCTGAGCAGCTGGATGCCTGAAATTTTATGGCACGACCAAGACAAACTAACAGCTTGCTGATGGTGGAAGAGGAAGGCCACGTTCCTCCTAGTCCTGCACCCTCTTGTGGACTCCTGCCACAAAGGGATGGGGGGACACCACCTGTCTGGAAACAGGGTGAAGGAAGCAGGACCATACCCTTCTGGAGCAGCAAACCAACGCATTGCCCCATCTGCATCTTCCTGCCCTAAAGGAGGGGTTTGGTTTAGTACAAACCGATTTCAGAGAGGGCTGCAGCTGAAAAGGGGTATGGTTTATGCTCTTTGCTTCATCTCCAGCCACATATTCCTGCTTATGCCAGCACTAGAGCTCCTGAGACCCCATAATCAGCTGGCTGAGGAAGTCAGCCTAGCTGAAAATTAATTTATAGGTTGATTTTTTTCTTTCCTGGGTTGGGTTTCATAACCACAGAATTGCTGGTGTTGGCACAGAAGAGGTGGTGAGAACTCATGGGAGGAAGAACAGGACTGCCTTTTCCAGTAGCAGCTTGCATTAAGATCACCTTAAGCTGACTGAGAAACACATTAGTTACTGAACTGTAAAATCTGAACGGAAAGTGCACCTGGCAGCAATGCCAGTGCTGTCCCCTTTGCTGTCAACCCTCTTGCGGTGGGAGCCTCAGTCTCCATGAAGATTTTGCAGCAAGGAAGACACAATTTTGTTTTTTTTTTTTACTAGATAACCATTTTTTTCTGAAGTAATTACAAGGCCTGACGATTTCCTGCACATCTGGCTCCAGAAGTAGATCACCAACCATTCCTCCCTGTACTGTCTGTCACAAGCAAAGCCTGAGCTTACAGATGTGAAAATAGGAAAGAGAGGATGGCATCCCAGATGCTGTCTGCACCGACATTGATAAACACAGCTGAGCTGCATGAGAGCTGGGTACTTGCTGATCTGGAGGCCCACCACCGGTTGAAACGCCCTGCTTGGCAGCAGCCAGCATGCTGGCTTGCATCGGGCTTCTTTGGAAGTGTCCCTGATGTGCCGTTGCCCTGCCCTGGCCTGCTGCTGATCACCTGTGTCCATCCAGCACTTCCTTTCTCGCTCAGCCTGCACAGACATCTGATGGAAGAGTACATGGCTGATCTCAATGCTGTGATGTGCTGCTCCTGGGGACAGAAAGTTCCTCACCAAGAAAATGCCACTTCACCAGGCACAGTCTCGTATGTTCATCAAGGTCCCAAGCCCTCTGGCATTTCCCTGTGCAGTCTCTTCCTACTCCGTCCACATGCTGCTTTCGACCGGGAGGCACCATGCTGAGCCAAGAGCAGGGAAGTTGTAACATTTGGTCAATGATTTACTGCAAGTGGTTGGGCAAATCACTTCACTTTTCTGTTCCTTCCCCACCTGAACTTAGACAATGACAGAAGAAGGACAGGCAGAAGGATTAAAATCCTCAGAAAAATGGTGGGGGTACACACAGGCGTGCTTAAACCAGATCAGGACTTGAACCTGGCTTGCCACACGGCTGTGCAATAAGTCGTGCCAGAGAGCTCCCACGCAGGAGCAGGAAGAAATTGGCAATCACTGCAGCTGGGACTGCCGCTGAACATTTGATGAACTCTCAGCATCAGTTCATTTAGATCCAAAAACCTATGCATCTGAAAGGCAATTCGTGAAAACGCCATACAAAAAAAACAGAAACGTTGAAGAATGAAAGAAACAAAATTGGAAAGAACACTTGAGCAGCAAGAGAAAGCAGGCAATAAGCCCGGGAGCAATAAAAGAAAGTAAAACACTGCTAGGGAGTGCAAAGAGCCACTGGTATGTTCAGGAAAAGTAGAAGTTACCTGAAAATAAAATGGAAGCCCTGCAAGACAGAGCAGGGGAGCAAGAACTGCAACACGGCTGACAACATGCCCGATCAGAAAACTGTGGAAATCCTCTTCGTTACCAGCCAACTGCTGAGAAGAACCCAAGCCACAGGTAAACAAGTACACAGAGCATTTCATAAAGCTCCTGACTAGTTTCTGTGTTTTAAATTATATTAATTATGGGTTCAGTAACTAGGGAGACTGTTCAAAATAACAAACAATAAATGCAACCACAATGGATTGTATAAGTGACTGCCCTTAGCACTAAGGAAATCATAATAGCTCGAAGGTGAGAATTAAGTCAACAAAGTCAACAAATAAAATAAATGCATCTTTTATCACACCATTACCAAGGGAAGAAAATGCCAAAAGGCAGAACAAGAGATGCTTCTCCTGAGGCCTTGCTGGCAACACAAGATTGCCCCAATTTAATTAAATAAGTTTTGTTAAATCAGTTCAAATCCACGTGGACTATTATGGGTTAAGAGTAGGTTAAACCAGTGCCTTGTTGACAGATAAATCAAACAGACAGCCTGTCCATACAGCCTCCTGTGCTGGTTTAGCTTCATTAATTTAAAAGCTACATCTTAAGTTAAAATATCATAACCCACCTAGAAAATCTCCGCAAAGCACCATGATTAAGACTCAAATGATTTTGTATCAGTAAATCTAAAATCACTTCCAAAACTATCCCAGATTCCAGCCCACCTACTCCATGATCTACTGTTTTCTGTGCTGCTTTTCTATGTAGACCGAGCCCAGATTTTGTGTTAGGTAGAAACGTGAGCTCTAATTTCTCTAAATATTCAAATTCTGTACTTTGGAAAAGGTATTGACTCCAAGTTCACATTTGGAATCTATAAGGCAACATTAAGAATGCACCAGACTGAGATATCCACGGCCTCATACAGGGTTCAAAGTCTGAGTTTTGCCAAACACGCTAAAGCACAAAAACGTATCTTGTCCATTCACCAAGGCTCTTCCCACCCTCAAGGAACTCCTCAGAGCAAGGCAGTTTTAAAAGCATTCCAGCTATTCAGTGCAGCAGCGCTATATCAACCTACAAGATGAAATACTGGAAATAACTGGGTCGCTACCAGTAGCACCCTTCATAGCCATTGTGTGGCCCTAGTTAGCACAACACAACTAATCTGGCTCACAATGCTTGAACTGAATAAAATCAAACTATATACCTAAATTCTACTCTATTCTATATCTTATACGTGCACATATATATGTATATTTGTAATCTGCAATAAAAAGCAAGGATCAGAGACAAAGATCAGAAAAGATCACAGAGATCAGCACCTCTTCTGTGAAGAAAGGCTGAGGGAGCTGGGGCTATTCAGCCTGCAGCAGAGAAGGCTCCAAGGTGACCTTATTGTAGCTTTTCAATACTTAAAGGGGGCTGATAAAAAAGATGAAGAGTGACTTTTTGCTCAGTCAGATAATGATAGGACAAGGGGGAACAGTCTTAAACTAAAAGAGGATAGATTTAGATTAGATATTAACACAAAATCCTTCACCATGAGGGTGGTGAGGCACTGGCACAGGCTGCCCAGAGCAGCTGTGGATGCCCCATCCCTGGAGGTGCTCAAGGCCAGGCTGGATGGGGCTTTGGGCAAGGGAGGTGAACCAGACACCATAATACCAGCAAAACCCTGAATGAAATAGATGGAGTGTTATCACCCCCAAGTGCAGACGCAAAGAAAAGCAGCTGTTGTTGCTCACATTCTCACCCAGCATTAGAAGTGTCAAATTAAAGACTCATCAGCTTTACTGAGCAGTTCCTTTGGAAGGATTTAGCAGCCAATTATTACATATAGGTATTTCCCTGAAGACAGGAGATTTTGAGGCAAAAACCAGCAGTGGGAAAAAAAAAATGGTGAGATATATCTTTTTTAAAACAAGCGAAGAGGAACAAAGAGAGATCTGCAGTGCCAAACCCCCCAAAACAGCCATGAGGTTCCCCGAGTAGTAGGGAAATGCAACAAGCCAGGGTAGTTCTTACTCCAAACCCCTTTCTCAGCTGATAGCAGGGAACTCATAGATGTAAGTATTTCTTGGCAATATTTGCATGTTCCCCATTCTGGTTAGTGAACAAAAAAACATGCAAAAGGCACCCTATTTGGGTCAGCTGTAGCCCAGAACATCAATCTCCCTGATTTAGGCAGCTGCAATGGAAAATGAGATGTGTCAAAAGCTAGTTTTCATCATTATTTAAATGAATTGCATGAAAATTACTATAAAGCAAAGTGCCACTCTCCCCTTCCTCAACTTGTCACGTTTCTATACAAGAAACAAGAAGAAAAACTATGGCAGCTTAATTTACAGCATCTCCAAAATGGCCCTTGGGGGTAAAAACATCGGCCTACAGATACTGCTCAGGTAACAATACAAGTACAAGAATGAAATTACTCAGCTTCATGACACAGCATGGTAACAACAGCCACAGCAAAAATATGGGCTAAGCTTTCCCAGTGCTCAGAGTGTCCGTCAGTGAGACAGGCATGGCATCTCAATGCAGAAGTTGTGAAACTGAAGCGAATCCACTTGTGAAGCAGAGGATGTGCGTGCCCTGGAGAAACGAGTTACTTCTGCACGGGGCTCGGGGGCTGCGCCTCCTTCGTGATCCTCAGGAGGAGCCGCGAGAGGCTTCAACGTGTGAAACTGCACTTCCAAAGTACTGCAGATAGCCTCTAATTACTATCAAATGGGACTTCAGATGGTTAAACTAATAGGATATCCAAAAGAAACAGCTATTTCTTTAAAAACAAACTTTTAAGGAGGGGTGAAAAACCTTCAGCTCTGTGATGCCATCAGTCAGGGACTGGTTTATGCAGATGTCAGTAAGCAGTTTGTTTTCATCAATAACACAAGATGCCTGGAGCATCACCACTTTTCCTATGTTCATTGTTTACCAGAAAACCCAACTGCCTTATCTCTGATTAGCTGTCATTTCTCAAGGTTCCCTGCCTTTATTTTCTCTCCCTCAAGTATAACGAGCACTTTTACAAATAATGCTAAAAACACAGACTAAGGAGAAAATAAAGCTCACACTGCGGGAAGTTCATTGCACGAGGCTGGAAAATTTAAAGCAATGATAAATGCATTACATTATGTTTCACGTATCATTAAGTAAGGCAGAACTCCATCTTTAAGCTACCTAGCTTGATAAGGCTCCCCCTCGAAGAAGGGGGACGAGCCCCAGACAGACACAGCGACATGCCACGCTGCTTTATATAACAACATTTTCCAAAGGAATGAGCAGGGAGAGCACTTTCTGCGATGCACAGAGAGCGTGCAAGATGTCACCATGCACTCAGCAGCATCTTCTACAGGGATTGCATTAACAGAATCAAGTAATTTGTGGCTGCACCAAAGGAAGAATAAATGACAGTCAAAGTAACAAATATGTTTTGAAATGCAGGCATTGCCTAGCATCACTGCAGTGGCAAATTAAAACCCACATGAACTCAGAGCAGTGTACATCCAGAGTTAAGCATCTCTCACTTATGCACCTCGGATATTAGCACGACCTAACTATCAGGCTGGTAGAGCACAGCTCTGTGCTGCACAACACCACTGGTTTGTGTCTACACATACTGAGGAGAAAAGGAGAAAAAGCACGCAGAAACCCATCTCATCCCAAATAACTCCAAAGGGATCACCAGTTTGACAAGGTGTGCTGCTGCGGTTGAGTCTCACCAGTGCTCAGGCCTCTTCACTCCATGTTTCATCCACCCCAGCAATATAGCTGAAATCTTCATAAATCCTCCCTCTGATATTCAATCTGGAAAAATAACCACTGCGACACAATGCTTTGGAGCTTTTCATTTCTGCACTCATTAAAATAATTAAGGAACTGAGACTGACATTAGTTTTTTTTGTGGGGTTTTCCATGTCCTCGTTAAGAGGTTCTATGGCCGACATGACTCAGAAATTTAGAGCTCATTATACAGAGCCACCTAAATTAGTATTCCGTTCATGGGCTTAGTAGGTATTTAAACAATGTAAGAGACAGGTTTTGTTTTGTTCTTTTTTAATTGATAGAATAAACTGTATTCAAATGCTCAGAAAGTCTCACTTGTCTGTGATGCAGAGCGGGCTGAATGAGCAGAGCACAAACAGTTCTAGGATCCTTTGTTGCCAATAAGGCAAATGAGACGAGTAGGTTTCCTCCTCCATCTCCAGGCCCTTGGTAATTAAAGATAGCTGCTCACCTAATGTTCAGGAAACGCCATAAACATTTGTTTTCATTAAGGCTCATATTGGGAAACCAGGCGGATTCTGTTGAATAAAACCTAGCAGAAAAACACTTCAGTAGAAAAGGTCAGGATGGTCCAAAGAAACAGCAAACTGAGGAACAAGCATGGAAGCAAACAAAGCACAAAAGTCAACAACCAGTTCACACATTCTGGACCATCTAATATCACTAAAGAAGCACAAAGAAGAACACAAACAGAAAACGGATTTCTTTTTTAAGGACTAAAGGGCTCAGTGCTTTTCAGATAAAATTACAAAAAAAGTTAACTCTCAGAAGAGGTTAACTCAGAAGACCAAAACGTTCTTCACATTATGTTAAAAACAGGAACCCATGTCGAAAAGGCAAACTACAAAAAGAGACTCTGCTGTCCTTAACAATTATTATTGGGGGGAAAAAATCAAAAAGGCAAAAGAAGGCTTTCTTCTTCCTACATTTTCTTTGGGACCATGAATTGACTCTGCCCTTAATGAATGCCCTTCAAGTCCTGCCTTCCTGGTATCAAAAGTAAACAATATAATATTAAAGGGTAATAGGCGAAGCAAAACTCTGCATGGACATTACCTTTGAACTACTAATTGTACTGGTAGGAGAAACAATTTTTCTTCTGGCAACAGTGTTGCAAGAAAGCTTCCCATAATTTCCCACCCCCAAAAAAGTGCCTGACTCAACACGGTTTTCTATTCTATAGTAGAAAAAAGGACTGCTGAAGGTGTCCACGTCCTCCAGACTCCACTTCAGGAAGATTTTGTTGGTTTGCTTTTTTGAGTCAGGAACTTCAAATTCTAAAAGACATGTGCCTGAGCAGTTAGAAGAGTCTTGTAAAAAATTAAATTTTTTTAAAAAAAAAGCACGCCCAGGGGACAGGAGAGATCAGAACAAGCTGAACGTATCAGGGTTTGGAAATCTGCCCAGATACTGACATATTGTTGTCTGTCCTCATGTCAAACTGTACTTAAGTCCAAAGAGCCTTTCAGAATTGCTATATGATGATATTATATATGAAGATTAAATTTACACTTCCTTGTAGAAGACAGAGTAACAAGAACTTCTAACGTATTCCCTTTTAACTTGCCTTTTTCATGATAAAAATTAGAAATAATGATGTGACAGAGCTGCATTTCTAATAATATCAGAACTCAGTCTCAGGGAAAGGAGCAGGAGGAATCTTTCTCTTCCGGACCTGAGAAGAAGCACAGCAACAGGCCCAAACCCTACCTTTCTCACACAGCCCAGCCCAGCAATTTCCTTCCTTTATGGCAAGTGGATCGAATATTTCAGCAGTGACCTGTCAGCATTTTGCAGAAACGGGGAAATTAGCATACAGCTGCATCCCCAAGCAGGCAGAGGGCTTTGAACAGCATGTAAAAACCCAATAGAGAAGCAAATCAATCTGAAGGCTCGAACTGAAGACAGCACACAGCACCAAAGAATAGGGGAGACACACACCGCCACCAACTAAAGCAGTTACATTTCCTGAAATTGCAAAAGCGGGTGAGGGTGGGAAAATACAGCACTCAGGAAGATGCGACTAAGAAGTTAAAAAAAAGAAAAATTACCATAATTTGGAATAAAACTCTATATTGGGAAGTTTCCGTGCCTGAATTAGAGGAAAACAATGAGGTTTAAGAAATGCGAGTTATACTCTGCTTATCTGAACTATTTTTAAAAGCTATTTTCATTGAAATGCCCTGTAACACTGAATAAAAATGTTACAGAAAGGCTATTCCATTTTTACTAAGAATGTCAGATACTCTTGGTACCCTCACTAAACGAGTAAAGGTGTACATAAGCCATACCTTCAGAAGAAACGCTATGATGCATGCTTTCACGACCAACTTATACTCAGCGCAAAAGGCTTTGTATGACAGTCCTGCAGGTGAAGAAATCTTTCTCAGCAACTAAAATGACCAAGTATCCAACAGGTATGAGACCAGACTGCCAGCAATTCATTCAATAAACAATTTCTTGGAGTTCACAAAGACCAGTTTCAACAGGGGAAGCAAGCTGACATGAACCTAGTGAAAGCTTGGGGAAATGCACAGTGAAGAGTACATGGCATCACTTTCTAATGGCTCGGTTTGGGGTATAAAATTCCAGCTTACATAGAATAATATCACTGAAAAGGAAAACGAAAGACTCTTCGCTTGAAAATACAGAAAAAAGAGAAGAATAATAGGAAGTGCTACTGCAAGTGCAATCAAAACCAGGGACACTTAATTTACAGCATTCTTCAACCTTCAGATGTTTTAGGAAAATGTTTGGCCCACTGAAATCAGTAATAAGAGAGCTCTTCAGTGAATCCACAGCTTAACTCTTGTCATTTAAAAAAAGATTTGAATGAAGATCTGCTGATAAAGCACTTTCAAAATCTTCCTTCAGGGAGAGAATTACATTTTTACTTTACTTACAAATATCTCTGTTACTTTATTATCACAACAAGGAAGCAGAGACATAAATACATAAAGCAGAATAGACAAAACAAATAGAAATAAATAATACATTTTCTTTTTGCATTTCTCTTTGAAACAACAAATAAATATTACTCCAACCTTAAATCCTCCAAAACTTCACCAATTAATTTTGAAGATGGAAGAAAGATACAGAGATTAAATGACACGCAAGACCATGTGGTATGGTAAGAATGCATCTTTCCTATCCTGTATGTAGGGTACTAGGCTACTAGAAAATACTGTGGTTTTATTGCACAAAGGGAAAAAAATATTTTTGTACTTGGTTCAGTGATTTAAGCTTTATGGAAGAAACAACCTTTTTCATGTGTTGTTCTTCTGAATTATTCTAGTCAATTCTCCTGACAAGAATAGCATGGCCTTTACTCAGGTGCTATCTCCCCTATTTTTCCATTTCTCATCTGATTCACCTTTAAAGTTTATTTTGCAGTCCATCTGGAAACTGGATGCAATTAAATACTCTTAACCTGGTATGGCATGTAGCACAGTATCAAGAGTAAACTTGACAACAGGATTTCTAGATAACAGGGATGAAATAAAACTGATAAAAAACAAACCTTGATTGCGTGGTAACATTTGCCTTGCTATGGCTCAATACTTATAATCAAATTTTCAGGTAATGAGAGGATTTCATAGGGCTAGAGACATACAAGTGAGGTTCTCAGAAATCGTGCCACACCTCATTTGCCTTGTTTTTCTTTTACAGATCAACCAGGTGGGAGGAACTAGATTTCAAGAAAAATCAATAGAGGTCAATTTTTCTAGCTTAAGACAAACATAAAAAGTCCAAGCACAGCGAGATACCACAATTAGCAGGCCATTTGGTTTCAGGCTTCTGACCTGAGAGCCAGGGGTTTTGTAAGATTTCTCAATCCCTGTTAGAAAACTTCATGATTTTCAATGTGCAGGTGTAAAGACGACGACGACACTAAAAATAGAAGTAATCAAGAAAGTCCCAGCTGCTCACTTTCACAGCAAACTAGACGTATGCAAAAGAAAAAACATTAGACTTCCTTCTAAAAAAAGAGTTGATTAAAATTTTAGAGTAATTTATTTTTAAATACACATTTTGCTTGACAACTTGCAGGACAAATTGTCACAGGGCCAGGAATAATCTAAGGCAGAAGAAACAGCACAGACGCAAAAGCACGGGATTTCAGAGGCTCTTCCTCACCTCACCAGGAAAGGAGTGACCAGAAGAGACGAGGTGACTACTGGCTTGGAATAAATCTGAGAACAAAGCTACCCAAGGAGGGGCCCGAGCTGATGGGGACAGCCTGCCACCACTGAGAGGGGCGAACACTGCCGCTCCTCTCCTTCCTTCTCCCCACAGCCACCTCTGCTGGGCTCACAGAGGTGCCAGGGGACCTGTCCCCAAGCCCACTGCCACCAACCCAGCAGAAAACTGTCCACTTTTGCTTTTGGTGGGTGACAAACTGTGCCAGAGTCAGCACAAGGGGGCAAGGGAAGGCATGCTCCTCCTTGTCGTTGAGGCCAAAGGAAAACAGCCCAACATTGCAAGTCATGTTCTCCCAGGGCAAGATCTCTGTAAAGAACGAGGGAAAACCTCTGAAGATGCAGCTATGGTAAGAAACCAGCATTCATCACAACAGCAGTGCAGCTACACCAGCTTTGGGGTGGGATGTCCCCTCGGACAGGTAGCTGTGGGAGAGCTTTTTGGCTGGAGACCACATTTCAAGTCTCTTTTTAAGTCATTCACCAAGCCACTGACACCAAGTGAAGTAAATTTCCCCAAGACAAGGGGTTCAAAATTACAACAGACACATGTACAGAGGAAAATATCCTACCTGTGACAGAATAGCTGACAACCCAAGCATCCACATTTCTCTGGTAAAGCTGGAATATATAAAGCTGTATAAAGAGCTATCGAAATTATGATGACGTGCAAAGAAAAGCCTCTCAGACTTAAAAGGCTAACGATGTGTTGTCTCAGTTTTCATTTCTTCATATGAGAAATTTTAACTTGCACCAGAATATGTTTATATTGAATTCTAAAAGCTGCCATTTAAAATAAATAAATTCTAAAACCTATCCTGGACACTCAGCATACATACACACACACACGTTACCAGTTAATTCATTTTGCAGAATTATGACTCCAATGAACAACTAATTCAACTGTGAAAACAGCTCAAATCAGATCAGAGTTTCAGGAGTGACCCCTTTAACTAGAGATCTCCTCACTCTCTCCTCATAGCCCAATATTTTATTCATATAAATGAGTATCTACAGGATTTTGTAAAAGTGAAAGCATTACAGGCAAATGAGATGTTGCAATAGAAGAGACGTTAGAAAGGAGATCTGTACAAACTCCACTTCATTGAAAAGATAAATAACAGCTGCAGGAGCTCAAGGAAAGGAGGAGGATAAGGGAGAAGAAGAGTGGATGGTCATCTCTATAGTAACTACCATGAAGAAACTCCGGGGAGAACTTGTCTGAAAGCTGTAAGAAGGATGCTACCACTGGAAATGGACTATAATATGTCTAGGAGGGGGAGAAGTTGCAAACAATTTGCCACACGGTCAATGATCCCTTAAGCTTTAGTTTATTTAATCAGAGCCAAGAAGAAATACCGAGAGAGAAAAACAAGGAAGGAAAACAAAGTCATAACATAATGATAACATGGTCATTACTGTACGAGTTATTTAACAATAAACATACCATAAAAATAGCAAAAATACAAGTGTTCAGGTTAAGAAGGGGAAAAAGAAAAAAAAAAAACAGCTTCCATCAGGAAATCCTGTGCTATTGGATGCAGCAATGGAGGAAAATAAAGCAAAAGCTCTATTCCTGTGTATGCTAGACCATATATGTAAAATGCCTGTGTGTTTTATATCAACATTCTCATGACCTGGGAAGATTCCAGAGGAGATATTTACAGTAAAAAAGATCTATAGTTTTAGAATTCAGTTCAGAGCTACAAAACTCTTACACTCAAACTACCACACTGTTGACGAGCACTGCCCCATCCCTAAGCGGTGCTCACGCTGCCCCACACCCCTTTCATCGAGAGACCTGAGACCCACTCCCTACAGGGGACAAAATCTGTTTTGATCCGACACAGCAATACTAACACACACACACTATGGTCTTTTTTGGTAAATCGGCAGCAGTCCATGCTCACGCTGTCATTTCCATGCAACGTGTCAAGAATATATTCCTACCACTTAACCAGTGTGCAGGCTCCAGATAGGCCATGAAAATAAGGATGGAATAAGATTTCCTGGAGTTTAGTGTTTGCCAAACCAGCATACATATAGTCTTCAAATATTAAAAAAAAAAAGTACCTGAAACTCAGTGTTGGGATACACCTCCACTTTAAGGCCCTAGAGTTGTGCTCTGTTTATTATTATTGTTGTTGTTATCGTTATTATTATTATTATTATTGCTATTGTCTCCAGGGCACATAGGACAACATTAGTCCAGTCCAGGCTAGCTTTTGTCTCAGCATACTTACAAAACACTTGGTTAGAATTATAGTGAAAATGATTTCACATGCAAACAGCCCACGGCCAATTTCCTCTAAATGTTCATATAAAAGGAAATCACAGACTTCGATCATCAGTCCGCTTAAATTTTAGTTAAAATGCAAGGTAGGTCTACAATGCTTAGCAGCAAGATCATCAGAGATCTTGTTCGGAGTTTGGAGAAGCTCTACCCATGTAGCCTACTAAATCATGTCCAACCTGCCACAAGAAAAATTTCTTTGCAGCTTTGCATTAGGAGGTGAGGATCCTTCCATTACTGCAAATTAGAAAATATCAACAGTCTTCTGACTGTATTTGTCTTCCTGTATCTTTTGTTTCCTAATCCTTCGAAAGATCACTAAAAGGTAGCATTACTTCATGAAATTGTTAGTAAGTGTAGTCGAAGTAAAACTACTTACTGGCAAATATGACAGCATTTTACATCCTCATTTTAGCAACAGGTTTCCACTTCTCCATTCTTGGCCTTTTATTCTTGCAGCAATTATTTTTATCTGTTGACATCTTTTTAAGCTCCAATTTTAATTTTATGCAGGAAACTGAATGCGTTTCATTTAGTTCTGAAAACTCATCCATACTTGACAGTGCTGAATGCTTTTTCTTTAAGTAATCTCTTCTTTTCCAAGAGAATAAGACCGCTGCAAACGCTACCATGATTAATTCTAGGTATCAAAATTTTAAAACAAACTCTCGTTCTTTAAAATAACCTAAGAGAAAAAAAAAAATCATGGTATTGTGGTGATCTTCAAAATGCACATTAATGCCTTATTTTCTTCCTGTCTTTTGATTTTAAATTCATTTTGGGGAATTATGAATGAAGGAATAAATGGAAGACACTCATTTGTAAAACTTGTGAATCTGTGGTGGTTTTTCAGACATTCATGCTGCAGGACTGTGGATATTGATTCTTGGAGTGAACAAACATCTATAGGAGCTCTGGGCCCCAATGTTCATTTGGTGAGGTTGCAATTTTTTACCTATGAGGGTAATAAGACCCAAAGCAAAAGATCAACATATTTCAAGTTGTCCGTGTTTCCAATATTTCGGATGAGAACGACTGGCTTTGGGACAGCAACAATAGACAGAAATAGCCAAGGCACAGCAACAAGGCTGTCTCTGCTGATGTTACAAAATCCCTACAAATGTCCATCACATTTAACATTTCCTCCAGTGTAGATGGGGCTTAGGGATGAAAAAACACTCAGGGACTGTTCAGATACTCAATGGAAAATGGTTTTAATATCATCCTGTCTCTTTGAAATGCCACATAAGTGGATTGGCCACAAATGCCTTACCCTCTGGACAGGAGAGTAATAGAAAGATAATTTTCAGAGGGAAATGAAGTCAAGAAGGTTCTAAAAAGGATCAAATCAGAGAGATGCTTCCTCTCCTCCTGGCCCTCAGTGACAGCAGGCTGAGCACGGGGCTGGCAGAAGCTGAACTGTAACATCAAGGTAAGAGGGCAAGCAACAGCACAGATGCACACTGAAAAATGACAGAAGAAAACAGATGCAGCAAAGAGCTGATGCTACCCTGAAATACAGGCTAGACCCTTATGTAGACTACTGATAGCTTATGTGCATCAGAAAACCTCCTTCACACTGATGGATAAATGTGCTTGCAAAAGTGTCTTTCAGCGCAGAATCAGTTATTTCCTACATTGTTTTAGAGCAACCTCTGCCCAGTATTCAAGCAATCAACATCTGGCCTGTCACACCTAGGGGCGAGACACGTGCATAAAAGTAAATGACAGTAGGGATGATGGGTTATCAAGCAGCTGAAAGGGAGTTTGCCACAGACAGAACCACAGAACCAGCTGCACCATCTGGTCTGGCTTTGGAAATTCCCTTGGAAATCACCTGGGGAAAGCCAGGAAGAAGAGCCCGAGCCCAAGATCACCATGTCCTCCTCCTGTAACCCTCACTTCTGAAGAGAAGGTGGCAGGTGAGGACAAGCGAGTTTGCTTAACATTTCTCTGCTGCTATAAATCATACCTCCACAATTATTAAATCCCTACTCGGACAAGCTGTTTACATAGCTGTCTACCCACAAAGTTAAAGTGTTCCCAGATTCCTGTACCTTGTTATATCTTTGGCTGTCAGAGAAAAGAATCCATGTCAACAACTTCTGTTTGTTTCTTATGAAAGAAAGAACATTAATCACCTGATTTTTCCTTTTCGCACTACATAGAATGATCTCCTTGACTTGTGTAATAAAGCAGGTAATCTGTCATTTCACTATTCTTGCACAAATCCACTCCCATGGACTATTATTGTTCTGTTTATAAGGCTTGTTATTTAAATATAAATGTGCAGCACTAAAAATACATTCCACTCATACAAGAATTTACAGAGGGGGTAAATATATATATATATAAAATACATAAATCTTACTGTCATTTTGTTTTTACTGCGGATTAATATAGCTCTTCTTCATAAGCAAACAAGTAGTGCAGATTTGCATAGCCTACTGAAATTAGAAAAAGATAATACAAGCACCTGGGTTGATAAGTGGGATTACATTATGTGGTAGCAGGCAACAGCTGAACGCAAACACGTTATATAGTGTTTCAATTAGCAAAAAGATAATTCACTGAAAAGGTTCTGGAATAACACTTTGATATTACGAACAGTATCCCACTTTCACACCTGAATTATAATGCACTACTCTCTCCATCACCCAGAATACCGAGTAGTGATCCCTCACAAACATACATATGTGGGAGCAGGATTGACCTTGTTTTACATCTTGCATGGAAGATGCTAAATCTAGTGTTAGAGAGACTATTCATTATTAACCATAAAAACAATTTGGCAAAAAAAAAAAAAGAAAAAGAAACCAAGCCTAAGCCCCTTCAATCTTTTGACAGCTCTGCTGCAAGCAAGCCTTTTGAAGCTCAAGTTGAAAAGGATATATCATTAAAAGAAACCACTTAAATTAGCAGCTTGCCTAATGCACAGAAGCTTGCCTACCCTCACTGGCTTTTTGTTGTGCTAAAGGTATAGTGCAGCTCTGCCAGTCTAGCAGCTGTGCAATCACCAGCCAAAGGAGACTCTCTTCCTCTTCCTTGGCCACGTACTCCCACCCCTTGGTTTGGCAAGCTTCAGCATTCACCTAGCATCTGGGAGTTAAAGCAGCATTTAAAAAACAAAAATAAAAGGAAAAGGGAAATTGAACAGGCAGCAGAAAGCCAGCACTATGCAAGGGGCGGGAGCACATCCCATGTGTTGGCCTTGCTGCAGCACAGAACCACACTTCTGACTCTCACATGTCTGAGACTGTTAGCAGAAAGCTGCTGTATTAATTAAAGGCCTCAGAGGTTCCTAATAAACAATTTCTGTCCAATCTAGCTGGAGCAGCTTAAAACACAATCATTCCCCAGTGGGTTCTGCCTTCCTCCTGCTGGCGATGACCTTCCCTGTAGCAGAACAGGACAAAGAGAAGTGCCCTCTCCTGGGAGCTGCACATGCTCTTGGCCCAGGTGTGGATGTGCGTCCGTTCTGCTGCTCCCGCGACAGGGCAGTAATGGCCCCTGGGGACAAGGGAGATGGCAGGGACATTCGGCGTCCAGCAGCTGCTCACCTTGCATGGCTCTAATGCAAGTTTAAGGCACAGCCATCTTCGCAGAGTCGATCTCAACTAACGCGCAGCAGCTGCGGAGTGAAGAACAACAGGCTTCCTACTGGCAAAACCGATACTAGACTAGAAACGTGGTCGACTGTTGAATGTTTTCAGATTTTCTCCCCTGGGTTTTGTGCTGAAATTTCTTCAAACCAATTTTTCTTCCTTCTGACTAAACAAACCTTTTTCTTTCCCTTAGTGGAGAAAATAGTCTAACGTCGAGTATAAAAGCAAAATGTAAAGCTCAGTGGCTATTAAAATCAGTCAAGCCCCTCTCACTTTTCAAAGCCTTGTATTAACAGAACTTTACTATAAAAGATAAATGCATTTGGCAATTCCCTGCGTGCATTGCTGGGGAGGGGGGTCATGCGAGTGAATAGCTTCTGATTAGTAACAGGAAGCAAGCAACAGCCTACTGTCACCAAAGATGAACGTACTGTCATATCCAGTCTGCTCTGCACATGTCTCTTCTTGGGTAAGGTGAGCAACTGTTGCTGAAAAGCACATAGCTGGCCCTGCACACTGTTATTAATACAGCCATGGTTGTGTTCTTCTTAAGAGTTGCTCATAAAAATTTAAAAGCATCCAGCACAGCGACTCAAACCCCTTTGGCCTGTTACCTGTTGATCTTCTCAGCTGAGAATCATAGCTTGAGGTTGGAGAGCCGTAACAAAAAGAACATGCAATTACATTGAAGTTACGCTTCCCCTTCGGGAATAACATGCGGCAATCACCTTTGCTACGGCTTTTTAAAATGCACAGTCTTTGCTCCGTGAAGACCATCCAGCCTGATACTGTATCAAGCCTATATACAAAGCTTTTGTTCATCTCTCCAAAAACTATCAAAGAAACTAGCACCTGCTCTCACTTACACTGCAATTAGACGGCAACTCATTACACAACGGGTTCGGTGTAGCGTTTTAAATGCGATATTTGAGTGCTTTTGCCAAATGCTAGAATAACATGAACAACTCTTTACAGGCTGAAAGTAGTAGTTACTACTAAAGATTAACTCCCTTCCACCCAGACCTGGTCATGCGTAACACACGCAGCTCAGACCAAAGCAAGTCTTTTCTATTCTTTGAGTGGAAACCCAAACAAATCTAAGTACTTTGAAGTCCTGTGCTGGCCATTACGGCCACTCCCAGTCCACCCAGACCCCATGTATTCTGTAAGCAGGGCTCATGATTTTTTGAGTGATCTGGAGACTTCACACAGGCAAAGCTGCATACGTACTTCTGTTTCTCCTTACCACCACCACGCTATCGCAGCTGAAACCTGTAGCATCAGAAAACGGCAGGTTGTGCACTTTTGGTACTGTTCTGTGATTTCTGTTGAAATCTAAAACCCTGCACTTGAAAACAAATGGAGATGGGACTTTCCCTGTTGGCTGCAAACTCTGTGCAGAAAGCTGCCTCCAGTCCCCAGACAGCAAAGCTGTTAACTACTGACAAGTACCTGTGTGCCTGTCAGCACCTGCCTGTCTACAACTAATCCTCTGACCAGTAACCCATGGAAGCATCCCCTGCCTAGTTTTTCCTCAAGGAAAATTGACACCAGAGATCGCTGGCATGGTGAGACCACAATGCAGTGCTAGTTGCTAGTGAATGCTCACGCTCCACTCCGATTGCAGTGAGAATCAGCACTTGCTACCCATCCATGTTCTTGAGCAGTCTCTCTGAAACAGGAAGAGTTTGGATCACATGTAAATGCAAACTGAAGGCAGACATGCTGCATACATGCTCAAATCCATCTTCCTCTTCCATTAATGTAATGTCACTTGCTCTAACACGTGGGGCAAAAAAAAATCTGGCAGATCAGTTCGCTGAACTGACCAGCCTGGAGGCCAGAAGGTTGCCAGACAGGACAGACAGTAAGAAGAAGGAACAAGAAACTGGGAAGAGACTGTTTGTTTGCCTCCACAGTACCAGCCTGTCATTACACTGAAGAACTGCAAGGTCAAACCACAGCTTTCAACTACTAAATAAACTGGGTCCTGCTACAGGACCAGTAGAAGACAAACAAACGTGCAACTCCGGTCTGGGGAGGGGAAAAAAATGCAGAAAGTACACGCTGCAGCTCGAGTGCTTACAAGTGCATTTTAGCACTAGAGCACCAATAGTTGTACACACTGCTGAGCCAACGATCGAAAAGTTTGATTTTGAGAAAGCCCAGGGGGAAGACGAGGAGGACACGATTTCACAAAGCTTGATCAGCTCAGGCAACGATCCTATTGACATCCTCCTCCATGCCAGACAAGTTTAGCTCAGCGGCCATTTCGAATCTCATCCCCATTCCTCTTTCTCCTGCACATCTTTTGCCCGCCCAGTATTCCTGACACAGCTCCGTGGGTTCCCAAGATGACCTGGATCAAAGAATGATTACGTATGCAGCTAAGCAAAAAATGAGAGAGAGGGAGAGAGAGAAGAAAGGACAACACCAAAACGCTCAGCCTGCTGCAGCACAGCTTCAGAGAAGTTAAGAGAAGGAGTCCAGAAGAGGTATGTCTGCAAAGAGGAAGCTAGGAGAGGAAGAAAGATAAAAGTCCGTGTTGGGTGTAAAAGGAAACAAAACAGGAACGTTCTCCTTCGCAGCGACTGCGGCAGCAAAACTAACGCTATTTCAACGGCTCGTGATGCATAAAGAACTGAAAGGGTGCCTTGTCTTCCACAAAAGACAGAAAGACATTTTTCATCTTGGCTTCTGTTTTTGTTTTGTTTTTAGCCTGGAAAGTACCGAAGGCACTGGAGTTCCCTATTATTTTTCAAGTCTGAAGAATTAGCGTCCAGTAAGTGAACCAGTCATGGGCCTGAACCATCCAGCTGCTTCCCACCATTGGAATCCCACAGCCAAAACTAGCAGGTATCCCTTCAGAAAAATTTCTCCTGCAACACTGAAATGCAGTTTCTTGGGTTTGGTGGCGCAGCAATCCCACTCCTCTCCGCAGCTGAGCTGTGCAGGGCATTAGACGCAGGGACATGGTAAGAGACAGCCACCTCCTGCCCCTCCTCGCACCCCTCCGTGTCCCCAGAGGGGAGGAGGTGATGCCCACTCGGTGGCACTGGCAGCTGCTCCTGCAGCCACGCTGTGAACAAGAGATGAAAACTCACGCAGGTTAAAAATAAAGAACCCTGGCAAAAAGCCTAAATCCATCTTCCTCCCGCTATTGCTTTTAATCCTAACCAGCTCCTTCAAGCTACTCATCCTGTGACACTGCAAGCGGTTGTATCAGCACGGCTGAGGAACGAGGGCACTGAACAGAGGGGACAGGGCAGGCACAGAGGGCAGCAAAATTCCAGAAGATAACCTGCCAGCATCGGTGGCAACACCATGAAACGATAGGCACTGTCTCCCAGGGCTATTACACCTAAATTTCTAGAGCAGAAATCATTTTCAAGCCTCTGTTATAATTCATAAAGCCAAAAATAAATATTTTTATTAAATATTTATATATATATATATTTTTGCAGATATTTTTCCCCTGACCTGCAGTAGGATGCAGTAAGCCTTACAAAATTTCTACCAGTACGGAAAATAGCACAGATTTTTATTATGACACACCGCACCAGAGGGGCTAGTAGGCATATTTGGAGCTAGATTTTGGGTTTGGTGCTTTGGACGAGTGAAGAAAAACTTGTCGGGACAGGGGTAGGAGGTATGGGGACTGGTGCCAGGAAAGGCACCACCCTCCTCACCCCATATCGGGCTACCCAGGGAAATCATAAGGTCACACAGAACATTTCTTTTGTTTTAAAGAGGACTTTATTTTATGGTTCACATTGGATTAGGACTAGGGTGAGAGGAGTGTGGAGGAAAAAAAAGGTTGAGAAAGCATTTTCCATTTCTCTCTTTTAAATGGCATTTTTCAGTCAGCCTGTTTTGGTTCTCACTTCATACAGGGGACAACTCCCAGCCTCTGCCTGCATTTTCAGCATATTTTCTGCAAGAGATTGGCTGGAGTCCTACAATTTTAACCCACATTTTGTACATGCAGGGTAAGAACTCATAAGAGTTCAACAAGGACTTCATAACTGACTTCTAGGAAAGAGGAGGCAGCTTACCACAGCATTATCTCAAAGCAGTCCTTTGCAACCGATACCCACAACACTACATTACTCCAGTTTCTCTTTTCAGAAGCATGTTCTTTTCCTTTTTTTTTTTTTTTTTTTTAAACTTAACATGGTTTCCTTCACGGAAAATTAAAAATAACAATAATAACACTACTTCAGCGATGCTTTCCTTGAAATTACACACACATTGATACGTCCCTGAGATGCCACGGGGAGGGGAGGGGAGGCAGGAGGAGAGTACTAAGGCATATAATTCAGCAATCACCTACTGCAAAACAACTTTTTATATATTTTTCAAAAAAAAAAAAAACAGCAAGCACTGTCTATACTGATGGATGAAGCCAAAATTCATTGTTTCCTCACTGTTAACAGAAGGACTCTATGCTGGAAAGTCTGTTTATGGTGGGGCAGTATTTGCAACCTTACTGATAACGTAACCACAACCTTATAGCACGAAAGGGACAAAGCAGAAAGGCTACTTCTTTAATCATAACGCTCTACTGACCTTTTCCTTGAGGGCCCCTCTTCGAAATCCGAAGAACTAACATCGTTGCTCGTTGAAGACACTTGCGATGCATCGTCCTTCTCATTCTCCAGCTGCTCTGATCCCGGTCCTAATCCTTTAGATTGGCCATTAGTGAGAAGACCTGCAAACACGACAAAGTAGAACACAACATTCAAAACCTGCATAACCAGTGCCAAATGGATTTTATAAAAATTCATGCATTGCAGTAAAATAGAGAGTCGACTCCCAAAGCAATCGTCTTGCAAAAAGCTATGCTGATAACATTGATTTTGCACAGAGGTACTTCAACAAGAAACTGGCTGATTGCATGTTTCTGATTTGGTTAACTGTAAGCCAGCAGTTCCAAACGGCTATACTACAGGTGTTTGCAATCACATTTATAATCTCGTCACATCCCTTACGCTAAAAGGGGCACAGCTTAGAGTCATAAACTCATCCCTGTGTTGTAGGCGGCCTGTTGACTGCCACAGATGAGAATCTTTTTCACTTATCTGTAGATCAGTATAAAATTAATCTGCCGTTTAATTAATTTGTCGTCTTCTCGCGCTTCATTCTCCTGTTTCCAATGATAGCAATTTACGACCCTTTGAACAAAAAATCCTAAATCCCAAAGGAGATAACATCAAACAGCCGTTTCCCGATTCTGAATCTTCTGACCCAGCATCACTCAGACACAGAAACTCCCGACCACAGGCAACGGTGCACAGGGCAGGGGAAGCGTATGCCACAGCTGCCCGATGCTTTGTGCCTTTTCCCTGCTGGAAGAACAGCATAGCAAGCAAAGTCCCATAGATGGCAGAAAGCATCGGGCCCTGCATAAGCATACTGTTCAACAAATTTTGCTTATTCTGCTCAAAGCTATAAATACAATATGACTTGACTCTTCCAAAACAACAGCAGATAGAGAAGCCACTCAGACTTAAGAAGGAATTAAAGGAGTAATATATTCCTAAATAAATTTTATGATTAGAGGGAAGAAAATTACTAACAACATTATCAGCTCAGCATGAGTTGTAACTTTATCCAGAAGAACGCTTTCCCATCTCTCCATCAAAATGCTTCAGTAAATGGCATTACAAAACTTTGTCTCATGGCTTTAGTTCCTCAGAAGAATGCTGGTGGGACCTCCCTCCCTCGGTCACTTCAGCAGCCCTTTCTCTAATTGCACCTTAGGAAGAAAGCAGGGAGGGGGGAGGCTGCTTCCACCAGAAGCTGAGCGGCAAGGCTGGTATGAGAACAACCCCCAAAACGCTTACTAATACCAGCAGTTCCCAACGCACCGCAAGCACTGCATCAGCACTACGCCGTGTCAGGCGCTCTGTTTTCAGGAAAACACCACTCAGCGCTATCAGTGTGCTTGTCACGGAACCCAGCATCCTGCCAAGCTCGTCTTCACAGAAAGTCCCGAGCACGACTTGGAGTTGGGGAAGCTACACGGTGCTGTGGATGCTGTTCCTATGATATGACTTATAAAGCAGAAGCCTGGATTTTTTTTAATTTTTATTTTTTGGTGGGAAAGATGCAGTTAACTCATTTTTTTCCCCCCCCATATGAACCCCACAAGAGAAAAGTCTAAACTGAGTTAGGCACTGATTTCTGTATTAAAACATCTCTTCTAACCAGCCTGAGACTGACACAGCCAAGCTAAATGACCACACTTACAATTTTACCCCCCTTTTGTTAAATTGCTTGGGGTGTTTTCCTTTCCATTAAGGAGATCTCAAATTGTGATCTAACAGGTTTTAGTATTTGATACTTCCATGGGGTTTGCAATGCAACCCAGCGATGCGACGGGGGGTGACAGCATTCCTTCTACGTATTTCAGAGGAACTGAAGCAGAGCTTTTTAAAAAAACATTAAACACTTTGATTTTATGCTGAATGCACCCTCACTGGAAGCAGTAGTGACCGAGTTTATTCTTAAACGTGATTCAACTTTTGCTCCGCGTTTTTCCATGAAACTACTGCTGATAAAATTTACCATTTTTAAACTCCAGAGAAGTCTAAATCAAGCATATCATTTGAGGCCCGATACTCAGTAACTTAACTCCTATGACAGAATTTGATTAGCTTTTCCAAAAGCAATATTTGTTCTGGAGCCTTGCCATATGTAAAACCCAGCAAACTGAAGTATATGAGTCAAGAAAATCACCTTTTGGGCTGTCAACTTGCATGCACTTGGAAGGCAATTTCTATTCATCCTTTCTCCCTGCCAAGCCATCAGTGCACTTGGAAGACAAGCATGATTTGTGCCCCTTAAGGAGAAATATTGGTTTGTCTACTATTATTCATCATAACCGGCACCATCCCCAAACGCAGTGATATCGCAGATAACCGAAGTTAGCTATCATCAGCTGAAACCAATTAAAACAAGTGCCCTAAAACGGAGGCATAAAACTGCGAATGAGAGCTACTGATAAATAACGGGAGCGGTTGTCATGTTCTACAGCTTTTCAGGGTCAGCATAATTGCAAAATTCCCTCAGCAGTGATGAAAGGCACAGACATCCACAGTCCACGGGAGCCGTCTCCTCCCAAGCAGTGGCGAGAAAGCACATGCTGAATTAGGCTGCTAGAAAGTTTATTGTCACTCCATCATTTTTATATCGAGTGCATTCGGTTTGCCCCCAGATACCTTTCCCTCCAAATGCCGCTCCTGCTCTCTCCCACTGCGATAAACAGCGCTCTTCGCCGCCGTGCACCCACCAGGAGCTATCGGGGGCTGGAGGCCCAGGGGTGTCGCAGGACAGGGCGAGGACCCTGCTGGTGTGTGGGGAGACACTCGGGCACCCTCATCGCCCTTAATGAGCTGCCGCCGGTGCAGCTGGCTGCGTGTGCGGGTCTGCTGGTGTGCTGCGGGGACAGAGTCTGGCTCTTGGTGGTCCGCTTGAGTTTGGCTCTCCAAAGTTCACCGAGCAAGAGGAAGCAGCAGGCATTCATGGTTCTTAAAAGCAAAGTGCTGCATACGGCACGAACGCGAAGAGGGAGAAGCAACTGAGCAAGAAAATGCTCTTTTGCATAGCCTGAAGAGCCGAACCACTTTTTAATCCAGCTACTTCAGAACACGCAGCAGCAGCCGAGGAACCGGCAAGCCATTGAAGAGCCAAATAAAAAAAATCGAAGGGACAAGAGTTCCACTGCTGCTTCTCTGTGCCCTTCAACCTCTAAAACCATGATGCAAGCGAGCCCTGGCTCACGGCACATCCCGTGACCGGTCGGGCTCTCAGCAGCCAGGGAGCTGGCACAGGCTGCCTGCCCATTGCCCACCGGGCTCTGCTCAGCCCCAGCTCTCGTTGCCTTCTCCCCCGGCAGCCGGGCTTGGGACTGAACACGAGGCCTGAATAATGAGCAGAGTAAATCAGAGTTAATAAAAATAAATTTTATTCCTGTAGTATTGAGCAAAAAAAGTGTTTGTTTTAGACGTCATATTATACTTTTAATATTTTTTTAAAAACTAAATGTCATTAAATTTAAATTTGAACTTGGATTATATGTGGGTGTAGAATTTCATATGAAAATGACTTACATGAAATCATAATTCATACGAACAGAGAAGCAGTACGTATTTGCTGCCAAAGTTTAAAAGGAACTGAAACACATGAACGGCTCAAAGGCACTGAATAAACACTGCTTTAACTGAGTCACTAATAACGGATTACTTAACTAAGTCAGAAATACAGAAACTCACATATCAAATGGTCCCTTAAATTGGCTATTCTGGCTTCAACAGATCAAGACTAGATGCTTTGAAAGAAAGGCCAGCTACTAATTCCTAGTAATTAAAAAGGTTAGCTTAAAAGTGAGCTGCAGAGATTTTAACATCCTTTCTAAAATGCATCTTAGACACATGAATGTCAACTTTCACAGTTTTGCTGAATCCTTTTTTAAACTGCTGCATAACCTGTGATAGCAAACTGCACGCTGCTTTAAAAGAAAAAAAAAAGAATCCGTTTATCAGCTTCTAACTGCACTGAGAAAACAGCAGATGCAAGTATTACGTCCGCCCTGTTACAAAGCTGGGGAAAGCAGAAGATCCCTCTCTGCCTTCTGCACACCAGTCGGTGTTAAAGAGACTGCACTCCTGTTAGCTCCTTTTTCACTTGCCTTTCACAGCCTGAACGTTTTCAAATCCAGCCGTGGCTATGAGTCTGTTTGCTCGTTTGTTTTTCCACCCTCTGGCTGTCTCACCAGCTCTCGGTGCCCTGCGGGAGCTGCTCAGGGCCATACCTGCTGTGCTGGGCAGAATACGGAGGTAGTGGCGTTACGTTAGCAGAGCGTGCTCCCCCCGAGGTCCCGCAGCACCTCGGTAGCCCGTTGGCTTCTCGATGGGTGGTTGTTAAATGAGCAGGGGCCTTGCTGAGCCTCCTCCAGCGATGGCCAGGTCCCTTTCACCAAAAACAGTGTGTGTGAAAAGCAGTTAAATCAGCTTAAATGAGTTTACATTAGGGGGCTTGCACTGACTTAAGAGGATTGCTTCTCCTAACAGTCTAGGCAAGTAGACTTGCTGTTCCAGTGCAGGCAGGGCTTAATTTATACCAGTACAGATTTACTAACCTTACCAAATTTGGTGATACTCACACAATTTTAGCAGCAATCTACAACTCTATGCTCGAGCCAGGATCTAACACATTTCTGGACACCTGGAGAAATGTCTGACAGGCACACACAGGGCAGGTCTCGGGAGCACCAGGCTCACTGAACACGATGTGAAAATCTGAGTACCCGGGAGCACACTGCACAACAAAACGCCGCAGAAGTACAAATACACAGGGTGGGAACAGGGGAGGAAGAGAAAAACAGAAAGGAGCAACGTTAAGGAAAGATGGAAAAAAATGCAAGGAAGGGGTTGAGGTTAGTTGGTCGGTTTTAAGAATAGATAAGATTACAATTACTGGTATGTTCTTCATTATTTAAGCAACTGAATAATCAGGAAACCAACGGGGAGCATCTGAACAAATCTCAGCATCACGTGGTGAGTCGGATGCAGTGCTTGGGTGAAGGGACTTTCACAATGTTTCCAAAACACTGTTTCTGCATCACTTACTCTAATGCCAATAAGGCATCTGAATACGAACGTTTCCGTGACCTCTTGCAACAAGAGAGCAACACCTACTTTAGTTAGCTGTTTCCCCACGCTCAGGCGGCTCAGGAAACGAAAAGCACTCACTTGTATTTCCAGTCAGTTCTCACAGGCGGAGGCAACCCACAAAGCCATCACGACAGAAAATCAGCAGTCAGCAACGCTCAAACACAAGCCAAAGGAACTAAAAATGACCTTAAAAGGGGGGCATTTCAACACGACCGCGTTCACAGCTTTCTGTACGGGATGAGGACCTCACACCAGCCACTGCGTGGCAGGGAAGCCGTGGTGTAGATCCCTGCTACACCTGAAATCCACAGCTGGGCTCCCCGGTGTGTCTTGACCACGGCCGATGCCAAGAGATACGGAGTTTGCCTCCCCCTTTGCATTCTTCCCCACGCGCTGCAAGCTGAGTCGCTGCCGGCCGGTACAAAGGCCCAGTTTCCAGGGCAATTGGCAAATCAAATAAAGACAAGTTACAAGAAGCTAAAAAAGTGGATTTACTCGAAGCAGCGTCCTCCGCGCGCCAGGATGACAGCGTTATTTATGGGGCACGCAATAGTACATAATAGTAGCAGATCTTAGCTGCGTCAGCACGGAGCTCAAGCTTTGTTTGCTGATTGACTTGCCTGTCCCAGCTTCAGCTGTGCAGTCTCGGCATCATACAGGAAAGCTTCGTAGAAAAAAAATACACAGAAATAGCAATTTACTTCTTTCTGCAGCATCCCTTTTAGGAAAGTTGCAGCAGCAAGTAACCACACACACCCGGGCTGACAGGCGTGTGCCGCTGAAAAGGGGCAAGCTCTTGGGTATCTCTGCACTGTGTCACTCTACCAGTGTTGAATCCTGCACGCACGATACGGAGAAATAAAGGTACCGCCTTTGGCTCTCGAGGTATTTCCACTACCTGTAGTTTCAAGCAGATAATGTTCTGTATGAAAACCAACATAAAGTAAACCAAAGCCTCCCCGTACTCTGCTTTCCTCCTGCCTAAGCACCACAGGACTTAACAGTGTATTACAAGCTGTAATGTTGCACACAAGTTTACTTGCAAAGCATCCTCACTGAATAGCCCTTGCCCATTTTCCAAGTAACAGACAAACAGCTGCAAGACAATACAAATTCACATCCCATTGTCAACAACCCTAAATACCTTCCTCTTCCCAAAAGCCCTTACATGCCAGAATACAAGCTGAAACACTACCAAAAGCTTGGTAGGCATGTTAAATAAAACCATTAATCATTTGACGCCAAGTTAAAACATCCCGGTATCTCTAAAACATCTGCAACAGCCTGCATTAATCAGCACATTGTACGGAGTTACTGTATTTAGCTGTTGTATAGCTATGCACAAAAGATAATTTAGTTTTACAGTGCAAATGCCATCTGTCACATTGTCACAGCATGACAAGGTATCACATTACATATTAAACAGACAACACGCCTCGAAAATAAGGCCTATTTTCATGCCACGGTTGTCTTAGAGACTAAAGAACTGGGTTTTCATGGTAGTAACATTTTTTTTTAAAAAAATCTCTGGGATAAGAGATACCTATCTGTTTTTTTTTTTTTTAAGTGTAGATGTCATTAAAAATGCTATTTTCATCTCACTTGGTAATACAGAACTACAGCAGTTTTCCATCTCTAAGAGAAAAAAAAAAACAAAAAAAAAAGCAGCCCACAGCATGAAGCAGTCATTGTTTACACCACATGATGCCCTGTATTGCCACTCTAATGGTAGTTAACAGTAAGTGGGCTTTTCAGATGACAAGCCACTGGACATTAGGTTGATTGTGGTACATAAGCGAGCACAGGCATCAAGTAGTACTGTTGTGCCAAAATCTGTTAGCAAATAGCTTGCACAGGCTTTGTAAACGACCGGGACAGTGCTTTCAGATGTGGATATACATCATTACTGTGGAAGCCAGGCAAGAATGACATTACAGCACAAGATGTTTTTGTCAGCTTGTCGAAAGACAAGATCACCAAAGAGAAGTGATTAAATAACACAAGTTGAAAGAAGCTCCTTACTCTCATTACATCTCCATCCAAAATTGCTATTAAGCAAGCAAAGACATTCACGTGACTTCGTTCCCTACCTATGAGCCAATTATCAAGTACCTGTTAGCATCATTAATTGAAATTACATTGTTCTGATGCTTTAACACAACTTCTTTAAGTTCTGCTTTTCTTCGGCTTTAGGTTGCTGGTGGTTTTTTGTTGTTGCTGTTTGTTTCTTTTTTGTATTAAACTGGTAGAAACAAGGACATAACAGCCAAAAACGAACCTAATTTAATTCTGTCGGGAAACCACCCCAGGCCATAGTACAAGGCTCAGTTTTATTTATGAAATATGCATCTGGAAGAAATAAATAATAATAATAAATAAAGGAACCAGCACTTGCAACATATTACCCAGAGAAAAACCTCACTCAAAGCCTACATTTCCATTATTGTATGTTTATACAAAAAAAAAAAAATCCATTCAAAGGGACACACCTCGCTGATTAAAGACATTTCTCAGCTTGTAAGGACACAGTGAAAAATCAGACCACCTGTTTCCCCCAAGCAAGACACACTGACACTTCTGGCACCTTGTTTTTTTAATAGGACAGAATGGAGGTGATTAGCCTGGGCTCCATGGAGGTGTGGTCCGGACAAGTTTGGAAACAGCAGTTTTCAAAGCAGGGCAGGTATTTTCATCACAGGTGAAGAAGAAGCAAGCAATAATGCTCACTCCAAAACACTGGGGAACAAATAGGTTTCTCCTAAATCCCCTTCTTACTAATTAAAAAGAGTTAAGTTGGAGGTAAAACCAACAAATAACTACCTTGCGTTTCTGCACAACCCTCCAACTTTAAAAAAAAAAGAGAGAGAGAGAGAAAGAAAAAAAAACTCCAAATGGTTGTGCTGCGTCCGAAAACTGAAGCACGAGCTGAGGCTGTTGGGGCTCTCGTGAATGAAGTAGAACAGAGGGGAGGAAAAGAGAGCTGATGGCAAACACTCCGCCAGCTGCTCCCTATCTGTTATATCGGTAGCGTTGTGCTATCGAGCTTCTCCCAATTGCTACTGGAGCAGTGTGATAAGGGGAGAGTGGCAGCTTTTCTAATAAGTAGGTACCAGGCCGTGTAAAGGTCATAAGTTTTGACAAACAGAAACAGAGTTAATTTTATAGTACTATAAGCACTCGCTGCTGGCGCCGGGGAAACGAGCGCCGTGTCCTCGTCCTGCGTGTTGCCAAGGAGTAGCAGCATTTGATGTGCACAGCTTGCAGCCGCCTCCGTCCCCCAGCCCCTCTTTGAGTCCCGACTGCAATCAGAGAGCTTCAGAGGAGCAACAGGACTCCAGAGGCAAGGTCCTAGCTGTGGACTTCTGCTGTTCAGAGAGACACTGCTGGAAAAGGCATGGAAAAAAAAAACATTTGCAGGTTAGGATGCAGGGAGCTGGACCCCTGTGTCCTGCTGGTGGCCCTGGACCAGGTCCCCTCCCCTCCATGCGCTGCAGCTCGCTCACCTGGAAGGTAAAGGTGGCGAGACCAACCTCAAGGGCCCGGAGGTGTACAGACAGCACCATGCGGGATGAGGGGTCATAACTGAAATCCCTAAGTGGCATGTGCCTCGTGTTGGTTTTGGCACCGGACAGAATGGCTTTATTTGTCCCCAAGGAGACCAAATGCCTTTTGATTTGCAGCTATGCCAAGGACATCTGTCCTACAGGGCATCTCCTTTCTTGCTCGGTAATAACATATGCAATCTGGAGACAGATTAAATGCACGTTTTATTTGAAATCACAGGCACAAGCAGGTCCACAGGAGCAATTTCTCTCTTTTCAGCGAAGGATATCAGTGATAGAAAAATGTGCATCATCACCAAGATAGAGAAAAGTCTGAGTAAGTTCTCAGGTATTAACAAAATCATCAGTGACACATGAATAAATTATTCTTTGTTCTTTATGCCAAAACCATCATGTCTTGTTTATCCTCTGTTTTCTGGGGAATTTTATGGCCGAATGGAGAACCATGGGGTAATATCCCATGAGAGAAGAGAGTAAAAGGAAACCCCCAATGCGCCTGCAAAAGAACGTATTTCATTTTTAAATGTTTTTTTTCTTCCATTTTTGTTTGGTTTAAATATCTTTGACAGTTATTTGAAGAAAAGTTAGCGACTCCCTTTCTAATGTATTTTTGCCTGTTCTTCACAAGAAACCCCTCATATGAGGGAGAGCACATTTTAGCCTTTTGTCACCTACATTGAGCACGGGGTGAGGGCAATTTCTTCGCCTTTTGAATCACTTCTACAGACCTGTCCTAATTTTAAAATAACTACCATTGTTTCATCAATTCTTTCCCACCCTCAGCATCACAGGGATATGCTTTTAGACTCAGTCGAGAAGTCTAGACCTTACCTTCTTTCACAGTCAAACTTCCACTAGGAATGGATGGACAAAGGAACAATAAATCCTCACTTCAGAAACACCCCTACCTTGGCATCGAGGGACGAGGCAGATTAGTAAAAATAAAAAAAGCCATTCTGGAATTTTAAGTAACATGAGAGGGAAAGCTATGCCAAGAGCATGTCTCTAGATAACAGCTATTCTACACTAGAAAGAAAAAATTAGCAAATGTGTCTCCACAGAGTATAAATGAAGGAGGGAGAAGGAAGGTAAAGGCAAACATGCTGAAGCAAGGAAGAGTCTGCTAATTGGAAGAAAATATAACATACGAATGTGCAAATAAAACAACAAGGGAAATAAACAGGCATACAGTGTTTCACTGCTAGCAATGAATACGTGAGAGCCTTAAAAAGGAGAGACGTGCAGCTAAAACCCAAAGGCTTAGCACAGCTTGCTTCTATTCGTTCCAATTTCTAGGAAACCCTTACAGACTGTATAATTTGAAAACAGCGTATCTGCGTGAAACTGGATACAACAGCAAACCAGCATCTTGATTAACATTTGTTACACACTTTTCCTCTAACGAAGCGTGGTTCCTACTGATCTGCAATGACAGCTTATTGAAACGGGCTGGGCTCGGGGTCTCGCAGCGGACAGACGTGACAAAATGCCCGCTGCTCCAACGGGAGTCACGCTCCCGGCTGCGAGGGGGCCACCAGCGGGTGCACCCGGTGCCAGGGACCTGCCTGGCCTCGCAGCCCCTTCTGCAGCAGCCCCCAGCTTCTGGCACTCCGAAACACAGGCGTGTGCATGCAGAACCAGGGGCTGTGAGAGGAGGCAGCCCGAGTCGCTTCTTTAGTGCGGTCACATCGAATTTAATGGCCAAAGGGCTTCTACGGCTTGACTTCTTACCCACAGCCCACCAGCCAGCAAAACACCAGACTCCAGAAGGGAAAGAGCTCTAACAAAGCAGAAGAAGAAAAGGGAGAAGGATGACAGAAGCATCAGAAAGCCCTTTCGGGAAGGTTACCCTCTGCCTAATTGTCTGTAATTCTGCCCGTGTGTGACAAAAGCCGTGAAAGGCAAACGCTGAATGACATACTTCTAATTGCACAGTCCCGCTTGATATTTTAACGCATGTCATTGAGGATTTGCCTTTCGTGACTTCTGCCAGCAGCACGGGCAGCCCTCCAGCCAGCCAGAAGCAGCATTTTTCCTAACGTGACGCGAGCTCCGAAGATTTTCTTCGCTGCAAGAGCGCGGCACGGCCCCGAGACGCAGCAGCCGCGATGGCCCCTGCAGCGAGCGGGGTGGGCACTGGGCCAGCGCTCCCCTCTCCTCCTTCTACTAACCACCTGAATGCTGATCTCTGAGGTCAGAGAAACCGAATATCCGCTGACTTTAGACACAAAGCAGGCCACCGCCCCTCCCAGCTTCACAGGCGAGCCTCCCTGGTGAAGGGCCAGGCAGCAGAGCGGCCCCGTCCTGCTGGAGGATGGCGGGGAGGAAGGCTGCGATGCCCAGGTAGTTCTCTGCCAGCCTGAGCTCTTGCGTATCTGCTCCCAGGCCTGGCAACAATGCTAGCGTACGGCCCTGTGACATCCCTCGAAACCAGGAGGAAGGTGAGAAGAAAGTCATCTGAGCCATTCTCAAACACTTTTTTTTAAAGCCACTGGTTTCCTGAAGCACAACCCCAGCTTTTGTCCGTAATCCCGTATTTCATCCACAATGCTCAGTGCCTCGCTGCTAGTAGAGAAAGGTAATTGTTTTCAGGGCAAAACTTCTGGGAGTGAGCCCTTCCCCTCGAGACACTATCCACCCAATGCACCATTGATGTCCTCTCCTTCACCAAAGCAGCTGCCAGGCACCTTAAAACACCACAAAAACCTCAAACACCCGCAAGACCTCCTCCAAATTTGGCCTTTAAACTTTGGGGACTTGCTCCTCCTCACTACTTTTAATTCTAGCTTTTTTCTTTTTTTTTTTTCTTTATTTTTCTAGCTTAAGAGACGCATTTCCTCACTTCCCTAAATTAAAGGTGGGAGGAGTGCATGTCATGCTCGGGATGCAGAGCTGCTCTGCCGCTTTGCCTCAGCCCCCTGTAACCCGTTTGCAGCGTTACTGTCAGGTAAAACGTCTAGACCGAGCGCTGCAAACCAAAATCACCAGCGCGATTTGAAAGCCCGACGTGAGCGAACAAATCGTTCTGCCACCCGCGTGCACGGGAGCGATGACGCTTCACCTCTGCTTAAGTCCTCGGCCTTCGCCCGAGGTAAGGATCCCAGCGCATCTCCTGCGTGGCGCCGGCAGCAGCGGCAGGGCTGGGAGGACGCTCTCTCTCTACCTGCCGGGCACGGGCGATGGAGAAAACACGCCGGGAAATCAAGCTGTAGCTGGGAGGAAGATGCTCAGGAGAAAGCGGAGCTCTCCCGTGCTGCAGCGAGCCAAGGGAAGGTGAGGGGGGAAGCGAGGGGAGCCCAGGCTCGGTGGGTGGTCAGCTGAGCTCCGAGGACCTCGTGATGGGACCACGGGGCACAGCACGAGCGATGCAAGCTGCAGGCGCCGGACAGTGCGTGGGTTAAGACTCTGCTCTTAAATGGGGGCTGACTTCTTCTGACCAAGATTACTGCAGCTCTCTGAAGCATCAGCACGTGAAATGCCAGTGATGTTACAGCCTTCAAGGGAAGGCTCCTCACGTGCCAAGCAATTTCCATCTCTGTTTCTGGCGCCCAAGACCAGCACCTTCACCTGACTCTCACCTCCCTTTTGTGAGACCTACAGACACACCGCGGGGTGGTGGTAGGGGGAATGAGAGCTGGGGCAGGGAGCCAGAGGCTTGCAAACCTGATGCTGGAGAAAGGGCTTGTGAAGGCTGAGGAGACTCCCCACCACACCACCTCCCAGAGGATTCGAAGAGATTCCACCACCATGAGATGTTTGGCTGCTATTAAAAAACTTGAGCAAAAAAGCTCAAGTTTCGGGGCCATCAGAAGGGGAAGCAAAACAACACCAGCTGCTTCCTGACTTAATAGAAACCTTGGAACAGCCATCAGCAGACACTCACATAATCAAGAATAAGTGATGCACGTTTAAGAACTTTATCTGAGCAAGAAAAGGAGGTAAAGTATTATCTGGTAATTTTTAAAGAATACCGATTTTTTCCCTCAAATTGGGAAACTGTGAAGTGGGCAAGAATTGGTTGCACAGAATTTTCCTTCCATCCATTTACAATGTCATAATTTATTGGAATAATGATATTCATATTCATTGAATAATGATTCATAATCAAAAACCAACGCACCTTAGCACATTTCTTGTTTTAAGTACAGCATCAGAGAAGCAGAAGTGGGAGGTGCTTCCAACTGGACAGCAGGGTGAAAACAGTAAGCGAGCTTTCAAAATAATGCCTGAGAGGTTATATGCGTGCTACAGTTCCTCAGTGCCTTACTACAATAAAACACACAAAATTGATTTAGGGCCCAAAGTACACTACTGGAATGCAAAGAAAACCAACACGACTCTATTTCAAGATGATGTGACAATACTGAAGGAAAAAGAAAAAGAAGAAAAAACAAAGAGAAACAAAAATGAAGATGACAATCCCTCCCTACATTCACAGTGCTCTATAAAATGCTAAGAAACATATTAAACTGAAACAGTCGAAGCAACAGAAGTCTTCCTGGAGTCAGAACGTCCCCTACCCTGCACGTCAAGGCATCTCTACCAAGTCAAACTCAAGTTGCAAGGACTCTTAAATGGTATTAATGCTTAGCACATGCTTAGCACTTTGTGTGTTCCAACTGCTTGAAACCAAAAAACTCGCACAGCAAACAAACGGGAGAATAACTCTGCATGCCCCAACACAGGATGGGGCCTGCTACAGCAGCCTGCTCGTCCCACCGCGGGAGAAGGCGGCATTGGCGTGCTTTACAACCCCGGCCCCATGCGGTGGGACGAGGCAGAAAGGACGGCGTCAGCCACGCAGCGGGTGCTGGAGCCGCCCTCCCGGCGGGGCGATGGAGCAGCCGAGGGAAGGAGCAGCACCACAGGTACACCGCTCTGCCCCTTGGCAAAGGAGCCTCCACGGGGCAGGAGCCAAAGCTGGGACCCCAGGGAAGCCCAAGGCCTGCGCCAGGTGCCCGAGGCACCGGCAGCCTCCTCGCGCTCTCCCTCCTGGCACGCTCAGGCACCCAGGTCAAGGCTGAGCTCCCAAGTGAAACAGTTTGGTGGTCGCACAGAGAGGCCACGCAGCAAGCACGACAACAAATGACAACAAAAACATCCTTTTAAATGCACGCCCACCAAAAAGGAAAGAAAAAAGTGCACTCTCATTTAATGGAAAAAAGAAAACATATGACTGGGTCCCAAGTGGTGAGCAGGATATGAGAAGGCAGAGCAGGGTTTTTGTTTTTTCTTTACAGATACATAAAATCAAGAATAGCTGTGGCAGAAGCTGGATAGATAGAAGTGGACCACTTGTAAATGAATGAGGTAGATTTTTTTACTTTTAATTTCTTTCTAACTTAAAATCTGTGTTAGAGATATTATGGAAAACACTTTTCAAGTTTTAAAAAAAAGTCACTGGGGACATGAAGACCTCATTGTTTTCCCCAAACTTTGTATGTCAACACATACACATGCATAAAATCCTTACCTCCCTTCTGAGACATTAAATCCACAAAATATCTCTTGGAGAGGGTAAAAAGAAAATGTAGGTCAAGATGTTAAGATAGGGATTGCTTCTGAAAGATGAAAGCGTAAGAGGACTAAGCTTTCATTCCTTATGTTTCTTTGAGATTTCAAACAGAGTGTTATTTGATAATGGTTCCTTTCAGAAAATTGGAATTTAATATAGCTAATTATAAGTTAGAGAATTAATGTACAGTCGGTACTCCAACTGAGCTGGTATACCATGCTGGTGCTTTTTACCAGCATGCCCCCAGTGCTTATTATAGATCTTTTCTCCAAATACTAAGGCCAATCTGCTCTCTTATTAGGCCGGATGGCCCAGGAGTTTGTGGGAGGAGGGAAAAAATAGAAATCAATGATCTGCAGGGCCGTAACGCTGAGCCACAGCAAGCAGCCTGGAGTTGTCCTCACAGCACGGCGAAACGCAGGAACAGACCCCACTTCGAAAGGGAAAAGCACAGAAAGTAGAGGACAAAGAATGGAAAACACAAGTAGCAAGAAGGGAAAAACACACAGAGAAATGGGAGAACACATTTTCCTGGTTCTGATTAAAAGGGTGGGAAAACGACAAAACAGAGGCAAATAGAGAGGGGAGTACTCCGAATTGTCCACTGCTAACATGGAAGTATTTGAGAATCATTAATCCTACGATCAATCTTAAGTTAAAAATCCTGACCTACATTTCATGGAAACAAAGAGGTATAAATAGGAGTAACCCTCTGAACAGTCGGCAGCAGCAGAGGCAGCTACATTTGGACCAGGAACAGTTTTTCTGCGATTCGGAAGCGAGCCACGCATCGCTCTTTCAGAGCCCTAAATAGGTTTGAGATGCTCTATTTCTAGAGATGGCACAAAATGTGTTCGGCAACATCTGCTGCACATCACTGGTTAGTACGTAAAGTAACACTGCAGTTTGCATAGTCTTAGGCATGCATAGTACTTGAGTGAGTTTTGAGGAGAAGAAATTTGCATCACGGGAAGGTCTTCAATCAACAAGGTTCTAGCAGCTTTCAGTTTGTTTTTCACCACGGTTTCAGCCCGAAAACTAAGCCAGCAGATTTCTTTCAGTTCTCCAATGGAGGTGTGAGCTCCTGCAGTGAAGTCTCCTTGCCAAGGAAGGCACGAGCTCTGTTTTAAGGTCTCAGTCAGAAGGGCCATAACCAGTTTCTTCCTCCAAATGGTACCTACGCTCAGACAAGTCATCAGCTGGATGTGGGGAGAAGGGGCGCATTTCTAACTAAATCAGGAAGATTTCTGATATGTTAGCAGGCTAATTCCTCTGAAGTCACACTCTTCTTTGGCATGCCCCCACCTGGGTTAGGGCAGGATGTTCCACGGGGAAAAACGCCACGCCCTGGCAGAAGACACCTCTCCTCTCAGAGAGAATAGCGCTCATTTTTACAGAAAACAAACAAGCTAAAAGTGTAGCAAGGTCCTTCCTATCACACTTAGAGCTTTAGGGAGCTGAAGTCTCTGTGACAAGCAGTACTTCTCCATTGCTTTTCGACCTTAGCAAAGAGAAACAGTGGGCATGGACAACGCTCTCTCCATCAATCTGCTCACTGGTTCCTGCTGCCTGAAGAAGAACCTGGTGAACCTACTGTCAGGAGGGAAAACAGTCACCGGACAAGAGCTGAAAGATGTTTTCCTAAAAACTTTGGTAAAGTTTTTGAGTCCTTAGTCTGCACTGGCTTAATTTCTCCTTGAAGTGGGAGAGCACAAACTGAAGAGCAGTCTGTCCTTCCCAGCAGTCAGTTCCTTTTCAAGTTTCTCCGCAAATTTAGCGGGCGGTTTTCATGAGACTACCCCCACTGAGTCCAAGATGATTTGAGAAGCTTTAAATAGGGATTTAGTTAGCAGTTAAAATGTTGATGCAGCCAGATGGTAATCCAGCACCATCTCAACATCCAGCTACACCAGCGAAACCTAAGGACTGCAAAACCATCTTCCCATAGACCCCAACATCCAAGTTCACAAACAGCATCTTAAATTCCTTCTTCCCCAGCAGTTAAGTAGTCTAAGGAAGTCTGCTTCTCAGGCCACTAGTGGCAGATGCCTAGATCTACAACAGAAAGAAAGGGAGTTTTCTATGCCTTAACTACTGACCTATTTATTCTGTTTTATGAGCAGAGTACTTGTATATAATCCTGTGCTATGCCCTAGATACTAATCAACCTTCAAGACTTCGCATGCCAGTTTTATTGGAGTGCCTTCCACGCCGCCATAAAGGGAACTTTGTACAAATAGTCCTCCTACAGCCTGGGAGAGATCAACATCGGCTCATGGCTCAAAAACCTCTCTTTCACCAAGAACTCTTATTCTTCAATTCTGGTCTCTCGTTAGTGAGACTCTAAATATTCAAGGACACCACTATACTGTGCAAAAGTAATCTATGAAAGAGTGCATTTAAATCTACAATTGCAAATGGGCTGTGTTCATCTACTTATCTAAAACAGCCTTGTCCTTTTCAATTAGAGAAGGTCATTTCTAGGCAAATGTAAACTGGCATTTGAAGCTCATCTCTGCAGGACAATGAGATAAGGCAAATCTTCTGGGACAGGTTTCCATCTAAATAACGCTTGACAAGTAGTCCCTAACCACAGGGACCCCAGTCGCAGCTGCACAAATGTCCATCTTCAATTGATTTGAGGGGTGAGGAAGAGTAGTGACAACCTTGTTTCAAGAAGATCTGGAATTCAAGCCACATTCTAACAACTTCTATCCTTTATTCATAGCTTCCACCTGAAGGCAATCTTTGCTGACCTCCCGAGATGTAGAGGCAGAATGACTAGGTAGAAAACACTCTGTTTTACTATGCTGGCAAAACTAAAACGTTCTTTGCTTACTGTCAAGTAGATTGTCACATTGAAGGGAAGTGCTGGGACTCTTCTTGGAACATTCCAGGATGGATGCACCATAAGAACCAGCAGAAGAGAGGGGAAATCGAGTCCTTCATGCATTCTGTGCAACAGAAACATGCTTCTCCTCACCCCCAACCCACCCACATATGCATCAATTTCAAGGCTCTGCACAACCCTCCTGCTTCATTCTGCCATATGAGGCCAGAGCGTGAGAGCACGCGTAAGGCTCTGAAACAAGATCCCAGCATCACAGCAAGAGAGCAGGGGTCAGGAAAAAACAGACGGGGATGAAATTCCTCTCTTCAGCCCTCTCCATCCACCACACCTGCATCTGAAATGTTTCTGTACAACCAGGATGCCTTTTCCCAATGTCCTATTTGAGAGGGCATGCTTCTACCGCTGCCCTAACAAGCTCTCTCTAGCTTTGTGGCAACATTTTCTCTCTGAAGTAGAAAGAACACTCCCATGTTCTGAAGAAGGGGAAAAATTCCTCCACTTCTATCACTTTCAAACATCCTTCAATCTCTCCATGCACCGCAGGCATGACATAAAAACACTGGGGTGCTTAGCAGGCAGAGTAAACAAAACATCTCAAAACACAGCTGACCATGAACACCCTCACCTTTCACAGGTGAGGGATAAGCAAAGGAGGAGAAAAATGTGATTAAATGCTGCTGTAGTCTTCAGGCATTACTCAAGAGTGGCTGGCAGAGGCCAAATCTTTTGCAGGAAAAGTGTCTTATCTCCTGGCTTCCCAAACTGTACCAGGTCAGCTGAGGAGGTTTCAGGACTTTGCCAGCTCTGTCTCTCTGTGGAATCCTCAGCAGATTGCTCCAGCTGGGCTCCTTCCAGCTCTTCCCTTTTTCCATTTTAGCATATAGCTTGAATAAAGAAAACAAGATGAAGGCTTTCAAAGATAACGCAGTCTTTCACAAACAGATGCAGAACAAAGCACAGGAAATTCTGAGCAAAGTAAAAAATGAATGTTGTCTGTTCAAGGCTTATCTGGAATGAGTTAGCCTCTTAGTGGACAGATCTGAAACACGCCGACTGCGATTGCAGCGCTCGCTAATGGTCTTGAGAGAGGAGCAAGCAGGGTGGGTAAGGGTGGAAAATCAACTGCCTTCAGCACTTAGAGCAGGCAACTCCTTTGGACGTACCAGAGACAACACTTGTGAGTCAAATCTGTGCTCGGCTTGTCACTGTCATCCCCACCACCTAAGCACACAGCTCGTACATCTGCAGCCATGAATGGACACCCCACTTCAAAGTATTCAAGTCATTTAAATCGAGAAATAAAGGACATCAAAGGCAGATTACAGAAAGTGTTTATTCATCTAATCCTGGATACAAAAGCACATTAACAGCCTGTAATAAATCTGTGCTAGTCAGACACACACACACAAAAAAAAAGATACGTAAAAAATGCATGCACATTTATTACGATGTAGAGTGATCTGCTGTGACTTAATAGTGTACGTGCTAAGCTATATTTATTCTCCGGAAAACATTCACCCACAAACACCGAGAAATATCTGCTGTGTGATCGATGCCTCACCATCATCGGTTATCGAAAGGCAGCAGCTATTTCAGAATGGTTTCTTGGAGATTCTAACATCAAAAAGATCCCATCAAAACCAAACCAAAATGCAGAGGCATGAGCTCAGGAAGCAGGCTGATATCACAGGTTGTTCTGAGCAGTAAAACGAAGGTGACTAATTCCTGGTTCTGTCGCTTAAAAAGGAGACTGGTTTTCTAGCTTTTCACAGCAGAAATGCCACGTTCAAGCGTGGTTTGATGACACCCAGCGAGAACTCAGTATCAGCCTGCTGAAGTTCCTGTGCCCAGGAACACAGGTAATGGAGGGTGTTCGAGGTCAAGAGTAGGTGCACTGGCAGGTGTGTCGGGCAACTTGAGGGAACACTTATTGTGCCCATCAGTACTTACAGCCATCTGTCACTAATCTCTACTTTTTCTTTTAAAACCACTTTACTGCCAGTGTTGACATGATAAGGTTTATGGCGCGCGTGACATCTGCGCTGATTAAACACAGCCTAATGGCCTTAAAAACATCCTGCTGGACCAACGCTCGTGAACAATTTTCACTCTTTCAGACAGCGAGACATTTCTAAAACACCCCACACGTCAAGCAAAAGCTGCTGCGGAGGTTATAAGGCCCTTGAAGACTGCAAATGTCTTCTCCCTAACACTCTGGAAGTGCTACACAAAATGCAGTCTTGGACTAATACCACAAAGCTATACGGTAACTATAATTAACAAAAACCTTGTTCAAAGCTAAGCCCAGACAGCCCTGAGCACAGTTTCAGAAAACACAGTTCCTTAGGATTGTCCACACTAACTGCACTACACAGCCCGTGTGATTGACTGAAACTCCTCTCCACTTTGACTTGTGACATTATTTCCCATTGCATTGCTATTTTCTTAATAAAATAGAGCATTCGATTTCAATGACTGATTTTTCTTTCCCTGTGGCCTTACTGGTTATATCCCTTGTTGTCTGTCCTTCAAACTGAAAACACTACTTATTTAGTGCACAATTTCCTTCTGCCAATCACGAGTAATAGGGTAGCAACGTGAGTACTGAAATTTAAACCCTCTTTACAACAGCAGCTAAGGACTCCAACCTGCAGACCTTTTGTCTCCACTGGAACATTTTAATCGACACTAAAATAATAATAGTGATGAACACTGGGCATTCGACAGACAAAAAAAGCCTAAGTATCTTTCTCCCCACTCCCATGCATCCAGACAGCTATTGTTCCTAAAGAGAGAAGCATTTTGCTCACTTTTTCTGAGCGCACTGCTGCATCGCTGCCTTCATCTCCACTTTGCGTCCAGATTTCACGCAAACAAATTTCTATCCCTTCTGATCCACTGGGCAAATCATACTACAGAACTCCATCATTTACACTACCTTTAACAGCTGTTTAATTTTGATTTGATTTCTATGCGAGCCACAAGCTGACTCTTTACCGCCTCTCAGTGCAACTCAACAGCTGGAGAAAGCTGCCAGCATCACCACTTCTTGTCTCAGCAGATTACCAGCACGCTCTTCCTCCACCCCGACCTGCCAGAATTTGAAGGATAATGCTCTAAAGAGGATCTCTCTCATTTTCAACCTCCCCATAAAAGTCTAGTCATCTAAAAGAAAAGTCAGAAATTTAAAGTTCCTTATCTGCCAACCAGAAAAATGGTTGGTTTCGAGTACAAAGCACTGCATCTCACCAGAGAAAGTACCAAGACAAACCTAGTTTTCCAGCAATTTATGTACATTTTGACAAACATTTCTAGAGTCAACTCGGGTAACACAAGACCCGATGCATATCTTGATACAGATCTGTACAGACTTAACATTAGTCAAAGAAGCCACTTTATGTAAGTTGTGTCATGCTCATTTATAGAACAAGCAAACAAGAATTGACAAAAGGTCCAAGTTGTGACAGAGCTGCCAATTGTACAAGGTATTTGAGAAAGTGCTGTCCTTTTGGCTGCACATGCCAGACAAAAAGATTGCCAGCCTAAATCTGGGCCCTGGAATTTTATGGCTGCAGAAAACAGAATGAAGCCGTTTGTTTGTCCACATTCAAGGGTGTTCTCTGTACTGCTGCTACAAACAATAAATCCAAGGCAGCAGTTATGCAGAAATGACCCTGAATCAAGGAAAACAAAATTGCTGTCCCCTGGTTGGGGTTAAGGAAAAGTTTTATTTCACAGACAGCCCGTGCAATGAATTTCACCACTACATCAGTGGTGCCGTTTTTGTTAGTTTGTTTTAAAAATACCATAATCTAACTCCTATGACTGCAAAACATTTTTCTCCATTTTTTTTTTTTTTAACTGCATCTTTGCTTCTATTTCTGGCAACTGTGGCCCCTTCCAGCACCAAAGCTGCAGTTAGAGAAGATGACTGCGCCAGTCCTAAGGCTGCGGCTAGAAAAGATGAGAGTGCCAACTAAACAGCATGCTACCATCAGGTGGGACTAATCCCATCTCCTCCTCCTCCTCCAGCTTTTGGTCAACGTATACTGTACCCTCGTTTGCAAGGAATGAGGGCTCAGTGCTCATCCAACCTCTTGGTGAACCTGTGTAGGTCGTTAAAACTTGAAAAATAATTTTTCTGGGCTAGTTTTCTGCCACTTTGTTACGCTGAACCGACTTCACTGCATGCTCAGACAAATGGCAGAGACAATATAAGACAGTGGGGGAAAGGAGGAGGACCAACAGCTGTTTGATCCTCAACCACTTCTGATCCCTTTCCTTACCTTACTTATTTTAGGCCTACAGTAACTCAGTCTCCTGCAGACTATGTATGCTCTCCTGCAGATAATTTGTGGCTTTTTTTAATTTTCCTCTACCTACAATTAAGAATATGCAGGGAGCCGAAATTATTTTTGGAATTACTTTGACTAGAAATACACTCAGGGACAACTGCAACTTTTTTTTTTAGGTGGCAGTGAAATGAAGCTTTAGGAAAATTAATTATACAGTTCCTCTGTTTTCCCTATTAGAAAAATATCCACCTCTTATCTTTTAGAGAAAAGGGATGGCGGGTGTCCTGCAAGAGAAATTTTTCTGGCAGTCCTGCAAAATATAGAAATGGCATGAACATGGGAGCACAACTTGGACATAATTGAAGAGCGTAGAGATCACGCAGGGTGTAATTTGCCCTACAGACTTTTATAAGTGGTAATGATGGAAAAGGCAAAAAGAGCCTGTGTCAGCTGATGAACGAACAAGTCCCTGGCAGGCTCGAGAATGAATTCTGTTCTAAAAACAAAGAAAGGAAAAGAGATTTGGAAATTTTCAGCAGAGCCCAACCCCAACATCCTGTTATTTATTTGTTAATCTTTAAATTGACTTGACAGCAAGTACCAAAGTGAAAGTGATGTTGAGTGCCATGACAAATCTGCTCAAATGCTTATTTTCTGAACCTTTTAGTTGAAAACATCTATATTTAATCACAGTTTAAAACTAGCCAAACAGGCTGTTTACTTGAAATGTAAAGGGAAAATACTGCAAGGTTGAAAGAGGTGTTTCTGTAAATGCATTTTATAAATCCACTTACACTGACAAGGGTCCTTGGCACACTTACAATCTTCTACTAAAGCTTAGGAGGCAGACAGACAGACATTGCCTACTGTCAACAAATGCAATTTCACATCGCTGATAGAGTAAAAAGCTCCCTAGACAAACGTTAGCGTAAAACCTTCTCCCAATATTTAATTGAAGCTTTCAAACATAAGAGAGATGAAGTTTCTATATCTGAATCATCGCGATGAAGGAAGAGAGCTACTTCCTTTTTTTTTCCTTCCCCCCCCCGCCCCCCCCTGCACCAGGAAGGCAGGAGGAGCGAGGAAGGTGAGGGCACACCTGAGGCAGCCCTTCCCCGAGGACAGATGCGTTTCCATCCCCGCACAAGGGAAGAACAGAGCCGTGCCCTCAGCCTGGAGAAGAGGTGGTCGCCCCTCTGGCGGTTGCTGCCACCCCTACATAATTGGGTTTCTGCAAATAACGCACTGCACTGAGCCGATTCACCCAGCTTAGCTGTGTTTAGGCATTTCCACCATCTCTGTTGCAATTTTTATGCCATGCGTGGGGTACTGTCAACAAGGTTTCCCTCTTGTATCTTTCCCAAAGTTTTCCCTCTCATATATTCTATTTCCAACAAGCTCATGTTTGCCACAAGTTTAACATAGCTGGCATGTTTGGAAATTGCCGTGACACCTTTTGTATAGCAGAGCACTATATGCTTGAATAATTCTATTGTTTAGTTTGCTTTTCTGTAGAATTACAAACCACCTTAAACAAACAAGCAAACTTCTGCGCTTTCTCTGTTTAAAAAATGCCAACACTTCTGTATCACAAACTTCTTCTTTATCACTAGTTTCTAAAAATAGAATTTAAAATCTATGTCATAAAAATTTGCTTTCTGATGTACTCTTTTGAGGGTACTGATTTTATTCTCATAAAAAGAATGCAAGCAATAATTACAGCTTTTATTGCCTTTTTTTTTTAAACACAGTCTTATTTTTCATACTAAGCTACGCAAGAAGAAAACTATTTCCCAAGGGAATTAGCTTTCCTCTTAGACAAGGATCTCTGAAAATTGGTTTCACAATTCCAAACACCAATCCCTATTCTTAAAATCTGAACGCAAATGACAGGCAGCAGTAATCAAAACCACTAAAGAGGTCCCTCCGGGTTTTCCAGTCTACGACCTTGTTTCCATAATCAGAGTTTCAGCATCCCATTTAGGGCTACAAAGGGTTTCCTGACAACCTACAGAGACATCTCCTTTGGATTTTATATTCCCAAGTACTGAAGAAAAATATAGCAAACAACGGCATACTGTAGGGTGACATTCTATACTCTGTGAATACCTAGAGTCAACATAAACATGTATGCAATATATCCACTGATACAACGACCAAAATACACCCGCTCTTCTTCATCTGAAATCCTTCTGCTGGGGCAAGTAACAAAAAAACAACCAACCGAAAAGAAAATAAGACTAAAGAAAGTAGAAACCCAGCGTAGGATGGGAAAGTAATAAGCAGCACAAACAAGTAAGCAAAGATTATCAGGTGAAAAGGGTATATAGAAAAAGGTTGTACTGGGGAGACCTGCAAACACCCCGCCTCCACTCCCCACCATTCTCCCCCCCAAAAAAAACCCTCTACTTTATTCAGAATCACATAAGTAAAAGGGATTCAGGCACAAACTGATTGTGTAAGACTGCTTTCAGGATAACACATATCTTTAATTGCGAGGCAGGGACTGCCAAGTTATTATAACACAGTTAATCTCCAAAACTCATTTGAATTCCTCCATTTTGTTTTATTAATTTCAGCAGTCCGCATTATTCTGCATGGAATTTAATTGTCTCTGTGCCACCACCGGTCCATCTACGAGTCTGCAGAAACTTTAGCACAGAGAAGACTCCTATTAATGGGTTCACCTCTCAACATTTCAACTGAACTTGCTTTTCACACTATCAATTAAAAAGGCACCGCTATTCCAGCTGCCAAATCGTTAACTGTACTACTGTACTGAACAGCTGAAATGCTATTGATAATAATTTTCATGCAAGTTCAACGGTGGCTTGGAGAACACTGGCAAAACAACGGTTGTAGCATGTTTACACAACGTCAGCCACTCTGAATCCACAAAAATTTAAATATACCAGTTGCAAGGGGCTAGTGGATATTTTACCTTCCTCTCTTACCAGAAGTCAGTACTTTCGAAGGAAACAATTACAGATTGCAAGCTTGTAAATAAATATAAGTGGATGACAGTTATAAAACCAGAACAAACAAACTCTCTCTGCACTACAGATGGTGGCACCAAGATCAAACCGTGTTCACCAGTTGTTTTGCAAACCTTGCAGTCCTCTGAACTCTCTGAAATACACCAGACCAGTATCTTCCACCTCCAGCACAGAGCTCAGAGAGCTTGAACCAGGGCCCCTCCTCCTCCTTCTGGAAATGGTTAAATTTACCAGGTACTGGAAGGCGACCTATTCAATTTTGAACAACTGAAGGAGCAATACCCTTTAAAGGTCATGAGGGACAGCAACAGGGTTGTGCAGCACAAACCCAAAAACAGATGCAACCTTTAAAAGCTGGGGTAAAGAAGGAGGAAGAGGAGGACATTCGGAGTGATGGTGTTCCTCTTCCCAAGAAACCATTATACATGACGAGCCCTGCTTTCCTGGAAGGGGCTGAACACCTACCTGCTGATGGGAAACAGCAAATGAATTCCTTGGTTGGTTTTGTTAGTGCACACAGCTTTTGCTTTACCTAATAAACTGTCTTTCATCTCAACCCATGAGTTCTTGCACTTTCATGTTTCCAATTCTCTCCCCCGTCCTACCTGGGGAGAGTGAGCGAGCAGCAGAGTGGCACTTAGATGCCTACTGGGGTTAAAACCACAACAGGAGGCATGAAACACATTTGAATTATTTCAGCAGAATTTTTTTCCCCCACGAGAGCAATGGGTGCTGAATATTAATAATGAAATCTCTCTCCAAAAAAAAAAAAAAAAAAAAAAACATATTTAACTGCAATAGTACCTTTTGGAATAACACACAAGAAACACTGGTTGTGGTCTGCATATTGAGCAAAGGACACATGCAAGGAAATGTTTTTAACTCTAACAGTATAAAATCATGAATCTAAGGCTAACCTTGAAATTACTGTATTCTCCTAAATTTAAAATAGCTTGGTATGTTCTTAGGATGACCTGCTTTTTCCTCTGTCCACAGAGACATGTGGATTTGAAAATATATGGCTATGTTTTTTTTCAAAAGATGTAATGAGCAAACTCCATGTTTTAATAGATTTTCTTAATGTCACCACACCATATCAATCCTCCTCCCTTTTGCAAAGCTTTCCTCTGTATAATGACACACTCTTCCAAACATTAAAAAAAAACTTTTGGTCAATGATGTTGAAACAGAACTGTTCTGAGACAGGACATTTAACAAATCAATTAACAAACAGAAGGAGTGAAACAGAATATAATTCTAGCTCAAAATAAGTAAATAAGCAAGCAAGCCAAAACCCCCACAGAATTGATCACCTACTTTTGTGAAGAAGCAAAAGCACCAAACAATACAATCCTAAATGTGAGAGGCAAGCTCTGAAGATGTGAGCTATGCCATCACCAGAGGAAGCCTGTGGCATATTCCACGTCTGGTACCTGTATCCCCACAGCATTCCCAGCCAACTCACTTTTCATCTAAGCTGCCTTTGGAGAAACTAGATACCACAAAAACCTCAGTCATCCTGTAACCTGGCACACCATCAAAGCCTCCTAACACACAATTACAGTGCTTCACGCCTTTAGACTTTTTCCTTTGACTAAACAAAACCCCCACAATGGAATAAGAAACTTTCCAAGAGAAATTGTGTTCGACAGAAGATCAATGATGCAGAGGTGTTTGAGGAAAAAAAAAGCTTCCACTGTTTTGTGTACACCTCCAAGCTTATTAATGGCTTGCTGCTAAAGCTAGATGCCCCTTCCCATCAGATCAGTATTTGATATTATTACTGAACTCAGAAGTCTGAGGTCTTCTTTAATCACATTAAGGAGTTTGCAATTGCTTACGCAATACAGTAACTTTATCATGCTGTCTGCAGTTATTCAGCCATTCCCCCAGGTTTTTGCCTCGTCGGCAATAACACTCAGGAAAAACACGGTGAAATTTGACTCACCATGTCAAAAACACAAGCTACATATAAATATGAATAACCTACTAAGTAAGCACCCAGCTGCTGCTTTAACGCATTAGCACATGTATAATTATACACGTGCTTAAAAGGAACCATCATAAAGTTCCATAAAGAAACAAATAAGCTCTTGTGAGTGAAGAGAGAACTGTAAGGCTGCTCAGAAACCTGAATCCTGCTACTCATCGCTTTCAAGGCTCAAGCCAGCATGACAAAGCCTTTTCAAGAAGGGGTCCTATGTCAGTGAGTAAATCTGAAAGAGACGCACTCTATATTCGCCTCTAAGAAACACAGCCTTTTTTTAAGCAAGATGTAAGGGGAAGGGATGAGAAACAGATGATGATAATAATAATAAACAACAGCAGCAGCAATTGGACAGTGTCAAAGGATTACAGAAATGAAATTAAACTCCTTTAAAGCCCCTATCATCTAGGTTTTTCTGCATTTCCTTATAAAACCTTTAAACTCCCTGAACAGCTAAACTACGGGAAGCCGACGTCCTACTGTGTACGTCCTCAGCCCCCACAGATCTTTTTACACAGGTCCAATGTCACTTCACCTCTGGGCACAGCACAGACCAAGACCACTCCAGAGTTACAGGTGCTGGTTAGCCAGTTTCTTGCACATAAGTGACACAGAACAGGTAGGTGTCTGTCCTTCAAGATAACTTATTCAGACCATTTTCATTTTTCTGCTCACAAATTTTCACTGCATTTGTAAGAAATCAATCACCTTTAAATGGATACCTTCTCGGTTGATGTATTTGGTACATCAGGGAGCAGACAGACCAGCGGAGCCTTCTACCAAACAGCTTTGCCCTTGCCCTGGCCTCCTGCCCAACACCTACCCTCCACCTTGATCCCTATCTACATCAGTTCACCAGAAACAGAAACACATGGATTGTTCAAACCAGGCATTTTAAGCGCTTCAGAAACAAGTTCTGTGTAGTTCAAAAGGGCACAGTGCATGCCAGATGGTACACCGGTCTACTTCCTTGCTACAGCAAAGGACTGCATTTGAAACAACTGAATCCTTGCAGCAATACCAGGGAGGCAGCTTACCGTTCACTGCCTTGAGGCTTCCGCTAATGCCGTCACCATGTTGCCGCTTCTGTGCGTTCTTGAACTCCTTCAGAGATAAATAAAGGACCTTCCGCACCACCCTCTCCTCTGACCAGGGAATCCCATCACTGTCGTCCTAAAGATGGAAGCAGATCGGAGACATTAATTGCATGCATCTGAAAGAACAACAACTAAAAAACAACAAACAAAACCCCAAAACCTAGAGCTAGACAGATTATTTTTAATTAACAAAAAAAGATAAGCTGAAGAAAAATACTGTATAACAAAATGCAACCTAAACTCAAGAAGCACTAACACAGAACAGAAACATAACCATTATCATCACATCAGACCATTAGTCCCTCTAATCCCTTACCCTGCAAACAGCAGTAGCTGTCTACCAGGTGTTAAGACAAGAGGTAAAAACTCATTTGTTAAAATTCTCATAATGAATCCCTCTGCCTTATGGATAAATTTATCACAACCAGGAACTGTTCTTCCAGACAATTAAGAGAAAGGAAAAAAAAAAAGATAAAATTAATTTCAACGTTGCGTAAAACTAAGTTCTGTGAACCAACCTTTCTTACGGCCATTTTGGCCTTGTTTTGTGCCCCTTGGCTTAGGATTTTTGCATACTGATACTACATTATCAGTTCTCTGGTTTAGTGATTTATATTTATTGCAGCATTACAATGTAGTTGATAACAATGAAGTTATTCGGAATTTATCTCAGCGTAAAGCCAAGTGGAATTTGGCCCATGGGGCATATGTTTTCTACTTCATTTTTAGAAGACAAATGCTATATTGTCAAAAAGAATACTAGCGTATGTCATATTTAGTACTTGCTTTAGTTAAAAGATTAATTCCCTGGAAAAGCATTTCCCTAAAGCCTTTAGCATTCAAATAAATTAAGTCAGCAAATTGATATAAAGACATAAGTGAAATCAGGTACGTCTTTTTTCTTTTCTTTTTTTTAATGTATATCACATTTTCATAAGCCCTAATATTATTATCTCAGGGTCTTTAATATCGTTATTTGAGCATTCTGGTTCTTGAATTCCTCAAAGACTACATCACTGACTAGAAAAAAAAAAATTATGTTTCCAGGCAGGACTCGTTTAGGTAAGCGTACTACAGCACACTGCCACGCAGCACTGGAAAACCACAGCACCCACATTAGCTGTCCACACCAGGCAGCAAGAGAGTTTACACTGTCCCGTGTGTAAAAGAAGTAACCAACACCACCAATTTTTACAAAATAAACTTAGTTTAGGGTGCCCATTGATAGCTTTTCCTTTGCTCCTCTAGCACGATACTAGCATTCAGCTGCTGAACTGTGATCAAAAACATTTTTCCCCCCAATTGTACGACAAATTACTTGGCAAAAATAAAAGTAAAATTAAAAAAAAAAAAGGACAAAACAATGACTGCAGTGAAAGCAGTTAGCATTTTGGCAGCAGGATGTGCATTTCGCACTAGGGACCAGCTACCACGCTGTGAACAGCACTGAGCTGTGTCCGGAGAGCTTTAGTGCTCAGGGGGGACCTCCAGGCCAAGAAAGCACACTTGGTAACTGAACACCCACAGCAAAGGAGAATGAAAAAAAAAAAATCTCCAGGTAAGCATTTAAAATGGACTAGTACATCCCATTGTTTTGTCAACAGAGCTTTATACAAACAACTTTGGCTTGCCATTTTGCTGCCAACACAACTTCAGCCCTAACCAGAATGGATGATGGATACGGATGGTCACAGCTTGCTCGATTTTAACAAAAGCTGCCCGAGAAGCAACATTTTTGTTACCATAGGCTCGCAGGTACTGAAAGCAAACCAGGAAAGGAAACCCATCTGCAGAGAGAGCCTACCAGCAGGGGCCTAGCTGGACTTCACACATTCCTGCTTTTGCAACAGATTACGAGGTAATTACTAATTGAATCCTTAAGGAAACCGTGCTTGGTTTGGAAATATGTGTAAGCATCTGTGGCATTTATTTGTCCACGTTATCGACGCAAGCCTGAGGACGCCTCTTGCTCCCTTCACGTGTATTTTTAGAAATTCTTTACAGAACGGGCAGCAAACATGAGGACAAGGATTAACCACCCTCCGGCCGTTCACCTGAGGCTGATGTGAGGCACACAGAAAGCCCCAACAAGAGGAACCACCCCCCTCACCCTGTGTTTTTACGCACTTTAAGCCAGGGAGACAGAAGAAATAGGCTTGTAATTCTCCAATCCAGATCATGTACACCATACTAGAAGACATGCTGCCTTTCTCAGCCTCTGCCAGCCTGAGGCCTCTCCCCACAAAACACCAGGCCAACCCCAAAATGGGGAAGCCACCAACAACCACCACTCCTCCACCTCTCCGGGAGCAATCCCCAAAGACCTGAAAGCTGCATGAAAACAACCATCAGCTCCTGATCCTACAGGCGCTTTCGTTCCTGCTCAAAATGCAGCAGCAGAAGAATAAAAACACATCAAGAAACAAACCCCACTTAACCACCCTTTGCCACACCAGAGTTTGAGGCGAGGAATGCGTGGCAGCACTTGTTTCAATGGCAGCAGGCTGAAACCTGCTGACAGGACTGATTTTTGAAGATCTCTGGGCACTCACTGACCAGGCGGCAGCAGGGACAAGTGACATTTGGGGGGCACAACTGAGTCCCTGGGCCACGCAGGTTGCAGCCTTCACTCAGGAAGCAAGGAGACGACCACCACACATGAGAGACTTCACTAATCTACTTTCAGCCACCTTCTTGAAATATTTCTGTGAACAGCCCAAGGTCATCTCCCTCTCCCCAGATGTATGTGTGAAAGGACAGCATGCTGCTGGCACTTACTTCTGGAGTGACAACACAACCTCCATGGTGCCAGCAGAAGGCCCTGGCCCTGAAGAAGGGCCATGGTGTCACCAGTGACGGCGCAGCCCCCAGGAGATGGGAACAAAGACTTCTTTCGGCAACCCCTGAAGTGACGCAGCAACGTTTCACAGTGGTCCCAAGTTGTGGGGCTGCAAAACCAGGGTGAACCACGGCAGCCTCATCCCCACATCTGTAAGAGCAGCAGTCTCAACACAACTGTTTACAGAGGAGTCTCTCCACATCAGAGCCTTTGCCATCCCAGTTGTGCCGAGGCTGCAGTCTCCATCCTGCCGACGCCACTTTGTTGTGGGCTTTCCCTGCTCCCATTACCCGGCCTGAAAAAAGACCTCAAGCTCCCCAACACTGTGTTATCCAAGGTCAGCAAAATAAGGGGCTAAGCCAGTGCCAATGCCCACATTTATGTGGCTCCATATGTAGGAGCAATAAAAATCTTTCACAATCATCGACTGCATCTCCCCTCTAGCGTGCAGCACAAAAGCAGCCACAAGCCGGAGAGCAGCTGACTCGGCACCCAGCTGGGCTCTCGCAGAGAAGCAGCTCCGGCTCCCGACACGTTTAACCATAATTACATGGGTCAGATCGTCCCTGCCTTGCCACACCACCGAGGGAGAGCCGCAGCGTGCCCCGCTCCGCGCTCACACAGCCAACTGGAAGAGTTGCCTCACCGCAGCAAAACGACGCGTGTGCACCCAGAACTGTTCAGAAATACCCTCAAGTAAAAGCCTTGAGGAATTTAATGTATGTAACTTCCCCCCATAAAAAATAACAACAACAAAAAAACCACCAACCCTCAAAGGCACTGACTTGATCGCCGCCTTTAAACTTTTCCACAGGGAGCAGAAATTTGATAATAGATGGCTCTTGAGGCTGACAGAGAGGGGTATAGTATCATCCAACAGCTGGAACTCGAATTCAGAAAAATTTAAGTTGGAATTACAGAACAATTTCTTTAACTGTGCAAGTAATTAGCCATTGAAACAACTTATGGGGAACCAATGGATTGTCTGTTATTGACTTAGACCCAAAAAAGCACCAAATAGCATCTTAAACAGTATATTCATCACTGCAAGCTCATAGCCTTTGTTGTGCAGGACAGTCTAGATGATTTTTACCTCCTGGTTTGGTAGCAAGATTAGCTCACAGATTTGTTATTTAAAAAAAAAAAAATGAAGAAAACAACCAGGTAAACCCTGGGGCAGAATTAAAAAACAAAACTGCATCATTTCCTTTAAACTTCTAAAAAAAAAAAAAAAATCAATCATGGCACCTTCTTTGTTATACCATTTCTGGGAAACTGCATGTTGTACATTTATATCTGAACTTCAGCTAGCAGGGCAGCCAAGTGACAGGTCAGCAAGTTCAATATGAAGGGACGGGCATGAGCACGACCTCCACTGACCTACGTGGTATGCTCATGCACAGGACTCCATGTTATGGATGGCAGGGCAGCCCTCTCCTCTCTGTCCAGCCTGACTGGGAGCTTGCCTCCAGCTCCACAGCTTCAGAGATGATGTATGTAGAACAGCATCTCTACAGACTCCTAATGTGGGAAGAACTCTATATATCTGTGTGTTTTTACTATACACATATTAAATGTATAAAATACTTAACACACATAATGCTGATATATTAATATGTATATATACACTAAAATATATGTATGCATTAATATATAATACACGTATAAATATAACTATCGAAATACATATATAAATAACATTAATCAATATATATAATGTGTGTACATCTGAAATGGGATCGAAATGTGTACCACCCATATCTTTCACCCTTCACCTACAGCTCGGCATCTGCTCACCGCAGCTCAGCTGTCTATCTTGTGCATGTGGCCTGCATGCAGGCTTCCTATTTCTGAAGTTAATCCCCCAAAAAAGACAGGAGAGGCAGGCCTCGTGCCACCTCCCGGGCAGGCGAGGCGTCACCCTGAAGCAGCATGCGCTGCGGCGTGCTGCGCTGCTCCGCAACGAGCATCCCGAGCACGCACACACACATGACTCGAGTTTCTCCATTCATTCATCACCAGGTATCACATTCTTCAGCCTGGCCCAGCCTTGCCTTAAGCAAACAGGAGTCACAGTTCACAGGGTAAAACAGGGCTGGAACAAGGGAGAATGCAATGAGCACTCAAAGCTATTTGTTTTACGTTATGTAAATACTTTAACAGCAGTGATGGTTTTATTTGAAAAGTCAGGACTTTGTAAGGTACAAAGATACTTATAAGCATGTGTGTTATGACTCAGAGCGGCTGGCGTATTTCCAGCTCCCTCTTTGGGTCTTTCCCAAGCACGCATCTCCTGACCCCATTTCTTCATGCCAGGTTGCAGAAAGCAAAACAACAAAACACAAACCCTCTCTTTTTTCTTTTTCCAGTACTGTAGCCAATGCTCAGTTAAAATCACTGTGGCACCCAGTGCCCTAAATGAATATGCTTTCATGGTTCAACAGCCCCCGGAGAGTCTTTCCCGCAGACGTAAGAAGGTCATTTTGAAGCAATGGGAAAAATAAACCACAAGCTTCTATCCTTTCCTCAAGGATATTTTTTAAGGAAAACTATTTCAAAGGTTTTTTTTCTTTTTTTTTTTTTCCCTGTGTTTAGTTAGCAACGGAACAAAAATCTGTCTCTTGCATGAAAAACAGACAACGCATTTTCAGAGATCATATAAATTACTTTTCAGTTGAAGGACCAAAATGGAAATGTTTGTTTACTACATTCAAGACCTGCAACAGATTTTGCCTTTTGGCTGTATATTATCAATGGAAAACAGCTAGACCTGTTTTTCTCTAAAAGGGAAGGCAGACCTAAGAGAAATAGGTGGAAAACCTAGATATGACTTCCAAGACTGAAAGAGATTTCCTGTGCAGTCTTGGGCAAGTTACCACCGCTGAGAGCGATTAGCATGCTTATTCATTTACGGAGCCCACTTCCTCTGCGCACGAACAGCACAGGGTGAACCTCTTGAGAAAGTGCAAAGTCTTACTACTCTATGAACACACGGACTTCCCCTATCGCATTGGCAGAGGTCTCCGTTGTATCATAAAGTCCCATCAGCCTTTTGATTGCCCTGAACATGCATCTGCTCCCATCAGCATCCGACTGGCAGAGGAAAACCCCTGCTTCGGCTCAACGGTGCTAACTCCCTCTCTGTGTAACTTGCAAGGGCACGAGGGCTTTCCACGACCAGACTGCAGAAACTTCTCAGCTAAAACTCCAAGCTTTCAGGACAACAATTTGAAGTCAGACTCTAATTTATTTAAATGAAGAGGTATAAATAAAGATTTTCTACTCCTTCTGGCTGCTATCACGCAGCTTAGACTTCTTACAGCCAAGCACAGTACCATGCAAACTGGATATCCCCATACATATCCTAAGTAGCATCCTTGCAGCCTTTTGCTTACTATCAAGGTCTCCCCACTCCCTCCTCCCCGCAGAATAAAGTTCACACTTACTTAATATTTAACCTTTTAATCAAGTTTAACTATCCAGAGAGGATGTAGCAGTTTCTCATTTCAAACAAACTGCTTATATTCAGTGAGAAAAAATAAAACCTCATGAATGGCTTAAGTTGATGAAGATTGATACGGCTTGGAGACTTTATAGCACAGTGACTCATGCCTTCTGGAAAATGTAATCTGTTCTGTCTAGTTTAGGAAAATAGGTCATGTTTTTAAAATGTGCTAACTAACATGAGGAAAGGGGAAATTTTCTTTATTAATGGTTCTGTTATAGCATTAAGTGCATCTGATAATTATAGCAACATTTTTCCTAGTAATTCCAAACAACTTCTCCAAAGAACCCGTATTACATTATAGCTCTTGACTTGCAGAAATGATGTTAATATGGCAAAGAAACAACGAAGGAAAATAAAAAATCTCTCATTCCATTTTTTGTACTCCTCTTGCAGCTTTCAACCCCTGCAGTCTCTGTTGGTTAGCGCAAATTTGCTGCCTCCTGCTGCACCGGGGATTGTGTTTCCTCCTTTTAGACCAAATTCTTGTAAGAGCAGCATGGCAGAGAAATGCTCTGTTTTTGGGTCACTGAAGGCCTAAGGCATTTTTGAGCCCAGTGAGCTTCAACCTGCTCTCGCAAGAACACACGAAGGTAGAAGAAATACAGCTGATATTTTCTATCCAAACACAAGTCACTAGTGACTTAATACAGGCTCCCAAAATTGAGGCACAAAAAATAATTCCTAACTTATGTCTTAGGTCTAAAAATAAAATCTTTAAAAGTATAGGGTTTGTGTGTTAATTGGTTCTTCTACATAAACGCAGAGGCCTCAACTATGTGTCTGCACCTTTAGAAAACCACTACTCAATATGAAACTAGTGAAAGCTTACAAGACATCAACTGCTTCCCTTGTTGGTCTGCCAAGATAAACACTTGAGAGAAAAAAAAAAAAAGAAAAGAAAAAAAGAAAAAACTAAACCCAAACAAATTCAAAGCAAAGCCAGGTCTTTCCTCATTTATCAACGTAGAGCAGAAGTCGACCTCGAATCATCTCTTAATGACAGCAGTTACTCCCAAGCGACAGCCCTGCTGGGCCGTAGCAAGATGCTGATCAATCGCTTGGCATCCATGGGGATAGAGTTTCGGGCTCCGACGGGACCTGGCAGCATTTGCAAGCAAGCTGTGAACAGCCAAGGGTGGCAGCGGACTGGGAGAAAGGCATAATCCCATGAGCTGTTACTCAGACTCGGGGAGCAGTTTTCATGATCAGTAAGCAACACCACCCTGCCCCAAATTGGGGTGCGATGCCAATGCCACCCTTACGTGGCCATTCGACCAGCCTGACTGGGGAAACTGTCAAAACCTCAAGACAAGGAAAATGATTATTTCCAGCCGGATCAGCTCCCTCATTGCTCACCACGTGGCCCTAGAGGAACTACTGCTGGAGCACAGAGAAAAGCACAGCGGCACAATTTAGCGGCAATCCGTGCTGTGCTGTTGTAGACCCCGAGATCTGGCTGCCTTCCGATGAACCGCACCAGCTTTTCCCACAGTGCTGAAGTAGAAACCAGAGTAGTTCGCTTTAGGAAAGTGAAAGAGGGGTGTATTTCTGTTAGAGGGACACGACCTGCAACATTTTAGGTAGGTCAAAGCCTGACAAGGTATGATCTGTTGTTTGCAACCCATTTACACCCAAACAAAAAGCTCTGACTTCAGAAATAAGTTCCTTATTTGGCACTCCCTTGAGGGGGAAAAAAAAAGAGAAAAAAGGTTGAATCATCTTCAAAAGGGTATGCTGTACACAAACAAACGCATGCCTCGCCCGTAGAAACCAAAACCCTGTTTCTCCCATGTAGGTGAACAGGTCTAAATCCTTTTTAAAGGAAAAACACACAAACAAACCTGATGGAGGACACTCACATGGCATGTCTCAGCTTCTCTGAAGTGCCATGAAATAACGCATACTTATCTTTGATTACAGACAACGAAGAAACTACAGCTGAAATTGGATTAGAAACTTCTGCTGAAAAACAATTTATTGCATAACACAACTCTGACAGCCTGGGTTTCTGGCCACCAACCGAGCCTTTATAAAAATCTGCTGGGCAGCTGCCAAATCAGCTCTTTGAGCCTTGGCATGTCAGACATCTGAGACAGTAGTCAAGGCAGCCACATGTACTGTGACATCCACAGTCCTGTACTTTTATGGTTAAATGGCACAGTCGAAGAACAGAGCAGTACGAGCCATTAAACACAAAGGTAAAAATCTCCTGCAGCTGTTGATCTGACAATCCTGATCACGCTGCAGAAGACCGAGAACCACAGCAGGATTTTCTTTTTAAGGATCTGGTATTAATTTGAACATAAAAGTAGCTTATTAGGAAGAGAGAAAGAGAGAAGCGAGGAATGAGAGAGAGCTCCAAAAAACCTTCGCACTTCTAGTTAAAAATACAATTTATAAATTTCACATTCCAAATATTCTGTCTCCAGTTCTAATTAAAACTCGCCACCAAGTACACTTCAGATATACATATAAAACCCAGTATGCACAAAGAGTATTCAGCAGCTCGAGATAATTAAATTCAAATATATTCTAATTAATTTCATTCTTATTCAGTTCATATTTTTATAAGGCGTTTGAGTTCCAGTATGCAACCGCATGAATACGGTCCAATAAAAAGTGATTTTTGCAGTTTAAATGTTCGGTAATAGGACCTACAGATGTGAACTCTAATATGGCTAATCCAATTTTGCTGCATATTACTAATTATCTAAAGGCCTTTTCCTATCCTTAAACAGCAAAGCTGATCCTTGACTTGAAAAATACTAACCACTTTTGCATGCCAAAATAGTGTTTTGGTAGTAGGGAAGAGAGAAAGCCAACTGGCACGTTACAAATTTAACTTAAAAATTCTTGTAGAAATGGAGGAGGCAAAGAGATCTAATTTTTGGCATCTCACAGGTCAGTGGTGTCACTGTTTTAGAGGAGCCGGAGCACTGCCACCGCGTCCAGCAGGATTCCTGCCTACCCACACCAGTATTGCATGAGCTCAGTGCTCCCATCATTTCCGTGGAGGAATTCAGCACCTGGATGATGAAGCCTTAGCGACAATATGAGAAGGTTTGCTCACGTAGAGTACAGTAGGTTATAACAGCAAAAAGAGCGTCTGCCAATATAAATGCTACATTGAAATAAATACACAGTCCAAAGACTATATGGTTTGGCTACATTGTTTAATAACAGCTGTGCCATCAGAAATGGGATGTGTCTGTGGGCCTGTGGCCATGGACTCGCTCCCTCCCTTCCATTGAAGCCTTCCAGTCCAGGCGATGCCAGAAGTCCCTTGCCTTAGCTTTGGAAATGTTCAACTTGGTTTCCTCTTCTTTCACTCTTTGAGATGTCCCTCGCCCGGGCAATCACCAGGTTTAAAAGAAGAGTTAAAAAAACAAAAACAAAACAGTCCCCCTCCATTTTCTCAACCCTCAAGTCCAGGAAGGGTAATGGCGGAGACAGACGTGCTGAACCTCTTGCTAGGAAATCTCAGGATATTGAGGCCTGATCTGCCTACCTGCCTGAACTGAATCAATTTTACTCAACCGGACGGGGAAAAAAATCAGCTATATTGACAGAGGCTCCTAAGACGGACATGCTGATATTGGGCTAAGAGCATGACATGTTGATTTTTCTTGCTGTACTACCTAAAAAGCAAGATTTTTATCAGACACCTTTCATCCTTGTTTACATTCCCAGCTGGCAGAATATCCTTTAAGGCTGGGAGAAGTGAACTAAACCTGTACTCTTCACTCAGAAGCCAATTAAACAAGACATGTGAGGAGACTCTCTAGATAGAAGCTACATGTATTTTCAGGTTAGTTTAGTTACATCAGCAAATCTTCAGCATAAAGATAAGAGTGCAGGCTGTCTTCCATTATATAGCTTAAGTTTTCCCAAGCTCATCCTTCAGTATTACAGGCATTTGACTTCCAAAATACTCCTCGGCAAACAAATGATGCTACTTAGCAGCGCAGAAAAGCAAATAATAAAAAAAGCATTTGCTCCACGAGGCTATCGGTCAGTAACAAATCAGATGAATGCATGTCAGTAACTTCCTAGAAGGTCTGCAAAACATTTTAATCATTGCCAGAGGAGGGTAAAGGACGTTGCCTGGAACTGAACTTGCAGCCCATTGCTCGGGGTACTGCAGCCAAGAATTTCAAGCAGAGTTACACCAAAGCACGCTACTCTGCCGCGTGCAAATTCCCACTAAAATTTACAACAAGAACAGCTGATAGCTCCTGGTAACTTGTGAGATCTCGTGTGACTTGTGAAGCCACGCTACATGTTCTCTGAACACTTAAATGGAATGGAAGAAGATAAGGAACAGGTAGGGAGCTTTTTCTTGGGAAAATGAAAAAAAACTCTTATGGAGATAGCAGATTTTCTTAATTGCACAGTGTTTTTTAAACACACAGGTGTTTCACAACAACAGGATCTACGTTAAACTGATAAGGAAAAACATAATGAAGTTTTGACCTTTCCATGATCTCCATGATCTTTTCCCCTCATTATTAATATTAAAAAAAAAAAATGCTGGCTTCCTATTTTAGATCTGCGTGAGAACTTCCACCACGGTGGCACAATTGCTTCTCTCTTTCTCTGCTGCAGGTTTCTCGTGGCACAGCTCAGGGCAGTGGCGACACCGGTGCCGACGCTGGCACAGCTCCTGCTGCCTGGGGTCTGGGTTTCCGCGAGCATCTCGCAGCGCCGAACAAGCCCCTCGGCCCGGCAAGCGCTGTTTTGTTTAGCGTTCAATTCCCTCATCCCTCCTCCGCTCCCTGATCAATGGCAACATTCAAACTTTACTGAAGATATTAGAAGCACATCAAAGACAACCATTAAGCTTTTAAGTGCACTAATTGACATTTTAGCACTTACAAATCCATCTATGTGTTCTATCACTCAATTTAAGAGACTCGCTTCCCCGACTGTTAAGAGTTCCCCATGTTTTTAGCGGGGAGAGGAAGATTTTCAAAGCTATTTTTCGCAGAGAGGATTTTTAGAGAATTCAAATTACAAATATAATGCACTTCAAAAAGTAACACGTTTCACAAATTTAAGAGCTTTTCCATAAAAGCTGTAAATGGCATCACAGCTATAACTCACAGGCTTCTAAGCTCCAATGAATTCTGCAGCTGTTACGGCACGTCGAAGCCAAATCATTGTTACCTTCACACCACCACAACTGAAAAACCCAGCTATGATATTACAAACTGCATGGTGCTACATGAAAAAGGAAAGGGGGGAGGGAAGAAAAAAAAAGAACCCACTAGTGATTTTGCAGTTGTTTTTTTTTTTTCTTCATTTGCAAAGGTGGCACAAAACAGAAGCTAAAACCATGAGCGACTGCTCTAGGTTTCCCTGCGGTGACTATCCCACAGCGGGATCCAGGTAAGCATTTCAGAACAACCCCCTGCATGCTGTAAAATCGTAGCATGCAGCACTCAGGTACTGTGATTTACAGCACCAAATCCCCTACCCAGCGGCCAAGCCCAGCCTCCGATTGCAGAAGACTGTCTCAATGACAGCAGGTCTGGACCCTTCTTCTATTACTGTCACATACCAACATGTTCACCTTCTGTTCTGTTAGAGAAATCCTCATTCAGTCCCAATATTTAAGGCAACGAGAGAGATCAAATTAAATTCTCAGGGTTTCGAGCCATTCAGTTCATTGCTGGATCTATTTTAGGGTCTCAGGCTGCCAGCCACCCCCACAGAATCTGCGCGCTAAACAAGTCTTTTGACAGGCTTGTTTATGCCTTCTGCAGCAAGCAAAGGCAAAACATTACAAAGCTAAGAACCAGGAGACAAATACAGTACTGTGCACAGCAGAAACCTCAAAAAGCTAGCCAACAGCAAACCTGCTGCTCCGCAAGCCTGCAGAACGACAAGAGATAAGAGAAACGGCCAGCTCGAGCAAGAAGGGGCTTGTGCTGCACGTGTGCAAAAAGCATCAGAGGTTTTCGTGGGTCTTCTGCAGGCAGGACATCCAAAGCAAACATCCCTGAAAAGACCAGGATGCTGAGCCTCAAGATGAGGAGCAGGCACAGTTAGTCATTTTCTCCAAAAGAACCACAGGGAAAATGTCATCATTTTAGAATTCCAGTTTTAAGATCACCAGGGACTTCTGATGTTTACTAGCATCAGGGGAAAAAAAAAAAAAAAAAAAAAAAAAAACAAGAAAACAAGTGGACATGAACAACATACAACATTTTTGTGGCTGAGGTTTCAATGGAAACGCAGTGACAGCACTTGGGGACCACAGCAGTCACACTACACAAGGCAGCTGCCTCTGGTCTGCACCTTTCCTTACAGGAGACCAAATCACTTTTCCTCTTCAAGTACTTCCCTCTGTTCAACTTGTAGTAAGGATGGAGTCAGAGGGCTTTTCTCAGTGACAAACACTGTGAAGTGCTTCAGCAAACCCACCGCATCAGGGAAGAAGCACTGAAGATGCACATTAAAATTACACCCAGAAGAAATTTAGTGGCACGCCTTTGCTGTGTTCCTTTAAACCTTTCACCTCTTAAACTGTGAGTTCAATGTCAGATTATAAACATCATAAAAGCTCGTAAAATCCAATCATAAAACTGCCAGCTCATTTCAAGATTATTTGCTCTTCGCCTTGCAAAAACATCATGAGCTGTACGAGACTTGCATCATCTGCCTGCAAGTCCCAACACCTCTTAGTTTGCAACAGCTAAGGTCACTGCCACCGTCCTGGTCGTGTCACTGGGATGGACAGGTGCTGCAGCCTCACCTTGGGGATGGACTTTTTGGATGAGCTTCACAGAGCATTAGCTGCCTGCTAAACCGTCCTGAGCAGTGATCCCCAACAGCAGCTTCTGAGGAAATCACCTGCTACTGCACTTTCCTCCTGAAAAACCCAGCTTTGCGTGTTATCAGCAAACCTAGCAGCCACGAAAACCTCCTGCAACCTCAACCCAGCCAGGATTTGGGGGTGTCTCTATCCCCTCCACCCCATGCAGCAGCATTGCCTCCAGCCTTGCCCAGGCTGACCCTGAGAGAGGGAAGAAGCAGAAGGTACTAACAGATTGTGTGGGGAGGTGTCCCTTCGTTAGCATCGGGTACTGGCTCTTTGCGTTAGCCTGCGATAGGAAAAGAGGCAGCATTTAGTTATTTGGGCTGGGTTTCCTGCAGAAACAGCCACATCATTTCACCCCTCTCTAGGGAAGATACTGCGGGCTGGATGAAAGCAGTCTGCTGGCTCTTCTGTGGAAAAGCACGGTTTAGCAAAACGAAATTGTCTTCGGGGTCTAGGCAGAGCAGAGCTTACCAATAACAGGTTTATGCCAAAACATTCCAGGAACTGGCTGAATCATCTGTAGCGCGATGTTGAACAATGCCACGGGAAGGTGACAGCTTTGAAGGCTGACTGTAATCACGTCTGTGATCTGTAGGAGAGACCGTGCCCACCCCACCTACGGGGTGCTCAGATCAATCTTCACACTTCGAGTGTACACCAAACCACGCGCGGTCACGTTGCAGCAATGCAACAGCCACTGGCAGCTCCAACAGCAAGGAGGGCTGGAGCCAAGTACGCCTGGGAGAGCACATCATGCCGCATCCTAATTTAAAGGGGGGGGGGGGGGGGGGGGGGGAAGGTGTGACTTGCTGAAATGCCTCGCATCGCTGGGTGACCTGCTCCTCCCGGCGGCTCCCGCGTCCCAGCGATCGCACGTTGCTGCATACAGATGTAGCGGCAATGGTACGGCTTAATCAGTCAATGTTTTCACAACACATATTTCAAATATTAAGCACTTATTGAAGACTTAGAAGTTACTGTGTAAATATTTGTATTATATTACACTGCTAACGCTTCCTCACCAACTGTGGAATTTTAAATCTATCTAGTCTGATAAAGCTTTATTTACATATCACACTGCTCTCGATATTCAACAAAGTGAACTGACTAAATTTACACCAGCTCCACTCCAGTAGTACATGTCAGGAAAGAGCAATTCAACGATTTTTGTCTCTGGTATGTGACTAAACTAAACCAGAGGCAGTCACACGGCTTGTTTGGGGTTGGCATGACAAGAAACGCACCTTGATCTGGAAGCGTCCTACAGTCAGTATGGCCTACGCCAAGAGTTTTTCCTTCTTGAACTGTAAAAACCAGCCGCAACGTGGAATCCCGTAGCAAGTCCCTGCTCAAAAGCTGGGAAGCGGGTGCTGCCTGCGGACCTCACACCCGCTGTGCTCCTGCAGCTGGCCCTAGCCCCCCAGAGCATCCCCCTTGTGCTGCGATGCCCCAGCGCAGGGCGACAGCCAAGGACAGCAGCAACATGGGGATGCCTGCACTCTTATTTTGGTCCAAACCATGAATTTTGCATCTGCCAGGGCACGCCGCCTCCTCGCTCGCAGCAGGACTGGCAGCGGTCCTCGCCATGGGGGTGCAAGCCCACCGCACGAGCAGCACTGTGGTGCTGGATGGGAGAGGCAGGATTTTTATCCACCCATTTGACGTGAAGGCAAGAAGAGTTTGTCACTTGTTTATTTGGGTCAGATTATCACCTCCCACTATTTTACAAGAGGAATGCCACGAGAAGCTGCTAATGCTCAGACAAGCAGCTAATGCTTGGAAAAACACGATCAAGACATAACCAGTAGCAAATGCAGAACACCCTTATTAGTCCCAAACAAAGTGTCTTATGTGGAAAAAATATAAACCACCAAAATGCAGTCAACTTCATCTCTGCTTATGAAAAAGACAGCAAATCGAGATGGACTGTTTTTCCACGCATGCATTAGGATGGCTCGTGGCACTTGCTGTGCTAACCCCTTCTCCTGCCTCTCTCCTCCTCCCCCTAAAAAGCAAGGAAAAAGGAGACTTATAGGACTGCAAGTAACAGTTGATACCAAGTTGATCATCACATCAGCTTTGAAAAATCTGTGTGCCTAAAGCACCCGCTGTATTGAAGAAAACCCTGTAGTGCGATAATCTGTTTACTCGCTGAATCCAACTTGCAGATTTATTCTTTATTTTACATACTGAATGAATATTTACTCTCCAATGAATTTACTTAGACTTGCACAATCATATGTTGAAAAGGGGGGGGGGGGGAAATGGAGTTGAAGTTGCATGCTACCTTTCGACAGCTCTGCCAGCTGGAAATATGCCATCAATTGTCTGTTCAGTACGTGATACGAAAGCAGAGGAGGCTGCTTAATAGAAATTCACTCAGTTTCACCACGTTTACCTTAGGTTTTAGAAAATGGCCATGAAGAAGATAGATTAAATATTTTTCCTTTTACAAATACCCTCCTTTCTTATTTTGTAACAAGCTTTTAGCCTCATACCAAGTTTATGACATTCCTAATTCAAAATGTTAAGGAAATTGGAAAAACAAAGTGCAAATGGAAATATTAACCAGAGTTTTCCTTCATTTCAAAATCTGGACAGTATCATGCTAAGAACACGAAGTAGGTCCAACTACAGTAGTTCTGTACGTTACCAGTAAGCTATGCATTAATGATATGCAAATTTCTGTTCTGGAGAAATATGTCCCACTTCCATGGAAAGCCGAAGACATAAACAAATTGCAGAAAGCTGCGATTTCTGTCAGCTGACTTATTCAAAGAAAGCAAGATTCAGTAAGTGGCACTTCCGTACAGGCGTTCCTCCACCTTTTGCTCTGCATGCAGAAGGACAGACACGCGGACGTACGAAGAAATACAGGATGTGTTGCCCGTGAGCTGCAACGTCTCAAGCTTCTGGCTACTGAGCTGAAGCTCACCGGCCTGTTACGGTGGCCCATTTGCTAGCCTGAACCTAGTACAGACAAACAAACAAGCAGCACGTTGTTCAGAGACAGCTGTTGTTGTATTTTTTTTTTTTCCTCTCCTTACCACTCAAGAAACGTTACTAATACAACAATTACTTCACCATATAAATTTGAGGTTAATAAAAAGACCATGCTTTGAGTGACAACGTCTCCTTTGCCATCGCAGAACTCACTCTTTATTCCCTATAAATAAATGTTATTATCCAGGAATTGAACTCTAAGTGGTGAACTACTAGCTTGCTTTCTTAGATGCTTCAAGACATTAAGTGCTTTACATTATAGGCAGATCAACTGCCCATTCACTGAGAAAGGTTACCAAAGCAATGCTGTAATCTTATTTAGCTCCCCCAGTGTTTAACATCCACAGCCAGTCTTGGATAGCAGGGGGGAAAAAATCCACAAGAATAAAGCTGGGACATTCCCATGGGGCAAGGGAAAACTTACTTCTATGTTCGCGATGCTTTTGCTCTAGCTCCTCAGCTGGCTCACTAAAAAGGTACAGTGCCAAAAGCACAAAGAGATGGAAATTGATTTACAGATTGGGTAAGTTTTGAAATGCAGGTGAAAAAAAGTTTAAGGAAAGACCATTCAGAGAGTTTGGATTTTCATTTTCTCTATCTAGTACACTTTACAGCATAAGCCATTTGGCTCAAAGACCAAAAATACACACAAGATCAAGGTATCGAAAATGACTAAAAGAAAAAAAAAAATCAACTTTGAAAGCAATCATTCCCTTTGCTCCCTTTTCCTGCATTTCTACCCTCTAGCTCTTGCCATGGATTGCAATCAAGGAAGATCCCCACAAAACAAAAGCCTGCTTCCTATGAAAACATAAACGCTCATTCCTGTTGTAGAACTGTTTTCTGACCTGAAAAGTGCTGTTATTTGGAAAATGGAGAAGGGCAGGGGAGTAGAAAAAAAGAAGGAATAAGAAGGGAAGAGCAGTAAGGATATTAGCTCTAACCACAAAGTTACTGATGCACAAAGAACCTATTTTGCCTCAGCCGGGTGAGAAATATGAAATACTCCAAGAAAATGTGAGGGGAAAAGAGGACAAAAAAAATCTGGGAGTGAGAGAAGTCTGACCGAAGCCTTTGCTTTAGGCAAAACACCAGCGTGGGGAGCAGTTTTTACCTTTGAACCATAATCAGCCGACGCTGCCTTTGGTGCTCAGCGCACTGTAAATGGGAACACGCTGAGCGCGGAGGAGAGGGAGGGCGAGGACGGATGGACGGGAGGCCAGCAGAGCGTGGGGAAACTCGCTCCGAGTGCCTGACTGTGCAGAACTCGGCCGAACTAATGACTCATTCGCAGATGTCAAAGTATTTCATATTACAACGCTTAACAAAAACACATGTACAGCAAGCCACTGCTGAACACCACGTCCAATTTCACCCACAAATTAATCACTGTTACGTGGGCTTTCCGGAGGCTGACGCGTGCTTACCCACCTCTGCTGAAATCACCCCTTGATTTTGCTCTGCATACAGATTAATTTGTCCAGGACAGGCAGTCAACAACACAGCAGAATCTATGATGCAGATGGCACCACGCTCGGGTTGCACAATACATCTTATTTTTAACTTGGAAAACAGGTCTGCGATCCCGCACACGTTATGAAACAGGAATAGGCGATGCTCAGAGAGAGGAACCTGACTGCTGTAGCTGCAGGCTTCAGGATCTGCACGAGTGGACACGAAATAGGACCAGCGGCTGCCTGGGCAGTGGGAAGAGTTTGACAGTGACCGGCACGGCCAGGGGTAGTAAGTGTCAGTGCCTGTGCTCACATTGAGGAATTGCTAGACACCCTCTGGAAGGCCACGGAGGGACAGAAGGACAGGCATGGAAATGGACATCCAGAAAAAGGGATTCCCAAATTGCCCCCAGGACCAGGGATGGAGCGCTTGAGCCGAAACACAAGTTGCCAAACCACGCCGGTGACATTTTGCTTCTCACAGAAAGACTTGCTCACCTCCTCGCGCTTCCACACTCCTTCCCCAGCAGGCTGCAAGCCCCGAGGGCCATCAAGCCCCCCAAAAGCGGGGTGTCCAGCACCAGAAACCCATCCCACTACCCAGCCCCAGGGGCACCCCTCCACGCTGCTCCCCGCAGCCGGTGCCTGGGGACAGCAAAGGCAAACGGGGAGGGCACAGAGCACGGAGCTCTCTGGGCACAGACAACCCTGCCCGCAGGCACGTCCGAGCCGCCAGGCGGGGAACAAGTCTGGGAAGAAGGAGACAAAATGGCTTCAGTGGCTTTTTGCTTTGTTCCCCCCCCCTCCTCTCTCCCTTATCTCTCTCGCTACATGTAGCTGAAAATAACACCATTACGGAAGTTTGAGAGCGAAATCAATTAGTAAATGGAACGAGTCTCTCTCCGTTTTAGCCAAGCGACTTGCGGGGCCCAGCTGCTGCACTGGAGCAATAAAAGCGGGGCTATTTGTTTAATTACTCGTTTATCAGAACCGGGCTCGCGCGCTGTGCTGGGAGTGGGCGCGCGCTTTCCCTCCCGCTCGCTGCAAGAAGGCAGGCGATGCTCTCACGGCAGCTTCCGTGCCTGCGACACCAAGTGAGACCCAAATAAAAGATTTATCTTACACACCGCGTTCATAAACATAAATTTGACTTAATTAAAACAAGTTGCTCCGCCAGCAGCTGAATTAACGAGACCCGAGCGCCCAGGGCCCCGTGCCTGCCCTGGCAGCCCGGGGCTGACCCATCTGCGCCCCGCTGCTCCTCCGGGAAGGGCCACCAGCCTCCCTCCTGCTCCTCGGCTCAGCCCCTCTGCCTGCAGGAATTTAATTAGCTCTGAGGCTCCTTCCCCTCTTCCCAACCGCCTCGAGGTGTGCTGATGGATTAGGGAGCTGCTGGGGATGGCAGAAGGACGACACCAGCTCACCCGTCCCCCCTTCCCCGGCTCCTCATCCTGGCCATCAGCTCCCTGTGCCCACCACTTTCCTCCTCTCCTCCAGCGCTCTCACGTACGTCCAGTCTCCACCGAGGACGGTATTCCAGACAGCTATAAAGTATAAAGCAACTCACGCTTTGCCATTATTTTCCCAGATTTTGCTGCAGCAGCTTAGCAGGCATCTACTAGCGTTACATTTTTGGGAAGGAGGAGAAATCAGAGGGGGGGGGGGGGGGGGGGGGTGCAAAGAATATAACTGTTGGAAAATTCACCAAAATGGTGAAGGGATCACCTAGCCCATTCTTCTGTCCCTACACCACATACACTCTGTCCAGCTCAAAATACTGTCCACCCTTGCAAATATTCACAAACTAATGCAGAGATGACAGTTTTATGAATGCAGGCCACAAATTTCAATAGAATTATCTCCTTTTTGATGTGCGTTTCTCTAAACGCAACGTCCAGTTGCTGCTTTTTCGCCTTTGGCTCAGACGGTTCAGCTTTCTTTTCTTCCTCAACATGAAGGAGAGTACACCTTTTAAAGTATTAGACCAAGTTTATGAGCAAAGTAGTCAAATCTTACACGTCAAATATTTAAAACCAGGTGCTCCTTTTCAATGTTTCCCGCAAACTGATATCATCTCCTCGCCTTCACAGGCAAAGAAAGCAAGCGTCTGGGGCATCTCAGTTCATCTAAGAGGGCACAGGGTTACGTCTGGGTTAACAAATCTTTTGCGTGTATTTCTTCATGAATTAGAAACTAGGGAAGGACGCTGCCATACCCACGAGCAACCCAAGACTTTCAACTTAATTTTTCTTTCCATGTCAGCGAATTCTAGGATTTCACGTCAATCAAGACTACATAGCTCAACTTCTAAAATAAGACAACAAATATGAATTAGGGTGTACAGATAAACCAACATTGACCTGCTTCTTCTCCGTCTCTGTCAGAAGAAATTATTCTGAATGAGTTTTGTTTTCCTTAATAAACCGAATGAAAAGAAATCCAGTGATATCCAATTTAAAATGTGACATCGTTCAGAAGTCAAAGAAGCAGGTCAATTACAGAGAGAGAAGCTCTGCAGTTTATTCTAATATCTAGAAGGAACTGAAAATTAAATAAAACCACCAGAGCGTCCATCAGGTAGCATCAATAAGTAATACACACAAGAGAATGCACGTCCTTTCTTGAAGATGACCACTGTCACAGACAAGTTTCTTCTCACATACGTTTGTCAAAATTTTCAGAGCTGCAGTGGTGAGATTGCTTCTGGACAGGACTGCCTAAGAAGGTCACCTAATGCACAGTTGTGTGTGGTACGCACCCAAAAGCATGGCAGAAGAAAATGTAAAAAAAAAGTCAAAAATCAGTTGGTTTTAAAGGGGAAACGGAGGCATCTGCCAAGGCCAGAGAGAACAAGACACTAAAACCTGTTTTAAATTCTCCTTCTGTCCCAAGTTCCCAACCATTTACTTCATCTGCTCCCAAATAGCAACTATTTAAAAATAAATAAATAAATACAAAAGCTGATTTCACACTGCTACTCCTGATGGAGTTGAAAGTTCATGGCAAAGCTTTCTTTCCTTCCATGTTGGAAATGTACTTGATTTCTAAGAAAACGCAGAACATCAATCCAGCCTAACCAGGGGACTGAGCCCTACATCCAAGCAGAAGCCAACGCGCTCGGGGGCTGAGAGCTGAGTTAATTTCTCTTTCAGACGCAGCTCCAGCTCCCTCCAACCAAAGGCAGCTGGATGGAAAAAGTGCTCTCCAGCTCACTGCGAGCAGCTATAAACTTGCTCCTCATACTCTCAGCTGAACGAACCTTTGAGACAGATCTTCAAGTACGTCTGCGTAACGTCGTGAACATTTTTAACTAACTCATGTGAAAGCTGTGACACGGCTGTGGTGGCACAGGCTTCAGCCTCGGCTCGTGAGCCACCATCTAGTCTGAGCATCCCATCCCTGCAGGGCTTGTGTTCTAGTTGCTTGCCTAGGCTGAAACCCGTGCTGCTGCGTCCTCGTGCATTTTATTTTCTTCCATCTATTTCCACCTCCGCTGCTTGGTTAAAAGCAGAGCAGGTAACGCCTATCCATGTTGAAATCACACCTTCGTTTATTGCACAGAAACACATCATTACGAATGCAATCAAGTCGGGAAATGCAGTTACAACAGCCCGATCTCTTGTGTAAACAGGACTGTAAATCAGGCCCCGTAATCAACCTCGCGCTCAGAAAAACACTTTCAAGATCCCATCCCCACTTGACTGCAACGGTGCTCTGAGCCGATGGGGAGAGCCTCCGGCTCCAGCACAAGGAGCGGAGAATGGAGATCGCCTCTCACGCGCAGATGAAAACCAGATGGGCCGCAGAGGTGCTCGGAAGAGGCCAAAATACACACGGGGAGCTGGAGCTGCGTGAGTGGTGAGAAAAACTAGAGAGGGTACGCACACGTCTGCAAATCTGATTAACGTTCCTGCTCCTGGTAATGGCAACACAAAGAGATTTCTGACTGTGGAAACAATATTAGAAACAAGGAAGGAGCCTGAGAAGTTAAGAACCAGCTTCAGGGTTTTGCAGTGTGGTTTCTCTGGTACCTTACTGCTGCACTGTCGCTGGCAGTGCTCAAATAATAGGTAGATCCACAGCTCCGTAGGTGAAAACAGGAATCCATACACATTCTTCAATGAATTCTGTGCTGTTACACTTTAATACTTCTGCAAATCCTTGTATGTGGTATAAAAAACCCACAGACACGCCAACTACCACACACACACACACTAATCACCTTAACAGCTGGGGGGCGGGAGGTTTTTTAGCCTGTTAAAATTAGAAGGCACGCACATCCAAAAAGACGCGGAGTATAAAATTATAGACTCTTTGGAAGTCAAAGGCAGAAACCTGGGACATTTTAATCAAGTCTGTGATTTCACTTAAAAGCACATATGCTGCTCCCACGGTGTCAAGGGAGGTGGGTAAGGGGGGTATACTGAAGGGTTTCAGCAGAAAATCAGGCTGAAGGGAAGCAGGTAAAGTCAAATAATTATACTGACTATAAACTTACAACTCTGCGGTAACACAGCTGAGTTTTGGGGGGAAAAAAAAATGCAGTAGTGAATTAAGAGAATACCAAGCACAGTTTGCCTGACTCTCCCACCCCAGCGACACAGGCAGGCAGGAACCCGTCTGCTTCCAGCGCTGGGCTAAGGAAAGCGCTCCCAAGCTGCCAGCTCGCTGCCTCCTCAGGCAGGGGAGCACAAATGGATACGAACACTCGTATAAACGCATCCACGTCTAGGACAACTCCCCGACTGCAACACACTGTACCCTAATTACTCCCAAGGATGCTCCAAGCAGTCTCCCACATGGCTTTACATGTTCGCATCCAGGAGCCGCGCTTCCTTTAGCTCGGCACGGGAAGCGAGAAGGGCAAAGAGGAGTTCAGCGTAGGCAAAGCTGTTGATGTTTTTTGTCTTCGTGAGTATTGCTTTATCAAGGGAACTTTGTTACAGAGATTACAACCATTGGAAACCCTGTGCACTTTAGTACTTGTAAAACCTCTAGATGCTGGCAAGGAAACACAAAAGGATGCACAAGATTAAAACCAGAGGTGGAAGTTGAAAATTGCTTTTTGAGTCACTTGCATTTTTTTTCTTTGTTTAGCTGATACAGAACTGCAGTCTGCAGGAAGAAAAAAAAAAAAAAGAGTTGGCATTTTCTTCACAGGCTTAATTTCCCTTTATGGTATCCTTCCTTTCATTCAGCTGTTCCACAGGAGTTACCCGTATGTCGAGCAAGCCAAAACCTATAAACTTTGTCCAAAACTACACTTCTAAAGCTGAAAATGCCAGAATCCAGCTTTATTTCTATGACAACTTTACTTCTTTTTTTTTTTTTTTATTAGTTTAAACTTAGCCTTTACATCGAACTATTTGCTGGAAATAGAAAAGTATTTCCAAAGAGGATACATTTCATCGCAAAGCCTTTCTTCACCAATCCACTAAAGGAGGTAGCTTATTACGAGGAATTAAGCAGAAAAGTATGGTTAGCTAGAGGGCTGGATTAAAAGGAAAGACATCTGGAATCGGTCCTCTTCTTCGAGAAGTATTCAGAATTTCCCCCCAGGCTTTAGTACCTCCAGACACTCCTTTATTAAAAATAGCACAAATCAATCCTTAAGTTACCTTCTACCATACAATTTTCTGCCATGGCAGAATGCCACAGGAAGGTGCCCAGGAAATCCTATCCCAAATGTTTCTGGCATCGAGTCACTGGGGCCAGTAACCCCATAGCACGTGGGCATCCGAGAGCCCAGCAGGCAGGCTGCAAGGCAATGGTGCTGCCCCAAACTCGTAAAATGATGTCTAACCATCCACCACCACAAGTAATGGGGAAAATCCCATTAATTAACGTATCTCCTCTAAAAAGATTGGTTTGTCTTGATTTTTACAGGTACTTTCATAACTTATCCTCGAGACGGAAAACACAGAAAAAGGATATACATAATTTTTAAGCAATCTAACTTTGGACGATGGAAACATGTTTTTTAAAATGCAGTATTTGTAACTGAGGACTCTTGAAAGAACAAACTTATCTACCGCATGTCACTGCCTAGACTAGTTGGAAGGAGAAAACATGATAAATAGATTTTAATTTCAATCTAATGATTCACAGCTTATGGCCCCCAGCTAAATCCAGCCAACCTGAAAGGTTGTTCATTTTGGGCAGTACATACCTTCTTCAACATGGTTAGCTTTACTTAGCAGCCCAGGAAACGTGAAGGAAGCCCAGGAAACAAATGCATTTGGCTTATTACTAGAAAAATACTTGGGGGTCCACTGTTTAAGATCACAAATACTTTCAATTTATTTTATTTTTTTGCTTTCTACAAAAACTTGGTTCGAACATTGACATCATCGCATCCAGCCATGACACACCTACTTGTTTTTCCACTCCCAAAGAGATAAGCTATGTAAATGAGTACTTTTCACTCAACCTGAAAGTTGTGGTATGCGTGTTTAAATCCCCAAAACCTTCCACCTCAAACACTGAAGCTAAACCTTTCCATTCAACTCTTCTCTCACTATAGCTGCTTCTCTTATCGGTCCAGCTGGACTTTCCTCAGAGCTGCAACACGATGCTCCGGTCTGAAAGAACTTAGATTTATTGATTATTTTTTTTTAACAGAAGGGTTTGGTGGGTTTTTGTTGTCAGTGGTGGGTTTTTGTTTTTTCCCAGTAGAAGTAAAAATATCAGGCTGGAATGATTCTTTACATCTTTCTTCCAAAAGACTAGTTCTTGATTAAACACTGATAGCTGAATTTTATGAATTTTCATGACCTAAGTGCCTTCCTGAGGAAGACAACAGGCTGCAGTACTTCATCGAGTAATTTCTACAAGCACCAAAAACTGGCAAGCTACAGCTTTTTATTTTCCTAAAACAAAGTTATCCATTCTCAGCAACTCTGTGACAGAAAATTCATTACGGGCCTAATGTTGCTAAAATGCACTTAGAGTAAATAAAGGCAAGAAAATACTGCAGCTGATAGAAAAGGCTGGAAGAGCTGGAAAAAGAGTCACCGTTCCCAGCAAGTTTCAGAGGCTATGGGCCATTTAGCATTTAAGTTGCGACAACTGTTTCAAGAATCTGTCTTAAAGAATATAGAACATAATGGCAGCAATTTACATTTTGGAGTTAAAAGAAAGAAGGCATGCATGTTACACAGAGGGAAAACACAAAGAAAGAATTACTTCAACAGCTATGAAAATCCCTTGGGAAAACAGTATTTCAGTTTGAATGTGTTTCTTCCTATTTCTTTCCCCTTCTGGAAAGAATTACTACGTGTTTTTTTTAATATTTTTTTTTTCCTTTTAACAAGTATACACATATAATATACACGTATGAACTGCATTTAAAATTGTTCAATAAAATTACTACATTAAAGAAACCACACGCATTTCAAGAGGATCACGAAAGAAAGACCCCCGCTCTCACAAACCAGAAATACTGCCAGATACATAGGCTTGCCCAACGTCACAGAACAAAGGAAACTCTCACAGATGAGCAACATGTGGCAAACCTTTAATCAGCCATTTTTCTATGCGTGCTAACACCAGTAAAGGCCAGCACCAAGAACGTCAATATTTCACTGCGCAGAACAGAACCAACCCTGACAGCCGAGGGACATCTCCCAGTGCCAGCAAGCTGCCTGAAGAAGAAACACCTCTGAAAGGTCAAAACCAGAAATCGCCTTACATCTGACGATTTGGGGCCTTAAAACAACAACAAAAAAGCAAGTTAAATGGTATTATTCAGATCCATTCTGATTCAAATAAAATAAGGGCAGGAAGCCATCCCATCCATAGCATCAAAACCAGATGTAAAACAAAGAGAGGAAGAGTGCGTCTCGATGGCATTTGTTGGGACACTGCCAGCAGAATTTCTTCGGCTGTCCTTCTGCCAAGGAAAGAACAGCAGGAGTCCCTCAGGTGGGCCAAAGGGTGGCTGATCCTCCTTCCCCACGGTCCTGCCATCCCTCCCCGGACACGTGCCCGTCACCAGCAGGCTCTCCGCAGGCAGCCCACATCTCCCTGAGATGGGGAGAGATGCTGTGGACCAGCTTGGCTGCATCAGGGTTATGTTACCCTGCCCACCGGCTGGATCCATTTACACGCAGCCCCTCACCGCCTTCTTTTGTCCCACCCAGGAGATGATGGAGCACCTACGCTTCGACACGAGAGGTGCGAACCCAAGCGGCAGGCTGAGCAGCTCACGAATCACCCAAAGCCCACAGTACAACATTAGGGGGAAAAAAGAAAAAAAAAAGAAACAAAAAGTACTTTATAGGTTACCAAAAAAAAAAAAGTACAAGGGAGGGAGGTATCTGTAGCCAAACATGAGTCAAACCGGCCACGATGATCGAGAGGAATATTTCATAAAGCTGCTGCTGGAACTTTTATTGTACTTTTTAAAATTCTCCTAAGGGCAAGGGTTTGTTCAGTTTTTGCTCATTAGATCTCCGCAGCTTCTACCATATATTGGGCCATTTGACATTATAGGCTGCTCTAACCCACGCAGAAGCATCAGCGCTGCAAGAGAAATCTGAAAGGAGCTGCAAGACCAGCAGCGTAAATTGTTTCTTGGGCTGTGGCTTTGTTCTCTTTTTAGCTCTGATCTGGCAAATTAAATTCCATTTAACCTAAGAGTCGATATTGTTACTGATTTGCATGTATTTATTACAGACACACAAGGATTTTCTGAGAGTTAACATTTTTCAGAGCAACCTGATAAAGATCAAGGCAATTTATCTGAGAAATGCATAAACACACCTTGAAATATATATATATTGAAAAGCACATTTCACTGGCATAACCTTAGTATTCTTTAGATTCTAATCTATGTATTTAAGCATTAACCAGATCTGCATTTTCAGACTCAATCTTATCTTCCTCTTTTTCTCTGCACACTCTCAGCCATACTAAATTTCCTGGTGAGAGCTTCTGCTGCCCATTAACAGCTCAGAGCACAAGACCACAGAGTTACCAGAGCCATTTTAGATGGTCCAAAATCCCAAAACAGAGCTAAAAAAAAAATAAGCAACCCGATTAAGAAAAAAATGGTTAGAGCACATTTTGAGCTTTTGTTTGTATATTTTAATGAACAGTGTGTTGCAGGGGATGAACACTGATTTACGAAGAGCCTCGGATGCTCCTGCACAGAAAGCAATCAGCTCCCAGCTTAATTATTCACCAGGAAAATAAAATTCCTTTTAACCTTTCTGAATGTTGCCTTGCAGTTTAACTTTACGCCTCCTTGCATTGTGTGTTTGCCCCTGCCCTTTTAAAGGACGGTGTCAAAAGTCTTGCTGGAACAGTAACAGAACCAGGACGACCTATTGTACAGCACAGATAAATAAAGCAGCAGTCCAGCAGCTTCTGTACTGCTTATTATTTTGCACACTTCTGTCCATTAATTTCTACATGTGCATAAGTGGCTTACACATTCCTTCATTAAATCTGGGACCCCACAACTTGTAAGCATTTTACCCTTTCATCTCAATCTCTTCAATGCCAACCCCCCAACTTCTGGGGAGGGGGGGGATTTTCTAGTCCTCTATTCATTTCATTATTCTTTTCGGGCTGGCTTTTTATTCCGTCAGTATTCAGAGATGAACAAAATTAAACAGTTTTAGGGATGACGTCGGGCCACCCAATTATATAACGACACGGGAAGTTTCATAACGACCTTTCATTCTGCTCGGCACCATTTTAGGTTACTTCTGTTTGACCACTGATGCACGCTGCAAGAGAACACGCGGAGGTTTGTGAGGAGCTGTGCTCGGCGATGCCCGTATCTTTTTTCCTCGGTAGTTACAGTTAATTTATAACCCAGTAACGTGCGTGTCTCGTTCAGATTATTCCTTCCAATGTGCATTACTCAAAAATTAATTTTATCTTCCAGCAAGCTGCCCATCGAGCCTACTGTGGCTGTATATCACGGAAGAGAGGAAGGAAGACACTTATTTGGTCTCTGGGCTGCAGCGTGGAGCTCCACGACCAAAGCTCCCAGTAACAGCGCTGGCTGCATACAGATAAGGAGGAAAGGAGCGGGGTCAGCTCTGAAGCCTCTCCGAAACAGCCACGCTTCCTCCTCGTGCTCTGCTTCGTCACAGGCAGCGATGGATGGAGGCAAACCCGTGGATGTGGGGATTTGGTCTGGCAGCAAATTCAAAGGGTTGAAACCCCAGCCCACAAATTCGAGGGGCTGAAACCCCAGCCCAAAGGGGCCAGAGGCTGCTGGGGGCTTGTCGATGCGACGGGGCCCGAGCCCCATTTATCCTTAATCCCACACTACCATGAAGCGGGCACTTTTATTTATTTATTACTTTTAAAGGGAATCTCTGTGTACGCTTGCAGAGCCCCATAAATAAAAAAACATGTGCATTTATCTCCAATTAAACTCCTATGTAAATTTACATGCAAATTGAGTGCAGCCCTCAGGCTGCTGGCGAGGCGCCAGTTCAGCCCCTGCTCCAGCGAGGAGTGACACGGGCACCCTCCGGCACGACGAGCACCCCTGGCATGGCACGACGAGCACCCCTGGCATGGCACGACGAGCGTGCATTTCACTAGCGGAAAGCACGATGAGTGTGCATTTCCCAAGCAGAAAGCACGGTGCTACCGTGGAGGGAAGGGAGAATGAAACTGGGGGCTGTAGGGATGGGGGAGGTTTGCAGGCTTGGAAACCTCTAAAAACACCGACTGCCCCACATAAGAAAAGCACGCATGTCACTCAAACGCAGGGGAAAAATGCGAGTGAATGTGTCATTTTGTGAAGAGCAGGAGATTTCTTTTAAGTGCTTCTCGTCCCCTCCCCCTGGCTCTTTGACACTTCACCCAAGCCTGCACAGTGGGAGCTAAAACCTTTTCATACGCTCTATATACAGGTGCAGTAACAACCCCCCCTCAAAAAAAAAATCACCAGGAAGACAAGCAGGCAGCTATAGGGGAAGAAGAAGAAGGGGGAAAAAAAAAAATTCAAAAGCACATTAATCTGCTTGACAAGCCATGAACCACATCGCCGCTCTAATTAGAACCAGGATCTCGGGAAGCTGAGGGAACACGGAGGTGCAAGCATTTATAACAAAAAAGGGACTTGTGATTTAATGACCTCCTCTGCTAGTTTAAAAATTAATGGGGCCAAATCAGATTAAAGCATTTTTAATACAAACCAGCCCGACATTTATCACTGGTGTTAACTGTAAGGTGGCTCCCCTATCATTTCAGTGGAGCAGGAAATCCTGCTCCTTTCTCATCCAGGCTAGCTCCGAAATTACTTCTCAACGCCTCCGCACGTGTTCGAGGTGCTTCTGCCACAGCCCGAGGCGCACCACCGACGCTCAGTCTCCAGTTATTTGGGATGATTTCTTTCTGGCATGGCTGTGAGCACCGCCTGGGAAGGAGGGAGGAAAAGCAGGGGGAGGCAGCAGCCTCCTCAACCTCCTGGCGCGGCCACCTCAGCCCATGGTGGGATCTCCACCTGTGGCTCCCGGGGGTTTCTCCTCCTCCTCCTCCCACCGCACAGACTCTCTGCACCACAAGGACCATCGCCATTCTTTCTTGCGCATATATTTGCGACCCAGGCCAATGCAAACCCAAGGTGAGACCAAAGCACCTCGCTCGGGTGCTGCCTGGTGCCTCCTGGCCTCCAAACCGCAGCACGCCTATCCTCTCCTCTCCTCTCCTCCAGCCCTATCGGTCTGCTTCGGTTTAAATGAGAAAAATTAAGAAAGCCATAATATGAACCTCGTTCTTCCTCGTGAGAAATTATACCTTGGCTATTTCTTAGACAAGTAATTCACTAAATCGGGAACTCAAAATCCCAGAATATTCAATTAAATACTGAAACAGTCAGCCAACTGCAGACAAAAGTCAATTTCCTTTGGAAAGGTATACCAAAAGCCCTAAGGTTTAAAGGCTAACGTTGCAACTTTAAATAATTCTTTCAAACCGAGTTACCAAGACCATTTATAAACTCAGATGATTTATTTCTCAAGCACGTCAGATTTCTATTAGCTTGCTTACCACTGAGAGGCAAATTTTCTTGAGAGAAACGAGCCATTTATAGAAAAATATTCTTCATTCAAAGGGTATCATAACTTGAGCTGCGCTTCTTACAGATGCACAGTGCGCATCAAAAATTATTACAACTGCATTACACAGAAGGAGCTTTGAGCCGCTGAATGAAAAGCACATTGGATCAATCCAACACATTCTTCAGACGCACAAAGACAAGGATGAGAAGCAAAATTAAACCCAAGACAAAATCTGGTATTTCACCCTCTCCACCGTCCACGTACTGCCTCACATCAAGCCAGGAGTTTTTGGGAGACTCATGCAGGCACAGGAGAAACCCCTCGCCCTTCAGCAGGGCGAGGCAAGGATGCAGTTTCTCGGGGGTCACTGGCTGCTACCCACTGCTTGCTCTCCCAGCACCCCTGTGTAATTTCTCGTGCTGCATCTTTACAGCACCAAAATTAAACACAAAAGCCTATTAAACAGCAGCAACTAGTTAAAAGCTGCAGAGAAACAGCTCATTATACCATTGCGTTTAGCAGGTAAACAGCCTTATCTGTTCCACTGCTTTCTTGGGAAAATATGTGAAAATGGGAGAGGAATAAAGAGTGCTGAGACCGATTTTTGGCAGTGATAACTGTCGGAAGGAGCTTGGTCTGAAAAGAAAGGTGGAAAGCTTTTCCTGACTTGGGCTTTATCAGCATGGATGGTGCTTCATGTTATGTATGAAAGCAACATCTATTTTTAAAACCTAAGAATATAGTGTTAGTACATACTGCCTCGGGGGTTACATTAATTTCCTGCTTATTAATTAATTGGCTTGTTAATACAACAATTTGCAGGCCTGTGCTGCCTAGCGAGCTCAAGGAGCCTGTGTTCTCCCTGCCAAGATCAATGTACATTAGTCTGAGCCTTCTGATGTTGAGCAGACTCTGCTTCTGTCAAAGATAACTGAGAAGCGACATTAACTCTTAGGAACATCTGCTCTATATTGGAGGGACAAATGACAAGGCATAAAGTTAAACTCCAAAATGTCATTACTTAAAACGTCAGATGAAACCTACTTGCAGGACCAGCACAAAAAAATTAAGGAGAAAAAAAAACTCACGTTGTCTGTCAGCAACGCTATCAACGAAATATAAAAACAAGAGATCTGTAACCATCTAGTAGGTTAGACATAAAAAAAAGAAACTATGGCTCTTGTAGTCCCTATGGTCTGGACCTCTAGATAACATGAAACTCACGTTATTGAAGTGTATCAGTAGAAAACACTCACTTGGCTGCAATCTGAATACAAATAAGCCATCTTTGAGGCACTTCCCTAACATGCGAGCTTTGGTCTTCTAGTCGTGTTAACGTTAGCCCAATTAGGTCCTTTCACTGAGCACATATCAATTCCCAAATACTCAGGGATAAATTTAAGAGGCGTCAGGACACAGCATATTTATGCATTGTTTGCCTCTGTGTTTTACAAGGGCTCACATAATGAAGACTAAAGGGAAAAATTTAGCTCTGAAACCTCATCTAGTGTAAAGCGGAACTGCCTGCTAACTTAGCAGTTATTTGTGCAGGGAGCATGTAGACCACATGCTCCTCGCACTGCGCTGGCCTCCGCTTTGTTCCTGCGCTCAAATCTCAGCCCTGGCCTGACGCTGAGGCTTCCCAGCTCGGGTCCTGAGCACTTAAGGGAGAATTTCCACCTCCTTGCTGAGCTCCGCGATCCTGACAAAATCCCCAAGACCTGCACCTGCGAGTGCAGTGCCTGACACCTGCGGTGAAGCAGCCTCGTCACTGCCACATGCTCAGGCAAGTCATTTCCAGAGCAAGATTTCTGCTTTCCAAACGTTTTCCCAACTGAATGAGTGGGCTGAGCAGAGACAACTTATATCTGAATACAATCTTTCCACATTATACAAAAGTACGCTCACTGTTTAACAGAGGCAATCAGCAGAACACCAATGCTGCCCTTTTTCTACTCGTATCTTTTATCCAGCTCATTCAAATCTCTCTCCAACAACATACATTAATGTAACCTACACAGTATCATGATATTTTTATTTTTTATATATTGCGTCAAAACAAAACTCTTGCCACTTCCCCAGGTCTGTCAAAAGATACTCAAGCACTTGAAATCAGTGCTTATGCAACTCAAAAGAAAGGAGATTTTTTACTAGCGTTAAGCATGGTGCTAACAAAAAGGCCTGAATTTAATACAACAAGCATACAATCTACTGTAATGCTAACCACACTTTTTTTTTTTCTCCCTGGAATTTGAGCTCCAGAGATGGCTAATGCCTGCTAGCATAAAAAGCCCTGGTCCGTCTCAGAGCAAAACCTGGCGCATCACGACTGGAGTCGCCGCTACAGAAGCACAAGAACAGGAGCCTCGCATCAGCAATGCTCGAATTCACAGCTGTGGAGCAATGCACACAGCTCCTGGGGGAGCCAGCCGTTTCAAATAAGGACTGAGCATGTTCTTCTCCTTACACTCACACAAAGCCAAAGCTGAAAGAGGGCTCTTGAGAGGGCCAAGACAGCTCAGAGCACTGCAAACGATCCACAGCCAGGCTGGAGAAATCCTGAGGAGGACCCACGCTGCAGCCCAAGCACCTGAGTCGACAGAAAATGAGAAGCAGAGAGAGGATGCATGTACACGCCTCCAAAACTGCAGACCAAAAGCAGGAGCAAGCAGAGCTCCAGGCTCCTGCTGCAACCCACAAGGTTGGGCATTCGGGCGAGGTGCTGTGCAACCTATGGCAGAAGCATGGCAAAAACCAAGTATTGCTGGCTTTTGCCAGCTATTCAAACCTCCCCTAGCCAACAAGTCACCCAACAGCCTTCCAGAAATACACGTTTAAATTCCACTTGTTTTCAACTGTTGCTTGTAACTGTTGCTGTTTGTTCCCCCCCAGAATTCATTTATTTACATAAGTACCTTTGGAAGGAAAGCTTTCAATGATGATAAAACTTTGGGATATGGTTTCATGCTTGGCTTAGGCTAATCTAAAGCCAGGCTATTGCTGATCGTGGCAGTCCTGTTCTCTGAACTGAATTATTCCTGTATTTATTTGTAGCCAAACAATTACTATAAAACAGGAAGGAGGGACATGCTGCCAGCCACAGGGGGGGAAATGGGTCTTGGGCTGGCTTACATCAGTTGTGAAATCACATCCTAAGTCCCACGTAGCCATCCTTGCTCCTTGTCACATTATTTATAGCCCATTCCACTGGTCTCCACATGCAGGAATAAACGAGCAAGAAACTCCAAACAATTCATACAGCACCTTGACACTGCCTCCACTAATTTCACCTCCAGCAGCAGCCAGCTGTTTGCTAAGTCAGATCCCTCGTACCAAAACTACAGAAAGGCAACAGTATTTTGTCAAGACTTCGGATTCCATAACCTGAGATTATGCACAAATATATCACATAGGAAAATCCAGAGAAAGACTGTGCTGAGCAGGCAGCCTTCCTTGGTCTGACCTATCCTGAAGTGACATGCTGTCGAAAGGAAGAAATCTGGGTGGCTCGATACAGACTGCACAACCATGTAACTGTTGAGAGAAAGCTGACAATGTAGAAGTGTGTGTACGTGTCCTAAAACATCTCTCTGCATGTGCCTCCGTGTACATAGTTATCTACTCAACAGACACATTTTCAACATTATGGGAAAAAAATAAGTCGTTCACTCCTGTTGACATTTTTACCCGTGCTAGAGTAAGAATTATATGATCAGGTGCCTACTAGTGATCCAGACTGTCACCCCAAACTGTGGCCAAAAAATGCACAGAGTTCTTCATCATGAGAATCAATATTTTAACTCGCTGTTTCAAAAGGGCTCAGCGGTGAATAAATTCCTTTTAAACATGTGCCAAAACCTTAGTCTCAGAAAGCTTACTTTTGCAGATGTAGCCAAAATCACTTATAATAAGAATCTCAGTGGTTACCACTGCAAAAATCAGTTATGAAGTCAATGCACAGAAGCAGATAGGTTTGTTTTTTAAGATACCTCTGTTATCTCCCTCTGCATTAAAGCACAAAAGATTTTAAAAACTCCGCAGCCTGCTCTGTCGCTCATTCTCTCTGGGTCAGTGCTCCACAAGACAGCACCAGGACCAAACGCAGCCATTTCGAATTCACAGCAACAGCAGATGCAGGAGATGCTCTCTCGCTACCTAACAGCTGTTGAGGTACTTCATTTACAGCTGGGCCTGACCAGGTAACGTGCTGCTGGCTAAGTGAACAGAACGGAAAGCACGAAACAAACATCACAAACATCTTCACGCCACTAATCCCTATCAACACTGTGCATTCCCTCAAAGCAGCACCCAAAGCCCAAATACAAACCCCCCTCAAACTTGAGCCACCAGCACCACAAAATAAGACTAGCTATGTAAGCATATTCCAGGGTTCGATTTGATTTAAAATGTCATATATATATGTATATTAATATTACAAACCTGGTGTGTTACCAATAATGCTGCAATAACGGTAGCAAAGCGTGTAAGAAGCCCAACTGAGGAAGGCCAGCACCAGGAGCATGGCACAGGAAACTAACACTTCTTGTGAAAATGTGGGGGGGGGGGGGGGGGGGGGGGGGGGGGGGAAGGAAGAGGGTGGGGGGCACAAACCACCTGCCCTGCAACACAAACTTACCATTACAGTTCCCAGCCCTGGGGAAAGGCAACAAAATGGGGTGGCAGGGCAACCCACCGAAAATAAAAGGAACTTGAGCCAGCCCAAGCTACATGAATCGGGTGGTAGGCCCGAGGCCATGGCTCTTTGCCATCACCACAGGGCTTTTAACCCGGCCTGCGAGGAAAGCACCATTGCCAGGCCTCCTCCTCCCTGGCCATCACCACCTCTGATCCGAGGGCAGAGCAGTTAACACGACCTCAGACGAGGTCCTGAGGAAGACACAAAAATGACCAGAGACAAAGTGCTAAATCTCCAAGTCAAAATAAAAGGCTGTAAGAGAAGCCATGTAGGCAGATGAAACCCCCTGCAATGTTAGAGGATTGAGGCAGAAAAGAGAGAAGGCAAATCGTTTCACAGTCAGGGAATATACCTAGAGGGGATTCATCCTGCTACAAACACACAAACTGAGGCAAAGATTGCTCTCAGTATGTAAGACTCAATGCAAACCGTAACAAAAGTCATCTGCGCCTCTGCAGTAAGAATTATTATTCATAAACCGCTTGGATAAGAAAGAAGGCAAAACAAAGAAAAAGACAGAACACTGACATTGGTCTAACTGCGGACATTGCACAAAATAATTTTGGTTTGGTAATCAGCTGGGGATGGTTCTTGCATGAGTTCACTACAGCACATACACTGCAACTCCCCTTTCCCCCACACCTTGAAACAGGAACACACAAAATCCCTCTAGCTGACTGGTGTATCTCGAACGGGGGATCCTGGCGGATTTGTGGAGCTAGCCAAGCTGTCCCTCAAGCAGGAGGCAAGGGTTTAATCAAATACAAGGTGTGCCAGCTTAGCAGAAGCCTCTCTCACAGAGATTACATAAACTTTTTAAAACACTCATAGAAAAACACCTCAGAAGATTTAGAGGATTTGTAAATTGTATGCCTGATGATACCCTGAAGGAAAGGAGGACTTAAAGATAAGATGTGGGCTTGACCTTACACTGAACGAATGCATCCTTGAGCAGAACAGAAAGCGCTATATTCAAGGGAGGAAAGGCAAAAGGATCCCCAACATTTTTGTCATTGACTGTGATGAGCACTACTGTGAGTTCAGTTTTGTGGAGCACTTCGAGCACAGAGAAATACAGATGATTTAATTCACTCGTGTTCCGTGAAGAGTTAAAGGCACCAGAAGAGCTGCACCAGGAACAAGCGGCAGTTCATGACCAACAACCTCTCCCCTCTTACACCTCTGTGCCTCAGAAAGCCGGAGCTGCCAGGAGAAGCGTGCACAGCCTCGCAGCTGAGTTTGTCACAGCCGAACCGTTCCCCAGCCCGTCTCTCAGACCTCACTTATGAGCAGAGCACAGCATCTTAATGAAATGTTTTATCTTTTGAGTAGTGTTTTCTAAACAGCATCAGGTCCTTCAATGTCCACTATCTTGCTGAGGCTGATTTGCAAATGTTCTCCTCACTGATGAGGCTCCAAAAAAAGCTCTTTTATCACTGCCTTTCTATACAGCCAAATTCTCTCTGGACAACCAAAACAACATGGACAAAGCCAGTATCTCTTATCTCTAATCTCAGACCATGCCTCCCGTATTTTCCCTAGAAAAAAAAAAAGCAAGGGTAAAAGTAGAAGCTTGCACAAATCCAAAAGTCACAAAGGGTCAACCTTCACGCAAAGGAAGAAAAGCTGTATTTACAAAGTAACATGGAAACCAGGGATTTTAAATACTACAGCAGATTGACCGCAAGTATTAATAAAGTTTGTGTTGTGCCAACATTCCCCTTATAAAACTTGGGCCAGGCTTTGCTCCCTGCTGAGCACGTCATTCAAGATTTCAGACGATGGTTTACTCAGCTCAAGGGTGTCAAAGAACGATGAATAAATCTTTCAGTGTTTAAAAAAAAATAGATAAACCCTAGTTACTCTGTCTATATACCCAAAGTTTCAGAAATTAATATGAACTACAGCTGTTAAGAGACCTTTTGGAGTTGGTTCAGGTCAAATTTGACTTCTGAGTTAAGGTTCATGAAAAGGAAAGGTTTTTACTTCTCAGGTGTGAGGCTATACCTGTACACCAGCTGTCATGATACTCCACTACCGGACCCAATAGTGGCCTGCTGCAAAGGTGAAAAAAAATTAGTCCATCTGGAAAGATACATGAGAATAAACCAGCAATATTATAAGAAATATTAAATGTTTTCCAGTATTATACTGTGAGATGATTCTACTATAACATCATCTTTGTTTTCAAAGTTTTCATTTAGAATACCTTGAAAGCGAAGACACCTGTCAGGATCCCCCAATGCGGACCTCTGACAAAGCCACATGGAGGATTTCTAATGTTAAAGATATCAAACCTATTATTTTTAAACAGTTACTTACTGAAGACACAGATTTTTCCCATTTAACATTTAGTATCTTATCTAGCACCATAAGGACGTTTCTCAAATACTCAAATGTATTACTTCCAAGTAACTTTCCTTTCAGCAGCACGCACTTACACAAGCTACTGAAGGCAGAGCACCTGAGCCTACACACAAAGACACTACTAACAAGTTGTAATATGCCTTTGAAAACTGTCAAGCTGAGATACCCCAATACTTTTAAACCTGACCTACGCTGTTTCTAAATAACATGAATATTTTGTAGCATCTCACAAAATAAAAAAGGAAAGGAAAAGAAAAGTTAAGAACTGAGTTGGCAGGAGAGAACTGGAGCAAGAATGGTTGAATATAACAGAGCTTCAAAGAGAAATGGCTGGAGGTAGCTTCTGTTGAATTCAACAACAAAAAAAATCAGAACTGGAAGCGTTCATTAAAGACAGAATGTTACCAAAAAAAACCAAAACAAAAAACAAAACAAAAAAAAAACCAGGTGAGCATCTTTAACATGAGCATACCTACACTGACTCAAGAAATGCAATGATAGCCCCTCTTTGTCAAAAACCACACCTGAATTATTCTGTAGGAATTAACTGTTATTCATAAATCCATGAAGACAAGTCTACAGATTCACGCACGTACTCCCACACACGCACACACCCCTCTCTCAGCCGTGCCCTGTTTATCTGTGACGTGGTTTCAGTGAACTAATCTTTCCATCTGCAAACTCAGTTCACGTTGTATAGATCCGAAGAGGTTGTGCAAGGGAATTCAGAAACCACAAAATTTTTTTCTTTGTTTCTGAAACGCCTGCTTAATTCTACACTAAGCCTCCCCATTAACCTACCAAGAACGTGTTTTAAAGTCTCCTTGTAACATACATTTGCGTGTTACACCATTCGGGCAAGTCTTGCACCAGTGCAGGAAGTTACACTGTATTAGCAAGCTGCACAGGCTGGACTACCAAATTAGATATGCAAGTCTGAATTTCTTTCATGTTCTGCTACCAACTGCACAATGTTGAAGGGCTCTGTGACATGCTGATGACATGGAATTTAGCCCTTTCCTCCTCATATTGTTATGATTTTGCATTCTTTTCACATGTTTTTTTTTTCCTTCCACATTTCTGAGTAACTTGAGGCATACAATCAGCATACCCAATAGGAACTCTACCATTAAATAAAAGATTGAAATAAATATAAAAATTTAAGGTCTCTTCATTAAAGGAGCCCTAGGAGTTCAAGCTATTTAGCTTCCAGAGAGATAAAAGGAATCGCCACTGTTTTAAATTGCAATCAGCACCCAGACGCAACCATACTGAACTCTCTCAGATACATTTGGATGATTTATTCCTTTTGAAAAGACCATCACTACATGTACTGTCTAAAAACTGACACTTGGAAGCCCTGCAGTGACTTGGAGGCATGTCAGCTTAATCCCGTGCCAATATGTACAGCTATTCTTGCTCTCAGGTGCAACAAGTCCTTTCTTGATCCCCAGCATGAGTTCCCTTCACACACACAAGAATTTATCCAGCAAGATTTCAGCTATGCTACAGCTCTAAAGCTACAGACAAGTAACTACTATTGCTACCACGGTGTCTAGAGGCAGAAACAGCTTCAAAAAACCCAGCCAAATTCAGAACATGGTGCCCTTAATTACCCTTCTGTCTTCCTGCAGCTATATCCCCTTAGGGTTTGTTTTCTGAATTTTTGAAGTGCAATGGAGAACCCAGGCTGAAGCATAACACCGCCCTGCCCAGGTTTCTGTACCGTACAGAGCTGTTGCAGTAAAGCTCGTATCAATAATTAGAAGAAGACATCAATAGCTAGATTGAAGGATGGCGTTTTTAAATCTGCCATCTATCTGTTTAGATTTGGAGACGCAGGAGTTTGACTGCTTGCTATTGTCTGATTTGTTGCCTTTATCACTGGTCTCCAGGAAGGACGCGTTAAAAGCAGAAAAGTCACGCAGAATGTCTTGCAGAGGCATATCCAGCTTTAATGTTCCAGCTACAAGCATTTGCTTTGTCTGTTAAAGTGAAAAATGATCCCTCATCCCATAAGCTGACAAAACTGTTTCTCTTAGTTGTAGCTTTTGCTCCCTTCTCCCGTCAAGTCCTGCACTTTTTTTTTTTTTTTAAGCCTACTGGCTTTTGCAGCCAAAGATTTCTGCAGGATTCCTCCAAACCAGAAAAGAGTCTCTTTAATAAATACCATTTATAAACTCAAATGACCCAAATTTACTTCTGGATAATGGAATTTTTATGTGTGTATTTTTAGCAAGACTTCATTCCTAGGATTAAGTTGAAATTTATGTAGGTAATTACCATCACTGGAGAAAAATACAGGATAATCCACATATAACAGCTTCCTCTTGTAATTGTAAATACTGGCCACTGTGTCATATCAAGAGCTGGCCACACAAGTGGATAACTTAACCACTCCGGTACTCGCGCAGGATGTGTACAAGGTGGTATTAATGAGAGAAAGGGCCTGAAGTACAGCTCACCAGACCAAATAACCTCCTGACCACACAAGTAGAAAATAATTAAAACAGTGCATTCTTCTAATTTGGTTTGGGTACCAGATGGTGGATGCTCAGGCAGCCAGTGGCTCAGACAGCAGCGATCCTATGGGAGGGGAGGGAAAAGGAAAGGTGGGTTGTTCTGGACATGGTATACTTCAATACTTGCTCGAGTCAGCACTGTCCTCCAGAGCACAAACCCTCAGAGCAGGAGGCTATTTCGGGGCAAGCCCTTTCACTCGGGCAGGCCAGGCAGGAGCTTGCTGCTCGTCAGAGCCAAGCCGCAAGGCCTTCAGCGGGGAGACACGTGCATGTCCCATCCCCATCTGCTGCTCTCAGAGCCCGGCATTTAATAACGTACACGTAAACCTTCACTCTGTGGAAGGAAGGGGGTGGAGGGGGGCATAATCCCCCCCTCTGAAAGGCGGCTTCCAGCACGACGGCGTCCCTCAGGCCGGGTGGCAGGGAGAAGGGTCACACACAGCCCTGCACCAGCGCTCGCAGCACGGGGAGAGGAAATCAAAATGGTAGTTTGACCTTCACACAGGCTACAGACAGCTTGAATGCAGTTTAACCCGAGTATTAAGGATGAAAGCCTCTGCTCATGAAAGGCAGGCATTAACTAATCTGCTTACCCGTATGAAAAAAAAGAAAAAAAGCCACGTACACACCAAAAAACACACTGTGGTTTACAGCGAGCCTGCCAAGAATACAGCAGTGTAATCTTAACAGAGTTTATTTCAACACACCGCCACAATCGTGCTTAAACGTTGCTCTCTGGGCCGAATCCGGCAGGCTGTCAGCTGCCCCTGCACACCCTAGGTGCGGAGGCACCGCGGCCCAGCCTCACCAGCTGGGGCCTCCCTGAGGCGGCCTGGGCCCCGCGGCCACCAAAATCCCGGGGTGCGATGAGGTCGAGCTACCAAACTGAAAATTAAAGAGCGTTTGCTTGCACTTGTCTGCTGACCCTGCCAACTGAAGGAGCAGGAAGAAAACGAGGCATGGCAGGAGTGGATATGATTATTCGTCTTCCTTCTGTGAGCATTTCCCTTCCCGTACCAAGCGCTCTTCTTTCCTGCCTTCTGACCCCTCCGCATTGAACATCCGTGACAAGTACACCCCCACTGAAACAGTTTTTAATGAAAGGTTCCTGCATACAAGTATTTCAACTATGAACATGGCATAAACATATTAAATAATGTTCCTTATCTTCCCCCCACATAGAAATCCCTCACCCTCAGTCTCTTCAGTCTCTGAATGAATTTGCTTTAGTCTAGTCAGCAATGCTTTTTGGCTCGAGTTTAATTAAAATTTCAACCAGTGTATATGAGAGAGATGGTATCTTTCCTTTCAGAGACAGAAGACAATATCCTCTAAGTATTTCATATCCTCATTTCTTAAAATCAGCTCATCAGCAAACCATGCTACTCAACAACAAGTGAGATTTTCTCTAGCCACCAGCATCAGCATACTGAAAGACTGAAGCCATTTTACTGTCTTTACTGAGATTTTATTGTACATTTCTCTTTTCTGATTGATTTCTTTGCCTTTCTTGTTTGAATGTTATTTTATTACACCAGTTCTGTCTGTTCACAGGTTTCCTTAGTTATGAGCAAGCTTCCTAAACTAATACTACATCTCCAAATTTCCTAAAGACAGAAAATACTCCAGGCTCTGCCCACGTGGGGTATTTTGTTTTGTTTTTTTAATCTTTTGGTTCAGCTACACAATTCACATTTCAAACATCCCACTCTAACAATGGGAGCTATAAACACATATTTTGAAGCAAAATCTGAATTTCTCACACTGGGGAATACTGTCGGGATCAGAAAGACTTCTGAAAACTTCCACAAGTACCATGCAAAGAGTTGAAACTCGATTGCCACAAACCAACTTTGGTTCTTCCCTCAGCTCTGCTCAGAAATACCTTGCTACGTGCATAGTAACAGACAGAGCTGTTACTGGAGCTCTGGCTGGAGCTACTTCTTTTGTTGACCAGAGAGGGGAAGGCCAGAGGCATCAGCCTCCCTCCTCGTCCTGCTTTGCTCCAGCTGAGCTCTGCTCCACAGACGAGGCCCTGTGAAACCACAGAGGGTTTAGCTGCACCTCTCATGGTAACATACCAACTAAAACAGTATGCTGGAGCCCAAATCCAAACATCTGTCTCCAGCTGTGTTCACAGAGTCTTCACTGCTCAAAAACTCAGGTGAGCACAAAGATAGAAACCTGTCCAACTCTGCACCAAGAACACCTGCCCCTGGGATTCAAAGGCAATGCAGGGAAGTGTTTCCAATGAACAGGCCTGATCAGAGCTCCAATGGACACAGCAGAGCTCCAGAAAGAACAACCCAGCTAAAAAATAAACACTTTGACTTGGAACGAAAAGAAACTCAGATCACTTTTGCCATTAAAAGCACTCAAACATCTCAGCGCTAGGGGAAGGGGGAATGAATGGAGTCCAGTTGAATACAGATTTCCTTAAAAAATTAATAATAATCCTAAACAAAACCTTTTGTTTAATTGTTCATTAAATATACTGTTTAATATCAAAATATTTTGCATATTTGAACATTATTTTTTAAAAGCTACTTATTGGTAGGGCTATTGCCTCACTTGACGAGGCAACTTAATTATACTGCATATACTGCACTTATACTGCATAGCAGAAACTGCATAGTAGGTCATGAGGTTAACGCTGTCACATCAATAGATCATTATCAAATATACAATTTTCCTGTTTCTACTGTTCATTCTAGAGAGCTGAAAGTCAATGGATAACGCCGATATTAAAACTGAACGCATACATTTACAAAAGATGATGCTGGTCCCTTCATCTGCCCAAGATCCCTCATCAGGATATGGGCTTATGCCAAGGGAAGTTCCAAGGACTCTTCAAGGAAATATCCTACACACAAATTTGTGATTAGGATTACAGCCTTAAATAAACATTTTTGATTCACAGACTTAATATAGTGGAAATTCATTGTAAAATACAGAGAAAAGGCCTTATATTTGTATATTCACACAAAGATATATGTGCAGACACTGCTTTTAATGCATTCATTTTTCAATCACCACGCAATCAATTTTATTTTCTTAAAATGCCACAGTAAATGATAAGTCAAATTTCCAACGGTTGGTGCCTTTTTTTTTTTTTTTAACCTTTTAAAAACAGACAGGCATTATGCTTAAACGGCTCTTGTTCTTTTACCACCACCATCGAAATCTTCAGAAAGCTATTAATATTTATCTCAATGCAAAACAGCATGGTCAAATTACTGTTTCCTTAGAGGCCCCGAAACCATTCGTCGGCATTTCGTATGCCTCCCTCTGAGGTTCTAGATTATTTCCCACGTCCATTTTCAGAATAGAGATCTACAGGATGGAGATGTTAGCAATTACTGTCTGCTGCAGCTTCTGAGAACGACCTCATGCAGGAAGCTCATTCCCCTGACCTCATTTGATCCATGCAAAAAGTAATAATGGAGCTCCTGTGGCTAATTGCCAAGAGAGAAACATTTAAAGTACTTGTTTCCGACATTCTCCTCTCCTCTGATGAAGATCTAAACCAGCAGCTCAAGACAGACTTCTGATTAGATCAAAGTAGGAAACATTTCATGTTATTAGCCACATAGTTTCATCTTGTTTATGAACCGCACCATAATGGACCCCAGACGAGTTAAAATACAGTAGCTCACAAAAACAACAAAAAAACATGATTATTGGAACATGACTAATTGTACCAAATATGTATCTTTCTAGTAAATGCCTTAAAATATTTTCCCCAGCCTCTGCTCCCAGTTTTATTGGCATTTAGCGCAGATTAGCATCAGATTTTCTACTTTACAACCTGACCGATATTTGAAAAGATTGTTTCTGCAAATAACCAGGAATGTTTAAGAAACCAGTTTACTACATTTGCCATAGAGACACGATGTTATCTGAACAGGAAGCAATTATTTTTCATAAACTGATTTCCTCCATATTCACTTGTCTAAACAATGCAGAAAAAAAATCTCTCCTATACAAAAACGTCCACACGCTGCTGCAAAAGCACACTCCAAATCCAAGTGGTCGTGTTGTTCCATGTAAGGAGAGACACCGCAACACGTAAGGTTTAGAGGCACCTCTGATCACAGCCATGCGTTTTTAGAAGCTGCCTGCTGCTTGCTAAAGGCGGCTGAAGCAGCCCCAGTTTCCTGAGCACCACGGAGGGAGCAGGCACAGTTAGCTGGCTGTGCTTTTCACGCGCTGTCACGCGAAGGCAGCGCATCCATCAGGCAGGGGTGGCTGTGCATCCTGACATTTCTCGACTGTGCCCCACCGCTGCCCTCCCCAGCAGGACGGGAGGCTGGAGAAGTCACCCCACACGAGTCAGGGAAGAGCTGAGTTTTCTCAGCAGGGGGCAACCATGGATGCGGGGGCATGGCAAAGCTTGCTGCTCTGCCCCCCTCATGCAGGGGAGGTAGCGGCGTGTCAAGTCAGCAGGCTCTTCATTCGCCTCTCCATTTCTCTACTAAAAGCCAGAGGTGGCTCTCTCAAGCCTAATTTATGTCCTTGAAACGTTACCTCTAAGGCTTTGTCTGAAAAAGAGAGGCATGTGCAGGAATTGAAAATATCTACGTAAATAAATAAATCGGCAGGTATTGCATTTTGTTATCATTTATACCTAAATACTTACACGCTTACACTCAGACAGAGCTCCCTGCCTCAGCTTCACTGGGTATTTATGCAAGTACCTTCTTCTCCCTAACACACACGAACACAGGCAATCTGCCGGTATTAACTTTACATCCAGGCTCTGCAGTTACGCACAAGCTTTCATCTCCCCTCTCCTTCCTAAGCACCAGCCTGACGTTGCACTTAATGAGACTCGGTAGCTAGCCTAAGCAGCCAGCAAGCAACAACAGGCTGCCATAAAACATCTGAACAGACCAGAAACAAACACGCTTTCTAATTCTCTAATGGCAGCAAGACCCTAAAGGGAAGGAGGCCTGTCTAAGCTGCTTCCTTACACCTTCTTAATAACACCAGCCCTAAGCAAAGTAATGGAAGTGGAAAACAGGATGGAAGGTAGGTGATTTCTGCCACTTGCCCCCAACATCCTTTGGTCAAACTAACGGCATCCCTGTGACCCTTGGCGAGATCAAAAGGCGGCAGCCCTATTTACAACATCCTGAGCAATTTAGGAGTCCACTTGGCATTGTTTCCTACCTCCCGCCCAGTTCCCTTTTAAATTGGACGGTTTCTAATGAAATCTCGACTGTTTATGAGTTTATAACCACTGTGAGTGAAGGAATGGAGAATTTTAGAAGAAATAAAGACAAATAAATCTCCATCTTAACCTTGTTACATGCAAAATGGCAGTGCATGAAAAGGAAAATAAATAAAATACAATTTGTTTGGTATGTTTAATTACTAACCTGAGAGATTTATGCTGCTGCAATTTTTATGGTCTGCCCTCACTTTCCAGCAAGGCATGCACTACCCAGGACCATGCGGTTATTAAATCTGTTGCTCTCATCCAAAATCAGATTAGTTTTTTGTTTGTTTGCTTGTTTGTTTTTTTAAGAAGAGTAAGGAAAAAAATTAAATGAAAGCATTCGCTAAACACACAGAATGTTCTGAGAATCTGCTCCGTGCACCTAATTTTCCCTGTTTTTTAATGCAACAGATATTTACAAACTTTGGGGACGCTCTCACTCATGCACACAGACCCTATAAAGCCTCCCAAAATAAATCTGTGCTTAAATTCCACCACGACCAGCCTCAAACACTACCCTACAAAAGCAGGGAATCGCGTGAAGCAGGGCACAAATGTGGCCAAAGCCGGGGGCTGCATCCCCCAGCTGTACTGGGGCTGCTGAGCATCGCCGAGGGGCTGGCGCAGAGCTGCCCCCTTCTAACCAGGATGAATCAAGGGTGATAAGCAATTTCCCTACGGTCCGTCACAAACACGTTTTTCTCATCTTAAGCTGAGTCTACTGTGAACATTAAACACTTTTCAAGGAAATCCTATTTTTCAAGCATATCACTGCTTTTTCTCATCTGCCTTTTGAGCTAAACCAGTAGTTTAACGTGCTTCGGATGGTCAAATAAGATGTGTCTGCATGCATGAAAGCAAAGATTTTTTTTAAAAAAATCACAAAATATTTTTAATTTACATAAGAAAAAAAGTTATGATTACACTGCCTTATAAAACTTTAATTTCATCAACTTAATATATGTTGTTCTTCAATAGAGAGAGCACTCGCAGTATGAAGGGTTCTTAAATCAAAAACACACTGCCAGGGAACAATCTTCATTTTAATGATGCTCAATAACAGGGATTAAAATATTTTATGAGTCACACTTCCCACAAAAAAGCAAAATAAAGAAGGAGAATGGTGATGATTTTGTTCAAAGTGCAAGACTTGTTCATTAAATACCAAAAAAGGTGTGGGGGAGGAGAGGAGGGGGGGCACAGCCATCTGAAAACGTATATGGCATTGTACTTTCAAGCACTAACTACTTTTCACTTAATTAGCTTCCCCAGCTCCAGAGGAATCTGAGCTGCAAGCTCACCATTTCCCCAGCACAAGCGACCGCTGTCCCAGCCGCTCCAGACACGGGATGAAAGAGCCCTTCAATCTAAAGATCTATTTATATTCCCTCACGTGGCGACTATAAAAAGGTTTCCTTTCAGGCTGAGGTTTCTCAGCATTAAAGTTCGCAACTGTTCAGATGCGAAAAACCCTATGTACGCTGATTTTTAAAACAGGGAAGATGCTTTTGCGCTTGGGTAAATTCAGCTTAAAAGCAGCAAGACGAGAGCCTTGCGCATCTTCACACTTCCCACGTCGCTGCTTTGCGAAAGGAAAACGAGACCCCGAACCCACCCTAAATAACGCGTTACATCGATGACACTGCTGGTGCAGAAACCAACCCAGACCATCTGCAATGCCTATACGTTTTCTCCCTGCTCCAGCCACCTTTCCAGCCCTCCCATCCCCATCTCCCTGCAGAGGCGGCCACCGGCGTGCCATTTCCGACGGCCGGGAAGGGGCACCGCGAGCTCGGCGAGGCGTCGGCGCTGGAATTTCACATCCGACTGCCCCTGGCTTTGCTGGCTGGCCTCACACAGACCGGCTCTGTGCTTCCACTTCCTCCTATGTAAACACGAATAATTATATTTCCATACCTCACAGCGCGTAGAAAGGAAAGGCAAATCATACCTTTCCACAAAAAGCGTCCCCCACTCTGCCATGGAAGTTGCTTCAGAAAGAGACTTGTGGTAAAAACAAATGGCGTGAATGTTAAAAAGCATACAATAGAAATTCGGTGCCAATTACTACGAATGCAGCTCTAAGATGGGAAAGCACTGTTTTTAAAGTTAGCAGAGCTCCCCACTTGAAAGAAGCGCTGTGTCTGGCTAACATGCTTGGTCCTGGTTGTCTTTTCCGTTTGCTTTAACGATTTATTTTTCCCATTACCTCAAAAACAACAAGTCTGGCACACTAATTATTAAGAGTCAGTACTCCCAAATTTAAAATATAAGGAAGACTTGAGACCAAGACTGTAGGCCAACTCCAGCTCCAAAACCCACACGTTGCTTCTTCCGCTCCAGCCTCACCAGCAGGAGCCCAGGCTTCCTAAAGGCGAATGAAATCACAGCGCCGTCTTGGGAAGACAATGACATTTATTTCTTTTAGCTTTTTTTGGATGATACCATGTCCCAGCTCTGCCACCTCTGCATCTGCACTGGCACGGCTCTGCATTAAACAGCGCTGCTGGTGGGGACTGTGCAACCTGGCCTGCACCCACCTGACGTATGTTACCGATTAACACCCACACTTCTCCCACCACGCAGATACCATGAGCTGAACAAAAGGAAACTCACTGAAAAGCACCTCAGAAGCCAGCTGCTCTCACGTCACGTCCTGCACAAGCCGCTTTTCAAGAAGCGGGGCTGAGGATGCAAACACCAGGTGCGCGGTGTGCGAGACATGCCATCTCGGTGGTCAGAGAGCTCGGTTGTAAAATGACTTGCGAGCACTCACACGTGGTAGTTACTGCGATAGGAGGCTCTAGGTCTGCACTCACAGCTGCCTGAGTGCCAACGCTGGGATCGCAAGATGATGCGAGGACACACGTCCCTTTCACAAAAGATGTATTTCCCCGTTTCAGCAGCAGAGTGACAACGGGATGGCTGCTCAGCCACTGCGTTGCCGGCTGGCTAACACATCCCATGCAGAGCTCCGAGTTTCATACCAAGCTTAGCAATACCATTTCTACCCCTCAGTTAAAGCAGCTGAAACACTGCGCTATTATTGGCCTCTAAGATTTATTCCAGAGTCCCTAAAGTGTAACAGCAGCGGTATTTGTCTCTGAATACTTGCAACACATGAGCATTTCTGTTCCAAGGGGATTTTTAAAGGAATATGCACCCCATTTGGGTTGGCACACCTAGAAAGAGAGAAGGGGAAAAAAAAATCTGTCCTCATTCCCTTATTTGTACCAGAGGAAAAACAGTTAATTCCTTAATGGTTAACACAGTTTCTCCAAATGGCAAGAGATGATTTCTGTATTACGTTAACAACTAAAGTAACTCATCAGTTAACAGAAATTCAGAATCACACAGAAACTAACAAAAATATTTGTAAACAACTAAGTTCTCTCTATTCACCCTGCAATTTAGGCAGTCTCCTTTTGCAAAGAGCATTATCACAAGAAATCAGGACCAAAATGGCAGAATTCAAAAATCTTTTCCACCTCTCCCATAATTGTTCCTTTCTCATATAGCGCTATAAGAATTCCCTTAACGGGAGCAGCCAGTAAGGAGGAGCCATGATAAACAGGCCCAGTGTCTTGCGTACCAACCAGAAACAGAAATTATTCCTGGGTTTTAAATACGTATTCTGTTCCAAGAACACTTTTATTAGTTATGCATATTTTAAATCAAATTCTGTGGAAAGTAGCTTCAAGAACATTGCAACTGAAAGCTGTGCTGGCCCAATAAAACACATCAATCTCCCATATTCAGCAAATGAATGGCAGGTAACAGCTGCTAGGCTGCACAAAACTCTTTTCTGACCTAGACTGAACATGCATTTGATGAAATTGTCTTAAATAATGCCAGGAGGACTGCGAACTGAAAGATTAAATATTCTGATTTCATAAAAAAGATAAATATTTTTAGCTCCAAAATATGGGAAAGAACATTCTGTTTTTCCCATTCTTTGAAGTTACACTTGAAAAAATTGACATCAGTTCTAATATCCAGATTATGTAAATCCTGCTCTGCAAAGATACAATGCTTGCTCAGAACTGAAGAAAAGAAATGGAAGAAATGTTCTGGGTCAGGATGAACCGTCACGTATCTATAGGGACAAATTACAGAACACTGTTTTGCATTTTGTCCTTAAGCAATTGAAAATAAAACTATTCTTCCTGATGGCTTCTTCTAATTACAGAGATGGGCAGGCAGAACTCCACTTTACCAGAGTCCTGGTGTGCATCAAAACCAGCGTCTGAAAGCAGGTTTTGTCAGAACTTGTAAACTGATGGAAGGGTTCACTGACTCACGCTGACTGATGCCAAAAATGTCTCTCCTGTAAATCTGCCTTAAAGGTAGTATGTATAGAAAAACAAAATTGGCAGCATATATAAAAAATGAAATTAGTCCCTTTATTTCTTTACAATACACACCGAAACCTTGTCAAGAAGATTCTGAGGATGGATTGAGTGGGTTTTGCTTTGTGTGTATATGTGTTTCTAAGAGTAATAAAAAAGTACACACAAAATTTGAGGTCTCATTCTTCCTGAAAGGCTCCATGGAGATTATACAATCACAGAACGGCAGTCTATCAGATGGAAGGAAAACTGTACAAACTAGGAGAGAGGCATTTATTCATGCTCTACAGCTATTTACGGCTTCTCCCATCTCCACCAGTGATGGATGAACACGTAGGAGTACAACTGCCTCAGCTGACAATTCCACATCCCTCCCGCAATCGTAAAAGGTTTGAGAGGTTTCAATACACATCAAGTTTCTCCCATAATTTTCTGAAGAAAAAGCGAAGAAGAATCAGTTTGACTTGAAGCTTGGGGACTATTTTTGTGGCTATTCATTTGCTTTTATTCCAGGAAGGGGGGGAATCCAAATATGACTCCCCTAACATCAGACGTTAGGAAGAATAGCACACAGAAAAAAAATCAAAATGGATTTTCCTACTTACCACAGCATAAAGAACAAATTTAGTAGCTATCTACTACACAAATGCAAACTCTATGCATACAGACCATAAGATTCAGCCTTTCTGAGCAATTCAGAGCTCTTAAAATAAAAGCTTTCCTGGACTTCAGAAAGAAATCTTTGAAAATTCATGAGCAACAGGGGACAACCACAGACAACTATGAATACTGGTAGAACTGGTGTTACAGATAAATTTCCTTATCAGGAAATAGAACAGGTGTCTTAAAAGCTAGAAGAAAGAAACAGCAAATTACTAATGCTCTGTACTCTCTGAATCTCCCAACCAGCCCCAATAGTACGAAGAGGAATCGTACGTATGTCTCAAGCCTTCCTACAGGAAGAGGAAATCAATCATTCTGGCTGAAGGATGCCTTGAAAGTAGAAGTAGAAGATTTCAGCTCTTAACCGTATTAAGTAATGGTGTGATTCACCTGCTGTTGAAACCACCATCAAGACAGAGTTTAACATCTTCTGGATCGGAGCCTGGGAAAGGTAGCATCATGCACACGCTCCCTTCCCACTGCCAACCCCCAAATACCAACCACCCAAGGTGCTTTACAGAGAGGGTGAAGCATGCAGAGTCCTTCCAGGAACAGCACCTCCAACACCATGTTTGCCATTACGGGACACCCCAAAGACAAGGCTGGGGATGAGGGGGCAGGCAGAAAATAATAGGGGCTGATCCCAAATCCAAATGACAGAGAACTGGAAGCGATGCAAGGTTGGCGCAACCCAAAAGTGGCTTCTTGCTATCTCTCATTACACACAATACCCCTCTGACAGCACCCCAGACATCTTTTTCTACATACACTTTTGTTAAACCAATGGCACCATGTTGTGTTGTTTGTTCTTCTCCACACTAAACTGCTCAGTTTTGCAGATTTTTAACTGGTGATTATCTAATTGTGGTCCCTGCCTATACGTTTGGCTGTGTATTTTACACACAGCACTGCAGAACAGAGAGGTACTGAGAAAAAAGAGGTATAAATGTGTGAAGCTAAATTATACATATTCAAGCAATCACATGCCTACCTGAAAATCTTGCACTACATTCAAATTCCCATTTTGTAGGAAAGGCATGGCGATATTTGGTCTGCTTAAATAAATATTTATTAATCTCAATATAAAAGATCAGACACCAAATTTATATGAGCTGAGCACAGTTCAGGCAGAAGCCAATAATAGCTGCTTTCAGACTTTGCAGTGTTGGAGTTTGCCAAATGGAAGTGACAAGTCTGGACCACGAAGAAAAATGAAGCCATTTGGTAAGTTATATGCTGCGTAATAAACAGTCTGTCAGTTTGCTTCTAATCCCCCTTTTTCCACAAGGTTTTTTTCCCTTTTTTTTTTCCCCTTCCTCCTGATGCACACTGCAGAGCATGTGTGCATTATAAATTAAACAGAAGCTACTTTGGCTCTGAGGACCACACACCACGGACAACTTAGACAGGTCATTGTTACCTAAACAGAATTTGTTTTTTGTTTGCATTGTACATTTCATTTCTGTTTTGACAGCAGATTTTTAAAAAGGGGATGTTACTCTTCTTGGAGCTTTTAATCACTTACGAAGAAAAGAGAAAAAGAAGTTCTGCAACAATTGCACAGAAGTAAAGCCTTGAAATTTTTCGTTTCTTCCCATGACATCCGTGGGTAGTCCTGTTCATAATGCCTTTGTTCAGTGTTGATTTACCGCAGTCTGAGACAAGATGCTATTCAGAGTCTGTTCCAGGAACTATGGAGGAAGTAGAAGGAGGATGCATCTATTTTGTTAGCTATCGTGACATTGCTGCTTATGATTAAATACAATGCAGTACAAGAGCAGAATGCATTTCCCCCAACCGTCCTTCACGTCAGTCCCCTTTTGTATACACTGACAAGGGTGGGGATAGCAATGCTGCCTTGACAGATTTGCTACTTGCAACATCACCTGCCAACCACACAAGGAAGAAAGGCACCTTATTTTTACACATCTGCGCACCCCAGCTTTGCACACCTCACGGAGCAACCAGCCAGCTGGCTCTGCCCAACTCCAGATCCCCAGAACAGGGCTGTGCTGGTGACCCGTCACCGCTGCTGATAGAAGAGAAAATCCTGCGGGGAAAACCCAACACCGAGGGGCAGGCCGGGGAAATCTTCTTGCCTTGCTCACATATGACTCCAGGCAAGTTGCTCTGCATACTGATCCCGCTGTTTACAGAAGCAAGATCATACTCCCTTCTGCCTGACAAGATTTTGGGGAGGAGGAACTGAAGATCCCTGAAGGTCTTTTCACGGGAGACACTGCAAAACTTCAAAGCATTAAGCACTTTGAAGGGAGAGCAGGTAGCAAGCATTCAGTGCGAAACCCCAAACTGAAAAAGGAGTCCCCAGTAAATCCTCACCTCCACCCAGCTGCCTACAAGTCTCGCTCTGGTGACGGCAGAGGCCACACAGCTCACTCATCCCACCCACCCGACCAAACCTACACAGGTGGATTTGCTGAAGTACCAGACTTACTGGGTGGATAAACCCCAAGGGCCTTGCTTGTACAAGGTACAAAGCAGGTACAGATCAAAGTTCCTGTCTATTCATGAATTCCTCAGTTAAGAGCCAGCCAGAATAATTCATGCCTCCTGCTGTTTGGCTGGTCTCTCTCAAAATCTTTACATTGTTTTATACCGGGTTGTAACAATATTTGTAAAGTAACAAAAACCAAAACTTTATTCCAAAGTTTCTAGATGTTCCTCAACATCATGTGGAAAGAATACGCCTTGATCTGGTGACGGCTACTGACAGAATTAACCTGCAAATACTTAAACTGAGTCTGGGCCAACCTGTTAATACCCTTCCTAATATAAGTCCTCCTTCACTCTTCACCATTCTTGTGACACTTGGTGGAAGGATGGACTTGAACCAGCTTAAGACAACTGTGATGCTGTTGTATTTTTCTTGCAGTTGCTGCTTCCAGGAGCTTATCAACAAAACAAGACCGCTCAAATTGGCAGCATCCCAGTTTACTAGTTTTCTGAAGTAGCATGTTATCAATACAAGATGTACTTTCTGGATGTAAAGGAAGCCCTTGCAACACCTACAGAGTAATAGCACATTCCCAGCTACAGTAATAGCACATTCGGAGCTAGCTAGGTCAGTCTTGCAGCCTTCCCTCAGACTCCTCTCTGGTCTAGACATGGGTCAACTAATTCATGACAAGAAAATGCTGTCAAAAGACAGACTTAACAGCTCCTTCTCAGACTCACGGCAAATCAGCTCAATGGACAGCCCTGTCTTTTTCTATTTGATGTCACTGAACATAACCCTTGTTAAAAAAAATCCTCTGTGAAACAACAAGAAATGCTGGGGTTTTATTTGTGTTTTTAACAGCATGAACTTAAATTATTACAGGCATTCTTTCTGCAATATAAACCACTTCATTTGTGATGAGAAATAAATCAATTACTTCACCAGTTCTATACTATATTATTCTCTACTATACAGCACTCACCTCTGCCCCTACTAACACCTAGGGACCAATGACCAGTATGGACAGAAGCCCCAGAGTTCACCTTTACCCTGCTGGCTCACTCAGGATGCTTGGTATTTCACCTAGTGCCTAGCTGCAATGCAGATGCGGTTTGTGAAGAGGGGCTGGCCAGCTCTGGGAAGAAAAACGGAGTAAAATCACGTTCTGTGTGCACGCCCACATTCGCACACCGACGTCACGGGAAGACGGAGGTTTCGCTTTGGCATTCTCTCCTGTGAGTCAGGCGGCATGCCCACTGTTTCTCAGGAGGACTCTGCTGTCTTTCAAACGAAACGCAACGGGATGATTTATTGCAGTCAGAGAGACCGTGTTTGTCCAAGGGTGTGGTTAGACAATGTAATTGAGCAAGCCTGCTGCACTGACAGGCCTGTCTCACTCCTTCCTTTCCATCCCCACTCCTCCCTTTTCGCTATTTTTTTTTTTATTAGGTTTCTAACAAATTAGCAAACTGACCTTGTTTACTATGCAAACAGATGAAGGGCTGAGCTGAGACACGGGGTACAGCCGACTCCTGCAACTGGAAGCTGATGAGGAAGAAGGAGGGAGCAGGACTTGTCGCTTTAAGCGGAAGCAAGCCACCAGCCTGGCTCAGACCATACCATTTGACTTTAAAAACGTGCATTCCGTATTCTGGTTGGATTTAGTATCTTAATATATGGATGCTATCTCATTTCCATCTGTAGTTCCAATTACTAACTCTGGAGTTAATAACACAGTATTTACACCAGAAGGCTGCCCTGCTTTAGGCACATATTTTATTTCCTGATCTAAGCTACTATACAGCAGCCTCAGGTTCATGACGTTCAGCAGCTCCTACTCGAGAGATGGCTGTGATCCAGGGCAGGCACTGCAGCACCCTTTTGCAATGAAGCAGGAAAACCAGTTCCCCACAAAAGTCACAAGCGGTTCCTCCGGTGTCCCCCTGGCTCCTCTGGCATAGAGAAGACTCTGCCTGAGATTACTTCTTTTTCTGCATGTCGCAGCTCCAAAGCCTTTCCTGGCACAAAGAGGCTGATGGGACTGGTTGTGTTACTCTGGGGCTGAGAAGTGGCTGCAAGTACAGGAGATCAGCATACTGTGCTAGGGCACAGCCCAGCACACAGCACGCAGGCACTGTCCCACTCAAGTGTTTATGAAACGTGCCTGCTGGACCACCTTCTTAAGACAAACATGACCATAAGAGGTTGTCAGCAGAACGACCTCAAATTCTTCCTTTTTTCCCCCCTCGCCAGCTGTGCAGGAAAGCCTGTCAGGAGCAAGACCAGAGCCCTTCCCTCCGGGGCTGCACAACAAGTCAGCCTCTCTGACTCAACCGGCGCTCTTTTACACAGCTGGCACCTCAGTTTCTGGGACACTGGTTTCCCTACACTGCCTTAATCTCACAGAAAACGACCACACTGAACCACGCTGTTAATTTCTAATCCCACAGGGCTTTCGAAGGTTTGGAAGTGGGGTAGGGAAAAGGCATCACGAGGACAGTGGGGCTCTCCCCATGCTGTGCGGCCTTTGCTCCCAAAGCTCCTCCAGCTGCAGAAACAGGGCCTTGCCCTCATGGCTGGGCTGTGGGGCAGCAGGGCCAGCCACGCTACACCACCACGTAAGCCCCATTTTCCTAAGAAATCACGCTTCTTCATCCTCAGTCTATCAGCCTGGCCTGCTAGACACCCATAGCTCCAGGGCCTTATTGCGCTAAACTTCCACTGTGCTAGCAGTATGTGAAAAAAATGTCTGAGGGGAGCCCTTGTCAAATCCGAAAATAAACATGCTTTAATGTTTAAAATGCATTCCAGATCACCAGCGCAGCCCCAAGTAGTGACTCTGCGGCTCTGCTCATCCCCGCCAAGAAAGTTTATCCATTTGGACGGAATAAGCTCTCGAATCCAATGGAAAGGAAAAAAAAGAGAAACACAGTCACGTTCGGGAGCACAAGAGGTGGAAATTAATGCGAAACAAAAGAGCCCAAACCAGGCAGCAAGTTATAAACACCAAATATTGAAATTCCAAGGCTGACCTGCAAATTTCACGGTTAATACGACGCAGATCCCTTTTCTGCAGTTGGGTTAAAAGTGCACAGCCCTCTCCTCGGCAAATCTCCAAGGAATTTTAAAGCCTGAATGAAAATACTAATTACAATGTACCGAAAACAGAATGAAGAAGTGTGCGAGATGACTCTCGAGCACCATGAGGAATAGAGGAGACAGTCCAGCAGCCCACGGGTGCTCCCCTGCCGAAACCCACACCACGGGTGTACAAGGAGAGCCCCTTGCACAGAGGCCTGATTTTGTGACGGCATTAACTCCTTCCTAAGGAAACCCAGCAGCTCACAAAGGACCCACGCCTTCCTACAATCTTTTATCCTATCTGCTGCCACAATGCCCCCATGCTCAGGAGTTTAAAAAGAGCAGCCATGCATCCTCAGTGCGTGGCATGAGCAGCGTGGTCATCCTCTTTTGCAATTAAAGGAAGACTGTATCTTAGCAGCTGGCTGTTTTGTTTTTTTCTTTTTAAAAAATGAGATATTTAGTTTTTAACCAACAAAATCCCTTATGAGGTTAACTAGAAGTGTAAACTGAATTCCACGTTAAATTATCCCCTGTATGCCAAAGCCACAACATCTAGTACTAGTTATTACTCTTTCAAAAGAAACAGTCCAGAGTTTACACACACATATATGTTCTGAAGAGAATATTTTATAAACCCCACAAAAACATTTACACAAAATAACTCAATTTAGGCCAGCAGAGTAAATCTCTCACATACAAAATGTCAGCCAATTAAGCTTTTAGCAGAGCACCAGGGAGACTGATTTTAGAAAGCTAAGCAGGTTTCTCAGTCTAGGAATGCCTGAAATCTGTTTATTCTCAGTCAACAATGACTTTCTGCCTTCTGCCAATTACTAAAGTAGTGGGGGAAAATGGATTTACTCTCTGCTTTTACAGATCAGTTGGCTTAGCAAAATTTAAACTCGCACACAGACGCCTCAGCTCCTCTTATTAATGCCAACAGACAACAACAACAAAAATTTGCTCTGCCTTCCCCTCCATCCTTAATCTGCTCGTCCTTTCTGGCTGACAACTGGAAATTGCTAGTCCTCCCATGGCATCCTCCCCCTCCTGCCCAGAGGGCTGCAGTAACCTGGCCTCCTCCCACGAGGGAGGAGAAAAGGCGTAGCAGGGATTTCAGGAAGAGCTGACATGATTCATTTCTGTGAGGATGCAGCGAAGGACCCTCACCAGCCATCCCCGATAAGCCATCCCCCAGCCTCCAGGCCTGGCAAAAGCCACAAGGTTCAGTTCCTCGAGGGTGCTGGGGGTCAGTACCACCACCCGGCTGCCCAGCAGCAGGGCTGGCTCCTCCGCTCCCTTGCCCTTCTCCTCCCCACATCCTCCCAGCCCAGTCACTCGGGACATCCCGCTCCTCTTCGCCGCCGGCTCTGACGCTCACCAGATGTCTCCATATGCCAAAGTAATTGATTAATCTGGCCCACGTCACCCAGGACGATGGGACGTTTTTTCCTTTCCACAGCAGCAAAAATACCAAACCATCGCCTCCAAAACAGCAGCCCCAGCTGGCCTCAGGGCATGCTCACCCTCTGCCCTGTGCCTCAGGCCCTCCAGCCCCCATGTTCAGCCGCTTCCATGCACACATCTGGCAGAAAACCATCCCTCCTCTGGGCAGGTTTGTTTCCTGATGGCCCCGCACCACGCCATTTCACAGAGCCCAAAAAAGCCAAATAGTGGTGTAGAGGTTGGGACAGGTTTGTTTACTGGTGAACTCAGAGCGCTTCGCAGGCATCTTGTACTCATTAAAGTTATTTTCTTCTCGTCTGTGTTTCTTTCCAGACTGAAGAAGAGGTTTGAACATAACCGTATCTTGGAATGATTCCCAAATAAATTTCCATTTCCCAAAGGACAGGTTTTCTCCAAGGCAAGTAGTGGAAATTTGCAACAGTTTATTAAAAAGAGGCAGCTTTACCTCTGGCCAATATCATGTATTATCTGGATGTCATCAAAGGTCCTGGAAAGTAGCTTACTCCTAAAATGCCTGGAGGCTCTATAGCACATATGATGCTTAACAAACAAGTTAGCATGTTCTGGAATATTTAACTTTCACTCAATAACATCAATTTTCTGAATTAGTAATTAAAAAAAACACTCCACACACACAAAAACGCCACCACTTTAAGATACTTTACCTTTTTAGAATAACATAACACATTTAGAAAACCCAAGTACTGAAGTATAAACAAATAGATGGGCACATACAGTTCTTCCCTTACCTTAGCAAAACACCACAGAGATGATGGAGCTGTAACAGCTACAACTGCTTCTTGTGTTTGTTTTGCACTTCAGTTACTATAGATATCCTTTCCTGGGAGCATTTTTTGACTGACAGCATCCCCTAAGACTACCTAGACCCACAGGAGAAAAGCACCAGCTACAGAAGGTATCTATCACCTGCTAGCAAAATGCATTAAGCAAACACCGACTACTACTCCCTCCTTGCCAGGCATTGGCAAAGAAGAAAATAAAAGTTTCTCTGCATGTTCTCCACATGTAACAGAGTACCTACCACTGAAATAGTGATGCTGAAACAATAGAAATGCTCCAGCCAGCGAGGACCAGAAATACTCACGAAGCATCCATTACCGTGAACTACATCACTAATGATGAAAGAACACGTTCTCTCCCATTGCGAGCCAAACACTGTTGGCACTTCTACATAGTTGATATATCACAAAGGGCAAAACAATAAATCATTTTGTTGAGCAGCACTACCATAAAGATTTTCAGCATGACTGAAAAACAATCTAAAATTCATATATATGCAAATTTTAATTAATTTATTAATGATGAACAGGACACTACCTCACAGTTAACAAGCCAGACAGCTAAGCCCATAACGCCAACTCAAACGAAAGCAAACAGTCAGGCTGGGCTTGAAGGGGACGGCTCGTTCCCCGAGCATGTTAGAGGAGCATCAGAACAAACAGTGCGCTTTGTGCCTTCAGCTCTGCACCCAGGACACACCGGGTTGTGTGAATTAAGAGCGTGCTGGCAGCCAAACGGATATTTGCATGGCAGAAGGAACTGCCTAAGGGACAGCCAGGACCGACAGGAGGATGACAGGCCTACAGCATTTATATTAAATAGTCAACCCAAAAGATTATGAGGGACTGTGCATACTTGGGACAGTTACCAATGGTAAGCATTTTTCTGTTTGAACTACTCAGCAGCATGAAAACAATTCATCCTATGGAAATTATGCAGCACTTATGAAATGCTGTAAAAAGTGAAGGGGAAATCCAGTTAGTCATCTGTCAATCCTCCCTGATGTTGTGAAAACAAAGATTTACAGGCTCCAAGGTTGCTTAAAAAAAAAAAGTCGTACCAAAAGTTTCTTCACTTCATGAATGAAGATGGTTCTCAGTATGCCCCTTCTCAGGAGGGGTGCTACGTTTGCTTATAAATGCCTCAGGATGGAGGAAAAGACCTCACAAGGAAATGGCAGTATATTTCTATAAAAGGGTTTGCTATCCGGATGCGATAATTTTTTAAAACCTCAAACAAAATACCACAGTATGCTAATCTGCTCTTTCACTGTAGGTAACCTCAGACGTCCTGTAATTCTGCTGCGTGTTCATTCTTGCCTCGTTTAAAGGCTCTGATGACTCAAAGACCGACAGCGCAGGGATCAGTCCAATCCCTTCTTCCTGCTCCTACCGACTTTGCGTCTTATCGACTTCTTTATTTTGTGCTCCAGATTTCAGAAGTTATTTCATTTCTTCCAGTGGTGTGAGCAGCACTGCTTAATCTGCCTGTGGTTTTGTTTACTTTCCAAATACAAATACCATTTAAAAAGGTTGTTTTGATAGGGATTATGAAATTGCACCGGAGTCAGGAAATTAACAATAAGTGTTCCCAAAGCAACTTAACTCTGCCCCGCCGCAGTCACAGTGGGCAGTACAGTAGCGTCTTTCACAGCAAGCTTGAATGACACCGTGCTGCACAGCAGCTTCTTGCTGCAGCCCTTCCCTCACGCTGCCAAATCCAAACTCAGGACTGCTGAATTTCCTCGTCCTTCTGCAACTGAAAGCCTGACGCTGACTGAGGCACTAGCCGCTGCTCACGGTGGTTTCCCCACTGCTTTCCACAGAGGAACCTTTGAGCTTTACCTTCCAAAATGACAGGAAGAAGAAGGCGACAGCAGCCACATGATTATGCATGTACATCACGGAAATATGCTATGGAAGCAAAAGAGATCGGATCGATGGGCGTCCTTTAAGAGAAGAAACCTCAGTATTTCAAAACACCCAGCAAATCACTCAGTTAAATCTTTCGCTACCGTTGACTAAGAAGCTCCAGATTTCAGTAAAGGAAATTTAAGAGTATGCATCTTTAAGGGACTGATAGAAGGACTTTCCCAGGATAGTATTGTTTTTGTTCTTACTACTCAAAACCAAAGTCTGTATTTCACGTAAGGGAGAAGCCTGAACGCTGCTTTGGACGGGTGCGGGGAAGCCACAGTTTATGTTTATAGACTGTAATCTAATTTCACGCCTTCCTCTTACTCTCACTACCCTGTCTTAAAAATTCATGTTTTATTAGATTCATGAAACAGCTATAGCTCATAATGAGATAAGTCAGCTGATATCGGAGATGTGGTGTTTTGCACCCGACGTTAATGCTAATTATATAAGCCTTCCGCCGTACTTTGTTTGCTGTACCCACACGCTTAAGCTGCTTGCCGTGTTACTGCGAGCAGTTCATTAGCAGCAAGTTTACAGGCCTGGGCAGCATTAACCTTTCCTCAAAAACTGTCCCGAGCTGGGAACGCGGACCTTGTGCTGCTAATTACAGGAGGCACTGCCAGACTCCCGGGCGGTTCGGCAGCACCGCCAACGTGAGCCGCCGGAGACCCCGCGGCCGCTCGGCCCCTTCATCCCTTCTAACAGGCTCATAAATTTCATTCCCAACTTGAAATGGGAAGGGGGCGAAACGAGCTATCTGTATTTTTAAATGCTGTTGTTAGTCTCCTGCCTGCAAGCAGTTAAAAAGAGCCTCGTGCTGCGCCTGAGCGATTGGCGTAGTTTATGGCTCTGTGCAGGCCAACCACAGCCAGCGCCTCTGCAAACAGGGTTTTTGCATCCCAGGATGCCTGGATCAATCGTGAATTAATCAAAAATGATGCGAGGGGTACGCTGTCCTTGGCTTCAATGTACTACACCACACGTCACACACACTTGGTTCAGCAGACTGGGAATAAGCATGCGCCACAGGCAGCGAGTATGCTAAAATAATTGTAAAAGGAACATCAGGTCCACGTTTTGTCTTCACATTGCTTTGCACAAGCAAAAAATGGAGAGCAGATGGGAAATACGTGTGCAGTGAGGGACTGATAAAAACATTCACTTACTTCCCAACAACACACACACAAAACAGGGTGTTTAAACAGTCAAATGACAGACCCAAACGAGAAGCAAAAAGCATTTCTGACTACAGAATTGCTTTCAGAGAGTAGGATAGGAGAAACATGTTAACAACAACTAAGAGACAAAAAGCAACCCAAAAACTGCATTTCAGAGCAAGGTTTCACTGATATACTATGTGTTTTTACTAACATGAAGAATGCTCAAAAAAATTATTCATAAAACCAGAAGCAGCAATTTTTAAGCTTTCCAGATGATTACAGCAAGCCCTATGGAAGTAAGAAATTTACAGATTTGAATTCACCGTGAAGATACCAAATTTGCACAAATCTTGCCATATACATGCCAGCCTGAACAGGAATAAGCACGTGAGGAACAGAAAGTAAAGTACAAGACACATCAGAGCAACACTATACGGGCTTTGTTAGAAGTGGGCAGCAAGGGAATTTAGTTTGCTGATAATAAAGGCGAAGTATTTTAATCTCTTTCACAAGCATAATCACGGAAAAAAACCTGAAAACCATGACGGACCAATTGACAGTTCATTACTGGGAACAATGCTTTTTGTTTTCTGAAGTTTGCTTTCTCAGATCTTCTAAGTAAACAGAGACACTTCAGAGATTTGAAAGGCAACGAAGCTGTTTAAAATTAATTTCAGTTCAAGTTGTTGCAGCACAGGAAGAAAGCCCATCGTCTCATATTCAGCTATTTGCTTCAAGGGCTGCTTCGCAGAAACACTTTCTTCCCAGAACCACCTCCAGCTCGTATGAGCTTGTCCACAGAGCCCGCCTTGCCTGCGTTAACAGTGGTTTTGTTATTTGTATTCTTTCTTGCTTTAAACCCAGGAAAGACTTCAGAAAGATAGATATATTACCCTCGAAGCACACATTACAAGAAACTATATCCAGCTATTTTGTTGTGCACAAACAGCTATTTTGTCTTTCAAGATCAAAAAACAAGCAAACAAATAAACAGAAGGCGATCCAACTGGAAAGATATTTTTGATAGTAGGAAAAGACTTTGCTAACCAAATATTAGAGAATGCCAAACTGTCTAACACAGTTCCACTGCAATAAAATGAAATGGTAACTCTAAGAAACAAATGTACATGCACTTTAGTCACTGATTTTAAGTCTTTCAGTGCATCTACTCTGCAAAGATTTACCTAACACCATCCCAACAGCACTCAGTCTCCCAGCAGGGCTGTCAAACATCTTATATACTCTCAAGAGATGTATCCGTAATCGAAAACGTGTGGTAGATGTGCTAGTTCAGTAAACGCCAGTCTCGTGGGGCAGTGGTGCAAGGACACTTAAAGGCCACTCGATTCGCTCAGCTTTGTCCCACCAGACACCGTCCCATTCCCCGGCTCCACTGAGTCCGGGAGCAACACCGAGGGCCACAGAATACTTACAAATACAGCAACACACCACCACAGCTTGCACCAGCACCGAGAGCAATACCCAAGCCTGGATCTACACAGAATAAATCAGCAGAGTGCAAATGCTTTCAGTCATGCTTCAAATACACTGCAAATCACCCATTTCAACTTTTGGTGCAAGGCTGAGCTCGTTACGAACCTCCAAAAAAACAAAGAACCTCCAAAAAATTGTCCTGAAGTGCACCAATGTTTCTGCATTTCCATATTTAATGTTTCACATTCCTTCACAAAACATTCATTTGTGCTTTTCTTGACAAATAGAAGCATAATAATAAATTGCAAGATTATAATAGAGTTCACAGACTAAGACCCGCCAGGATATTGTGCTACTGCACAGGGGAGGTGGCTTCCTTTTTTACATGAACTTGTGGGAACCGAGTCAAAAGCACACACACCAATGCTAAATTGAGGACAAGCCACTTGATGGAAAGCAGCAGGAACAATGCAAGGGCACTGTCAAAAACGTTTTACTTAATTCTGCAGGATTAGGGTTCCATGACTCACCCTGATCGATGCCAACAGCTTCTGCACTTTGGCTGTGACTTTACTTAGCCTGCAAATGGAAGCCTCAAATCCATGACACAAAACTGACCTTGTCTGATTACTGGGAGACTCCTTGCTGTTGTTGCAAATGCCCAAAATTTTGTAGGGCCCAAAACTTATGAGGTACTTCCCCACCATCCTTCATTTGGACAGTATTCCTTTACAGAATATTAAATTCTCTTGCAGGACAATGATATGGGCATGAAAAGAGGGAGGAAAAAAAGTGACTTTGTCAATGCCTTTTATATATATATATATAAATAAAATTACTTAACACATTTGTCGCTTCTTGCTTACATTTTTTTTAACCCCCTAACTAAGTCTCAGAGACACTTCAAAATTTTGCACATCTAGATCAAAGCCTTGTTTCTTTGGTTTCCCTTTTCTTCTTCCCCTCAGAAACAGCCCTGTAAAGTGCATTTCCAAAAGCCTGAGAAGCAAGGAGCATGATCAGAAGCTTTTAAATTCCGGAAAAACTTCACTTCAGACAGAGTTGGGATGTCCAGACCAGGCTCAAACCCTTGTTAACAGCAGCTCTGACACGATCATTGGTACCATGCTTCCCTTTTACACGTATCCTGTCACTTACCCTTTCCTGAAATAATCCCACCACAGAGGAAAAAGTTAAGAATCAGACTGATGTGGTTCTACCAAGACAGGCATTTATTGCGACGTACAAATTAAAACCTCAGAAGATCACAGGCACCCAATACATTTTGGTATAGGAAAAAGACACAGTAATGGTTAGCTGGCCAGCTCGTGTTTATCTACCGCCCCCATTATTAAACCATGGAACAAAACCTTTTATAGAGAAGAACCTAATGATCACTAAATATACCTTTAGTCTTTAATTTAAGTGCAAACTCTGACTAAGTGCATAGAATTAGCTGAAAATAGCAATACAGCTGGCCACCTTTGGCAGATCCGCAACCAATATGCTTCATCTTTCTGTAGCCACTTCCTTTGGACTGCACCACCTTCATTTAGCTGCCAAGTTGGAAAGAAGAGCAAATATTGTGCTTCTTTAGAGATTGAGAGGAATTAATTCTTTGTATTCTAAGATGAAAAGGCCTCCGTTAGAAAGTGCATAGGGTTTGAGTCCCTTAAATCTGTCCATCATTTGCTTGAGGAGCTCTCTAGGCTAAATTTACAGGGTATGACGCTGTACAAGATTTTCCCCAGGACAGTTGTACACTCAAATTTATTCTATGTTTCATTATATAGGCAGAAACAAAAAAATGAATCAACAACGTGCATTTTTTTTAATCCAACTGCTACAAGGAAGCAGGTCTCAGAGGAAGAAAAGTCCCAGCTTGCTATCAATTTTGCAAGTACTGATTCAACCCAAACAAAGCACACACCAAACACCAATATAGCTTTTCCTACAACCCCACTTCACTCGTTTTGACAATATTCTGTGTTCTTTGTCTCTGCTCACTCTCAGCACTTTCACAAGTGAAAAATCACGTACAAGGTATACAGCACAAATTAAGTAAACAGCCTCCTTCACCTACTACCAGCTCGTGATGCAAATGGCTCAAAAGCAAAACCTTCTCCAAAGGAATCTAAAACCTATTTTATGGCAGATCTGTCAGGTGATGCATGTTAAGTAGCCATCTCCTTCCACAAATACAAGGAGCAAGAGGCTGACATATTTTTCAAAACTTAATTAAAAGAAAACCACCACGGCTGACGGTCCGGCCCAGTCCAGCCTAGCGTGTCTCCAGACTGGTCGGATCCAGGAGCCCGTCGGTCACGGAGAAGAGGGGTTAAGTTAGCAGGGCTCAGGTATCGCTCCAGCTGCATCTCATCTGAGGAGCTGACACACGGACACGGCTCGCTGTAATCCGACAGAGCAGGGAACTGGGTTAGAGGGGCAGCTCCGGGGCTGGAAGGCTACGCAAGTTATTTCTGGCAGTTGTGCCCAGGGGAAATTAAAGATTCAGTCACACTTCCCTGCAAGACCCGGAAAGGACAAGCAGATCAAATGCTGCTTCAAATTCACAGGAAAAAATCCTCCTGCCTTTACATGACACAAAAGCGAGTAAACACGTTTTGCCAACCTACGACACGCCGTGCATCTCGCTGTATGGTAGGTGGTATTCTTCTTAAAGCTTCTCCTCTCTCAACTGCACAACCAGGCCAGAGTCTCCAGCTCTATTTGAAAATATTCGGGGTTGATATTCTATCCAAGACAGAGGCTTGCAGCTTAAGGCATAATCAGGACCAACCTTAACCCCATCTGGCTGCTCAAGGCAAAATGAAGTTCAGCACCCCAACCACAGGAAATCACAGATAACACAACATGTGCTCTTAAATCGTCTACTTAATGATATGTTAATTGATAACATACTCTCAACTACGTACATGTAATTTCTGGCTGGTTGTAGGAACAACACCAGTTCGATTCTGCCTAAGCAACTTGCCAGTCTGTCCAAAGACCAGTCCTAAGTCCAGCTACACCCTGCAGCCTCAAGATGTCCCAACAAAAAGAATCTCAAATTTACAACATTTTAAAACAGTATTTCCTGATTAATTGAACTTACGTAAAGACTTGGCTTTAGGAAGCCAGTTTTTCCATAATTATCGGAAGACAGAGGAGAGAGGAAAGAACACTACAATATTTTTCTACAGTGATAAAAAGGAAAATTGCTGTTTGCAGTTAAAGTATAGGAGAAACATTTTAGCATGCAAAACATACAGAAAGAAAAATGACTAAAGAAATTAAAACAATTTACTTCCTTCTCTGGTCCGATAAAGCAAATCTGAAAAAGGAAGTAGCATAAAAGGAAAGAAATTCAATTTGAAATTTGGTTTTAAAATAAAATAATAAATTAAAAAAACAATTCCTTGTCTTCCTTATTGCACAGCAATAAATTTTCAGGCCATAATCACACTCAGCCTCATTCCACGCACTATGCAACATTCCCTGAAACTGCTTCTGGCGCAGGCATGGGCTGACCATAAAGCCACATGTGACTTGTGCCACATAACACACAGGCATCTCTTTTAGGCTACACAGCATTTCTTGTACACTTTCCAGCAGGAGAACCTCTGCAGACTGAGAACCAGATTTTGTGTGCTGATCTTTGGGCCGCTACTTAAACCCGTTTTTTTTGCAGCTGTGAGGAACAAGGAGAAGGTAACTGGAAAAACAGACTTTAAGCTAAAAAGCTGGCCAACAGGAGAGGATTTATCATATTATACATCTCAAGAAAGTGCTTCACTCAAGCCTATTATACCTACCTACCTACCAAGAAAGAAACACAGCTGAGCAACAAGCCTATGCAAACATTTCCAGGTTCTAAAGAGATGGAGCCAGTCAAGCTTCCCCCTTGTGGTTTGCATGTCGTCATCAGAATTGCTTAATGTTTGTATAGCCTTATAGCTCAAATATGTTTTATATGTCTTTGGAGGACGAGTGCACATATTTATGAGTTACAGTGATTGCTTCTTCGTGAGCAGTGCACAGACATGTGCAAAACAGAGGTTCCCAAGACTGTAATCCTGTCTCCAACTAGAACACTTAAAGAGAAAGAGAGAGGCAGGAAACCAAACTAACATACAATAGTACTGACACGTTTTATTAGGAAGGAGCGTATATAAATTAAACAATACCACAACAGCACAGCCTCAACAAATCCTCTCTGCTATGGCTGATTCTTAGACAGCAACATTTTACAATGCTAAGGTAAATGATTTCATCACCTATATTTAATAAGTGTCCTTCACCTTAAAAGATCCCACAATTTTTTTTTTTGTTTGCACATACATCTCTTAGCTGCCCCATCCATTCTCGTTCTTCTCCTCTTTCCCCCTCCATCCCCCCCAAATTTTGTCACAGCGCTGTGTATACCAGTTAGCACATGGGACTGCAACTAAAGAATCCCATGAGGGGGAAATTTACTCCAGAGAGATCCATTAAAATTCAATTGCCAGTTTCCATCATATGAAACCTAGCCTTATGATTAGCTGAAATTTCAATGGATGCAAAGATCCAAGACCATGGGCATCTCTGGAATTTGTGTTTCTATTTCCTTTCTAGTTCAGGCCAGGTCAAGCCCATGCAACTTCTGTGGGTCTATGCTCACAAGGCCTACTACAAATGTTGTTTGGTTGTTTCTTACCCAGAGGTTGTATTTGTACCTGATTTATTTCCACAGGTCTTTTGGTTTCTCCCTGGAACTGAACAGGAAACTGCATTTGCTGTAACAACCACAATTTAACCTAAAAATCAAGCAGTCTCCCATTTACCTTCACGTTTGCCAGCCTCGAGGCACGTTTTCTCCTTTCGACTACACCTTCCTCTCAAACCTAACACCTCTGAACTAGACAAAGCAGCGCTGAGCAGCTTTAAGACCACACCAAAAGTCTCTCCTTCAGCCACCAGCTTAAAAGGACTGCAAAACAGCAGCATGCTTCCCGCTGGGCGATGTTCACGTCACGGCCACCACCGCAGCCACTGGCAGCGAGAACATCTCTCTGCAGACTGGGGAAGCCTTTGTACACAGCGAAGATGTTTCTCTCCCTCTGATCCCAAAAGAGACTAAATAAATAAGATGGTAACTTGCATCTACACGTGTTTCAAATTAAGATGCTAAAAATGGTCACTTCCCCATGTATTTCAGAAGCTGCCTATAAACAGCTCCTCTATTTATATAGTCCTAAAAGCAGTAGAGCGCCTTAGCTGTAAGAGCAGACAAACGCTGAACTCACACCCAGCAATCCAGAAGTAAAGCCAGATGTCAGATACCAAAGACTGAGACACATGGCAGCCCGCATGCTTCATACCACGTATTTTTATTAAAATTATTATTTTACCATGTTATTAGTAAGCTCCACATCTAAGTGCAAAATCTTGCCTGTGCAGATGCCCTTCTTCACCCTGGCATTGGGCACGAGATAAATTGCCCTATTGTCACCCGAGAGACTGATGGAACATCCAGCCTCACCTGCTCAGCCCCAAGGGCTTGAGAGGGATGCCAAGGAAGGGGGAAGCACACAGCCCAGCCCGCTCTGGAGCCAGAGACACCACTGCAGAGAAACTCACTTCTCAGCCTGGCCCCGCTGTAGTTTAATGCAAACAGATTTAGGGAAAAAGCTACATTACCACAGTTGCTTCTGAGCCAACATTTACTCTGGCAGGCTATCATCACAGCTATTGAAGTTTTTTTTCTCTCTCTCTCTTTATCCTACTGAAGTGTTATAAGAGGAGCAATAATACATTTATGTTCTCTTTATTCTTCCTTAGCACACAGTTCAAAATTCTATAAATGACACTGAAGTAAGTAGCAGAAGCGTTTGGCTGTACCGCTTTTATCCTTCGGGCACTCAACCTACCATCTGTAGGTGAAGGCAGGGACTAATCCTGCCCCTAGTTATCACCTACTGGTATTTTGGTTAAATACTGCTGCCTACAGAATGGAAAAAGATCCTTCCCAAAATATTTACATGAATCCAATACAAATAGGGGGCTTCAGAATCAGATCAGAAATGCTGTGAAATTAACACATTTTCGTATTAAGTCAGTATGCCAGCCACTGCAACTAGCCTAGAAGCGACAGGCAAGCTATGAAGGCTTTGGGAGTCCTGGGAGCTGCTGTAAAATAAATAACGGCAATGCACCATAATGCGTCAACTACAGGGATAAGGATTCCCCAAGCCTTGCCCAATAGTCTAGAGACGCATTTTTACACTGAAATTGTGAAAGCGAATTTCTGTGAAGGGGTAAGGGCAGAAGATGGGAGAAAAGAGGAAGAAGGAAAGATGCAGCGTATTATTTTGAAGAACGAAATGATGGTTTACCAGACTATTTTTTTTAGCAAGTCTGTTCACATAGTCCTGAACTAAGATTTACAACAAGGCATGCAGAATGGGTTACAACCTCTTCTCGTCAGATGTACATGATGGCCCTTTTATGGCCCCGCAAGCTGGCTGGGATCCCATACTCCCATAATGACACCAATATAGGATCGAAGGACACATCCAAGTACAACAGAAGATTAACAAGAACATGAGAGACACAAGGGTAGAAGCCAGCTAAAGTAACATGGGTGAAAGAAAAAAAAAGGGGGGGGGGATGGAAGAAACCTCACAGCAGCTGCTTTCCAAGTGAGCCTTCCCGATATTACCGCACAGGAGCTTTCCCACTGCACTCGGGCTGGTAGAATCCTTACAGTATACCCTCACCTGGGCCACGCACACGTATGTGTATCTGCACGCACCCACATACTCTATTAGTAACGCAGGTAAAGAGAAGCAGAGGATGAATGGAGAAGATGCCTCCTTTCCAGCACAGGAAATTCCAGATTCATGCTGCTCAACCACAGGACGCCGCGCAGTCATCTTGACCAACACGCAGCAATCGCACAAGTGGCTGATGAGTGATGTTAACCAAGAGCACTCAACTGCGTGCTGGCAAGCCAGTCAACAACAGCACCCACCACACGTTAAGACACCGGTCTGTGTGTAAATGAATCTCAGATTAAAACCAACGTGGAAATCACTGCTGAGGCGTGGAGTAAGTTCACTTTTTATCATGGTAAACGTGCTGTTTTCTAGTGTCCCAGGAGACGATGCCTCTACCTTTTCCAAATGTTTTCTCTCTGTAGTCAAAGTGAAGACTGATCTAAGAGCTGACAATCTCTTCCCCTTACTGTTGGGAGAGTCATAACAGAACCAGCCTCCACCCCACTGCACATCACTGTGAGAACAGTTTTGTAAAATCCTGCAACTTAGTGAAAGCCTGTCACGCAACACACGATATGGCTATCAGGTGGTTCAAACCCCTCTGTAAGCACTGCTATTCATACCAGGGATAAGTCTTGCCAATTCCTCCTGCAAAACTTTGCAGACTACGATTCTAAATCTTCCATGGAGCTACAACGTCTTGTGCAAGGCTCTCACTCTTTTCTTTCTCCATTACTGCAATATTCTTTCACTTCACATTGATGAATCCCGTCAGAATATTTCATAGAAATCGCATTTAACTACTGCTTTGGCTCAGCCACCTCCATCTTCGCATTTCTTGCCTGATTCCCTTTCCTCTGATGTTTCACACTTTACAGCCCTCCACATCCTACCTCCATCTTCCCTGTCACCTTTGCATGAGCAGTCCAGATGCTGAACCACACCTCTGATTAACCTACCACCTCTTTTTCAAGCCATACAAGAAGCACATCGGCACAATTACCTTTGTTTCTTTTTGGGGCTTTATCAAGTCTAGTCCTAAATTTTCTTCTCTACTAGAAAGAGGCCAAAGGCAGTACATCTTCTTGAGGTTCATTCAGACGCCAAACACAGCTTCGGCAGCAACGTAGAGTCCAGCTTTACCAGCTCTCTCCATGGCCCTTTGTATCAAAACGTTCAGGTACAGTAAGAGTAAAAATGATTTTTTCTGTAGCTCTGAGATGAAACTGATTTTCCTGCAACAACAATTCTAAAATTCAGGATTCTTCAGCGTTGAAATGAGCATTAATCAAAACCAAATCCTGCTCTTTTGCTTCTCCTCCATATCAGAAAATACTGTGTTAGCACATTTTTTAAAGTGGACATAAACTAATCAGGTGCAATGTTAAAATTAACCTAAAAGAGTATATTTTTCTTGATACAGATACAGCCTTACTTGTACCAAAGCAGTAGCTACGTCGATTTCTGCAGAAGGTGTATGTTGTACCACGTTAAGAATAAAACAGATAATAGAAATAAGCTTTGTCAACGTGTTAAGAGGCTTAATGCACATTGATGTAGTGAAGCGACATATTTCACCCAAGTTTAACTGTTGAGTAGCAGCACAGCGCTATTTTTACACAGGCACTCTTTTGACTAAGACTACTTTTTTGCTGAAATTGAGAGTCCCAGCTGTACCAGCTAATGAGGCGTACATGTGCAAAGCGCTGTTCTCAGTGCAATTAAACCGCTACAGAACCACAGGAAAAAAATTTTCAAATACAAAGTAAACGAAGGATACTTCAGAAAGCACAACGACAAAGCATTTTCCTGCCACTTACGAACACAATCAACAATGGGAAAAGCTTTTACGCCCAAGGAAAAAGGCTGTATTTAAGGCCAGTTTTGACATGAGCGCTGCTACTGAATTTGGAGCTGGGAACTCCAGTGCCCAGCTCCAGGGCAGCTGCCCTAAAAAAGGCTTTTTGGAGAACAGCAGCTAAAACGTGCTGCTGGGGCCTGGCCATCACACAAGCATGGCAATCCAAAAATAAAGGCATTTTCTCTGAAGCTTACAGATAAAGCATTCAGAAGAGAAAGTTTTCTTCTGTCCACATGTTGGAGCATATGTGGTTTTTGAATTGCTGAAAACATTTTTCCCCCACCATCAGATTACCTAAAAAAAAAAGGGGGGGGGTCTTAATTAAACTTGTGTCAGAGGTATCACCCTGAAAAAGTGGAACTTTAAGAGCCAATAAGTGAATAAAACTGGTATTCTGTATCACTTGTTTTTCCTCGGGGTTATTTACGCTCCCATAGTCCCACTTCCTCTGAAAACAAAAAAATAAAGAAAAAAATAGAAAAAAGAAAACAAAGTTTCTGTCCCCTTAGCTCTTGACTTCGCAGCCCCTGTTGCCCAATGCTCTAAAAGTGCATTTTGTTTCAAAACAACTTTCCTAGATTTTCAGAAGGGTGTTTCCCGTCTGCAGAATCCTCTCACTTGCAAAAGGAAAAATATTTCTCTTAATAGGATACTTGACTTCTGTCTGATCAAAAAGACAACTTCTTCACTAGACCCCATGACCTCATACCATAATGCACACAAGTGCATTAGCTGGTCTCCACGACCAGACAGAAAGCTGGACAGATAAAGGGGAAAACAAGGGAATTTCTATTCCCCTCAAATGTATTTGCCACAACTCCAAACGATGCTCAGCTTCTGATGAAGTTTTTCTGCATGAGCTCATCTTCATTGCATCTGGTTTTGGAAGAGGCTCATTTAAAAAAAAAAAATACAGATTTGTCTTTCAACAGACAAACTTTAGTTAGAATCTTTTTTTTTTTTCCCCTGCTCCAAACTGCTGACCTGGGACGGTTTTTCTTTGCTCACATGTGCGACAGACCGAGTGCTGACGAGACAGGCTCCCACACCTGTAGGAAGTGGGGAATTTAGGCTAAAAACTCTGCCTGACATCTAACTTCACACGGCGATACTACGGGGGGGAGGGGAGTTTCCTATAGCTGCATTAATTCAGACTAAAAATACCCATGCTGACATGCTGTCATGTGAGAATCTCTTTGATTCCAAGAGTTTATTCAGAGCCTTCGTGTTACTTTGAACTTTTTTGTTGTTTAATATGATCATCGCTCCATTTGTCATCATATGACAAGAGCAGACAATTACACAAGCTGAAGATATGTCTGCCAGTCATAGCATGCCATCTTGCTGCTGTCAAGCAAAGAGATGTGCCTCTACACACCTCTAGATTGAGTTCATTAAACCAGCCTGCAGGATATCCCTCAGTAATGACACAGATGAAAGACCAAATTAAAATTGCTTAATTCAGATATACAATCTCCAGCATTTTCCACCTTGCAGTCTAACTGGTTAAGCCGCATGTTTGAATAAGCCGTCCTCGCACAGAAGCGGCTCTAATTCTCCACTTCCATCACTTTTAATTAAAACATCTGAAAGATTTTCAGTTTGTTTTGTGCTTCCCTCAGTCCTGAACGCTAGCTGAGCTGTACAGCAGAAAAGCAGCCACCGTGGCCACGTACGAACATGCTTTCTGTCAACCAAACCACAGAAAGAAGCGCTCTCCTACGTTCAAATTACTAAGAAAGGGGTGAGCACACTGGTGATGGTGGGAATCAAGGAAAAAAAAAAAAGTGTATTGCCTCAGAGAGCATACATGGGTGTTTTCTGTGCTCAGTACCACCTCCCAAAGGCCAATTTGTCTCCAAAGCCTTGGTGCTTACCTAGTAACACCCAACAACCTCCACGCTGCTCATCCCAAATCCATCTTCCCAACAGAGCATTTTGAGATATTGTTTCTGTGTGCTTCTTTAAGATTTTTTTAGTAGCTTATCTTAGGAAGAAAATAGTGATTTCTTGCTACACAGTTGCTTCTCCCTTACACAAACAGGACAGAAGAAATAGTATGCTTAAAAAGCAAGTATGTATTAACACTGGGAGAAGTCCACAGGGAAGTAGCACCTACCTCAATTAGTAGATTGAGCCATGTTTTCAAACAAAGCCTAATTAAAATAAGCTCTTCTGAATCTCCATCAAGAGCCAATTCACCAACAAGGGGACAATTGCTTAACACAGCCTAGTATGATGAAATACATTCCAGACACTGCTGTAGCAAGCATCAGCATTAAAGCTGACAAGGGTAAAAGCATCGGTTTTTGAAGTACAAGTCTGAATTTAAAGCCAGAATCCCAATCTCCATTACTTTCTCATTAGCAGCTTAGCATATCAGAGCGGTGGAGAATATTAATAAATAGTAATAAAAATGCTTAATTACACCTAAAACATCGCTCCTACACTTTTCAGGACAGCTAAACCCAAGGCTTTATGTAACTACTAAAGCCTTGTCTTTACCAAGACTATTTGGCACAGCACCAGCAACCCAAAGGGCAACAGGAAACCACAAAGTTGATTTGGCTCAAAATTTGAGTTTTTCTGAAGCCCGGTTAGACAACAATACACGCTTTTAAAAAGAAATTACACTGTAGATAATTTGGTTTTGTTTGAAATAGATTCCCATGAACCAGCTCCAACTCAAGCTCACTCACAGCAGCGTGACATCGCTTCACATAAATTTGCCAGAGATGGTAACACCTCAACACCAACACGTGTAATTGCATTAGTATTTTCTATTTTTCTTCCTACTTTTCTACATAACCAAGATCTGACGATTATCCAAAAACAATCAGGAAAGACCGAGCCCAAGTAGCAGCTTATCCACCACACCACGGGTGCACCTGAAAAGGCAGCTTCATGGCTCAGCCTCACATGAACTAAAGGGCACTTTGAACTGTGCTGAATTTTTTTTTGCCCCAAAACCACAGAGGCCCCACGATGCCTTCAGACAGTTTACCTCCATCCACAGAATCAAAGCTAAATGACTGTAACAGGAGGAAGAACAGGGCCCTGATGTTAAGGAAAGGGAGAAACCTTTTGCTAAGGAGGTGAGGGTTTTTTGTTTGTTTTGCTTTTTCTTTTTTGCTGAAAAACATTCAGCCCATCTGCCATCGCTGTCAAGTCCACACAAAACGTCACGCTGCGGTTTCATCGACTGAGGTTTGAAACCCAAGTTTATAAACAGGAGGGATGGACCCAGCACGGAGAGCTCAGCTCCGCCAGCTCCCTGCACCACCTCCGTGGAATGGCAGAACGGTATCAGGCACTCCCAGGGACATAAACGGCAGCTCCTGTAAATGAGGTGCAGGAAGGGGATGGAGAGAGGGCATCAGCTGCCAGGCAGGGGTTTCCTTCCACTGCTGCACGAGGCCGCAGCCCTGTGAAGGAAGGCGAGCTGCCCCCGCCCCTGACTCGAGGACTCGGGAGCATCCTCTCTTCGCGGATTTCAACTGGGAACATGCTGCAGGCCAGCAGCTCGGCCAGCTAACGCTGATATCACCAGCCACGCGCCAAGCGAGACACCGTTTGCCCACCATAGGAATCCGCCCGCGTTACAGCAGCGGAGCTGAACTGAGAAAGACCACAGCTTTGCCTGGCCCATGTCAAGCAGCCAGAATAAATCTCGTAATCTAATTTGTGCACGGCTGTGCCTCAGCTACTCTAAACTCACGTTGTGCGACTCGCCCAGCACATGCCTGCTGAAACGCTGACAAGCAGCGAGCACGTTTGCAGCCAAACATGCCTCCCTACAAACCGAGCTCGGCCCCTCCAGTGACAGTGTCACCCCCCAACAAGGAAAGCAAAGACTGTGTGGACGTTTCCACATCACTATTTAACTTGCTTCATTTCCAAATGGAAGAGAGATAGGTCTCCAACACACAGCAAACAAATCCCCACCAGCCCATTTTTACATTCAATTTGCATAACAGATCACTGCAGCATTAGCAAAATTCCATGCTGCAAGCACATTTAATAAAATCGTAGCGACAACGGCTTAACCAGCGCATTAGTTAAAATTCCTGCAATGCCTATTATCAGTGAAGTTACACGATACGGGGAACGGTGGTGTGCCCTAATGAAACCTCGTGCACGCAGCCAACAGACTGCAACAAAGACGGAAAGATCACATGAATGCTCCGAGAGAAAAAACAATTCAAGAACCAAACAGCCTCCCCCCCCCCCCCCCCCCAAAAAAAAAAAAAAAGGAAAAAAAAAAGGCAGTCTGGCATCATGTAAGCAAAAGACCTACTCCATGTTACATTCCTGGTGCCTCAAGCAAAGGAAGGCAGCATTGGTGCAGAAACTGTGTGTTCAGCCCCACAGTGTAGGCATGCTTTGCATTCTTAAGAGGCACCCTCTGAAACCAATCATCGTTACTCTCTAATTGGCTGGAAGGAAGCTTGTTCAAGCCTTGACAGCCAAAAGAAATACTCTGACTTCTGGGGACCGTAGGAGACTGTTAGTGCAACTCATCCTGTTGACAGTTAAGAGGGGAAAAAATCTGCATTAAAGCTCTGCAATTATTTGATTGTGTTTGCTTATAATAATTAAAGTTCTAGCAGGGGGAAAAAAAAAAAAGGAAAGAAAGAAAGAAAACAAGTCAGGAGGAGAACTGAATTACTCACAACAAAACCAGGTACAGCACACAGTAATTCAGCTACGCACATTTACACGATTCAAGCCAAAGGCTGTTAAAAGACTGGACTAAACTGAATAGGATCCTGAAACCGTCTTACTCCTAAAATATTTTGCTCCAAGGCAAAATATGCACAAAGTATTTTAAAGCATTAAGACACTAATTCTGTAAACAATAATGCCTACAGCATGCGCACCGCACACTGGAATGGATTCCTCAACTTGGCCTCATCACTTATGCATCTGATGAAACAAACACTGACAGCTTTTTTGCATTTGTAAAGGCCCCACAGCAGCTGTGGTGATCCCACCATAGAGCAATGAATTAAGCCTGAAACCCAGCTGGGTCTGCACAGAAGCCTTTTTTGCACAATACAGCAAGACTATCATTGTTAACCTAGGCATTATTGTAAAATATTCTGCATTACATTAAGAACTGAGATAGAGATGCCCTGTAAAATTAGCACTAATAGGCAATTTATAACATTTAAAAATATGGATACCACATTGATTGCTAATTGACACCAGATTTCATATTGATTGCTAATTGACACCAGATTTCATAGTTTCATTTACACACAACCACAGTGAATCAGGTAATTACAGAAAATTGTTGAAGTAGGAAACAAAGTGAAATTAAGAAATAAGCCCCATTGAAGTTATAAAACAAACTTCTATAAAATGAACCTATAAACAACTAGAAGTTAAAATAACTATAAAAATTATCAATCTTGAGAGGGGAAGGAATCTGAGAGATATTGATGACGTTATTTTTCTAGTTTACAAATGCATAAAAGCGTAGTGAGCAAAGAGTTGGGAAGTAGTTAGAAAAATTAATTTGAAAGTAGTTAATTGGAAAAGAGTTCTCAGAATGCACTGTTTTAGAACTGAAACTCTATAGTCTTTCTTCGCATTTAACATCACATTTAAAAGAGGGGCCAGAGGGATCCAAATAAAGTTGTCTACAACATGTGCTACAAGGAAGACACGTGCATGTATGCTGAGAACCTTCCAATCTGACCCTGGTTCATCTACAGCTGCACCACGCGACCTTGGGCAAATACGGTCAACATCTGTGCAAACTTTGTTTATAAAACAGAATATTCAGCTCATCTTGCTTGGCTATTGAGAACACTTCTGTAAGCCTGAACTATGAAAACATGCACTTTTTCCAAGAACGCACAAAGACATGGAAAAGTAACTGCCAAGTATTGTGAAAAGCACTGAGAAGAATCCAAGGTGTATCCCACCAGCATGAAAAACTCTTCAGGCTGTCATCACAGCTTCTCAGTGTTGCGATGAAACCATTTCTCTGGGTATCACCGCAGAAATACACTTCCCAGTCTCAAAGAGTACCCAGGCAGGTACTGTGTGTGGTTTGTCTTTTCCCCATTTCTCCACCTCCCAGTGGATTGATTACTCAGCCAAGTATGCAGATTTTCAGACGATGACTTCTTACAGGCTTCCAAACGGTGACTTACAGAGTAAAGGTGCTAAAGGAGCAGCAAAGAGCACTGATGAAGCATGGAAAGGATAACAAAATGTCACGAGGAGCAATTTGGAAATCAGCAGCCAGCTTAGAGATAGATGGAAGTATGGTTAGCAGAAACAGCAAGATGAAAACCATCTTTCATTTACCATTTTTGAAACCCCTGTGTTCCTCCACAATGCAGAACTGATACAATCAGAGAAACGAATGTCTTATTAGCAGAAACCAAAATTACAGGTAGCAACAACGACAACAAAAAAAACAACCTAATTCTTTTCATTTGTGGCATTGTCTCTGTTCCTGGGCCTTTAGTATTATCGGCAGGAAGAAATGAGTAGAAGGGAAGTGGAAGGAAGGGGGAGAGAGAGCAGAAGGTTAAAAAAAAAATCAAGAAAAATAAGGGGGGGAATGAACTTCAGGCTCTGTGCCACATTTGGCTAAAATGAAGTAAGACCCAATTGGCAGCTTTTGAATATATGACCCTCCAAAGGCAAGTTGTCAGCTCAGTAACAGTTGAAGGAAATAAATGGACAGCTCTGTACTGTTCTGAAAGTCTTGTGTAATGAAGTTAGTTTCATCTTGGAAGATGGCCAAAAAGCACAAATCAATGAGCAACCAACCTTGTACCACTTCTGTAACAACAGTAATAGTCATCCAAACGCAAGCTGTTTATTAAGTTCTAGTAATATTTGCTCCACACCAGAAAGTTAAACTGACAATAACAAAGAGACTGGCTGTGCCAAGGGAACTTGGGCAGAGGTAACTTTTCACGAGTGATGATAAAGCAGATCTTCAGGCCAGTCCAGAAACAGCCAGGCACGTGAGTCTCCCACAGAAAGAACAGCTAAGTTATCCATCTTCTCACCAACACAGAAGGGTTGGGACAGTTTCCTCAGATCAGCATTAGACAAGCCAGGCACTGGGAAGCACCACGGAGTGAAGCAGTACAGTGTTTAGCTCGCCCCGGAGAACTTTCTCCTGCTGTGGCATAAAGCAAGTCTGAAATATGTGAAGACAGCTAAAGTTTTGCAACTGGTGACTCTGAAAGCTGATACCCGTACCTTCGAGAACCTAAAGGAAGACTCATTGAGGAAATTTTCTTCGTTTATCTCTGGGGACTTCCTGCACGAACAAACCACCAAACCGACTGAAATAAATAAATAATTAAAAGCAACGAGACTCGTACAAATGAAAGCAACCTGGGAGATACAGATTTAAAACCATGTTTGTGACAGTTTTATATTCTCTTATCTATGACAGTTTTAGGAGCCCGGATAACCAGTCTGTTACAACCAAGACTCTCTTGACTAGACGCCGTCCACAGTCAGCCAATCTTGGAGATGTTCTTGCAGCCTTTTGTCTCAAATAATGCCAGCTATTCAATCTTCTTTCTTATATACTTAAAAATGTATAAGATATTACTTCTTGTTTCAAAGGGCTGCCTCAAGAGATCACCTATGATTTTCTTCTTTTAACTAGAATAGTTTATACATGGGCTTAACATTGTTCATTTGTGTTGAAATTAAACTACGTATTAACTCCCTCGGATTCACTGAAGATCCTTGCTTTCATTGAAGAAGGTGATCTAATCACTGAGAAAGTCAGTGGATTGGAAATTTGGAAAACTATCCTAAGACCATTCTTCCACAGAATAATGACTTTTCAAAGCTGCATTTGGAAAACTATCCTAAGACCATTCTTCCACAGAATAATGAGTTTTCAAACCTGCAGTGCTACACTGCTTTGCTTCGGCTTTGCAATATGTGAGTTCCTGATTAAAATACTGCGTCCTTCTGATGGAAAAAAAAATATCTGGATGTTTGGGGAACATGGAATAAAGGAAGGAAGAAGTAGTGCACAATATAAAGCCATTTAAAGAAAAAGGATAACCTTTCAACCCAGATGCAACTGACTGCTTCGTGGAAACAGAAGAATGGTGATAAATCACCCATAGATAGGATAGTTAAGAGCGAGTACTAGAAAACCTTCAAAAGCCTGCCTGAACAAACATCTTCAAAATCCTCTTCCAAAGACAACAGCATAGTGAGCTGAAGTATATTCTTCCACTGTACAAGATGGAGAAGCACTTCTCTAGGAAGCCATCATGCCTGTTACTGAGGCTGTAAATCAGCTATTTCTGAAAACACGACCACGGCACTATAACTGGGGGAGAAAACCAAAGTAAAAGCAGCAAAAGTATTGCTGAGACGGCAAAAGACAGGGACGGGGGCAGTGGCAGGACCTAACTGGGAACACAGGACAAGCTATCCCCGCCATGAGCACGACTCCGACCACGGATACACATCCCTGCCATTCTTCTCACATTATACTAACCTCGGTTTCACAAACTGCTGGAGGGCAGGTGAGCTCTCCAGGGCTGAGCACGCTAGGCTCATGCTTCCCTGACAAAGTCCCAGATGTAGCTGCAGTCATGCTTGTAGCGTGCAGGTGATTAAAATGACAACTCTTTGAAGTGGCCCTGAAAAGAGCACATGGGAAGGAGACGGATTCTGCAGAGCTGATAACCAGGCGGTCCCTCGGTCGGTGCCACAGAGCTACACACAGTCATGCAAGCTGGACAGGGACACAAGGAGGACAGAAGGAAAGAACCAAAGGCAAGTTCAGAAAAAAAATCTTTTTCTTTTTTTTTTTTTTTTAATTTCAGAAAAAAAAGAGATGACCACTTTGCTGGGAATCCCTGTGGTCAACTCGCCGCTATTCTGTAGGGGAAAACTGGACATGTATGGACAGGCATGCATGCAGGAACACTGCTCCTCATCCCCTTTGGAGCGGGAAGCAAACCCTAGCAGCAACGGCCTGAACAGTCATTAGGCACCAAGGGTTATTATGCATTAACAGATGGGCTGTCTGTACGGGGAGAAAACGCCAGACTCATCCCTGGCAGGATCTGAGACAAGTTGGTAAAGAAAAGAAATAATAGTTTATCCCTTCGCTCTCCTCCATCCAAATTAGCGAACCAGTAATTTCCAAAATGCCCACAGGGAATTAATTTTACTGCATCCTTGACTGCAAGAGTAATGGGCTTAAAATGACACCACAAAAGGAAGAGGAATCAACAAGGATATAAGAAAAGATGCTTGTGATGGGGAAAAAATGATTACCTACATCATAAACACATTTTCTCCTGCTGGATGATACACCACCAGCCTTCATAGGAGCCAGTTAAAGTAGTATTATAATGAAAATCTAAGTAAGATATAAAGAAATTATATTACCCAGAAGACTTTCAGAGACCATATTTTTCTTAACAAATTTATGCTGAAAATCACATTCACGCTCTCCAGAGCAACAGGGCCTAGAAATCATTAGGACTGGTCTGCCATCCAGCCTGGAAGAAATCCGACCACTGTTAGTTATTTTGGAAGGGCATACTCGAGGAACTTTTCAGCAGTGGAAACTGTGCACCGATTTATATGGCTTGTCAGTTGTGTCACATAATGCTGCTCTTGACTGAAGGAGCATGTATATCAATGTTTTATAAATAAAAGCTTTAATGTATATGAATTATGAAATTAGCTTTTCCTGAATGCTCACATCAGCAGGAATTGATTTCCCAAAAGTTCAGACAGGCACTGTAAAAAGGGATGAGCAGGGCCACGTTCTACTTTTCCTCCACAGTATTTGCCCAGATGTGCATTACAGTTTGCTGAGCCTTGCATAATGTAAGCAAGCAGCCAGCATTTTCCATAGCCAGCGCTTAAACTGTGCGCACAGGCTAGAGAGACAAGTAGAGACAGTGCAATCCCTCCCCTTCCCAAGTATTTCCTATGGAGCTGCCCCCAGAATGAACTGCAGGAACCGCTCCATGCCTCCCCCTTTGGCCCTCAGGAAAAGCAAAAAGATACTGCGACAACAGCTCGCCTTGCTTTCTTGCAAAGAGGTGGCAGCAACTTCATTAAGAGCTGATGTCCTCAGACAGCAACATGGATAAAGAAGCCCACTCAGAGAAATAGGCACAAGTGAGAGAAAGAAAAGCATGGGACTAAAAACAAAACAACAAAAAAATAGAAGGATAAAAAAAACTCTGGTACTATACGCATGTGTACATTGTAATGAAGATAAGAGTAACAAAAGAAAAGAACAGTGATTGCATTTAAAGGAAATACTAAGAGAAGACACTGGAAAAGAAAGAAGAAACTGTTCACACACACAAATCAAACAGTCAAGACTACATCCAGTAAAGCCACGAAAACCATTAAATGGCTATCACCCTCTTTAAAAAGAAAAAAAAAAAAAAAAAAGCTAGCATTCCTGCCTGCAAATACTTAGACACTCTCTTAAACAGGAATGGCAAAATCTCGAGTCCAGAGAAGCACTTCGGCATGTGCTTAACTCGCAAGCTCCAAGTACTTCAACTGACGTCAGTAAGAGTATTCATATATTTGAGACAGGCACGTGCTGCAGTGCCTTGCCGGATCGAAACCGAGGGTGCAGTTCCACACATGTGTTCCTAAACCACAGCAAAGCCAAAGGGGGGCTTGTGCCCCACCATCCCCTGAACTGTGCCACTAAAGAGCCTCGGCAGGCTTGCAATAAGACCACGTCATTTAAAGATGAGGAGAGGGAGAGAAAGGAAGAGAATAAAGGCATAATTACTTTTTAAGACAGATAATTTCGGTGACTGTGTTTCATATGAAGCTCTGCAGTTATACTGGTAGGGCCAAAACACGCTGAGAACTGTATCACACAGGAAAGATCAGTAAAGTCACCAGCGCTGGCTTCAGTGGTGAGAGAAAGACATGTGATGCCACATCCTGATGTTCCTACAGTTAAAGGAAACCTTGTTTTCTGTAGCTTCTCGATTTGGCATGGTTTGGCCTTCTCACACTACGAGGCAACTCGGGGCAAAATACATTAATAGCATGTCAGTTCTGCACATTCAATAGACTTTTTAACAAGAGAAGCTATCAGGACTTGCTCTGCAGTGGTAAAGCTAAGAAAGCCATGGGAAATTTCCGGAGGAGCTCCCTCTGTAAGCAGGTCTTTGTTGTAGGAAGTAGAAGGGTGCGGCGGCTTCACTTCCATGGGGCACCACGTGTGTCATGTGTGCGTCTGCGTTCGTGTGTGTATTCAAAGGCAACCCAAAAGCAAGTCCTGTTCCACAAAGAATTCCATTTAGGATGAGTGCTGCTTCTTCTACCACATTTAACGGTGGGTGGAACTCAGCTTCCAGCAGCACAGCTATATGTTTTATTTTCTTCCTCTTTTTTCTTACGCTGTTCAAGTTTTAAATCGGTCAAATCCTACCTAAGCAAGCATAACATGCAACAACAGCGGTACATTTTTGACCCTTTTCTAACATATTTTAACACTTTGGGAATGATTATGGCACTACCATGACCACACGCCCAAACATCTTCAGCTTCATTTTCACCAGCATGGCCTAACATCGTTTCAACCTTATTTAATATTCACCAGCAGAAGGACGAGTACAGAAAAATCCATGCCTGAACAATGCTTAAAATAGACAAGGACTGCTAATTTTGTTTGCTAGGAAATAAAACGTGTACCTCGTCTCCTATTTAGTCATCGTTTCACAGCCCACTTAACCTCACGCTGCTGCTCACAGAAGCGATCCAACCACTCCCTCGCCACTCCATTTGCGTCCCTGCAACACCTTCTCCAGCCCAAGCACTTTTACAGCTACACCACGAACTGCAACATTAAGCAAATCCACATTAAAAGTCGACCGTATTTCGCCGGTTTGTTCTTAACCTGGACAAATTCCCAACCTGCGACAGGAGCTATCGCCTGGCATAAATGCTGGCCGGCAGAGGAGAGGGGGGAACAGCCAGAGGCTAAACCACTTCTTGCAGCACAGTGCTGGTTTAATGTGATCATAAAGTCACGGCATTAGGCAGATTTAGCATTTTTAGCATTAATGGCCTCCACGTTAGCGAGACTGTCACCCAAGACAACACACAAAAGCTTCGCACAGGACTTTCCCAGCACGGATGGGGAGAAGGGGGGAGCAGAACAGGGCAGCTCCTCTCTACAGATACTTATTTTTGTAGGTTTTACTGGTTCAAGGCGTCACTGACAGAGTTGAAGACAGAAAAAGCCAGCTTCAAAATTATTTGCCATTAGGATGACCATTATTTCTTCCACGCCATAAATAATTCACGAGCAACAGTTACTGTAACATGCTGTAACTCCAGCTTCTAAGTAACACAGAGCCTCTTGTCTTACAAAGTGATATTACTGTCCCTGTTGCATGTTGAACAACCAACAAAAAATTAACATTGGTAAAAGCTTTTCTAACTTAGCATAAAGGTCTCAGTAGCAGAAAAACTACCTCCTTCTTACAGTCTTGAGTTTAGTACAGCTTTTAATAAATGATTAGAGGAAATGCTATTCCAACAGATTAACTTCTGCTTTGTATCTGAAAATGAAAGGGATGTTCCCCGGTCTCAGAAAGCCAGCCCACACGATGGCAATAGGCCATGAGAATTTTCATCATTATCACCACGCACCGAGAAGGAAAACGAGTGCCTATCAAGCCAGAAAACCACATCTCGGGCGTCCATCTATGTCACCCTTCTAAGGAAAACATTCACGTTAGGGCCGGTCGTTTGGGATGTCACCCAAACACGAACTGCATATAACATGAGCTCAGCTATCAGTCAGCTTTGCAAACAATAATAGCTAATGCTCTTTTTATTTGGCTTTGAGTTTTGTAAACTCAAAGTCTGGACCAAGTTTTGTATCACTGAAACCAAAACAGAAGCAGAGCTATTTTTTTTCAGCTCGAGTTGAGCTAAGAAGTTAATTGATCTGGCATACGTGCAGGGCTGGATATTTGTATTATAGGGTTTTCTGCATGCACGCTGCAGCTGAGAGATTTGGCTTACAACTTTGATGTACCAAAAAGAACTCCGTGGGACAAAGTCGCTGAAAGTAATAACCGTGAAATAAAAAAGGTGAGAAAGAACGAAGCATATCCCTTCTCTAAATCACCCTTACTCTGCCTAACAGGCACCTTATAAAAAGGGGGGGAAAAAAAAGAAAAAAGAAAAAAAAAACCACCACAAACATATGGTGGCAGCCTGCAGCAACTTAAAACTCTAAATGCAATTTCTAGACTATGCACTTTTGGGGCATAAAGATTTCCCGTATGAGAACAGCATAAAAAGTGATATGCTAAATGAAACAACTAATTAAAATAATGATAAGCATCTCATCAAAGTAAAACTCTAGGCAGACTCTTGCCTAAGACTCGTGGTTTCTGTCCACTTTATTAGTAGCGACCTCAAAAAATATTCCGTGTGTTGCAATGCACTCGACTGACATGCTTTACACCTTCGAGTTCCCGTTTGTATTTCTTAAAAACACGGCTAGAAAATCATTACTCGTTGTTTCAGTGGAGTTCCCAGGGGAAACTGAATTCCTGACACTGAGGAGCCTCAAAAGCTTGCTGTCTTGGTTGGACTCCCCAAAATGCAGCGTGACTAGCAGGATGCCTCGTGACAGACTGAAGTTTACTCAAAGCAGTAGCAGATTTTTTTTATTTTTACTTTTTTTTATCCAGAAGAATACAAAGCACAGTCCTCAGAGGGAAAAGAAAAGTCTCTCTTCTCCCCCAAACACAAATGTGGGAAAGGGCAGAGAAGACAGCCCTGCTCTTGTGGGCCGTGAAGGAGAAAAACGACAAAGTGCCAGTACACGACACAGCCCAGAAATATTGGGGAGCGCATAACTCTACCCCCTTGCATAAATCTGTTTTAAATCTATTTTTAAAATAGGCACATAGCTGATTTCCATATGCACATTGTTGAAACAGCTGATAGTTTCTCCAAATTCACTCCCATTGTTCTTAATTTAAAAGCACGCACTGCTTCAGAACTAATCTGCAAGTACAGCTAAAAATGAATTGCTTGTAATATACAGTCATCCTAACTTGGCTCAGACAACGCAGTATCAAAGTGCAAAACTAAGATTAGTAGATTATGTCAGAATGAGCTCCCATGGTTTATTCTTGAACTTTACAAATATCGTTAGCCAGTCATCATAGCGCGTGTGTGCCAAAACACGCTAATCTCCTGCAAGCATCGCGTCACGCAAAAGATGTCAGACCAGCAAGGCGAGCTCGAAGAACTGAAAGCAGAACGCAGGGACGCGAATACCACAAGCCCTCCTGGAGCACTGCAGCACGCCACACTTTCTCAACTCGGTTCTTTTTATTTGCATTTCTTCTAGCCTTTAGGAAGTAAAAGCAACGCAGTGGCAGCCACAGATCCAGGGCTGCATTTTTGCAGAGCAAATCAAGGGAAGAACCGGCCAGAAAAGACCTCAGTACAGGCTTACCATTTTCTTCTAATTGCATTTTTTAATCGCACAAATGAGCTCCTTTTCACGTCTGATTGAAGGAGGCTTTGTTCCCCCAGATAAATTTGCGGGATATGGCTTCTGACACTTCAGTCTGGGATGCGACATTTGCTGCAGAAATGCTGGAACGGTTTAAGATGCCACTCTTCCGTACGTGAACCGGTGGAACGATTTCCACGTGAGCGTTTTTTTTTTTTTTCTTTGCTCCTGTGCTCAGCCAAGCTGGTGCATCTGAAGAGCTTCCCACAGCAGCATAAATTAAGCTGATAAACTTTGCACAGGAGCAGATGGGGAACACTCGCACGATCCGTCTGCTCGCAGACCAGGGAGCCGCAGCCTGCAGCCCAGAGCCCCGAAACGCGGCTTTAGGCACGGCAACACATGGCCACTGACCACGGCCACTCTCCCATGGCAAGTTTGGCAGCGGCATTTCACATCTTTGGACCCTGCGTCTGCATAAAGAAGCGACTGACGAACAAAAAGCACACGTGGAAGGGAAGGAGAGCCAGAGTATTTTCAAACAAGTCCTCCTCTCGCCTGTAATTAAAGGACTTACTCCTTTCCCACAGCCCACTGCTGGAAATACCAGGCCTCTGCCGGCTTGCCGAAGGAACAACATCAGAACAGGATGTCATTACACGAGGGAAAGTGTGAAACCCGAGCAAGTGAAACGACAAATGGTTTAAAACCTTGCACCTACTGATTCATTGAGAAAACGTTTCTGCGACAGGCTGCAAGAAACCCCCCCTAACAAACAAAAGCCTAGAGTTCCCAAATAAAACCTCCCCGTTAAAAACCAACAAGGACCACATCCAATATTCCCACTAGTAGTGAGCCAGCAAAACAACCCATCAAAGATCTAAGAGAACACCAAATACATTTTGGCAAGCGTATTATTTCCTGTATCTGAATTTCAGCACCAAGCACTTGTCACATGCTAGACCTGAATTTTACAAGCATTTTGCAGCTTTTAACTTTTCTAGTGGCTTCCTACCACTTAAGAATGCCCTAAATAAAAAATGGTAGTAAGTGCAAAAAGTATATGCGTATCATATCCCATTTTCTACTTTACTTTTTACTTATACTCCAGGTACCTCTTATCCTTTTCTCTAAAGAAAGCCCTAACAACAGGTTAAGGGGCTTTACATTGAAGGTTAAGAGCTAAATCGTTAAAGCCGTTCACTTTTGGCCAGCAGAATAGGGACATTCAGGGCCATCAACATCAGGAAACATTTAAGGGAAGTTCAGGTTTGGCAACGCTGAAATTTGCATTATTAGACTTGAAAGTTAATGTCCCGTTAATCTTACACAGAGGCAGTCAAATCCATCAGCACTATTGTTTTCAGACTGTCTGCCCACTACAGCAAACAATGCATCATTTACACTTGGTTTACATTTATAGTTGGGAAGAAAGACATGCAAAGGACTAGGGGGAAAAAACAGAATGTTTAAAATGCAAATTTGGATTTTGCAGCAATGCATGTATTCCTCTGCAAATTCCACATCTGTTAAATCACACAAAAGCTGAGTGTTGTAATAAAAAAAAATAGTAATAATAAATGTCTCTGCTTTTCCTTTCCCTACATTAAAATTACCTTTAAGCCTTCCTTTCACTCGAATACTGCAAACTATAAACTTTAGAAATGAAAGCAGCTGGTGTTTCCCCCCCTCCATCCCCAAGTTCAAGTTGATTGAATTCAGTCACCATACAATATAAAAGGGAAAGAAAAGAAAAAAAGAAAAACAAAAAAGCATTTCCCTCCTCCTCAAGAACTTTCAGTTATGTTCAAACTAGGAAATATCCTAGTTTGAAATGGGCATAAACAAAATACGAATTTTAAACCTGGAGTCTCTTTAGCTTCAGTCTATGAGATTTTAAAAGTGACCTACTTTATGTAATACTCCCACAGCTGAGTCATCACAGTATCAACTGGTCTCTATCAGCTGCAGGGTGTGATCATCACTTAAAAAAAAAATCAAGTATCCACGCTGAAATACAACTTTTTTCTTTTTTTTTAATTCTGTTAAAAATACACTGGTAATCTCACAGTCCAGAACATAATGGGGGGGGTGAGGGGGGGGGGGAAGCCTTGAAGAAAGTTTGAACCACGTCAAGTAGTCTCTGTATAGCAGATGCCATGCCTAATAGCAAGCGCCTGTAAGCTACATGACAAAATATTGGACCAGGCTGCAGAAACAATGATTAGTTCCTTCTCTGCCACTGTTAGAGTACGTACCTTCAGGCAAGTAATTTGGACTTCTTTCTGTTTCATCAAACAATAAAATGGAGGGAATGCTACTACATTAGAAAATGAGCTGACGTTTATACCACCCTTTAATATGCGTAACATTAACAGTTATTTTACATCTACAGAAAAGGAAGGGGTAATATATTTTTAATACTGGCTTAGTAGGCCTCATAAGAGAAGGTGAGAGTGCTTAATGAACATTAGAAACTCTTCACAGGGGCCTTGATTCATTATAATTCACTCTGGACAGCATCCTACGCAGAATTCTGGCTCACGGTCTGTTGGAGTGAACAGGAGTGCATTAGTATCTCAGTGCAAGGCATTTGTTGATAGCGAGAAGTAAATATTCATTAAAAAAAAAAAAAAGATTGGAATTACTAGTTTCTAGTTACATGCCGTCATGCCACTCAGCATAAAGCTGCAGTCTCAACAGACCAGGAGGAGGTTAAGAGGAATGCAAACTCTCAAGAGAGGCTAGCATCCGTACACTAGCTGCCTAAGTTATGTATACAAAAAAAAAAGGAGCTCAGCACACTACATTGCTGGAACAGGTACAACGCTGGAACTGTCACCACCAGCCTGAAAAAGACCCAGCACAAGAAAGCTCCAGAAGGCTACCCGAAATAAAACGCAAGGCACACTGAATCATACCACCCCTGCCGTCACCCAGCAGCGGCTTTACATGATGCCTTGTAGGAGCTGGCCCTACTCGCAACGCCCCTCAGCGTGGGGCAGGGAAACGGGGTGCTGGGGGGTGAGAAATGAGGGAACCCCACCATGCACTAGACAAGGCCAGGCAACGGGGTGAGTCTGAAGCCGTGGGGAGCACAAAAATGTCCCCTCCCCAGGGGCTGCTGCTGTCACCATTCCCCCGGCTCCCTGGAGTGCCTCAGCACCAGGGCCTGAGCACCCACAGGGCCTCGCTCGCGTGCCCGACCCCATGGCAGTGCTGCGGGGTGGCCGCCAGGTTTCACGACAGGCACAACCAACGAGGCAGTCTCTGGCCTGCTGCTCGCAGCGACCTCAAAGGCATCGTTGGGAGGGATTTTAACGCACACAACGCTTCGAGGCGCCACTACCAACTGGGGGGGGGGGGGGGACCCATGTCCCCTCACGGCACCTCCGCAGGGAAGAGGAGGTGTCATGCGAGGTGACGGCAGTGACGTTGCTCCTGAATCGCGTTTCGCCATCTGCTACCCTGGCAGAGCTGTGCAGGTATTTTGGGACGGTGATCCAGGCCTGATACACCGAGGCCTGCACCGGGAGGAAGAGAAGACGTGCTCTCCGACAGCACGAAAATGGGCAGAAAAACACACACCTGTGAAATTACGCTCGAGACTTCAAAGGTTTTCATTTAAGAACTATTAATTCCAAGCGCATACTGAATGCAGTCTGGCTTCTCGGGCGATGCTTTACAAAGCTGTCAGCTTTCTGAGGCTTGAGCCAAAAGGCAATATTTGATATGTAAAGATGTTTGAGAAGGAGGAGGATAAAGTGAGAAGCAAGATGTGAATGAGTCAGCCATAGCTCTTTTAAAAATTAAGCAATAGCGTTTTTAAAGAGCCGGGGGGGGGGGGGGGGGGATGCATATGCGGATTTCCTCATTCCTGGGTTATCAGTTGCGAAGATAATGCAAAGTTTTGGGGAACTTTTAACTACCGCTACTCACGAAGCAGCGAGTGGAGCCACACGACAGCTGCCCACGGCACGCGGGCTTCACCCCATTGTTCTCGCTACCTTTTTGCTTTCAGAACTCGTTTCACGAGCACTGGAAAGCAGAAAGCCCGAGCAGGCTTTGCTTGAGAGCAAGACGGCGGCCTGCAGCTACCCGAATGTCCCGATGATGGGCATGTGCCACCGAGACGGGATGTTGTTTTGGAGGAGCCGGGGGGGACTGCTCGCCCCAGAACTGGAGCACCAGGGGGCTGTCATGTGTGGGTACCCCCATCTACCCCACTCGGTGCCGGCTCCATGCAGTGCCGGGTGAACTGTTGTCATGCTCCACGGCCCCCACACCGCTCCCAACTCCCAGCAGCCCACTCCACCTCCCCGGCCACCCCGTGGGGCTTCTGTGCTGAGCCCGCGGGAGTGCGAGACCAGAGGGTATACAGTGCCCCGCGGGGATATGGTTTAGGGAGGGGGCCAGCCTGTCCCTGGGGAAGGTGGGCTGGGGGTGTGGGAGGGTTGGTGGGCTGGCTACACCTTCCTCTGGGTGGGCAGACAACAACAGGCATGGTACGGCACAGCACACCACGGCCAGGGGGAAGGCGCCACGCGTGTCACGCCAAGCAAGGCGGGCATGAGACCAGGCGGGGCGGGGGCTGCTGGCACCATGGCCCCCTCGCCGGAACCAGCAGTGCCATGCCATGCCATAGCATACCACGCCGTGCCGTGCCGTGCCGTGCCATGCCACACCACGCCATGCCACCCCCACACCTGCCCACCTGGGGCCGCCCCCCCCCCGCCCCGCTCTTAGCCCCGGGGCCTCCCCCCGCCCCCGCCCCGCCCGTGACGTCACGCGCGGGCCGAGGCGGCGGAGCGCTCGCGCGGCGCGCAGGCCCTTCCCTTTGTGACGTCACGGCCGCGGGGCGAACCTGGCCGGGCGGCGGCGGCGGCGGCGCGGTGGCGGTGTCCGGCGGGGCTCCCGGCGCGGCCCCGGATACCTGTTGCTGCCGGAGGGCCCCGCCGCCGCCGTGAAGGCCGGGGGGGGGAGAAAAAAAAAAAAAAAAAGCAATAGTAAAAGAAGAACGATAAGGATAAGGCGAAATTAAATGATGATGCGGATTAAAATGGGATAAAAAAAATAAAAATTAAGAAAAAAAAGGGGGGGGGGCCGAAGTTGCATCGCGGGAGCACGCCCGCGGCGCGCTGTCCCCGTGTCCTGCCCCGGCATTGTCCGCCCCCGCCGGGCCGGGGGAGTTTGGGGCGAACCCTCCTTCATCCCCCTCCGCAGCCCCGTTCGCACCGCGGTGTCCCCTCCCCTAAAGCCGGGCTCTGCTTTTGTCTGGGCCCCCCCCGCGCCTCGGGGCAGAGTTTCCCCCCCGCACGCCCGATCCCGTAGCTGCAGCCCGGCGGCTCCGGGCACCCCGTCCCTCTGCAATGCGGATGTATTTTAATTCCAAAAGCCGGCCCCGGGGTGCCCGGCTGCCGCCTAGCACCACGTCCCCCCCCTCCTTCCCCGCAGCGCCCGGCGGGGGGTCCAAAACCCACCCACCCATCCCCCTTATTTATATTTTTTTTTGCCTTTTTTTTTTTTTTTTTAATTTTTGGGAATGCACAGAACAGCAGCAGAGGGAAGTGTCCCGAAGGTCACCCGCCCTGCACGGAAACGCACGTACGGCCCCCGCCGACAACCACGGGCGCCGGCGACACGTACGATATAAACTGCAACTTTTAAAGTGTCGCAGCAAACACACCCTAAAGCGACGGTGTCTGTGTCTGTCTGTGTGTCCCCCCGCCCCAAAACGCCACGCCGAAACGCAGCATTTTTCCAACGTGCAGATAAAAATCGCGATTCGGTCTGCTGCATATTCGCCTAATCCCCCCTCGCTTTTTTTTTTTTTTGCCTTTTTTTCCAAACGAAAAGAAAAAACTCCCCTATGCCAATCAAAACGCAACTGGAGCACGAACAAAAATCCCCCCCCCCCCCCCCCCACGTCCACGCACATTTCTCCCCTTTAAAGGAGCAGACAATCGCGAGGGATCGGCCGGATTAAAAATAAATTAATTAATTAAAAAAAAAAAATGAAGCAGAAGCGGAGAACCCGGGCTGCGGCTCCTTCTCCCAAATATTTTTCTCCGAGCCATTTTCCCGTGTGGCACGGCCCGGCACGGCCACCGGCCGCAAGTTGCAGCAGGCTCCGGGCTGGAGCACCCATGGGTGGCCGGGAGAAGCCGGCGGCACGGCGCTGGCAGCCGCCGTCTCGTTGCATCCCCCCCGCGGCAGCCCCCCGAGCTCCCCGCCTTTCATCGAAAACTAGATGATGATTGTGTCATTTGAGGTCAATACATTTGTTCAGCGGGGGAACCGCGAGGCACAGGCTGGTTTTATAACCCGGCTGGATGGAAGGCTTCCCCGGGAAAAGGGGGCCTCTGAAACTCCCCCACCACACCGCAGGAAAAAAAAAAAAAAGAAAACAACAACAACAACAACACACAAAACCCCAAACAAATCCAGCATTACATTTCTTTTAAAAACCGTATAGCCGCAGAATTAGCTATAAACTTGACATTCACTGCCATTTCCTAAAATTGGGAGTCAAATGATATACGTTATGACCACTTACGTATTTCTTTTGAATTATATTCCTCTTGGGTCTTTCTTTGCTCATTCTGGTATCCAAATTCTGATTGCAAAAGGGGACAATTGCTTCATGAATTAAAGCCGCGACAATTAAAAAAAAAAATACCGAAAAATCCTGGGGGGGAGGGGGTTGTTTGTAGTGGTATCTTGTAATCCGACTTTTCTTTCCTCACAATGTGATTCTCCTAGCAATAAATCCGAGGTATGGGGGACGAAAAAAAAAAAAAAGACGAATGCGAAGGAAACAAAAAAAAAAATTCACTTTAGTGAAACATTATAATGGAAAATTTCCCCCTAAACACAAAAAACGACGCCCTCGATATCCCCTTTTTTCCTTCTCGAGCCACCTAAGCGATCTGCAGGTCCTTAGTGTCAGAGCCGTAGTTACATCTTGGAAAAGGAAAGGGACTGAAGGGAGAAGATAAATAACAAAAATGTTGGAAGTCACGTTGGCGCTGCTGCAGCAGGGAAAAGCAGCAGAGACAACTCCAGCAGCAGCAGCAGCAGCAGCAGCACCAGCAGCAGCTCCAGCAGCAGCAGCAGCAGCAGCAGTGAGGGCTGCACGCACTGTGTGTGTCTCTGCTCCTCCAGCTCCCCCCTAACCAATGAGAACAGCTCTCCGCCAGCAACTTTAAATGGACCTGGGCTGCCTCTTTTTTTTTTTTTTTTTATAATATATATGTCTGCGTGTGTGTGTGCGCGCGTGTATATAGATATATATACAACACACAGGCACACGCACACACAGCCGGGCACCGCTTAGGGCATGCCCGCAACTCCCAACCCGCACGCCAGCCGCAGCACCCGGCCCAAGGTCGCCGCTGCGAGCCCTGGGGGGGAATTTGGCGACGGTCCCTCAGCGCGCAGCACGCTCGGCCTCGCCGCCCTGCCCTGCCCCCTCCCCTTCCCTCCCCTCCCCGCCCCGCTGCCGCCGCCGCCTCCTCTCCTTTCCGCTCCGGCCCTGCGCCCGTCCCCCGGGCTCGGCCGTGCGCCGGGGCCCGCCGGTCGCTGGCAGCACCTGGCCTGGCCGCGGGGCTCCGCGCAGGGCCCGGCAATTGTCCTCGCTCCGCGGGAAAGTTGTAGTTCCCTCGCCACAAAATGGCGGCGCCGGCGAACTACATCTCCCGGCGTGCCTCGCGCTCATCCCCCCCCCCTCCTCCGTGCACCGCCGACCATTGGCTGCTCGGCGAGGAGCGCCCCCCCCCCCCCCCCCCCCCGCGGCGGTCGGTGGTAGGGGCGGGGGCGGCGCTGAGGGAGGGGGCATGGCGCTGAGGAGGAGGAGGAGGAGGAGGAGGGGGAAGTTTATGGCCGCAAGGGCGGCGGGAGGCTGCCGGCAGGGCGCCGGGATTGATGTGTCTGGGTCGGGGGAGGGAGCGGCCGCACGAAAGTCGGTCGGCCCCGGTGTCAGCTCGGGACAGGCCGCCTGGTGCGCCCCGGAGGTAGCCTGAGGTCACCACCAGCACTCCTCCTCCTCCTCCTCCTCCTCCTCCTCCTCCTCCTCGTCCCGTCCCACCGGCCCGCAGTGCGTTACCTCCTGCCCCACACGCAGGGGTGGCTGCTGATGCGATTCAGGACCGGAATTTCAATAAAGAGCTATGAGCTGCAAATACTTGTGGTCTTTATGTGCGCGTGTGTGTTTTTGTACGTTTTTTTTCCACCAGCGCAAAGAGGAGCATGCGGAGTCACAGAAAGGACAGCAGTTCTGGACAGGGCTTTGCATGGAGAGCCGGGGGCAAGGTTAATTGGTGGCTTCCCCGGTGAAGTATCAGGAAGACTCCTGTAGTCAGTGGCCATTTGTGCTTTTCAGTGTAACTCACTGCAAACTGTGAGGGAACGTACCTCTACCATAACGCATACAGTTATGTATTGCTTCAAACACGCTGCCATGTTCTCTAAATGCAGTTTATGTTCATTCAGCTCTGTAGAGTAATACCTCCGCCCCACAGATGAGAAAACTTCTGTGTAAGGCCGTTGAATGACTGTCCTTAAAGTCAGGAGAGCTGAAGGCCCAGGAGTCGCCAGAACTTCAAGTCACTGGTGGCTCCTAGTCCACTGCTGTAACCCATGAGGCCCTCCATCCAGCTTTTCTCACACACGTATGCAAACACAGCATTCTCCATTTATCCTAGAAACAGGACCCAAATGGTGTTTGAAATGCTAAATGGAAAAAATCAAGTTAGGCAATAACTACTTAATTTTTACTTTGCTTCTTTGTGCTTACCCCTAACGATTTTAGGCGCTTTTTCTAGTCTTATTCGTGAAGTAGTTAAGCTGAGAGAAATGACCTTTGCTTGGCCTCATCTAGTATCAAGTTTTTATGGTAATAACTACTTGTGATCAAGGTAATATTTTGAAGCCTTTACTTTAGGCCTCTTGTAGGAAAATATACATTATTTCAAAGTGTCAGTATGAAGAGAGGTTTTTTGTTCCTTTAAGATGGAAATTTGTGCATTTCTTTTAGTTATGCTGAGCTCTCTGCCCTCACTGTTTTTTATTAAGGTATTTATGTAGCTTGAAGGCCTAGGACATATTTGGAAGAAAACACTTTTGTCTCAGGTTTTCTTCAGTTAAGAACGGTGGGTCTGCAACTTCTCTTTCTCTAGGAGACATTTCAGAAAACCGTAAGAGGCAAATACAGTCAGTTGTATATTTCTAAGTCAACAATTAAGCAAAAGGTTCTTGTAACAAACCTACCTCCCTTTTCTCAAATAGCATAAGGTAGCAAAACCAACTTTTCCTTGTACACACGCTTTAGAGATTACTTTCTGGCTGTTCTTATGTCTTGCTGCTGCTATGTTTGCTACTGGCTTTTGTGCCATGTGTTGAACAAGAGCTAACTGTCAGTGCAAACTAATGAATTTTCTTCTCAAGGCTGGATGACAGAAACCTTTTGCATAGATCCATGGCTGTATTCACATATGTGCGCTGTGTTAGAGAGCATCATACTATGTATATGCTCGGTATCCTGTTTCTGCGTTGGATCTTTCCCTTCTGTTTTAGCTTGTGCGCATTTTGTAGACTGACCCTTTAAATACTGAGATTTGACTGGTTTAGAAAATTAATTAAGTTCTGATACAATAGAATTTAGTACTACCAATACTGATGTCAGTATTTGCCATTACAGTAGTTCACTTTCATTCTTTCTTTATTTATTTAGCTTTATTTTTTTCTGGAAAGCTTTAATTTTTAATTTGATGGTGAGTTTCATATCCTGGCCACTTTCAACTCTAGTATTTCTTGAAGATGTTTAAGTACATAATGTTAACGTGGTAGAGTTTCCTTTTGTGTATCTCATTAATTTTTCCATTGAACATAATTATTTTACTAGGACTTACATGGATTTATAAAGGAGCCCAAAACCTGGATTCCTGTGTTTTACAGTTATTTTTTACCACTGTCCAGAATAAACCTTTCCAGCAACTCACAGAGAACAGAACAGGCTCAGTGTCCTGAAACATGATAATGTAGTTCAAAAGGCTTTGGGATTTCTTGGGGGGAAGGGGAGGTGGAGGTAAAATTGTGGGTTGTTTGCATGAGAATAATTCGTTTTATGCATTGTGCATTTGGACTTGTGTATACTAAACATCTCAGGCGCAGTTACCTCCAAGAAATAGGTGACATGTGGGCACTTTCTAGCACATAAGATAATCTTGTAGTACATAATTCCAGTGAAAACAGGAAGCTCCATTGAGAAGGAACCTTGGTGATACCTCTCCAGCTACTAGAGCTTTCATGATACTTACCTACTTCACATCTCAACATAGGTAAAATCTCTTTCAGAGTTTGTAGGAAAAGAACATTCATCGCAGCTGACTTATGTATGACTACTTGTCTTTTTTAATCAGGGACTATTGCTTTTGATACTGTTTTACTTGGAAGGCATGTGTAAATGCAAAATATTTTGCAGTGTCCTCGGAGTTCTCTTGGGGAAAGATCTTCAGTAAGGTAACGGAGAAGGTCCTGGTATGGTTGCTGGACAAAATTTTAAAAAGAGTATGTAGTTCATAAGGCAAATGACAATCTACCGTAAATCAAAGAACAGTCATTTGAGACTTCTATTTTTTCCTTTTTGGTCAAACAGATAAAACAATAGGCACAGGCAGTACGGGGAAGGCAGAAAGAATGTATAGGGTGAATTCACGAGCCATAATTCACCAGTCAGCAAACAAAGGGCATGATGCCAGACAAGTTCAGCTATAAAAGGAGCCTTGTCTTGGGGGCAGGCTGTGATTGTTTGTGGACAGATGGCTGCTTACCAGTTCATAAAAATAACTTCTGGATACCTTTTCCTCAAATGTGGCATATTTACCTGAATTATGCCTACTTAAAAAAAAAAAAGTCAAGATTAAATTGTCTAGTGTTTCATAGTTTGTTTTGTTTTGTTTTGTTTTATCTGAAAAGGATGCAACTTTGCCTTCTGATATTTAATCCCTGTGTGCATAAAAGCAAAACCTTTTGTAAGCTAAGAAGGACGAGGGTGGGAGTAGGTTGGTGGTTTTACACTGAGGATTACAGAACTTGCTTCTAACCCTCATTCTTCAGGTTGGCAATCTTTGGAGATACAGTAATGCACAAGGAATTCCTATTTTCAGAAGTTTCAGTGGCTTCCTAGACACTTGATGTACTGCTCAAACTAGGTTAAAGGATTATGAAAGTAGTCCGCCGGGTTTGTGAAAATCAAAGACATTTCCACACAGTTGCTTTTTTGGTGCCATAAACAACACCACCACTTATGTATCGCACATTTTGTTTTGTGTTTGAGAAGACAAGAACTTTACCATAGGCAAACAACTTTCTTGTAGCAGGTAAGAAAGCTGTGAAGACAATCAGAGAGGGGCCTCTTCCAGTAGATACCCAGAATGCTGAATTTTCTGGAGTAATTCTTGCCTGTGGTTTGAGTCGATGTCAGTATTCCTGTTTCCACATCCCCTAATTTGAGTTTCCCTCCTCTTTTTTGTCATGTTTTAAGCACCTTGTCTTTCTTATATTCATATTCTCCTCATTGTTTTCCATCGGTCTTGTGATTCACACAGCATACTTGTGTAATACTGGAGTAGAAGGTTGAAGATAGTGTTACAATACATATCTAAGAGAAAAATGGCTACTGCTATGAATGAATCCCTTATAGAAGAGGGAAGTAGTACTTCCTTTTGTTCTTTCCCATAGGGAAGTAGAGACATTGTAGCCAGTTGCTGGCAGGCAGTTTGGCCACTTCCCCACAACCTTTTTTACTTCATAGTTTGTGAGATGTATTTATAAAACACAAACATAATGACCATCCAACATAGTTACCTAGTGCACGCACAAGGTGCTGCATCTGCATCTGAGGATTCCAAACAGGCAACTGCCATCATGCACTTAATTTCTACATGTGTCGTGGATTCTGTATCACATGCACAATGGGTCTGGATTCAGGCGATGCAGATTTATGCATGTGATTTAAAGTCCTCTCAGCAATTGAGATATGGTGCCTAGCATCTCCTGGATCCTTGCGGCAGCCTTACACACACGTGCAGGCAGACACTGCACAGATGGTTAGAGCGAAAGGATATTAAAGTGGCTAAGTTAAGCACTGAAAAGTTACAAAATGCCAGAATTAGGAAATGCTTATGCAACCTTAATTCCATCCATACATCTGTATATTGCTTTATAATAATCTTAAAATAGATTGCATACCTTTCCCCCTCCCCTCCATAGGATGATTGTTTTTTGTACAGCGTATTAAGTGAGTCTGCTCTAGGGATGAATTAGAGTGCATGCTGAAGGAGAGTGTTGTCTGTTAAACTCTTACCCTCGTGTGTTCCTATGAATGCAAGATGGGAAGACATAATCTCATTGTTAAAGCTGGAGAAGTTGATTCTCTGCCAAGGAGCGTAATGCTGGATAGGCCATTTACATCAATCTTTAATAGCGGCCAGGTCAGCACTACTAATTTGTACGTAAATAGCTACAGTTGTCAGATGGGTGATGAGTTGTGACTTGTGGCCATCACAGCTCTTTGATCCAAATCGCCTAGTGTGCAGGATACTTTGTTCCCCACTTGAGAATGTAGAAGAGGAGATGGGGAAATAAATATATCCGTGGTTGTTAACGTGTTCCTGTTGTAGGTCATGCATTGTGTTCCTTATTTTATGGGTTCTCTTAGGACTACACATGCATCTGCACCAAAGGTTGCTGGAAGCTGTATTTTTTGAGTACTCAAAGAGTATGCAGTGCACAGTACTCACAAGAATTGGGCTTTAGGTACTTTCAGACTCTTCAGATCTTAATTTCTCACTGCCTCTGGACAATCTGTAAACTGGGGCTACTATTCTTTTATTTCATAGAAATGAGGAAAACATAGTGCTTGTGGACAATCAATGATGTTCTTAGTGTGAGCACTGCAGAAGAGGCAGTATCTCTTCACTTGTCTCTTTGTCTGCTTTTTCTCTGCTGAATTCAGTACTATCTCAGCATTTATTTTCTTCACGTTTGATTTCACTGCTTTTTATAGCTGGCAATGTAAGGGTGTTTGTCCTTGCGACATTGTTCCGTGTTTACTGGAGTTTGCTCTGCATCAATTGAGAAATAGGATTGTGGGACAGTAGCTCTTCAGGGGTGTGAATGCACATAAGCTTGAACAAGAATGGTCAAAGCGGTGAGAACTTCTCTTTTTTTTTTTTGTTTCAGTACAAGTTGCTGCACAAACTCAGAAGTTTGCGTGAATGTGAACAATTTTAGTCGAGTCAGTAAATTTAACCAGGCTATTAAATTAAAGTAAGACAATTTTACTCTGAAAGAAGAGCTCAACATGGAAGAAGGGGAACAAGAGCATGTCTTAGTGGGTGGAAGAAGGAATTGAGAGCATTATTCCACCCAGTCTTTCTTCTCTTTTTCTCTCTTCTCTTTGCCCATTTGAAAGTTTGTATTTCTCTTCCACCGTCTTTTCTCAAAGCCTTGTGAAGAGTGTAATGCTTACTTTGAGCCACAGGGAAGATGAGGCTAGTGGGACCGGTGCAATGTAGTTTGTGAGCTGAGCATGGTGTTGTAGCATGCTAGAGTTCATCTTTGTAGGCAATAATGATTCTCCTCTCAAGCATTGCACACACCGTGTTTTCCTCCTGTAAAAAAAAAAAAAAACAACAGCCCAGTTGCCCACAGCTGATTCCAGCTGATGAGTAGCGTGGAAAAGTGGTGAATGAGGCCTCAAGCTTGGCTCCAGCACTGGCAGTGGTAGCACTGCTGGTGTCCAGTTTACTAGCCAAAGTTTAGCCATCATTTTCCCTTGTACCCGGCCATAAATTTCACGCATTTGAAACACTGTTTGCATTACAGCTGAGTATAATTAATTTCAAGCACAGTGGAGGCTGTGTGAAGTTTTTAATAAAAGGTCATCTTTGTAAATAATCAAGTAATACAAATAGAGTGGGGGCTCCTGCTGAAAAGACAGAAACAGCAAGTTATTGCTGTAGCCTTAAGGAAGCTTATCAAGCAATTCAGTGTTTAATAACAACACACATAATACCTACATCTTGTAAGGTGCTGGATGGTCCCAGCTTCTTTTGTTATTTGACCAGTTTTTGTGGTATGCCAGCACCATACAGCATTAAGACCCTGAAATCATTATGCCAAGAGCAGAGGGAACAAAATAAATTACAGGAACAGCTAACTTGGTTTTGGTAATATCTTTTATTGCCCAAGAACTTGGATATGTTTATTTCTTGCTTGTGATAGCCAATTATAATAACTCCAGTGGTGGTTTCTGTTGTTTTTATCAAATTTGCAGCATGTGCTGGCTTTGGACGCACATTTGCAAAGTCTTCTGCCGATGTGAGCTCAGACTGGCTTTTCTGGAACTGTGTTCTAATTTTTGTTTGGTTCATGCTATGGCTTCTATCATTGCAATGCATATGTAAGCACGGTTGATGCTGATGCAGTAGCTTACTGTGAGAGGCTAAGATAAAACACCAGCTGTTTCTGAAGACCTCGCCTGCTGCTATCAAGAGGTTCAGGTTAGCAGTATTAAGTGTTACAAGGATCTGTAGGACCTATGTTTTGAACTGCTTTCCTGAAGAGAGGGTGGAAATGTACATGCCTGGCTATTTTTGGAATCAGTCTTTCTTGAGTGTGCTTATACTTTATGAAATGCGAGCTCGGGGAATATGGATAATAAAGCTGAATTACTGTCCTTGAGTGTTTGTAGATTAAGGATATTGGGCATGAGTGAGTTGTGGCAAAAGCTGAATTAGGTTTAAAATAACAGCAACAACAACAGAGAGAGGATGGCCCAATCAAATGCCGGTCTTGTCAACGTAATTCTGAAGGGATTCGGGTACAGCTAAAGATTTGCTTCCTTCACTGATGCGGACACAGTGCACCAGGAAGGCATCAGGCCGGGTGAAGTCGCCAGCCAGCCAACTTCCAGGATGCCTGCTGCTGACCAACCCACAAAGACGCAGTTATCTCCGAAACAAGCTGTTTGTTTTATTTCAAAGCCCCAGTGGGCCTGGCTCCTTCCTGCCCAGCAGCAGAGCAGGCTCCCTTCTTGCTCGCTGCCTGGTCTGGGGAAGTGATTGCTTGCTGGCCCGCGAGAGTGGTTCTTGGTAATTGGCTTTCTGGGAGTGCTGTGTGCGAGTATCTGGCTTTTTTAATTGTTTGTTTTATTAAAGTTTGTTTATTGAAGCGAATATCTGGTCACAATGGAAGCATGTTTTTTGAAGCCTGTGTATTGCCAAGAGAACAGGGTAGAGTACGGATCGGGTTATTGCTTCTCCCAGATCAGAAGTATGCACGCAGCTCTGCAGGCCCCGTGGGCAGTGTCCCAGCATCTCCTCCCTTCCCCTTTTTCTAGGCGAGTTGTGCTGGTTCTGCTGTAGCCGTGGGTCCCAGCAGCTGTGCAGGTGGGATGGTGAGGCGGGAGTCACTTCACCCCTGGCATTTCCAAAAAGAGAGGTTTAGATCCGTATTGCAGGTTGCAGTGTGATACAAGAGCCCCAAAGCTAATTTGACTCCCTCTGCTTCATCTCACTGAGGAGTAGAGAGGTTGGGCTGAGCTCATTTAGCCAGCTGAAAAGTATGGTTGTTTTCTGTTAGATTACTGCCCTACAATGGTAAATAAGTGCAAAAAAAACAAGTCTGCTTCTAGAACCCAAGGCAGTTTAGCCAGCTCTGCAGCATACATATACACAATTAGTTGCGTTTGTTAATTAAAAAGTTTTCAAAATGCCAGTGTGACCTGTATATTAAAAGTAGGCTTGTCCTTTTGAGTTTCTGTGCCATCCTCACTTTAGCTGGCAGGGGAACACGTATTCCTGCAGCTGCTGTCATTAAGAGCGTGGGCAACAGCCCCAGTAGTCCTTTCTAGTAAGTGCGTGCCTGGTAATTTATATAACCATAATATGCATCTTGCCTACCTGGACCATGAGATGGCTCATCTTGTGAAGCAGGGCAGATCAATTTTAAAAACAAGATAATCTTGTTTAGGATTTAAGGCTTTTGGAAGCGGAGCATCTCATGACTGTGTAATTATATGTTTGTATGTTGTAGTTTCTCTGCATGGAGTGTAACACAAATAATCTCAAGCTTTCTTAGCAAACAGTTCAGGACTAGGGAATTGTGTGGATGAGGAAATGGCGTGGGAACAGACTTACTTACCAGTGAGTCAAAGGCTGGAATTCCCTCTATAACCAGTAACACTGTCTGGCAACTTACGTGCTCAGAGCTGCAGTGGTTTGGTTTGTTGAAACACTTCTCAGTGAGACTGGTTTCGTTCAGTCTTATTGCTAGCACGAGCTTTGGGCAGCTGAGGAAAACAACTGTTCCTAAGGAGAAGCATGAACTGAAGGTGTGAGGTTAAAACTAAATACCTTGCTGTCCTGAGGAGAGAGCAGTAGGGAGATGGTTTTTAAATCCTGTTTGTGGGATTTGTGTTGTAATTCTTGAGCATTGGGTTCTGTATTTAGAAGAGCATGTAGTGAGGTCTGTGTCCACAGGGACATGCATGTGTAGATGCCAGTGTCCATATAGCCACAGCAGGGATTTCTGGTTGGTTGGTTGGTAGCTTGGCCCGGTATTGAAGTGATTACACTTTAACTTTTCCTTTTTTTAGCTTCACCTACATGTTTCACCCTTGCTGGACACCCAGACATGGCACCTTGCTGTGATCCAGCAACACAGCTGGATGACTTAAGATTTCTGAAGGGAGGATTTGAGATGGACGTCTCTGCTCAGGAGAATTTGTCAGTGTCACATTGCTCCTTGTCCCATGTGCTGCAGGTTGCTGTGTTGCAGGGCGTCTTCTAGATCGTGAGTGGGGTCCCGGCAAGGGCCAGCTGTAGGGCCCTCTGGCAGTCAGGGACTTCGCCATGCCCAGAGCTCAGGTGTTTTCCCCCTCAGCCATCTGTGGGGAGAGAATTCCTCACCCGTTCAGGTGGCAGATGTATGTTGGGACAGTAAGGATGTGCGAGATAAACAGGAAGGGTTGCTGTGCTCTTTCATATCCGTGATGGTCACATCGACTGACTCAGAATGGCCAATGGCTGAGGACTGCTGTCTGTCATCTCCTGCCCTTTGGCACCCAGGCTTGCCTTTTCCTATCTTGCTTTCAGTCTGCCCCCTTAAAAAAAAAAAAAGGAAGGAAGGAAGGAAGGAGAGAGAGAGAAGGAGATAAAGAGAAAGAAGGAAAAAGAAAAAGAGAAGGAAAGAAGAAGAGAAAGAAAAATAGAAGGAAAAGAGAAAGAGAGAGAAATAAGGAAGGAAGGAAAGGAAGGAAGGAAGGAAGGAAGGAAGGAAGGAAGGAAGGAAGGAAGGAAGGAAGGAAAGGAAGGAAAGGAAGGAAGGAAGGAAGGAAGGAAGGAAGGAAAGAAAGAAAAAGAAAGAAAGAAAGAAAGAAAGAAAGAAAGAAAGAAAGAAAGAAAGAAAGAAAGAAAGAAAGAAAGAAAGAAAGAAAGAAAAAGAAAGAAAGAAAGAAAGAAAAAGAAAAAGAGAAAGAAAGAAAGAAAGGAAAAAAGGAAAGTGGGGAAAAAAAGGAAAGCAGGAAAGAAAGAAGGAAGAAAATGAAAGAAAGAAGACAAAATAAAGAAAGAGCTGAAGGGACCTGCACTATTGGTTAGTTGATGCAAATTTGGCTAAAATACACAGACATATAGTTCTGGCTAGTGGTAGCTATATGAATAAACGTAACTACCCATGGCTGTGGTGTGGAATCAAGCTACTATAGAAGCAAAGCATGCTTTTTAATAGCCATGCATGGTGAAATAGTTATAAATGCATGACTATACAGTGTAGACAGGGGCTGATATATCACTCATTGGTACGTTTGTAATTAGTTGTAAGAACAAGGTTGTTCTTTGCATGTGTTCTTTCTTTGCTGCCAAGCATGACAGAGATATAACAATCTTATAACTTAAGCTTGTAATAAAATATTGTTGGTAACCTAGCAAAGAAATTTCTTAATTAAGTTTGCTATACAAAATCCCATAATGCTTTCTTATATATATGGGAGTTGTGTGTTTTTTGTTTTTTTCTTTTTTTTTTCTGGGACTCCTAAATGACTTTTACCTCTGAATATTATCAAAAACAAAATTTCTGATGTTTAAGAAATATTTCTGCATATTTTTTCCATCTGGCTATAATAGAGCATAATTTAAGGCTATGGGCAGAGGAGGGGGTAAATGATGCATGTAATGATTGTTTTAACATTTACAAGAAAATAATTTATTTAAATTGGATTAAGCCTTAATATTATCACACTTTTCTACCTGATTTAACATGGGGGGAGAGGGTGGAAGAAGGGGGAGAAGGTGATTTCATGGTAAAGTGTTTTAAGTATTTACTATTTTCTTTTCTTTTTGATCTTCCAGGCATTCTGCCCCACAGCCATGTAAATTTTCCTCCATCTGAATGTTCACTGCCGTCTTTTAGATTCCTCTGCTGACAGTGAAGAGGTCACGCTAAATCAAACTGACAGAGAAACTGGACATCAACTTTACCCAGGACGCCCAAATTAATTCTACCGAAACAAAAGGTAAAGGAACAGCAAAGAATAATCTGATTTTGTACATTACCAGTTTTAAGTGTTCCATTCATCACATTAATAACTCTGCTATACGTATTCAGAGTGAGGCAGAAAAATAAGTATCTGCTTACAACATGAGACCTCAGAGGCTTACAGCTTTTTTTCTGTCCCCAGCAGTTTTCATACCAGCCTAATTATTTCTGCTGAGAATGGGAGTCCATGTCCAAACTTTATCATCTTCATCTAATTCTCTTCCCTGCTCCACAGGAGAGGAATCAAGTGGGATAAATTCTGTATCCATATAGTCCTCAAGCTTTGAGTCTACCGATTGAAGTGTTTTGTTTATAATAGATGCTGGTTTGATGAGAAAAAAACTACTATAGCTGAAGGAGTTCCATTAGTGGCAGAACCAGCAAAGCCTGGTTTCCTATAGGTTGGTGTCTCATGGTCTGATGGTGAATTACAATTGTCTCTTTTCCTACAGCAGGGTCATTTGTCAGGTCTCTCTCCCATGTGGATTCTTTAATGTTTCATAAGGTTTAAATTCATGTCACAGCCTTTTTTTTCAGGTAGGGCACTTCTAAAATCTTTCTTATCCTAGCTATTTATTTTTACAAAGAACACGGGAATTTTGAAATCTCTGTGTCCCTACTACATTTGGTTGAAATAGAAAAAAATAAACTGGAAACTCAGTGTGTGACTGCACAGACTTCAATGTCATAGCAAACCAAGCAAAAATGGTAGTATCTTGCTAAGTGCATTGCCTGGTTTTGGTCTGCATTTAAATTCATACCTCCTGAGAGAAATAAGTTTGGATTACTAGTTAGTCACGTTCATCCTGTAGAGCTACTGTCATCAATGGGGGATGTTCTGGCTTTATGAAGCATCAAAGACCGATTATGTAAATTCTTATTAAAGTGACAAATTTCCTTCCAGTCCTATTTCCATTAAAGTCAATTGTAAGTCTCTCATTGCCCTCAACAGCAGCTAGATTTGCTTTTACAACTGTGATCAGTACTCAAGAGGTTGGGGCAGGCTTATTGCCACCAATGTACTGTTAATCATTGCTATGTAAACCAAGAAGACTTCTTTCCAATTCCAGTTTCAGTTTACAAAGCTGTGGGAATTGGAAATCTCATGTTTGTAAACTGAGCAAGATACTTTTCTTTATTATAGTGACATAATACTCACAGAACTCCATGATACCTGTTTACTGTAATACATTCATGTTTTAAATTTAAAAGCACACTTCAGATAAATGGAAGGTTAAATTCTAAACACATTCTTAGTATGTACTTGGGAAGAACAGTATCAGTGGAGTACTTTTCACTTTAAAGTTTATGAATTTCTTTTCTTCCCCTTAATTCTGTGAGGTGTCAGTACTGAGAAAGATGAATCATTTATTAGTGGGAGGCCTGACACATGATGAAATCACTATCTGACACTTCAGTGACTTCCAATGTTGTTCTGTGAACATTCGGCAAAGCACAGATGATATGATGTTGCAGTTCTGTGGGTAGTGTTTTCTTCCTTTTTTTTCCTCAAATGGATGAAGTGCTTTATCATCATAGTGTGTGAGAACTTCCCCATTTAGTATGAATAGCCTTTGACTATTATTAAGAGTGATTCAGAAGCTCTGATGTAGGGAAAAAATAGAACACATCTGCAACTGGCAGAGAAGATCTTTATGATTATATTTCTCCTGAGAATCAGTGAAAAAGCTGAGCTCAATGCACCTTTTTGTGAGGATAAAACAGATAACATTCTTGGCCTGAATGTTAATACAGTAGCATTCCCCTTATGAAGGCCCATGTGAATCTCCATTATGTTACAAATGAACTGCACCTAAGGGGCAGTTTTGGGCTGGCCACTAAATTACCCCCTGAACAGAACAGTCCTTTCAAACCAAAGACATTTAGGATATAAACTGGCATCTGACAATAAAATAATTGGCAATAAGTGACTGGCTGTATGACAAGAAACTGAAAAGTTTTATTTAAAAATAATAATCTCTCTCTAGTGTCTTTACTCCAGTAAGCAGTTATGCAAGCATATTGGTTAAACTTTTTGCTTTCCTGATCTTATTCCTGACTAAATTGCTCTCTCTCCCTCTTTTCCCCCTTCCCAATATAAATGTTTTCTTATAATTTATAGTTTGCTTCTCTCTCCCTCAGCAAACACTGCATTAGTTTCAGGTTATTAAGATGTTTTCCTGCCTCACACAGTTCAAAATCTGAGCAATGTTACTCCTGCTGCTTTCCCAAGCCACATCACTCCAACCATTCAGATGTGCTGCTCTAAGTGAAATGTCACAGGCTGGGAACGTGTAGGTACAGACTCACCTCCCAGGACCAAGTCTGTCATCTAAAAGGTAGCTTCAGGGTTTTCTTATAACTTAACTGGTTTCTCTTTTCGCACCCTCAGACGCTTAGTACTTTTCCTTGTGAATCCAGTCTTTCCTCTCTCATTCCTTGAACTTGGGACTCTTTTTCTCTCGTGTGCTTTATAGAGTCCTCATCAGTCTGTTGTCAGAGCATCTCCAGGCTCTAAACTGTGTTGGCTCTAAAGCATCCCACAGTTAGTACTGGAAAGAAGCAAGTGACTTTTGGAGGTAGTAAAACCGTCTTAATTACATGCTTGCTATTTGATATTGCGTGTTCCTCCCCATCTCTAAACGTGACAGCCTGCACATATCAGATGTGACAATGTGTGTCGGTAAGTCAGCAAGTACCAATCCCCTTTGCTTGTGGCCTGACTACTCAGGGTTTGAAGAAAGGCCTAACAAACTTCAGAAACGGAGGAAAATTATTTCCATTTCCAGTCCAAAAAGGCTCTGACCTTGGTCTTTACCATTTTCTTTCCTCATCATCTCTTCATGTTCAAAGCATCTGTCACATCAGGTTTGGATCCTGAGCTTCCCAGAGTGCCCTGGTTGTTGTGGGACGCTTGGGAACTTGGCTTTGCCTCCGAGAGGGAGCTTCCTCTGGTGACTCAACACAGAGTAACATTCATCAATATCTTTCCTGTCACAGGAACTCAGAAATTCCTTGTAGACTTTGTGGATCACACAGCCATTTCCACAAGACGAGGAAACCCTGCACACAGGTGTGTTTGAGGAGGTGGTTGCTGATAGCGAGGGGAGGCTGCAACCCCTTCTGTTCTGATGAGGAAGCTCTTTTTAGGACCACTCCCAAACCTGAGCCAGACCAAAAGAGCTAGATCAGCACAAGTACTTTAAATAGCAGGCATTGGCTAGCCCAGCCTGGAGTGTGGTTCCAGGGTTGTTTAAGCTGATCCAAACCAGAGATGCTGAAGCCTTGCTTTGCATCATGTATATCCCTACCCCATCTCTTGCACCAACACTGGTGCTTGTTTTGACTCTACAGGGAGCTGAAATGGGGAGGAAAGTGTTACATTTTTTCTTGTTAGTTGTGTTTTCTGAATCAGTTCAGCATGGGACCAGACAAGCATCATTGCTGGCGCAGGAAAAGGCAGCAGCTGGGGACAGAGGGACTGCAGCAGCCCCAGTTCAGGTCGGATTAGACTGTCGTGAAACCACAGTCTCATTTGGAGCACACACATGAGCAGCTCTGGGAGATTTGAGGGGACAATACCCCCAGGCAGGAGGGGGGGGCCTTGCAACAGTAATCTCTCACAGTAGCACAGCTATTCCAGAGAGAAGATGTATATACAGCAGAAAATAAATTATAGATAAACTCTCCAATCACATCTAAAATACCTAAAAGTTTATTGTCACTGTTCCGTAAAACAAGTTAATTCAACATAGGCTTAAAAGGTGTTCCTTTTGCTTCTATTTCCCCACTACTACCCCATGCCCCATCCTTTTTTTGTAAACCATAAGATATCCTCCTGCCATGGCCATGTTAGGTCATGGTATGATGGGCATCTTGCCAAATGAGGCTGATCTTATAAGCTGCTACTGCCCTGATTGTTGCTGGGACTGTTTGTCTGATTTTTAATTCACTTCTGTGGTGCCCTCATTTTTCCTGCCTGAGCTTGAAGTGGGAGTGTGTTTAGCTGTGAACTACACTGCTGCAAATTCATGGTCTATTAGCACCTTTTCAAAGCTCCCCTCTCTGTTCTCTGAAGAATTAGAACACAACTTAGGAAAAAAAAAAATAAAAAGAAATCACTCAAGGCTATAGCACAGTGTCATTGTTTTAGGCTTCGTTTCTAAAATTATTACTGAGATAGGTTTGTTTGTGTGCTTGTTTGCTTTCCCTGTACTGTATTTGGATTTAAAAACAACAGCATCAGTAATAAGATACTGATGAACCTAAGGTAGATGTGACAGCGTAATGTGGATAGTGCATATACAATTTGTCAAAGCAGATAAAATAACCCCACCTTGGGCAATTTTCAAAAGAAATACACTACAGTACTTGTCAGGTCTGGGTGACTACTCCATAAACATATTACCTGCTGGCATACAAATATCACTTTATATAAAGCAGTTACACAGTAAAAGAAAGGGGAGAGGCAGGGAAAGAACACGGATCTTGCAGAATCCTATGAAAAGCCAAGACCTCAAATAGAAAACTGCTAAAATAAAAATAATTCTAATTCAGAGATAGCTACATTTATGTGTAAACTACATGTCTTGATTTGTATTCCTCATATGATAAAATAAGTCATAATATATTTTATTGGTGTATTTTTGGGACTATATCTACTCTCATAGTTTGGGATACAAAATTAGGCTAGAAATAACCTCTTTTTCATTAGCACTACTAAAAATTTAAGAATTACTGCTGCAGTTAGGGATGCACACTGGCATAAATATCTTGCAGTACAAAATTACTAAAAGCTTCAGAATCAAAATCAAATGCCTGAGTTACTACACAATATCATCAGAGATATATTTTCTACGTTAAATATTTATATTACATATTTTATCTGTCAAGATAGATCCATGGATGTCTTAACTTATCTATCTGTGAAACAAGTAATGAAAGAATGATAGAGGGCAGTTGAATTGTGATAAGATTCCAGAATGTTTACCTGTATATGTATATATGAGATTGTTTTCTAGGATGGGAAAAACAAAACAACGCCTTTTATAACATACTCTTAGAAAAACACTATGGCACTTTCAGCACAAAGTCTGTGTGTTTGCAATACCAATTTGCACACAAATGCATCCAGACTCATGAAAATCCCACATTAGAAATCAAAGGAGACAGGTAGAATCAAAACTATTAAAATTGTAGCCAAAGAATGCAGTAGACTGTGTAAACCACAGTGCATTTAACATTGTGATCTTCAGTGGTTTACTTTGCTATTTCAGTGGTAGTTCCCAGGAGCATGGGCGTGCTTAGATCACAAGTCCACCACCTCCATCATTTATACTGGTAGGAGTCTGTTTTTTTGATTACGGAATGCAGAATCTTCTATTGAAGTCTGGGAATAATGTAGGAACACCTTATGTTACCCTGGATTTTGTATGTTAATTCTAAGAATATGTTGATTTCACTTAATTGAGGCTCCTGGAAGACGAGCCAACCAGCTAGCCAACTAACCCTCCCTCCCCCCAAAAAAGTCAGAGGAAAGGATGACTTAAGATAAGGCATTCATTTGTCACCTGAGAGTTGTTAACACAAAGCCAGCACTCCTGGACCTGAGCACCTTGCCTTTGTCTCCTGCTGAGCCTTTGGGACTCCCTTAGCCAGAGGGCTAAAAGCCCAGGAATTCACTAAAACAAATGAATTTGGCAGGATTGAAAAGGTTCCCTTTCACAACATGAAGGAACAATGTTCAGGAGCATGCTCTGGGTATATAAGGAAGTTCAGCATTACCAGTTAGCCATCAAAGGATTTTGCGGAGAGAGGGCTTTGTGTAGACTGTAATTTAAAATGTTATTTGTGTAATTTTCAATTGTTGCAGTCAATGAAGCTTTTCTTTTAAGTAGACTGTGCATTGGTGTATACTGTAACTGAGTAAGAAAAGGAAAAGCTTGACTTTGGGAAAGGTTTTCATTTTGAATGGGGGAAAAGCACACTCTGAAGCCAGAATGCCTTTGTCTATTGTATATTCTGTAACACCGCATCTGGCGTATACTAAACCATTTCCACACCTGGCATTTCTCATAGTTTACAAAAATGACAGACAGCCTCCAGTTGCCTGCCTGGTATGATGATGCCAGGAGAACCGGGAAGCTTGCTATCCTTAGGCTCTTGCTCGAGTGTTTTGACAGGAAATCATTCTGTTAGAAAATTTCGACCAGTATTTCCAGTTACAAAATCCAAACACAAGAATTTAGGTAGACCAGTCATGTTTGCTTTGCAGGACAAAAATGGCTAATGCACTGGACCTCCCTGTATGTTACTTTTTGATGAGTAAAGGGTTAGAATTGGATGGAAAGCAGACGTGTCATCTTGCAGTTCTAACTAACTTTTTTTTTTTTCTTTTTTTAAATCAAATAACATCCAAGTATATTCCAGGACAACTTACTTTCCTTCTTCTTTTCATGTATATACCTGCATCTGAAAAGATATGTATCTTCTCCCCTCAAAATTGATTAGAAACTGCCAGTTGCCAAAGAAGAGTTCTTGCATCTTTGCCACACTGTTGAAACATGGCTTTAAAACAAAGATAAGTGGTTGTCTCCAGAAAATATTCATGCTGACAGAGATAGGTGGGATTTAAAAGAGCCAAAATCTTTCTCTCTAGTTTCTGCTACTTGTTGTTGGCCATAAATGTGCTGTTTATTTCAGAACGGCAAGGGGAAGGTAAACAAGCTTCTAGCCCTGGACTAATGCATTTGAAAGATACTCAGGACAAGGGAGAGTGGACCGCAAGAAAGGCACAAAGGGTGTTAGTCATTGGAGACTCCTCTCTGAGAGGCACTGAGGCACCCATTTGCCATAGGAAATTCTTCACTCAGAGGGTGGTGAGGCACTGGAACAGGTTGCCCAGAGAAGCTGTGGATGCCCCATCCCTGGAGGTGTTCAAGACCAGGTTAGATGAGGACCTCAGCAACCTGATCTAGTGGGTGACATCCCTGCCCATGGCAGGGGGGTTGGAAATAGATGATCTTTGAAGTCCCTTCCAACTCAAGCTGTTCTATGATTCTGTGAAATTCATGATAGGTAGGTGTTTGTGGTCACACAAGTCTAGCCATGGTTTACCAGCATTGAGTTGGTATCAAGAAAAAGTGCAAGATAATAGAACTATTCTTGAATGAAAGCGCTCTGGAAAATTGTGATGCTTTTTAAGTTTCTAAGATAGTATTTCTTTTTAATGAATGACAACGGCATTGCTAACAGAAGTTTACTTCCAGAAGGCATCAACACTTGCACGACCTTATTGACAAATACAAAGATTCTGTTAAGTCACAGTGCGAGTGGCTTCAATGCATTTTCTTTGGGGAAAAAAAAAATCAACTCCAGGATGAAATGAATTTGCCTTCCAAACAATAAAATAGCTCAATCCAGGGCCTGGCTACTACAGTTCTATATAGTGATTTACAATCCGTTGAATGATGGGCTGTAAATTTACCAAGAACCAGGATATGATTGGCTTGTAAACCTTAATAAAACAATAAAAGCCGGCTTTCTGCTAACAAGTGTTTAAAATTCTGCCCAGCTAAGTTTAGGACATACTTAAGTGGGGAAACTAACTGACACAGCTATTGTATGACAAAGGATTCTACAAAAGTCTCCTCTATGAACACTGATTGAGAATAAAGATGATTTTTAAGTCCTAGAACAGTTATTCTATTTTGTGAACTGAGTAGATATTCCAGAATAAATGCATTTTCAGAGTATTTAGAAGACTGTGTGGTGAAGAACTTGATAATGCAAGTCAGAGACCAAATTATATCCTATGAAAGCTTAACCAGAGGTCAGGCTAATTTTAGTAATGCATAATGTAAATCAGGCTTAAAAAAAAAAAAACTATAATAAAAAGTTATCTTTATTTTTCCTGATTTTTATCAAGATAATTCCTTGCAAGGAATTTCTTATCATTTTTTATGTCAGTTTCCATGTGCCAAGGAAGAATATCCCTTTAAATGCTGCTATTGATTAGCACTCGGAAGTCCAATTGACTTTGGTGGGAGTTGCCTGTATTAATCAATAAGGGTATCAAGTTAATGAATAATTCACTTAACAAAACTGCATTAAAATAATACTAAAGATTTGCAAGACTCCTGTAAAGGAAAGTTTTCTCACATTCCTAACTAACTACGTGGAGTTAGGGCTAACATGGTCAGAGTGAATGGAGCTCCAGGAACATTGCTGCATCATTTTCAAAAAAATTACACATCCTGCTTCCTATCTTTATTTCCCAGTGAAATAGGTGTTAATAGCTGGAATACCACCTTGTAGCACTTTTTTTTTCCCTGTTCTTTTTCTTTTCACAGAATGGTTGAGTTTGGAAGGGCCATTAGGAAGTCATCTTGTCCAAACCACCTGTTGACTCAGGTCCACCTAGACCATGTTGCCCAGGACTGTGTACAGATGGCTTTTATTCTTAACCCTGGAACCCCTAGATATACATAACAGCAACTGACCTTCTGGCAAGAAAGCTTTAAAATATTAATCTTTGAAGATTATGACCACTGCTCACCTTCTATCAGAAGAGTTTTTGAGCGTTGCACAGATTTCTGGAACATGCCTATTTGATAATACTCATTTGTCTGCCCCTTCCAGGTTCTGACACTTACAGGTCTTGCATGCGGGTCTGTACCATCACATCTGAGTACAGCTTTGCGATCTAGATTCGTGTTTAATAACTTCATATTTTCCAAGATGATTTTCTGTCTTTTCGTAGCCTCCATAAGGAGAAGCAGTGCCGAGTTAAACTGGATGCATTTTACCTCTTAAACAAACTATTATTGGGGATTTATTGGAGTACTGATGTGCCTAAATAAGTTCTTTTTCTTGTATTTCTTTTAGTATTTTATTCCTTTTAGTATATTTGGAAAGCCAAACACTTTTCTGAAAACCAAAATCATAGAATCATAGAGTGGGTTGGGTTGGAAGGGACCTTAAAGATCATCTAACTCCAACTCTCCAAAGCTTCCTAAGAATAAGCCATAATCTGTAGGTATGATCTAAGTCAAGGTCTTCCAGCTGATCTAGGTAGAAGTTTTATGCCTGAAAGCTGTATGGTGTTAAGAATTTATCCCTCTATAGCCTGATAAATATACAGATGAGAATTATTTACACTCTAGAGATAGAAAAGGAGAAAATCCTTCTAACCTGTCTAGGAGATTTACCAACTGTGCTGTTTCACTTAAACCACTCTAGTCTTGGACAATAATCTGAGTGATATGCAAATAATTATCACATCAGGACTTTTAGCAAAACCCAGTGCTTTGTATTTGAATTATTAGAAGCTTTTAATGACTGGTATATAGTTAGTCACAAGACAGAGACATAGATAGTTACACATTTAAAAGGCTCTATTAAAGGCCTTTTTAGCTTTGCTGTGAATTTACAATTTGAGAATTTCCAAGAGAGTATATTTTCTGAGACAAATTTCATCGCCTTAGGGTAATCCCCCCCCCCTTTTTTTTTTCTTTAATGTGATTTGTCATGGTAGAACCTAGACATTTTCCATGTGGGTTTACTCTGTGCTTTCTGTGGCCTGCAAGGAATTAGTTTTAATTAATGAGACTGGCAAATGCATTGTTGAAATAGTCGTTGTGGCAGACACGCCTTTGTTTTAACAGTTGGGTTAAACAGCCCCTTTATCGGAGCTATTAGCACCTAATATTACTGTCTGATTAAAGATCATTCAGTGGATTATCCAGTCCCAGTGCTTCTGCATACCCCCAGACAGGTGCTCAAATAAGAAATTATGTTAAGTAAATTAGCACTAGTATCACATCCTGAATGGCTTTGTCTTGGCTGCAGAAAAGAAAAAGTTATGGGGCTGCTTGCGTATTTTTTGTCACTCTTAAACAGCGGGGTGACTTGTATAATCCCTGGAGATTTACATTGCAAAAAAGGTAAGATCAGCACTAAGGCCTTTGTTTTGTAGTTGACCTGGTCTTATCTCATCAGAGTACTGTGCCTTTCCTCCTCTTGTGTGTTAGAAGGATAGGTGTGCTTTCACACTAAAACCAATACTTTTTTTTTTTTTTGGCAGTGGAGGCAGCATATAATGTAGACTGTTTATCCTGTGTCTCTCGTAAGGTATTTTATTTTCAATTCATGCATTCAGACGGGGCTCATAGGTAAACTGCAAATAACTTAAGAAGGCAGGAAATCCCACAGGAGTCCACAGAGTATAGTTTACCTGACAGTTCACTTTAATGGGTGAAATTAAGCCTTCAAATTAATGAGCACATGTCCCCTGACCTAAGTGCATCCTTTTACATCCTTTGCCAGTCAGATTTCTGGCCCAATTGTGTTGGATGGCAATTTATAGTACTTTTGGTGTCCCCCTGAAAAGCCATGTGTCTGCAGGTTTGTTGTTGCTGGCTGTGTCCCGTCTCACCTGGGGACTGTTTCTGACAACAAGGCCTCAGGGGAGAAAATAGTGGGGTGATGACAGACAACACCCCAAATGGTTTGTGTGCCTTGGAACAGGAGCAGTGTGTGTCTTTCCCCTGTTGATTTCTGTGGCAAATCTCCATTAACTTTGAAAGGGCCAGGAGTTCAAAATAAGTTGCTGGGATGAGGACTAGGTAGGGCTAACATAACCTTAAGAACTGAGTAGAGCTCTTTGTAGGACATGGAGTTTTCTATGGGTATCTGTGAAAGAAGCGTAATAAAATAAGCACTATTTATCATTGAAGCGTTGCTCTTTGTTTGCTGCTCCCTTTGGAGAGGGTGTCAAAAGGACATGCTGGTGTCAAGTGGATTTGGACGTGTGCTACCTCACATTGCTTAAAAATATGTACACACAAAATGTCTCAGACTACATCTGCTTAGTTGGAGGCGAGTGTCTAAAGTGCCTGGGGGACTGTGACAAGAAAAGTAGCTAGCTTGGAGGCTCTAGTTCAGTCTTTCTCTAAAACAGACTGCCAAACAGACTGCCTCTTAGGTTAGAAAGGGAGCTTTAGAGTTGCAACACAACATTATGAGACAAACCTCTTCCCTCCAGCCACCCCCCACCCCCCAAGTCCCTGAAGCATCCCACTCTTCTAAAAGATGCGTTAGATTTATCAATAGACCTTTCTTTACTCAACTTTGCTGCAATTCCTTTTGGGAAAATTTGGATTTTCATCAAAGACACAGAAGACTATAAAATTGGAAGCAGATGTGAGGTTGGATTGGATAGTCCTGTGGCTGTTTCTTTTGTGGAAGCACTTTTGAACAAATCCAGCCTTATGTGCTTCTTGCTGTCTTGCCCCATGCAACTCTCTTGCCTGCTTTTTACATTTTCCAGAGAACCAGGAGGTGCAGTGCGAATAACTGATGTAAATGTAAACTTCTTCCCTATCACATCATCTGTCTCTTCATTTTCCAACTTTTCCTGTATTCTTTGGAAAATATGTTTAAACAATGCCCTCGGTATTTTGCATTGTTAACAAAATACAAGGAAATAAAATCGGTGCTCTGCACATGGAGACTGAATTTAGTAATGTTTACTAGTACTTTTGCTAGCCTGGATGAACTTTATACCTGGCCTGTATATGATGCTTTAATTTACTGGCAGGCTTTAATTTGTTGAAAACAAGCTTAGGGCTCACTTAAAGTCTGTATTCTGTCATAGCGATGGTGTTATTAATGTAATTGATGAAGTAGGGGGAGGAGTACAATTTTCAGGATTTTTTTTTTAAAAAGTGCATTTTTCTGCAGTGTCTTTGACGCCACATGCATTGTGCTGCAACGAAAAGAGGAGCTAAGCAACAGAATTGACAATATTGTTTATCTTTTGGTGATGTTTCTTCAGTTCTAATTTATAGCAGAACTATGCCTGAGACCAGTGAATTATGGTTTCACATCCAAAGCTTGCCAGAATTCATGAAGGCTTACCCAGGCTGTCCGAGTTTTTATAATCCTTAGCTCTGTGTTTTGTATCTGCAATATGTGGACGCGTAGTCTCTTGGGAGTTGATCTTTTCCCAGTGCAAGGCTAGTACCTTATGAAGAGAGTTTCTGGTGCTATTGCATTTGCTCCCAAAGGCAGCCTGGCAACTGCTCTGTTCCGAGCCTTCGATGCACTGATAACTCAGCACAGAAATGCTATGCTTTCACAGGGAATAACAACAAGCCTGGAGGACCTATCTGTGTTACTCGAGGGTTAGCACAGGGCAGGTTCACTGCTTCAGAGCTTAATGAATTGGTGGTTTTGCTCATCCTTTCACCTTAGGCTCCCATTACACAGCTATGCATGCTTTCACTTCCTAGGTATTCTCTCCATAATGCCCATGACATGCCCCCTCCAAGCTGCTTCTTAATTCATCAGGAATCTGCTCATCCCCCTCTTCAATCTGCCTAATCTCTATGTGTTATGCCTGCCGTTTCTGTGTCTTTTAAGAGCCACGCTTCTTCCACAGGGTCAACCTCACTTTGGCTGGCTTGTCTTCTTGATTTCTTCATTGGTGGTGCTAAAGAGAGTTGATGAGACAGGAAGAAAGCAGCAGGGATTGCTGAGTCTGAACATCACTTCTGCTAAGCTTGGAGCAGCACTGAAGCTATTTTAAACAAGGTGAGGAAATAACATGCCTTTTTTTTTTTATGGTAAAATAGCCTGTCTGAGGTATTGAAGTGTGAAATTCAGACCCTGAGATTTAACTATGGAGAATCACACGTGGGAGAGTAAAGTGGCAAGTTTTCAATTAAAAAAGTTATTTGAAATCTTCCTTATACAAATACAAATTAATAATTTTTTGGAATAGGTGCACATGCAATGTGATTGTTTGGTGAAAAGTGTATGTGTCTCAAACCAGGAAATCAGAATTCAGCCTTTACAGTGCAAAAGAGAACAGATCCAGTTCAGCCAGTGGATGAAGTTCATTTAAGGCTAAGCCCAGCATTGAAAAGTGCACGTGATGCCAGAAGATCTTCCTAATCATGCGGTTGCTTATTGAATCTCCATAGTTCACCATACAAAATAGTGTAGAGATGAAGTGTGGGTTTAAGTAAATGACACTCACCAAAATTTTGTAAAATGAATGAGGGTCCAGATTCTATTCTCAATCTCACCTGCAATTTCTGCCTCATAAAACAGATAAAAATTGGGGTGTAGATAAACTTTTTTTTTTTTTTGCAGAAATACAAGGTTACCTTGAATCTCTGACTCTTTTCTGAATGATTAACCATGAATCACTGTTTTTTACAAGTCTCAATGCATTTACCATATGCCAGGTGTCGCAAGAGCATGAGAACACTTACTAAATTGAAACTGGCTAAACAACTTCACACTGGCATCCCCACATGGTAGTAGGAGTTTTGAGAAGGAACTACTTGAGTTTAACCTTCCTAGTATGGATAAGATGCTCTCATCTTCTCGAGCGTAATTATCTTTCCACCCCCGCTATCTCATCCTTTCTATTTTTCCCAGTAGGAGGATCAAAAGAAAGTTAGTTAACTGCAGCATTCATCAGATAATCCAAGAGACATTAATCTAGAAGACAGTATTACCAAATAATTAATTCATGGGTTAATTCCATTCCTATTTATCTGATTTTCTTATGATTGCGAGTGTAGGCTTCTCAACCTAAATCTTTGTACAAAGGACTCGTGCTTGAGGAGAGTGGTCCTGGAGGGCAATGAAGAGAGAGGAGGGAATTCTGTGTTGTCTTCTGGACACTTGCTAGCAGCTGATGAATTTTAAAGGAAATTATTATTCTCAGTGTTAAGATAATACTTTATAAGTTGCTGAAAAGCTGAAAAAAAGAAAATAAAAAAGCAGAAAACAACCCTAATTTTGTACGTACCTGCAAATCTCTCATAAGGAATTATGCACTATGACTTACTTCCTTATTCTGGATTTCTTGTATTTCTCATGCCATATCCATCTTTTAATTGTTCCAGGTCACCTGTAATGGGTCACAAGTAAAGCAAATCTGGTTTTTCATCATTGCGTTTTCCCTTGTGCTGTTCTAACATTACCAGTGATATCAGTATTTATGTACCAAATGCAAACAACTTACAGGAGAGAATCACCACTAGAACACAGCCAGTGGAGCTCATAAAATGTGGTTTCCGTTGGCTTGGTGCGTCCTTTGCCCCTTCCCATCTTGGTGCACTACCTTGACCTTTCCGCACTTCTTTTATGGCATGCCATTACATAAAGACCAGCACGCGTGTTGTCTAGCTCAGCACTTTGTGTGCCCAGTACGAGCTGGCCAATTGGTTGCTGCCAACTGTAACAGCTGAGCTCTGCCTCTTTTTCCCTCAGAGCAATCACTAATTTGGGTTGGCCAACAGCTTAGAAAGTTTCCTGAGAGGGAGGGAGTGGGAAGAGGTAAACAGATGGAAGGAGGCAGATAGTACAGTCATTTAAGGCTCATTACTTACAGAACTCAGCTGAAAATGGCTGCCAGTGATTACTATGAATGAAAGTTTTATCTAGAATACAGCAGTGAGATGTCAAATGTGCCATGGCACCAGCAATGCATTTGGGCTGTGCAGCAGTGGCCTTTCCCTCCCAGCCACACACTTTAATTACAGTTCCAGTAACTTTCAGAATCGTTGTGTCAACAGTTGTAATAGCCAGCTGAGCTGGACTCACCATCTAAAGTCCATTTAATTCCTTGCAAGAGGTGGAGAGTGACGTGCGCAACTCGTGAGCGCAGCACGAAAACCTGTACTGCCAGAATTAGCTCCTTTGGTGTTTCTCGTGTGTTTGGTTCAAATTCTGGACATTTTCTCTTCTTTTCCCATCTAATTCCTGCGAAGTAGTTCATAGAATGAATACTAATTCCCTTCCTGCATCTTTACAAATGTGGGCTTCATATGCTTTCCCTGGAAGTGCTTCTTTCTTGCAGGCATCTACAGACTGTTCACCCTAACCAGGCAATTACACAAGGTTTAAGTAAGATATGACAAAATAGTTACATTCTGGTAGCTAGTTTCAAAACATTTTGCAACTGACAGTTTTATCTTTAACAACATACCATATATTTTCAGGAGAAATCATAAGGATACGTCTTACTTGGTATGTGGTCACTAGATGCTCTAGATAGGTAGGAGATACATTTGAGCTTATAGCCGTTTGGATGGATGGATATAGCCATTTGGATGGATGCTGCAGGTTGTGGTATGGATTGGGTGTCTAGGAAGGAAATGGTGCCTTATCACCACTGAGGGCCTTAGCTCAAAATTGCATTTTCCTTACATTCTGTTGTGATTTACGTTGAAATCTAAGTTGGGATATACTGTGCAGTACAATGGAAGGTGCTGAGTAAACAAACAAAGAGAAAATTCACTCTGAAAGATGGCAACTTTTTAAAATCTACACCTAAAATTAGGCTGATAAATAATACTTCTCTTGGTGGCTGAGCACTTGCCTTTCACTTCAAGTTACTTGGACCTGCAGGTGCTGCTCCCAGAGGAAAGTATGCCAATGGTAATTATCATTTTGAAACTAACCTTAAATATCCATGTTTGAAAATGTTTGCCGATATTTTATGCTTTAGTTGGATGTTATTTAAATCCAATATATTGATCACAGATTCAGGAATTTTGTAAAGGTGCCTGAAAAAGCTTAGTTAAACATTTAGGTTCAAAGACATAGATTCCAAGTGGTGTGGCAGTTTCTGTGTAGAGACGTGCCAAATGAAATACTGTGTGTTGAAAGTGTTAGTCAAATCCCTAGTGACCTTTAGCTCACATAATAAGGTTGCTATCCAAGTGTCTCTGCTTAAGAGAACTCGGCATTTAAATGTCCATTTAAAAATTGATTTGTTTGAATGATACTGTTCATCTTGTCTGAGGCCTAACACGTCCTAGAGGACAGTGAAAGGAGTGTTTCTCTTCTAAGTGTTGTCAAACCAGAAAGAATGGTTGTTCCTAAATTCTGCATATGTCAGCATAATAGAAGCTTAGTCATGCAAATCCTTATTACTTGGCAGTTCTGCAGCAGAGAAAAACAGCGTGTTACCATATTTTATCAGTGTTTGTAGTTGAAAGTATGCCTTTCATTGTTTTTTTTTTTTTAAGAACAGATGTCAAGACAATCTTGAAAACATAAACGAGTGCTAAAAAATATTTTCCTGATTTAAATAAAGGGGGGAAAAAACCTAGTTAGTTGAATGTGTTGGTCTTCATTTCCATAAAAAACATGTTAACTGTTTATATGCTTCCTTCTGTTTCCATGGGGGATGGGAGGACATGGTCAGGGGGATAAAACAGTTCTTCAATTAATGACAGATTTTGTTTTACTATTATTTAGCGATTCTGCTAAATGCAGTAGCATACTATGCAGTTCCAAATTATCAAGGGCTTCTTAGTTTTTTATGGAACTACAGTACATTGTAGTATTTTGAATAAACGTGCTGTGGTAGAGCAGTGATTTACTCTTGTAGTCCACGGACACATGAGAACCAAATTGGAGAAAAGCTGGCTTTAGAAACACTAGCAGAATAAGACAATGCCTTTTCCTTTCTTGTCTTTTCTTTTATGGAGTAGTGTCAAGGAAGTGTCTGGTAAGAGGAAGTATCTGGTAATTACTGTTGGCTGTATCCAGACAAATCTAGCCATGACTTACCAGGAGAAAACTGTCTGGGTCAAAGTCACTTACTTCTGAGCTAGATAGCTGGATGGTTTGGTTGCAAGTGAAGTTTTCCTCTCTGGCTTCCTAATGCAATTATCATTCCCCAACTTAGTGTTTCATATGTGGGAACGCGAAAGAGGGTTTAGATGTTCATTTTTGCCTATGTACTGTATTCAGATTCTCTGCTATGATTTTAAACGCTGATTACACAGTATAAGTCATTTAGTGCCTGTTTGTTTCAGATCATCAGAGAAATGAATGAGACATCTTAATGGAGCCTCGCTCTTTTGTGTAGGTATACAGAGAGTCATTGTATGCTGCCTGCCTCACCTGGTTTGCAGGCAGTCTCCTCAGAGGAGATATTAATTATAGGTGAAGCTGTGAATGCCACCTATACTTAAGCTTGCTTGACACTTTTCATCACAGGGCCCTGTTTTCAGTTGCTTATAAATTTGTCAAATGTATATAATTTGGACTTGATAATGTACAGACTGAGAGATTGCATATGACTGAATTTTTGTATCTAAAGCCTCAGAAAAAAACAGCTTTTTTTTTTTTGACTTGAGAACAAATTTAGAAGAAATGTGTTGAAAAGAACTGTTTCTTTCCATTTTGTTGCAAAAGGAACAGAGAAGGCACTCAATAATTCGGAGGTAGGAACACAGAAGAGACACGGTGGAAAGTAAATTAATTGGGGTGATTTAAGTGAAGCTACTTAATAACTACTATTTTCCAGGTTATCTTTATATGAACTCTTTATGCCTTAGCTCTTCACCTGAGAAAATGTAGGGAAGCTCATCCCATTCATAAAATCACGTGACTTTCATAAGGATTCATTTCATGTTTGCAAAGCACTCAAATAGTACAAGGATGGCATGACAGAAAAGTCAACAGACATTCATAATTTTGTCTTTGTAGCAAGTCTTGAGTACAGGTCAGTAAATAAGATCTGGTGCCTCAGAGAGGGCAATAGGAATTAAACAAAATGTTGAACATCCGTGTGTGTAATAATTAGTGTCTGGTCTGCCCATTCAATGAGGAAATGGCTTCAGGAAAAATACTCATGTCATCCATATTCCTGCATGCAATGTGTATGCCAAGGGGACTGAAATACAATTGTCTGGAAAATCTTGGAACATTGTAAGTTTTGAGTAATTGACTTGGTATCTGTAATGTTCTTTTAATATGATTTTTGGCATATAATTTACTATTTAGTATTGTCTGTAGCTCAAGCTATAGTGGAGGGAGACAAATGTATGAAAGTAAGGTAGGTCTACACTGAAGAAGAGAAACAGCAAATTATTTTCTTAAACCTTTGGATAACTTCCTGTTTTGTCTGCAAAATAGTATTTTTCCTTGGAGAGGAAAAAGGTGTTAGACATAGCAATTTCACTTGGATAGAAACGTCATCACATAAATAGCCTGCTGTGAATGACATTTTAGGCAGCTCAGTCAATATCCTGCCAGAAGAAACATACTCCCTCAAAAAACAGTTGTAAATTCAATGCATCCTTTAATTGGAGATATACTGGAATTTACTTATAATTACATATTACTTATAAAAGAGTGAGAAAATAAACTTTGCATTATTCTGAAGTCAGAACCATTCAAATACAACTACTAATTATCTGTTGATTAAATATTTGTATCATGTAGGGTTTTTTGTTTGTTTGTTTTTGTTTTATGCCTCCAAGGAATAGGAGATCTATGTTCTTAATAATTAGCATAAACACATAGCACTTTTCACTCAGATTTCAAAGAACTCTGCAAAAAGCAGAGAAAGGTGAGGAGCTTGTTTAGAGTGTCACAGCAGGCCAGTGTCTAAAGTATTCTGCCCATAGCCTGGTGCCTCCCAACATCTTTGGATCTGGGGTGCATTTTCTGCATGCTGTATCCTCAAATATGTCACATAGCATTTCCTTGCACAGTGAAATCACTTGGACTTTTCATCCTTGTTTCTAAGACTGTGAACTTGGTGGAAAAGTGTTGTGAAAGCTGACGAAAGCAGAAAGTTAGGCTGGAATAGGACTGTAGTTCACTGGCTGAGGGGCTTAGTCTCAACCTCATTAGAAAGCCAGCACATTTAACACAATTGCCACTGTTTAATTAGGAGGCATTTAAGGCTAAATATTCAAGGGAGGTGTTTCAGATTGGACCTGTGGTGCGACACAAAAAAGCAAGAAAAGCTTCTGCCCTGACAAGAAGTTGTGGAAACTTGCAGTTTTGTGAGCAGTGGAAGTTTAAAGGTATAGGCAGGCACGAACTCTTCCAGCAGCTGTGCTAGTTAGCTTAAACTGTCTAAGTAGTAACACCACTCACTTCAAGTGGCTTCAGGAGTGTTTCTATAAGCAAGCTCTGCTGGCAAATGTGAGGGAGCAGCAACCTCTGAAAAGAAGTGATGATCAACAGCTGGGCTGTAACCTTCCCCTGGCATGTCTGCATCCAGCAGGGAACATCTGTCCAAAGCCTGACTTCCAAAATTAACAGAACAAAGGTATAGTTTGTTTAACAAAATTGCTCGTATTAGCTAAATAATGGAATGTGCTTTGATTCTGCTGATGCCAGAACCACCCAACTTTTACTTTCCTTACCTAATTAGAATTAATTTATTCAGAAAGCTTTTTTTTGTTTGTTTGCCTTTGTTTAAGTGAAGAAAATAGAGCTTAGGTCATTTCAGGGGCTTTTAGCTTAGGAAAAAACTTTGACGATACTCAGAATTTTTGTTTTTCATCAAGCTGTTTAAGGGTCAAGATGATGTGTAAAAACTATTTAATGATAAAATTCTCCAAAAGCATGTCAAGATTTATTTGGTGTCTTTTAGACATGCCAAGCAGATGGGAGTATACACTGCTCCCATTAAGTGTTTGAGGTTTAAACACGTTCTCTTAAAAAATGATAGCGGTGGTAGAGACTTTTGCTTTCTACTTTTCAAGTCTTACTGGGTACTGGTATCCATTAATTTTTTTACTGCTAAAATGGCATCGTGAACTTTAGGTAGACACATTGCTCTTTTGATTTAAAAATGACCGAAACAGCACACACAACATTCACAGTACCGTATGAAAAGTCAGTGGTGGTTCTCAATGTCAGTAATTTGGATTCAGATGCTGTTTTCTACTTGTTTCCATAAATAAATGGGAACCAAGCTTGGAAAGTTAGGGCAAGTGATCCATGAAAATAATTCCTCGCCCCCTCAACACACGCCACTCCATGAGAGTTGTTCTACCTGTACTGGTGCTTATGAAAGTAGAGCACCTGCCAAAGAACTCCAAGATCAAGTTGAGTGCTGATTTTTGTACATCGTTCTTTTGGGCATTGCTTGCTTAAATCATGTGTTTGTTGGACATAGAATAAGCCAATGTTGAACAATCCTTGAAATAGCACAAACTTTGAGAAAGTGTATTTTGTTATACTAAAGGACACAGGCAGAAGAGGCCCTGTAAATACATCATCTACCACCAGAACACAAATATGTAATTTGATGGTATGTTTCTGTGGACAAGAGGAGATAGGTTATTTTAAACTTTTCTCTCTTACCTCCTACCTTTGAGGTTATAGCTGTAATGAAATACCCCAAATGTCATTTATTCCTTTCTGCGCTTTTTTGAATAAGAGTTTTGAAAGCAACAAGCAACATCTTGGGGGGAAAAAAAAGAAAAGGGTATCTGAAAACTGTTATGATTACTGCACATGGTGAAATAAGAATGAAAGTAAAAGAAATGAGATAAACAATGGCTAGTGAGAAGGCTCATATGGAACTGCTGAGTGAGGATTACTGATGCTTGGAGTTAAGTAATTATGAAACTTAGTGGAGATGAGCTGTCAGGAGATCTCTAATTAGATAGTGGAGTCATGTTTCCTACGTGCACCAAGAAGTGGTGTTATGTAAGATTTGGTAGGTTGTGCTCCCAGTGAAATGGCTAAGAAAATATATTGACTGCTAAAAATACATGGAAAGATTGTGGTTTTTTTTTGCTTGTTGGTGTGATCTGTCCAATTTTAGGTTATATTCAGCATAGTCATGAAAGAAAGCTAAGTTTTTGTATTATCTGAAAAGCTGAGAGGTGGGTAGATACCCAGTAGGTAGGGTTGCATCATGGTTTCCATTGTGTTGATTCTGCCATTTGGTGGAAAATGATCAAATTAACACCTCATCCTAACTGCTCTACTTTGCACATATCACAGAAATGATTGATAAAAAACATTCATTTTTTGTAACTTATTGTTTAAAAAATATCCTTTTGCACAAATCTATGTTGTTTTATTCTCTACTACTTTGCTTGTAGCTGTTGCTTTAGAAATGTATTTTTTTTATACTGCAAGGTGTTATTGGCTTCCGTCAGGTTATTCTTGAATCTGTAGAAAGTAATGGACCTGGGTAAAGACATACAATGTTCTAAACAGCTTTCCTTCAGGCTAAGCCATAGGAATATTTGAACAGGTTTTTAGCTGCTTGCAGAAAGGCAGTAATCAAGCAAAGCAAAAGCTGGGCAGAATCAGACCATGCAGTCTGAGACAGTGGTTCCAAATGCAGCAGTTGGTGTGAGCAGAAGAAATAAGTAAGATAACAAGCTGTGAGCATGGTTTACAAGTATGCAGAGAGACAAGACCCTTTGGGCCTTATGACTCACTGGACAGAGAGGCTTGGGCATGCTGAACAACGAAAGTGGCTGTTAGGGTGTGATTTTTACTTTGTGTATTTATGTACTTTGCAAATGATGTTGCACAAAATATGACCACAGTAAACACCTGTTCACATCAGCACTTTTTTCTTTCTGACTGGTGTAGCCCCATGGTTAATCTGCACACATGGCTATGTAGGATATGTATCTGGATGTCAGGTCATGGCAAGAAACCATAATGAAATATTCAATTTCTGAAAGAATTTGTGATACAACAGCCAGAGAAGCAACATTTAAAATTTTTCTTATCCTTGACATAGAAATGGAAATTATGTAGGCCACTCTTCACTCTTTAACGAAACAGTTGAGTGCTGTTTTAAGAAAGCTTATCTGTTACTTAGCAGAAGTACTGAACAGCTCAAAGATACAAATGTACATGAAGAACAGAACGGTATTTACATAGCTAAAGAGTGTGCAATTAGGCAAGATATCCCTTCACGTTGATACAATCCTTCCCAGGTATTTACCTGAGAACGAGTTTGTGTTGCAATAAATCCCAGCAATTTAGCTGCAAACAGCATCTGTGGAAAAGGCACGATCTGGCAAAGTTCTGGGTGGGTGCACTCAAAAGTTTGTAGTTGACTGTAAGCAAGTCTGCAACAGTAATTAATCATGAGGAAGTTAAAAAGGAAAAAAATGAACAGCACGTGAGTACTAAAAATGTTGTCAAAATACACCTTGGGGAAACAGTGATCTTTTATCATTATTTTATTAATAATATATATACATATTTATTACAGGGGCCAAAATGTCTTGTGTAATAAATAGCTGGGGTTTCCAGAGAAATCAGTGGGAGCTGTATGTGATTCTGAGGTCTGATGGCAGTATCTTAAATAGAAAATGCACTGTATCGTAACGACAGTGAAAATAACAGTGAATGCAGGAATGAAAAACGGTTGCAAGCTGTAACATGTCTGCATCAAAGTCAGCAAGGAAGAGGCATGTTGTACCCTGTGTTATTTGTAAAATAGAACATGATCATACAATTAAAGGCTTCTGTCATAATAGACACATGTAGGAAAAGCACTTCAACCTTGATACTCTCTTCATATCCTAGGCATGATGAGCCACTCTTTTTTTTTTTGGTCTTAATGTGTCATCAGCCCCATTGAAGTTATGGAACAAAATGAGAAGTCATGGTATGATCTGTTCTGTAATAATTGCAAAACACTTAGATCTTCAGAAAGAAGGATGCTCAAGAACTGTGAATTAACATTTATTAGACCAGGGTCGGGGTATGGAGAACGTTGTCATAGGCTCCATCCAGCTCAGACAGTTCTTGTTTAAATCTATCACATGTGAGTGGGGCACTTAAAGGCATGTTAAATGCCAAGTGTATGAAACCTTGTTGGATATTGTAAGCATGAACTGAATCAGGTGTAATCAAGATGCTTACACGCATCTTGCCCTCTTCTCAGCTGTATTAGTCTGCTGTCTGGGAGACTAACTGTGAATAAGGAAAATTTGGCAGTGGGGCTGGTTTCCTACACCGGTAAGTTGTAACAGACACGTTGGTGATGCTGCCTGTTAATTTAAAGAGCATTTAGCACTTAATCATGCTTGTATAGCACCAGCCAGGAAGGACACTGCTTTCTGCAACCTCTAATTGGGTGCCATCAGTAATGTAAGCCTAAGATTGTCCCAGTCAGCAACTGTACTGCCTAATCAGCACAAGCCTGTGCCCACTGGGGATCAGACATAGATAAGCGGAAAAGAGGGAGAGAGATCTGAACACGTCTACGAGATGAGCAGCATGTCAGTAGTGTAGAGGATGTCTAGATTTATGTGCTTTTTTGGCAGTGCTAGTGAGCTATTAATCATTTCTCATGAATAGGGCTCTTGTAAATCAGAGGTAGGAAACACATTTCATGGATAATCATGGCAAAAATGTCAGCTTTGCTATTTGGTCATATGCTGATAGGATGCTTAGCACTGGAACAGACGCAATCACACACACAAAATCAAAACAGTACTCTCCTTACATGAGAGGTAGAAAGCAGGAAGACACTAGGTAGCTGAACTTTTCATCACTATTTGAAAAGTAGGGAGCTATCGTGTAATAAAGGGAGACCAATCTTTTTTATTATTATTAAATTAAATTATTTTATTTTGTATATATATATATATAAGGTGAAGCTTTGCTAAAGGAGTCAGGATTGAGTTCTAGTCAGCATCTGGATATAATACAATACATATAAAAAGACACACTCTGCATAATTTTAACAGACGGCTGATCAGTTCATGGTCTTCCTTTACTTTTATTGCCCTGCAGTTTACCGTGTATGGCCCTTATGTGCAAATACCTCATTAGTCACTGGGTTGCATGTTTCATTAAGTATATGGAAAGTACTGTCAGAATTAAGTATCAGCAGGATAATGAGCGAGGGTGGGGTTTTTTAGCTTTATCACTGAAGGCAATGTTAATGGTGAATAAAACAGTGGAAGTAACTGGAAAGCAAAAAGCAGAAGATTCCCCCTTCAACTTGTGCAAGGCAACCAGCTCTTGTGTATTAAACACATTGCTCAAGGACTGACATTTAGAGAGCTCTTGGAAGCGCATTCTGCGTGAGGGAGGCGAAGGAGAAAGCCTCACCCAGGGCTTTTCAGTACATTACTTGCTGGAACCAGTCAGAGCTGAAAATCTCAGCCTAAATCAGGATTAATGCAAAATACTTCTTAGGTTAAATGTGATGGTGTCCTCAGTGTGCTTTTGGCTTAAGAAATTGTCGAATGCTCATTTCCTAAAGGGAATGGTGTGCCCCCCCGCACCCAGTTTGCTCCATTGGCCTCGAGTTTCTCTATAAATTAGCAACGTACAGAGAGAGAAGTGCTGTGTAACTTGTCCAAGTTAATGCTGGTCATGCCTGCACTAGGCAATGGCGTAGTAAATCATCGAGCGAGGCCGATAGTGCCAGCTGAGTACCACTGTGTTTTCAGACACGTCTCCTGGTTTTGGGAACGACTTTGGGTAGTGTCCGTAGGAGTCCTGCGCTTCACGGGGGCTGACAGGTGACTCTCCTGCACGGCCAACCCGAACACGCTGAATTAACAACCTGTGGGAGATTTTTAACTGCATTTCCTGGGAGTTGTGGGAAGAAAGTCCAGGAGCTTGAAACTCCCTGGGAAATGACCATAAATCCCCATGAATCACAACCACTTTTAAATCCTTTTTCAAATTAGAAGTCAGGGCTTTTGCTCAGGGAAAAAAAAATAGTACTTTGAAAAGCACTCATGACTTAGATTGTCATGAAACTATCCTGACAGTGACTGGTGCGGGTATTTTCCTGTATTTGGGTCAGCCCAAGACAAATTGGATCAGAGGAGGCTTGAGATGGACATATGCTGGCTCCATAGGCGTAGCTGCCTTCGGTGCAGTTGGTGGTGTGCTGAGTGCCGCAGACACTCCGCGATTCCTCGCCTCTCCCCTTAAATGACATTGATTCAATTGCTCTAGAGAATTTTCTTTTACAGGGCTAGCATGCAGGCTCGTGTTTTTAGGGGGATTTTATTATTGCTTTAATTCTTGTCGTTTTCAGGGTTGTGAAACTTAGGGGAAATGTATTACAGCTATGGGGACGAATTTGTCCTCAGATAACTTTTATCCACCAGAAGGGGTGATTTCAGCATGCTTGGCTTCTCAGACAGTCCTAATTCACTGTTGCCTGGCAGTGGGGAATCAGAGGAGAGAGAACGATTCTCCTCTCCTTCTCCCCGTTATTTGAAATTCAAAGTGTCCTGTCTACACTTCTTCAGATTTACTGTGTTCCTGTGGTGGCAGTAATTCAGGAAAATCTGAAAAACAAACAAACAAAGCAGAGAACATACTTCTTCCAGACAGGTATTTCAGCATCCTTTTTTTTTTTTTCTTTGTCTCTTAAAATTTTACCAGTAGGTGTTACTTCATTAATCGGTGTGAAAATAATTGCCTAAAACTCCCAGACCTGAGACACAGTCTTAGGAATTGTGTAGTTTATGTTACTGTTGTCCCAGGAGTGAGGTCCAAATAACAGCGAATTTCTGGGGATGTTGAGAAAGGAATGGAACAAGATTCAAGCTGTTAATGTAGTATGCTGACCTCATCCTATTGCACTTTTTGGTTTTTGGCTTAGGTGCAGGCTAACACATTTCAGCTGTCCTTTCCTTTTGCTGGTTTACCAAACCTAATGTCTTCCAGGGTGTGGGTCCGTGAAACAGATGAGCCACACTAATTGCTCGCTGCTGCCAAAACTCAGACCTGCTTCTCCTCTCTCTGCTCATGGCTTCGGAGTCCTGCTTCCTTTGCACCATCTTTCTTACTCGCTACACATGAGCTGGCAGAGAAATGGTTGCTCGTTTTGCTGAGCTGCACTTCTGCCTGCCCAGTGAGCTGAAGCAGCCCAGGGCTGGTACAGAGGGAGCAGCAGGAGCACGGGGCTGGGAGGAGGGATAGGAGAAACGGAGCTGCTCCTTCCATCGATGGTTTCCGTTCAATGCGACCTGGGAATGCACGGTATCTTCAGAAAAAAATTGCTCCATAGCACTTTAAAAAGGAAAAAAAAAAAGATTCAGATACTTCTAATGACTTGTTACTCGGGTGCCAAATAGAATACGTAGAGCAGGATATTTTTCATCAAGTTCTTATTAAAAAGAATGTAAAAATGTTAATTGATACAAAGTCGTAAAGATCTGGGCCTCCAGTTATTCCCAGAGCCGTTAGGGTGAAATTAACCCTCAAACAGAGGCTTTTCTAAGGCTTTTACAGCATGCCAGTCCCACGGGGAGTCTGAATAAAGATGTATTATGGAACAATTTTACTGTATAATTTTTAAGTGCAGTATTTGCTTGGATCTTTTCAGTCTTCAGCTGACTTATGATCTTGCAGTACGTATATTGATCCCTAATATTAGACAGATTGAAAGCTCCCGTGTAAAGCCACACTAAAAATATGTCAACTTGTAAAAAAAAAAAAAAAAAGACACACAATAAAGCAATACTTAATACTAAGTGTGTGTGTATGTATATAGTATATAAAAATGTATTATTTACTTATTATATATGAACCTTAGATTAGTTAGGTAGATATACATGATATAATAGAACTCTATATGTATATATAATATGTATGTATATGTGACTATAAATTATTTTCAGCCTTTGTGAGGAAAAGTTGGAGGAGAGAATAGGGTGGTGAATGCTGTGAGTTTGACTTTGTGATACACTGAATAAAGCATGCTTCCATTCCAGGCTAAAGAAAATATTGCCATGACTTAATATGACATTTCTAACTGAAGAATGTAACTAAAGAACAAGAGTAACTAGTTGTACTTTCTTATAATGCTCCCTGTGATTTGATGCAACTTCTCCTCTGTATGTTTTCTTTAATTTTTATGTTTTATGTGAAAGCTGAACAGACTGAATTTGTTTGTAATTTGGAATTTAAAGCAAGGCTCTTTGTTAAAAGCCCAGAGGAAGTTTCCATATGACTTATGGGCCATTTGGGCTCAATTGAATTTAATGGGTTTCAGCTGCACCTCCACAATGGCTTTGAAGGAAGTGAAGGGAGATCTATAGGTCTTAATTGCTCGAGACTGGCTTGTTTCTCTTGAAAAGGCTGTTTGCAAGAAGCAGGTTGGGAGTATTAAAGAATGTATCCTAAAAGAGATGTAGGAACTGCTGTTAGAGGAAGGAGCTAAGATGAAAATAGCTTTAAGACATTACTCAGCAGCTCAACTAGTCAATCTGAACTGGTCCATGCTAAGAGCTGGCATTGCAGTTCTTGCTTGTTTGCTTAAAAATATTCAAATAATTGTGTGTGTGTGTGTGAGTGACTGAGCCAAACTTCCTTTATAGTTCTTTCAAGAATGAAATGGAGATCTTGGAACTAACAAGATAAATGAGGCTGAGACCAAAAGAGAAACCCAAACAGATAGTCCCCTTGGCCTCTCTCACGCTGGTTGACAGACATGAGTTTCTGAGTCAGCAGGTGAACCATGACTTTTGAGAGCAGTGGTTTGTTTATTCTTCCACTGTACAAAGCATTTCAGTGGAACAGAACAAATCTATCTGGGCAAATATCCATTCCTATTTCATATTTCCTTCTCTGTGCACACCGCCAGCTGGCCTTATAGATTGTTGTTACTAAGTTCGCTAGCATTATCCCAGGCTTCACATTAGGAAGTGTCTGACCCATAAGAATCTCTTATGACCCCATTTTCCAGGCAGGCAGGAGAACATGTGAGACACATAGTTAAGAATATAAAGGATCTATTGTCTTATCCAAGATAAGCCAAGAGACCATATTACAGGAAGTTAACCTTTGGTGTACTCTATCATTTTGTCCGGCATCATACAGGCAAGTAGGAAGGGGACATTCTCTTGAGGTACCCAGCAGATGAATGCCAGATGGTACTGTCATAATACACAAAAAATAGCTAAATACCTACTGGTTGTGTTCAGTACAAAAGGAACATTTTTCTTCTTCTGAATCCTGCAGGGCAGAACTCAGACAAGCATCTTAACACAAACATTGCAGTAACTGAAATGTGAAGCTGGAAATCCAAAGAATTCTCCAAAAGCTCTAAATAGCTTTTTGGCTCGATTTATGTTGGGCCTAATGGATCCCCAAAGGGGAGAATGGTTTATCACAGACAAGCATTTTAAGTACAGCATGTTTACACGGTAGGTAAATGGGAGCTTGTTATATCAAATAGGGAGGCTTGATGACGAACAAAATGACAAAGCCTTGCTGATGAGTCCAGCACTTCCTGCATTGTCTGGCTGAGTAGATCCAATCCCCAGTGCAGAGCCTATGTGCCTGTGTCAAATCGAGGGTTTACTTTTCTGTGGGGAAGTTTCTTCCTTGGTGGTTTCAGAATCTCAGTCAGGAATGCACAGAGAAAAATCTCAGGCCGCTGTCATCATCATCACAGTGGCTTCTTCCATACAGCAGTGCCTAGCTCAGGGGAAACGTGTTTACTTTTCCCATGTTAAAATATGTCCATTTCAATTTCCATGCAAGATTATAAGAACAAAAATATGCTGCCCTTTAGGGGAATGGCATTTGGCTAAATACCATGCGTTGCTATAAACCTTAGATGTGAAGGGCCACATGCAAACATTTACATAGAAGAGCATTATGGATGTGGAGCTGGGTCTTGGTCCTACAGGAAACATATTTCTGACAGCCTGTCTGTTTCAGGCAATGAAATTTATTGCCTTCAGATAGGGGCCGAGTAGGTAGGTGTGGTGCTGTGACAGAAAGTGAACAGTTAGCTCTGCCCTTCATCTCTGGTCCTTAAATCCTCTCCACCAGGCTTTGTACAGCTTGTTTTCACAGCAGCTGAGCTTACCTCGTTTGCTAAAGCTGCACGCTTGTGTATGCATGCCTCAGTTATGACTGTCATTACTGTTCTGTATTTTGGCCTGTGTGAGGGCAGAGAAGTCTTCCTCAAAGCTTCACAGAAATGCTGCTAACATTTGTCTGACCATTGTCTTCAGTGGTTGCATCTTCTTTCATTAACTAGGATAGCTGGTGTTGAAAACCAAACAGAAGGTAATGACAGACCACAGCGAGCTGTCTGTTGCTGCAGATGGAGGATACCTCTAGGATTTGGGTCAGGAAACACTTGGCAAGCATCCCTCTGAATTCTTCTTGTCACGTGTTGAGGAAGCCTGCTTTGTGGCAGGGGTGAAGAAGGAAGCTGAAATATTAAAATGGCTGCAATAGGATTTTGTTGTTGTTTAGCATCAAACCTATTTACAGCCTATTGTGCCAATTCATTCATAATGCTGCTGTCAGGGGCTTTTCCTGATTGTTTGCATTCAGAACAGAAAAAAACACGAGCTTCTGTCCCATTTAGGTTTGCTAAGGCAAGAAAAACGAGGCTTACTTATGCCCCTTCAGAACTGGACCTCGAAGAGGTACTATAAGAAGTCATTTGTTTTCTTTCAACATAGTTCAGCTTCACACAGGCACACACACATTCAGATGGTTTCCACTTGAAATTCCTCATATAATCCAAATAGCTCTCAGCCTTGACTGCTGAGCTGTGAAGGGGCTCCCTCCCCCTTCACCCCTCGTGTCCACAAGTGTGCGGCATGCCAGGCCTGGGAAGGAAGCTCACTCACTTCAGTTTGCACACTTTTTTTTTTTTTTTTTTTTTTTTTCAGATGTGCCTTAAAAAGCCTTGACCCTCCTTTCTTTGCTGTTTGTGAAAAGAGGCAGGGTGATATTTGAGGGACTTCTTCATTTCTTTGGAGTCCATCTTTACTGTATGCTCTGCTGTCTTTGGCGTAAGTTTGAGTTTACAAGCCCGCAGAAGTAGTTGCTGCATTTTAAACTGACAATCAGGCAGAGATCCGTGTAGCCTGGAGGGGAAACAGGAGTGAATTGTACCCTCACATTGCACTGTACCGTCACTGCTCAGTCTGTGTAAACTAACATGCTGTGTTGTTTATAGTTCTTCAATAGAGTGTTTTAAACAAATCCTTTTTTTTTCTTCCTTTTTTAGAACATGAGTTGATTACATAAGATTCAGGGTGGATGGATAGCGGCAGAGCTGTTGGACCCTGCTGCACGACACTATTGGCTTACAGACTTTTCTGTCCAGGCAGTCCCTTTTTCCTGGGAAAGGACAGAAACTGCCAATTCTACGGCACCCTCCTTTGCCAACAAATGGTCCCTTATTGAAACTGGAGCTGCCATGACTGCAGGCAGGGGAAGAGGATGCTGTGGGCACGAAGCTGGTCTGGAAGATGGGAGAATGCCCATATTTTGGTCCAGGCCCTGGGGATGCTGAGGCTGTATTGCCCTGACTTTGTCACATTCCTTTATTTCTGTGGGGACCTGCAAACCCAATTTGTCAATCACAATGCAGTATACTAGCAGCTTATTTTGTATTCAACCAGTAGGAATTATTTACAGATAATTCTCCTTTGTCCACATATCATTTAGAGAAACGCTTGGTGTGTATATACCTGTCAACCAGACTTCTTTATTTATATTGCCATATGTAAAATATATACATATTGCCAACATAGTTATGTTGCTCATTGACACACATTAAGCACTACAGAGGTACAAAATCACAACATGTCTTGATGCATATTTAAATATATTGTTTATCTTATTCTTCAGGGTAACAGGTTATTTATCTTGTTTCGTGTATTCAGTTATATATTATTGCTCAAAACCATGCAAAATGAAAAAAAAAACAACAACAAAAAAGAGCAAATGAAAAGACAAAGTCTTTTGTACAAGAAGCTTACAAATTAAATTTAGATTGAGGTGATGAATTAGGACAACAAACAGAAGTGGGGCAGTAGGATAAGGAAGGACAAGGGTTACAGAAATAAGATTACATGCAATCCATGCAGTATGCTCTAATACAGTTCTTTATGCCCTGCTCTAGCCAGATGCTGCAGAGAAGTGGCCAAAGATTAGCTCTCAGGGGCAGGCAACCGTCTTTGTGGTGTTTGTTTTTATAGTGCTTAGTTCAATGGGACACTAATCCCCGTTTGAGGTCCCTGAGCGCTATAGCAATACAAATAATACACACAGAATAGTAGCAATACTATCCCTTGGCCCAACTCCTTTCTTTGTGCTGTGCCCCCTTTTTGGCTGAGCATAATCTAAGAAAAAGGAAGGACTGTGCAGCTCCTAGGGATGTAGCCATTATTTTGGGTGTTTATTCTAACCTTCTGAAGTTTGTTCATCCCTTTCAGAAGAGGTGTTTCCACATGGAAGCAAATCTGATGTTAACCTTGTCCTTTCTCCTTTTTTGATACATAATGATATCTGACATGTCTGGATCTGATGCAGAGTTAAGAATACCAGAAAAGAGGACTATATAATATGTGGGCATAGTTTGCATCATGACTTCTGATAAGGAAGGGAACAGGACAGATGATATTTTTAAGACAGTAGCTCTTAGATAGGTCTCCCTACCTGACCAAAGGTTCCTGATTTTGGTGGCTGAACTGAAGCCCAGATTTTAAACTCTTATTCTCTGGTCTACTGAATCCCAGTAGGTCCAGGTCTCTTGCCACCCTGCAAAGCTTGCCTGAAGGTCAGGAGCTTCACGGGCTATGAAAAATACAGTCAGTTCCATTAAGATTATTATGTGCAGTTGGCTCCAGTATATGCTCTTTGCAATTTATGAATAACCTGGAAAAGTCAAACCGTCTTTGGAGCTTAGTTTTACATGTGGTCTGAGTCCAGCATTCATGCCTCAGACATGCTTCTAACATTTTGGCCACATTGTGAGGTGTGAAAGTTTAGCTGAAAAAGAGTTTAAATACTGCTTCTTTACTGGTTTAGGCCCCATAGTGGCCATTGGTCTTTGCTCCTTTACCTGTTATTTCTTCTTTTAAGTCCAACTACCTCCAGAAGCATGAGCTCTCACACAGCTGATAATTCTTATGCATCCAAGTAATGTGGATTTGGGTCCAGAAGATGTGGTCAGTTTGTCTAATTAGCTTCCTGTCACCATAGCCAATGCAAAAATTTAAGGTATGGTGACTCATTTTATAGTCATTCTATATGGCAGTGAATGTGGATTGGAAAAATCCTTTGCTTGAACAAGATGTGTGGTAATATTGTTATGCTATATTAAAGTGCTCTTTAAAAGTAAATTAGATTCTCATGAACAAGAGACTCCTGCCACAGCCAGACCCAACACAGGCAAGGCTCCTCCTTACACAGGACTTGTAAATTCTCCCATGAAGAGGAAAGCCAACACAGCGGCCAAAGGGCTATACTCTACTCTCTTTCCTTTGCAGACCCCTGAAGGATTTGGTTTTTGGTCTTCAGGAAGGCTAGAAAAAGTATTAGCTGTGGGGGGAACAACCTATTGGGAACCATGCCTGTTCATCAGGGCTCTGCTTGCACGTCCCTCCATGCCAAACCAAGTTGGTGTATTAAAAAAGGGTCCCAAATATTTAGGGCAGAAGTACTCTCTTCTCTCGTAACTGTTCTATTTTTCTTGTGGTGCTTCCTCTCAGCCTCCAAAAACTGCCCCTTAAATGTGGTTTGTGAATGGAAAAAATTATGCACTTTCAAATTCTCTCCTGGGGAATGAGGGCTCATATCTCTCCCTCTCACACTGATACTGTAATTTCACACTTTTTTTCCCTAGCAGTTGAGCCTCTCCTTGTTATATATGACATGCGTGTTTCATTTTCATTAGGGCTTTTATAGTTTGAGAGGCCTGATGAAGAAGGGAAAGGAAACTTGCCGGGTGGAAGGGCTGCCTCCCGAGGGGAAGCGGCCGCAGGAGGCGGCGGGCTCTCTGGTAGCCCAAACAGTGCTGCTTTTGTGCTCCGTGCTGCAGCCCTCCCCCAGATGATGCAGGGTTTCACTGACACCAAAACCTGCAGGGAAGACCACAACCTTTGCAACTGCTATCACAAAGCAATATTTACATGCAGCGGAAAGACACGAGGCTGGAAAGCACAAAGTATCTGTCAGAAATACCCTCATTTGCCTTGCCATCTCGATGAGACCAGGACCTAAACAGAGAGCCTATTGGTGATTAGCTGAGCTTTTGCTTAAAAGAAGTCCAACGTGATAATCACTGAATGGAAACTAAGCTAAAATAGACGGGGTCAGGCTCTCTGATGACTTCTGATTTCCAGCAGCTAGGCACTAGTCCGTTGTATCTGAATAATGTCACGTCCTGACAGTGGTTAATTGCCACCCAATTATCAAAACTTTCTGGGCTGATCATCATCTCAGAAGAGCTCACACATTATTAATCTTGTCTTTCACCAGGAGAAGTGCAAGACTTGGAACCCTCTGTGGGGGAGAAGACGGGAATGCTACTGGCTGCATTTCTCAGTTTAACTCGCAGGGCTGAATGTTTAACTCCTTGAAGAACAGTTCGACAATTAACATACAGACTACCTCTTTCCATGCCCACTGATGGGGTGAGCTCTCAGGCACTTGTATAATTGCTAATAGTGACTGGTGCCGAACTGTTGGGCCAGCTCCAGAGATAATACTTGAAAAAGGTTGTCTGACTCTGATGTCTGAGCACTGCCACAGAAACTTCAGTTTCTTTATTTTAATTGCTTATGGAACTGGTCATACATATGAAAAATACTGAATTAATATAATTTAGCTGTAAAGGAAATATTTTTGCATTAAAGTCCACCCCAGACTTATAAGGTTATTACATAGCAAAATTAAGCTATATACATATATAATTATAAGCATATATATGCAAGTATAAGCTCAGGTTTTGAATACCTGTAAGATACTTACCTCTGAATGTCTATTACTGATAGCAGTGTAGCATCAGAAGTGTTAAGTGAGTTCTCTGAGCGCGACAAATAATGTAAGTTATGGCCTATAAACTCTGTATTTCCTGAAATGCAGCCCACACTGCTCATGCAATCAAGCTGCCTTTATATGAAACCCCCATCAGTTCCTTCTGCATTCCCACCTTCCTGCCCCTTGGCATTCGTTCACACTGAGATATTATTAAAGTTATCTCTGAAGCTGGCCCAAGGAGTTGTACATATTATTTACATCACAACAGAGCCCGGGGGCACCAGGCAGGGCTGGGGGTCTGTTATGCCAGCTGCTATTCTGCCTTTAAGTACAAAGTCTTAGTCTGAGTCTGACCCAAAGAGATTTCTATCTTGAATTTCAACAGGTAGGTGGACAGAGATGATTGCTTCACTGATGCTTCAGACTCTTTATTCAAGTTGCTGTGAGTAGCAGTACTTAAAACCTCCTCCTCTGTTGCAGAGGTGTCACACAAGACTGTCATATTGAGATATCCTAAACTCGTCAGTAGTTGGCAGTGCAGAAACCACGACAATCATCTGGTGGCTTGTATCACAGACCAGGTAGAATTAAAGTGAACATAAAGACTTCACAAATTCATTGCAAGTCAAATTTAATGCTCGTATTTAGAGCATGTATTTATTTCTACCTTAAAATACGAGAAAAGAGCCCCCAAAGTCCCTCAGAATCAACCAGATTTTTTAAAGCTTTTCATTGGAGAAAACCAACTTTAAGCCAGTTAAAGCCATATTAGAAAGTCAGTGTAAGCATCTAAAACACTGGAGACCATCATATGCTAATCGAAGCTTAACAAAACACATAGTATTACCAAGTCTAATTGTACAGTCCAGCTATTAGGAGCTTTACCTCTGGCTGTTCTCCAACCTGCTTTCAAGCTACATCCTTTCCTTTCATCTTATTCTACACAACATGAAACAGGTGAGCTGTTCCCTTTATATAGCTCAGGGCTCTGCTCACATGACTCTCAGAGCTTGGTATTTTCATTTAATCAGTTAAAAGAATCGAAATAATCAGAGATCTTTCATGATCTCCATGCCAGAATCTAATTCTGTTAAGCATTCAAAGCCTACCAAGTTCAAAAAACAAAAAAAGGGAGAAGAAAAAATTAATTTTTTCCTAGGAATATCTACTTTGAAAAGCTGCCCTGGGGGGTACACTTGTAGTTTAGGAGAATATCTCTCACAAATCACCCATGCACCACAGCTACCAAGTTCCAGAAAAAAAGGAGAACTCCAGTGCTTTTTATTGTCAAGGCAACACTGTGGTTTCTGCATCCTATTTGTTCATGCATAGATAGTAACAGCATCCACTTTTTATCTGATTCCATTTGAATTATTATCTTGACTTAACTGCCACTGATTTTTTATAGGAAAGAACAAGTGGTTTATGGTTATCTTCCCCAGTAACAACTTTTGACACCAAAGAAATGGTGATACTTCCCCCAAAGTCTGTATTTGGTACCCCACCACTGGATTAGATGACAGTGCCAATAAGTTAAACTGAATAGAGCAGTGATTTTCAGTTTGGGGGTCTTTTGAATGCGTGGGTGGGACTGGTGAATTATTTTTAAGGGGTCTGTGAAAGGTAACTCAGATAAGGCAGAGTCATGACAATAGGCTTAAATTTGCTTGAAGGGAGCCTGAAGTGCCCCTGGAAAATGCTGTGTGGTCTGTAGACTGGAAAAGATTAAAGCCCTGGGGCTACACTATCTGTTCTGATTTAGGAGCTTGCTGATCCACGGTTGTGTGTGTTATCTGTTGTGCCATTCTTTCTCCAGCACAAGATTAACCTTGCATTCTCGCATATGGGTATCTCCCAGTCCTCCTCCCACCACACGAGGCCATCTGACCCCCAAGAGCTCAGATATTTTCCTGCTGGCATCCAGCAGTTCCGCTTCTCTCCAAATTTTTCTTCACATCATCAGATGACCTGATATTTGTTTGTGTGCACGTGAATGTCCTGGTTAATGGCAGGTTCCGGGATGAGGCCTCTGAGAGGCCACAACAGCACCTCACACGTAAGACAATATTTCCTGCCCTTCCTGTGTTCCTATAAACATAATCAGGGAGATATTTTATTTAATTTCCGTAAAGATCTGTGTAAGGGAGACCTAAGATGTTTGTTAGTACGAAAATAAATAAAAGGTGGGGGGTGAGGTGGGAAGAAGAGCGTGATTGTGAGGCAAAAAGCTGTATTTACCGCACAGAGAAGTATGTGGTGTTGGTTTTGCCGTGAGTTCTTCTGCTCTGTGAAGTCACCTTCCTGACATGGGGAGTCACTTTTGAGTATGTGGTGAAGGGGTGATCCACACCACGTAAATGAGGTTGGTAAAGACCTCTGGAGAGCGTCTGGTCCAACTTCTTGGTCCAGACAGGGTACGATTTTAAAGTGCATCCAATCAAGTTTTAAATATCTCCACGGATGGAGGTTCCAAAACCGCTGGGCAGCTTCTTCCTGTGGTAAAAATCCTTATTCTCATGGTATTTTTCCCCCTTGTATGTAATCTAAATTTCCCTGGTAGCAGCTGCAGCCTCCCCGTCCTCTCACCGCACACCTCCAAGCAGAGCCTGGCCCTGCCTTTCCTCTCCTCTCCCACTCGGCAGTCGCAGGCTGCAGCACGGTCCCCATTGACCCAGCTCTTCTGAAGGCCGAAGGAGCCCAGATTGCTCAGCATCCCCCTACACCATGTGCTCCAGCCCCGTCACCTTGCTGGCCCTCCACTGCAGGCTGTCCGCACCCGCCTCGTACAAGGGAGCCCAAAGCTGGGCACAGCACTCCCAGGGCAGGCTGACAAGTGCTCAACATGGAGCAATAATTATTTCCCTCAGCCTGCTGGCTACACACCTGCTAAAACGGACCTGTGTCTGGCGTTGTATAACAAGAGAAGACGGAGGTAAGCATACATTAAGGAGGGGTATGCTGTCAGGACACCGAGGTAACGCTGCTACACACGCTTCCATCACAAGTAGGGTGGCATAGTTTCAGCAAACAGTGTCTGCTCACAGTTTTCTACCCCACCCTGCTTTTCAGACAGCTGAGATGCTCGTGAATCACTGCGGTTCAAAAATAGGGAAGTTTGCTTTTGCTGTGAGCTGGGGCACTCAGATGATTCACAAAGGCTCAACCTCCCAGGCCCAGGGGCTGGTTATCCCACTGGGGCAGTAACACCAGACACTGCAACTCATCTGTGTATGAGAAGTCTCACGTGGGCCGTGGGAGTTGGTGGGATTTGAATTAAAACCTTAGTGTCTATTGCTTTACATCTTTTTCCTTCATTTCTCTGCATTCAGTCTGGAAGCTGTCAGGGAGCATGTTAACTGATATTTTTTTTGCTGACTTGTTATAGGATTTGGCTGGAGAAGTGTTGTGGGGAATTGTGTGGAGTGGAGTTCTCTCTGTTCTCCTAGCTCAGTTTAGGAAATGTGGTGAGATCACAGAAGAGTAGGCAAATTACTTTGTCAAGCAGTAGGCAGATTTCATATGGGTCATCACAGGAGTTCCAACCTTAATGCTACCACTAACGACAGTCTTACAAGAGCTGTGAACTATTTGGCAGAAAACTGGCAGTTTTGTAACCAAAATCCAATTGTGCAGGGAAATCCAGGCTTGTGCCCTTTTTTCTGATACTGTTTTGCTGTTGTGAGAAGCAATGCATATGGAAGTCCATTAGAGCCTAAGGCTATTGTTGATGTAGTCTTGACTCATTCTTGGCACTCTTTTCTCATCTTCCTTCGATAGCTCAGCTGGTAGAGCGGAGGACTGTAGGCTGTCTGTAGAAAGAAATCCTTAGGTCGCTGGTTCAATTCCGGCTCGAAGGAAAAGTTTTGGAGTTTTTTTTTATTTTTTAAATTATTTTTTGTCTTTCGTTTATTTCTGGAATTTACATCTTGTCAAAACTGCCCTTTCCAATCATATGCCACTCTAGGCCCCATAAGCAATTGGTTCTACTTTGTTCCTCTACCACTTTCAAGGATTTCATTTTTCCTACCTGCCTTGTTGGCTCCGTCTGATTCTTACAGCAATGGCGCGTTGACCTTCGCCACATGTCTAGCTAATTTGTTGATGCACATTGTCTGGGCTTCTTTCTGCAGGGGCTCAATGCCTTCCACAGACCCTTGCCAGCTAGAGCAGACCTGCACTGTGGAGCAGGCAGAGCCTCTTGTAGCTGAGCTGGGCATGGAAAACAGGGGGAGGTCCAGGCACTGAGGGTTTTGAAGAGGAGGAGAATAAGAGAGATGGCAAAAAAAAATGCTTTCGTGTTGACAGGTACTCCACAGTCATTCAGGTCCAGGTATTTGTCTGCGACAGTCACTACGTGCTGCTGTTATCAATGGCCTTGTGAGAGATTTGTGAATACCACTGAGTACACCGCTTGGAGCTGTATAATTTCCATTCACTGCTCATTTCAGTGAAGAATTATAAAGTTTGCGTCTGGTTACAAAGGAAATGGGTAAGAAAGATGCATATGAAAGAAAGCCATAGACAAGGTTAACGAGGCATTCTAAGAACTCATTCATACAGAAACCAAAATGAGAAACTTTCTGAGAATAGAAAACAGGACACTGAGAATATGTAAAGAAATTTTTGTTTCACACAGGAAACTGACTCATGGAACTCACTTTCACAAAACACAATCAACTCTGAGAGGTCTGTAAGAAGCTTTATTAAAGAAAAGATTATACATTTTCAGATGTTTACATTAGATGAGACAACATTAGGGATTGAAATCCCAAAGCTCATGCAAAGCTTCTCATGCAAAGCATCTCCTCATGCAAAGCACAGTGCTAAGCCAAACAAAGACAGAAGGAGATGGCATCTTTGCTTACCTTTCATTGTGTTTTAAATATACTTAGGATTTTTAATAAGAAATATTTGCTAGAAGTGGGGTCAAATGCATCAAGGAACCAGTACTAAGGCAGAATGAATAATCAGGCGATTATATGTAATTCCAGTATTTTATAAGTGTTTTTTTTTTTTTTTTTTACTAATTAACATTGGATCAATGACCATTGATCATAGTAGAACATCAGATTCTTTGTCCTTCTAAATCCAGCTGCATTAATTCCTCTTCAGCCTGCATAGCAATACACACGTAGAACCTCATAACCATAATGGGCTTTCAGCACAGGACACGAGGGAGGCAGGTTTACCTCTCCCCTGAAAAGCACAACAGGCTCTTCAGGCCCTGTGGGACAGGCTATGCATTTATTGCTCCATAGGCACTCCCACAGCAGGATGGGGTTCTAAAGACAAGGTTGGGAAAGGGAAGCAGCCTCCTTTACAGTGCTGCCTACGCTCCCAGGGAGGAGGCGGCACAACAGCGGCATCTCAGCTGGGAATCTGGCAGTCCCATTAGATGGGGGAGGAGGAGGAGAAGGGTGTGAGCCTGGGTGACAACTCAGGTGTATTTGCAAACAGCCTGGGCTACAAATCAGTCCCATGGCTCCTGGGACAGTTTTCCTCCTTGCCACGCACCTTTTGTGGTCCCAGTGAGCAATAACATGAAGTGGGAGCCTTTCTAAATGAGCAAATCCATGACTCATGCGCTTAATTGCTGTAATACGTGTGATGCTTTTCATTAAAAATAAGCCAATAATTGTGAGAAGTAAGTCCTTGTATGCTGAATTTTGTTCTATTTTCAGAGAAAGGGCTTACATGTTCCCTGAGACTGGGAAATGGTGATTGATGAAAGGGCTGACTGAGGTATTTATCTTGTTTATATGCAGATCCTTGCTCACTTCATATTTCACTCTGTATTGCAGAAGATGTGACTAAAACAAGCGTGGAGGTAGAAAGTTTTGGTAGGTTCTCATCACAAGGCATATTCTGCCTCTGGTTGAAAAAGGCAAGCTGCTGCAGTATGGATTCTCCTTCCCATCACTGCACACCAGTGGGCAACTGGGTCCTGGTGGAGAAAACCACCTGATGTGGTTAGCCTCTGTTATCCCCTGGCTGTTTGATGTCATGCTATTGCCACTACCGGGACTGGCCCATGCTGACACGGTGATGACACTGGAGACTATGTCTTTCTCTGCAATCACATCTGCACAAGGTAATTTTATAAAAGGTCCACTGAAAGCAGCCATCAAGCCAGAAATGTGAATGTAAGTAAAGTTCTCGTGCTTTTCTGGCATGTATGAGTTAAGCTTCAGATAGCAAAGATAGGGATTACTTAAAAATTATGCTGTCTTCTGTCCTTAAGAGTGTCAGCCTTCTCTTTCACCCTGAAAAAGCTTCCCCTCACAGCCAAACTTCTCTGGCTCATCAGACATTGTGAAGGTCGCCTTTTCTTTGTCTGAGGAGTGGCACTCCATGGACCAAGCCTCTGAAACAGAGGTAACTGGTTAGGGACACACTAGGCCACCAGCAGTAAGTTCTTATTAGACACGTTAATGTTTGTCATGAGTGGGATATTCCTTCCTTTTCCAAAAAAACTTTTTTCCTCTTTTTGTCTCACCCCTTGTGCCAAACCAAATTTTTAACCTACCTCCTAACTTAGAAGCAGCATTCTGTGTGGTCAGCCCAAGTGCAGTCAGCTTAAACACATTGCAAAATATTTGTACTTTTGCCTCTCTTAGTTCTCAATTGTATTTGCTTTGGATGACTTTGTATATCCTGAGTTTTGTTTTGATTTTCCAGTCTAAATCAGTCCCAGCCTGGCTCTAGACACCTGATTTTACCTTGTTCCATCGAAGCCATATTGCAGGGAACTGTTCCTCTGACATAACGTGAACAACTAAGCAACGCAGGGCCTGCCTAAGGAAATGTGGTTAACCTTACAGGAACCCTCCAGAAAAGCTGGTTAGCTTCCAGTTTTTGAGTGATGTGAGCTGCATGTTCTGGCATCAGGTTTCAGCCCAAAAATGTAGTGCTGTAGTTACAGGACTAAAGACCTGACTTTGTCCTGAACCCACTGCTTTCCTTTGAGCTTTGTGATTTTTTTCTGCTGCCGTTGGTTGCTCTGTTGTGGCCACCTGTTGGCTCTGGTCACGCAGATTTAGATAAAGTTCTTTGAGCAGGATCATATCTTGGCTAAGTTTTTAACGATGCCAAGGAAAACACAGTCTTGATTGCTGTCTGGAGTAATAATGCAAATAAGTAGTACCAACTGCTTAGTTCCCTTTCAGCTCTAGAGGTGGAATCATGACAGTTAAAATCATTTGTAATTAAGAAGAGCTTGAAAAGGCATTTAAAATGAAGAAGCAAGTTAAAGATGCTTTGGTGACGATTTGCTGGTTCGCAGAAATTGCAGGTGGTTGCAGATTGGTTTGCTCTTACCGTGAAGTAAAACTCCTTCAGCGTGTGTTTGGCTGTATTTATGAAAGGCATCTAAGCATGGCTGGAAATGACCAAAAGCAGTTGCTGCTTTTCCTTGCATGCACCAGATCAGGTAGATTTACACCGAACTGAACGACTGTTTGCACATTTCCTCAGGCCTGCTTAACCACCCTGTACCAACCAATTTTTCTTCTTCCTATTGCAGTTGTTATAATCAGGCCTTGATAAGAACTGCTGCCGGAGACATCCAATCAGTCCCATGTTATCATCTGGAAATGATTAGAGTCCTCGGGACAGATTGAAGCCATTTTGATAGCATTGATTAGTTCCTTATTTCAAGTTGTGCCATTTTACCACTCATTGTTTTAAAATTCTTGCTGCTTTTACGAGGATACTTTTTTTTTTTTTTTTTTTACATTGAAAATAATAAAGTGTATTTTGTTGTGTGAATCCAAATAAGCTTTGAAGCTTGTGGCTTTGTAATTTGAAAGTCATCTGGAGAGTGTATGCTCTCTTGCCTGCTTTAATCAATGCATGATAATCAATTATCATATCAAAGTGTTCAATTACTCCATAGTGATGTGGTGCTGTAGCTGTTTGGCTTAATTTCCTAGAAGATTCTCAGCACTCTCACTGCAGCATTTAGGTTACTTAGCTGACTGCTTAGAGATGTCTGCTGTGAAAATTAAGCTGGTGCTCTTTGCACACCAGCCTCCTCAGAGAAAGCCTTGTTGGATGTTTCTTCAACACCACAAAACTCTTCCTCCTATCTGTTTTGTGAGCTAGATGTGTAGTGTTGTTTCCAGTTCCTAAGAAGGGTGTCTTTGTTCCGCCCTTCTATACCTAGCAGGGATGCTGAGAGTCCTGGCTCCTTCTTCATCAAACCTTAACAGGTTTCAATGTTTCCTTGTCTTGCAGTGCACTACCCTCCGATTATGGGAGGCCAGGTTCTTGGGTCAGTATGTTTCATGTTTATTTGAAGGCTGAGGAGAAGAAATGTGAACTGATGAAGTATGATTGCTGCTTAAATCCTCCAAATCTTACAGAGGCCTGAGATCTGTGTTTGTGAATTAAGGCTCTCTTCTAACTCGGAATTGAATTGTTGGTACTCCATATTGCCCTTTTTGGAGTATGTGGAGCTTAAAAGGAAATCTAATAATTTTAATGTCCATGTAAAGCTCTTCTGGGATCACTGTGTTTTGAATGCCTCACGTCCCTGTGACATGCAGAGGTACCATTGTCCCTGTTTCATGTAACATTGCTAGTCCTTAAGACTGCTGCTGTTGAGTGATGGGTCCTAAAAGGCTGCAGTAGAGCAAGAAAAGTTGCCTGAGCCTTTAGGGACTCCAAGTGCTCTGTGCTCTAACCACCCTTCCTCACTTCTGGAGTTCCTCACTTTTGGTAAATCATTGACTTAACCTCTCCACTCTCCAAGAAACCGTCAACTAGCTTTCCCTTGATTTCAGTTTGCAGTGGCTTTGCAGCCTAAATGATCTCCTCCTTGGATATTCAGAATACCCTTGATATCCAGAAAGATACCTACCGGCTGTGGCATGCTGTTCATTTTCTGCAGGAGATAACTTGCATGTGGATGGTCCCGTGCTCAGTCCTTCATGAAAACTGAAACCACATGTGTGTCTAGGAAAGGACAGTGGAGAAACAGGACACAAAGCTGTGTTTGAGCTGTGTTGCATTGGCCTGAAGGAAGGAGAGCATGAGGGGCTCTGCGGTGAGAAGGTCTGTAAAAACATAGCAATTATCCTCATCTCAGCTTGCCTATTGAGAAATAATCAAACTTGTGGTGAGTCTTTTGACCTGTCAGACCTCTGAACTGAACTACAGCTGAAGGGGTTCACTATAAAAAGGTATATGCTGCTGCGTATTGTTGATTTTTAACCATGAGAGTTCCTCGGGGAAATAGCATATAGTAATAACATCTAATAGTCTTCTGATGAGCATCTGGTGTTGGATTTTTTTCCTTTTAAATTGCATTAAAGTTAAAACTGCAGTATTGTACTGAGTCCTCATTTCCTGTTAGGAGAGGAATTATGATGCTGTATTGATTGGCAAAGCTGTTTCTCATCCTGCATAAGTGTGTTTAGTGGACAGAACTTCTCTCACAGACACAGACATACCCTGCAACCCCCCTCGGTTCTGAAAGTTTTCCCCTTTAAATTATTCATTATGAAACCACTGACCCTCAAAATTTAAAACAGAGGAGAGAAGGTATAAAATGCTCTCATGTATGCCTTTGTATTAATTTATGTGCTATCACATTGAATAAAAGGAAATAGCAAGTTAAGCATGTTCAAGAAGCCACATGATGAGTATAATTGATGCATTCAGCCTATAGAACATACGTATAATAGTCCATTGTAGCTATGGGATTGGCCAGCCAATATTTTTGCCTTGGAGATCATTACTTAAGCAGATGACTCCTGACCCTTTTCTTTTAGCGCTCCGAGAAGTTTGCCAGAAAGTACCCTTTTGTGCCAGTCAGCCTTTAACATCTCCCTCTGAGCAGCTTCAATTTTTCATTTAACTTTCTTCTGAACATTAATCTGCTTTTTATCCCAAGGATCTTTATGAGAAATAAATTGGAGCCTTTTCAGAAACGCAATTGTGAAAGCTTCTTCCTTGCTAGTTAAAAGCTTGTCACAATGTAGCAACAATGTATGTGTCGGAAAGTGGTGTATTTAACAAAAATTAAAAAATAAAAAAGCAGTGAAGCAATGCTGAAGCAACACGCTGTGTGGTTCTGTACAGAAACTCACTTACCTGCACAGTGCTCAGAAGCTTAATAAATTTGATGCATAGTGGCAGACGGGAGAGCAGAGACTTAGTCTCAGAAAGACAAAGATCTACTTCGACATAACTCTGCAGTCACCATTGGGCTGCATACCCCAAGATGGCTGGTGGGCAGAATAGAGAAAGATTTACCACCTGAGCAGCAAACCTTGTTAAAGTACGTGGTTTAAATAGGTGTCGACTCAGGAAGAGTGCTGGCTGTGGGCTTGAGGATTGAAGTAGTGCGTAAACTGGGTGGATCCTTTTCAGTGTTGCTGGAAGAAAAGGCAAAGAGGTACTAGTGAAGAGGATATTTGAACAGGAATGCCAAAGAGCTGGTGAGAAAGAAAAGCTGCTGCAGGATGTGTTTGTAAGACTGGAGAATGAAACCATGGAAGAAAGACGTATTGTATTAGAGCAGTTTTAAAAAGGATTTTTGTGTGTGTGTCAGTCCCATTGCAGAGTTTGGCATTCACCCTGGTTTAAGGTTCCCCAGAAGGAGTTTACAATATTACAGCTCCTTCATCTTCCCCATCTTCCTCCCCAGTTCCTCTCTCCCCTGCTTGCTTCCCTGTCCTCCCCCTTGGACTCAGCTCAAGGGTCCCTCCCGTGAGATGCTTGAATATTGAATATCCCAGAGTCTGCAGTGTTTGCAAGCCAGCACAGCTCTTCCCTGCAACCCCATACACTGTAAGCCTGCAGGAGTGGGGAGAGCCCGCAGTGACCCTTCTGTGCTTCCCCTGGTGGCAATGTCCTCTGAGTGCTTCTCAGTAGCCAGACCTTGCCCATGAGATGTGCTGCTGTACCCGTGGGATGAGGAAAGAAAACCCAGCTTTGCATCTGAGCTGGTTTGCTCTTTAGTGCTATAGATAAAGCAGTTTCGTTGTAGCTGCATGAAGAGGTATTTTTCTCATCATCTTCCCCCACAAATGGAGTGCAGGTAGGCTTCTGGAATGAATTATAAAAAAAAGACCATATCCTCCTATAAAATGGAATAAAAAAGCCTAATGTCAAGTCGAGTGATAAGGGATCATCTGTGATTTGAGAATGAATATGGCTAGGAACCTCTCTCCCCCCACCCCAGTAACAACTAGTGAAAAGCCCTCTGAAATATGGCTTCATTTAAGTCAAGGTGCCAACAGATTTCTTCCCAATTGCTTTTTTTCTGATGAGGCCTTTCTTTGCTCAGTGCACATGACAATACCCATTTTATTAAAATGCACACACAAATGATGGCTGCCCTTTCTTTGATAGGAAAGACAGACTTTGGCAAATAATTATTTCTAGTTCTTCCTCCTAACATATGTATGACTTATTATTTATAGAGACTTGTAATAAAAATGGGAATGATTTTGACCCGGTAAGTTACAGCTTAAAACAATAAAAGAACAAAGGAGGGGGACGTAAGAAGAGGACATAGGAAAGGGCTTTTTTTAAAGAGTCACATGCACAGCTAATAGATGTATCCAGAGAAAAGAGATAAAATATCCCAGATTAATAACTGTGCCTTTCTGCTGGCTTATTGCTTTCTGAAGGTTTTGCTCTCCGTGGACAGAGATCTGTATTAAAGATGAAGTAGTTGCACTCTACATTTTAGTCATCCCTGTAATGGTGGCAACATCTCAGTTTCAAACTCATGTTCTCCAAGGAAAGCAATCCTCTATCTAGCATTTACAGGGGAAAAATTTATCGGGCTCACTTCTCTGTGTTGCATCTGTACTTGCTGCTGCATTCTTTGCTTCTCACTGCTTGACCTTTGTTGAGTTAGTCATGTAAAGCAACAAAATGCTGCTTTAAATCCATAAATCTTGGTCCTCCTATTTTCTGCGAACAGGTCCAGCTGAGAAAGTGAAGAAGAAACCTGTCAGGATGCCATTAAAAGCACTGTATATCAGAAACCCACGGGACAGAAAACCTAGCTCAAACACCAACTTTGTTTTTGCAGAGCGGGAAACGTTGCTTAAATTCATATAGTAAATATTTCTTTCTGTATCATGGAGAGCTTTCATGTGAGATCAGATTAGCTGGAAAACAGGACAAGTCATGAACTTTTCTCTCTCATCACTATAAAAGCAATCGTCTGAGATATTTTTCAAGGAAGCCCCTCAGCTTTTGAGCTAGGCAGAAGTGCATTGCAATTGATCTTAATACTGCATTCTTCAGAGATTAGAGAGAAAAGCTTTTAGGCTGATATTTAAAAATAAGGAAATGGCTTAGAAGGAGAGGGAGAGAGATGGGCAGAGATTCAGAAGACAAGAGAAGCAGCGGAGGGAAAAGTTCCACTACACAGGAGAGGGGAAGAGGGACAAGGATAAGTGTGGTGTTTACTTCAAAGAGGTGAAGTCAGATCACAAATACAGGTTGAAAGAAACACACAAAAGGTAACTGTAGAAAAGTTTGATACTGGTGTAAAAGGAGTTGATTCTCCCTCTTTTTCTCGTTTCAGACTAGTTCTAGTCTGGCAAATGCCATTGCATGCAGCATCGACAGGAAGATGGGACTCCAGGGAGCTGCAGAGGCTCCTTAGCACTGATGTCCCTGAGTGATGAGGCAGGGGTCTCAAGGTGGGTAAGAGCAGTTCAGGCATTCATTGCTTGGGTATATTCAGGGCAATGTGCATACCGTTCACCCACAGAATTTGCCAGGGCCCTGCACCAAAACACTCCTTGCAGGCATACAGACCAGGCTTTCCGAGCAGCAACCTGGCATGGGATTGTGTTGTCCCCCATCTCCACCTTTGCCTTATACCTCACAGCTCTGCCTCGTATATGGAAAACCTAGAGCCTGGGGGTAAATGACTCACTCACTGGTGGTAGCAGAGTGTTTCAGCCAGCAAGGCTGCCCATCTTGTGCTTTATGAACACTGATCTCACCTTATATATTAAAAGAAATAAATGCATTAGCTGGTGAGCATGCTGGGTCTCTTCCAAGGCACACTAGTGTGTTGCTCTGCACACCAGCATGGAAACAATTTGCAGGCTGGAGAGCTGGTGAGGCTCTTGCAAGGAACCATGTCACATACTCATTTCTCCTTTTGCCTGCAGAGTAATTCTTTACTCAGCGTCTTTTGGTCCAATTGCACGATTTGAGCTTAAACGTGGCCTTCTGACACAGAGAATCTGGGTGAGTAGAGCCACACCAGTTGTAAAATCCCTAGCCAATCTTATTTTTTGGCATGAAGGTGGTTGTTACGGCATTGTTTTTATTATTCATCAAAAGGAAACTTTTCAAAGTAAATACATCAAATACCACATAGCATAAGCTCTTCTCAACCACTGCTTCCTCTCCCTTTTTCTTTTCCCCTACCTCCTATTTTTATAAGTAATCGAGTTGTTACTCCAGAGTCAATTTCAGGTCATCTTTCATTGCTCAAAATATATCCTTATTGGCAAGCTATTTTCCCGTTATTCAGGAACACACATATTGTTTTACTTACAGCTGTGTGCTGTATTTTATGTTCTCATATAAATGTTATGCCTGGATTATCATAACTAGAGCAAACTGGTTTTAGGGTTTGTTGTTGTTGTTATTTTTAGTGTGTTCGTTGTCCCATTACCTCCTTCTCCCCTTCCCAGAAAAAAAAAAAAAGAGGGGGGAGAGAAATGTTATTATATCTATCTTTTGGTATCTTTTCTCATTCCTAAAGTGACTCCCTTTTTCACATTTCTCTCCAGTAACATAGATCTCCCCTTTTTTCTATGAGTTTCCCTAGTTTGGGGAATGTTGATAGCTGAGGTTTGAGACAGATTAACAGGTAAGCAACATTGCTTCCTTCCCATGAGGGGCAGTAAAGAAGACAAGGCAGGAACGCATTCCAGAAAATCATTACCTGCCATGTAAAAAAGTAGTTTTTCTTAACAGTTTTGAACTGTTACTAGTTCCAAGGAGTGGCCCTGTTTGTAGTGTTGCTGGATATGGCAAATAACAGTTCTGCATTCACTTATCCACTGCTTTCTTGATTTTGGGAACAAATCAAATAGAAGCTGATATTTACATATCGAGGGCCCAGTGAGGGAAAGCACCTAAATCCCATTGGCTTCAGCATGTTCTTAAATATTTACTGAAGCGATTAACTTCCTTGAGGTCTTGATGCAAAAGACTGTATTTGTAGCAACAAATATATATTGTTATTATTAATCTTATTGCTGTGTTTCATACCTGCGCATGACAACACTTGATACACTACAGAGACATACAGCATACAGAAGAGACAGATTTTCCTCTGTTCGGATCACTAAAGACAAAATATAATTCTCCCCGTAGTTTTAGGCTGTCTGTGGCAGTGGAAGACCACTGGAGGACATTGTGCTGCTGAATTCCCTGCAGCCTTACTCTTTTTGTAATTGTTTGCTTTTTTTTTTTCTTTTTTTTCTTTTTTTTTTTTTCTTTTCCTTTCCTATATGGTTTTGTGCAAAAAGGCACAGTTTTCCCCCAACCCTGTTGAGGGCAAGACCACGTGCACATCTTAAGCTATTCAGTTCGTTAATAAGCTATGCTTGTTAATTTGTGAGTGACTTGAAGGCTCTCAGAGCACTGAGGGAAGTCTCCTCGTGGAGGTTTTTAAAAGAGACTCTACCAGATTTTTTGAAGCTGGGATATTCAGAGTTTGCAAGGGCTTGTTTCTTCTGAATAAATGTGTGCTAAGTGATAATGATGCATCGTATGCAGATGTCTTATAGGATGGTGTCTTAAATGATGTTTAACCACTGCCTGAGATTCAAGAACTGAGCTGATGTGTGAACATTTGAACCACATCAGGTGAATTGTTAAAAAAATTTTTTTTGGTCTCTTCCATTATCCTAACCTCCAAAGAAGAAAACCCGTGTAGGATAAATGCTTAATCATTAAAGCAAACAGACAAATAAACAACTCCTTTGTCATTGGTGGTGGGAAAAGGATGTCTTACACTGCACAGCTCACAAGGAACAGCAGGCACTTCTGGTTGCAAGTGAAATTCTAGTTATTTGATATTTTTGGGAGGAAAGAGAAGAGCTTGTAGCTGAATGGATTCCTCAGCTGCTTCCTGGCTTGAACTTCAGGATGAACATCAAGCGAAATGCCAGAGTGAATTGAGATGACGAGGACATATTTGCATGACCCTTCTCTTCCCCAGACTAATTTAGCAATGCCCTGCTCCCAGAAGTTCACAAATTGTTCCTGAAACAGTAGGGGATCCCAGAGAATCAAGGTCTGCTCTCTGCACACCTTGCCCTATTCACCTCCCACATCGCCCTGGGGATGTTTACTGCCCTACCGATTACAGTCAGTGATGGGGGCTGTATTCAGTGGATGTTGATATCTGAACAAACAAAACCAAGGGTCTGGTCCTGATTGCTGATGTCTTTACAATTTGGTTTCCTGTTGCGTGTTTGTACAGATGTAATGGTTGGTATTACCCTTCTTTTAAATAATCATGACCGTACTGGGGGGCGGGAGGACAGGACTAATTCACAGGGAGTTTGCTCAAGGAGCGCCAGCTCTGCTCCTGTGGTTTAGCTTCTGTACAAGCCTTGCTGTTCAACCCACTGCTTTGGGTGGCAACTTCTGCTTCCTTCTGTCCCCCTTCAGCAAGGGGTTTTGATTGCTCACTGCTTTCTGGCTAAAAGAACTGTCATTAGAGCAACCATCGCATTTAATCACATCTTGTCTACAGATTGAAAGAACACTTAATGGCACTTAGAAAACACTTTCAAGGACAAAAGCAATGCAAAGAGCATGGATAAATGACCACAGCCTTGGTGGATCCTTTGTACAGGAGGAGATATATCCTGGAGATCTCTCACTTCCCATAGCCAAATAAATGCTCTTTTTTGCTTTATACCCTGCTGGCCACTTGCTGCTCTATTTGCCCAGCGTTGTGTAGCTCAGTCATTGCACTTCTCTGAGTCGCTCTGGAGGAGCAGTGAATAAGCAGCCCCATGTCAAAGCAGCTGGGAAGACAGATTTGCACTCCTCCCTCACCCTGCTGTAAACTGGGGATTTGGGTCACGTCTCAATCCCTACTAGACCAAACTGAGTGAGCTATGTAAAGCAAGCTGCTTTGCAGTCAAACAGCACCGCGAGCTCCTCTAGGACTCCATCCTCCCTGCCCCAGGGAATGCCCTCACTCTCATTTCAAGCTCTTTCCACTAACACGTGTTTGACGTGCTCAGGAGTGGAGTCGGGAGAGTTTAAATCCTTTGGCGTTACGTGGCCAGCAGGATTCGAGGCACATCCTGCTGAGGGCACAGAGCTCCCCGTCAGACTACTTGTCATCATATCCAAATGGCAGGGAGGAAAAAAAAAAAAAAGGCTAATTGTATGCTCTCCAATTTTCTCTATTAGGAAGATCAAAAGAATTGCTGCCTTTACTGGCAAATCTCAAGGATGAATTGTGGCAGCCAGACCGGTACTGGTCTGTGTTGAACTGTAGTCACCCAGAATAAATCAGCACTAATTGCAGTCTCGGGCTGTGATTCCAGAGGGGCCGCTTAAGCACCAAACCGTGACCCCAGTTCTCCATCTATTGAAGCCAGTGGCAAAACTCCCCGTGACCTCCGAAGGTGCAGGGCTGAGGCTGTACCATTGCCTGCTTTAAAGCCAGTTGCCTTGCCACCTTTCTGCGGTGGGAGGAAGAAAACAGAGAGGATAAAGTGGTGAGGGATGGCAATGCCTTGGCTTTCTGGTCTTTTTTGAACTTTTTGCAGAAGTTCATGCCAGCTGAGCCTTTCCCTGTGTTGCTTGTCACCCCTTCAGTCAGCTGCATCCCTCTGGCCAGTGGAGATCAGCATGAAGCTGCTTTGGCTGTTTTGGGGGAAACGAGGTGGCTGGAGGCTCAGGCAGGCCTCCCTCCCCAGCTTCATGCCGAGGCCATGGCGAGGCCTGTCACCCAGGTACTGGGGTGATCTCCTGGCCCTGTGGCAGTCTGTGGCACCAGCCACTCCTTCCGAGGACAAGCAAATTGTCTTACTGCTGCTCTCACGCGAGGTGCTTCCTCTTCATCATCTGCGCCTTCCCCCAGGAGCAGCAGCTGCTGCCACGTGGGTGATCTGACATCGTCGTGGATTAGTTGTGTTCATCATGGAAATGCAGAGGAATCAGCAAAACATTGTGTCACAACACAAAAAAAATGCCTATACTACCAAATTCTATTTTAATTTCGTTCTCACTGAAACTACCTTTGAAAATAATATGACTTTAAACATAAATGGAATATGTATGTATAATTTGAGGTTTTCCTTACAAAGGACAGGCAGGAAAAGAAATTCAACTTGAAAAGCCTGACTAATCTGAAGACTTGAAGGCTGGACAATTTTGGAGAAAGTTTCTTTACTGCTGTAAAAGGAGTCACTTTTCCTGAAAACAAAACAAAGCAAAACAACAAATCAAAACCCAAGACAAAAGTGGGAAAATTGTTGGTGCGCAGGCCTGAATATGGCCTGTGGGAAAGCATAGTCATCTTCCTGCCTCTCGCCCATAGGAAATGGGACACAGTGACAAAAAGCACAGGCGTGAATTGGTTATGAGGCTTGAAAGCACGGCCTTCAGCTGAAGGAGGAGGAGTGGACCTGGCAAGGTCCAGGTCTGGCTGCTCCTGCCCCAGTCCCGGGAGGAAAGGCATCCCCGTGCATTAAGGTGCCTGGAAAGCTGAGCAAGGAGGGTCTGGAAGTGGGCGGTCTTCACTGGGGGATGCCACCTCTCCCCAGGACCTGTGTGTGGACCGGGTGATGCCTCCTGTGCCAAAGTGGATGTCAGCACAGGGCCGAGTTTTGCCCTCACAAACCGAAGGCCGGGCGGGGGGTGCCATTTGCTCTGTTATTACGAGAGATTACAAGCAACCCTGGGTCAGCTTTTAGACCTGGTGCCGAGATGCTGACATCAATCGCTCCCACACTTGACCCTTCCAGGGTGCTTTATAAACACTGGCCAGCTAATCCTCCCCACAAGGCTGGGGAGGGAGCGGGCAGGCATTTCCCCTCCTCGCTCCCGCCTCCATTTTGTAAGAGCAGATGGGTGGTGGCTGTCCTGTGTCCGTTTCCCCCAGGTGACAGTAGCCAGGAGCGGGCCTGGCAGTGTCCACCAATGCCTCAGGAGATGGCAAGGGACACCACGGGGTGACATAGCCATGCAGGACCGCAGGTGAGGACCACAACCTTGGCTCACGAGAGAGATTTATAAGCAGCACACCACATTGCTGTTCTTTTTATATACGATCGGAAATGTCTTGAAGCCAGATGCTCAGCTGGTGTAAATCAGCGGAGCACCGCAGATTTATACCAGCTGGAGAGCTGGCCCCCTTTGCCCCACTAGGAAGGGGATGGGGGAAAGGGAGAGAGAGGCTGTTTCTGGTAACCTCTCCACCAACCTTCATTCTGGGTAAATGTCTCCATATGTTAACAAATGCTAATTAAAAACAAAAGCATGGAGAAGCTCTCAGGATGCATGTGTAATAGGAACGCCCCAACAGCTCCTGCATGGCTGTAGTCTTTCTCATTCCCATGGATCCCACCTTTTATTTGGTGTTGTACCTTCCTGACTGATACTGAACCTTGTTCCTGGTGCTCTTGCCCAGAGTTTTGCCATGCATGTAATTTGCTCTGGTGGGTATAGGACTGGTGTCTGCAGACATCTGGGGGCTACCGCAGATATGTCACTGGTCAAGGAGGAAAATATATGATGTTGTTGTGGTGTGCCTCACAGACATGCAAGTAACTGTGCTTATCAACTGGGAACCTTATTGGAAAGATGCTCTGGAAAAGCTACTTCTTTTCTGGCTTCCAGGCACTCACCACCTTCTCCGTGGACTGAGACAGCTCTGAGTGTGATCATTTCTGGGAGCAAAGTCATTATACTTAAAAAAAAAAAAAAAGAAAACAGCACGAAAATCTCTGATGCTCTATGCATAATAGTAGATAAGGACCAGTCTGCCCTTGAGGTGAAGGGAAAAGTTTCAGAAATAGATGTTCAAAATATCTGTTTGTACAATGGCTGGAGCATCTCCAGGGAAGGCGATGCATTGGAGCAGTTGGGCTGGTGTTAAAGAGTGACATTTTCAAAGTGATGGATAGGATTTAGTATCTTATTCCTGCACTACCAATAGTGGCAGCTGCATGTGCTATTGTGAAGATGTAGGCATAAATATATTATATATTCTCAATGTGTCATTTCATAGTCAGAACTTTTTGGAGAAAAGTCAAGCATACATGATGTGTTTCCACAGAGCCCCTCACATTTCAAAAGAGGGTCAGTGCATTGATCAGTGAATCACTCTGCTCTATGCAAAAGCCTAAAGATTTAAGATTTATTCCTTTTTTTTTTTTTTAATAAAGTTGTAATTGTTTGGATTTGATAGAGCTGTCCTATGTGTTTGTATTAGAATTAGATCTAAGGGTATTGCAGCAAATTGCTATGGCAGTGTAACAGAGAGATGTGTCCAAATCTAATGAACAACCTCTTTTTATTTCTCAGTAAGGATCTGTTTCCGCTGTCTTAAAGTCAGTAGGTAAAATCCCGTTGCCTTCTTGTAGGTCAGAAGTGGGAACAAAATGCTATTTTCCCCCAACCTCCAACCCACTGGGGCAGTCTAATAATTTTTTAGTAGTTGGAAGGTGGTATAAGCAAGAAAATAGGGGTGAGTTGTAAGGCAGCAGTGCAGCACTTGGGCTGTACACAGAATGAATGCAATGTAGGACCCACCAAAGAATGCGAAGGGGGAAGGTCTTGGGCATGGGAGTGGGAAGTAACAAAGGAAGAGAATATGTGCAAGAGGGGACTGTGGCCTTCACATTGCTCCCCACTGTCTGCTCCATCTGTGTATGTCTCGACTTGCCCAGAAATGCCCAAAGGATGACAATACTTTAGCTTTTACATGTTTTCTCGTCTGCTTTCACAGCCTTCATGTTACTGAAGAATTTGGCCTGGGTATGTTTATGAAGATTGCTATCCATTACTTCATGTCTAGATGTTGTCTCAAGTGACACTTGGTGAGCAAATTAGCATTGAAGCCAAATTCTCTTTGTGATGATGGCTCTGCTGCAGGTACAGCTTTTGTAAACAGATGCTGCAAGAGAGGTGGATTTTTGCATCACTCCAAATCTCTTGAGAACTAAAGTGTTCAGGTAAATAACTCGCTGAGATAAAAAAAGACATTGTTAACTGAGAAGTATTCTCAGACTGTCTCTTCTTAGAAATTCATTACTTATAATGAGTGTCCCTTTTCCAGAATTTTATCTTGAAGTACACCACGGTAATTCCTCTTCCTTCTGTTTAGTTGAAATCCAGCTAATCTACACCATGTATATAACTCAGAAGGCTAACAAATACTGTGCAACCAACTTCTGAATTTTTATATTTATAGGTAAATGTCAGCCAAAATTTCAAAGCGGATGATTTGTTGTTGCTGTTGTTGTTTTTAGTGCACTTCTTTCAACATTCCTGTAGTATATGCTTGATTTTTGAAAATACTGTGACCCTGGTCTATAACCCTGACAAAAAAAACTCTATTCTGTTGCTTAATCACTCTCTTCACCTGCTGGTATTTAGTAATACTGGTATCTCTTCACCTGGTAGGTATTTAGTAATATTGATGCTCTTTTCCATATTCTTGTGAAATGTAGTGAGCTATGAATACTGTATCCATCTGAAAAGTTCTCCCCAGCTGTTTTTGGCTTGGAAATGGCAGCAGTATATGCTGTGGATGCCTACTCGTTTTGGCGTGTTGTATGTAGCCTCTCTCTGTTGTCTGCTGGAGTAGCAGTAACCCACACAGATTATTTCCCTTGGTTGGTCGAAGCTACCTAGAAGTGTATTTCACTCTACCGCCTCTCACTTCACCACAGGCATTAATTTTTCCTGCAGTGGGCAGGAGGGTTCAGTTCAATCACATTTTTCTTGGGGTGGCTCACAGTGCTGTGGACCAGCCCTCTGCTTAGAATCAGCAAGATCTGTGGGTGTATTGTTCCACACTCCAACTCTACCATTTCCACCTGGGCCTTGATGAAATGCACATGGAGCAATGTTGCTGTAAGTTGGGCTGGGGCCCAACAGCAGGCAGAACACACCTCGTTTCAGATCCTGTCCAGTTTTTTGCTGGCCTTGTGTTTCTGGAGGTGAAGACATCTGCGTTGGCAGGCGAGCTGGTACACCTAAAGACACACCTATGACCACAAGGAAAGCGATGCTTCAGTCAAACCAGTTGTGAGTACCGTGCAGCTCTTGTCTTTCACCGACTGTGCTATCCACACACATCACCACACTCTCAGCTACAGCAGAAGAAATTACCACCAAATTGCATGCTCTGTATGAATACAGGGTCTCATACTAACAGGAGATAAGCAGTCTCCAAGATGCACCATGGCATTGCAGGAGCACAACATTCGTTAGACCTCATCTCAGTGTCAATGTGGTGTCAGTGCTGAAATACTGATGAGCAAACACATGCTTCATTTCCATAATGTGTCTCTCCAGTTTGTGTGAAAGGTCCCATTTCAGGTGCCTACAGATTCATGATCACTTCAGGAGCCACAGTAATGAAGAAAGGGGATTATTTGAAGCAAATCACCTAAGCCTAATCTATGGCCAAAATACTCTTACTGTGTTGAACTGTGGCTGATGGAAACAGGCAACAACCACTGCTCTGGTGCTCGTCAGCAAAATGCCAGTGGACAAATGATAATGGACTTCACCCTAGGCTTGCATCTTAAGCCAATTGCTGTGCAGATAAGAGCAGCCCTTTCAAGCTGTTCCATTGCGTTTTAAAAGCAAAACTGAGAAGGCTTCACTAGGGAACTTGATCTCTTGTAGTGTTTATTCTCACCAACCAAGAGCAGCAATTAATATCTCTTTCAGATGGTGAGAATCTCTTTCAGATGGTGAGAATAAACAGTCTTGTAGACATGCAGAGGAAATGGAAATGACATATGAATTTTAATTAACCTACTTCTCCTCAGCTTTGCTGTGTACTGCCAAAATACAACGATACGGATCCTTCGGTTATGCACCCTGGCATCTTCCTGGGCTGCTGGCTTCAGTTGCAGGTGAGTTTCACGTGTGTACCTGAGATCTGCATTTTTTGTGGGTTGATTACTGAAGAGGTGCCTGAACTCTCAGTGTTTTTGTGCTGTTGAGATACATCCCCGTGTTACTCTCCTAAGAAACTGAAGATAGCCCTGTTTTTAAACACAACCACATGAACTCCCAAAATGATATAATCTGTTGTGATACTTCTGACTGTCGGTCTCATTACAGTCTCAGGCAGTGCTTGGTCTTCCCTGGATGCGTTGTGTACGTTGATAGAAACCAGTATGGCAGAAAATCTGATGTCATCTGCAGCTGCCACGCCATATTTCAAAGAGGAGGCATTAACTCTTCCTAGTAACATCTCCCCTGAAAAGGACAAGTGTCCTTCGTCTTGTGTGAATAGCGTGCACAGCCTAACTATTTACATAGGTACCCACTTGCCAGCCCCGGTTCTCTGCCAGAGTAAACTGGCATTGCTCCATGGTCGTTGGAGAAACTGTAAATCTCACTGCTGGCAGCAGATAATTTTGACCCCTATGCTTTATTTCATCGACTTCATGTCCTCCGACATCTGGTATCATAAAAGTGTTCAGACACAGAGATGGGGTTTCTATAAATATATTCCTCCCATAAGCAGATTGACAGCATTCAAGTCACAAAGTGTTCCGGAGCCTTGTGGGAGGCGGGAGGAGCAAGGTGAAGGGGGAGGCAAGGTGTCTTATTTCCCCTCTCACCTCCTTCATCTCAAGCCCTTGTGTCCTACAGGATATGTTTTTAGTGTTAATGGCAAAGGTGCTCCAAAGCAGGGGTAAATGTGGGCCCCAGATGTGCTAATTCAGCCCGGGCCAGGCAGGGGAACACATGCGTTATCTCACTCACTGGGGCATATCTCTGACAGCTTCAGTGGAAGCCACTGAAGCTCTGCTCTGCTGCTGTATTTCTGCAATCTGTCCATGGCAGTGCCTTCACCCCCATCACCAGCCACAGCTGTTCCCTTGTGGCTCTAAACCAGCAGAAAGCTATCCCTACTTCTCGCAGCGACTCTCTGCTTGCTTCAAGCTCTTCGCCACGAGGCCAGACCCTTGGAGACTGGGGGGAGCCGTAAAACAGAACAAGAGAGCGTGCTGGGGTAGGAGCCATTCAGCACTGATGAGCCCTGCCTTTAACCTGCTCTGAAGGTTGTGTGAGTCACAGGAGAACATCGCTGTCCCTTTCCGTCCACCCCTTGCAATGCAGACAGATGGCCTCACGGATGACTGCAGGTACCAGAAGTGGCATCATGTGGAAGGTGTAGATATACATAACATGTATCACTGCCATAAAAGACGGGGATGCTGGCTTTTCTTTTGTTCCTCAGAATACAGCCCTTGTGATCTGAGCATATGCTACTGTACTATTGATTTACTGCTTGATTATAATGACATTTCATAACACAAGTGTTATTAAAGACTTGTTAATCTTGCTTAAGGACCATATTCCTCAAAATGTTTGAGCAGAATGCTTTGCATTTATCTTTAAGTACATATTTAAATAAACTTAAATGATGTGCTGTATCAAGGTTTTAATTAGCAGAACCTTGTTTTCAGAGCCGAGCAGCTCAAAACTGCTGCTCTGTGACAGTTTTTCTCCTTAGCGCAGAGCCTGTGGCTTCTTTCCCATTCTTAATAGATTTCTGAAGTTTTACTAAAGCCCCACTGCACTTCCAGTATTTGTCTCACCCCTGCTCACTCTCTGTCTCTCTCAATCCAAAGGGAAAGAGCACAAATACTTTCTGAAGTACGCCTGATTCAAAGCTAAGTGGATTTTGCTGAGGTTTGTAAGGGAGCTATTCTATGGTGGATTAACAGCCATCCTTGCCAATTAGCACAGAAAATATTCTTCAGCATACAGGACGTTGACGAGTAAGTACTGTGTGCACTGGGCCTGCAGCTCTTGTTGTTAAATATCCATATTGTACCAGTGTCTAGAGGTGGCAAGCAGCTTAGGGTCCCATTGTCCAGGGGATTTTGCAAACATACGGTAGAGAACGTCCCAGCCCCAAGCAGGTATGACGTGGTATCTTCAGTTGTTTATACAATGACAATACAGTCTTCAACACCATCATCTGCTCAAGTTTTTATGTCATCATTATTTACCTTGCGTGTCACAGGGGACTTGTTTTTAAATGACAATACACTTTGAAATGCTTCATTGGGGTATGCAATTAATTATTTCTGCTATAGCTATCTGAGAATGCTTATGTGCAGGAGGAGGTGCTGAATGGATATTTTCTATCTATGGTGCCCCAGCTGGGAGTGGGAGCGGGTCTTAACAGCTTCATCCTAATTTCTTTGGTGTGAATAGTGCCATAGGGCTCCCACAAAATACTTGCACTGAGAGTTCAACTGTATATCTTTGCAGTTTAACTTAGTTAAAAGCTGATTTTAGCTCAGCAAGTGCAAACATCTTTGTAGGGGACCTTTTCAGTTGAATCTAGTCTCACGTTTAGCTTAAGTGTGCAACGGTCCGTATACAGAACACTTTTCATTTAACAGGGTCTTGGCAGTTTTAAGAACCAAAGAGCACTGAATGAGAAACTCTCCAAATGTTTAAAGCCTCCCCTCATCTTGGAAAGCTTGAAATGGACTTTCTACCTTTCGCAAAATATTCACAAAGTCTTTTCATGTCAGGATCGGACACTTCCTACAGAATATTAAGGAATGTTAAGATGCGGTAGTTGATGAAAGGCATCCAGGCATATCTTACTTTTGCATGGCTGTCTATTTCTTGTGATGGTTAAAGATGACGTGATTGGTTTTTTTTTTAGATTCTTTAGGCAGTTTGTGTGTCTGTTTTCCCCTAGAGAGGTGAAAGACAGTTGAAGAGGGAAAACCTACCTAATGTCTACCAGGGTGAGAGCCTGCACACCAAACACAACTGCAGAATAGACGATGTGCTGTAAGTTTACACCTTTGTGGGGAGATTTAATGAGTTGCTTTGTGGTAACTTGTTTGTTTCTGTCCATAACATGACTGTATTTTTTTTTCTGATTTGATTACAATGGTGTGAAAATGTTTTTTGATTTTGATCAAGGTGGGGAGGAGTTGGTCCTTTTAAACTATAAGAGTTATCTCTACACATATGAGTTCTCCTGCAATCTTATGCTGGACCAATTTAACCTTCAGTATAGGATTTAAGAGGCTTAGTTGGGCTGGAGCAGCTTTACACCATGCCTAACCGTGCCCTGTCAGTGGCTTTCAGTGACTTAGAGCAAAGTGGTGCAATTAAGCTAGGACCAATAGGGAATAGAAAGCTTGGGAAGGAAGGGAACCACAAGGATGGAGCTAAAATGAAGTTTATGCACTTTGGGTTTGGCTATAAATTATGAAGCCAGTATGAGTATCAGAGAACCTGCAGATGCAGACAACAGCAACTTGCATTATTCTATTTCACTAGTACTCTAACGTGCCGTTCATTTAGCGGGGCTGTCAGAACAACCACAGGTGGCTTTTACTGCTTCTGGATAACAGAGGTATGAACATCTGTCATATTTAAGCCTGAGAATTCCTCCTGCTACTTTGCCACTGGTGGAAACTTTCTGATGAGCACATACCCCCTTGCATCGTGGACCTCCAGTGTCTGGAAAAACCAAACAGTCTCTTCTCTGAGTTTTTTCTCTCTCACAGTGCCAACATTGAAATATTTTTTTTTCCCACCACAGGGTGTGTTTTGATGTTGTTGTAGATGATTGTTTTCATTTTTGGTGTTTTCTTTTATGGCTTTTGAGTCAGCTGTCTTGAAAGAGGAAGGCTTGACCATCTGGTTCTGGGAACAATCAGCATCTAAGAGGCATGGCTGGTTTGCACATCATTCCAGGCCTGGTTAAAATAAACAGAGCCATCATCCTTAGAAAATAAGATGCACCAGATGTAAAGCAACCTCGAGCTCTGTGGAGAGAGGGTGAAATTTATGCAGCAGTTGAGAGAGATGTAAGGATTAATGGAGGGGTGTTATAAAATGAAATTCCAGTTTCAGTTACTTCTGATGCCTTATCTTGAAAAAAGGAGGGTGGAGAAAAACACCATCTAAGAACCTAAAGAGAAACAGAACCCTGCACTCCACAGGCTTCTCATCATGTTTTTTTTTTTTTCCCCCTTTTTTCTTCACTTTTCCCCCGAGTATGTTGACTCCGTAGGTGTGGTACACAAATCACTCCTCCGACAGGGAACAAGCATGGTCTGTGGGCTGTGCCCAAGAAGGTGCAATTAGCTGGCGCCGTGGGGAAGACCCCAGTAGCCCCTTTCCGCAGGGGCGCAGCGGCAGGAATGCTGCGCTTTCAGGCGGGTGGCATTGTTCCCTGCGCCATTCAGGAGAAGTGGCCGCCTGTTAAAATGTCCCCAGTCTGGTGGTGCTGCTCATTCCCGCTCCGTGTGGGGATGTGGTTTTGTTTCTGGTTTCTTTTTAACTCCTTTTTAAGGTCGATGTATCTCCCAGAGTCTCCTGTGAACCTGTGGGCCTGTGTGCGCGTCGTCTTCTTTTCTTTCTTTCTTTCTGTCTTCTTTCTGTGACAAACTTTAACCCTTCTTTTTAACCCTCTGTCTTTCCTTCCAAGTAGCCTTTACCCTGCTTGTGTGAGCAGCTGACAAAGAGAATAAGTAATTTCTTAGCCTTTCAGTGCTGAACTGCTTCTGTTTTTGTGAGTGGCCTTTGCACCTGTTGTGATAAGCAGCACTCCCTTCACAGCAGCACTGAAAGGGTGGCAATCTTTTTTTTTCCCCTTTAAACTTACCCTTTCTTTCGCTGAATACCAATAATTAAGAAAAAGGCTTGAATCCACTGTGGATTCTTTAGCCTGACAAAACCTAGTATTTATACGGATTGAAATGAACGGGGCGACCATGGCACCTTTCTCATCAGCTTGGTGAGAACTGTCTGGAGCAGGCTCTTGTGAACAAAACAGGATGACCAGTTCACTAAATTTGGCTTTACCCAGCCCAGCCTTGCTTGTCCTGTTTATACCTCCAAACTGTGTTTTCCTTGTGTGAACTTGCCTAATCATGTGCAGCAAAGCATATGAAATAACTCGCGCCGTCGAGAGAAATAAATCACTGCTCTTTAGCATTTAAAAAAAAAAGTGCATTTTGATGTGCTTTTTAATACGTCCCTCCTCTCTTTAATTTGTGAAATACTTGTGGCTCGGGAACGCTGTTTGCTGAGGGCTGGTCTGCTGGGGGCCATGCTCACATGTCTCCGCAGGACGTCTTCCTCTTCACCTGCGCTGTGGGTGCGTTGGTGTGTCAGCTCAAAGCAAAGGAGACCCCCAGTATTTGGGGACGTGTGACAAGGATAGTCAGTGACTGACCCTCAGCACAGGTCTGAAAAAAGGCACTGCAGACTCAAAAAAAAAAAAAAAAAAAAGAGTGGGAAGGCTACCCGGCTGCTAACACAATGCAAGGGAAGGCCTTGGCTGCTGTTCAAAGCTGCTCTGAGTGAGTGTTTCAATTTAATTCTAAATTAAAAGCAGCCAGTGTTGTATAGCACAGGGAAAAGATTATGTATTAATGCTTTTTCCCCCTGACATAATCCTAATGATCGCACTAAAATAAATAAAAGTTAAGCCTTCTTCCTCCCTTTCCCCCGTTGCTATATTATTCTGTGGCTCACAGCCAGATTTTTGTAGGTGAAAAGAAGATGAAGGAGGTCCCAGAAATGCACGATGAGGAGGGATTGTGCACTGATGACCTCCACTTCGATGCTCTCCCTACTCCTTTGCCATTGATGTGCTTTGCTTTGGGACTCCTCGAGAAATAAGGATGAGAAGAACCTGCCCAGCAAGCAGCTTGGCTGAAATTGAACCTGCTCACCATGAGGGCTGTGAGGTGGTGGCTCACCAGCATACGTGTGGTGAAACACTTCTGCCCACTGCTGCCGAAACGTTGGCTCTTGCTCCTGTGGGAATGGGTCAGTGGCACCACACCATGCTCTCACTGGTGAAAAAGGTTTTTCTCCCCAAAACCTCGTGGTGATACCTCTCAGGGAGCGATGCGGTGACCTGCCAGCAGGCCAGGGAATTGCCCTGGTTGGTAGAGGCGTTAGGAGGTCAGGCTGCAGCGTGGAGCTGGGGCCAGCAGTCCTCAGTATGCCCAACTGAGAGGTGATGGGATGTGCCAACTTGGCTTCCTGTCAGCCCACCTCACACCTGAAAAGCACCAAAAACACCCCTGTGGTGCAAATTCATGCTCTGGGTGCAAAATCATTTAAGATGTGGAAGTCTGGAGGAGCTGAGTCAGAGGCCAGGTACCACAAATGCTGGTGGCATAGGAAGTGCAGCGTACTGGCTGTAAGCCTTTCCTCTGTTTTGTCTGTTTCTGAATTCTTGTCTGTCAGCTCAGCAGTGACATGCAAAGTCGCTGATGCCTTGGTTTTGTGCTTTAACACTTGCCAAGCGTTTGACTGTACTTGATATATGCCTACAAGTATCCCAAGTTCCCACAACTCCCATCCAGCAGATCAGCCAGGATGGGGATTTCAGAGCATCTGAGAGCCACAACAGCGTGGGCAGGTAGGCTCTCTGGTGCCAGAGGAGTCAGCAAAACCTTCCAGCTGCAGCAATGCAGGCTCACAGCCCAAGCCATCTCTTCCTCTGGTGTTGGTCCTCCTGTGTTAGGGAGCCCATCTCCTGATTGCCAGGTAGGAATAACTCAGCAAGGGGAGCCTGCTACTCTTGCAGAGCTAAAAATAGACAGAGTAGTTTAACTTTGGTAGCTATTTCACATTTTTTCCCCCACTCTTCCCCCTCACTGGATTTGATGTGGCAGGGCCTGGCATTGCGTTCTTTTCCATCTGTGCCTGCTCTGCCCATTCCTCAGGATACAGGAGATTTGTCTGAATTATTTTAATTGGCAAATGCTTTGTTCAAATAATAGCCGTGGTAGAAGTGCTTCCAGACCTGACAGCCTGGGCCCTTCCACCAGCGCAGCTCTGCCTGGGGACTAGGCCACGGGCTGCGTGCCCAGGGGTGCCAGCTCCCCTCTGCTGCTGGACCCAACCTCTCCCATGTTCTACATCTTTCTTGTCACATCCTGCTGCCTACCTGCTGCTTCACCACTGCCAGCTCAGCTGGCCTTATTTTCCCCAAAAGACAGGCTGCTGGTGGTGCTGGTCCTCCTCCAGCTCCACATTTTCTGCTTGCTGGTCAAGGAGAAATAAGTATAGGTTGCCAGCCCTGGAGACGCTAGCATCTGAAAGTTCTCCCTCTGTTTAGAAGCACTTTCTGTGGGATGAGCTTCCTGCCAGGCCCAAACACTAGGGCCCTGAGTCCTGCAAAGAAACCCACAGCTATGCTTCACCATATGCATGGGAAGGGGCGTCCAACTGTGCAGCTTGCTTTGGCGAATCTGGGCCTTAAAATAGAAACTCCATCCTAGAAAACTTAATGAGGAACCATAAAGCCTGGGTGCATATATAGAAAGTCTAGTGAACAGGCAGCTATCTCATAAAACCCAGAATATTTCTGCAGCTCGTCCCAGAATAAGAAAGCCAGGGCCAAAATGATACAAAAGAGGAAAAATGCTTGCATCGCAGATGAAGCTATTCTTGGCAGGTCTGCAGATTGGCTGTTCTGGTTTCTGTCACGCAGGACTATCTGTGATGTGCATTTGATTAAAACTCAGCGAGTGTTTACGTGCAGAGTCCTGCGGGTGTATTTCTGGAGCTGCCGAGCCCTGATGGCTGTTGGGTGAAGCAGGCGGTAGGTGCAACGTAGCCAGGAACCTAAATGGGGTAGCATCCAAAGACCTGCCTGTGGTGGCATTAGTGATGGGAAGGCAACTGCCTAAGCAGAGGAGGGAGACGTGTCGGACACTAGCCCTATCGACATATGTCAATGAACACACGCAAACAGACTTGGTGTGATGGCAGGAGGGGGGAGGAGGGGCTAGACTGGGTCCCTTCCTTTCTGCCCACCTTATCTTTAATTTAAGGCTGATGGATTGATTACCATTTGTTATGGTAAGTCCATATGCGTGCAGATCCAAGGGTAGGATTAGGTTCCTCCTCCTTTGTTATTCGAAGTCAATCGCAGTTCATTAAATCTCCCTCATCAGTTCCACCACCTGCTCCTCTTCCTTCTCTGACCCGAAGTCGCATGCCCATTTACCCTCTTCCCTTTGTTTTCTGTTTGCTTCTCTTTTAATTACATTTCTTGATCTTCTCCCCATCAATTATTCTGAGGAGAGAATCAGTCAGGAAACATCAATGCAAATGAAATTGTGGTTATGAATGGAGACAAAGAAATGTTCTGGGGGTAGGGGGGGCTTTGTTTTCATTTTCTGATCTGCTCTGGACTCACACGTGAGGCCCCCATGCCCTTCGCTTGGCGTGGAGCAGGGAGCCAGCAGCCTGGCGAGTGGTGGGGGACAGGCCTCTGCCCTCGCTTGCCCCAGCCATGCATGATGAAGTGTGTAATGTGGCCAAGGGAAGTTTTCAGCTTCCTCTGTCTTCCTGGCAGGTTTTGCGTGGCTGTGTCAGAAAATGGCTGCCTGTCGTTGGGAAAACCAGGATCTGCTGCAAATTCAGCATCGATGAAGACCGAGATCTTCCACTGGCTTTGTGTACTCCACAGGCAGCCAGCATGCACTGCATGGCCTTCGCCCTCAGCTGCAGATGGATGAAATAGCTAGATTAGATGTGAACAAATATTAAATCGCTAGGTTTAGGATGCAAGGAAATGGCCTCATGTTGCACCTGGGGAGGCCTGGACAGGATATCAAGAAAAATTGCTTCACAGGGAAAGTGTTGAGGCATTGGAACAGGCTGCCCAGGGAAGTGGTGGAGTCGCCATCCCTGGAGGTGTTTAAGAGATATGTGGACAAGGCGCTTAGGGACGTGGTTTAGTGGCGGACTTGGCAGTGTTACGTGATGGTTGGACTTGACGATCTTAATGGTCTTTTCCAACCTAAAGGATTCTGTGATTCTGTGGTTCCAGATGGACTTAACTGATGGGGCGTATGACGAATAGAGAGGTTTATACGTGTTGCACTCCCTCCTTGGGCCCCTGGCCAAGAAGCGACAGCACAGGGCCTTCTTCTCCTCAGCAAACCCACCACAGGTTGCCATGCCATGGGTCAAGAGCCTGCACGGACTCTGCTTTCAAGGCCCAGGGGGGTGGAAGCAGCCAGCAACAGCTGAGGAAAGGAGGGGTAACACTTTAAAAACATTTGAGCACTTGTCTGGCCAGACTCCTGTGCCGTCCTAGAAAAACAGCATTTAAAAGCATGCTGCTTTTCCTCTCAGGTGATGGGACATGCCTCAGTCTTGCTTCATGGAGCACCCTCCAGTACATTTGCATTGGGGGAGCAATGAAAAAAAACAACAAACAGGGAGGCAGAGGAGAAGGTGCTTTTTGTGCCTTCAGTAGACAAGCCTCACAACAGCCTGAGACCAGGCTCTGCAGTTCAACCAGCTGTTTGGCAGGCCTGGGCTCATCCCTCTCCTGGTTCCCCTGGGTCAACAGAAATCCTCTTTCTCACGCCCATCTCCTTGCTTTGCAATTGTCTGTGCTGCATATTTGCAAGAGAAAAACACACACACATGGGTTTAGATGCTGTTTAAACCCTAAATGGAAAAATTACTGCAGAAACCAGGTGGCAGTTTTCAAGTTTTATGCCAGTTCTCCGGGGTCAAGATGTAAAGAAATCCATATGTTCATGTTCATAGGTGTGCATGGACAAGTAAAACCTGTGTCTCACTTAGCTGCCTGTTTCCGTGTCTCTAAGTGCCTCCCTTGATTTGTTGAGGGGCTGTAACACATCCATATGTTGGGGTCATTGTAGTGTCATGATCTAGTGGGTTTTATTTTTTTATACCGTTTAATTTTTTTTTATTTTATTTTTTTAATTTTAAGTTCACCCCACATTATGGTGCCAACAGAAGGGTTAATTTTTTCTGAGGTAGTTCAGAAGCAGAGCTCAACCTAGGCAGTGCGAAGCACGGTCAGGTGACGCTTAAAAAGACGAAAGTCCAGCGATTGAGTTCATTTTGGATAAGGAGCTGTTGGCCTGGATTCTTTATCTGAATTTCATTCAAATCTCATAAAATTTCATGTGGGCTAGGAACCCAGGAGAGTGCCTTTTTTTCCAGCAGCCTTGGTGCGTGTTGTCTTTCCCCGATGCGTCATGTGGGATCAGCTTTCTCCTGGCACTTCAGCACTCTTGCTTTTGGCCCTGTGATGGCAAATTGGCAGCAGCATGGCACACAGGGAAGTGGAAACGCTCCGTCCAGAGGTGTGGGAAGTGTAATGGGTTTCATTTTAGTGCCATGCAAAACTAGTGGTCCAGCAGAGCTTACTGAAAGGCATAAGTCTGTCCTCCGCCTGCTTTGGCAGTGCTGTGATCAGGTTTAATGATTCCCAGTCGAAGATTAGGTGCAACTTTGTTATATCTTGGTTTCCATAGTAGACTAATAACTTAGTAGACTTCCGTTTAAAAGGCCTCTTCATTTCCAGAAACTCATATTTTTTTTCCCTTTCTGCCCAAAGATGGGAGAGATGCTTTCTCAGGGGTCCAAGAGGCAGTAAAATATTAAGGGTGTGTGCATAAAATGACAGGAAAGCCTGGTTGGCTGTGTTCAGGCCCTCACTGTGTTCCCTGCTGGGGGAAAATCGGAAAAATAGCTGCACCCAGCTGTGGAGGCACTGGGGAAGCAGAGGCTGGGAAATGAGAGAAGATTTTATTGAGGGTTTTGAGGATATGCAGTGGCCCACGCTTGTGTACGTGTGCTTTGGTCCTAGAAGAAGAATGACTGCAAAGGTTTAAACGTGATTCCATCAGACGAATCCAAATCTAAAATTCATGTCCAAATATCCACCTGCCCTGTAGGCCCAGATCTGGATCAAAACTTGAAAAGCTTTGTGGCTCAGCCCCAAGCCACACTTTGAAACGCTTTGCTACAGCAGAGCTTCAGCTCCTGCTCTAGAGCAGTGCACTGCGGCTGAGCATCCCTGTGAGCATGAAAAGGCGCTGGGTTGGAGGGAAAGACCCAGAGCACAGCACCTGTGAGACACCCTCACATGAGAGTTTTGCATGCGTATCAGTTTGAAGGAAGCATATGACTGTGACATATTTTGCAGGTATCATTAAAACAAAACAACAGCAACAACAAAAAATATTCAGGCAATCCCCATTGTGTCTGAAATACACTGTTTTAAAAAGTGAGTCATGAATTCTTGAAAAAAAAAACACCCTTCAAGCCCTTAATCAGTCTCAGGAAACCACATCGAGATACAGACTGGCAAAAAAAGCAGTATGTCTTTCAGCCTATGACAAAACACAAACTCTTACTTCTTTCCACTCCCAGCCAAACATAACTGCCACAACACTGTTCTTATAGTTTCTTTAAATCCTAGCTGAAGGTTTCAATACACAGAATAAAAGTGAAGGATATTTAAGGATTTTTTTTTTTCACAATTAATTCCATTGGGGTCCCAAATGGGTAATACAGAGGGGGAAAAAAATACTTTTATAGCTGTGGGAACCCAGCCCAGCCTGCTTTGTGTACATGAGTAGAGGCATTGAACACCATGAGATTTTTCATATGCATAAAGGTTGACAGATCAGACCTGATCTTTGTAAAATATTTAATTACATACCATCAGAATCATGTCAGCTATGAAAAAGCAATAAAAATACTAGAGTGTGTCAGTGAGCAGCAGTAGTAACTGCAGCGACATAAACCCATTGAACTTTTACATATATCTCACGCACACAGAGAGCAGCACATCTGCGCTGGCTAACTGCAAACAGTCCACCATCCCCACAGTGCACGTTCAAGCAAATTATTGTGCCTGTTTTGCCAATTAGTACTCAAATTGTGCCACGTGATGCATTCATTACTCTGTGCTTTGGGTGGGGAAGGGGAGTCGCAGACCTGCTACTTGGTAGATGTTGCGGCGTTGTCTTCCTTGCCAAAAAGTGAAGGTTTTATTGCTTTACTTTGATTGATCAGCAAGAAGAACAAACGATCCTGATGCTGAAAACACAGGCAGGCAATGCACTTCAGTGTGACCATGAAGTAGCACGTGTGACAAAGGAAAAGCACGTTGTCTGTGCAGTGTTTTCACCCAGGATAGCTCACCTGCAGCTGTTAGCTGGAGGTTAAAAGCAGAGTTTTATCTGGCTCAGGAAGCCATGGGTTTTGTCAGTTTTTGTGCTGGCAATCGAAGGCGAAAGCCAGAGTCACGCTGAAAGCAAGCAGGGCATCCTTGTCCCACGTGCTCCGGGGGAGTAACTGTGGCTCCCAGGGGGGTTGCATCAGGGCTTGGTGCATCACTTTCCGGGCTTGCATCAGCTGTGGCCACTTCTCCACGTCGCGTTTGCGTTGTTGGAGGAGACTGACTCATTAATGATGGGCTCCATGGGGAAGATCGGGCAACCCACGGTGGAAAGCAGAAGCTGCGGTAGGAAATACCCAGCACATCTTGGAGCAAATGTAAATGACAGGCAGAGAGGGTGACCAGCAGCGTGGTTACTCACCTAGCCTGTAGCTGGCTCCGCGTGGGTGGGGTGGGTGTGGAGCAGGTCGTGATTTTACTGTGGGTCTGTAAATATAGAGTTAATAGGAACAGGTAGCTGGAACAGTACTTCCTGCATTTGAATAGCTATGTTGCACAGAAGTCAAGCTAGCAATCATAGATCATGACTGATTTGCATTTCCACAGCAGGTTTATCTCGCTCTGCTCTTCTGTACAAGCCCTGCCCAGGCTCTGCGCAAGGTCAGAAGCAAAATATGATTTTCTATGCGTGTGTGCACAAACATGTTGCACTTCAAGTTCTTTATTCGAATCTTTGTTCAGCACACCATGCTGGCCTTCAATTGCTTTGCTAATCTTTTTGTTGTTGTTGTTACTCCTTGGTCGTCTTCTTCTTCAGCTGAGTGGCTGTCATCTGTACCTAGTGCATACTGTAAATAACATAGGCTTTATTTCGTGGACAGCAGGGAACAGGACTCAAGGGGCATTTCAAGAGCCAGCAGAAGTGGCCCTGTAACTCTTGGGTTGAATCACTGCCTCCTTCTCCCCATCCCCTCCCCCATGGTTTCCTGATGGCTGCTTTCAGATGGGTTTCTATCATGGGGGAAAGGCACTGATGCAAAGTGGATGACAGCAGATGTGTTCCCTTAACAGGGTCTTTCACTGAATGGCTCTGCTAATCATTATGTTTTGCTCTGTAGGACTTTTTATTCATTTAACAGGTTTATTTCCAGATTACATATTTGTTTTTGTACTGTTTCCTCATAAATACAGGCACTGCAGAAAGAGCAGGCCCCACCATATTTCGTGCAGTATTTGTTTATATTAAGTGGGCCTCACTGAACCTGCATATACAATAAATACCCTTTCAGGATTCCTAGGCAGGAGTGGAGGGAACAGATGGCAAAACAGACCCAGGATTCCCGTTTACAAGGGGATCTTCGAATAACACAGGAGGAATGATAGCCATTAAATAGCCTGCCTTCCAAGTGCCTTTATTTTTGGCCATAAAAATGGGATGCATTAGTTGCTTTTTATTATTGTATTTTTTTTTTTACTCCTCTTTTGCATTTAATAACAACAGGCTTTCAAGGACTTGGAGTAAATCAAAGTGCCAGCCTCATCTGTCCGGTCCATCTCTTCCCCCACCCTCCTTCGTAGCAAGTCAGGGGGAAGAACTAACTAGATAAGGACCAGACACACGTCTCAGACCCACGGCCTTTGAGAGGTGCTTGAAAGGCCAACCTGGATCCAGGGGGCAGATTTGCAAACGGCTGCTAAAGCTCACACCCAGGCTGCAGGGCTCTGCCTGACCGATAACAGCCAAATGCTATGTACCGACGATCTTTCTTGTCCTCTGGTAAGGGAGACTGATTTGTGCTTGGTTTGTTTTTAAGTGTCAAGAGTGAGATTAGGAGGAGGCTGGTCACTTGTTTTTTTGTGCAGCGAGAAGTCTGTGGGTGACAAGGGGAGAAAGAATTAGGGGAGAATCAGGCTGTCCTGCTCTACAGCCGAAGACACCGCTGTGTTTTCACAGACCACCTTCATCTGTGAGCAGAGCGAGGAGCACCGTGTTGGGAAAAGCATTTGCAATCTGCACGGGTGATTAAAATAAAAAGTCCTGAAAAAGCCAAGGGACGTGGGGTAAAGTGGATGGTGTCAGGTTAATGCGGTGCATTAGAAACTAATTAGGGTATTTCCAGTAACAAAAGATGGCAACCACAGGCCTGGAAACCAGCCAGCCGCTCGCATCCCACAGGCTGCCTCGGAGGCTTCCACTCCGGTGGTCAGGGTGTCCCAAATGTCACGGGCACCAGTAAAGCTGAGGGCACTGGAAGAGACTGCAATGGCTTGGAAGAGGAACTAGCTCCCAGACAGACAAGAGCAGTGGCACAAAGCCTCACAGAAGACACCAAGCCAGATGGCCGAGGAAACCCTGGGTCTGTGTGTCCAGCCCAGGTGGGACTGGCGCTGGTGAAGAGCCTGGGCTGGGCCAGGGAGCACAGCAGGAGCCAGCTGTGTTTGGCTAAGTGGTAGCTGTCATCTTTGTTGTCATTATGGGGAAAATCATAGCTTAAGTGGGCTAGGACCTATCCAGGTATTATTTTGGAGGCTGTTGCATGCAGGGAGATGGCCATGAAGACTCCTATGTGGCTATGAACTGAGTGCAGCTCAGCAGTATGGAATCCTCCAAGGCACCCTCTGCAATGCAGATACCCTTTGTGGTATATTCTCCTCTTGTACACCTCAGTCTGCAGGCCCTGCGACCCTCTCCCTCTCAGTAAGGAGCAGCCATACACCCACTGATGTCAGGATCCCTCTTCTGATAGGTAGAAGCCTATTTCTTGCTCTATTGCATCAGCCAGGTGCTTTGCAGCCAGGGGTTTTCCCTCAAAACCTCAAATCCTGTTCCAGCTAAACATAGCCACCAGCCTCCTAGCTGCTGCTTGCTTTTTTTTTTTTTTTTTTAATTTAATATTTTATTTTGAGGGTGGAGCGGGGAGAGGTGGTGATAAAGTGAACTCTCCGTATTAAACTGTGAAGTTCCTGGGTTCTACTAGCCCACTTTTAGGTGTGGTCCTGGGTGCTTAACAAAGCACAGAAATTTTACTGGTCTGGTTGCTGGGATGCAATAGGTGCTGCTCTGGGAGGACAGGGACCTATGCAAGCAGAAAGCCGAGGCAAGAAGCTGTGATGCATGTCTTTTTTCTCCCAGCTCCGTGGAGGTGATTCAGCCTTGAAAGGAGGAAGGCGTTGTGACTCAGGCTGCGTCTTGCTCACCCTCTGCTGCAGGGAGGGTCCCCAGCCATTGCTCCAGCCCCTGCCCCTGCCTGCATCGCTGTGCTTTAAAGCTGTGGGGGCTGAAGATCACGCTCACCACCCAGGCTGTGCCTTGGAAGTGTCCTGGGGGACAATTCCCTGTATTTCCCTGTACAGGCAGCAGAGCGCTTGCTGTTCTGTTCCCCCCAAATGGCTTCAATTACAGTCCTTTTCTTGGGGCAGAAAATGCTCCAAAGGCAAAGGCTGCAGCTTTCCTTAGGTGTTGCCATTATGTTTGGCTAGCTAATAATGTATCAAGGTGCTAATTCTGCAGCGGGAACAGGCCTTTCAGGATAGGAGTGGGAAAACAAACAAACAAACAAACAAAAACCAAAAAGAAACACAAGGGGAAAATTGAGATATATCCTCACACTTAAATAAATCTGAGGCTTCCCCTCCACTTCCAGCACTAGGAAGGCTGAATTCACAGCAAGCATGCATGTTGCATGGCCACGCGATGCCAAACGTTATCCATCCCTGCCTCCTCCTGCCTGGGGGCTGCTGCAAGATGGCATGGGACAAGATGACAGTGTGGGGCTTTGCAGACCAATGCGATTTGTGCGTCCTGGATCACCTGAGCATGTTGCAGTGAGGTGCCAGCCTGCTCCGGGCTGCCGCAGTCGCCATTCAAAGCAGCAGGACTGCCAAAGGTGGTTGAAACCAGCAAGGTATGAATAGATTCATGAAGGTCTCCGCAGGGTAAGGAAAAGTTTTTGCAGCCTGCTGTTATCTGATCTAGTCAATTTGACATGGCCCCTCATCACGGCAGATCTGAGCAATGCTCAGTATTCAAAAATAGAAGTAGCAACAAACCTCTTCCTTTTCTTCCTTCTCAGTTCACAGGGAAAATATTTTGATTAGTTTGAAGGCTAGGATTTTTTTTTTCTGTCTGTTTAGATAAGTGAATGAATGAGAGAGTGTGTGTGAGAGAGCAAGAGAAACAGAAGTTGCTTAGAGTTAATTTGAAGAAATTAGCCTTGCATTTGCTTCATTCATTTGAGGCAAAATCCTATTATTAGTTCCACAAGTTTAAAGGCACACCATTTCCACCGGCTTCAGCCAAACTCGGACTTTCAACCTGGAAGCCCAAGCCTGTAGCCACTGCTTTGAACAAACCTGAAATTAATTTCCTGCCCCAAATCTCACATTGGGAAGTCATGCCAAGCCCCGGACATCGCCAGGCTGCAGCCAGCGTGTCCCGCGTCCTGCTTTGAGAGGCGGCATCCACCCGCAGCAGCTCTCCGTGTGCCTGGGCTGCTCGGCGGAGGTGGAAACTCTGCCTCACGAGTGCTGCTGCCACGAAGTCTGGTTGCTCTGAGGGCTGAAAGCCGTGCATGCGAAGCAAGTCAGTACTGAATTGACGCCCGTACTGTTCATGAGATCTGTTATCCACCTAGAGGCTATTTTCACTTTGAAGTGGCATTTGCTCCATAATAAGTAACATCTCAAAATGCTGTTAATTAAAGTTTCATCTGTTTAGAGGATTTTCTTTTTCTTCCTCCCCCCTCTTTTTTTTTCTTTTCTTTTCAGAAGCTAGTAATTAGTCCAATAATGTGGAGACATTGTTACTGCAGCTCATTAAATTTGGCAATGCTCACTTGAACCTTTGAGCGCTGGCAATGTCAAGTTGACCTGAAATGCAAGGATTCCATCTGTCGGGAATTACTGATGAATTGGAAATTAAATATAAATATATATATTTAACTCATTACTTGTGCTGGATTGACAGTCCTGTGAGCGCTAGCATTTCATGTTCATCGACAGATTAATAACGCTCTCCCTGGGCTCCAGCCCTCATACTGAGGGACTGGCAGCAGGGAAGAGAGGAGAATCAGATGCCGCAGGGATTTAATTTTTGTTCTGTCTGTAGAGTACGCTGATGAGAGTGTCAGTTTGGGGTGAAGCGAATATCTGGGCTCACTCTGGGAGGCTGCAGTCCACCTGGATTCCCACAGACGTCAGGTTAATTTGGGATCTCTGTTAGGCCCCCACCTGCATCCCCAACATGTGCCGGGTCTCAGTGCTGTGGAGCATGAGCCCTAAATGCTGGCATGGGTCAGCCAGAGACCTCTCTCCTTTGCCTGTCTGTAGAGGAAAGGCAGGGTCCCTCAGCGGCTCAGAATTAGAAGGTTCAGCTGGTGCCAATAACTTAAATTCTAGTATGGCCAGTAGTTTATTATGGCAAGAGGAATCTTGGGAAAAAAAAAATAAAAAAACAAAAACAAACAAACAAACAAAACACACACTCACACAAAACCCCAGATAACTGTGAAGGGAGAGAGAAATAACTGAGAGTGGCTGGGCTGCTGGGAGACAAGGCGAGCACAAAGTGCAAGATGTCCCTAAAATTACCTCTCCTCACACGGTGTCCTCTTGCCAGTCTTATTCAGACTAGATCACTTTGCTCATCAGCCAGAGTCTTCCTGTCCCAGGATGAGAGATCTCTGGACAGTTCACCCCTTAAATACAAGGCTGCTAGGTTTGCCAAAACCTGGGTTTTAATCCCACGTCTTCAGACTTCAAACTTGCTGTTTTGTCAAAGCCCCGCTGGCTCTCCGAGCCTAGATCTACCTTTAGAAGCAGGAATACTGGATCCATGCATAGGGAGGCACGACAGAGCAGATGAAATGACTAAATATTTAATATTAAAGATTGTTCACACATTTCCAACCTAATGTTACCGGCCAAGGAGAGCTGGATGTTTCACATCAGGTTAGCAGGATATTGCAATATTTTGGCTGCTTATCTGAAGTGGAATGAATGGAACTGCCAAAGCTTTTGAAGTTCACTCGTGAGATAATATTTTATTAATTTTCTGAGCTGAGGGCACTTTAGCATCTCCTGTGAGTCTTCTGAATATTAAATGCATGTAGCTCTATAGGCAGGACTCTTTCAACATTCACTCATTCACTGTTTAAAAGCGCCCACTTTCCATAAATTGAGAGCAGTCTCCTTGGTTTTCTGAGAGTTATCTTCCCCCCAATAAATTAGAAAGTATATCAATTTCCTACTTCTGCCTTTGAATTCAAAGCAGGAGCTACTTCAGCACAAGGGACGATGCAGTCTGTGTTTGTCTTGTTTGTCTGTCTGGTGCACAGAAAATGTGGCTTAAGCCAGGACAAGCTCCCGGGCATTAACTCCAGCGATCCCAAGACCACCAGCTGCACGTGCCACCAGCAGGACCAGCGCTTTGACCACTAGCCAGCCCACCCGGCCACCTCCCATCTCTCACGGCTGCTGTGCCAAAGGCTGGGCTTCTCTGCCTGATCCCTTCGCCCTGGGGTCAGCGGGCGTGCTCCTAGCCTGGAGGCAGGTAATGAGGGGCTGGTTTCAGAGAGTGCTCAGATAGTGAGGATGGTGAGTGCTCACCAACCAGGGTCTGCACGTTGTTTCCTGTCCCCAGCCAGGGCTGGATGAGAGCAGGGGAGCCCGTGTGCCAGCTGGAGAAGCGCTTGCCGTGCTAGGTTCAGCAAGCCCTCGCAGGTGCGCCTGGCTGGGCAGAGCTGCCAGCACAGGCTTCTGCAGCAGCAAGGACAGGCAGTTCCTAGATCTAACGTCTGACGCTTTATAAATAGCGTTAGATGAGAGGGAAAAGTAAAAAGCGTATCGAAAAAAAGAAATAAAATGACAGCCTTTGTCCAAAAATAGTCCAGTTGCATTGTTTCTTTTCCCAAAAAAAGAAAAAAAAAGAATAGAGGTTGCTTTTTCTGCATTAAGCTTGTCATAACCGGATGATTATAGTAACACCACGAAAAGAGCCAGCCAGGATATGACACTTTAGCTTTCAAAATAGCTCTTCCTAAAATAAACCCTTCCCTCACAGGCTGCTACTGTGATACTTATGGGAAAATGTGAACAGACCACTTGTTCTCCCATCCTTCCTTGGAGATTGAGGAACTTTCCATCAGTTTATCTGCTCTAAGCCCCCGTCCCTCAGACTGGGAGGCCAAAACTGCAGGAAAATGGTGGTAGTGTAATTTAATATGCTCCACAAATTTGCCTAAATGACCCTTTGGAAGGCTTCTGATTTAATTAGATTTACTCTCTGCCCACAGAGAATAAACACATGGGCCTGACATTTCCATAAAGACCACGCTCTTTGCAGGGGCTGCAATGCAAAGCAGGAATGTCACCGACCCTGACCGAGCCACTGGGGGACTCTGACTGCACAACTGCACAGGACGGCAGTGCATGAGCCCGGTCCCCTCGAGCACCTGCCTTCTTCAAGCACTCTCACCAACCACAAGGTGCAAAATGAGGTTTGCGTGAGCCGCAGGCATCTGCGCTGGCCGGGTGCCACCCGCAGCACCCCGCACGGGGCTCGTGCTGGCTCTGCGAGGAGGGGAACACCAGGCAAACGCACGTGACACCTCACGCTGCCTGGCTGGCACAGCTGGTGGATTTACTTCCCTAATGTAATCTTTCTGTAAATGTGCAGGTGTTTCTCCCATCCCAGCACGGGAGGGGAGTCGCGATGGCTGCGTTCTCCATGTGTGCTGTGCGGGAGCTCAGTTTGTACAAGGAGAAAGAAGTGTCCCTGTGTGGCAGGGGGCAGAAAAATGAGCCTTCTGCTTCCTTGTTTTCTGGTGCCATGGCTTCCCCAAACAAAGCCAGCAAAGAGCGGGGGCTGGCCAGGTTCTAATGATATTTACTCAATTTTCCACTAATGAAGTTTAGTGGCTTGTGTAAGTTACGGCACCAGCTACTCCCCTCAAGATATCTCATTCAGGAAGCACAAGGACTATTTTCCAATTTTCCCATGCTGTCTCGGGAGGTGATTTCTTGCTTCACTACCCATCCCATCACTGCAAAATGAAATGTATCACCATTGCAGGTTTGTCACGTTTGCCTTCTCCTAGCAGATATTGGACAGGTTCATTGTCAGCTACAGAGCTAACACCGAAACCAAGTATGTGAGCATGTTGTAACAGGGAGCTTCTTGAAAGGAGGGTGAAACAAAACTGCTAACAGAAATTCTCAGATAATAGGGATGAGGTTTTACCTTGGGTTAGATTGGCTCTGTCCTCACTGAGGCCAGTGGTAGGATTTTTTAATTAAGGAGTAAGTCTGATGATCTGTGAACTGGGGAAGTTCAGGTTTCAAGTCGCCCTGCATGGATTGACCTGTGAGATTGTCACATTGCGAGAGCCATGGGAACAGACTGTGCTCAGGCCAAGCAGTGGAGCATCCTCAACAGGACAAATGCAGTTTGGGGTAAATTGATAAGCTTCTGTATCTGATGAGATAACACGGCTTCATGTTCTTGTGAGTGCTTTGCCTTGTCAGGGCAGGAGAGGAGATTTCTCTGTTCTCCTCCAAATATCAGGAAAACAAGCCTGCCAGTGGTTTAGTACAGTAGGTGTCCCGAAAGTATGTATACACATACTATAGAAGGAAGCATTCACCCACACAAAGGTACCTGTTTGCTCTTCCAGCCTGCATCCCTCTCCCCTGCTTGACATCGGCATGAAGTTGTACTGCACAACCACGGCTGCAGCATTCAGCATGACATTTGGGATCCAGGCTTGGTTGGCTATTCAGTTCCCTGCCATGTGTCTAGATGCACCACAGCCCTCTGGTGCTTCAGCCTTCTCAAAGAATGGCAGCTCATCCTTTTGCTTCTCCGCATGTTGTACCTGTCCTAGAAAGTAAAAGTCATTTTGATCCTGGGCTAAAACCCTGAAAGGATGTCAAGCATGGTGTGGAGACAGTGGCAGGGAGATAGTTAACATCCTCCCCCTCTGCAGGGAGACATGCAGCTGCCTATCCAGCCTGCCAAACTGAAAGGGGATCCAGCCCCCAGGGAAATGTGTCTGGAGTTACTTAATCCCAAAAGGATTATAAAAAGAGTACGCTCTAGGGAATCTCTCAAGCCCTATCGCCCTTAAAGAAAAACAAAACCTAACCCCAGAATTAACAGCCCTTTTCGCCTTGATAGTTTGCAGCAATGGATATCCCTGAACTTTCACCACAAAACTTTGGAAGGGGCAGTGGGGGAAGCGGTCAAACTGATCTCAATGCCCTCTCGTCTCTGCCAGCTACCTTCAAGGCAGTCGGTGCTGCTCCTCTGGAAACCTTCCCCTGCCTTGGCTTCATTGGTGCTCCTCTGGAAACCTTCCCCTGCCTTGGCTTCATTGGTGCTATCATTTCCTGCCTCTCCTCCTACCTCTTTAATCTTGTTCAGCACGTGCTTTGGAGGACCTTCTCATCTCCCTCCAAGTTTTGTATGGGTTTCATCGGGTTGAGTCTTTTATCCCCACCTCTTCCTCCTCTGTATTTTATCCCTGGTTAATCTCAGCTGCACTCCCCACTCTGCCTGTTCATCTGTTATCTTTCTGACCTGTATTTAGACTGTAAGCTCCTTGGGATAGGGTCTGTCTTTTTATTTTATACTTTTACAGTACCTCCAGGAATCTCCAGGACCATGAACTCACAGACTGGATTTAAGTCATCGAGCGGAGTAAAAACATTAAAAGAGAGCTAGTCTGTGAGGCTGCATGGAAATATCCTTCTAATTTTCGGCAGCAGTCCAAGGCAGTGAAGCTTTCGTTGGTATAACTGTGTGAGCACTGCTCTCCCACACAGCACAACGGGATGGAGCAAAGCCCCCAGCTCACCCCCTGCCAAGTCACCCATTGCCTTGCCAGCAGTGGGCATCAATTTACCGGTGAGGAGGAAGAAGGGGTCCTCTTCCTCTTGCGAGTTGTGCCAAGAAATCTTGGTTACCTTGGCTACATGGGTGATCAGTGCAGTTGTGGTAATGCTTGACTGCTGCCATGCCCGCCATAGCACACATCATGCAAGGGATGCTTTTTAAGAAGCTGTGACAATAGTTTTTTTTTGTCCATTTGTTTCTGTTTTCCTCTTTGGTGGGTCCTAAGAAGTACTAAATGTACCGGAAAAGAAGAACAATCTGGATGCCTTGACTTGCACACGTTGTATACTCCAGTGGGCTCTGGTCAGCACTTTTTTCTTGAGTCCATTGAGACCATCAGTAAGGTTTCTTGTTGTTTCCAAGCAAATATCTGTTTCTACCCACTTTATCAGATCCCATTCAGAAGATGAAACAATGTTTTGGTTTGTTTAGCTTTGCGTGAGGACCTTCTGTCCTTTTCCACAGCCTCTTCTATAAAGAGCTGTAGAAGCTAACAACGTCTTCGTTAATTTTAAACAGGCATATCCATGTAACCACTCATCTCTGATGGCCACAATTAACCTCCAGACAGCACCTGCTTGTCTTGGTGTTTCGCTTTGTGATTCTTGTGGTGTTTCCCAAAGAAAACCTTCATCATGCCCAGTCACATCATACAGGTGTCTTCCTCCCCCCTCAGCCCCCTGCAACCTGGAGCATCCCCATGGCAGGCATTTTGAATACAGCTGACCACAGGCTGTAACCCGTCTGTTAGTTACCCTCTCCTCCTCTACTTCCCAACCCTCTGACTGTGAGTAGTTTTCTTTGTGGTCTTTGCCACTGCTGAGGGCACCTGGCCCTCCGGACATTTTTGAAGCTTTTCCCATAACATACATGAGGAAGTAGCTGATGATTTATTAAGATCTAGTAAACCATTAATTCACTCATTCAGGACCCAGTGAATTTCTATTTGCTGCATCTTTTATCGAACCGCCTCTGCTCTATTGACCGGATGATTACCTGTTTCTAAAAGTAACTGCAAATCATCCAACAACATGATACTTGTATGAAGAAAGACAAATAACAGATCAATGGATCAATCTATCAGCTAAGATGACTGTAAAAGTAACAGTCAATCTGTGTTTCTGCATCAGGACTGTTGCCAGAAGCATCTTTTGGAAAGAAGAAAAGTACTTCTAGGATGAACAACATGAGTGTACTTAAGCAGGAAATATCTAGAGAATGGAAACCATGTGAATGGGAAATACTGACCAGAGTTTCTGTTTTGGTATGGAGATGGCTCTCTGTTCATTGCACGCTCTTAGCAAACTTGTCTCGCTGCCTCTTGATGTTGCATTGTTAGATAGTGCCACTGCTGTTACTTCCCTGTGACAGTAAAAACATTTCCATAATAATCATAACAATAGCAGCCAGATGGTAAAATTCTGAAGAAAAAAAAAAAAAGATAATTTTTACAAGCTTTGTGTCTGCTAGGACTGTAAGTCTTTAATCTATTCTTTGCAGTGCAATCTTTCAGGCTGGGCAAGGCTTTTTTTCCTCTTTCTTTGTCTTTCCATATCTCGGTTTCCCCTTCTTCAGTAAAATGAGAATAATCTTACAGCAAAGTTAGAGAATCAGCCACAGTAGGGGTTAATCGGCACATAACAGGTCTGTTGTGGGGGAACGTATGGAGACTTATGTACAGACCACTGGGAATTAGGAAATGGAGCTCCACCTTGCCCTTTGCTTCCTGTTTTGTTCTGTGGGAGTTTTTTCTCCTTCTGTTTGTGATGCTGTTATATGAGGCTTGCATTGCTACGAGTGGTGACTTTGTTTTTCCTGACTTGAGCCATGCTGACTTGGCAAAAAATAGTGATGCCTGCCTGTTCAGTGTAACGAAGAACTAGGAAAGTTCATGGTACTGTGATGCCGTATTACACTATGGGAAGCGTATAGGGTGATCAGTTTTATCGCAATTTGGTTGGTCTGGCAAGGACACAGAGCTGTTTGGAGATTACTCTGTGCTGGAACAAAAAAGAAGCAAAAAATTTGGATAGGGTAGGGGATTTTGGGGAAGGTGCGAGTGACGTTCCTGAGCAACAGCCCCTCTGCCCCGCCTGCTGCCCCAGTGCTGCTGCTGCAAGCAAAATCCTCACCATGGGCTGTCCCAGCAGCTTGTCACACTGCGTGAGAGGGATTTCAGTTCCTGGGAATTATCCTGTGCTTTAGAGATGGGGAACTGGCCTGAGGAGCTTGTCTGTGGACAGCACGCAGGTCCAGGGCTGGCGTTAGAGGCCAGGGCATGCAGGGACAAGGTGGTGCAGAAGCACCCATGATGGCACTGGGGACATTGTGTAGATGAGCTGTCACTACCCTGTTGATATGTATAGGCTTGCACACAAGGGCATTGATGCTGAATTTACATACCACCTTTTAAAAACGTAGCAGTTTTTCTTCACAGCACAGACCTTTTTTCCTGGACTCTTAGCTTTGCATGTGCTGTAACCCATCTTCAAGCTACCCACCTTTATGCCCTCAGTATTTAAATATGAAAGATGACTGTAAACATCTCGCATCTTCAGCAGCAGATCGAAAGCCCATCCTGGCACATCTCATTCAGTTTAGAAGTAACGACAATGTTAGCGACTGTGAGAATAGATCGCAGTCTGCCTGAACTCGTTTGTTCTCTAATGGCTGAAGTAAGCCTCTGTATGAGTTTAAACTGATATATATCTCACTGCAAATGAGGTAGCGAATATTTGTAGTGAAAATTTCAGTGTTAATTTAAACTGATTTAGGTAAAATCTGAGTATCTCTGATACATGCTACCCATACTTTCCATTTACTTCTCTTGGGGAAGAGTGAGTTAAAGCTGATTTTTCTTAACCAGGGAAACAGAGCTAATGTAATAAGCCTCTTAAGATTTCCTTAAACCAGCAACATTAACTGGGATATCTCAAACACTACAGCTATTTCAATGCATTGTTCTTCATTGCTGTCAATACAACCGCATTTGTACTTTAGCAGGATACATTTTATTGTGCTGTGGCTGTGCCGTGTCAGGCTAGCAGGGAAGAGGTTAGCTGTACGGAGGGTGGGTTCACTGGCGTCCATCCCACAGGTGCCAGGTAGCACTGCATCCCTGCCTGATGCGCATCTAGAGCATTCGTGCTCCAAAAAAGGGGCAGAGGAGGACAGGGTGACTCCTGGAACAGGTGACTCCCTGTCTCCTGACAGGGGAGAGTTTCGCTCAGGACTCTGAAGGTGATAAAAAAAATAAAAAATTAGCTTGACAGATTGCTTGCTTTTGCTGCTGTGGCCTTTAAGCAGTACATTAAGTTGGACAATGTGAGAACCAGCGGCCTCATGACCTGGGAGGGTGTAAATCTTCCCCTGCTCCCACCCCTTTGCTGCTCGTTGTCTCCTCCAGCATTTTGCCCTGCCAGAGGCGAGCAGGGGCACAAACATCCCCCAGCACCCACTCAGCATCTCGGCCAGGGTGCTGGGCCTGGAGGGGGAGGCTGGCCTCCAGATCTGAACAATCACTATTGGCACTGGTGCGAGGTAGCTCTCACAGAAGTGGTCCTGCTTTCTGTCAGGGGCAGGCCGTACAAGCGGGCAAAGCTGGACAATGGTTAATACAGGATAAATAGGTGTCTTAGTATATGGTTAATCAATTGCTGTAGAGGCCAGGAGGTCAATGGGCTTCTCTCAATTTCTGTCACACTTGTATGCTTATGAGCATTTGTAATACATAATATTCATGTCTGTAGCATGTCCACAGTATCTATTTGTCGTTTATTAACTCTTTGTAAATGTTCCCTTAATGCACGTTGTGAGCTAACAGGTGATGCATAAAACTACTACAAAACTTTCTTACAGTTTTTGTTGCTGTTTTTGTTTCCCATCAGAGAATGAGAAATCAATGCATTCTAAATTTCAGCTACAAATAAACCCCAGAGTGAAGAGTTTGCAATGTGGTCCAGACAGTCCAGACAGATCTTGTCATACCGGGCCATTCTGGTGTCTCTTTCAACTAAAACATCACCGAAATACTTATTTTGCTTGCTCTATGACAGCATAATCTCTTATGAAACAGATATCAAAACCGAAACAACATGTTTTGATGTTACTGAAAAACAACACTTTCATTGATCCCAACTGAGCTTTGCAATTTTTGGAATTTTCACATTGCAGAAGATTAAAAAAGATCTCGGTTTTCATTCTCATTCTGCTTAGGAACACAATTAACTGGAAAAAAAATGGAATTCCCTTGCAGCTAGCAAGTCTGCTGTTTCTGCACGCTTCTCTGAAAAATAAATGGGATTACTTTGTTTAAAAAACGCTTTTAGAAACCTCTGTTAAAGCCCTAAAATGCACAGGAGGGCATGATCCTTCTTCCTTTGAAGTCACTGGCACAGTATCCATTGACTTGACAGGGAGTGGGATTGACTGAATAATTGTGCTGCCGTATGAATGTCTACCCTGACACTGCACAAAGTCACGCTGAAAGCCACTTGATGTCATTCTAATCCTGTCTCCTCACAGTGGTGTTCTGGAGAATAGGGTTGTGGTTTTTTTTCCCCCCCCTCCGTATTTATTATTTGCAGAACGAACTAGTTAACAAATAGAAAGGACAAAGCCTAACGGCAGTGCCATTAATCTCTAAAGTAACTTGGTCTGCTGCTGAAGTGAGCAACTGCTCCATGCAGCAAGTGCTAACAAGGGGTTTTTAGCCAGCAGTGCTTTAATGTGCTAACGAGAAACTTGTTAGCTGGCGGTATCACTGAAATGTGTGGCTGAGCATTGCAATGCTGATTGTCACTAGGTTTTTGGCCAGAAGAACCCTGGTGCTTTGCATCTGAGCATCTAGAAATGCAAACCCCTGCTGGGCGAGGAAGAAGAAGGGGCCGCAATACTCAGGCACTGATGCTGGCCAACGTGACAGCCCCGCCTGCATAACGCTGGGGCCCTAATACAAGGGAGAAGGGGGATGAAGTGTTGCCTCCACCAAGGAAGCAACTCTGGTCGCAGTCCTCCTTGTAAGTTTTTGGGGAGAAAATAGCGCAAGATGGAGTCACCGCCCCGTGGATCTCTGAAGGTGCCAGGTTGTCCTAGTTGTAGCCTACCTGAGGTGTCACTGGACACATAAACTCAAACATGTATGGATAACCAGGTGTAAAAAGGTTCACAGCTTGTTCCTTCCAAGCTGTCCTCAGCCTCTGCATCCTCCAGCGTGCATCAGGGGTGGTGGGGAAGGCATCTCCTTCTGGATTCTTTTCCACACTTCTCCACAATGACCTCACATCTCTCAACCTTTTAAACCCCCTCTGTCACTAAGTCAATCCAAATTTTCTCCTGTTATATGCTTAAAACCAGAACATGCCAAACCAACAAAACACTGTTTGATGGCAATGGGATAAAGCCAAGTTTCACTGTGCCACTCTTTTTGTGTTCAACTCTCCCAGACCACAGGAAGCATCAAGCCAGGTCTTGAGCTTTTATTTCTTTGGTGTTCAACTTGACTTGGCTATGGCAAGGTTGTCAGATGCTCAGAACAGCCTGTTTGATCGACTAAAGGGTAAAGTTTCAAGAAGTCAGTCGTGACGAGAAATGCCAGGTCTGTATTTTGCTGATGTGTATGAAGTAGGACTTTCTTTTATGATGAAATGCACCGGAAGGTTGTAGCACCACGTATTTCACTTTCAGCTGGCTCAGAATAAGCTTTGAAAAAACAAAAATCCCTGATCTACTCCTGTTAATCATTGATACGGTCTTTGATCTGTTGTCAGCTTTGTGTGGCTGATTGACGCTTCCCCACTTTTTAACCAGCTTTCCATTTGTGCTTTTCTTTTAAAGATTATCTGTTCTCCATCACGGTTTGAGCAAGCTGAAGAAGCTGTAACAATGTGAAAAACTGTATTCTTTTGGTACCTCTGATCAGATGTGAGTGTTGTGAGTTGTCTTTGTGTAAAACTAGTGCCATTCCAAAGGACAAGGATTTGGAGTAATATCCAGACTGGCCAAACTCTTCCTCCTGACACAATTTCCAGCTCCTCTGTGACATGGACAATGCTTTGTAGGAGAAATCTCTCACAGTTGGGTGTCCTCAACTGCTTCCCTCTGAAGACTGCTAGAAAATCACTGCAGTTTTAGGCCTGAAATGAGTGTGAGTGAACACTTTTTGGGCACAGATGCCTTCAGCTCTTTTTCACTTTGTGGCTTTTGATCTAGCCTGTTTGGGTTACTGTACTGACCCTTAGTGGATGGTGCGATAAGCTGGGGCAGACGTGGTTGCTCCATGAGCAGGTAACTCTGAGAGGGATACCCAAAGATGACATGACTCTGCCACACTGCCAGATTTGGGAAGGATGGAGAGACCTGCTGCCATGGTCAACGTTTTACGAGGGCAATAGCAAGGATGTTATTTCCTGTGAAACTGAGCTGGTGGAAACAGCCAAAAATCTACCAAGTCCTCGTCTTGGTGATGGCCTCAGGTGTCCACCATAGGTCCAATTTCTCTGATTTTTGATAGGACTCAGAAGTAGCTTCTGGTGAGTGCTTTATGGTTCCTAGCCAGCCGGTCACCATGCTGTCACTCTCACTGTCTTTTCATGACATTTGCGCTGCTGACTGCCCTCACGCACTTCGAGGATAATGCGTAAAGGCTGCCTGATCTGCTGCTCCCACCGGAGGAACTGGCTGCACTTTGCTGTTCGCCTTATGAGCAAAGCAGAGGAGAGGTTAGTGGTTCAGGTTCATCACCGTTTACACAGAGGGCAGCCAAAACACTAAACAAACCTCCATACAGAAGGGCAATGGCAGAAGCTGAGCTGTCCCTGGCTTGAAATACCCTAAATCTGCCTCAGATTGTCTGCGGCTGCTGCTGAAGTGAGAAAGGGCTGTTAGAGGCACTCTTACATTCCCCGATAAAGCAAATGTTTTCCAGATACAGGAACCAGTCTTCCTCCTCTCCTCTTTAGATTAAATTGTCTGATACAGCAGAGCACGGACTTAACTCTTTGCATGACACCCAGGATGGAAATCCCCCAACAAAATAAAATTACTGACAGCAGAATAATTCACTCCTGATAAAACTGCTTGATCATTTTGTGTGTACGAGAGGCGCAAACCTCAAATTGTGTGTTTGGCAACATATGAAGGCTATATGCACATATAGTCAGTTGACGTTGTTACTTCCATTAAATGAGGTCTCTTCTTTTTCTCTGTTTTCGATGCAGTTCTCCAGGGAGATTAATTTGTATGAAAGTAGAGCGCTAATTGCACAAAACAAGCTGGGGTACTGCAGAAGCATAATTAAATTTAAAAAAATGTGGTGTTAATACAATTGCAGTGCTAATTAAATAAAATTGGTGACAAGTGTCTAAGGCAGAGCAAGCGTAAGGAGAAAAACTGACAAAATGATCCATTTAAAAATTCTCGCAGATATTATAGTACACTGGTAACTGAGCCGAGTTAAAAGTAATTGTACGTGAAGCGTTGCACGAGTGCCTGATCTTGCTCTCTGTGAAGTGGGACTTTTGCCAATTCAGGCTTTAATGTTCCATAAATTGCTGATAGGAAAGCGATAGGCCCATTTTATTTCTGCGTGTAGTTAAGTGTGGGCTAAATTCAGGACCGGACAAACAGAATCCAGGCAACAGCCACAGTAGTGACGGGGGTAGATTGACCAGCTTCTCCGCAGCAGAAATCACTGGTGTGCTGGGGGGACCTGGCCACGCCAGTGGTGCACTGTGGCTTCAACCTCAACAGCAACTGGCTTTCCAGACCTGTGCAATAATCAGAAATAATCTGCCAAGCAAAGCCGCTGATCTTGCTTTGAGCTCTGGCGCACTGCACCTACACCCACACGAGTGCATCAGGGTGTATCACCAGAGGCCCTCACTGCTGAGGAGCAGGGCCCTCAGACAGCATCCTGCTTCACTCCTTCTCTCCTTGGCATTTATTAGCGACTTGCAGGAATTGCACGACACCCCCACCACTCCAGAAAGTTGCTCCTTGTGAACCCTGAGTTTCCTCACAATTTGTGTTGGCGGAGGGAAAAAAAACAACACCCTAACCTCCCCCCCTTCCACCCACAAATAACAACCCCAAAGCGTTTCTAGTCTGCGTGGTTCCAAAATAAATAAAAAAGCCCTTTCAGATGTGGAACAAGGCAGCCCTGTCTTCCTGAGTCAGCAGCCTAAAACAATAGCTAGGAGGACTCACCTCACAGCAATTTGTACCCTCTCAGGGGTCATGTTATAATACAGTAGACCCCCAGCTGTGGTTTTAAAATGTATTGGCTTGTTTTTGGAAGCTGGCTCGAGCAACTTCAACGAGCTTGCAGGAAATTAGTTGTGATCCATCATACAATGGGAATTTTGCCTTTGACTTTGCTGGGAGCAAGATCAGGACCTTAATGCCTGCAGAAGAATTGCCAGCTCCGTCAGCTCGCTGCGGCAGGGGGAGATGGCTGGTGGCTCTTTCTTGTGGGGGTCTCTGGGGCTCCAGCGCCCATTTCAGCTTCTGACCTTGCTGATGGCTGTTCCTCTGTCCCCCACGTGAATGCTGCTGGTCTGCGGAGGTTGCTGGTCATTCATTATAAACGTGTTTTTAATCCCAATTTCTGTTTCAGAAGATTGCTGCTGGAATAAAATTGCTGCTGTGTTTCAGTCTGGCGCTTTTATTCACTTTCCTGTATCTCCGAGTCTGAGTTCATCGTCCTTCCTGTCTTCATTAGCGTGACTCTTCCTTCATCTCCGTGGTCTCCGCATAATGGCCAGCATGTTTCCTCACCTTCTTCTTGAAAGCATCACGTGGTGCAGATCTTAATTGCCTCTGGGTTCCGCTCAGCTCCATCTTTCTGCAGATGGGAAGGGAAGATATGACTGAAATAAATAAAAAGAACAAATAAAAAATTAAAAAAAAAAAAGGAAGAACCCAGAAAAGTAGGAATTGGCACAAAGTTGTCGGCTTCCTAAGAGCGCTTGTATCAGTAATAACATTAACTACATGGGCCTGTGTTCCCTCTTCAGAGGAACACTGTTGGCCTTGCCTGGCTTAGTTTAGAATAAGACTAAAACTGTTTCTTTGCTGTTTTCTTGCCTTAAGATGCATTATGCCCATTAATTACCCTGAGGTACAAAATGCCACTATGATCAGCCTTGAGAGTTAATAACTAGTTTAACCCAGTGTCAGGCACAGCTTCTTTCTAAATGTGACTTTGGGGGCTGTCTCTGTAGCATGGGAACGTGTTCAGAGCATATACATAGACTGAGCTTATTTAAAATAGACTCTGTAGCCAGAGTGATTTGTCCAGAGCAACCATAAACACATAGGATTCAGGTCATCAGTGCAGGAGGTGGGTGGCCAAGGTGGAGGCTGAGGCGGCTGGCGAAGATGCACCAGCACATGGGACTTCCCCGGTGAAGACATGCCAGTCCTGCATCATTTCTGATGCTTTCCTAAAGCACTCTTGGGGCTCAACCAGTGTCCAGGGCACCATGTGCTACTTTTGTAGTAGAAAAAATCCCAGCCCTCTTGCTGAGACCCTTGGCGACTAATTTCTGAGCACTCAAAGCAAAATTAAGTGTAAGTGAAGACTACATACACAGCAGGAACTTTGTGAGTTCACACTAGGGTCTGAGGGTGCTTTACAGCCTGTCTGACACTGTGAGTTACTGAGTAAACAGGAAAAAATAAGTGATGACATGTCATAAAATGGACTTTTATTTCCTTTATTTTTACAGCTGTAGTTCAGCATACTCACTTATGACTGAAGCGGTAAAGCGTAGCAGTATATTTCTAAACAAAACAACATTTATGTATAGTATGTGAATATATACACAAAATGTATGTGTGACAAAATAGATACACTAGATACATATACTTCATTATATATATATTATTACAATATATTTATATGGGGAAAAATGTACTGAAAGTGTATCTAGGGCAGGACTGCGGGATGACTGCTGTTTGAAAACATTGGGGAAAGATAAACAGCTTGCAGGACAGCAAAATTTCTGATATAGCTGTGATATTTATGGCCAGATTCTACAGCTGAACTCAAACAGTAGCAAGCATTGAGTGCCCATTAGGTCCAGCCTCAATTATTATGGCTATAAAGTATGCAAATTTTATTACTGTATAGATTCCCTCTCTGAAGTAAAAGTCTAGCTACTTCCTTGCTACAGAGACTTTCCCAGGACCCACTGGTGATTTGCCATTTTGGGATTATCATGATAATTTGTCTGGTAGTCGGGTTAGAGGGGAAGATAAACACCTAGACTAACCCCTCAATTTCTTGTTTTCAGTTTATTTTCCAAAGCTGAAGGCTTGCCCCAGGCCTGAAACACATGTTAGCAATTTGGGTGGGGGCACCGCAAAAGATACGGTGATGTGAGACTGAGGTTTCTTCACTTGCATCTCTAGTGAAAAAAATAGTAATTACCCCTATTGGTAGAACAAGGCTCCTTTGAGGGATTGCTTTCCAGTATTGCTAGGGAAGGGGCTGCAGAAAAATTACACAATCACAATTACAATAATAATAATAATAGTACTATCTGTCCTCTGTAGCAAGAATTTGCTGCTCTCAGTCCTCTGTTGCAATATTTTCACATACCAGCTCTCATTTGATATTTTTTCCTAAATGTACGGTTTGCTGAATAATGAGATAAATCAGGCTGCTGGCAGTTCAGCAAATGTTAGCTAATTGTTTTCTGGGGAGTCTTCACCATTTAAATAAATATTTCACTTGGACCCATTACTGATGCGTCACTTTCACCACTCTGGTGACTTAACTCGCTAGATATGGAACAGGGCAGTGGTAGCTTTTCCATCAACACGCCTTAGGTCTGGCCGAGTGGACCGTCTAGACTAACAAAAGGAGAATATTTATGGTGTCATTTCCAATTAAATCCTTAGTATCTCTGCTAAGATGGCCAAAGTTGACTGTGGTGGTTTTAATTATGAGAGCATCTGCTACCTCAGAAGACTGATGACCACCTCACAGCCACTACTAACTCACACCCATGACCAGCTTGTAGCCTTGACCAGCTCATAGCCATGACAACTCACAGCCATGACCAGCTCGTAGCCTTGACCAGCTCATAGCCTTGACCACCTCACAGCCATGACAACTCACAGCCATGACCAACTCACAGCCATGAAACAGGCGTTGTGGAGTAGCAGCACTTGTTAATATCCATGGACTGGGTCAGATTCAGGACAACAAAACCTTGCAATGAAAGGCTCTTCGAACTGTTTTCATATCCCCTCCAGGCTTTCTTCCTGACTCACCTCATGCTGCTTCTGCTCCTGCCCATTCACATTCCCTCTGCCAGGGAGGACACAACCGCCGGACGGAGTTGTCCTGCTAATGACGCTTTTAGCTGCCTGCCTTTCTTCTTGGGGGTGGGAGGAGAAGTGGGAGCCTTGGCTGATGCTCCTGGGCCAGCCAGCCTGCTTCTTGCTTTCATCTGCAGCCTAGGAAATGCACATCTGTACAAAGCGCTGCCAGGTCCCCTTGGCTGGGCTTTGGGGCTCCGAGGGCTCCTTGCTGACCCGATGAGCTTGGGGTGGGCTGGTCTGCATGTGCTCGTGGGGTGGAGTTGCTGGGGCAGCTGCAGGGAGTGTTTCCTATCAGCCGCTGGCATGATGTAATGGTTGGTCTGCAGTGTGGGAACACGCTGTTTCCTGTGTTTCAGTGTTACTGCAAACGACCAGTCAGAAGATCCTTTTCAGAAGTGGGACAGGCAATTAAATAAGTAGCCGAACCTAAAAAATATGTGTATAAAAGCGAAGGCACTATGCCTGCTGCCAGCTCAGAAAGCTGCTACATGCTTGTCTAGCACAACCTATATGTGCCACACAGGCTCCTTCCAAACATTGTGGTGTTAAATGTGCTTCGGCGATGACTTGAGAGAAAGCCATCTTGGCAGGGAGGAATGAGTCTATTCTCCATGGTCCTTTCAATCCCTGGCCTCTCTGCTCAGCCTGCCAGCCCTCGTGTCAGCAGGGAGGGACTGTCTTGGATTGGGCTGGCTGCTCCATAAAATACCCGGTGGCTCGTGAGAGTCCTGGAGCCCCCAGATGTGCCTAATCCTGCTGGACAGTGAGATCCCTTTGAGAGACGGTTTGAAGCAAAGGCAGGTTGCTTGGACCACTCACACCTGAAGCCTTGTGTCATTCCCTGGCTCTTCTCCCCTGGATGAAGCTTTATTTCAAAGTTTGGGTAAGTCCTCCGAGGGTATCTGCAGCACCTCCTCTGCATCCAGCGTTGGTTATCCACACTTAGAACTGAAAAAAGTAGGCTGCTGACCTAAGGGCAGCAAAATCACCTTGTGTGTGCCTCTCTGCACATCATTTTGTGCACTTCTACAATGGCCTGGGCTAGCTTGCAGCACTGGATGGCCGGTGTTATTTGTGGCTCTGTGGTCCCTCCAGTCTGAGCTGAGACTTGTCCCCGGGGCTGCAGCTTGCCCACTGCTTTTTAATGGCAAACTTGCAAGTGCTGCCATCCTCCTGTCCCTCCTTTGCCCTGACCCCTGGGTCGCTGGACCGTAAAGCGATCCCAGCCAGCTGTCGATCTATGTATAGATCACCAGCGTGCTTATGTAAGGGCCTACCCTGCATCTTCAACCAGCTGAAGCTCTGTACTTTGTCCCTGCGCCATTCCTTTCACAGCCCCCACGTGTGAGGTTTAGGGGCCACGTGAAAGAGCAAAGAGTCTTTTCCTGTCTCCTAGCCAAAAGGAGCATTGCATTTCTCTGAGTATGCATGTGCATGTGTGCAGGACCAGGCAGGAGCAGAGTTTTTGCCTGATGAGCCGCAAAACTGGGGCCACATGCAGTGCAGATGGGCTCACGTGGGGCTGCTCATTAGCTCCAGCAGCACACCTCGTGTTCCTTGGCTGGGAGGTGGGGGATGTGAGAAAAATACTTTGTGTGATGCGTCATGAAGTCTGCTTCCCCCCAAAAATTGAAAAAAGGAAAGTATAGTGAGAATAATAGTTGCAAGAAGCCGCTCTGGGCAGCCAAGATCCCTTTGAAGTTGGCGTGCCTTTTGCTGCCTCCAAACCATGCTGGAGCCGGCGCCACACATTGCACTCTGATCATGAAGGGATCTGCAGCAGGAACGGGGGCTGCAACACCCGAGCCCAGCTTGGTTTGCCTGCATCTTCCTGCAAGCCTCCTCATGCTGCACATGTGGGATGTCCCGAGTGCAGCATTGCGCCTTGGGGGGCTTTGCAAGGCAGCACGTGAATGCTATGCATAGATACGGCAATTTTAGAAGCTGTTGCACTTTCTTACAATGACGATAAGAGAAAGCGAGCTGAGGGAAGGCAGGCAGATTGAGCTGGGTGGGCCAGGGCAGCTGAGCAGCCTCCATTCATCCATCCCTGCGTCGTGTTCCCCCGCTGCAGTGCTGACAAGTCATATATCCCCAGCACCGTGCTGTGGTTTCTCTCTGGCTCCGGGAGCCCGTGTGCCAAGTGCGGCTGATCGGCCTGCTGACCAGCTGCATCTCGTGCATCCAACGCCAGCAAGAGGCTGTGGAGCATATGCTCCTCTCTGAGGGACAGCACATAGGTTGGGCAGGAGGTACAGGGGAAGGGCAGAGACCTGCTTTGCTGCTCACTCCCTTGTTTTCCCCCAGGATGAGCAATGCCCAGTTGGAGCCGGGGGAAGATGTCCACGGGCTTGCACAAGCAGCAGATACAGCCCTCCCAGCCATGAGGAGTCCCAGGGAGGAGGTATTAAACCTTCTTTCTTCACTCTTTGCCTCTGTGCTTCTCTAAAACCCATAGCAAACATCAAGAGAAATTCCTGCACCTGGTGCAGAGCCCACAATGACAGCAACAACACTGGGATGATCATACGCTCAGGCTGAGCATGCTTGGGCAAAGAAATGGCATCCTAACCTGTTCTCCAAGTCTGGGCTGCAGGTGATTAAGCAACAGCTGACATGCCTGGGATTTTGATCACCTGCTAGGACTGATCAGATGGGTCATCTGAAAGACAGGCTGTGATGTTTTAAAAGAGGCTCTTCAGGAGTGGTTTTGGGAAATGGGAGGGTGGTGATTGTACTAGTCAGAGCTGTGATGGGGGAAAGATTTGGCTGATGAAAGTGTGGGGTTGAGGTGCTGGTTGGTGGAAAACTCAACATGAGCTGTCAAGGTGTGCTTGCAGAAGCCAACTGTATCCTGAGATGCATCCAAGCAAGCATCACCAGCTGGTAGATGGAAGTGATTCTCCCCCTTTATGCCATTCTCCTCAGACCCTACCTGGAGTATGTGGACCTCTTGGAGCAAGTCCAGAGGAGGGCCACAAGGATGATCAAGGGCTGGAGCACCTCTCCTATGAAGACAGGCTGAGGGAGTTGGGGATGTTCAGCCTGGAGAAGAGAAGGCTCTGGGGAGACCTTATTGTGGCCTTCCAGGACATAAAGGGGGCCTACAGGAAAGCTGGGGAGGGACTCTTTGTCAGGGAGGGTAGTGATAGGATGAGGAGTAATGGTTTTTGTCTAAAAGAAGGTAGACTTAGATTAGATTTTTAGAAGAAATTCTTTACTTGGGGGTGGTGAGGCACTGGCACAGGTTGCCCAGAGAAGCTGTGGATGCCCCATCTCTGGAAGTGCTCAAGGCCAGGCTGGATGGGGCTTTGGGCAACCTGGTCTGGTGGGAGGAGTTCTAGGGGTTGGAATTAAATGATCTTTAAGGCCCCTTTCAATCCAAACTATTCTGTTGCTCTATGATTTAGAGGTGGGTCAGACCTGCTTGGTGGAGGAAAGGTCTCAAACACTGGAAGGCTGATATCAGCTTCAGAAATGTCTCAGTGTTGAAGGAATGGCATTAAGTCAATAGGTCTTGGTGTTTTGTTGCTATTTAGAGAGATATCTTCCTTGATCTTATAGAAGTCAAAAGTATTACCTGCATCAGTTTTACTGTGTTTCTAGGACCAACTGAAACACTGTGTGTGTAATGTTTAAGTTCTGGGGAAAAAAGTCCTTTTCAGCAACTGGAGGGCTGGCACTTGTCCTGGGAGCCCCGGGCAGCTGGACTGTGCAACCCTGCTCCTATGATCAGGGCTGCAGGCAGAGTGCCTGCACCTGAGGCATGCTTGCCAGGGTCCCAGGAGAGGCGCAATGCTGGAGCTCGCTTATCCTTGGCAGCCAGAGACATACGGATGTGTCCAAACACAGCAGCAGCCCCACCAGGGCTCTGATGCATGTAAATCACTCCAGCAGCAGTAATGCTGCCTGTGCTCATGTGCATGCTGTGCCTTATGTATATAGGCACTTGGCATGCATTCCAAAGAGTTTTTTTTTCTTTCCTCACGTGTTGACTCCCTGTAGAGTTGCACATTGATTTTAGTTGAGGAAAATTTGAGGAAATAGTGTATCCGTCCTTGTACCTCAGAGCCCTGCGCTCCTTAGCCTGACAACACACACGTTTGCTGGATTTAGTTACTGTGGAGAGGGCAGAGCAGCTATGGTGAATTAATTAGTAACTTCCAGAGGTGTTGTAACCTCTAGAGCTGGGCTGTTACCTGGAACACCCCAGAATAGTTGTGTGCAGCTCTGTGCACAAGGGCAGCAGTGTTACCTGTTGAGAGGGGAAAGCCAGGAGAGATGCCCAGCCTGCTGCTTCTGCTGATCTCAGAGGGAGGATGATGAGGAGGAGGGGAGATGACTGGAAGGGATGGCTCCCACTGCTGCTCCAGGGTTCTGAAGCCCTGCATTGCCTCAGCAAGCTGCATTCACCCCTATGCTCTTCAAATTCTTATTGGGAATTTTCATTTCTGGCACTGAAAAAGCGGTATCAGTTCAGCTCAGAGGGTCACTTCCATAGCCAGCTGTGACTGTAATGAATTAAAAGTGCAGTAGGAGAGCGGATTTTTTTTTTCTAAAAGGTCTGTCAGTCCAAGTCTTTCTTCTTAATTGTTAAACTTCACATTGATCCTGCAGAGCTGGAGTGACATCTGGAGATGATTCCCTTTCCTCCCCTCCTCTGCAGTGCAGGAGTGTGTGACCTTCCTCATCAAACGTAGATGTACCAGCTAGTCACGTGCCAGTAATGTTCAATGAATCTGGGAAAGAAGGTAAGCAATGTACACTATAAACTTGCCTGCAAATCATAATGTATTTCTTTAAATATGGCCAATACAGGGATTTTATCCTCCTCATTAAGTTATCTTAAGAGCACCTAGAGGAATGTCTGACAATCTCCAGGACCCTTATCAGTCAATGGGACTTGGGAACTTAAACTCCTTAAGCTCTGTTGATGGCTTCTCATACTGTTCTCATAAACTGCTACCGCTAAAATAATTTTGGCAGGGTTCGGAGGCTCTTACATGTGCTCTTTGGTTTCATCTTTTGAGCCACAATTACTTTTCTGGCCTGCACTGTTACTTATTCAGTTTTCCATGTGAAATCACAACCTAGTTCTGAAACAGACTGGAATTCATTAAATCCGAGCAGGATATTCGGTTCTATAGATCTTGTTTGAGAGTTGGTTGGTGATTCTGATATATTATTACAAATTTACAGTTGTTCTTGGTTGATAATTATGTTCTAAGTCTGTCCTTCAAATTAATCTGAGAGCACACTCTAAACAGCTCTGCTATGGCTTTGGTTTAAGTAAATTACTTACAGGAATGACACATTTGTTACTAATCCTCCAGCCTCTTATAGCCAAATTCTGTAATTCTCTCTCAGACTGGTAATTCTTTCTTATGCAAGCTGACCTACTGCCTTCACATTTATTCACCCGGTTCAGACCACCACTTAAGCACGTGGTTAATTGTAAACATGTGTTTAGGTCTCATTGACTTCAGCAAGGCTTAAGTGCTGTCTTGAATAGGCATTCTTTTCCAAATCAGAGCTGGAAAATTAAATTTGTCCCCCTGTATAAAAGATCAATTCAACTGTTATGCCTCCAAAGGAAAACTGAAAGTTCTGTTGGATTAAGGCAGGATATACACTCAGTGTAATAAATATTGCTGAATACTTTGTCAAGTAAACTTTTATGCTGGAAGGAGTGCCCTTAACGTAAGCAATAGCGCTTTTTGAAAGTATCTCTGCAGAGAAGCAAAATGCATCTAAACTATCTGGCAGATAATAATTTTAGTGTCTGTGACTAGTGAAAAACCTGAAGTGGTGCTTCAATAGGACCACACCAAGGAATTGTAGAATTAAAAATTAATGACGAGCAGAAGCAAGACTTCTTATATTAAGAAAAATAAAAGGGTTATGCATGTCTTATTTGGAGTGAGTCACTGTTTACACATTCTTTATTCTTGGTGCAAACCCTAATAGAAGTGCTGGCCTGTCAACTCTCATTAAAAAAAGGAATAGGAAGAGGATCACGTGCTGGCTGTCCATGTGCATGGATGTGTGCTGCAGATCCTGGGGAAGGAGAACGCTTTTGCCTTCCTTTTGGCTCTGTTGAGGTCTGACACAGGAGGCAGAGGTGGGCACGCTGATTATGGGCAAGATGCCCTCAAATCTGCCTCTGCATCCCTCCCTCAGTGTGCATCCTGTGCAAGGCAAGTGGGCTGCAAGCATTGTTTGAGGGTAAACAGGTAGAGGATGTTGATGATTCCAGTAAGCGTACAAACTGCTTTTCAAGCATGCTTGTATTAGGGCCATACTGTGTAATATCCACAAGCTCTGGTCTAATTTAGCTTCATGGCAGTAGCTTGAGTGAATAGTGCTCACCTGGAATGAACAAGGCAGACCATACTCCATGCTGGGTGTTGGCCTCTTTCGTCTGGTGACATGACCCCATGCTGGCATTCCATGTTCTTTTCTCAGGTGACAAGTGACAGAATGTAAGGAAAAGTCCTCTAGTTGCACCAGGGAAGGTTTAGGTTGGACATTATAATGAATTTCTTCATGGAGAGGGTGGTTAGGTGTTGGAATGGGCTGCCCAGGGAAGTGGTGGAGTCCCCATCCCTGAAGGTATTTAAGAGATGTAGACATGGCACTAAGAGTCATGGTTTAGGGATTTGGTAGGTCATGTCGATGGTTGGACTTGGTGATCTTGAAGGTCTTTTCCAACCTAGGTGATTCTATGCATGTATGCAACCCTGGCCACTAGGGAAGCAAACTTCCCCACAGAGGTTAAGGTGAACTGGAAGGCTCTCAAAGGCTCTGCAATAGGCAGTGTGTGTGCAGTGGGGAGGACAGCTCTTGCTGATGTGTTGCTGTGTTCAGGCTTCTGTGGGCACCAGCTTTATATCAGCGTGTAAAATGGGGCCAAAAAACCCTGAGGAGGAAAACGGGCTCACAGAAAGTGATAAGTCCCAGGTATCATACTGCAGGCACAAAGTGAGCAGGATGGAAATCTTAACAAGTCTCTCCTTACAGTTCTTCAAAAGCAGTAAAATAAAGAGTTAACCTTTAAAAACATTTTCACCAATTACTTGGCTTTCCCATGACATCAGTCTTCTCAGTTTCTATAGTCCTTTGAAGAACAACATTACTAATAACTAACCTCGTGTATTTCATACAATCCTGAATTTTCCTTTGAGCCTTGAAGGAAAATCACAATTTCCCCTGTGTTAAGCTTCACTTTGAATTTGGAGTTTGAAATTTTATATGTAGGACATTGCAAAGCAGTCTTGGGAGAGCAAAAAGATTTTTGCTTCTCATGTTTGCAAAACACTTGGCGTTAGTCATATGATGGCATTTTAATTCTTTACCATCATTGCAGATATGTGTGGTACATAAAGTGTGTCCAATGTATGGGATATACCTAAATATGCAGGTATATGATTAATGCACAAGCCAGGTGCATAGGCTATATGACAATGCATAGCCAAATGTTGTTAGTCACTCTATCTCCCATTTTTTTTTCTGAGTTGTAAACTGTGTCTGTGGAAGGACAACATGATCCTGACTAATGAGTTGGCTCAATCCAGAAGTATTTCTACCAGAGCACAGCTCCCATTTTATGGTTCCCAGTAAATGTTGATGGTGACTAGACTAGAGCATCCCAAAGTGCTCCAGATGCAGCTGAATAAGGGCCTACTCATGTAAACACCAGGTGTAGTGCTTCTAATAGGGCCCTAAGGGCTGGCTTGTCACAGCAGTAGTGTGGTCTTGCGTGGGTGTAAGGAACGGTTAGTGGTTTCTCTAGGTTGGCCATGCTCATCCTCACCAATGCATTGAGATGCTCTATGCATTCTGAACAAGGAAAAATGCTGAGCAAATGCGTTTGCAAACCCCTCAGACTTGTGCCCCTGCTCAATTCTCCCCTCCTCCACCCCCCCAGCAGGCTGTCTTTTCGTGTGTGATTTTTTTCTTTTTCAGTGTGCACTTCTAGGCTTCTGTTCAACTCTCTAAGAGCAAATAAAAGGGTTGAATAAACTTGCTGATGCTCCCTATTTCATGGCCTGTTGATAACTACATGATAACCCTCTCCATTGGATTCTTCATTCAAAAAAAAAGGGCAAAAGAGGGGAAAAAAAAGAGAGCCTTTGTCAGCCTCGATAGCACTATTCACTGTTTTACCAACAAGTTACAGTGAGAACATCAGTTTCCTGTCCTTTCATTGGAGCCCATTGATCTTTTTCCCTAGTAAACAGAACGGCTGTAGCTTTTGTTTGGCTTGTGCTTCCCATTTGTGCTGCGCATTTCAGTGATGAAAAGTGCTGTTGTGGCCATTCTGCCGAAGGAAAATCAGGACAATGGCAGTGGGACAATGAGTGGGAAACGTGTGGCAGCCATTGGAGGGGGACAGTGGGTGCTTGGGCCATTGCCATAAACATAGTGACCTTCATGGAATGGGTCCCTGAGAGGCTCTAGCAAAACAGGAATGGGATTTCAGGCTGAGCATTGCTCACCTCTCCTGCTAAATCATCCCTGTGCACGATGTGCTTGTCACAGCCTTCAACAAGCCTTTCAAAGGTGGCCAGGTGGTTGGAGGAACGTGGTGGCAGATCTGAAATCTCTCTTGCTTTGTTACTTATTGCCTCCAATTATTAGCTAGTTATGACAAATTATTGTGATTAGGTGTGGGTTCTCAGCTGTGGAGGTGTGCTGGAGCTGCAAGACCAGCTGTGAGGTTTAGGAGCACCCTAACTAGTGAGGTGTCTCTGCTATAAGAAGCTGAGTATGGGGGAAGGCCTTTTGGAGTAGGTAAAGTATCAAGCACAAGGAAATATTGAGGCTGAACCAGAAGATCCTGTGCCTGGGGTGTGTGTGACTAGGACGGTGGGGTGCGATCCCTGCAAAGAAATCAAAGCCTTTTTTCTTGCCTTTTTTATTCTTCTCCCAGTCACTCAAGTGAGTAATGCTTTAGAAAACAGAACAGAGATCTGGGGTTTCCCTTGATGGTAAGATGTCCAAAAATATGTTACTGCTGGCAGAAAGCAAATGCATACTTTATCTGATCTGAGGTAGCAAGAAACAAAGTGTTTTCTTGGCCTTTCCTGTATTTCAAGCTTTGTTTAAGCAAGCAAATTTCTCTTTGTTGACTTTCATTGCATGCAGGTATTTTTCTTGGCCATATTGTCTGTAGAATTTGGTAAGCTTAAGTAAAAGAGAAATAATATAGCAAGTCTCAGGAAAATATTTCCTGTGAAATCCCAAATCCATTGAAATCAAGATTTGTTGATTTTTCTTTTGTTATTTTGTTTTGATAGCAAAACTTGATTTCAGTGGGATTCTGGCTTTTCTTAACTGCTACTTATCTGTCTTGCAATGATGTTGGCTTGGCTACTAGCCACAACCCTATGATGCCAGGCACCTGGCATCTACAGAACAAACATGAACCTTTCCCCCAAAGCTTGCAGTTATGGCTGTTCACATTAAGATCTCCTAGACTTGTGTTGTCTACTGAAAGTCTGAAAAATTCCTCAGCTGCTGAGCTCATAGTATGGCTTGTGCAACTCTTTCTGGAAAAAATGTAAAAAAAAAAAAACTGAAGCAAGTTGCAAAGGTGCGTCTCTACCAATACAAGTTTTGCTGTGTATGCTCTTGAGTTGTACTCATGGATTCGGGTTGTTCTTGTTAACATACAGAAGGTTAAGGCCTTTGCAAGCACTATGAGACTGAACAACTCTTTTCTTCCTCTTACGACTGTTAATGAACTTCTTGCTTCTCAGTCATGGTCCATGCATGTGATTAGCCTATATATTTTTCCCTGAAACTAGTAAAAGGAAACATTTGTAAAATGATTTGTCTAGACTGTTTGAGTCTCAAACATTGTTTTTGTGTAGATCATACAAAATGTGGGAATTCTCAAAACAGAACAGATTAAAGTAAAACTGGATTTTCCATGAATTACAATGTCAAACAGGGTTAAATGTTGTGACTAAAATCTTGTTTCAAAATAATTATAAAAAAGCAAAACCTGAAATGCAGAAGTCTTCAGATTTGATGCAGTTCTATAACATGCTAATACTCTCTTCGCTGCGTTCATTGTAGGTAAATGTTGGAGAAATGTAGCTTTCAGGAAGGGCAACATACAGTTGACCAAGTTTGTTTGTGTGAGAAGCTTGTGTTATTAGGCTTGGGCTCTTCTAAAGTATTATGTTATAGTTGAAGATTAATTTTAAAATCAGACAAACATCTGTGAAATTTGAAAAATAAACGTCCAAATATTTTAAACTTGGAAACATCTATTTTTATAGTCTTTGTAAAATATGCATACTGTACACCTGTGAAGTGAGAACAATGTTATACAATTTTGTATGCAACACAATTATTTGTCTGCACATCTATTGCGGTAATTTGGTTGGCCATATAATGCTCACATGCATCCCCATCCTTGTGGAGGGTATGAACCTAAGGCACACTCTTGCAATGATAGCATCTGGGTTTGATTTCATCCCCCTGATGGTGCACAACTGAAGTTTCTGGACCTGTGAGTGCTTGACTTGCCCTTATTGACTTCATGGGGCAAACCAGCTCTGAGAAACTACATGCAGGCAAAAAATCTTAGTCTGGGCCTAAGGAAAGGGGAGGCCTAAGGGAACACTGATTACTTACTTCAACAGATTTCACGTGTTGTTCTTGCTTATTTCCTTGCATTAGGTAGGTCCAGGTGTAAGGTATGCTGGCAGAAATAGCAGTATAAACCATACATCCAAGTGAGGAGGCTCACTACCACAGTGTAGGTTAAGCTTAAACAACAGTGGTAATACAAAGCTCTTGGGTTAGCCAAGTGACATAATCCCTTTTTCTGACTAAAAAGACACCAGACATTTTTCTGTTTCACTGTTAGGGAAAAGGCCAGAGCCTTACAGTGTCAAGCTCTGTTCCCACATAGCCCTGTGGCCTCCTAGTCCCTGAGGGTTTAACCAAGTCACATAGGATAAGGCTTCTGAAGATGCGTGATCTGGAAATGCTTTTTTTCCCCCAGCTGCTACCAAGACAGCCCTGCCCTGGGGGGCAGGAGAGGGCTGATGCTAACACTTGGGTGGGACAGTACTGCACAGCCATTCTGTGTTTCCCTTTTCACTCCTGGGGCCTTTCCCTTTTTTGTGGCTGATAACTTTCAGGTGCACTGATGAGCATCACGAGTAACTGTGAAGCTGCTGGGTGGTTACTGCTGTTTTCTTTGCTCTGCCTGAGGTGCTGGGGAGGTGACACAGGGGCTGGCCACCTCCACCCTCTGGGGTGGGCAGGGAGGTGGGTGGCAGCTGCTGGGAAAGGCAGGGAGGAGAGCCCTGGCCCCCTGAGGAGTGGGGGAGGCAGGTATGCTTGGGTTGCAATTAACCAGAGCAGATTGTGGCCAGAGTAAAAGGGTAAACACCCTCCTCCTCAGAAGGTGCTGTGGGAGACTTGCAGCCTAGAGATGGCCAGGTTCTGCTTCCTGGGCAAAAGGCAGGATCTCCTGCAGCTTGAAACCCTACTTGCCAGTGGGGCTCCAGGCTTTGCACAGGGGCGTGGGCTGGGTGGGGGTTTAGGGAGGTCAGGGTGCCCCTTGGGGAGCTCCCCCTGAGCTCCAGCCCATCACTGCAGTGAGAGCTTTCTGCTCCTCTGCTCCCATCCATTCCTCTTCTCCTGATTTTATCTGCAGACCCCAGGCTAGGGCCTCACAGCGAGCACCACAGGATGGTTTTGGTATGTGCAGATCTGTTCTACAGTGGCACCAGGTTGCACTTTTTTGGCCACTTGTGTACTGCCCAAAGTTCCTCTTTTTCTTGTTCTTCATCCTTCCATCTGTCTTTTTTTTTATTTTTTTTTCTCCTTGAATGATTAAAAATGGACATGCTTAGCCAAGACTTATTAAAACGGTCCTGCTGGCTGTCAAGAGGCTTGCATTAGAATTAGGGAAGGAGAGCTTTTAATTTTTTTTTTTTGTAGTGTAAAGAAAATGGGGCTGAGGGTTAGGGTAGGGATTAAATAAAGGAAAAAGGATGACAGGTGGTCTAAATTCAGTCCTGAGTTCTCCTCTTCAAAGGGAGGCTATTTCCTAGGTGCTCACATTCTCCCACAGAATTTGGGGAATTAGCACAAATTGTGGCCTAATGATGTGACTGAGCCTTTATGTTTCTGTTCTCCTCCTGGGCAGCTCGTGCTGTAGCCCTTAGGTATGCTCCAGGCTAAAACACTGTCAGGTGGAGCAGAGGGCTGGGGTGATGGAGAGTAGCAGGAGCTTTCCTGGCTGCTGCGCCATCCCACACAGAGCACACTCACAAGCAACTTGATGGCATTGGAATTTGCCTTTTTTCCTTGCCTCCATCTTTAAAAACTCTGGGGGGAAAAAAAATACAGCGGTGACTGCTGCTGCTAATGCACGCTTGCTTGTTTTGAGAGCCCACATCTGAAAGGCCTTGTGTTTTTAAGTTGATATGCATCTTCCAGTGGCTTGCTCTTGCAGATATCTACTGCATATTTGTGCTGGGAAGACAATACTGCCCGTAGGGTTGGGTTGCAGGAAAGAGGGATGTTCTTCGGGGGCTCAGTGGGGGGGATAGCATCGGCAGGGCAATAAAGCTGGGACAGAGTGGCAACACATGCAGTGGCAAAAAGCCACCAGATACTGGCTGAAGCCTTCTTTCTAGGAAAGCCAAGTCTGCCCTGTAAGGAAAACTATGTAAAAAATCAAAGTAGGGCCCTGGAAGAATTTCTTGTGCGTATTGCAGGTGAGGAAGACAGAGCTTTAAAGGAGGATGATAGTTTTAAATTACTCCTGTAGCAGTGAACAAATCTTCTACTCAGTTAACCTGGCTGTGGGCTTACATTGATGCAAATGCATATAAGTTGACCAAATATGTAAATTTCTGTGTGCATATAAATCCACTGAGACGCAAGATTTTCAGTTTTCCTTTTTTTTTTTTTTTTGCACCAGGGTCTAGTTCAGAAGCATACTAGTCCAGTATTTTGTGATGGGACTAATCAGTATGCAAGGAGTTGCATGGATGAACAGAAGTGTATGCAGCTTACTGCAGTAGCCTAAATTGCTTTGATTAGAACTTAAAACCAATTCAATTTTGTGTGTGTGCGCTACTTCAGAGTCACTACAGAAATACTGAACTGGTTTAAAGATACCAGTCAAGATCTCTGTTCAAAATGCTGTTTTGGGAAAGATGCGATGGTTGAAACTAGTCATGGATCATAAAGCATAACTTTTTAAAAGCTTTTTTTTTTTTTCAGCTATCACTTTTCATGTAAAATCAGGCTTGTGTTTCTTGAGAATTGTGCACCTTTCCTTCTGGCTCTGTTTTCCGTTTTTTTTTTTTTTTTTTTTCCTGCGGGGAAGGCAGATTGTTGTGAGGAAGACAAATTTATATGAGCCAACCTGAAAGTAATGTAGGCTTCTACCCAAAGCTTGAAGAGCTGCAGAAATTTTCATGACAATTGAGAGGCAAAATAGCTGAACTTTACTGCCTTGTTGGCCTCTGCTGTTGGTATTGCACAAGCTGAGAGCATCGTTTATGCTGATAGTTCTAGGAAAAGTGTGTTGTAGAGCTGGATACCACAGCAATAAACATGTGAGCGGGTAACCTTGGTGTTTCGGATTGAAGAGAACGCCAAAGGACCTCCTAGTACTGCCACTGGAGAGAAGGCTTCTCAGTGGTGCAGGAATACATCCAGATATCGCCTAACTCGACGCCTTTACCTTTGAGCTGGTCCTGTGATGCTCGCAGAGGAAATGCCGGCGCTGATAGGGCTGTGATTATATTTAGCAGAGGCGCAGTGGGAAGGAGCGGCTGCTTGGATGCAGCGACAGAATCAAAGCCAGCTGTAGCAGTGAAAGTCTCACAGGGTTAACCACAAAGTCTGCCTGCAGCTGCTGCAGCTCAATAACCAGCATTCACACGCGGCCTCACCAAACTGCCTTGTGACATTTTTGATTCATGTCAGGGACAGAGTACCATTGTTAGGGGGGAAAAATAACTGTTTCATAAAACGTTCTGCAGGCTTTCAGTCATTTCAGTCCTTATTCTCCGCTCTGTGCCACTCTAGGTTGGAAAAAGTTCTCCTCGCTTTGCTTTTCCAATTGCTGTTTAAAAAAGAAATGTTTCTGGCTTGATTTCTCTCAATAAAGAGCATGAGGTTCTCTGTAAAGCTCAGGAAGAGGCTAACAGTGGGCCCTGCTCTGCCTTTGTTGCGTTGCTGTGAGCACGGAGGAGGCTGAGGTTTCTGTGCCTCTTGGTGGTGTGAGGAGCAGCAGAAGCAACAGCCTGCTTCCACCAGCAGGAAGGACAGAGGGGTTCAGGGGATGGGCATCCCCTCTTGTGACAAGCCACGGGGAGGGTTTCTGAAGCGATTTTCCTGCTCAAGAAGCAGCTTGTCTGCTGTCAGGCCATCAGCCTGATTGCTCTGATCAGGCCGGAGCAGTGGGCTCTGGGGATGCAGGCTCTGCTCGTTTACTTCTTTCAGCCCAGAGATAAAAAGCCTCTTTGTTTTTCAGATTTATGGAAAAGTTTTAAATTGTTTGTCGCTCCTTGCCCTGGGTAACCCCATACTGTGCTGCTAGCTGGAGCTCCAGGGCCGAACACCTAGCGGCTGGCGGGGACAATGGGACGCTGTGAAAAGGCCTTCCCATTCTCATTCTGCTGAAGGAAGTGCTGCTGCAGGGGCCTCCATGCATTTTCACAGCCTTAATGCCTCATTTGCTTTAAGCACGTACAAGGACTTGCAGTTTGAGGAAGCAAATTAAATTAACGCTGTTGCTTTTTTGGTTCAGCTTTTTTTTTTTTTCTGAAGAAGTCATTCCCCCCACATCCATGTTACTGCAGATGTTCGGATGAGGTTGGTTTGGAAAAAAAAAAATCCTAGTAAAAGAATAGTTTTTTTTTTTTTTTTAAAGTCGGTGCCCCTTGCATCTGCCCTCTTAGGACTTTAGGCAGAAAGGTCTCCAAGCCTGCTGTTATATGTTACATAGCCTGGCTGCAGCCCCACAAAGCAGAGCTTGCCAGGACCATAGCACTAGGTCTGGGGTCTCCAGGAAGAGCAGTGAATGGCTCTGCAGCAGAGTGGTGGTATTCAGGAGAGCTCCATGGAGAGCTGATGCAGGTACCAGCAAAGCTTATTAACTCCATCTCTGTGCTCTTTGAGACAGGCTGAACTGCTCCAGGACTAGGAGGAGCAGGAGAGCAGTGTACGTGCAGTACTGCACCCCTACAGAGCTGGCCTGGGAACCTCTGTGCTGTGCCAGGCTCCATCCACAACCTGGCTAAAGCACCTGCAGGTAATTGGGAGCTGACTGCGCCTGACCGGAGGGCAGTGTCAGGTTAATTAGACATCTGCAGGCTATTCTTAAACTCTCCTTTTTTTTTTCTCCCATTCCCCAAATGGGATACTACTTAAAATTATATAAATATATATAAAAGTCAAGACAAAAGAATTAAGGCATTCCACCCAGATTGGCATGGAACACATTTTTTACTAAAATGACTGATGTGGGCTGATTTAATCTTAGTAATTTCCCTTTCTCAGGTACTAAAAACTGTGGCTCAGCATGGCTATTTTGATTTTCCTGTTCTATGATTTACTTTCCATATTCTGCATTCATATATTTTTCTTCCCTGATTCTTAATGTGCTTAGCCTGTTCAGATGAATATAAGATCTCTATAGTAGCATCTGAGATTGTAATCTGTCTATATCAAAGGCCAGAATTATTCCCTGTTGTTTGTAAAGGAATTATTTAATAAGTAATCCTTGTAAGTGTCAACATTACACATGAGATGACATAACACTTGGGGAAAGTAAGGACTAAGCCAATATTCCCACACCAGCTTCAAAGCTAAACATGCTTTCACATACAGATGCTTCCTATTTCTCGTCTGTGGCTTCTATTTCCCACTAATTGGAGTTGACACTGGAAGGACCAGTTCTTCTTTTCCTCCTCCTGGATGTTTTGATTGGAATGTTAATACCGTCCTCTTTCATTACCGGGCTGTGCAGAGCGGTGTTCAAGGTATAGGATCGGCTTTCCTGCAGAAGCTGTGCCTGCCCCGTGGGGTGCCAGAGTGGAGTTCATGCACAGCTGGCTACTGGCAGTGCAGCAGTCCCAGTCCTTGTGTGCCTGTGCTTTTGGGAGCAATGAAATCTGGACCGAGATTTTGTGTTTCTGGCCTGTCCTGCCCAAAAGTAAACTTCCTGCTGAATGAGCACAGAGAGAACTGAGCTGTTCTGCAAGTAAAATAGTGAAATCTTGGAAGCTGAACTAATGCAAAATATTTTTCCCTCAGAGTGTTTCTGCATGTTGAATACATCAATCTCTGCGAAAATCTGAGAGTGTTGGCCCCCGGGTGGGATAATAGCTCCTCCAAGGCTGAAAAAGCCTCCTCTGCTTCTTGCAGAACCTCTCCCCATCCCCGCCCCAGCTCCTCACCAGCGTGCTGCACTGTGCATCCCTCCCAGACAAATTCAGCCCCCACCCCGAGAAACATCAATGGATTTCTGTGGTGTGAATTCACAACATCAAAATGTCACAGGGAGTATATTCTTTTCACTAACAAGGCAAGCCTGATTAAACCATCCTGAATCCTTGCCTTCCTAAAGCAGCCTCTGAGGTGGGGCTGTGCAAAAAAAAAAAAGGGGGGGGGGTTGAGGGGAACCAGCAAAATGCATTGCATCCTTGTAGGTGCTCCCAGCCCCTTGGGGGGTCCGCAGGTCCTGGGGTGCCTGCGGCCCCCTCAGGAGTTGTGTATCTGCCAGGAAATGGTGATTTCTCTGGAGCTTACAGCTCTGCATCTCCCTCCTCTGAAATCACTGTACCCTACCGAGGGGCTGTTGGTGTGTGGTTTTTTTTTTTTTGACCTTTCGGGGATGTGGCTCTCTGTCTAATAAAGTAATAATACCTGAATCCAGAGTGGCTTTCAGCAGCTTTTTCCCCACAAGAGTAACATTACAATGACACGTGGATCTCTGCTTCCACAGTGCTGGCTTGCCAAATATCAAGCACTGCTTCATTCCATTTATTTTCAAGATCCTTTTGGCTCTGCTCTCAGCATTTGTCCCTAGGCATATCTAGGTGCCATAAAGCCTAGAATGTAATGGGGCTGTTTTGTATAATCACCACACAAGTGATAACTCTATGAAATCTTAATGATAAACCTTTGCTTTTGTGCAAGTGCTACTTGCAGGCAAACTGATGGAAAGTGTAGGTCCTGTACAGATCACTGCAGAGGATCCTGAAAATCTATCGCATGGAGTCTACCCGTGTTTTCTGCATATGAGATGTGGAGGTGCCTTGGGGCCTCTTATGATGCAGGAGTGGGAAGCATGCTTTTCCTTATCCTACATGAGTCAAAGCAAGTGCCTTCGATGCTGGTTCACGTGGAAGGTCTGGCCTTGCCCTGCATGTCCACGTGGCTGCCCTGCATGAGGCCTTCCCATGTTCCACAGTGTACTGGGCAGGCATAAAAGGATGAGGTGTCTCATAGGGCTGGGTCTCTGTTACTGCAGTGAGAGAAGAGCAAAATTAATCTTGAGACAAGGCTGTTCTTCAGGCATTTTTCACTTTAGTAACCGGGTTGGTGGGCCCTCTGCTTCTTTTTAGACATGGCTAGCCCATGACCCTTTAATGCAAGCGATATTGAGGCAAAATTGTTGCTCTTAGTATCCATGTTAGATAGTGAATGACAGAAGGCTAATGTTCAGGTGTATTATTTAGTTTTCAGACCTGTAAAATAGCTATTTTGAGAAAGCAGTGAGGAATGCTGTATACATTTGCAGTGCCTTCTCTCAGTTTCTTGTTAAAGTTGAATGGTTTTTACTTTTGTGGAAATGAGGGAGACACAGCCAGCATAGGCACAGGAGGCTTTATGTGAGCTTTCTTCACATCCCCAGGCTTAATCTGAAACTGTGTGAGGTCTCCTGTGGTCCAGGTCTGTGCTGCCCTTTAACAGACGCTGTGGTGCTAATTGTGTTACGGCTTTGCATGAAGGACAAGTGCTCCCCAGGGGCCATGGTTATTCCTTCAAAATCATTTTCATCATTGATTTAAATGATATTTGATCTGAATATGCTTTTTTAGAGGCAAAATATGATGGCGTTATCTCAGAAAGCTTGGGACAGATATCATCTTCCTATATGTGTGCCTGTGGCACCATTGCAATATGAATATGCCAACTAAATTTCTAAATTCCCTTTAAATTTCCTGTCCACTTGTTATCACAACGTTCTTTGGAAAGCAATGCACAATATCATGAAGCTATATCAAGTGTTTTTCCTTGTCTTCAATTCTCAAGTCCTCAACGACTGCTTCCTAGAAAAGTGATACCCTCCTTATCTATTCATTAACTCCTACTGCATATCACAAGGCCTTCCTGCAAATTCCCATCAGCCATGACAAACTTATCTTGTAGACTTATGTAGTGATTTTGATAGCTGTACAGACCTGTTTGTTTTGTTCTGAACTAAATTAATAACACTGCAATGGCACCCACTCTACCACTGAACTTCTAAAACTCTCCTAAATATACTAATCAGCATGTCAGTGGAATATTCTTTCTGGATAGAGACAAGCCTGGTGAAGTGAATTAGACATTCACATGGCATTGCATAATTCAGAGAGCAGGTATGGTGCATATGATTTGCATTAATAGCCTCTACCGCAGCAGCTTCTCACGGGTCTCTCTCATTATATAGTATGTGGAAGCTTCCAGACTGTCAATCAATTACAGTAATTTCCTTTCCATATTTATTCCATCACGATCATTGACAGTTACCATTAAGTGACATTAATACAATACAATCCCACCTTGCTTTTTCCAGTGCTCCTCTTAGAGGGTGCTTAATCTGTGTAAAGCTGAGAGACTCCATTATATGGGAGAAAGTATCTGCTCTCCCTAGCTCAGCGTAGTGTGGTTCATCCATGGTGAGGAGGAGGATACAGCATGTGGTGTTACAGCGTCCAGCAAGCCCTCTGGGCTGCTCAGGAGCAGGGCCTGCTGGATCAGGATAGAGGTGGCTCCTGCCCATTGGTGAGCATGGGCTGCTATAGGAGGCCAGCAGGCTTATACCCAGAGAAAATGCTTTTATTAACTGCAACAGCTCAGTGCAGCTTGTGCGGTGTGTTTAGGGGCATCAGCTTGGGCATTAGCACGGTCGTGTTCATAGACGCCTTACCTCATTGGATGCCAATGGACCTTTCTGGCAGAGTAGTCTGAGCCAAGTTTGCTGATATAGCTACTAATGCTTAGGCATCCTTGTCAGAGAAACCAGAGCTCTTTTATTCCTCCCTGCCTGCCCTTCCTGGATCATTGATGGTTTTGAAAACCTCCTGCACTTCCCCAGGTAAGTGGAGCTAAGAATAGTTAAAACCCAGTACCAGTAACATCCTCTGTCAAATAGGTGCAGGCCCAGTGGCCACACAGCTACAGAGCAGGGGAATATTTATGCACTTTTCAAATAACAAATTTTTGGCATTGTCACGCGGGAGCTAATGGCAGCTGAAGGGCTCCTCCTTGCTCTTCCTCTGTGAAGTGTGTTACAGTACTTGTGGTGAGAAGTGAGCTACTGGTGGTCTCAGCCCTGTTATTTGAGATCTGTACTCTGAGAGGACAAAACAGTGGGTACGAAACCTCTTAGTAAATGTTATCTGAGAAATATGAATGTGTTACACAAGCAAACACTACGTGGCGGGTTAACTGGAGCATTGCATATGCTTCTGGCCATTGCTAGCTACCACTGGTCTTTTTTTAATCGACATTTGCTGAGACCTCGTCTGTGGAGTCAGGAAGGTTTTTAGCTACAAGTTTTTCTAGGACCTCTTACCCCTTAGATCCCTGATGTCCTTTGCAAAAAATTAGAGGCTTAATTTTAAACTTGAAAGGTGATCTTTTTCTTTCGGTAGATGGGAGAGGAAACGTATTTTTGCAGGTCAAGAAAAAGGAATTGGATCCATATCTCCCATTCTGCTGTAACGTTCCTCTTCTGCTTCGCCCTCACTGTACTAAAAATGCTCTCTCCAGAATGCTCCCTTTGCATTTTTGCTGCCTTTGTTTGAGGGACTGTTTCTGCCCCTTTTCAGCTGTGAGGTGGTTTTCCCAGCTCGCGAAGCTGACGTGATGAGATTCTCTTACTGCTCATCAGTAAACACTTTGTCAGCAATTCTGCACATGCCGAAGGGTTTTTCTTCTCTTGTCTGTGCTGAATTTTCTGGTGCTTCTTTCTTCTTCAACTCTCCTCCTAGGTTGGATGCTTTTCCACTTATCCCCATTTCCCTCTTTGATATGTGTCAGAGACTAAGCAGCATCAGTTGCCACTGTGTCCCCGTTCAAGGCCCTCCTAAAGCTATTGCTGCCAAATATGCTGGATGTCTTCTTCCTCGCAGTGCTCCACTTCCATCCTTGTCATTCATGGGTAACAGTTCAATGATCTTTCCCCTTCTCTGTCCACTGAGTTCATTTAAAATCTGAACAGTTTCTGGCTGTCAACTCTCCTGTTTGTGACTTCCACTCTGTTTACTTCTCTCTTCAGAATTTTTTCTGTCACCTCTCATCTCTGAAATTGTCAGAGCCTCCCCAAGACATTTATTTCCCCATCCCTCTTTTGTTCTCATCCATGGCTTTTTGTCTGCAATTGAGAGGGTCCCCTCAGTTTGTTGTACTGTCACCACACTCATTCAGGTATGTTTGGTGCTTAAGCTTTCCTCAGGACAAGAGGGGTCTTGGCTTCTGATATTCACTGCTCAGGCCATACTTCAGAGTTCTGCTTTATTGCTCTATAATCAGTTCTGTATCTGTGTTGAGTTCACATAGGGCATTTTCTCCGTTTTAGGATTATGAGTTTTGTTTACAAGTGTAAACAAGTTTCCCTCTAGATGGTGGTGGTTTGAAATATGAATTGGAATTTCCCTTATATTTAAGTTGTCATATCTGGATTTTAGGGTTCTGCCTTCTATAAACATGTGCTAGGCATGGGCTTTGAATGCACTACCAGACTTTTCCCAAAGGTTTGGATGGCCATCACACCACAGCTCTTGCCCAAACTGAAAAGCCCAAGCTTTTCATCCAGGGTAGACTAATGCTCTCGATTTGAGTGCTGGCTAAACGATATTTAGGCATCTAAGTAAATGTGATTTGATTTCTACAGCTAGCAGATGATTTAGTTGGGAGTTTTGAGCACTTTCCAGTAAGCTTTATTATCAGATAACTCATTATAGTTAATGGTGTGTATTTTTTCTGGCCATGCAATCATTTGAGAATTTGGCAATATGCATTCGAAATGTAACCGCTGCAGTAATTTTTTTTTTCTTCTTTATAGAGTGGATTATACTGCTTTCTGACATTTGTTGATTCAGGAAACATTTCAGTGAATTTCAGTATTTGAATCAGAATTGTGTACTTGTCTACTCAGGAAATAAAAACAATATACTGCGTATTTCTGATCTAATTTAGATGTTACTTGTCTACTCAGGAAATAAAAACAATATACTGCGTATTTCTGATCTAATTTAGATGTTAATAGGCCAAACTCAGTCTGTTAACAGTGATTTTGGAATGGGAACATGTGAAACTTAGAAGGACAAATATATTCTGTGACTTGAAAAAGAGTGAAGCAGTAAACTGTCCTGTAAATTATTAACTCCCTTTCAATAGTTATATAACTATATGATGAATTTTTGTCTATTGGTGACTTTAAAATGTTGTTTGCAGGAATAACTTCATTTCAATTTGCTCAGGATTAGTATGCATTGCTTTAGAGGAATACGTCTGTGGTCCAACGATGAGAAAGGTGCTAAGCAGCCAAAGGTCCAAAGGGTAACAGTGACCCTTCTGTACAGTGTTAGTGACCTTCCTTAAGATCTACTGATGAAAAGTACTAACATACGAGTTGGATGGTGGCATTATTGTTATTTTTACTACTATTATCTGCTTTTGCCAAGCTTGATCTAATGATATTGCAGCCTTGGGTAGATCTGAGTTGATTGACAGAAGAGATGTAGGAAACAACCCCCGAACAGTTAACTAGTATGCCACCTCCTGAAAGCAGAACTCATACCGAAGACCTTTAAAGAGTGTGGGAACGCATGTGCTGAGTGAAGTCCCGTAGGCTGATAACAGGGAGTGGGATGCGTGGAGCAGTCGGGTGAAAGCTTTCACGTTCTCTCAGGGAAATCATGTAATGAGATATATGGGAGGGCTCGTCGATTTGCTAATGGCTTGAGTGCTGTTCCCGGAGAACATTTGTGTAAGCTGTGGAACAACACGTAGTGTTTGTGTGTGATTAATGAGAAGTTGTCATCTGCAACAGTCAGCGCAGTGCCTCCGTAGCTGTGTGCTTCAAACTCTCAGAGCCAACCCACGGTGGAATATTAGTGGAATTACTCAGCAGATTACTTCCATGTTGTTTTTGTCAGCTTATTCATCCTGACGCCCGTTTGATAAAAGGAAGGGGGTGTGAGAGCTTACGTTATGCGTTTTTGTTAGCATCTAACTTGTGGCTCTTCAAAAGGTCATGGGTACTTGAAGCTGTTTCAGACTGGTCAGACCACGGCTATTAGTCACGGAGCATTATTCACCCAGTCTCTTTTCTTTTTTTCCTCTTCCCCATCCTTTTAGTTGCAGGAATGATCTTTGGCAAGGAAACAATAGCTGAAGGAAACTTTTTTTTCCGGATGATAAGTTTTTCCACCGGAATTTAATAGAAATTATTGGCACACTATCTGCTACAGGATGACCTGACCTCCCCTGTGACAGTTCGTCAGAGCTGGATGCAGGAGACATCTTAGTAGTTTTGTCTGCTTTTTTTCCTGTTGTGTCAAGTGTGGTGGCTTTGCTGGTACAGCAACGTACTTACTAGGAAACTTCCAGGCTGCACCCAGTTTTCTGGTGCAGGATGTTTGTTCTGTGAGAGTCATTTAACACCATTCTTTAAAGTTTTTTCCCTCAGTTGCATCTTAGATTAATAAATAAATAGCTTTTTCTTTCTTCCCTGGTTGAAGACACTGTTTGACAGTTGTTAGTCTGACATACTTAGTTTTTGTAAGCGAAAGCTGGTAGAGGTTTATGCTGTTAGCTGTTTGTATTGCAGTAGAGCCTTGTGAATCCACCTGCCTTGAGCCTCTGTTTGTCTTGGTTCTGTATGGATATAAAATATGTTGCTTGCCCCAGAAGTAAGCCTGCGTGATGGACAGCTGGTTGGAAATGAAAAGTATCAAAGATGTATGGTATCTTAGGAAACTAGTTGTGCATAATTCTTAGTCAATCAGCAGCTGTAATGCTTTTATAGGCCATTTGATTTGTGAGTGTGAAGACTGGCAGAAAAGAAGAAAGGACACAGTGAAAAGAAGTGGAAACAGTTTATATAGTGTTATGGCCCTAGATGAAACAGTAGAATTGTGACCTGTATGTTTTTGGAATATGCCTCCTGTTTTCAAACAAAAGGTGTATTTCTATTCAGGCAATGAACAGAAAGCACATTCAGACAAAATATAAAAACTCACGCTAGATTATCTTTTTCATGTAGGTTGGGACCTAAATTCTAAATATGTAGAAGCCAAAGCTTGTTTGAGTAAAGTCTTAGCATTTATTTTTGTGCCCATGAACAGCAACATATAAATCACTATCTGCTGCTGGATAGTCCATAGCTATTCTGGTCTGATCAGACCTTGATGTACAGAATGGCCCCAACAGCATCACGTACTCATGCAAACTAAAGTTTTGTACAGTTTCTAACCTAGTTCTTGGGACTGTGTGGATAGTGTTAGCCATGTTGGTTTCACAGTGGGGCTACAGCAGTTTTGTTGTTCTTGAAATGTTTTTACTGAGGGAAAAAACTGCGTTTTCAGTATCTGCTTAAGCAACAGTGCAAAACAGTTGCTTTCTGCATGCAGTTTCAACTTGCTGTCAAAATATCACTTGCTTGAAAACCAGAGCTTTCCCTGGGGCAGCAGAGCTGTGGGGATGGCTGTGGCCAGAGCTGTTAGCACCCCAAGTCTTGTCTGAGGACTGGGTCCTGGCCAGGCAACGCCTCCGCCATGCACTCCAGCCCTGCACAGCAGAGAGGGTCTTGGCCAGGGGATGCATCCCTCAGGGAAATCTGAGAGATGTGGAAGGCTGTTGCTGATGGATCCTAAATGAGCTTTTTTTATTCCTTAGGTATCTTCTTCTATATTTCCTTTTCTTGGCGATGTTGTCATGATGTGGTAGCGAAGGTCTGCAGAAGGGCTCGAGGCTTGAACTTTCCTAGAGTTTAAGGTACTCATGTTTCAAGACTTCCATTAATTTGTTTCCCTAAGTGCAGTCTTTACTGAATTCGCAATCAAATGACTAATTCTGGTTGTAATAGTGTTGTTGCTGGGATGGATATAAGGCCATAAATGAGGCAAGGTTTTTGTGGAGGGAGTAGTATTTTCTTGTTGGAGTAGTTAATGCAGTTGCGAAAATAAGCAGATGTGCTTTGGAGCCCGTGAGCACTTCTCTAGGCACAAAAGAGAGAGAGCAAACTTGAAGCAATGCTGAGCTGCTTCTCCAGGAGGAGGGGTCGAAGCTTCCTGTGGCTTTAACTATCCCAATCCTTGTGTTTCTGTTCTGAGGTGTTGTTAAACATGGTCAGTGATGGCTTTCAGACATGCCTCCCCGTGTTTTCCTCCCCACCCCTGAAGCCATATGCCATGCTTTGCCTGGTGCTGACCATGCAGTCAGGTACAGCTCAGACTGTGTGCTCCAGTATATCCCCAAGGCAAGGCAGAGGGCGAATTTGTGGCTGGGGTACCTATTACACCAAAAATACCTGTGTGCTGAGGTGAGCGAGCTGGAGGAGTGTTGCTAAAGAATGAGCAAGCCCAGAGCTCCCTCTGCTACAGGTTGTGTGTACCTGGGCTGAGCAGTTCCCCCTCCTCACGGGGAGTAAATGGGAAGCACGGCTCCCTTTGCCACAGGAGGCCAAGAACCCACTAGGGATGGTGGTCCCTGCTCTTATGGCCCCTGTGCAAGCAGGGCCACTCAGGGCTCCTTTCACACAGCTGCAAAGCTGGACAACTAGCAGAACCTTGCTGAAAACCAAATGCTGTGTATATGCAGTGTCGTCCTCCCCCCCGGATGAATGAATTATAGAAGCAGTAATAAAAAGGAAGGTGTGGGTGTTTTAAAACAGGCCTTCTGGCTGCAAGAAGGGGATAGGCACATTGCTGTGAAGTCCAGGCCCAAGGAGAGGGCTGCTGAACTTTCCTCTTCCCCATTCACCTGATATCATTTAGTTAATCCCCAGCATCACCCCCTCCTTACCTTTTTCCAAGCTTCACCACACCCGCCCCCATCACCCTCAAATTCTCTTTATGGGTGCCTGTCACGTTCACTTGCTTCACTTTAATCCATCAGGAGCTAGTACCTTGTGTTGTCTCTTACATCCTTAAAAATGCGGGTGCCTTCTCTTTTTGGGGGGGATGAGTTGTCATTGTGCTGGCTGGTCCCTGAACTGCAGGTTTCGGTTAGACCATCCTTATTGTGTTTCATACTGCTGGCGCTCTTTGCTACCATTTAGTGTAGACGCAGGTCCCAAAATAACCTTGACACTCGCTGGCTTGGTGAGGAGCAGATGTGCTGGCAGCACGGTGTGCTTGGCTGCAGAGAGGGGGGATGTTTTGGCTCTGCTTCCCTTGGAGCATCTCTTCCAGCTAGTCCCTTATGTGACATTAATGGCAGACTAAACATATGGGCAGGGGTATGAGGATTGAGCAGTGGCCCATGTGTGTCTGTCCACAAGGAACAGACCCTAGAGCAAGAGAACTGGGTGGCAAAAGGGCAACCTGGGATGCTCCAGGCCTTGTATGATTGAAAGGAGTTATTTTTGTTATTATTTTTTATAAATCATCTGTCTTAGGGAGTTTCCATCCTTCTCTTGGCTACAGATTTGCAGTTGAATAACGCCAGCTTTGTACGTAATCATAAATCCATGCATAATTTTGATGTTGTCTCCAGAAGTATTAGAACCTCTGATAGAAAAATTGCCAAAGGAGATTACATAGCTAAGCCTCAAAAACACACACAAGTCACATGACTCTTTAAAGCAAAATCCTGAAAACCTGGTATGTTTTATTCTGCAAACACTATTAAAACAGAAAACCAGACTATCCAAGAGCAAGAGAAGGGAAATAGTACAGGCTATGTTAGCTGACAAGCTCCTCACCACAACTGGAGACTGAGTTGCTTCAGTGCTTCCTACAAGGTTTCAAGACCCTTTGGCTTCTGTAAATCTGCTGTATGTTTAGTATCTAGGTGTCTGCGTTTTTGCTTCCCTTGAACTTATGGTAGGTAGAAAATCATCCTTCTAACCACAGGCAGGACAATACAGCCAGGTGTTACCTGGATGCAGATACCTGCCAAGTACTTGAGTCCTGATCTGCAGCAACTTGTATTCCGCCTCTATGGAGAATACTCCCACCATGCCAAATTGGAAGGGGTGAATTTGGGGATGGAAACTCAAATTAACTGTTTCAGTGTGTGCCAGATTCCTTTCGCTTAGAGCTTTAAGCAGACAGAAGCATAACCTGTAGGAGGTGAAGGGTAAATCAGTTCTTGTTTCAGTTACCTTTGTCTCTCTCAGCATGTTAGAAATTGGTGGGTCCTGGCAGAATATACTTTTCCTTGACTTGTGGATAGTATCCATAAAACGCTTACAGATGTAGCAAGCAGCTGCATTGTGATGCTGTTCTTTGAAGATGATGTAATGTGGCAATAATCACTTTTGAATCGTTACTGATTTATGAATTGAGAACGTTTGCAAATTATGAGTGAATTTAGCTAGCTCGAGTGAAATCCATGTCAGTTTGGTCAGGTGGTTATCTCTGGGATGGTTGGCCGACGCTTCATTTGGGGCTTTTGCTCCATTGGCACGGTCTTTTTCTGTGGTTTTCCAGAAATACCTCTTATTTTAGAGGGCTGTCATGGTGGGGGAGAAGGAAGGGCCAAATGTTGACATCTCTGGTGTGTTGTGCTGGCACTGTTTGGAGCTGTTGGTGGAAGAATGACTTGACTTCCTCCATCCCTCGTTCTAGACACGTTTCAGATGTTGAGGCTTCTGAAGAATGAGGCGGTAGGTTGAGAGATGAAACACTTGGGATCCACAAAACCAGGAAGCTGGTTCTGAAAGGGGCCCTTTCTCCTCTGCACTTATGTTTGCCATGTGGTTAAAGAGTCCTCCCTTGTCTCCCGTTTCCTCCAGCTTCAGTTAATTTCCTGATGTCTCTGGCAGGAGATGGGCAGTTTGGCGCAGGAAGTTGGTAGAACCCAGTTTTAAATTCCTGCTTTCAGCGAGGAGCTGTTAGTAGATGGACACCTAATTAAAGTAATAATAACATACCTAACATTTACCTTGCACCTTTTATTAATCCTCAAAGACCTCAGCTGCCTGTAAGATGGAGCACAACACGTTGATTGCACATAGTAACATCACAGAACGGTTTGAGAGGAGGGGAGGAATATCTGGTCCATGGAAACTGCAGGAGGGCATAGTAGAATTCAATGTTATTTCAAAGAGAGAGAATGGTGTTCCAGAAAGGAGAAATTGCCCTGCTGACAGGGTGCCTGAGGAGAGAGGCTAAGGAGATGTCAAATATACAGGATGTGTTCTCTGTAATTGCAAGGAGTTTTTAGCTGCATAAACCCAAACTGGATCTCTTTAGCCTAGATTTAGCAGATGTGTCTGCTGGATGTGTTTAAAGCAAACAAACAAAAAAATAAGATATGATTCCTTTTCCTTTCTATTTTTAACTAGTCTTGTTTGTTTTTAATGAGACCGTTGGGTCCTGAATAATTGTCAGGTTGGATCACCATGGTATATTCTGGGGAGAATGACCTTTTGTCAAAGGCTGTGGAAAGAGCAGAAACATCCAGACTCATGCCAGGTTAAAGCAACCTTATCGATCATGCTATAGAAATATTGACTGTGATCAACAGGGGCACAGGGAAGCCAACATATTATGAAGTTCAACTGAAAAAAGAATCTGCAGATGGAAGATAACCTCTATCCCAGAGTGTCCATGGGCTGTCTGTAAGCTAGCATTGGAAATGCAAATGTGTGCCTTTGTGTAGGATGAGACTATTTTGTATGACCAGGTGCAGATCAAAGTTTTGAGAAGTGGGGTGTTCCATCCTAGAAGCCACCTTGCTGATTGGTTTATTACTGAATATCCTATAGTCTGGGAAGATTAGCTAAAATTGAGAACAAACCATCCTGAAGGAGCTGGCTTTTCTGCATTTGGAATCATGCCATGATCATTTAATATGAGAGAATCAGCCCTATAGTCACGGAGGGAGTTTTTCTAAGATCTCTTGTTCCAAGCATAGCTATTGTGCTCAGTTGATGGTTATTAAATCAGAGGCTTATTTAATCTTTATAAGAATTTTCTTGCTCGAAAATAACGAAAGTTATGGGCTGAGTGCCCTATATTTGCTACTCCCTGAGTGGAATACAGAGATGAAGGAGGGAATTTCGGTGATAGCCAACTGCTGATTGAGTGAATTGCTTTTAGCAGCATGGAAAAAAAGTGTGAGAACACCGTGAGCTATTATTTTACAATTATCCTATTTTTGCCATTGTTGGCCTCTTCAGGAATCAGGCTCTGGGCAAAATACTATTTTTTGTTCCTGTTGCTGCTGGATATAAATACATACCCTCTCTCACCCTTTTCTGAAATGAAGCTTTCTCCTTCCAGAAAGTCAGGAGGAGCATGATAATTTCCTCTGGTTTTGGTGGCACCTCTGTTAGATTTTTCTGGGGAAACATACCACTGTTTTGACTTCCCTGGGAGCAGGAATGTGACATTTCTGAAGAATGACCCTGAGATTTAAAGGCACTGGTCCCTCTTGGGCCTATGAATGCATCTGGGTTCCCACCAACCCTTGCTAGAGCTATCTTCCAACAGTGTAACAGGCAGAGGATTTCTTGCTGTAGAAATGCAGAGACTCTTGCAGCAGAGTTTTACTACTTCCTTTCCGTGGGACAGTGGTCAGTCATTGGACTGGGCTAACTTTTTGGAAGGAGGGAAGAGACAGTTTTGCCATGTGATGTATTTATTTTTTGATCTGAGTGAAAACTGAATGCCTAGAAGCAAGGCTTCAAAACATAGTTGAGCCATCACATAGATCATGATTACAGGGTCTGTGCTCAAAAATATTAAAGAGCCTGTCATCAGAAAAAAAAAGTTAAAATAATTTATTTGTCTAATAAATTCAGTTAATGTATTGAAATCCATCTTCTCACTCTGTTTCTGGCTGTGTTTGGAATCAAAAATACCAAAATACCACGAGGGAATCTGCTCTCATGTTACTTTTTGCCAAGCCAGGGTTGAAAATATTCAAAATTTCATGAGAAAGGGCTTTCTCAAGGGACTTAAGTCTGTTTGTGCAGACTTGTGTGGTGCTCAGATGGTTTGAATCATCTAGATGAGGATCACGTCGTTCAGATGTTTGACTGTCTCCCAAATCTGAACCTGTTTGAAGGGTGGATCCTCCATTTGCGGTCTTCCTAAAATTGAGAATGAAGTTCATCAACTCTGCTACGTACCATGAACCCAACTCCTGGCTGAGATGAGCAAATGCAGTTTTAGCCTTGAAGGGAGTGGGAAGGGACCCTTAGGCTATGCAGACTGTGATGGGACTATGAGGATGTTTAGGCATTCAGATGCATATGTCCAGGGTCGAAGCTGCTGTGCTGGTCCTTCAGCTCATGTTTGGCTAGCAGCACATTTCCCTTCAGCTAGGCTGACACGGATCTGGAAGCATATGCAGTGGCTGCTACTTCATGGGGTATTTGAGTCAGGCCAGCACGCATCTGTTGTGGGAACAAATGAAAAGCAAGTACAAAATCTTTTCTCAGTTTGTGTCACGGTCTGTGGTATTTTCTGCCTCCTTTGCCAACTGATCCTGAGAACACATGATTTGCCTCTTTCTTCTAAGCACTTTATTTTCCCAGGTACCAAAGCACTATTCTGTTCCTTTTCTTCCTGCATTGAAACAATTCACAAAGCCTAAAATCAGGAAGGAAAAGAAAGAGTTGTCATGGTTGGCAGGAAAGGGAAGCATCACCATAATGTTTCTAGATGTGTCAAGCATATGCTACATTGTGCTGGCACAGAAATGTGCAAATGTAATGCTCAGTTTCTGAGTCTTCCAGGTTTTAGGAAGTATTTTATGTATGTGGAAGCTAATGATTCTGAGATCCATGGTCTGGATTCCTCTCTTAGGTCCTGATCCTTATAGCAGATGCCCATGCAAGGTCCTCCCATGACTTACTCCCTGTAATGAAGCACTGAACTGCTTTAAACCTGGTCTCTATAAACTCCTGCCAGTCCACTTCTATTTTAGAGTGTTTCATGCAGGGGGGAACAATTTTATTTATTTATTAATTTTTAAACCATGACTTACCAGGGCATTCATAGTGCTACCAGTGTTTAAGATTAAGGTCTTAACACAAATTCCTCTGCTACTTTCAGAGGCTATATGGTTTGAATGATTATTATCCACTTGGCTAATGCTCAGGTGTTGATACAATTTCCAAGCTAGTGTGGTATTTCTGCTAGGTCTGTGCAGTGTGGAATTTCTGCAGTTGCAGGTGTGACCCTTTCTTTTACAGAAGGCTGCTCACAGCAGTCCTGGTACCAAGCAGATCAGCATCACAAGGGATCTAACTTCAGGGCTACAAAGATGATGAGAAGACTGGAGCAGCTGCTGTACAAGGACAGGCTGAGAGAAGTTCCCAGGCCGGAGGCTGAGCACCCGGCCTCGACCCCAGCCTGGCAGACATTGCTTCTGTCACTGTGGAGCAGCCGTTTCATGTCAGCATCTTCTCACAACAATCATATTAATTCCCTAAGTGCTGCCATCAGGGGCACCCCAAGAGCCTTGTGATGTCACCAGAGAGTCACTGTCACCCTATGGCCTCAAAAAAGGCAGCTGGCCATAAGTGCCCTGAGCGTCCAGCCTGCATTGAGTCCAGCTGGTGGCACTCGAGAGGTCGAGATCCTACTGCTGGAGCGTGAGAGTTGGAGGTGTTTCTACTGGAAGGCGTGACATCGAGGTCATTCCGGTGGCACGTGAGACGTCACGGTCCTTCCTGTGGCACGAGAGACACGAGGTCCTTCTGGGTGGCAGTTGAGGCACCCCGATCCTTCTGGTGGGACTTGAGAAGTCAAGGTCCTTCTGGTGGAACTTGAGATGTTGACGTCCTTCTGGTGGCACGTGAGATGTTGAGATCCCTCTGGTTGCAGGCAAGGCGTCGAGGTCTTCCTGGTGGAGCGCAAGGTGTCAAGGTGCTGCTGGTGGGATGCGACTCTGGGATTCTTGCAGTGACCCGCGAGGGAGATGCTGAGGACCAGAGGCGCTTGATACCCGCTTGTCATCAGAGCAGTGTCCTGCAGAAGACAAGCATCTCCACACCAGGACAGAAGCAGGCACCATGAGCCAGCCACACCAGGAGCTGCCAACGGAGGCCCCCAGACAAGAGACCTGCACCATTTGCCTGGGCCCGCTGGCTGACGCAGCTCGGCTGGACCCCTGCGGGCACTCCTTCTGCAGGGAGTGCATCCAACCCTGGGCCGCCCACAGAGCCACCTGCCCGCTCTGCCGGCTGCCCATCATAGCCATCGTGAGGCTGGTGCCACCCACCCGAAGCGACGCCTCGGCCCACCGGCCCCGGGGAAGGGCCCAACGCAACGTGGGGCTGGGGCGGCGGCAGCAGCAGTGGCAGTGGAGCCCTTCCAGCTACAGGTCCCACAGCATCTCGCGCAGGCAGCGCAGCCGCTCCACACCACGACAGCTCGTCCGCAGCTTCTCGTGGCACTGGGAGCAGGACGGGCGCAGACGGCCCCGGTCCCCACTGAACGCCAACGCCGGGGACATGTCGTGGCTGTGCAGGGCCCAGCAGGAGGAGCCGGGGGCCGGTGACCACGTGGGCCGCCAGGCCGGGCCCCACATTTAAAGAAAAAAAATAAAATCCTAAAATGCAATCCAGTTTGAAGTCATTTAGGGGATGGGATTGGGTAAATGTGTGAGGGCAGCAGCCATAAAGGTGACCGTACCTTAACTGGAAAAAGGCTGACAGAAAGTCTCCTGAGGCAGAAGAAAATGCCTGCTGGGCTGAGAACTGCCGGCCCAGGAGCCGTATCACAGGGTGCAGTCCTTCAGGAACGGACTGCTCCAGCATGGGCTGCTCTCCACAGAGCAGCACAGGAAACTTCTCAGATGAAAGGAGCTCTGTTTTGGGTAAAAATCAAGCCTGTTTTATGCCATTTATACCTCTTACCCGTAAGAAGGCATAGGACAAGGGGGAATGGTCTTAAACCAGAAGAGGATAGGCTAGGCATGAGGAGGAAATTCTTCACTGTAGAAGGGTGGTGAGGCACAGGAACAAGTTGCCCAGAGAAGATGTGGATGCCCCATCCCTGGGGGTGTTCAAAGCCAGGCTGGATGGGACCTTGGCCAACCTGATCTGGTGGGTGGCATCCCTGCCTATGGCAGAGGGGTTGGAATTAGATGATCTTTATGGTCCCTTCCAACCCCAGCTGCTCTTGGAGGCTTGTATCTGGTGGTATCCCCCAGGGGTCAGTACTCAGTCCAGTCTTGTTCAACTTATTCCTCAATGATCTGGATGATGGAACAGAGTGCAGCCTCAGCAAGTTTGCTGATGACGCAAATCTCTGTGCGAGGACAGGCTGAGAGAACTGGGCCTGCATAGCCTGGAAAAGAGAAGACTGAGGGCAGACCTCATCAATGTGTATAAATATCTGAGGGGAGGGTGCTGAGAGGATGGAGACAGCCTCTTTTCAGTTGTGACCAGTGACAGGATGAGAGGCAATGGGCTCAAACTGAAGCACAGGAGGTTCCGGCTGAATATGAGAGGGCACTTCTTTATCTGTGAAGGTGACAGGGCACTGGAACAGGTTGCCCAGAGAGGCTGTGGAGTGTCCTCCTTTGGAGATATTCAAAACCTGCCTGGATGCCATCCTGCACAATGTGCTCTAGGTGATCCTGCTCAGCAGGGGCGTTGGACTAGATGGTCTTCAGAGGTCCCTTCCAACCCTGCCTGTTCTGTGATTGTCTAACTGATAAGGCCAGCCACCTTTGCTATACATGTTCAGTCACTTGGATGAATGGTATCTTTGAGAACAGATGGGTTGCTCAGAGCTTCCCTCCCCTGTTTCTGAAATCTTGGTCTTAAAACCCACTGATTACTTGAAAAAGGAAATCAATAAAAGTTACATGAAGCAAAAAAATGAACTGAAGCTTCCCAGCATGCAGTGGTAGGAAGCATAAAGACTTTTTATTCTTGTATATCTTTAACTCAGCAATCCGACAGCTTGGACAAAGCAGAGACCAACTCCTCTAGTAGTGAACTCCTTCACTCAGGATCACAATGTGTTGCAGTTTAGCCTCTTTGTGCTTTAAATTTGCCTTTGGTTTTGCACTCCGATTTGAGGGAACACTTAAATCAATGGATAAATTGAGTGATTGCCTAAATTTCATTACAGTCGATGAGGCTTAAGTATGGGTTGTGCCAACTAGCAGAAGAATTAAACATATTTGATTAGGACTTTTTAGTAAGAACTGAAGGAAATAAATGTTGGAAAGTAATTCTTTCTCCATGCTCCTGATTATCTTAAATATTCATATGAATGTTAGAAATAAACAATTGAGCAGATATGATTTTTTTGTTGTTGGTTTAAAGATAGTGTTAGCTCTTCTGCTTATCCTTCTTGGTGGAAGATAAAATATTTAAATCTGAAGTAATTTTATAAAGCAGCTTCATCAGAGCTTATTTGTTTATTACAGTGTTCATGATTGTTGTGTAAATAAGATGAGGAAGCTATTTTTGGCTTCTGGCTGCTTGTCTTCAGAAGGAGTCATAAGATGTGTACACCAAGATGGTGACTGAATGCAGCTGGAGTTCCTGATATGTTTCATTTGATGTCAGCTGTATGAGGGGATAATTACCAAGTAGAGGGTCAAAGATGAAGCCTCTGGCAGACTGACAGCTTGAATGGCCTACTTCTGATTGCAGCAGCCAGCTCTGTGATAAAGTAATGAAAACTGTCTCATCCTTTTTGGATGCATTGATCAACAAATCCTACAGTTTTGGGTTAATGAAAACAATCAGGTGGGAACCCTCTGTTAGAGTCAATGACGTGGATGTTGGCGAAGGCCTCGGCCTGCCTTTCTGCTTTGTGTGTTCAGATTAGGGTATAACACAAGTGTGTTATTTACCTTGTGATAACAAAACTATACACCTGTTCTCTAGCAGTGAAGGAAATAAATAGACTACAAACAGCTTGAACTGCAGCAGGACACTTGCTTGATATAGGGTATAGCAGCAGGTGAATTTGAAGTGGGATTGCCCTCTACTTTGCTCACATTATCAAAAGTACCTAGTAAGAAGAAGCATAGGAGGAAAAAATTACTCCTCAGAGCTTTATTCCACTTATATTAGGCGTGGGTGAAACCTCTTTATTTTGTTAGCTGTAGTTGTTAACTTCTTGCTCCAAGTTGGATTTGTTCAAGGCTTTTTATATCCCTGAGCGTGGCTGTGGTCTTGAGGTGTTTGCTGAAGTAGCGACTGCAGTAGGGGAGGTGTGGACCAGCTTTGGCACCTTTGTAAACAAAGTCACCTATGGAAATACCACTGACTTCATTGAACTAGTGTGGTGAACCCAGAGCAGTGTAGATGCATAATGTTCTATGGTTCTGGGGTAACAAACATAATCAGGTGGAAACCCTCTGCTAGAAACATGGGCATGTGGGTGTTGCTGAAGGCCTTGGCTTTCATCTTTCATTTTGTGCAATTGATGTTGGGTGCTTGTTCCAGCTGAAGCTTGAAATCAATGCTTCGGGTTTATTTTCCTTCCTCAAAGGATGTTAGCAGACTGTTTTATTAATGATATGAATGTTACATGCTGAATGGGCACAGCTGACTAATGTAGGCAGTAAAAATTGAAAAGAGAGACTGAAAATCTGTTGCTTCCTGTTGCTGTCCAACCCTCTTCTCTTTGAGGACTAAAGCAGCCCTAGTATAGTTTAGGGAGATGAGCCCTTTCTAAGAGAAGGTTTACATGAGTACAGAGCTCTGAGAAAGATGCTCCTTGCCTTTAAAGGCAGAAGGACTACTGCTAAGAGAAACAAGTAGGCAATATGGAAAGCTTTTTGTGTGTTGATTTGTGCAGATATTAAGAGGGCAATAGTATTGATATACCTAGCTCCCCCTCTCCTCTTTAGTTTACATTCTTAGGTGATAAATAATATAAATATTTGAAAGGGGAGGGGGGAGTTGTTTTTGCTGTAGTACTGGCACTTGATATCTTTATTTTATCCATATCTTTCCTGACTCCACTTACAGGAGTTCACCTCTCAATAATGAGAATATTTTTTAGTCCATTTAGGGGTCATAATATGCATCTTTGTTTTGTTTTCTCACTCATGGTGGTAGCAGAAAGTAGCTGTAAATATCCACACAACATTCATGTTTAATTTTTTTTTGAAGATGAGCTACTGCTACCAAAGTTGATTAAATATTAAAGGATTAAAAAAAAATATTTTAGAGAAAATTCAAAACATCTTTACCTGAAGTGCACTTTTGAGTGCTTTTTTATTAGCTCCATGGGATTTGTCCTGTGCTTCCCTGGCAGCCAAGGTGATGCAGTGAATTGGGTGAGCCAGAATTTTTCTCGGCTACATCAAGGGAAGTGAGCAGACATCAAAATCTCTTTATTTATTTACTTTTTTTGTAGGAAGACGGTCACCTGGGTAAGGTGAAATACATAAATAATGAGTGATGAGGAAGAAAAAGGAAGGAAAACAGGCTTCTGTTTGACTTCAGTAGCAGAGTGACAAACATGTTAAGTCTTCTCTTAACTCCTTTGAAGACTTGGCAGGGCTTTCAAGTTAAGGGAAAGTGGTAATGACCACGAGAAATATTGTAATAGGTGTAGACATACAATCCTCAAGTATTTATTTCTTATCTCAAACACCTGAATTGAAGGATAACATAAATTACCAGTCTTATATGACCTGTGAACATAGCGCAGTCAGTAGTGATTGAAGGAGAGGCAGAAGTGCAGACGAAACTGTAGATACAATAACTTTTGAGTGAAATGCTAAGCACAGCTGTGTTCATGAGATTTTTTTAATTTCATTTGTGATAGTTCAGTTCTTCGGAATTTCAGTTGTCTTTCTACCTCTTTCCCCCAAATTTCTTACTGAAAAAAGTACTTCATACATGTCTAGTATGAAGAATACATCAGATGGAGGTGGATGAAGGGAATACAAAGCAAGCATTCAGGATGGGAGTAAGCCATGTGGTATGGTGCCTCTGTCTTACCAGCTTTCTGCTGTGTTACTGGAAATTAGTCAGCTTGCAGCCCTTGACATCCAACGGTGTAAGAGAATTCATCACTCCGGGATACCATTTCATCATGGATTTTTTTTTCCTGAAGAACATCAGCATTCATCAGAACAGTCACAGATTTTGATTTTTTTCCAGATAATCTAGGACATTTGCTCTCTGCACGTAGATATCTCCCAACCTCTTTTTGAAAACCTTTGGATACATGAGCCAACTCACACAGGCTTATTTAAAAACTTGTTTGTTAGGCACTCTGCTCCCATCTTTTAAATTTAAGGAGTGTTTCAAGAAAGTTTTTGTAACTCTAACACCTAAAAGATGCTTTGTTTTTTAAGTGCTCCCTTTATTACATTCTGAACAGGATTGCCTTCTGAGGTACAAAACCGTTTTTTTCTGATTCATATTCAAAGACTTTTATCCCAGAGCATTTTTCCCCATGGTGACCTAGGCTTGGAAAGCTGGCTGTGTCTGAGGCCATTTACTCAACCAAGGTCACCTGGTGAGAACTGTCTTGGGAAACCCTTGGCAGAGACTCTAATTTGCTTCCTTTTTATATAGAAGAATTTTATCTGTTGAAGGACCCAAATTCTCTTCTCTCTGCTCTGCTGTAACCCCCACGCCATGGAGAAGAGCTCCCTCCAAAGAGGAATAAACCCTCTGCTCTGCCCTATTCAAACCCAAGGGCTGCCTTTGTGCCGCAGCTTTCAGATTCCAAAGGCATTTTTGGTTAGTGGCTCTGCTGGATGCACAAAGGGTCAGTGCACTAATAGGATACAGCACTGGGAAAGGACAGGGCTTTAAGGGGCTCTTTGGAGATTTGATGCCCTGTGTGAAAGAGGTCAGCAATACTGCAGCAACAATTTTAATTTACTTGTGGAAAAAAAGGCCACCATAAAAAGGGGAAGGACATTGGAAATAAGGGAACCTTTAAATCCTCCTATCCTGATGATCCTAACCCCAAATCCATCCATTGCTGATAAACCTAGTCAATGCCTTTATAGGACTTAGGACATTTATTCCATGTTGCTGCCTTCCCCACCCCCTACCAATGTGTTGCAGCTCCTTATTGTGTGCATTTACTTTAGAGATGCTTGGGAGGGGGGTTGGTGACTTCTTTACAAGAGACATTGGTCTGCACCTGCTCAAGGGCACTTTCATATTGATGCTCTGCATAGCAGAAAAGAAACAAGTTCTTTGCAGTGGCACAACAATGGTTTATGCTGCCTTTGAAAAGGGAATTGATGGCAGGTACATACAGAGAATGAGTGGCCCCTAAAATTCATGTAGGATTTTGGAAAATGCTCTCTTCCCAAACTGTCTTGTCAGAAGGATTATTCAGCACTGTAAGAGGCTCTTTGATGCTTCGGAATTGGGGAAAGGCTGATCATCTGTGCTAGGGTGAATGACATTGCTGCTGTGGGAAACTGAAAAGAGCTATTTTGACTCTGGCTTTGTCGATCTGTATATGGCTGAAAGCTATGAAGCACTGGAGCCTGTATCCAAACATAACTTGCACATCTGCAATAGATATCAACACTGGTCCATTTTGTTCCTTCCCAGCATATCAAAAACCCAGGAGCAATATTCAACATCATGCTACAGTGACAGGGAAGGGCTTTGGGTGAAGCTATTTTTGAGTGGATATTTTGAATATATTTATTTTTAAAGCAGGATTTATTTTTCAATGGGAAGTATCTTTCTGGAGTTATTTGGTTGTTTTTTTTTTTCTTTCTCTTTTTTTTTTTTTGGTACACTTATCAAGTGCCAACCATGTTGTGATCCATGTATAACAGAGTTTGATTTAAATACTGCAAAAAGAGGAGTAGGTCTGCCCATTATTTCAAATAATCTAGCAACATGGGCTAGGTGAAATCTGCTTGAAAGTGGTGGGCAGCAGAATGTTCACTGAAAAGAAGGGTAAGGAGTAGTAAATTTAGCATGAATTAGTCTGGTAGATGACACTACCCAGTCTACGAGACACTGGTCTTTGAAGTAGGTGAGCAGAAGTCCAGGGTCCTCCAACTCGGATGGATGGATGGATGGATGTGTGTTTGTGCTTTTGAGTGTGAAAAAGGAGTGTCAGGAATATAGGGAATCACCATAAATGTATTCCTTTTCTACAATGTTTAGGGAAAAAGAGACTGTAAACTTTCCTTAATGGATGTATAAGGTGACTTCAGAAACCTGTTAACTCCATATTCTTCTTCCAGAACCACAACTGAGGTATGCAACATGGTTTAGTGTGCCTGACGGTGTCTAATGTTGGGATATATTCCCGTCTTTGCCACCATTCAGCTGCATAACTTTTGGGAAGCTGAGCTGCCTTTCGGTACAACTCTTTGTGCTCTCTTGCCTTGCTTGTTTGTGCTGTTTTAGAGCAGTTACAGCAGCTCTACTGAGAGTGACTTTGTCTTGCCATTTTTCTTTCCGCTTCCTCCTTGGTGACCTAACTGTTGCTACTGTAATTACAGAGTGAGTTGCTTCAGGGATCTGGGTTTGATGCTGCTGGTTGCAAGCCAGCTCCCCATACTATTGATAGCCCCCAGAAGCGGTGAAGGAGAAAGGGAATACACAAGTGGTAGAAAGGCTTTTACACCACAGCCCTGGCTAAGAGTGATTAAGGTTTCCTTACACCTTTATCCTCAGCCTCACCATTGTGTAGTTCTCCCCGAATGTTGTGCGCCATTGCAGGGAAGCAGGGGAAGACTAGCTCTTTCAGCTGTAAAGCTGAGTTGGAATAAAATGCAATGAAGTCAAAATATAATGAAGCATCAGCAATGACCACAATTATAATTTGTCTCCAGACTTGTAAAATTTTGATTGTTAAATACAATGCCTTCAGTATACTGTGCTTCAGAAACAAAATGCTTCCAACAGCATTGTGGTACTTACCTAGTTGGGAGTTGGTAAGGATATCATGAAGATCCTCTCTTTTCAGCTTGAAATCCTTGATAATCTAGACCTAAAGTCAGAGAATTACTGAGAATTACTATAGCTTTGTAGGCTCCTTGATGTGCCTAGTGATACCATACCCAATTTATTTACAGATAATCTACCCATAGTCATGGCAAGACTCATTCAAAAAGCAAGAATGCCAGTGCTGTGCTGGTTCTAAGCCTTCCAAGTTCTCAGTCCCTTTGACATATGGCTATGGTATTAAATAAAATCATATTGTGGTAGCACCAACCTTAGAACTGTAAAAGAATGAAGGGTTTTTCCTGTCCATACATTCCCCTCTCTTTGGCACATCCTACAATTAGCATAAATTATTTTCTTCTGTCCATATTCTCCAAACCATGCACTTTGCATTGCCCTGCATCCTTTAGCTGGTGTGAACCTTTGTTCTGATGCCTGCAGCAATAAATTCCTTATTCATTACCACAAAATCTCTATTTCCATTGTATTTGATAGAGATTCCATTCTACTTTCTCACCCACAGTCAACAGAGTGTGACAGGCTTTGCATTGCATGGTCCTCAGCAAAACCAGACAAGCTCGGCGTGCTGTCAACTTAGCAAGCTCAGCTTCCATCCAGTATTGTGGCTGAGCCTGTACCTTCAATTCTTGTGTAAGAAGCAAAGCGTGGGTCAAAGAAAACCAGGGCTGGACATGTGCCTTGGTAACTAGACTCGGAAAACTCCAGTTAGGTGCCTGCTTAGCAGAGAGAGAGCTGTAAGAAGTATCTGACTTAGGAGGGGAGCAGAAATTCAGCCTTTGGTAACATGGGCTTTGTGAAAAACTTCCTTAAGCCTACATGACGGTAGCTACAGTTGGAAAATCATATGTTTCTCTTACGATAAACGGTATTGTGCAAATGTTTTCAGACCCTTTCAGTGCTCCTTCTGTGGGCTTGGAATATACCCATGAGCTCTGCTTGGCTCCTCTGGTTTGGTTTCCCTTTGAAGCACTGGCCCTTTGTAGATGGGCTCAGATGGCCTGCCTTGGGGTTCGGCTTCTTGAAAAAGTGTTGGGCTCATGGCCTCGCTGGTGTTGCCAAACTGAGCTGTGACTCATGCTAATCATGCAGAGTTAATCCATCCCTTCCTAGTTTTTCTTGCATGTTTTGCTGAGCTGTAAGTTAACAATAGTGACATTTAAAGTTTTAGCATCTGAGTGAATCATCTTGAGAAGAGGACAGCAGTTCATGCCTCATAGAGGTTTGGTTTCTGGGTATGTCTACACTGCAGTTTGGTGTGCTTATACATGCCATGCCAACACCAGGCACCATCACTACCACTAGAACCACAAATCTGTGGGATTTCTGGTACTCACAATGCTCAGTATTGCCACGGTTTCAGTTCCTTGAATCACATTTCCCTCTTTTTCTCCTGTGTGCCAGGAGGCTGTTCTCCTTGCTGTGGGAGTGAGGTGGTGGAAGGGCTAATGGCTGGCTGATCTCCTGCCTGCTTGGCAGAGGTGATCCTTTCAAAGCTGAGCTCTTCCTGTAGAAGGAAAGGGTGTCGGAGAAATCTGCTGATCCTGGAAGTGGAAGTAGGAGTGAGTTGATTGGTAGGGTGCTATAAACTCAGGAGATATTAGGCCTAGGGGTACCTCCTGTTGCCACTCTATTATGAGGTGAAGTCCCATGGAAGCAGGCCATACCTTACCATAAGTTGATCTACTTGGGGGGTCTTGTAAATGAAGAGCTTCTCCAAGCTGCAGTTGCATTCATTTGCTGCACAACATCCATGGCCTCTGCCAATGACAACAGGCACTGCTCTCTCTTCCAGGGAGCAAAAGTCCTCTCTTGTGGGCCCCAGTCACTTCCTCAAGGTTATTTCGGTAGTCACGGTATCAAGAAATTGCTAGAGTTTTATTCTGTTTCTGATTTTTAGTGGTGAGGAAGGCAGTGGGAGGTGTCCTGGTGAAATCTTCCACAAGCTATAGAAAAAGAAAGAGAAGTCCCAGCACTCATTTAAGTATAGTGAGCCTGCAGTAGTCTTGTGGTAGACTGTGGGAACAGATGAATTATAAAGGTGCTTTTGAGGGCTGCCTGCATTTCATCCCTCCAGCCTTTTTTTGTTAAGGATTTAATGGTTGAGATAGATGGCCAGTCCAAGCAATGTGTATTGGATGTTTGTTATTGTTGGGGAGGTTTCCTTATGAATCATCTGTCTGGTTTGTGCGTTTTAATTAAAATAGAGTGTCACAATAAAGTCTGAGAGCCAATTTTGTAAGTGTGCCTGTTCAGGGAGTGGGGATGGATGAGAGCACTTGAACGGTACAGACATATCCTGGGGGGCCTTTGGACAGCCTCTGTCACTCTGGCATGTCCTATAACCTAAGTACAGGTCAGGGAGCTGTGCTGTGTGCCCCAGGGCGAACACGCTGCCTGGGGTAATATACAGCCCCTGTCCTCATCTCTTCCTCTCCTCCTGCCCCAGAATATATTTCTTAGGGAGCAGCAGGACTGAAAGTTATGGAGGAGCTCAGTGGGTTTGGAGGGGGAGAGGGAGAGAAGCTCCCCTCAAATGCCCTCTCAGTTAAGGTTTGTTCTTTAAATATCCCACGTTTGTGCCAGAAGTGTTACAACAAAGTAGGCAATGTGTTTTGTCTACAGACTAACCTGTGCACATAGTTTCGCGTTAGCTTCCTTTCATTCCTTCTAGATAATCTGTTACTGCTATTAATAGAAACATACGCAACCTTCCTGGTGACCGAAGTTGCCTGGAGATAACAAGAGGTTTTCTCGTTGTGCCCGGAACTTTTTGGTTGGGCGTTTTTTTGGGTGTTGGGCTGGCAACGGTGGAGCAAAGGCCTAGTGCAGCGGGCGAAGCCTTGTTCTGCTGGTGGAGCCGCTGGAGGCCTGTGTGAGGAATGCCCCTTGCTTTCCAGGACATGACCTGGATGCACCCCAATACAGGGTCCGTTGCTGGAGCTCCTCACTGCCCCTGAGCCCTGTCCCATCCCCTGCCCACCCCACCACCACCCTTGCCCTAGGCCTGGCTGCAGGTAGCCGCCAAGTTTCTCGCTGCAATGTTTTTTAACCTGGCTCGCTCGAGCACAGCTGGCTGAAAGGGCGAGCGCACGTGAAGCTGCACTGTCAGATTTAAGGGGGAGGTGAATTTTGGCAGGAAGGTGGTGACAGGCTATGGGGGGACCTCTTAGCCTGCATCAGCTGCAGCCGGCACAGCATGTCGAACTGCAGCCAGAGCAGTTTGGCAGAGTGCACAAATTCTGCTAGTGAGGCTGACCACTAATAGAGCTTATAAAGTCAGTCAGATTTTTGGCAAGCTTTCAGACCACTGTGTTCCTGATGGAGCTTTTAAATGTCTCCTAAAAAGTATCCAGCATTATCAGAGAGAGCCCTGTCCTCTGGAGCTGGGCCAGGACCCATGAATGAAACAAAGCTGAAAGCTCTGAACTGCAGCAGCTTTGAGGGGAAAAAAAGGAAGGAGGGAAAAAAAAAAAAAAGAAAAAAAGAAAAAAAAAAAGAAAACAAAAGAGCAGGACTTCAAAAAAAACATATTCTGTTTTTTTGTTGTTGTTGTTTTTTTGAAGTCTTATATCACAAAAGCAACGTATCCTGCCTACCTCTACCTCAACATATTTCTGGTAACATGTTCTCTGCAGAAACCTTCAAAAGGAAAGTTTTTTGTTTTGTTTCTGATGAAGTTGTGCACCAGGGTTATCTTTTCATTTTCGAAACAGACGTGAACTCAGGAGGGATGAATCCCTAGAAGTGTTGTTCAGTCCTGAGGTTTTGTTTCTGATATATGGGAAGAATAACCATGAGAAGATGCAAGTAGTAAAGTGTTGGGGAGAACCCATGTGCCTTGGTCCCCAGCTCCTGCAATAATCAGTGCAATTGTTTATAAAACAGAACCATATTATTGTAGGAAAACTGATCTTTTCAGCATTTTACCTTACATGACAGGTACAGTCTGGTGGTTATGATATGCAGTGCCTGCTGACAAACCAAGAAGCTGTTTTGATGACCTGTTGTGCAAAGAAACCTGTCTGCAGGTAAACAGCATAAAAAGCTGGAATAACTGTTTTTAGTGCAGACTTGCTCCGTATTGCAGGGAAGTGCTTGAGCACCAGTGCATGTTTTCATGGGTGCAGGGAACTGTAAAAGTTTAGTATGTCTGGCACGTGAATGAGCAATATAACCTCCATCAGTGCATAGGATCTTGTGAGAAATAAGCATATATGAGAAAACACTAATCAGTGGGTGTTTTTTTTAGGCCTATGTATATCTTCTATCCTTTGGTGTTAGCACAGAACATTACTGGCAGTCCATCACTGGAGTTTAAATAGGATGTGAGTGCTGTTTGATTGCTTGAGTGAAAACATTTTGCCTTTTCTTTTTTTTTTTTTTTTTTTGGCAGCTACAAAAAACTTGGAGCCAAAAACCTTAAAGGATTGCACAGTGCTCAACCATTTTATTTGTGTGTGTCTGTGTGTGTGTTTTTTCCTTCTTCCTCTGGTCTGTTTATGTGAAATATTGGCAGAAGGGAGTAAATACCGAGAAATGTACATATATTCTTTTTATTAATTCTTGGCAGGCTGCGTACAGTATAGAGCAGTTTTGAGGTGAATTTAGATGAATACATATATGTAAACAGTATCTCAATAAATTCTGAAACTCCAGTTCTAATTTTCTAAGAGCACATTAACTTTTTGTATGCCTTTATCTTTCCTTGCTCGGCCTATTTCCCAGCCATTGCAAAGTCTATTATCCTTTCCTTAGTAATGCCCTGTCTACCAGGAATTTGTGCCTCCATGTTGGTGCCATTACCTGCTACCTTTTCTGTTTTAGCAATTTCTGTGATCACCTTAACTTTCTCAGTATATTATCTAGGGGAAGATATTACTTCTGGACTCAGAGAATAAAATTGCCAAAGTGCAAAAACTGCCAACTGTGAAAAGTGCTCAAACAGCACCAATTGCCTGCTCTGCTCAAGGTGAGAAGTTTCTTTTTGTTTAAGGCCCTGGGTGTAGAGTTTCTGTTGCAGACCTGAGAGTGATGGCTGCACATTCCCACAAGCAGTGAGGGAAGGTCAGTGCCCTACAAGGCAGGAAGAAAGTCCATCGAGGAGAACAGCAGCAAAGAACATCAAACTGCAATTATATCCTAAATGCCTCTCTGTTTTACTGCTGTGATTTAAAAAAAAAAAATCCTCTAACTCCAGCAGCCTGCTTAGTTGTCTTTGACTCTCAGGCTTTATTAACATGAAATAATTAATGATGTGTCCCAGATTCAGAAAGTGGGTTTATCAGGATTTCCAAAGTGCTCTTTCTCTTCCTCCCAGCACGAAACCCAGCCTCGCGGGAGAGAGCCCTGAAGCAGGATGCTGCACTAGCAGTGAGCAGTAGCATTTCCCATTACAGGGAGTTTTGAGGCTGGGCATGGTGTGATTACCCACACCAGCAACGTGCCTCCGGCCGTTGCTTCTCCAGGCACAGCACTGCTCATCAGGAGCTCCTTGGCAGGGAGGGAGTGCAGTTTGGTCCCTTCCTGTGAGGCAAAGTTACGTGCATATTGCAGATGGGCTAACTTTCAGTGTGCAGTGTTTAGGGCATGTACTTCATACCCAGCAGTACTGAGTGCTCGTGGCAGGCTTTGCTACTTTCACTTGGGATTTCGCCACTTCTGCTGACTTGTGTGAGAAAGGTGTTCAGACCTGGTGGTGGCTCAGAGAAAAGAATTCAAACATCCCTTCCCCAGCCCCAGTGAAATCATAAACATGGAGTTCTGGCTTCAAACTCCCTGGTCTGATCTTTGCTGATTGCTTTTTCTGACGTGCAGGCATCTTTCTTCTAAAAATAGGAAACCTCATTGTGTGGGAGGTGTATTTAAACAGTATTCTTTAGAATATAAATATTATTATTACTTAAACTAACCCTGCTGTAGAGAAGTTCACAAACAGCCACTTGTGCTAGGTGGAGGCCGCCTGCTGTCCATAGGAAACATCAAATGCTTTCAAACAGGCTTTCTGGAGACATTTATTTCTGTGATGGGACACAGGACTGGAGCTCACAGTTTTCAGCAGGAGGCTGTGTGACACCTCGATGCCTGTTCATTACAATGGCCTTCAAGGACTCTGTGCCTGACAGGCCCAAGCCATTACAATGTCAAATTAATAATTAAAGTAACAGCAGTATTTAAAAACTAATTTGTGGTATAGATTGTTTGCAATCATACGCTGCTTTGGATGGGATGGATCTTAAATTGAATCTAAAATGAGGAACATGATTCAAAACAGACTGAAGGAGCTAATTATTTTATTAAAAAATACAGCTGTGCTTGCCTTTTTAATAACCTTAACAGATGAAGGAGTATATACACGGCAAGGCCTTTAACTAGAACTTGTATTACCATGAGACTGTAGCCTTTGATGTGTTATTTTTACTTCATCAAATGGCTTGGTACTGCTGCTTAGTTTATTTAATGTCATGTTTCCTAGTGCTTGGTTATGAAGTCAATAGTTAATATATGGCTGGTAAAATTAAGTTTAGAGTTAAGGAATGTCTGAAAAGGAGGTGAGATATAAGTAAGAAGGCCCTGCAAAACCTTCTTCGGTTGTTCCCTGCTCAATGGAAGTGGGGTGACTATTTTGGGCAGTTCACGACAAATTTGAATCCTTGAAGACCCACTATCTTGCTGGATATCCTGGGACGTGGGCATCTAAGGCAGAAACACTTGAATTCTGGTGAGAAAGTTGCATCTCACAAGATTTTGTCAAACCAGGGCGCTCTACATAACTCACTCAGCCCCCTCCTCTGTTTCATATTGGATGAAATAACTAAGTGTTCCTGAGTCAAAATGCCTGCCAACATCACCATGCTGCTCTGGTGGGTATTCTCCTTTGGTGGGATGGACATCAACAGGAGAGCCAGTAAGAGAGGCCAGGCTACCACAGGGATTTGGACTTGCTTTTGTGGGTGTGGGTTCAGACTGTGAAGCAGAAGAGGGTTTCCTGCCTCCCAGGAGAGGACCTGAATCACTGGACTGCAGGGTGAGAGAGGCATGGTATCACTCCACTTTCTTGTGGTTTCCATCCCTATTCATCCTCAAAAAGAAGGCTGGGGGTGTGCTGGAGCCGTTCATCAAACACAGGTCAACATCACAAATGAGCCGAAACCACATTTTTCAGATCACTTTACTAACCTCCAGAAATAGAATAAGCCTGCCTAGCACTAGTACACCACGAAAGTGTCCAAGTTACAATACAGCAGTCTGACTAATATGTGTGTACACACCCTGCATACAAGCAGTGAAATGTTAGCAGCTGAGCTGCTTTGCTATTAGGGGTATTTTGATTAACTGTGCCAATGTGGTTGGGGCTGAAACGATAGATTGATATGAGATCAGGAATCACTACTTGTCTTTTGAAACATGGATAAACTCTCTGAACAGTGGTCCTCCTATGAGGCTGTAGGATGGAAATGATCAGTAAGTCTAGCTTGCTTTTTGCCCTTTTGAGACATTTCTGTAGAATGCAACCCCCCCCAACTATTTACCCTTTATCTAATGAACTGCTTTTAATAAAGCAAAATACAGGCCTGGGCTGCTGCTTTAAGCTCATAGTGAACGAGGTATTTCCGTAGTCTGAAAAAGTTTGGCTGCTTCTCAAACACTACATCTCTTATTTGCCTTTGTGGTACCTTTTTCCAGATAAGGTCAGGACCTGAAAGCTAAGCTGTGCTTGCAGAAGTTGAGTGAGTTATGTAGAGCTCCCCAGTATGATGAAATCTCGTGAGATGCAACTTTCTCACCAGATTTTGAGTGTTTCTGACATCTGCCAGTCCTGGGAAAGCTGGTGTTAGCTTTGCTTGTGGTATACTGTCAGCTGTGATTCCAGAAGCTAATAAATAATGGTTTAAAATGGATCCTGGGTACTGCATATGAGACATAAGGAACTGCAGGTTTGGTCAAAGGCCTCTGCCCTTGGGGATTTCAATATGACTTCCAAACCATAAAAATGGGCTAATGAGGTTAGAAACATCAACTGCAGTTCCTGTGGCTCTGAAAAACGTTTCACTGTCCTCTGTATTCACCTCTTGCATGGACTGGTACTGCGTGAGAAGTGGGGGACTACCTGACTGTCCAAAAATCAGCCTTTGTAAGTGTGGGACACTTGCAGGAACGGTGCAGGTTTTGGGGTGCTGCTCTGTCACCTGAATGACAATCTCTGCCTGAGGGTGAGAGGAAGGAATTCAGACCTACAGAGGTGAAATCTAGGTATCAGGTGCTTCAGCTCGCTCCCTTAGGTACATGGCACTAATGACTTTAAACCCAACTCTGCCCACCCAAATGCCCACAAAAAGAAATGTGTTATATGCTTTACTGCACATAAATTCAGGCAATGTGGGGAGAAGGTGGAAATGTCAAATTAATGTGTACTTTGCTGTCACTCTTCTGCTCCTTCTCTATCATATTCCATGCCCTATTTAAAATCTTGCCTGATAGATACACAGCTCTGCTCTTCTACTGCACAAAGGTTTCCACAGCTGTAGCAGCTGTGTCTAAAACAGTGATGTGATAATGTCTGATGCATGTGTGCAGGGGACAGGGAAGGGATAAGTATTACTAATTATTGATGCTCTAGCCTTCATTTTCAATTGTACCAGATATCTCAACTGAAAGGGAGCATTTGCCCTTTAGTTGCGGGGGAACAGATTCTGATGGGACACTGATAAAGGATTTTGCCCCCAAGAAGCTTTGGAAGCTGACTGAGATTTCTTATTTTTGCAGCACTGGAGATTTTAAATAAAAGAAGGGATGCTTTTCCTTCCTTTGGGGCTGGAGCAAATGCAACTTCAACTTTGGGAAAAAATCTATGAGAGCAATTGAGTTTCCCTGATGCGTCTATCCAAGTAATTGATGTGACACCTTGCACTAATGGATAAATGGATTGTCTTTGTATTTCTGCAAAGAGAATGTGTCACATATTGAATAGTGACATTGATATTCTTATCAGATGTAAGAGTTAACACTTCTTTTGGATAAATGGAGTAGTTTGACCTCTGAGAGCTATTATCTGCCAGGTTTGCAGGTAACTTGTCACAACATCTTTCTGCATTGTATTTGTTTTGAAAGTTTCACTGTAACCATATAGGCTGGAGAATTGCCTTTCTTACATGAAATCTAAGGTGGATAGGGAGAATTATGCATCATTTAAAATCGGGCTATCAGTGTGGCTGGGAAATTGTTGCACTGTCAGAACAGCTTGATAGCTGCATCATATAAAAGAGTCCTGATGTTCTGTCATAGGGCACTCATGTGCTAGGTCCTGCATGGAGATGAGGGACAAATCCTGCTTTGCTGGGTTTAATGTTTAAAAGGTTGAGCTAGACAAAGCGCAAGAGGAAGGCAGACAGGCACAGGGAGTAAGTCTCTCAAACTCCATTTTTTTGGGCCACGTTGCCTTTCTTGTGTCTATTGTTCCTAAATTAAAGGATATCTAATGTTAGCAGTTGTGGTCCCCTCCCAATAATCACTGTTACAAATGTTGCTGCGGTCTTGCAGGGTGTTTATGGCTCTCCTGGGAAACACCGAGGAGAATTACAAAGCCGCTGTGGAATGGAGTGATAAGAAAAAATCTGAATATAGCCTGCATTCAGGAAAAAAAAGAGAAAAAAGAAAACTCAAACATAGCACACTACTACTGCTGATCTTGGCTTCTGTTTAAGCAAGAAAAAACACATTGAACAACTTCAGAAAAAAAAAAAAGGTTCTGGGTCCTACTAAAACACTGTGCTGAAAGCTGTGGGCTTCTTTTCATGTTAATGTTATGTATTAACTTTCAAACAAAGAAATGGTGTCAGCTGTTTGGGTCCTGTGTAGCTTTTCCTAGACAGGACATTGTCTGGGAAGGTGTAGTCACTGGTGTGGTCCATCTCATTTCTGTCAGTGGGGGTGTGTGAGGCTGAGAACAATTCCAGGATAAGAATTTGGGTCCATCACCAGAGACTTGTGCTTCACAGAGAAAGAGGAGCAGTCAGAGAGGGGATTCCCACCAACCCACCTTCCAGAAAGGCATCCTAGAGACCAGTGTGCTTTGCTCTTACAGTAAGCGTGCAGTGGAGGAGGATGGGTCCAGTGTTACTAGTGCATAGGATCTGCAGTACAGTGTAACATTGCTTCTGTAGGAGTCCTTTTAAATGATTTTCAGGCTCTGTTCTAATTGCAAAAATCCATCTGATGTATATAAATGCATACATAAAATAATAATATGCAAATATCAAGCAAAGTGGTTAACAGAGTGGGACAAATCATAGACTATATAGAAAACTGCTGCTGCCCCTGGGACGAGCTATTCAGGCACGGTGCCTTCTCCATTTTCTGCTTGAGCCATTCCACTTTGTATATTTGAGGCAGATTCTCAAATAGCTCCAGGATGATGAAAATCATATTATTTGACATAGTAACGAATCATCAAAGTATTCACATCTCACCAATGGGCAGTAGGAGGCAGTTCTTGGGATACAGAGCCCTTATCACTTACTTTAAGCAAGCTATCATTCAGTAAAAACATGCCTTATATATATATATATATTTTTTTTTTTCCTTTGAAGATGCAGCCCAGCTTTTATATCACCTTGCAAGAGGCAAGCTAAAGATCCATGGCACTTCTCAAAACAAAAAGGCAGAGCATAACCCGCCTGCCCTACCTATCAGCTTCTCAACAAAATTGATTCTAGACGTGCAAGGTTGTCTGTGTGCTATTGCTAAGTGCATAATAGCTGTCGTATGCTAACTCATTATTCTGTAAAGTGCTGTGAAATACTGTGATTATCAAAGATGCTACATAAAACCAGCTTCCAATCTAGTCAAGTGATGGTCATGTGGCCAGACAGGCTGCTGTGGTACAGCTACATGATCTGCAGTCCAGTGGTTTTATGGCAATGAACGTCCCCTAGACTTGTTTGCACGTGCCAGAAATTACAAGTGCCCTTTTAGGGTTTTTTCATGCTATCTCCTCTTGATTTTGTCTGCTTTGTCCTTGTATTTTGGGGCATTGAAATTTCAGATGGTTCCTGCTCTAAATGCTCAGCTTTATCCACATGGGTGCATGCCACTTCTCGATGAGAGTCGGTTATAACATAATTTATTTTGTAAAGTACACTGGATATTGGCCACTGGATAACCAAAGGTGAAAGGGAACATGAAAAGCAGATTAGAAAGCATGTTGTGCTGGGGGAAGGGAGGCAAGAGTATGAGGGAAAGTCAATAGGGACAGTTCAGAGAAGCGAAAACCGAAAAAATAAGGCATGCACATGTAGCTCAAAGGACTTCATTACAGCTAATTTAAGAAGATAATAAAGGAGTGATGTCAACACGATCCAAATGGGGGAGAAGCACAATGAGAAGAACAGAGGGAGCAAGAACAAATAAGAGTCATAAAATGGACAAATGTCTTCAAGTCTTTAGAGAGTGAGGATGTTTTAGTGCCTCTTCCCCTCCTCTTTTCCTGTTCTCCAGGAAATGTCTTACTAATAAGAGGAGCAAAAGGGTTGGCAAGTTTAATAATGCCCTCAAGGTGATGAAATGTTGGTGCTTGACAGAACAAAAACTTGGCCATCCAGTTCTCCAGCTTTACTTAACTGTGAGCCACTCTTTCTTTTTAGTGTCATATCAAATCTGGTGACCCAAGTAGAGTATTTAGGGTACACGAGATAAGATACCATAAATTTGCCATTAGGAATGTAATTACACTGAGTTCTCAGAAGACAGAAAGAGTCCCTTCCCCACTCCCACCTCTTTTTTTTTTCCCTTGGGGACTTTCATTGCAGAAGAGTAAATACTGCAGTTGGGCTTCTGCAGATTATTTTGTAGAGTTTGTTTAGGATGGTGATAATTAAGATGTGCATGTTTTTAGCACTAATCAAGAGACTGGGCACCTTTCAGCAAAAGGGAGCTGTGGAGTGATGGCACTGGGAAAGGGGACTGACAAGTTTCACATGAAGAAGAAGCCCATTAAGACCCTGACTATCTCTAAATGCTTATGCCATCTTGTCTGAGGCTTTATCTCAAACCAAACTGCTAATTTAACATGTTTTTTCTTTTTCCCCCATCACAATGATGTCCTGTTCTTTGGCAAGCATACCCTCAAATATACATGTCCAAATTTAATACATAGGAAGCAGAGAGATGGGGATTTATAAATGGACCCATGGATACCTGCTACTGTGTTTTGTGGTGTTTGTCTCCTCCTAACCTTCCCAAATGAGGACCTGGCTGGGTCACGCAGGGATCTCTGATGCTTGTGTTCCCTTCCTGCGAAAGCCAGGACACAAGAAGGGGGAAAGGGGCTAGGACTGCGTGGTGCTGTGGTGTCAGCATGCAGATGTAGGAGTCGGGCCTGAGAACCCTGCGTAGGCATAGCCAATGGCCAAAAAGCTGAGCTTTGGAGATGAGAGAAGTGTGCAGAGCCCTGCGCTAGTATCCTGCAATTCTGGCCACTCTTTGTGTTGGTGGGGCTGTTGTTCAGAGGTCCAGAACAAGCTATGATGAACGAGCAAAGGCAATGATAACTTGTGATGAAACCCTAACTCGGTAAACAGCAGCATGACTAATGTCAAGGAGACATTTGTGCTGGTCTAGAGCAGCACGCCACCTCTGCTTTCGGGGGAGAAATGTTGATTTAAAGCAGCTGGAGTCTCCAGCCCTTTACGCGTATGTTCAGAGGTCTGAGGATTCAGCTGGTAGGAGCCTCCTTGTGTCGGTGAACCTACGAGAGCCTTGTTGATGTCGCCGATATTCTGTGTGAGAGCGCTTAATGGCAGATGAATGTTGGAAAGGTTGTGGATTACTTTGTTAAGCAAGCGTGGCTTGTAAGTAATGTGGAGCTGACCCTTCATGACACTTACATGACCCAGAAACAAAGCAGCAGGCAGGAGAGCCCTGCAGTAAATGAACAGTGTTTTGATATTTTCTAATACGAAAACCTATGAAGTTAACCTTTGCAAAGTATAGTTAAACTTAATTTATTTTTAAATGTGCAATATTTTGAGTATGTTTGTTTGCACTGTAACCTAATTTTCCACTTCCTTTCCCTTGTCATACAGTTTTTAGGCCAGGAATGTGGTAATGAATAGAGAGAATAATGTCAGTTTAGACCGTAAAAAGCCTCTGTGAAAAAGCCTGGTAGAATTAAATAGGGAACGATCGTCTGTCTGTAGGATTTCAAAGCCCGTGTCTCCTCTGGTTTAAAGCCACAGGATCACTAATAGTCATTTTATATATGTGGCCTACCGCGCTCTGTGGATGAGTGTAGTTTGAATAATAACACTCCTTTTTTTTTCTTCTTTTTTTTTTTTTTTCCCTTGCATGGAGGTGTTCGCGTGTGTCCCAGTGCAGCTGATTCAGACTGCAGGATGGCTGTGCTGCTGCAGTGTGGGCAGCCTGGCCCTGGCCTTGCAGCGTGCAAATGGGTTTTCTGCCTTGTGGTGCTAAGTTTGGGTCCAAATGAAGGTGGTAGATTATGTTGCCTTCAAAATGGGAGCAGATATTAAGTGGAGAGTTGGATCAGCATCAGAACTTGGCAAGAGACCTCTTTCTTTCTTGTGGTTGAACCAGCCACTGGGCCTGCTTGTAGATAACCTTTGAGTGGATTTAAAACTCTCACACAGAGCCTGATGCTTGTATCTTCCACATGCTTCACAGATTTATTGCTTTATTGTCTTCTGTACAGGCCGTATGTCTGTGTGATTACAAAAGTGGAGCATTTCTTATCCCCAGTGTTAAGTGGAACTAGTCTGGCTGAGCTGAGTAGAAACGCAGTGACAAGTGCTGGGGCCTTTACTGGCTGTGGATGGGGAGGCATCCTCTGGAGATGGATCGGGGTCAGTACACTGTGATATGTTAATTTGCCAATAATCATTATAAGTAATAGCTTTACTGATTCATGAGTTCCATAAATTGATTAGTCCCTCTGTTAATGAAGAGCTCTAATGCACTTCATATGCGATAGATCATTCCTTTACTTTATGACTTTATCTGGCCCGGGAAACTTGAGTTCACTGGTCTCTGCTGGTAGTTACAATTTACATTTTCCAGTGTGCTACTGCACGTATACAAACATATGGCATTGTACATATCCCCTACCGCTTTCTGCAGAGAATTAGCCCAGCATTTCTTTGAGCTTCCTAACACATCAGAGTGTGGTCAGCCTGGTTCCTATTACATTTCTTCACCAAAATCTGAGCAGACTTTGCACTATGGAGATCCATACAAGACAAGGTCTTGGTTAAGCAGTAGCCTCCACTTGGAAGAAGGACCCATGAGCAGCAAGGGCCAGTAACAAACTCTCACAAACTTAATTCCAGTGAAGAAGTTAGTGTCCCATGAGCTAGCTGAGTCTGGAGCTGGAACTGAGAACGAGCTGGGCTGCTGTTCCATGGGGGTGAAATGGGGACTGTTGCTGGATGATCTGCAGGAGTGGGCTGAATCTGTGCAGGCTCTGTTACGAGAAGGAGCAACCACTGCTCCCTCTAACACATGTGAACCACTTCAAGTGTGTTAGATTGAAGGATGCTCCAGGATGTCTGAACAGTGGCAGTGCCCTTTTAGAAATGCCTTTATCTCCAGTGAGATCAGGGTTACTTTCTTTTTCAAATGGACTTTGCTTCAGTTATCCGTGCCTTTGTCCCTTTGAGATGTGGCTGCCATAATACGCTCTACATGGGGCTATACGTTGAGCCCACTCAGAAACTGAAGCTAATGCAGAATGCAGTGACCCGCTTATTAAGTAGTGCTTCATGCTGGGAACACATCACATTAATGTGCTAGGATCTGCACAAGCTGCCAATACGTTTTTGGATGTTGGTGTTAACCTATAAAGCTATAAATGGTTTGGTACCTAGCCACTTGGGTCAGGAGAGAAGGCACAGTGCCTTTATTAATTATACAAGCCTCCAGCTGAGAATGAATCTGCTTAGGCTTCTGGAAACGGTTCACACTGGGCATGTTCAGAGGCTTAATGCAGGCATTAACATACCCTTACATTGCATCATTTAATTTGCATAGTAACTCCTACGCTGGTAGCGATACCTTCCCTTGCACCTACCTTTGATGTTGCTGCTGCTGCTACTGCCTCTCAGGCTCTTTGTAGACCCGGCAATCTGTGCTCTGGGGCTGGGACTGAAGGGCAGGTTTACCCATCCACTAGATCAGATTAAAGTCCCAGTGTGGGCCAAGCAGAAAGCTCATAAACTGGGACGCGTCAGTGTTTGCAGAACTAGTGAACAGGAAAATAGATTGTGCTTAGTCAGGGGTACTTTCTGAATATTTCTGAGTCTGGGGAAAATGCTGCAAATTTGAGCTCAATTTTAGATTTTAATCAAAGTGGTTTATGCTTTACAAAATGCCTTTTTTTTTCTCCTTTTTTCCCCATAGCAGAACAAGCAAACCATGACATTCAGCCGTTACGTCTGCAAGCAGATCTGCGGCTACTTCCTGCAGTTGTCCATGGTGTTTCTCATTGGTAATTATGGTAATATTTATGTCTCTTTGCATTTTTATGTGTCCTTTGTCAAGCTGATTAGAGGAGGCACAAAGCTGCCCTTTCATTTAAAAAAAAAGAAAAAGAGGCCTCATTAGGAAGGTTGCTGACTTCAACTAAATGGAGTTTCACCTTGTATCAAAATTTTAATAAACAGAGATGCTCAGTACACTGCTCTAACATAGTGCTCCACTCACACAGCTTGCTGCAATCTTAGTACAATGGAGCTTTTTCCTTTTTAATGCAAAACAATTCTGAGTGAGTCAAGGGGAAAAGGTATTTCATATTCAAGCCCTTTTTCCCCAAGCAGACCTTAAAAAAAAAATTAGTCGTGTGGTATCCAATCACTTTGACTATACTTTTTGATTCTGCTGTTGTTCATATCAGAGCCTTAAATCTAACATTTTCTTTTGCAATACTGCAAATGTGAGGTATGATTTACATTTGTTTTTCTTGCAAATTAGGAAGAACATAAAACACAGGCAGCTTTCCTTTCAGATGCCACCAAATCTATGTAAAGTCAGACTGGAAAAAGCCACAGGAGCAAAGAATGGGTGGGGAGAGGCGGTTCTGGAACTGTAAAAGACATCTTTACAGCCAACAGACCGAAAGGCTCTTCCAGTTTGTATCTTGCTCAAATATTTAAAACAACAGGTTACATTCTTTTAACTTCTGTTTTCTCTCGTAGAAATCCATATTTAGGTAGATAATTTTAAAAATCAGGCCCTGCCAGTTGCTTCTATGACTGTGCCAGGTCCCTGCTCTTGATCTGGGGCTGTTTTAGCAACTAGCTTGGGGTTTTACAGGGAGCTGTAATTTGGGTGGTTTTTATAGATGCCGGCAACAGCCAAAGGGCATTCAAAGCAGCCCAGTCAGGATGTCCTGGCGGGGCTGAGCACGCTGGGGCCAACAGAAACAGGAGTGGGATGGTGTCAGTGTCCCAGCCACCGGCGCTGCTTGGTGGCCAGCACTTCCCATCAAATGCTCAGTGTGACCCAGCCGCCCGTGCACCCGTCAGTGCTGCCATATAAACCCATGTCCTTGGTGCCCTGGCTGGGTTTTTTTCTCTTTTCCTTTGTTTTGTGCCTCTCCCCATTTTGAAGGATGCTGGCTGTGGTGTGTGAGCGGTGTCTTCAGGTAGGGTGAGGAGATGGAGCAGCTGTCCTCTCTGCCTTTGTGGCACTGACCTTGCACCCCCAGCAGGGCTTGCTCCATCATGTGCTGAAACAGACATGACAAAATGATGCTGGAGGGCCAGAGGTGCTGGTTCGATAGCACTCTGGTTTCCTGCCTTGCAGGGCTGAGATAATGCCATTTGTCCAAACTTTCTGAGCCAAGCAGGCCCACTTGATATGAAACCCTTATGAGCTTGTCTAATCGGCCTTTTCCCCTCTCTTCTTGGAGTTTTCTGTTGCTGCCACTTCACTACGGTGCTGGGACATGCTTCTCCATAGAAATGGAGAGCAAAACCTGCTTGGGACTTTACAGGGTTTCTGGCTATAGGCTCCAGGTCTGAACAGACTTGCAGCTTCAAGCACTTGTGCCAAGAATTTGGTTGCTTTGATCAATTAAATTCCCTGGCAGTGAAAGAATAATAAAAAAAGGTTGGGGAGGCTGTGCTCTGAGGCTCCATCTGCAGAAGAGTGTATCTTCCCACTGCCCCTGAATAGCACCAGCAGGCCCTCCTCTGCCTCTTTTATGGATTTAATTCTCTTTGGGAAGCTAATCTCACCCCTGCTGCCCCGGCACAAAACCCAAAGTGGCAATCTTGTGAAGCACAGAAAAGCAATTGCGTGAAACCTAGCTTTTTATGATAATACCCAGGGAAAAAGTGACTTGCACCACTGCTCTTAAGAATGCAAACACGCTCTCACACAAGTGCGGGATAAACAGCACAACTTGTACCTTTCAGTAAAACAGAAACGTGGCAGTGCTGGGGCCGAGTGCCTCTCCCGGGGAATTGTTGGCCTGCCAGCAAGCACGGCTTTGGTTGTACCAGCTGCCCTGGAGAAGTCCCTACAGCTTTGCCAGAGAACAGGGGATGGCGTGGAGGGACAGGAGGAGTGGGAAGGGAAGAGCAAGTGGGAGGATCATGGAAAGTGGTGGGGCTGAGCCTTGTCTCCTTCCTGGTGACATGGTGTGTGTGTGTGTAGTGCTGTCAGCTCACTTGAGCAGAAACAAGTCCAGCTTCTTACTGAGGAGGCCGTGCTGCTGGGTCAGGAAATTTTCCATTCTCTTGCTTGGTTTCAGCACTTGTTTGTACAAGAGATGAAACCAAAGCCACGAGCAGGTAGAAGGATAATGTTCCTACTTCTCTCCCAACCTTGGCACTGGCAATGTGGCTGCACAGTGAGGGGGGAATGTCTCCAGTGGAAAAACAAGGGTGCTGGTTTGTGGTGCAGATACCTTCATCTGATGGCAAGAGAGGCTGTCTCCTCCTGGCTCCATCACTGCACAGTTCTCCTGCCATGTCCTTTGTTCAGCGGGAAATGTTGGTCCCTTTCCTCTCTTTCCCTCTCCTGGTAGGGTCAGTTTTCGGTGGCTTGGGCTCCTTGGCATGGATGCTGTAGGGTCGGATGAGCCCTGGTGTTAAGGAGCCATGGTGAGGAGGAGAAGCTGGTGGGGGAAAGGAGCAGACCAGGTGGTGGGTAGAGGGAGGAGGAGTGTGGGACCACCTCGCTCCCCAGCAGCTCCCTCTGAGATGGACATAGATCGTGGCACTGCATCCCAAGCTGTGTTTAGGCAATGCAGTCCTTCCCAGAAGCCTTGAATCTGGAAGGTGGCCAAGGTGACAGAGCTAGGAGGTGATGGCCTGAGCCAATGCTCATCTCCCTTTCCCATCCCCCAGCATGGAGCAGTCTCCTTACCCCAGACAGCTTCATATCATTTCTGTGTCCAGGCTGCCAGAGTCACTTCAATTTAGCTTGATCTATTAAATCACCTGTCTCAATACTGTTTGTCTGGAGATCAAATTTGGAAAGGCAGCAGCTGGAGGAAAATTAGAGCAGACAAATGTGTGTAAAAATGTTTCCCTCCAACTGCTTTCATCACAGGCAGTTCTCGACTAAATGATGAGGCTTAGGGCTATAAGTATCTCGGTTGTTTCAACTGTAGTAAACTGAAACCAAGGTCAAGTCATAGCTGGTTTGTGTCCTTTTCCCTTCTAATCTTCTAGATTTCACTATGGTTATTTTATTTGAGTGCCTGCCACTTGCTATTTCAAGCTTCCAGTGGTATGTCTGCTTTGCACCCCTGTTCGCCAGCTAAAATGTTTCCACCTTACCAGTGAACATGATTACATAATTTTAGATGCACTAAGGCCTGAAATTATTGGATTTTTTTTTTCCATTGTACAAACAAATACATTTAAGCAGCATATTTTTAACTTCCCCTCCTGCCTGTGAACTCTAGTAAAGGGAAATTAATTTTTCATGATGGATGCAGGGTGGGAGGGAGAGAGGGGAGAAATAAAAGGAAAGCGTGCGAGCATGAGGGCAGCAGAAAAATAAGCGTGCTGAGTTCCAGAGCGATGGTGTTATGTTGTTCCACCTGTTTCTTTAATTACTAGGAGTTGCTGAGCCTTATCAGCTGCCTCCGAAGCCTTGGGACAGGAAATGCTGATGCAGTCCCAACCGTGCTTCTGCTCAGCCTCGTGCCAAGACTGTGTGTGGAGTCAGGTTGCCTCCTAGGATCACTCGTCCACAGGCGTGTGTGGGTCATCTGAACTCCAAACTCGCTTTGAAGATCACAAGTAACCTGTGTGGTCTCTTTTAATCTACAAAACCCTTTCTCTGAATCACTGCTTTAAGAGTGGAGTTTACTGAATTCGTGGTGGTGTCTTGGCTTCCTGACATCTAGTAAATAGGCGTACTGAATGCTGCATTATATAGGGATTAATTTTCTTTCAGCTTCCCCTCCACCCTCAGAAATCCTATATTTTGTCTCCCATACTACTTGCTACTGGTTAGCCTGGCAAGGTTATTTCCCAAAAAACTTTATAATATAAAATTAGCTTGCCAAAAGAGCTCCCTTGCATTTGACCACATCTGAATACAGAATGGAAATGTATTTTCTCTGTATTTTCTCTGTATTTTTCTCTGTGGGGAGTCCAGAACCGAGGGTGTTGTAGACTGGGGTTTGGAGGTGTATCCCTGAGCCTCTGGAGCAGGATATAATTGAAAGGGTTTAGGTTTTGGATTCTTGCTTTAGTCCAACTTTGGTGTTAACGCACAGGATGTATAATGATGGCCCTCAAAGGCCTCTTTGCATGCATACAGTCTTGATGCTGTATTAGCACAGGCTTTTACCAGTATTTTATTTCGTGCTTCCTTCATCACAAACATTTGTTTCTTGTGGAAAGCCGGCTGGGGTGTGTGTCTTTCTCTTTCCCCTCTAATAATCTCTAGTTTGGGACTACTGATCCTTCAACAACCTCTTCCCTTTTTGATGTGCCCTCTGTTTTCTCTTATTTACAGCAACTGCCATGCTTGGCATTCTCTTGTTCATCCTCTCCCTCCTCTCAATTTCTCAGGACAAGCTGAAAATGAGATTTAATGGGCCTCCCACTGTTGTTGCTCTTTTGAGATTACTGGGATCAGATGTTCTTCTCTTGAGAACCAGATCAAAGAAAATGAGAGAGGGTAAAGACCAGAACGCTCAGGAAGGCAACAGAAAGCAAGGATAAGGAAGGAGAAAAGTGGTTCTTAGCATGTAATAAGGTGGCGCAGGGCATTTTTGGCTTTGCTGGCTCCTTGCCAGGGTTTTGCAGATGTGTTTGTGCTACTGCAGTGTGAAAAGCTTAATAATTTTGTTACAAAGCCTTTCAGGGAGCCCAGTGCAACCTGAATGTTTATAGTTTTATCAGAATTGTCTTGGACTAATAGCCATAAACAAGCCCCTAGCTTTAACATGGCAATTTTTGGCTGACCTATCCATCCCCATGTTCCCAGAAATCCTCTCCATATTAATTGCATTTCGCTGCTGGGGACACCTGTTAGCAAGAACACAGCTGAACAGGCTCTTAATACTTCCAAATCTCTGATAATACTCCAGTTAAACCCTTTTTTTTTTATTTTATTTTTTAATGAGAGCAACTGGTTGGGCTTTCCCCTTAGTTGCAGACTGAAGCTACAATTTCAGCTCCTCTTTCTATCATGGGATGATTTTGCAACTAAGGAGCTGATGGCTTTTGAGGGCTGTCACTGCCCTCCCTGTCTACTTTTCTGCATTGACGGGGAAGGTTCACCCAGGGACTAGGATGCCTGGTTTCAGTTCCCTGTAACACCATAGCTGCTTCGTGACCACGTGCAAGCTGTGCCCTTGCACCCGTGCTGTAAGATGTTAGTGCAAGTCTCCAGGACACGTAACAGGTGACAGGGAAGTGTCAGACGCTGCCGTGGCGAGGATTTTGTGCAGCTCCATGTCCCCCAGATACTTGTCCTCCCACCACAGGCAGTACTGGGGCACAAGGGGTACAAGGAGAAGCTCAGAGCTGTGGGAAGTGTGCTGGCAGCGGACAGGACAGATGCTGAGCAGCCAGCTGCAGGGGCTATGGAGGAGAGGACTCAAGGAGCTGGAGAAAACCCTTTGACATGAGAGGGTTGTGTTTTTGCTGGTACAAATAATTGACATGATGTGTGTGGTTTTCTTGCTGGTCACAAAGCTCAAAGAAAACAAGTACAGTATGGCAAGGGCTTGCTTGTTGTAAGTGCTGCATTTAATCCCCTTATAAATGCAAGGGAAATACAACAAAATTCGAAGGGTCTGAAGAACAAGATAAGCTCTTCGTGCTGTTTAGTTCTACAGTTTTTATTCCTTTTCCCCTTCTATTTTCTTATCATCATCAGAGAGGGGTGGGAAGCTTTTGTCAGAGTTCTCCTTTAAGGAAAAATATGTTATTTGAGTGTAACCAACTTTGAGCACATGGTGTGACCCAACGAACAAACAGTATCTTTAATATCAGAGTTTTCTAGCTCTTGTGAATAGTGTCAGGAATACAGCACTACTTTATACCCCTCTGAGAACAGGATGGCTTCTATGGAAACCCACTAGACAAGTGATTCAAAAAACATCTTTTGAGAAAATTACTTCATTGTATATGAGATTTCTTTTTAAAACTAACTACATGGGAGTTCTTGGCAATGACGGTCTCTGTGTCTGATGGTGTAACTAGCATGAAATAGAGCTGCTGCTTTCATTTATATACATTACACTATCTGGTTCCTCACTTGTGGTTTGAGAAAAACATGAATTTTCAAGTTTTCCTCATGGGACTTCCTTGGCTTCTTCACTTTACCTTTCATTTTCCTCCCTGCTATGTAGAAATACAGAATGATTATTAAAAGGCTTTTGGTATTTTGCTGCAAGAGTCAAGAGAACATGCAGCATCATAATTTTTATTGCTACTATCATAGGTCTTTATTTTCTTTTCAAGAAAGCACAATAATAGTGGAGCTTTTTGGGTGAGATTATAACATGAATGCAGTTTTGCTGGGGCAATTAAATGCACATATTTTTCTTGACATCCTATTTGTCGCATAAATCACAGTGAAATTATAAATACCTTTGCATGCACATGGTTATCAAGAGCATTTTGCTCCATGTGTCGCCACAAGAGTATAATCTCAGGGTGCAACCCAATGCCAAATGTCCAGGAGCTTCGGAGCATCCCAGTCACAGGGACGATGATTGCATTGGCAGTGGGGGTTGTGCTGGCTGGGAAATGGGGTAAGGTGACATGGCTACAAGCAGTATTTGATCTGCTGGCTTTCTGCACACAGGAGAGCTCTTTGTTAGCCAGACCGGCAGCTCCATCCCTCTCCAGCCCCACTGGGGGAGAGCAGAGGTGGCAAGGCTGATCGCACATACCTGTCCCTGGCCCCAAAGACCCACAGTCAAATTATTGCAAGCAGCAGAAGAAATCAGGGAGTGAGGTGGAGATGAGAAGAGCCACATCCGGAAAGGACGGAGAGGGGTATTGCCAAGAAACCCTGTGCACAGAGGCTGGGGGATGCGCCTGAGTTTCTGTGGCTGTCGGTGGCAGAGATGGGCATGGAAAGCAACCTCCTGTTGTGGTGCTCAGCTGCTGCTGCCTTGCTCCCCTTCCAGTCCCTTACCCAGCAGCAAGGGGACAGCCTGAGGCATGACCCCTTTCCTCCGCCTGCAGATTGGTAGGGAGGTTTTTGGTAGCCACTGGCTCTTCTGGTCTGTTTTTCCTATTCTATTCAGGGTTGTTTTCTAGTTAAAAATACCCAGCTGACTATTTTTATATGCAGGTACACAGGCCTTTCCTTCCTCCCTCTTCTAATTATTAAGTGTCTAAACCATGTTATGAGCTATTTGTTTTTATTCCGTGATATTTTTAAATCAAAGATGGTTTCTGAGGGAGGCAAGCAACCAAAAATATTTATAGGTTATAATCCCGCCTGGTAGGCTCATTTAATTTAATTAGCTGTAATGTGGGAGTTCAACTCTTGTCATGATGATAGAAATAGGTTTACTACTTTGTATTCTTTATTTTTTTTCCCTCGCTCTCTTCTTTCTTTCCATAGTAAATATTTTATTTATGTTGTTCCTATGCTGAGATTTCATTCTCTAAGTGCTAAATAACCCTCCCCCACCTTCTTTTTCTAGTTGGGATTTATAATACACCCCAGAAAAAAAAATGGGTGCTGACTGTGCTGTGAACAGTGCCCTTTCATTATGAAGCAGCCCTTGCAAACTTTTGGAAAATGGACCTACTGTGGTAATAAATCTTCTCCCTTGACATATAGCACTGAATGTGGCTCTGACCACATAAACTGCTCTCCCCATGATTCTGTGGCTGTTCACAATGCCAACCATTTATAAGCCAGTTGGCTTCACATTAATTAATTCCCAAGTCATTCACAAATAGCAACAATCACCTCAAAGTGCGGGCCTAGGAGAGGGCTGGCATTTTTGAAAGGGAGATCTGTATGTAAAAATTTACCATGCTCACAATGGGGAACAAAAACAGCCCTTGAAACAACAATGGCTTTCTGCTTTGGGGCTCGAGGTCGTGGCTTCTTTTGGTTCAGCTCGTGGTGGTTTATTTACAACGGCTGCTAATTTCTAATGTTTGCCTGCTTTCACGAGCAGCATCAGCTGGGCATTGCAGCCCACGCACAAGGTGGGGCTACGCGCCGCTGCTAGGGGTTGAAGCTGAGTAAAGACATGCTGCTTTGGGGAGCAGCTCAAGGCAGGGGTCCCAGCAGCCTGTTGTGCCCTTGGATGCCAGGGAAGGATTTTGGAAGAGAAACTCTTCAAGGAAGAGTTGGCCAGGTTGCTGGTTACTTCTCAACTGGACCTGGTGGACCTTCTTACCTGGACCTTCTCACTTTGTTTCCCATGGGGTGTGCACCGGTCCCTGTGCTCGCTGTTGGCTGTCCCTTCTGCCATCTCCTCCTCCCTGTGCTGGAACACACACGGTCTGCCCTCATCTTTGCTTCAGCTCCCCTTTCTTGTGCTCTGCCTACCCCTCAAGGCTTTTCCCCTCACACAGTACGTCCCAGGTTCCTCTCTGACTGGTTGATTTGCCTGTTGCCATTCAGCACTTTTCTTCTCCATCACCTCGTCTCTACATCAGCCCTTTCAAGAACTTCTGGTGTTTAATGTGGTGGCTGTTTTGCCTTGCCTGCACTGAAAATGTGCAAGGATAATGAACTTTTCAGTGGAAGTCAACATGGAGAAGGAAATCTTGCCGCATTGAAGGGATAATTTTTTTCATACAAGTGAATTTTGACAATTGATTTGTGCACATGGATATTTTCAGCCCTCCCTGCCAGTTCCTGCCAAAGCTGCAGTTAGACAATACAGAAGTCACAGAGCTGAGCTGCCAGCGCGACTTTAACTTTGCTGCCTTGTGGAGACGCATTATTAGACAGGCTTTAAAGACACAATTACAAATTAGCTTCACAGGACAGTGCTTCATCCCATCCGTGGGATTGACAGTCCTCATTCAGTAAGCAGCTATTCAGTAGTTTGTCTTCATCATTTGATGATGGTGAAGGGAGGAGCTGATCCCTTAATTCCAACATCCTGTTCAGATACTGTGCTGAAGACAGAGTTATTAATTTCCTCAGAGGGTTTTTGCTGTCATTCAGCATGACAGTATCCTGAATACTTTAAAAATATTAATGGGTTTATTTTCATAGTAGAACTGTGAGAAGGAAGAGCATCACTCATACTGTAGGTGGGTGCAGCACCAAAGGGTCCAGGATCAAGGTCAAAGCAAACACAAGATTTAGACATCTCTTCAGAAGCATCCATTACCTTTTATTTTCCAGACTACTTTTCCTTTGTCACCTTACTCCTACGCCTACATTTTATACAGCCCTCTGACTCCTATTTCAGCTGCCATTGCTTAGCAAATGGTTCTGCCAAGTTCAGGTGATGTGGTCCTATAGCAGGCAGACATAGCTCTATAGGTCAGCATTTGGCAGCTCTCTTTTCTCCTACTGCAGTCTCCATCCTCATTCCCTACTTTGCAATAGGCAAGACAGGAGCAATACAAGGAGAAGTCACCTTTGCTGGACAATTTTGATTCATGCTCAGTGCATTCAGGCTGGATGAGGCAGAAATTCTGTGGAGAGAGCATGGTTAGGTGTTCATGAAATTAGGGACCTCCTGCTCTGCCAGATGAAGTCCCAATTGAGTCCATTTCTCCTGATACACTGTTCAGGTTTCTCTGTAGCTCTGATCCACCACATCTTTGTCCTTAATGTTTACTCGCTTCTTCCCTTTTCCACATCTATTTTGTTGTTTCAGTCTCCTGAACAGCCAGCGCTCCTGTTTGATGTGACGGCAATTTCAAGAGGTGGCAGTCCTGCTACCACCATTGGCTATAATATTGATATTCAACTCTACAGGTATCTAAAGCCTCCTAATATATAAATAATTTACAATGTAAAATTAAAGTTCACTGCCTTTTATGTGGGTTGGTTAGGCACACAACACAACAGAGCTTATGGTAATGGTATTTCTGCTGGATTCAGCAAAGATAGTGCCATACAGATAAAACATTCAGATTCATGAAAATCTGTCTGCGTTCTGCTTCCAGTGAAGCTATTCAGGGCCAAATTCTCAAACATCAGCTTCTAGTTGCACCAACATGACGAGCCCATGCAAAATACAAATACGTGCACGTTAGGTTCTTTTACAGGCGGGCAATGCCCATTCATGCTGAAATGTGACATTTTGAGAACAGATGTTGCAAAATACTTGCACATATTTTGTGGGAGCAACAGTGACATCTATCTTGCTGGAAACACAGCTTCCATTTTTACTTTTCTTTACTGGGTAGGCCGTTTATCTTGTTTCCTTTGGCGCTGGAAGTCTTTCTCACGCAGCTTTCTGTCTGGAAAATCTGCCCACCTTCTGCATGCCAATCACACTTCTTTTCAAATCTCTCCTTCAAACTTCTCCTAATCAATTTTTATGCTGATCTTACTGTTGTTTCCTCACCAAATCTCAAGTCCGAATTGCCTCTTACAGTGAGTTTTAAGTGTATTTATTCATATTTATTTGTGCAGGCTGTCCAGGTTGGTAGCCATTTTGAAGTGAAGAAATATTTTATATAGTTACTGAACTAATCCATGTCTTTGTCTCAACAACACAAAGCTCTTCAGGTGAACAGTCCAATTTCTATGTGAAAGGTGAGCTCATTAAAATGTAGAGATTGAACAGTCTGCTTATACCAAAGTTAGGAGGTAGCAAACCCATGGGAAGAACACAAGTCTTGTAGTGACCAGACTAGCAGCTTAAGTGCTGAGTAATGCAGTATTGGCACTGCTTTGCCGTTTTCCTCCAGAAAAAAAGTGAAAGACTGTAAATCAGTTCAGAAGGTAGGGTTTATTTTGGCTTCCTGACACTACAAATGTTATTTCTGAAATAGCAATGGTTTAATTGCTCAAGCTCCTCAGCTGCACAGGCAACATTGAAGGTTTCCATGTAAAGGGTGAGGGACCCATGCTAACGAGGGGCCAGGACAGGGAACACCTAGGGAAGGCACGGACAGCTGGGGACAGATGGGGGATGGGGCTGCCCTCCCTCACATCCCAGCTCACCTTTGCCTCCCTGGCTCTAGGGTGCTGGCACAGGGAAAGACGAAAGGGGAAATCTGCTCATTCTGCCATAAGCAGCCACTTGCTTTGCTAGGCCACTCACCAGTCATGTTCATAGGAGCCGTGACTCCTAAAACTGTTTTGTGCATATGTAGCTTCTCTTCCTCACATACTGTCATTGTTTAATCTCCATGTAGCCTTTCATTTCTGTGGCTTAGGTTTATGAGCATTTTATTTTCCATTTTCTGCTACTTTTTCAAGCATGTAACATGAAATAGCAGACATTTTCAGGCCTTCAATTGTGAAATTATCTGCCGTCATCATAATTTACTGCTCTTAATGATTTTTCTGACACGTTTTAGTAGCAAGATCCACTAAGTATTCATTTTTATCTTTGATGCAGTTAAGTACATTATACAAGACCCTACGGATAATATTATTAAGATCCCTGTAGTGTAACGTTCAGGAAAGTTTCCAACAACGAATGTTATCTGTCATCTCAGGATATGCATCACTTGGGGATCCTTCCTCCTGAAAGGGTGAGAAGAGATGCTCTTCCAGGTGGCATTAGTCATGTTGTCCTAGGATGTCTGGGAGCTCCTGCAGGGGCCTGGAGGTGGCTGCCGTCTGCCCATTTTTGACGGGTTGTGTGAGGATCCAGATCAGGCTGTGCTGCAGAAGAAAGACTCTGACAGTTACTGTGGCCCTGGCAAGGCACAGGCTGTGCTCTCTGCGTGCCTTCTCCAGATGCTGGGCATATGGGCCTGTCCTGAGAGCTCCAGGATGGTTTGGCTTAGTTGGTTTGGCGGAGGAGGCAGCTGGAGCAGAGAGTATGGAGAGAGACTTATTGCTCTTTCAGATAACAGTCTTGCTGAGCTTGATTGATGGATGCTGTTTAATCTGCCAGACATAAGCTAAAACTTAGGAAGTGGAGCAGAAACACGCAGCTTGGGCAAAACAGTTGTGTATAGGAGGGATGTGCACAGTGCCATTTTAGGCAGTGTTTGCGTTAGGATGCCACTGCGCACAGGCATCCTCACCAGCACAGCTGGGCACAAAGCACCTCACCCACATGTAGGTAGCCCTTGAAGGGCTCTGGACTGTGCAGCAGGACCCTGTGCATGCTCTGGTCACCTCTGCTAAGGGATGAGATTTCTTCCCTCTTGATCTTCCAAGCCTTTCCCTTTGCAATTCTGTTGCTGCAGCACTTGGCCCTCTACCTGGTCCTGAGAGCAAGCATTTCCCAACCACATCTGTGAAGCCCCTTGCTAAGACCTTCTCAGAAGATATTTATGGAGGGTGGTTGAGTCCAAGAGAAGCAGTGCCCAATAATTAATTGCTGGGATGGGCTCAGGAGATCCGGGCTCTGCTGCTTCTGGCTTTTGCTGGCTAGCTGCGTGGTGCGGGGCAAGCACCCCCACCTCCCTGGTCACACCAATTCCCCCTGTGCCTGCCCTGGACATATGCTGTGCTCGTAGTATGCTTCCAGCCAAGTCCTGGGTAGCAGTGCAGAGTGGGGAGTAGTACCCCTGCCTCATAATCATTATGAATGCTCTAAAATGGAAAGGATTGTAATGGTAAGAATTTTCTCCAGCTAATGTAGTTTTTCCTGAGCAGAACACTGGCTACAGCTGGAGCACCTTGTTGCTTTTAAAATGTATTTCTTCACCTGGCTGCAATTGTAAAAGCAAACTTTACACCAGGATATAAACACGGCTGGAGGTTGCACAACTTTTAAGATGAAGTGCTTCTACCCTACTGCTGTTTGCCACTGCCTGGAGTCCTGAATCAACTCCTTTGGGGGCTAACATAGTGAATAAAATTAGGAGAGAATAGAATTTTAAACAAACAAAACCCAGAATTTGATACATTTTGATTCTGAAAGGGTCATGGAGCTGGTCTAATATTACTGCATGTATGATGCATTCATCAAAAGTGTTCCAATTTAAAAGAAAACAGACTTTGTTGTTGTTGTTGTTATTTTTTCTTTTTTTCTTTCTTGCTCTTATAGGGGTTAATAGACTCAAAGTGGAAGAGGAGACAAAGGCAGAGTGAAAAAATCACCTGGCAAGTTTGGGTGATGGTAAATGAAGCACGTTACACTAAAGACAATCTCTTCTGTGCTGCTCGATTTTTCTTACACAGCAAAGAGTACACCTGGCTGTTCAGTACAAAACAACTTAAATGAGCCTGTGAAAACTATCAGTGCACAAGTTGGGCTAAATCTCTTACAAATAGAGGAAAATACACCTGTGATATTGTCTCTGGAAAGAGATTGCTAGCAGTTTTTGAGATTTCCCCAAGTTCAGTCCCTGGTGAGTACACAGATATGAACAGTGTGCCTATAAACAAGATTTAAAAGTTTGCATTAAAATAAGAAACATAGAGCTGATGAATGTCCTAACACACATGTCGAGGTGTATAACACATCTGATGCAACAAATGTTTCATACTTTCTTCATAGCTTCTAGAGTCAATTTATTTTCAGATCCGTGCTTTATGCAAGCAGTGGGTGAATAAATGTCTTTTGTTATTTGATGTAAATGCTCGCCTCGGTTTGCTTCATAGTGGATGCTTAATCCTCTCCTCTTCCCCCTCCCCAGTAGTTGGCTCTGTAGTTGGCTTCAGAGCAGAGAATCTACATGCTGAGGAACTAGAGATGGTGGGGCAGTCTTTGGATTTTAGGAGTGGTCCTTTTGGGTCTGGATCAAAGGCTTCCAGCCAAACAGCATCAGGAAGCTTTGGCTGCTGCTGCTCTTGCAATAGATGTTTCCTGTGATAGGGAACAAGGCATACACAAAGCATCTGGTGCATCCCATCTGTGTGGGAGGGGAAGAAAGTTACCCCATGGCTGTCAGGCTGGTATGTTTTGGCATACATGGAGGTGTAAAAATTTTGTGCCCTTAAAACTGATATTTTGGGTCTTGCTTAGTCTCTGTGGACCAAATTCAACAGTGATGGTGCATTGTACTGTGAGTGCTAGTAAATAAAATATCCATAACAGGAGAAACAAATGTAATTTCCAATCAATTTGCCATTTTATGAAAGGGCAATAAAATGCTGGTATCCCATCTGAAAAATATTTATTGAATGTAATGAGGAAGAAACCAGTGGGGATGTGGAGTAATTAAACAGGGGACTATGGAAATTGCTCTTATTCTGAGAGAGTAATGCAACTTCTTTATTGAACTTTCAAACCATCCTGCAGAGTTTTACAGAGAATGGAGTTCTCTTGCAGAGTTATCCATTTAGTGTTCTTTGTTTTTCAAGAAAATTATCTATGAGTATAGCAGCATGAATGTAAATGGATTAAGGGGGTACAATATCAAGGGGCTTCTCTTCTCTTTTAATTGCACTGCAAAAATCTCCAGACTCCTGGAACCATGCTCAGCTTTGTTGGAAGTAGATGCAAGTAGTGAATTCAGTAGAAACTGTATGCATTATGATAACTCAGTCATTTTGCCTGTCCAAGTCAGTGTTGGGACAGTCTTATTATGGAAGCTTTTTTTTGGACTAGCATATTTCTTGTTTCTCAGTTTTACATCACTGCTGAATCAGGGTATGGCATCAGGTGACCACTGCCTGATTCAGGACAGGAATGCAAACCTGAATCTCCAATGTCAAAAGCCAGTGCCCTAACCACTAGAATAACATGTACATGTGCAGTTATGATAAACCCCCTGTAACATGTCTAGGGTCAGATTAGAGACACCTCAGCAACATGAGACAAATATCTCAATGATATCAGGTCAAATTTGTTTAGAGAACGTTCTGAAGGTAACTTAACCTCAACTTTAGTCCTGATGATAGAGATTTGGTAACATATTCTGTATCATCCATTTGGCATGCCCAGCTGGACCTTGCATAACCTAGTACTTAAAACATTGATGCCTTCTTGTACCTTTTCCAAGATTAATGCTCCAAGTTCACAGATGTCAGATGTACACATCTTTCATCCACAGCGCGTGTAGGCCTACAGCACTTGCTTTTCTCTCTGATGCCAGCTGGACTTGGACTTTTGCAGTCTTGCTACCAAGAATTTGTGCTGTTCTCTGCCTGTAATCATCTTCTTTCTAGCTGGACCATTAGGGAAAATGCCCTATTTGTTGGACCATGATATCAGGGGCCTTCTTCCATGATGCTGGCTATCTTGATAGAAAACAGCTCAAATTTCACCACCATAACTGACAACCGTGTTGCTATTCAGACCAAACCAGAGAAACCAAAGTTTCAGTGAAAAACCATTCTCAAAGAACAACAGGAAAAGTATATTTTCTGGGTATGGTCAGCAACATTACGTGGAACCAGTCAGGTTTTGATGCACAGCACTTTGAAAGTAGCTATGACTGGCAAATCAAGTAGGTTGTCCTCTTCGAGACAGCACAGTATGGACGAAGCAGGAGCCCAGAGTGGCACAGAGTCAAAGCACATATCATGTGGGTTACCAATAAGAATGCCAAAAATAATAATGGAAAACTTGGGGCCACAGCAGGGACAGAAACTGGATATATCTTCAAAATATGAACATTTTGCTGTTATACAATAGCTATTTTACAGGACAGAAATTAAATATTCCCTTTATCTAAGGACTTATTATTATTTTAACTTTTTTTTTTTTTTTTTTTTTTTTAACCTTCAAGAACTACAACAGGCTCTGAGGAACACAGGAGAATTCCCGCTGTTCCCGGGAGCCAGGTTCCTTTTAAGTAGCAGTCACTTGAAAAGAAACCTTGGGAACAGAAATATCCCTGGTTCCTGTGTGTTTCTTTGCTACCCTTCACACATTGAAAGATCAGGGTCACAAGTCTCTGCAAGTTATCCATGTCTATTTCAGTTGCATCATATTTGGGATTGTGAGGCTTTATTGACAGTTCCCAGGAACACTGGCAACTGAGCATGGTGTGCTCCTCACCCCACAGCCATTTACCATGTTCCTAACATGCACTGGCTCGTGGATGTGTGGATCTGAGGATGAAATGGACTGGCTTTATATTACAGAGCCCTTGTTCCTTCTCTTGACACACATCTTTGTGCACTGTTCTTTTGCCTTGTGGTCCTTCCTGGTCCCCTTTGTCCTAGGAAGCTTAGGCCTAACCTCTAACTATTGTGTGGGAAGCTCAAGACAGCAAACACAGGCACTATCATTAACCCCAGTCATTGTTTATTAAATAGAAAAAAGCATGCAGAAATACATACTGAAGCAGACCTTCATCTCCGTCCTTTACACACCACTGGGGTGTGTTCATTAATCACCGAACCTCTGGCAAGACATCAAGAGTATGAATTTGAACTTCCACTGAGCAAAGTGAACCCCACATGCCTTACTTGCAACGTTTTCTGGGAGAACAGGCTTCTTGGATGTTGTGGCATCAGTCTCTGTCCCGTTCATAGGTTCAGCCTGTATTATTCAGAGTAATGCCAAGGGTACTTTTGCTCAGCTTAGGTAAAGAAGCACTTTCACTGCCTGGTTTGACATGGATCAATCTCTTTGTCCAGAATCTGAACAATGATATGCAATGAAGCCAGCTCTTGCTTGTCATGACTAACTGGACAGGGACACAGGTCTATGCAAGCTATCTCTGCCTTTTTCAGTTGTATCTTATTTGAGGTCATGAGTTAGTGGTGCCATCCACAGAGCAACTAGCAGATCTTGCCCTTGCCAGGAAAGGAGGGACTGTGATGATGCTTTCTCTGTGATATCCAGAAAAGAAGGAAGGAATTCTGTCTCCTCTGGGGTAGAGAGATAATTCACTACTTCTATTTTCTGTCTGAAGAAAATGTGAACTGACCCAGAACTGCTGAGGCCTGCAGCTTGAGACAAGGAAGGGAGATCAGCCTTGATTGACTAAGTGCTCCTGAAGGCCTGAGTTGCCTCCATCACTCCCCTGAGTTTCTGATGTTGTAGGTAGTCTTTCATGGCTGTTCACTTTAAAAATCTGAGCTGCGCTTAAAGGCTTGCTCTCCCCAGTATTTCATGGAAGTCACACACTTCTCATCCCCCAGGCAAGTTTTGCTGGTATCTCTGGAGGACTGGAAACCAGTAAGAGTTATGAAGTCTGGGTCTTATGGGATACGAAGGCAGAAGGAATATTAGTCCCAGAGCTGAGAAAATGTTGGCCGCCCTGCCAAGGCTGTCAGGGTCTGCAAATACCAGTGACTAAGGCCAAGAGGTGCATACATGAGGCTTTGTTGCATTCAGAGCAATTGAAGAGTGTGCAAGGGTCTGGCACTGGAGGACTTTTTAGCTGCCTGGTTTCTCACAGGGGTGACTCTTCATGGTTTCTCTCCATGTTACTTGGAGGCACAGTGACTATGCTAATTTCCATGGGTCCAGTGCCAGAGAGGAAGCGTTTCTTCACTCTCCCCCATGCAACACTGATGGAGAGTTTGGGTGGCCATGCATCTTGCTAGGCCATCTAGAGATCCCCATGGATGTTTTACCACCACTAGCTTTAAGAGGAATGACAGAGACTGTCTGTAACAGTGTCCTTCAGTACCAGCAAAGAACAAGGAGAATCGTAGATGTACCTGTCCCTGTAATGGCTTTGATGCAATAGTAAAACCCATGAAAGTGACATTTACTACTGCTTCATCCTCTGTTTGCAGGTAGCAGAGGCTGAGCATGGCTCTACATGGCCATGGTAGCTATTGTCTGCATCCCCCATAGCACCACCAACCCTGACTGCTCCTGCCCCAACCCCGTGGATCTCCCAGGGGAAAAAAAGGGGCAAAAAAAAAAAAGCAAAAAAAAAAAAGCAAAAAAAAAAGCAGGGGGCTTTCCCCAATGCAGGGATGACAGAGGAGGAGAGGAGCAGCATGTGAGCAGCAATGCCATCTGGAGTGATGGGCACTTCCCGATGGCTCAGGGCATCCTCTCTGCCAAGCTGTGCACCCGGGCTAGCTCTGCAAAGGCTCGTGGTCGCATCCCTGCCAGGTATCTGGTGACGAGTGGTCCCACGTGGCTTAGTCGTAGAGAGAATCCCTTCTTTGCATTTGGAAGGTCTTGTTTTCAGTCCCAAAGTGCCCCGTGAAATGAATTGTTGTTTTCTGGCCAGCCTGACTAGGAAACACGGCTCATGCAGTTGCTGGGAACTGGCAGAAACATCCTGGTCTGCACAGCGTAAATTAGGAAAATGCATTCTTATTCTCATGGATTTTCCTTGAGAAAAAGCCAATAGTGGGAGTGTGCTAAAGCGGTAAAATACAATTCATGACAACAATCCCACTGAGAGGAGGATTTTTTTTTCTTCGGTTGCTTCTAATTGTGGTAAGGAGCAAACGCATTCCTCTTTAATTTCCATTGGCAATGTCTCCGGGACTGTGCGAGCGCCAATAAGTGTGCTGTGGCTGGTTCTGCATTTCCTCCTCTCTTCTTCCCCTCCTCCGCCCCTTCCCTCATCTTATGGGTATTATGGCAAATCCCTCTGCAAATACCTTTTTCGCAGGCAACGTAAGCACTCTCCCTCTTGTTTTTCTCCCTTCGACGCTCTGCTCTATCTATCTCTTTTGGCCAGCTGCAGCCTTCCTAGAGCATCTTCTACCTGACAAAAGAAGATACCTTTGATAGTCAGGCATGACTGTAAAGTTGAAACACATGCTTGGCTCAGATACCAATGAACTTTAATTTACCTCAATTCATTAGCAATTTTTAAAACCACGGTTAATGGAAGGCAGCCTGTAAAATAATTGGAAGTAAATGCTGAAGAAACACTGGGGGGAGAAAAGAAAAGAAGCAGCTTACAGCAGGAGTCTAAGCCAGGCTTTCATCTTCAGGCCAGTCCAGTTTTGAACCCTGATGGGAAAGGTCATGAATTTTAAAATGTGTCTCACAGCAGACAGCTCTAATCATAAAGCTAACACTATCTGCAGTGCATGTCTGACCATGTGAGACTTACGGCTGACTGAAGAGGGAGACTGACTTTCAAGGGGAGGATGCTGCTTTGAGCAGGAAAGAGTGGGATAAGCAGAACCGATGCCGTATCTGTCAGTGCCGGAATGAAGCACTGGGCTGTTGGGGCGGGGGAAAACACACTGATCCCAGCAGGGTGCCAGCAGGGATCACTGCAGCAGAAGGACCAGGTAGCGCATTGTGTTCCTCTCCAGGCTCCTTGAGGACCCAGTGTTATCCCCTTCCTGCGTGTGGTTTAGGAAGTGTAATGTCTTACTGCTTTAGCTTGCAATTCTCATTCTCAGTTCTAATACAATTTCCAGGCTATTGTAGTCAAAAGTCTACAAAAGCTGGAATGCTCTGTACAGCTATCCTGGGAATAATTCTGCCATTTGCCAGGCCGTGTTTGAAATCAAGGGATGCTAATGTTTTGGCAACACCTTACCGTGCCTCTGACAAAGGGGTTGTGGTTGGTGTCTATCTCAATCTTAATTGTTTTCTTCATTGCATGCTGCTGAGGCTCAGACAGTTATTTGTAGGACGTGAGAAAGCACTCTCTGACTTCATCTGCATTTTCCAAAATCCTTCCACTGTACATCCACCGCATCTTGGGCTCTGCTCCTCCTTGCATGTAGGGAAGCATAGTCCACTGGTGTTAATCACCACGTGGTGTCTAGACATGCTGAAAACACTTAAGCAACTGTGACATCTGTTTGGTTGGCCTGTGCTGTTGGGAAACTCGTCCTTATTTACAAACGGTATTTAAAACCAGGTTTCAGCCATGGCAGGATAATAAATACAAAGCGTCTTCACAAACTGTGACCACAGCTTCATGGTCAACGTGCTTTCTGAGGAGGGGTGGTCTTACTCTGTAAAGGTTAGGATGTGGGACATATGGGTTCAATTGCTAGGTCTGGCACACACTTCACGTCTGACCTTTGCTAAGTTGTATGCTCTCTTTGTGTCTGGAATAAAATGGCAATGGTAATGATGGCAGTACCTGGGATCAGACTGATGATGGGACTCTTCAGATTGCGGCAGCTAATCCGATTGTTACCAAAATAAAGTCCCTGTGATCTCAACAGAATTCAGTGGTCCATTATCTAGACTTAGCATTCTGTGAACAAGAGCAGGAGCCAAGCTGGAATTTCTCTTGATTCTGCAGCAGCAGCAAACTCCAAATTGTAGATTATTTTTAGTGTATCGTATTGCAACTGCTAGGTTTTTCAGTGCATGATGTGGAGCAGAGTTTTCAAGAGCATCTGGTCCTTGGCTGCTAAGTGTTTACATTGCTTCTGAATATGGGATTTAGGGCTCTGCTGGAGGATCTCTGCTAGATTTAACTGTTTCAAACATTATCTCCTCCAGCACCTCTGCCAGAAATTACTGCCTGATAGCAGGGGCTCAGAGCAAAAAGAAAACACAGCGAGGAGCAGTGACCCTGGTGGGGATGGTGCCGTGCTCTTTTCTGTCATCTGCCCTACAGTGTTTTGTTTCACTGTGGAAAACAACTAAAGACTCGGCTGAGTGCTGTTCCTGAGCTTCTCCTGTGCTATGTCTGGCAAGCAGTTACTGATGTGAGAGTGATGGCACTGTGTTTGATGGGCAGACAAGATCTCCCACAGCTCACCGTGAAGGAGCTGGGCATCAAGAGCCAAGGGACAGGAGGAACCATGAAAGGTGATTTGGGAAGCCCTAGCTCTGCACTGGTGTAGCAGCAGGAAAATGTTAGCAACCAGGTGCCAGGGGGGCCCTAAACAGAGCTAACCCTCGTGCCCCCGAGAAAGGCTTGGTTTACATTCACATATCCCCTGGATGACTTGCCAGCGAGTTTCCAAGAAACTCTCAGCTCTGAAGCGACTGCTGCAGGCGTAAGCTTCTCTGTTTGTCCCGCATCTGACTTGTGATTTTAGTGGCTGTGGCTTTTATGGTGGGGTCTCCAGAAGTACAGAAGTATAACAAGGTATTTATTTGCCAAGCCTTTTCTGTTGTGTTTCAGCCTCTTGTCTCCCCTTTCTCTGGCTTATCGCTGGTGGAAGCGGGTGTAAAGTCCTTTGAACGGAGACATCAAAGGACAATTGCATCTCTGTTCTTTAACCAGGCTTATAAAGAGATTGTGATAAAGGACAACAATACATGTCAGTGTTGCCCAGTTATTGTTCTGTGCTTTGTAGTTTTATTAGGAAATAATTTCTCACCCTGTGTGGCTCCTGGTGAGTTTTGTTTCTGTGTTGCTGGATTTGATCTGCCCACTGAAAGGCCTGCCACAGAACTGAGAGTTTTGCCAGCTGTGAGTTAAGAGGGAGACATTATTGAAAAAGTTCAAGCTCTGCTTCCTAGCAGCCAATTTACCATCTGTCTCCCTCTCCCTCATGCCCCTTTTATAGCAAAAATGCAAACAATTTGTTTGACCTCTGCTGAATCTGTAGAACTCCAGGCTTTTAAAGTGTTACTTTAACAAATAAAAACCAAACGTGACAGCAGCAACAACCTCAAATTCAAAACCAGTAAACCCAGGTAGCTGCAAGACTTGTTACTAGAGATGATAAGAACCTATCAAAGGCTTTCTTCTTCATGAATACATCTCTTCTTCTCTCCTCCCTTCACCCCACCTCTTGGAAAAAGTACAGATGAAGTTGAATCCTGCCCATCATAGCGTGTGGCTGAAAATTCACCTCCAGGATAACAGAGAGTAAACAGGCCTCGAAAGTAAAGTTAGGCCAGCATATAAAGGCTGATCTGGGCCCGCCTGGGTAAGGTTTGTACCTGTGCTTGCAGACAGAGTTGATCCTCTGTATGAGGAGGCAAGGAGATGTAGATAGATAATTCCCAGCACTCTCCCACTTCCATCTCCTGGCATCATGCGCCTGCCTCTGGTCTTGCACCAGCTCTGGTGCTCACAAGACACCCCTACAAATTGGTTCAGTTCACCGATCCACCAGAAGAAGATGGCTCATCTGGGCTGGTGAGCTGAACCTGCTCACGGAGGGCTCTGCTGAGCACCAGAGCTGGTGCAAGGAGAGGGGTGAGAGAGGAGTGAGGTCTTTGGTGGTGGTGAGCCACTAGCCTGGCTTGGCTGTGTATGGAACAGCAGCAGAGTGCTGCGTTACGCAATTGTTGCACAAAAGGTGTGATTGCCAGCAAACGATAATAGTTCTGTCTGTCTCATAAAGAGACTTTTTCAAAAGCATTGTTGATACTGGTATAAATTGGCATGGCTTCAATCCATGTGTCATTTGTCTGGTAGACTATGAAATGCTCTTGCAAAACTGGCCTGTGTTTCAAGACTTTGTCTTGATCATATTGACCCCAATGGAAATCCGAGCTACTAAATGACTCATTCTTCATGTTCTTCACCTTCCCCAAATAGGTACTTGTACCCTCAATCCACATTATTGAACAACTGTTAGAAAAAAATCACACTTCAGGATTGCACGCTTCAAACAAAACCTATGAAGTCCCCGTTCCAGCCTGCTGAAGCTGCCTTTGCTTCTCAAGCAAATCTCTTTAGGAATAGATGAGAGCTGGTGAGAAAATCACCTCAGTCCTCCTGTGTTTTACTGAGGTTGGAGGAGGGTAGCGTGACATTCTTGCACAAAGCATTTTCTATTTCAGTGTATCCTAAGTAGCTTGGAATAAGAAAGCCTTTTCTTGGATTTACTGAAGCTACAAAGCTGTCATATAATTGGGGACCATCCTGGACAAATAATGGGGTGGCAGGGGGTTGGGGGAGGAAGGGAGAAGAAAAGGTTTTAGTGTGAAAATGGAGCTCACAGCCAAAGATGGACTTAACCTGATAAGTAGGCTTGAAACCTGAGCTGAGATGCTAATCCCTTAAGGACAAAGCTGAATCCTGCTTTTAGGGGTATGGGGGTGACTTTATACCTGCTTTGAGGACTTGGAAAAGCCCTTTCTAAGAACAGGGAATGGGGGCTTTCCATTGTTGAGTAAGTAGTCCGATTATCACAAGATGGTATTCTTTCCCATGACATACATTGGTATTTTTGGATGAAGTGTAAATGTTGTCAGTAAAGAATAATTAGGAAAAAAAATAAATAAACAAACCAAAACTGGGACAAGAGTTGCTGTAAACAAGGAGGAAAACAAACAATTTTTGCTATATGAGAAGCAGAGATGTAAGGCTGCTGCATTACTGAACAGCTGCCTGAAATATAGGAGATGTAAGGAGAAAATTCTTTCACTCTGGTTAGGGGAGGGCAGCAGATAGACCTGTATTTGAAGATATGGGCAGTGAGGATGAAGCGACCAAAATCTTGAAGATATCATGGAGCTTTTAAATGGTGGGGAAGGCTGCAGCAGTTGAAGTCTCCTGAGATCAACATGGGGGCAGTGGATGTGGCTGATAATGTGATCGTGGTCCTGAAAGGACGCTTGAGGCAAAGAAAGCAGATAGGGAAGCCAATGATGTAAAAAAGCAGCTGTAGCTGAATGGTCCCGTACTGTGATAAAGCTAGGTCCTTAGATGCTGTGGGGCTGAGAGTGGCACTGGCAGGAGAGCCAGCACACACATTGCCAGCCAGCCAGCCCCTGTGTGGCATCCATGGGGCTGGTGGGCTGGGTCCTGCCAGGCTCCAGGAAGGTTGTTAGAGCTCCTGAATAAATATTAACTCAAAACAAAGATGTGAAATCTTGCATCTTACAAATGGAAGCTGAGACTTAGAGCGGAGAAGATTTTCCTAAGGCAGGGAGGTGGATGTATAGTAGCAGCAGAAGTCCCAGCTGACCTCAGTCTCAGTCCCACTTACAGTCTCCATCTATCCCCTGCTCTTTGTACTTTGGTGTACGGCCTATACGTGTTGAAAGGACATACGAGCAACTTAATCAAGTGCGTTGCCTGAGGTTTCACCCTATACTGGCAAACTGCAAACAGCTGTCCCATGAATTTCCATTCTTTTTTTTAACCTTAACCAGGAACAACAAAAATAGGACTTGTTTGCTCTTCACCATCTGTGATGGGACTGAGGAGCAGTTTAGAAGGAGACTATTTTCTATGGGGATCTGTATTTTTTTTTCCTTTTTTTCCTTTTAGTTACTTCATAAACTTTAGCTTCAGTTACCACTTAACTCTTGGTGGCATTTCCATATCACAGAGCTGTTGCTTCATTCCAGGTTTTCAACAACTGAAATATATCATGGGATTTTGTTGTAATGCAGGAAATTGCCTTCACATTAACAATCTGCCACTTCTGTAAACAAGAAACCCACTGATGTGACATGTCAGCGCTCAACAGGAGAAGTCCTGACTACCTTAGCAAATGGATACATTCCTCAGTGGAAAACATGGGGTTTTAGGCATACCTGTATAATGACACAACTACCTTCGTGTATGTTTGGGACAGGGGCTAGGTGCATGCTCAGCATGGTTTGAGGCAGAGGATGTGTGGTGGAATCCCTCCAAGCCTGCTTTTTGGTAGCGAAGTGCATTAAAAGTTCCCCGAGGTCAGAGGGTTGCTTGTGGGATTTTTTTTTCTGTCTTTAATAGCGTATTAATAGCAGCGTGCGTGTTGTAGATGATAATATAGCTTTTCTAGCTAAACCCACTTGTCTCTCACGTAGACCACTTATTCTCTTGTGCTCGCAGGGCTGCTTTGATTACGCAATGACAGCTGCGTGGATATATGGACTGTGGCGATGGGCTGGCAGCCACTTCATTGTCAGTCCCCCTTTGTTCTGCTCGAAAAGAAAAGGCACAATAGGGAAGGTTTCATCCACATGTCAGACACATGAGGGACAAAAGGATGATGGGAACTGACTGAACTACACCATCCAAGTCACGCCAAGAAGCGTGGTCTCTCAGCTTTGTTTAGCAACGGTGCGGTGGCCAGCAATTGCACTGGTCACGATTAGCCAACGAGCAATTAAGTCACGGGCAAAGTCTCTTCGCTACCTTGGACCTTGCATAGGCCAGGAGCAACAAAACCATTCCCTGTTGTGGTTTTTAGGGGGAATGTTACCCCTTTTCCTGTGAGCTGCCCCTTGGGTTGGCAGTCGATGTTCAGCATGTGGCACAGGCAGCTCCTTGGTCACACCTGAATCAGAGAGGCAGCAGACGTCAAAGAGAAACCCAAGCTGGGAACAGTTGCCCTGAGATTAACTGGAAGTGTTAATCATCTAACCCCCCTGAAGGAAACAGTGGTTGGTACCTGTGGAGTAGAGGGGATGTCAGTAAGGAGTGAGATGGTGAGGTGGCTGTTTCCATTGGGAAAGCCACAGAGAAGAGGTAATTTATGGCCTGGGTCACAGCTTAGTGGGAGGAGAAAAATAATAATGTTGTTGTAAAACTCAATATTTCTATTGAGTCTGCACTTTTTAATATTTGGTAGAGTTATGAGCCCGGTTCCAGGGCCCTCATTTGGATGTGCAACCCTTTTTCTAGTGCACAGTATTTCCTAAGGGCTCTCACCTGTCACAGCCAAATGTGTGCCATTTCAGGGGAAACCCATTCAGACCATCTCCCCAGCCTAGCTTGTACAAGGTTTTCCTAAGCTTTTTCTGTCTAGAGTAACAAGCTAAGGTCACCAGAGATGAGGGGAAAGGACAAGAGGGGATGGTAGATACATCCAGCTTGGATTTTTCAGTGTTCTCATTTTTACCACGCTATCTCTGTGTAGCTGTAAATCCACAGAAAGGACGAATATTAAACCTATGGAGAACATGATAGGAAAAAAAAAAAAAGAGAGAGAATAATGATTGCAATCTAAAAATGCTGGTTTGCCAACTGGAACTTTTTGTGTGGAAAAGGCAGTGGAGATTGTTTGGGGTTATGCTTTTATGCTTTTTTTTTTTTTTAGAATGAAAAAGTATGGTTATAATTGTCAGGCTGGAGTGACAAGTGTGGTTTTGCTATTGGATGTGACTTGTGTAATAACTCCCAGAGCAGCATTTCACAATTAGGAAAATTTACTTTTTTGTCTGAACAAAACAGAATTCAAAATATCCTATCAAGATTTTGAAACTTGTCCTAATTTGGACAGGAAAATGTTTTGACAATGTCAAAAATCTCACAGGATGGTGAAACTGTTTCCTGAGGTTTTCTGCCAGGGTGAAACAATAATGCGTGTGGATTTTTTTATTTTTTTTTAATATCTCTTTAAAAAATATTTGGATTTTCTGAGAGCTTTGATTTATGTAATCATGTATCTCTTACTGTTGTCAAATAAAGGTATTTGTTATCTGTACTGTATTAACAAAATTCTGTCCATTTGTCTTTCAAATCTACCCAATGAATTGTAAATGGTTACAGGACAAGTTGGTTATCTGTGGGTTTCTGTTCTGGTATTCTGAGAGATACTGGGTTTGGTTCACAGAGTTTCAGTGAACCAAAGAGAAAAGATTTAGTTCACAGGAGTTTATAGTTTTCAAACTTCATGTGAAACCCTGAGCATTGTGTAAACAGCGAGACTCCTTGCTGGAGGCCTTCACCTCAGGAGCTCCCAGGAAAAATGGGAGTTCTATCTGGGAGGAGGTGGAGAGCTTCCATCTTAATTTTCCAGAAGTTTTGCTGTTAACTATATATGTCTGGCCACCAAAAGGCAAATAAGTTCCTCAGGAAAAAAAAAAGTCATTTTTGTTATGCATTGATAGTAAATGATGAAGATGCTGCATTAGGGAGAACTGTTCTGTTTTCTGGTTCTTGTTCTGTTCTCCCCACCCCTTTCCTTGGGCAACCACCAGGACCTATGCAAGCGGATGTAACAAATTAGAATTGTTTGGATGGTTACGTTCAAAGAGTTGCAGTCAATGGCTCGATGTCCAGGTGGAGACCAGCGATGAGTAGTGCTCCTCAGCGGTCTGTATTGTGACTAGCACTATTTACCATCTTTGTCAGTGACATGGACAACTGAATTGAGGGCACCTTCAGCAAGTTTGCTGATGACAGCAAGCTGTGTGGTGTGGTCAATGTGCTGGAGGGTACGGATGCCATCCAGAGGGACCTGGACAGGCTTGAGAGGTGGGCCCGTGCGAACCTCATGAACTTCAACAAGGCCAGGTGCGAGGTCCGGCATCTGGGCCAGAGCAATCTGAAACATGAATATGGGTTGGGTGATGAGTGGATTAAGAGCAGCCCTGCAGAGAAAGACTTGAGGGTAGTGATAGATGAAAAACTGAACGTGAGCTGGCAATGTGCGTTTGCAGCCCAGAATGCAAACCATATCCTGGGCTGCATCAAAAGAAGTACAGCCAGCAGGATGAGGGAGGTAATTCTCCTCCTCTGCTCTGCTCTCGTGAAACCCCACCTGAAGCCCTGTGTTCAGCTCTGGTGTCCCAGCACAAGAAAGACATGGACTTGGAGCAAGTCCAGAGGAGGGCCACAAGGATGATGAGAAGGCTGGAGCACCTCTCCTATGGGAACAGGCTGAGGGAGTTGGGGTTGTTCAGCCTGGAGAAGGCTCCGGGGAGACCTTATAGCAGCCTTCCAGTGCCTAAAGGGGCCTACAGGGAAGCTGGAGAGGGACTCTGTGTCAGGGAGTGGAGTAATAAGACAAGAGTTAATGGCTTGAAACTAAAAGAGGGGAGATTTAAATTAGATATTTGGAAGAAATTCTTTACGCAGAGGTATTACTGGCACAGGTTGCCCAGAGAAGCTGTGGATGCTCCATCCCTGGAGGTGTTCAAGGCCAGGCTGGTTGTGGCTTTGGGCAAGCTGGTCTGGTCGGAGGTGTCCCTGTCCATGGCAGGGGGGTGGCACTGGGTGGTCTTTAAGGTCCCTTCCAACCCAGACCTATGATTCTAAATATTGTGCCAGGAGCCCAAGACCATGAGCTCCATCCAAGGTGGCAGCCCTGTGCTGTGGGCGCGCTTGCTAACTTTTAAGCAAGGCAATGACTTTGCTTATCCTGGATGCCTGGTTTCAAAAATCTTTCCTTTCTGCTTTGCTTCAGGAAGCTGTGGATATGGTCACTCTGCCTAAAAGCCGGTACTTCAGTCTTTGGAAATAAAATGCTCTAAGAAATGTGCTCTTAGGTATAATGGAGCTAAAGAAAAGAGTACAAATATAGTAATAATCATGCTACTGCTATACTATACTATTGCAGCAAGGTACTGTGAAACTAAAATGGGTTATTCGGAAAGTGCATCGTTGGAGATATTACTTTATCATGGAAATGTATTTTTTTTTATAAAATGTCTTGTCTGATGCCTTTTATACAGGTGTAATGCTAATGGCCTTACTCTACTCTGACATAAGATTTCTTTCATTCTGTACCAAATCACTATGAGATGAGATGAGTGTGAAGTGCCAGGCAAGGTCTTGACCATCTTGAAACTGGTATTTTCTTGTGTGGTTTCAAAAGTATTCGCTGCTTTGTAAAGATGAGACAATACTAAAAAAAAGACAGTTGCAAATAGCTGAATAATATGCTATCACCTGATAATAATAATAAAAGAAGCGTACAAAAAGGAGAAGCATGGGAAAAACAATATAAAAATGAAATCGTAATGAACAAAATGCATGCACCTAGATGCAGAGAAGGATGGCCCAGCAGATAGGCAGTGGCATGTGACGGGAGAAATGTGATTGATTGTTATTCTCATCTCCAGCCTCCTCTGAGACTGTCGACAAGTCCCTTGGACTGTGAAGGGTACCCACGTGGTTTTTGTTGTCTGTGTACACAGGCATCTCCCCAGCCAGCACGGTACACTGGTGCAGAGAGCTGTGAGAGGGCTACACCACGCCTTGATGGCAAATGATCTCAGAATCTGATTTGAAGATTACCTGCAATTTAACCAAAATGTGATTTCAAAGTATTTTGCAGACTACCAGTGGCAGGCATTGGCTTCTGCCTGCCCCAAACATCAACAAGTTGTAGGGAATTAAAGAATTTGTTGCCTGGCTGATCATTTTTTTTCTTTGCACTTAAACATTGCATAGTGATGTCAGGTTGGCACCATTTAAGGCTCCTTCATATCACTGTAAATCTCTTCTTTTCCAATATTCACAGACTTGATGGTGCTGACAGGGTTGGGTCCCCACCCTTTCATGCACAGATTTAAGAAACATTTGCAAAGTGTTACTGCTGAACCCTAACCTGAGCTGGGCTGAAAGTCAGTCAGCCCCTGAGCTTGGATCTAAATCTGATGGTCGTGGTGGCCACAACGGGACTCCTGCCTCTCTCCTTTCTCTCTGTTCAGGCTTTACCAAATCCCCAGTTTCCTAAAGCACTTGGAAATGTACTTAAAATGAACTATGCTTTTATTCAAATAGTGCAAGGATGTACTTGAATTCAGGTAGCTTAGCAAAATAAGAATTGGAATTGTTTGGCTAGTTTAGGCTGATTCTGCCAAGCTGCACAATTTCTCACTTGAACAGTGAGAATTAGATAGCTGGGTCTTACTGTGGGTTTGGTTTTGTTGATTTATATTTGCTATGAAAAATAAAAAAGAAAAAATTAAAAAATGGAAAGAAAGAAATGTTCTATCTCTGAAGTAGAAAGCCTCTTTAAATTGTGTGTGCATACTTGTACTTTCTAAAATTCTACTTAGAAGATATAATTAAATTTATTTTTAGACATTAAAAATAAGGCAGCTTTTCTGTCTTTATAACTTTGTGATTATTGTCGAGAATCAGGAAGACATCTTTCAAGTGTATTATAGATGACATGCTCATGTTTAAGATGACGTGTTCATCTTCCTACAGTACTTTTAAATCACTGCTTAAGAATACAATTTTGGGGAAAAGATATTTCATTACATGGAGAAATGATTCTTTCCAGAAATGAGAATTCCAATAGTCTACAGAGGAAATTCCTATTAAGCAAAATGTTCTGTAGGTGAGTATTCAAAGGAAGCTGCACTGAAAATGTATTGTTCATATTTGAACATATTATCTAATTGCAATCTAATCTGAAGATATTAAAGTAATACTTTATGTGGCCTGAAAATTAATGCATGAAGTACGTATTGAAAGAGACATTTACATCCCAAATACAGTAGTAGATTTTTTTTTTTTAAAGTGCTATTTAAATGAATATAAATAAATAGCTAATTTGGGAAAATGTTGCCGTGGAATTAAAGCTGGTTAATTACATACATAATTCTACAATTTTAAAATATGTCTTTTAAAAATAAATAGCTGTAACTAAAATAATTCATTAAGAGGAAGTAGACTTGAAATATACAGCTCTGATTTTGTCAGTTTTATTCAATCAAATTCACAAAATCCCATTAAATGTCTAGAAACCAGAATTGTATCTCTGAAGGAATGCCCCTCTCCCTGCTAATAAGGGAATAAAGCCTTTCTCCAAAGGAAAGCCCCTTTCCCTGCTAACAAATAATACTGCCCTTCTCCATTTCCCTCCCAGTCTAGAAAAGCTTGCCTTTACTTCAGGAATTTCTTTCCATACCTAATTCCAAAGTGAACCAGGTTGAAGAATCAAGGACAGACTTAGAATAATATGGATTTTTTTCCACCTTGGTTGATTAACCTCATACATTTTATTTGAATAATGTCTAAAAGCTCTAATTAGCAATGGCTAATCTGCCCCACAGATGTTCAGTATTGATTTTGCCTGCAGTAAACCAATCTAATTGCCCTCCTTATCGGAGATAGGGTGGGTACTGAAATAACCAACTTATCCGCGGACCTATGAGAGCCAACAAAATAGCAACAGGGAATTGGATGACACCGTGGGGCACTAGAAAAAAAACAGGGACGTGGAATTGGGTAAAGGGAGGATTTGCCCAGCATGCAGAGCAAGTGGGGAGATAAGTCCTGGTGCGGCAGCACTGCTGGCAATGTGGACATGGATTTTGTCCCACGCCGGTGTGAAAACCAGACCCAGAATGGGGATGAGAAAGGAGGCAAGTTGATTACTATGCCAGAGGAGGAGAGGGGACTTAGGCAGCAGAGCTTCACTTATTAAAATGCCTTTTAGGTCTGTGTCTGGGTCTCCGGGTGCTTTAGTGCCACCCCCAAATGATAGTGTTCACATAACTATAATAAGACATCTATTATTGCTTCCTTTGATAGCATTGTGTTTACAAAGGCTTTGATATTGTCTATAAAAACTAATGCTCCATTGAAACTTGGCAGTTAAAAAGCAAAAAGCAAACTCTCAACCTAAAAGCCAAGTGTTTTCTTTAATAAAATGTGAAAGACCCCTGTTTTTTGTTGCGTATTTGTAAAAATATGTCAAAAGAGCAGTTCAAGCTTATGTACTTTGCATTCTAGTGGATCAGAAATGCTTGCTTCTTTTTTTGAAACTGCATTTCAAAGTGATTAGTCAATAATGCAGACTTTTTCTGATATTTAAAATGAGTTGTCAGTATGTGAGTTATACTGTTATGCGTTGTTTTTTTCATTGATAGCTTCACATGGATTTGCAGTTTCTGGTTTTATTTAGGTTGCACTGGGAGATTCTACCTATTTCTTATCCCTGTAAAAAGCAATATTAATAAATTATCCTAAGTAGCTCAACCATTTTTTTCTCCAAATAGTTCCTTTGTTGATTTGTTAGGGCAGTAAGCTATCACGCTCCTCTCAGTACCTACTCTTTCTTACAGCTTTAAGCATGGAGTATGTGCTCTGGAAACAATCCAACCTGATCCTGAAAATGCTGTTTATCTGCGTGGTTGGCTTTACAGAGCATTCATGTGAGATAAGGGTGCAGGGGGTTCTTTTGCCTTTTTTGTCTGAAAAGTCAACAACTGATTGGAAGATCCTGACTCACTTTTCTCTGCATGTCCCTGAGCTGCCATGCAGATGGTTGCCAGAGCTACATACAGCCAGTATCACAAATACTCTAGCACTTACCTCTACCACATCTTTTCTGTGTCTTCTAGCAAACTGTTGAGAAGGGGACAAGAAGTTTGGCTTTTCAGTGTTGTTGCTGGGCAGCATGATGTTCTTCCTGCACAATGACTGTCTCTCTTATCCTGACACCTAGTCCTCATCCAAAGGGATCCATCATTCAGGTTTTTGGGATTTCTATACAGTAGTGGTTCTTGGATCCTCACTTTTCCTGGTGGTAAGAGATGACTCTTCTGTCCAACTTGTGCTAGGTTTGGGAAGGCACCCTTGACTTCTGTAGGCTTTGTTTCGGTGAGCAGTGCATTAGCACTGCAATATCTGCCAAGAGGTAGTGTGATGGTATTAACATGTTCATGGGATCAGTCATTCATTACATCTCCTGACTAAGGTGGGAGAAGAAAGAGAAACTAAACGAGAACACTTTGAATTTAGAAATTGGGTTATTATATTTGGTTCCACTACAGATGGGAAGTGAGCGTCGAGGTTTGGTGAAGGGAATTTTGACAGGCTCAAATGGAGATGGAAGTGAATCTGTTCTGGTGGTTTTATCTAGTGGGGACTGAAATAGAATAGTACATGTTGGGGGGCCTCAAAGATGTTTCCAGAACAAGGTAGAATAAAAGAAGGCCCAAAGTAGGAAGACATTTGGGAGGCTGGAATCAGAAAGACGGCTTCTGAATGGTGGTGAAACTGAATAAGCGTCAGGGTCTGGGCCAGGGGCAGACTTCATGGAGGTCAAAGAGAGAGTCAGAAATGATTTTGGAGGAAGCTGGAGCAGGGAGGGCTGAATGAAATGGGTACAGTGAAAACTGACAAAAAAAGCTTGTGATAAAGAGGCAGGGCTGTGAATGAGGGACTGTATTAGTGGCAAAAGACTCTGTGAATCATCGCCCTAGGAAACAGTATTTAAACATCTAAGGGCAGGTGGCTTCTCCAGAAACGGAAGGTGAAGTGAGAAAAGCAGAAATCCTGTGAAGATGAGAATGGTGGAGAGGGGCAGCTTTTCAAGTGCCAGCATCAAGGAATTTAGCAGTTAGGAAGAAGAGAGCTTGATTGGTACTCTCCTGTGCTGAGCATAAGGAGGATTGCTAATGAGTAAAATATTTCGAAATGGAAGAAAATGTTGAAAGCAACAAAGTCAGTCATATTCTGTGTGAAGCCAGGGAGTCCTGCCAGAGAAACAGAGGAGCCAATGCAGTGAGTTGTCTCCTTGGTTATTCTTCTCTCTCCTTGGCATTGCGCTTGGTGTTTATGAAGGCTCCTTCCAGACTGCTTGATTCCAGCAGGGAGAGCAGGAGTCTAGGCCCTCAGCTTTGATTTAAAACCTGGGCAAGTCAGAAAATTGCGCAAAGCCTCAAAGTGCTGCTGAGACTGGGGCGGGCTGAGGCACAGCGGAGTAGTTGAAGGCCTCTGGTGGGAATTTTTCCTCTTTCCACAGTATATTAATAGCATAAACCCCCGTAGCTCTTTCGGGATCTCTGGAAATAGATGGGTAGTCAGCGTATATACTGACAGCACATACACTGAGTAGTGGTTTTGTGTTCTATGCGTGTTTATTATTCAGCTTCCACCCTGTGATGCCGTGCCAGAGGAACAGAAAGTGCTGCAGCTGGGAAGAGGTGGGGAGAGGGGGAGAAGCAGGGCCAGAGAGGACAGGACCAAAGGAGAGCACGAGGTACAACGGGAGTGGGAAGGCTCCGGCATAAAGGAAAGAGAGGCTGGGAAATCTTTGCTGCGAGAAATGCTAAAAGCCCAGCCAGTGGAAGCTAAGGGAATATAAATGAAAAGTATGAACTATGAGAGGGAAACACGTAATAGCACTGCAGAGGAAATTGAATTTATTGTTACTGGGTGTGGGTAGCTATATTTCCCATCCCCTTGTCTTCACGTGAATGCAGTTCCTCTGAGTGATGGGGTGACCTCAGCCAATAAGGATAAATTCAAGATCCTTGGTTTTGTTACAGCCTATTCTGGAGGTGCATTTCTTGTCTTGCTTTTGAGAATTAGGATAGCTACTTTTAAATAATGACAGTGGGATTTTGCTATAAATGCTGCTTTAAATAAATGACAACTTTGTGAAGTGGACAGCTGTAAAATAACAGCCCAGCCGAGGAAAATGATGTACGTGAAGAGAGGACAGTGAGGAGAGGATGGTATTCTGAACAGAAGCCTTTGTTTTTCTTTTCCTAAGCTAATATAAATGTTTCACTGGTAACCACATTGCTTCTCTGTGTGGTCTGGTGTGCCCTTTGTTTTCTCTTCACAAGACATGCTGCATGGAGTACAACTTGAGCAGTGAAATTAGTTCTGAATGGTTTAAGAAACGTGTGCCTAAAATGCAGTGTGCCTCAGATATTTTCAAGTGGGCTCATGTGCACAATTTCGTGGCTGTAAGTTCCTCAGGACAGGACCTGGGGCTTTTTCCCTGCTTGGGCTATTTTTAATATGTTGGTGCTGCCCATTCATGAAGAACTGGGAGTAGTTCTGCAGAGGAAAAGCAGCACACCTGACATTTGGCAGTGAGGACCTTAATGTCTCACCAGAACGGTCTGTAGATTAGTAAACTTCCTACCTTCTACCTTTCTTATCACTGTACATCTGTCCGTATGTTGAACAGTGTTCTCTTGTCTCATGTAAGCATGACTTACTTCCCTGTGCTCCAGAAAAGGGGATCAAGTCTTGGGCAAGGCTAACCCCCACTCTCTCAGTAAAACACTCCCAAAAGAAAGCTTTGGTGTAGTGACCTGACTCTTGTGTCTCATTGCCTTGTGCACATTTATTCTTTTCAATAACAGATGCAGAAAAGAAAGAGAAAAAAAACCACCTTAGATAGCTACTGTGAAAATGTGTGTATTAAACCCCTCAACTGAAAGGAACATATGGAGAAAGACATGAAACAGATCCCCCTCCAAAAGGCCATTATTTGGCTACACCTCAGAAGGAAATAGCATGCCAGCTGCTGCTATAGCCCTGGAGGAAAAAGCATTTTGCAGAAAGGTGAAAGGGGGTTGAAAACTAATGGAGTCCCTTAATAAACATGAACTTGTCCATAGTAAGGAGAGGAAAAATGGAGAGCTGTTTGGCAGTGAAATCACTGCAGCGTGAGACTGGCTTTCTTTCTCTTTGCTTGTCCTGCAGCCATAGCAGCTCAGTATGCTGTGTGGTGAGTGCTTGCTTAGCACAGGAGCAGTCTTCAGGACTCATCCGTGCTTACTGAGAGCACACAGCACCTCTGTAAGCCCAGCAGTGTTCTTACTTTAGTTTTAGAAATAGCTGAAGTGCTGAAGGTAATACAAAGACTAGCAATGCTGCACAGCACCGTAGCAACATGGCATGCAGATTTGGGAGAGTTTGAAAATCCTCCCAGTGCAGGGCATTGCCAAGTGAAGGTGGTAACGAAGGGCTGGAAAACGGCAGAGCAAGCCCAGGTGCTGGGGTGGGTGACTTGGTTCAGTGGGTCACCAGTGGTCGTTGCACTGCTTTATATTCCCAGTATATTCCCATCTCCACTGGGGTAATGTTAAGTTACAATATTATTGTCGTAAGACATTAGAGTGGCTGAAGGTATCCACAGCTGTGCAGTTTTGCAGAGCTTTGGCTTGGGAAGCAAAACTTGTTTTCTTTGGTAAGCACATGAAAAGTAAATCTGGGAAGTTTACCTTTAAAATAGTAAACTCTCTAATGTAAAAGTGTGCTTGGCAGGAGGGAAGATGACCTCTGGTATTAGACTGAAAAGTGATTTTTAACTTTCTAAAATATTTCTCCAAAAGTAATTTAAGACTATATCCATATTTTTTCTGAAGTGTCTTAGTTTTGTATTTATGAGAGAGTGCAGCATATTAGCCCCTAGAGGAAAACTAACAAAATGCAAAATTAAAAAAAAATAATAATAAAATCACAATAATTTCCATGAATACTTCTGTTAAAGAAACTAACAAGCACAACACAACCCCCAAAGCAAACAGCCAAATACGGTAGTGTATGTTTGTGTCCATGGAAGTGTCAGTATTTTCCAGCTGCTGTTAACTCTTCCAAATATTAAATGGCAGTATTTCAATCTCGCTGTGTTCCTTTTCTCCTCCATCCTTCAATGAGTGTTACTGGGGTCTCTGCCTCTGACAGGAATGGAAATCGTCTTGGTAAAAAAAAAATCTTGACCAACATGTCTACTGGGAAAAATAAAACTAATGCAGAGTAGACTGAGCAGTAGATGAAATCAGCCAGAATTTATTTATCAAAGTCAGGCAGTTTCAAGTCTACGCAAAGCTCTGCTAGCTTACAATAAAAAGAAACAGAGTGAGGCAGAGCTGAGGGTGAAGGAGGCTGCAGAAATTCTTCCATTGCTTCAGTTAATAGGAGGAGAGTAAGATTGCTTCCTTTTTATTTCATTATTGATATTATTATTTTACCAAAAGGACAAAGAGTTGCTGTTCTCTGTCATGAGGACATGATTTGTTAGGTGACAATCTTGAAGGGACTCTGCTAACTTTTTAACTGATTCCCCTTGCTCTTATATTCCATTAATACCTTGCTCACCTGAAGGCAAAAACAGTGAAACTATATAGTTTTTGTCATCCAGATATGAAGGGTCCATAAGTGTCTTATTAGACCAATCTATTTTTTTAGATTTTCCTGTAATAGAAGTGATTATTTTCTGCACAAATTGTGTGTGACTTTATTGGACTTGCTTTACCATAAAGCATAAAGCTAGATAACCCCATCCCAACATAAACTGAACTAATATTACTCTAAATCTGAAACTATCTCAATTTGTCTGTTGCAAGTGTCAGCTGAAATCAGCTCTTCTCTCGCTATTCTGAAGTGTGGATTTAGGTGCATTCAAGACAAACTGCATGGCAGCAAAGCTCCTGATGTTAAAACTCTGGACATTCCACATTCACGAAGTATTTAATGTGCTTCGATTTTTGTCACTTGGGACATAATGCACAAACTAAAGTCAGGGTGACCCCATGGGCCAGGTTCCTACGGAGGCATTACAATGTATTTGTTCCATAATCTTCAAAACTAGGAGGGATTTGTACAATAGACTAATGGCTTCAAAGGAGTCAGCGCAGCCTTCTGGTGGAACGGTCCACATTTTAACCCTTGGAGTGTTAACCACTTGCCAGGTTGGTACCTGAAAGATTGCTATCATTTGTTAATCTGCTTAGCAGGTGCACTGATGCAACTGGGAGAAAATATTCAATGCATTTCTAATAATGAACTTCTGTGTCTTCCCAAAAGGTGGTCCTCCTCAGAGGGCCTTGCCTTATGCCATCCTTAGTCCTTTAAGGAGATGTTCTGTACAATGAGGCATGCCAGTTGGGGCTGGACATCTTGCAGCATGGAAATCTTCCTTGTAAATACTGTTCTGACACCAGTCCCCTTGCTTCACTGATACTGCTGCATAGGCACTAGCTGTTTCTGAGGTCAAAAAAACTCCTTTTAAAGGTTCTACAGGTTTTGTAGTGACTGAACAAGGTCGCATGTTAGCAGCTGGTAGTCCAAGTGAAATGAATGGGTGCAGTAAGAGTCGTGCATGCTAGTGGCTCTTACTGCAAATTCTTACAAGTTCCAGGGTTGTTAATCTATTTATATAATTTAATGCTATAAAATCTTAAAAAATATCTTGCTTTAAGAAAAGGTGAGGCAAATAAACTGGACAATAGAAGGCTGGGGCACCAGTTGACTTTTGGTTCCTTTTTTCTTGCCCATCAGTCCCTCCACTCTTAACTTGGGAATCATTTTCATTTTGGACTCTTCTTTCAGAAGAACATTGTGTCTGCTTTACTCTGCCAGGGTCTTCTGGCAATAACAAAAACTGAAGACCACAGGTATGATGTGAAGATATACTTTGGGCATAAAGACTTCACAGTGATACCACAGTAGGCTGTTGCTTTCCATTGGAGTCTGTGCAGCTGCAGCACAGTAGTTATTGATGGATTTCGTGCTACAGCTGTAGGCCACTTACAGCCAGCTCTAGCTGCAGCAAAGGACTGTGTTTATGTCAACTATCCAGCTGACACCCTGGATGGAGAATATTATTACTTTACTGTAACTTTCAGCAATGGACCAACACACTAACTTTGAGATGCACATCTCAGGAAACATGACAGCTTCTTTAACTGCTCTTCCTGTCTTTGTTAAAGACTGAGAAGCTTCAAGGGTTTGGCAGCTGAGATCTTTGTAAATACCTAATTAATGATTTATGAAGAAACCTTTTTATCAAAGTGCATCTCCTTCAACCAGCAGACATACATAATCTATATAAAGCATTGGTTGTAATTTTTCAAGTGTTTTTTTTTTTTTTTTTTTTTTTAATTACTGTTGCAATGATGTTGCCTTAAAGCTTCACCCAAGATTGGAGCCTGTATGAGGCTGCTGCAGGCATGAAGTAAAAAAATGGTCTTTGTCTCAGGAAATGTATAACCTAAAAGGCTAAGTAGGTTAAGCACTATCAGGAACAAAACAAACCAAAAACCCCTCGGTTTCCAGGGGGAAGTTCAAGTATAGATCCTGTAGAAAGCCACACAGGAAATCTGCTGGGAGTGTTATCACATGTTAATGTACTACTTCAGGATTATTTCTAATGTATGAAGAAAGACATAGTGATGGATCTCAGGTTTATGAGATCTAGCTGTAGTGGTATCTCCAGATAGTCAAACAGACGAAAATAGGCTAGGGTTCTGCCGTCTTTAACGCAAATGAAGCGGCTCCACACAGCCTAAATTATAGAATAGTCACCTCTGATGCTTGTAAATGATAGGTGTGATGACTGGGGGATGGCTTTCTCATTTGGCACGCCCTGCTGTGTGCTGTCCTGGGAGCTGTCCGGCTACAGGTGATTTTCTGTGTCTGCCAGCTACATCGCAGATCCAAATGCAAAATCCACTATTTGAGGACATTATGTGGATTTGTGACAATACCCATAGGACTTCGGATCCATAAACCAATGAATGGATTACAATGAGGCATAAATATAGTGTTTTCATGGATGACATATAATCCTACTCAATTATTGTTCTTGTCATGTAAAGGGAAACTGTACCCATTTTTCTCATCCCTGCACACTGAAATTTCCGAAGAAAACAAATGCCCAATGCAAAAGATTCAATCTTGTAACTTCCTGCCTTTTATCTATTAGCAATTTTAAAGCTTGTTTTCCATTATTAGGCACTTCGTATAAGCACCTAATAGGTTCTCTGCATCTTTACAAGATTATTATATGGGAAATTCATTTGACAGAAGCACTTAGAGTTTCTGGACTAAGCAGACTCGTTTAATAGTCTCTGAACTGTGCATGTCACATCCTGTGCTCTCATTGATGTGTGGACTGCAGTGCCTGGAAACAGTTTTACCTTCTGCTTTGCTTCTATGAACTCTTGCCATTTTTGAGAAACTGCTGCAACTATTGTTTTCTTAGGTTAACTTATATATCACAGTTGCTTTGGCGTATGGCAAGATGTGAAATGTATCACACCTAAAGACTTCGCTCTTTCTATCAGTACCAGAAAATTTTATGGGTGTGGATATTTAACAGTAAAGGCAATAATGAGGAAAAATGAGTTTGTATTTTGTCTCCTTTTGAGGTGGAAATTCCACCTTAATTGTCAGTCTGTTCTTTTTTTTTTTTCTTTTTCTTCTTCTTTTATTTATTTATTTTATTTAAGTCTGCACAGGCAGCAAGGACCCAGTGATAATATAAAGTTAAAAATAGCTTCTCGAAATATTGTTTTATTGGAGAATGAATATATGTGATTTTTGTCCAGCTGGCATTTCTAATGCAGTGCGTTAAAGCCGTCTGTATACTGCTATAGGTGCTGAAGGGATGCTATAGAAGAGAACAGCTTTTGTAGCAAGAGTTATGATAGCTATTCAACACTGTGTCCTACACGCATTTTACACTGCACAGGCAGCTGTCCTGTAATATTCATACAATTGTTTGTAACGGGGAATGTTTTTTTCTCAATTCTTTCTTGGCATTTGAAAGAAATCTTTCTGCTTACACATGGTAATGTGGGTTTGTTGAGACAAATACAAATATGTTGCCCATAGTCAATCCCCCACAGGGATTTCGTTAGTACACTTTCTTTCTGAGTAGAAAAGTTTTAGGGTGCCTGTGGTATGCTCTGAAACTAAAGTGAGTTTCCCTAAAGGAGCAAATGCAGCATTTAATTTTCCAGTGTGGGTTGAGCTTTTTAGTTGAATGTTACTCACTGCTGTTTTTTCCCCTCTCACCTCTGTGTACCCTTGCCACAGCCACAGAGTCTCCTCCCTGCTTTTGAAAAGGCAGGGTCAGACATGCACTGCTGTATTTCTCACGTAGGGATCACCACAGTTTTCAGCACAAGTGCTTTAATCACCCTTTCAACTAAAGGAGAAGCATCTGGTCCTAAATGTGTGCTTTTTTGCACCGTCTGCTACAGTGCAACACGGATGGTTGATTAAACCACCCCTTCTTTTTCCTGGCAGCAGGGCTGCGATGGTTTGCTACCTTTGTTTCCACATGGGGCCCCTAAATGGGTCTGTGTAAAGGGAATAGTAATAAGGTAGCCAAGGCTTCTGTCAGACCCTCTCCCCAAATTTCATCTGCATTGAAGCCCATTGGTCAAGCTGCTTTTATGTATGTTGCTGGGTCTTAAAAAGCAAAAACAAACTAAAAAACAAAAAGCATGTGAATGAGATGATGCTGGGAAGGCCAGTGGAGAAGCCAAATGCTAGGTGCATTTGTCTGACAACACGCAGAAAACTTGTGATGGCCCAAGGCACTTGCACAGAACAGAACCAAATTTATCTGCTTCCAGCATGTTTTGAGACAAAGAACCCAGCCTCAAAAAGAGCTTCTTTAGACCATTTGTTATCTTTACACAGATAAACATCTGCTATTTGATATTGCAAATAGAGCTATGTGAAGGAAGTTCTTCCCTTATTCTCCTCAAAAAGTTTCAAAATCATTACATTGCAGCTTTATCATTTGAAAATTGAAAATTAAATGAAGTTGTATTTGGAAGCGTCACTACAATATGAAATACTGAAATTAATCAATATGTAGACACAAGACGTGATTTATTTTTATTTATAGATTGTGTCCAAAGCAATATACTAGAAAAAAAGGTGAGCCTGTAAAGTGATCCAGTCCACTTGAATATGCATTTTATGTTGGTTTATTTGTGTCCACTTCCAAGATTGTCTGAGTTAAGCATCTCCACATGCTTTTTTATGAGTGCTATAATATTGAAAGCCTCGTATGCTGGCTAACGAAACATATACGGGATATGGGATTGAGGCTGGTGGTGTGCTGAAGGAGGCTTTTGGCAAAATGAAAGCACTGGTCCTCTCTGAGACCTCTCTGACCATCATATGCCCTCTCTGCAAGCCACCCAGGACCTCCTGAGGTCTGTTCTGACAGCCACAGGGGTCTTGGCTCCCATCTCCTTGAAGGTCCCATGTCAGTTTGGGTGAATGACCTGGAGTGACATCCTGCCTTCTGTCTGCCCGGCCATAAGTGACCAGATGGTCTCTTGAGAAAATCCTGCCTGCTTTGCTGACAAATCTCCCGGCAAGCTGTCCTGTCTCCACTGCTGCTGGTGGCAATGTTCCCAGCGGACAAGGTCAACCCCGACCAGGTACCTGACCATCCTCCTCTGCCCGTGCCTCCGCGTGGGCTTTCACCTGCCCTGGGCTAGCAGAGAGGGTGTCCTTGGAGGTCTGCTGTGCTAAAGGCATGGCCCACAACAGAAAGCTCTGCAAGGTTGCTCCATGGAAAAACCCTGACGTAGACATAGTCATGCCAGAATGAATGTCTTTTTGCTGGCATGACTTATTAGCTCTGGAAATTGCTGTGAGATGGGAAATCAGTGAGGGAAGGACTTTCTGGAGGTGTAAGCCACATTCGCATTGCTTTGGTTTTAAGCCCAGGCTTTCTTACCAAATATGAAAAGAGTGAATTGTGCTCAAGTGTGCTTTATTTGGGATAGCTCTCTCTTATTTTTAACTAGTTTAAAAACAAGCCCGTTGAGGCAGGGACTTCTGTGCTTATAAAGTATCGTAATATTAAAAGAAAATGCTATAGGGATAAATAATTTGGTAAGTCACCCACAAAGAACAAGTTTCTAGATATGGAAGATGTTTCTTACTTTGCCAGCACATGAAGGGGAAACTTTCATGCCATTTTTGTGAATGTTGCACATGCCACATCCCTCCTTGTGTCGGGAACAAAACCAGAACAGGATGCAAACTGCTTCAAATTTCTTCCATTGCTGACCTCATTGCCACTTGTGGCAAAACGAAGACAACAAATCCTTGGAAATCACCATGTGTGTGTTTCAATTTTTAATTGAAACTTTTTAGCTGAGCAGAAAGTGGGGGGAGAGGGAAAAAAAAAAACAAAACAACACACTTCTCTCTGCTCCCAGTGAAAAGAAACTAGAGCTATTAGATTCACTTCAATTGCCTCACCTGACCTGAAATGAACTCCCTCCCTCAGGCCTGTAAGAAAATTCAATTAAAAGGTCCATCTGTGAGGCAGCAGCTGAAGGGGAATTACTGTAGGGAGGTCCACATTTTCATAAAAAAAGACCTCCCTCCTTCCCTCCCTCCCCTCCTTCCCTCTCTGTCCCTGATCAGGCCCATTCCTAACTGCTAAACCACAAGTCCCCCCAATTAACCAGATCTGACCAAGTAGCTTTCATACGCTCCATTCAGATGTAGAAACACTATAGATTTGGTACATCCCTCAAACATTGCTGGGCTGGGGGAAGGGAGTGGAGGACAGAGGTTGGGAATCACAACAGCATACCCCAATTAAGCCAGCTGATGCAATGGGATTAGTGGCTGCTAATATGCAAAAGACGCTGCTGGCAGTGAAAAATAATCACCATAAGGCAACAACAGTGAGCAGTGGCTTAAAAAATGCAGAGGTGACAGGGAGACAAGCTAGCTGCAAGTACCCTGCTTACAGAGCTTGCTCACCAGCTTGCTCGCAACACCCCCATACCCTGGGCCATGCTGCTCTGACCAGAAACTTGTCTTATATGGTTGTCCAGAGTGCAGTACCCGTTTGGTGCATGGCTTTTGGTGCATTACTTCTATTAAAGACATGCCAGAGAGGATGGAGGGGAACTGGGCAGTGCATGTGATCCTTGGAGCCCCCATAAACTGCAGATTTCTGCAGATGAGGGCAAGTGCCAGGTACTCACCTGGCAGAGCCTAAGTTCTGTGAGGTTGTTTCCACCCAAGGGAGGGTGATGATGAAGCAGGAACCTGCACATATTTTGTTTTCCTAATAACACTTTTTCAGGCATATTGCGCTGGGACTCATAACAAATAACAGCTTTTCTTCAGGCTTCTGTATGTTTTACTCCCCACTAGTGGGAAACCTAACTTAGTCATGACTGAGAGTACGTGCACTCCCTATGCACTCGCTTCATTTGTTTTTGCACAGCAAATAATCAGTCATTTGAAAATACCTAGCTTGCTTCCCTGGTGTGGTATATTTTGTGTTGAGTCACATCAATTCAGGACGATTCATTCAAATATTGACACTTTTGTGCTTCCTTCAGGTAAGGCTATCAGAGCAGAGCACAATTAAAACCTTCTCGCTCCCTTGCTAAGTTGCTCATATATTGTTGTTTGCTTGGAAACAGAGACAGAACAAATCCTTCTAATGTTTTTTGGGATATTAAGGCAGAAAACATACCAACAATTCACAACATGAAAGAGGTGTTAAGTGTGCTATGCATTTTTTTTTTTAAGCATAAGATTTATCCTAGAGAGCCTGCGCATTTGCTTTGCAGATATTTGGCATGCAAGACATTTCAGACTGTGTGGAACAGTTTGGCAAATTGGTCCTTTGGTGTCTTTATTGGCTTGTTTTCACTTTTTCATTAAATATGTAAAATGAACCTTGTTTTACTGCAATATCAACTGAAACTCTATTAAAAAATTATAGACAGTTCAGACAATAAAAGGCCCTGTAAATCAACCAGAGATTGGTTATCTGCTCAACAAGATCATTAACTGTGCACAGAGGGAGACAGCTGAGGCAGGCCGCTGGAGAGAAGATGCTAAAAATTAATTTCACAAGGAAACTTAGCCCTGCCAAGTTTGATTTGTTTTAGGGGCACTCCCTTACTTTTATTATTAATTTTTCAAGGCAGCCTCTGAATTCTTTGTGGCTTGCAATGAAGGCGTTTTGCACTGTGTTTTTCAGTGAGACATCCAAAACCTTGCTTATACAAATTGTCACAGCTTGAGAGACTTGGACCCTTCTAATGTTAAATCAAGTCCTGGAGGAGGTGCACAGAGGAGCGTGAAATAGTGCCACTGGCTGCTCCTCTCCTGAATGTTTGCACTGGAAATGTTGAATATGGTCTTCCATAACATGCCTATAATTAATATTGGGCATGGCACCCTCTATGCAGCTGCTCTGTGTGTGTGCAGTGTATGGGTTTCTTTTTTTTTTTTCTTTCTTTTTTTTTTTTTCCAAAGCTCTCCAGCTGCTTTCAAGCTGTTCCTTTGAATCTGCCACAATATTCATGTTCTCCTCCCCCACCATGCTGAAGGACACTTGGCGATTTATTTCTCATCAACTCTTTCAAGCCCAGGTATCTCTCATGATTAATTGAGAGTCAAAACTGAATAGCAGTTGGGTGAAAAGAAAGTGGGGAGCGGGTCAGCTCTCAGCAGGCCAGGTTTGGAATAAGGGTCTCTCCAGAGACAGGAGAGTATTCAAATATTAGCACCCTCTGCTTAGAGCTGTTCAGGAAACCTTGGCCAAAACTATCAACATCTCTCTGTCTCTATTTCCTCCACACAAGAGGGAGACAGGAAGGATGATATCTCAGAACTGGTATCAGAAGAATTTGATGAGCACTGGTAAATGGATTTAAGTTCTTCAGAGGGAAGATATTCCACAAGAGTCAAACACTCAAAAAAATAAAAGCAGGAACAGGCAGCTTTACATTACAAGGCTTAAAATGGATCATCAGATGACCCTTTTCACCTTCCTTGTGACTTTTTTTTTTTTTTCCAAAAGCCTGTGTATGTAATCATCTCATAACTTTAAAAAGTAGTGTTCCTTCTTTACTGATGATAAATTTGGGATGCATCCTTCTCTAATGCAAGGGATTAATGAAATATCATTCAGCGACACGAGATGAGATCTTGAGGAACTGGGTGATAGAATGTAATGGCATGGGCAATCACTTAGGGGCTAATAAAAATTTATGTTAAGATGGAAACCCATCAGTTGTAAGTGACAGAGAAGGAGAAAGACAAGACTGGCCTATTAGTCAAACACAATGTCAATGAATCTCTGAAGTGATATAGCCAGGAAAAAAAAAAAAAGTGCAAAGATGTTTCCGAGAGAATATTTTCAGGAAAGAGTAGGGGAAAAGGAAATATTGGTCTACATGACTCCCTTTTAGGAGGCTTTTTCCCATTCTGTCACTTCGGATGGCAAAAGTTGAACTTATGCTGGAGAAGAGACAGGCTACTGGGGTGATCAGGAAATTAAGGAGCTTATCTCACAGTAAGAGAGTAGGAAGAGTTGGGCTCATTCAGTCTGGGAAAGTAAAATTTCAGACCATTTTTTGTCTATAAAGATACAGGACTCAGTATGAAGAGGAAGATGAGCAAAGGGACAGAGCTGGCACGAGGAGAAAAGGATGCTAACTAGATGTTAATGTATTTTTTTAGCCGAGGTTTCCCAGCTGTCCTGGAGAGAGGGTCCAGAAGATTTGTCCTGTAGAAGTGGGGCAGTAGAGACAGTATTGGGACTGGCGTTATTTAACATCTTTGTCAGCGACATGGACAGTGGAATTGAGTGCACCCTCAGCAAGTTTGCTATCGACACCAAGCTGTGTGGTGTGGTCAACATGCTGGAGGGAAGGGCTGCCATCCAGAGGGACCTGGACAAGCTTGAAAGGTGGGCTTGTGTGAACCTCATGAAGTTCAACAAGGCCAAGTGCAAGGTCCTGCACCTGGGCTGGGGCAATCCCAAGCACAAATATAGGCTGGGTGGAGAATGGACTGAGAACAGCCCTGCAGAGAATGACTTGGGGTTATTGTTTGATGAGAACTTCAATGTGAGCCAGCAATGTGCACTTGCAGCCCAGAAAGCCAACCGTATCCTGGGTTGCATCAAAGAAGTATAGCTAGCAGGTTGAGGGAGGTGATTCTCCCCCCCTACTCTGCTGTCTTGAGACCCTACTTGGAATACTGTGTTCAGCTCCAGTGTCCCAGCACAAGAAGGACACGGACCTGTTGGAACAAGTCCAGAGCAGGGTCACGAGGATGGTCAAGGGCTGGAGCACCTCTCGTAAGAAGACAGGCTGAGGGAGTTGGGGTTGTTCAGCCTGGAGAACAGAAGGCTGCGGGGAGACCTTACAGCGGCCTTCTAGTACCTAAAGGGGGCCTACAGGAAAGAAGGGGAGGGACTCTTTTTTGGGAAGAGTAGGGATAGGGTAAGGAGTGATGGTTTTAAACTGAAAGAGGGCAGAATACATACGAGGAAAAAGTTTACTCTTTACTCAGAGGGTGGTGAGGCACTGGCACAGGTAGCCCAGAGAAGCTGTGGATGCCCCGTCCCTGGAGGTGCTCAAGGCCAGGCTGGATGGGGCTTTGGGCAACCTGGTCTGGTAGGAGGTGTCCCTGACCATGTCAGGGGGGTTGGCACTGGATGGGCTTTAAGGTCCCTTCCAACCCAAACCATTCAGTCATTCTATGATTTTATGATTCTACGATTGATATGAAATATTCTAAGTGCACATGTATATGCACATGCAAACCAGCCTCCATTTTCTTGGCAAGTGTGTGTTGTATCTTTTGTTCCACCATGCTGGAGGAGCTGCTTTTTCATTGCTCTTTGACCTTATCCATTTTAAACAACAGAGGACCAACCTCCCTACATGGTTCCCTGCATGTGCTGGGACCAGTGAGCATCCCAAGGAGCCAAATGACTGTGATGTTGCCCCATACTTTGCTCCTCTGTTGTATTTAACCACACACTTGCATGCTAAGCAGAGATCTACCTCTTGTTTACATGCACCTATGGCGCCGGTTACAACTTGAGCCCTATCTGTAAGGGGCCCTCCAGGCACTGTTGCAGCATGAATAATTTATGCTATTTCCAAAGGACAGAGCCGTTTCCCTCTTCAAAGGTTGTAAAGGTGAAGCAGTATGCTTCACAGCGAGGGCAAAGCATGGTTTCTACCCCACTGGCCATTTGAGGAGGTGGCAACTGTTTTGCAGAAGGAGAATGACAATTTAATACAGTAGGAGGAGAGATTAGTATTGAAATGTTTGTCTGAGACGCTGGAGAGCAGCCTAGAAGAGAGGGATCTGGGGGTCGTGGTAGACAGCAAGTTGAATATGAGCCAGCAGTGTGCCCTGGCGGCCAGGAGGGCCAACCGTGTCCTGGGGTGCATCAAGCACGGCATCGCTAGTAGGTCAAGGGAGGTGATTGTCCCGCTCTACTCTGCGCTGGTGCGGCCTCACCTCGAGTACTGTGTGCAGTTCTGGGCACCACAGTATAAAAAGGACATGAAACTGTTGGAGAGTGTACAGAGGAGGGCTACGAAGATGGTGAAAGGCCTGGAGGGGAAGACGTATGAGGAGCGGCTGAGGTCACTGGGCCTGTTCAGCCTGGAGAAGAGGAGGCTGAGGGGAGACCTCATCACAGTCTACAACTTCCTCGTAAGGGGGTGTCGAGAGGCAGGAGACCTTTTCTCCATTAACACCAGTGACAGGACCCGCGGGAACGGGGTTAAGCTGAGGCAGGGGAAATTTAGGCTTGACATCAGGAGGGGGTTCTTCACAGAGAGGGTGGTTGCACACTGGAACAGGCTCCCCAGGGAAGTGGTCACTGCACCGAGCCTGTCTGAATTTAAGAAGAGATTGGACTGTGCACTTAGTCACATGGTCTGAACTTTTGGGTAGACCTGTGCGGTATCAAGAGTTGGACTTGATGATCCTTAAGGGTCCCTTCCAACTCAGGATATTCTATGATTCTATGATTCTATGATTCTATGAAATAATAAAAACCCTTAGAAAACACACACACACAAAAAGAACAATTAAAAAAAAAAGAAAAAAAACCACAAACATTCAATTGCCTTGCAATACATAATCATGTAATGAGAGCTGCAATGCTGTGGAAAGTATTACCTAAGAGCAGATTATTGATATTTGTAAAGGAAATTTTATTTTTTATTTAATTGTGGAGGTTAATTTTCTCCTTTTCACTTCACGAAGTTTCTCTGGTCATTAGCAGATAGCTCTAAAGATAGTTTCCAAATGTGTTTTGTACAGGGGAAGTTTGTGTTTTATGTCTGCCAAGGTTCCCATGTGTCTGGTTTGGGATACCCTCTCTAACATTTCAAGGGATTTGAGTTCCTGTGAGGAAGAGCTGATGAACAGCCTTAGAAGTATGGCCTGGTTATGGCTTAACTGAACCCAAAGGTGAAGTATCAGAAATTGCTAGCTAATTAAAAAAAAATATATAGACTTTGATTTGTCATGTTACAAATGGGACATGCTATATTTTCTAAGTAATTACTGCTGCTGCATGTGGTCATCTAAACCACCTAGAGTTTTAGGATGCCTCTTTTCTGTCCCTTTGCACGTCTGACTAAAATATATAATGCTGTGCTGTTGTGTGTGACAACTTTCTGCTAAGAGGAGGAATGGGCAGCTGACATGAATTATGATGCACTACAGATCTGCAGTTTCTGTCTTTTATGAATATCTGCATAGCCATGAGCATCAAAGCCTTTGCTTCAATTTCCTTATGTGTAAAAGTGGGATTCATGAATTCTCTGCTTCCCACAGTATTTGTGAGGCTTACTTCGTTATTGTTTGCAAAGCTTTCTGAATGTATAAAGCTCTATGCAAATATCAAGTTGCTCGCTTACATATATCCAGTAACGTAGGAGCACTTTAGATAGATAAGGTTTAATTAGAGATGTGGAAATAGTGCAGCAACAGTAGGATTTTATATGTCTAGTGTAGCACTGTCTGTGCTACACAAAAGTGATGAGGCCAGAAATTACCATTGGAATTATCTAGAATGGCTGCCGAACTCAAGCTGTAGGACTGTGCTGTTTTTTTGTTTGTTTGTTTTTTCCCTGTTTAAACTACTTCAGTGTTTTGAAACTTGTTTGTTTGTTTGTTTACATTTGGAGGGAAAAAATCTCTATATAGGAACAGAACAGCAGATTTTAAGCTCTCTGGTAATTGATTTGCTTATCTCAGCTATCTCTTGCTAATGCCAGAGTTAATGAACTACAAGTTTGAAACCATTTTACTCAAATATAGAGTTTAGAAGAACATTTTGGCTTCATTTCAAAAGTAAACTTCTGCAATTAAAGCCAGTGAGCACTTTTTACATCATCAAGATTCACCCCTGTATTTCTAACAGAAAGCTTTGGAAAGAAGGAGCCAAGCTTTCCAATGCCTGCTTGCATGTCCTGCAATGATTCAAATTATGCTTAGAGCAAGACCTTTTTTTCTCAGAGTTTATGTATTTAATACGGATTTGACTTTTTCAGTCATGCTTCCTGTATTTTATTATTTGGACTGTATTTATCCTACTTGAGAGCAGACTCACATAAGGATATTAAGAGGTGCTGTAGATCTTGCATTGCTATAAATCATAGGGTCAAATTCTTGCCCCAAAGAAATCAATGACAAAACCTTCTATAGACTGGAAAGAAATTACAGTTTCACCCATTATGTTAGCATGAAAGTGGTGTTTTAAAGCAATGCTAAAATAAACTGTGGAAGCTTTTGCCTGGTACGTTTGACTATTTGTTTGGATTCACGGTCCATTATTCAGTTCTAATGATCAGTATTTATTTGTTCAGTCCAATAGTCTAAATTTTTTTTGGCACATCCTTATTTTCTTAGTGCCCTAAGCCTGAAAAGAGGTATGTGTGTGGTCTTTATTGCCTACACACAGTTGTGTGGTCTTTCACACTTATACCAATGTATGTGTTTACTGGATTAGGCCTATCATATATATTAGAATTTAGCTAAGGAGCTTACAGATGGCTAGGTAAAACCTTACCGATCCATAGATTGTTTGGTTTTCCATGTTATTTTTGAACTAACCCGCTAGTTGTGAGATTCACAATAACATCTGGGTTTTTGCATTTTTTGAAAACGATACACCTTAATAAGAATTATCAGCAGGAATAATAGCAGTATGACAGCTGTGGTTCCAGTTCTTCTACTGTGAAAGGCTAGCTTTAGTGGTATCAGAATCCTGTGCCCCAGAACTGAAATGCCAACCATTCAAGACGAGAGCAGTTGTAGTATTTTGGGCTTAATTACAGCTTTCCTCTGAGCTCCTGGAAAGAAGCCATGGGGGAGAGCACGACTTTAAGAACCTGCTGTTTTACCACTTAGCAAAGCGCCAGGTGGTCTTGATAGCCCAACAGGTCATCCTTTAGCCTCCATATGATGACGTAATGGACAGTCATAGTTTTGCTTGAATATAACACTGTTATTTAAGCCCTCTTTCCCCATATAAAGATGTTTATATGCTGCCTTAAAACTATAATAGGAATCTAAGAAAGTGAAAGCCCTTTCTTGGCCTCTTTTGACATAGTCATCTGGTTTTTACTCCATTGTTCTTCCTGTGGTGGGGTGGCTTTTATTTTATTCCTTGAGATATTTTTTGTGTGACAGCCATAGAAAAGGAGTAATTAAATCAAATGGAGCAAACCCAGGCAGCTCGCTGCTGGCATTATCCCTTCCCTCAGCTCTGCTCATTGGGTCAGCGCTGCCAGTTCCCAAGCCAATCAGGAGCAAAAACTCTGTGTTGGAGATGCAGGCTTGTTTTGCTTTGTTTTGTGTACGTGGATAATTCCCTGCAATAAATCTTCCCGCACACCATCCCTTTCACTCTCTGATGTTAACAAGACTGGAATCTGTGCGTATACATACACACATTGTCTGTCTCGAGCTGGCAACGTCTTGATAAGAGGTTCATTATAATCCACCACTGTCAGACGCAGTTCTGAAATGATTTGCAAGGGGAAACATCATGTATATACTGAGGCTGGCTTTTTTTTTTTTTTTTTAATTAAATAGAAAAAGTGTCAGGAAACTTTCTTCAAAGGTGCCAGGCAGCTGTTCCTTCTGAGGCATGTTGTTCTTTTCTTAGGCAGTGGATCTTTGATAACTGCCTCTCAGCACCCTCAGAAGTGTTTTCCAGGTTACGGGGATGAGAGGGAGGAGATGGCAGTTGTGATGCCACTGGCTGATAAAGCCAGAATGCAGAGTAAGGCTTCAGATCAATAGGAATGCAGACGGCTGTAACACCAGACTGCCTGGTGTCAGCTTTAATTTTGCTTCCTGCACTGGCTGCACCTAACTTCAGCCCTTGGAGTCGGAGGGAACCTCCCCCTGTTCCTGAGATGCTCGTCTCACAGGAGCAGTCCATCACACAAAACGCTCTTAAGCACCGGAAAAACAGGGAGGCAGGAGAGCATCACAGCTAACCACCGAATGCTGGCACTTCTTTCTTCCCTCTGTCCCTTACCCCGTGTCTCCCAGTGGCATTGCTGTGTGCTTCTACCATCCTGCCTGCCATTGATCCTCTTTCTCCAGCGTGCTAAGGCCTCCCCAGGTGTACCCACCCCTGGCGCAGCACTCCTGGGTATCACCCACCTAAGGGTTTAGCCCTCGTTCTCCTGACTTTATGTTCAAAATAAAATTTTAAACCAGTGGGCCTGCTGTAACTTTAAAGGAGAGACAAGCAGGTTTCATTTTTAATTGGATTTACATGGGTTAATGGCAGGGTGCACTAGCTGGTGGCACAGGGTGGTGTGGGGTGACCTGGATGGGGCAGCTGGTGGCACAGCAGGGCAAGGCAGGCTGCCTGCAGCACACAGATGTCCTGTTCTGGTGCTGTCTGCAAGGTCTAAAACTTCCCCTCATGTGCCCACAAGTTTTATGGTAAATTACTGTAACGCAGGTGTGGCACAGACAATCCTGACTTCCTCTGTGGTTGCAATGACAAGTAAAGGCGGGGAGGAAGTGGCTTGTAGTCCTTATTTTTTATGCAAGACCTAAAGAGTGGCTTTGTTTCTGTTCTCTCTTAAACTGCTGGCTTTTCAAATCAGGAGTGTCATCTAGGATTTTCCATGGGTTGTAAAGCAGCTAAATATTGAAATGCATTTACAGAAAGGGGGATGAAAATAAACAGAAGGAGGAAGTCTTTCTCTGAAGGCACAAATTTTCATTTTCAAAACATTTATTTAACCAGCTTTGTTTATTGAGCATCAAGGGACACCTGCAATGCAAACATTCAAGACCCGAATTTATAACATAAAAATTAATACTGGAAAATAACACCAAAACCAAACAACAAAACACAACAGAATAGAAGGACCTCCACACTCTCAAGATTTTCCTTTTTCCATGCTGAAGGTAAATATAACTTATAGCCCTGCATCTCGTTTTTTCAAATTCCGAGTGGGTGCAGGTGTGTTTTTGTAAATCAGTTTGAATTTTGCATCTCGTGACCCTGCCTGTAATCAGTTCAACAAAAATCTGGCATTCAGGTAACATTCTCCCACAAAGTTTTGGAGTTCTGAATTTCAGTGCAAAACTTGCAGTGTTAGTAAATCTGCTTTTCTTATTGCTGTTGTACTGGACTCCTGGAAATCTTGTGATTTCATATACGTGTGTAAAAACACACACACATATATATACATATTTATACACAAACGTGTATACATATATATACTGTGTTCTCCAGCAAGTAAATGTTAATTTTAAAATTAGTGCAAATACATATCCTGTTCTATTTTGGACTCATGAACTACAAGAAAGATGGTTAAAAAGCTGAGTTAGCTAATATGACTAAAGCATTCCCTAGTCACCAAATTAAAACACAGTATGATAGGTCAGCTAACCTGTGAGGATTGTTGTGACTGAAGGTAGTTGACCATAAGATAAACTGACCTCGTGGCTGTATGTTCTTGTAGGCATCTCAAAAGGTGTTTTTTTTTTTCCTTCTCCAAGCTCATGAAGTCCACAAGAAGAAAAGAAAAAGCAAAAACAAAAGAAAAAGAAAAAGTAAAATTCTCTCATTTCCCTGAAAGACCTTTTAAATGTAAAGTGTCGTTGCGGGTATTTATGTGTCAATATTGTTAACCATTTAGTTGTTGATCATTTTACTAGGAAATTAAAGAAAAATGCACCTTTTTATTTTAGCTAGTCTTCCCTGTGATTGCTTACCTTTCCTGTCTTGAGCTACAGAATTTGAACAGACAGAGTAATTCTTGCCAAGATTTTCTGACCTAGTAAATTGAAGTTTTTGCTATTGCTAATTAAAAAGATTATGGAATAGTTTTCTCTGCTATGACTACAAATTGTTGCTGCAGCACAGACTTTTGATTTTTGTGGGCACTCTATAAAATTTGGTCTAGCAGGAGCAAGGGCAATTTGATTTAATAAGCTAATAAATATTTTTGAAATATGCTTCCTGCAGGTTATAAAAACAGAAGGGTAGAGCTGTAACATAGGAAAGGGGAAAATTGCACATATTAAAAAAATACTGATTTGGGAAAGGAGTCCCTACTGACATGACCAGAATTCACTAAGAGTTTCTGTAAGCTAAAAAAAACATTTACCTTTTATCTGGTGGCAAGGTGCCTTCTGCAGCAAGGTCCAGGGACTCGTGTATCCTCTACTACAGCAGACAATACGTTGTGTGGCTTCTTTTATTGGGTGAGCAGAGAAAGGAGATAAACAAACATTATGGCTTTCTTTGGTCTCTAATTTGACATTAATTTTATGCTTCCTCTAAATTGATTATTTCCAATGGGCTGCTGAGTAGATATAGAAATAAATTAAAATGCATCAAGGAGGGATGCCAAAGTCAGAAGAGGAAGTTAGAAATTTTGGTGGTTGAAGATGTCTCGGCTCTCTTCTAGGATCAAAGTCAAAAGGAGAGACATGCAACCTTGAATTCCCAAGCCACAGAAGCTGGATTTTTTTTTTTTTAAAAATATCAGGCACTAACATCAGTAACAATGTTGATGTTTAAATCAGAGTAATTAGGTTCTTGAAGTTAATAACCCATCTGTGCGAATACATGGGATATACTTACCTCTGGCACTGGAGTTTCATACATAGTGCAGGCTTACACTCTTCTCACATTTGGAGGCCTCTTTTGGACACATGGAGTCAGTTCTTTCATTTTGCCTAATAAAACCCGAGGAGCGAATAAAGGGTTTGGCTGCCTGGTTGGGATCCAAAGCAAATTCTCTAGTAATGAAATGACAAATTCTCTGGTAATGAAATACCTTGAAATGCCTATAGCAGGGGGGTTATTTTGAGCAAACCTATACAAAATAACAATAATGCTCCTTATTGGCTCCATCTGACTGTGATCTGTCAGTCAGAAGGAACTGACACACTTCATTATTGCTAGAGCAGGGCAGAGCAGGCAAGGGCAGGGAATGGAAAGAAAGGAAAGAAAGCTCTTTGACTCCTAGTAACAGCTTATCATAATTTTTCATTTCAACATTTTAAAAATGAAATGTTTCTTCCTTATATATTCTGAAACAGAAGAGTTTGTTTTCCCTTTTGATGTCATTATTTTTGTTTTTAAATAGTCTTTGCTTTCAAGAAGTCAAGCTAAAAAGTATACCAAAGATTTTTATTTTTTTAATGTTTGATTGAAATGATTGCAGTCAAACCAAATTCTTTTTTCCATTTTTTAGAGAGAAAAGTCCAACTGTAACAGTTTCTCTACTGCCTTTCCAGTGTCCTCACCAAGTTTAAAAATCTCTTCTTTACAGAGCTCTGTCAGTACCTTTCTCATTATCCTGTGGGGCAAAACAGATATCAGATCCAAACATACACCACATCTAGTTTTAGAACTGATCTGGTCTTCCTATAGCCTAGATCAAAGTGTTAAGAAAGCCACCCAAGATGTTGGCATATTTAAATTTTTTATCTGAATTTTGGACCAGGACTTTCTTTTAAACTAGTGAGGGTAATTTCAGTGCAGTGTTTTCATTCTGCTGTAGATGGTTCACACTAACTCAGAAATATCACGTCACCTTGAGATGACTTCAACTTGTATGTAAAAAACATCTGGAAATGTTGGCGTTAATCAGATTTTTGAATGAAATTTGGAAATCTGTTTGTTTTGAGGAACAGTCTTTGACTAGTTTATTAGCAGAAAGGTTTTGCATACATACCTGTGTTAGAACTCCCTTTCAAAAGAAATGCAGCTATTGCAAGCTGGATCAAGTTTGGAAGATTGCACCTCAGGGGAGATAGTAATAATAAGAAATACTTTTCAATATTTGCCGTATCTGGAAAATTGCTAGATTAATGGGCACAACTGCAGAAAGCCAGCATTAAAACTTTTTTTTTTTTTTTTTTTAAAGTTAATACTGGAAACAGGGCTGAAATGCAACTTCTATTAGAATGCACATTTGACATTATTTTAAGCATTGTTTTACCTCATGAAGAACATGCCATTATGTGAAATGCTCCTCTATTAAAAAAATAGTCTGTTTTTCTTATCTCATTTGTTGGAAAGGCAGTTTCATACAGAATTAATATTTTTATTTGCTCTGTGTGCAGCCACATTTTTTTGGTAAAACTCAGTGTCTGTGTGATGACAGAATTTATTTCATTCTTTATTACTGCCACACATTGAAGTATTTTATTTTAATTCAGTAGACTATTTTTGTTTCCATGAATTACCCAGTCTGTTTCTCACATAAATGATGGGATGGATGTTAAGGAAAATATAAAGGGAAGGAAAGATATATTTGAGATTACCTTTAGAGTAATACAAGTTATTACCTGACAGTCTGAGAAAAGTTTACAGAAATATCTGATAAATATGTTTGGAACAAGCCTGAACTGGAAGTAGTGGGGCAGACAGCAGAGTTGCACATCTTGCTTTTGATTTTACCCATTTCTTCAAAATGCAGATGTATCACTCAGGGCAGAAATCCATCATTTCCCAGTCACTATCTTAGTTTATTTTGTGTTCAGAAGACAAAAGGCACTGTTTCATCTTTTCTGTGTAATGTTTAGTGTGCTGGATCACAGCTTGTCAATGTATCGTTGGACTTGCTCCATATTTTGGCAGTGAGTGGATAAATCTATTGCCTTTCTTCATGCATAGCTTTCTTTGAGAAGATCCCAGTTATGTGGGAAGGACAGTTTGTATATTCAAGGTTTAGAGGATAGTTTGTTGCCGTTTTCCCACCGAGTCTCTGGTAGAGGTGGATGTTTTAGCTGGAGTGCTCTGAACCAGTGCTTCAGTGCCACAGGCTATGTCCCTTTACCACCAATTCTGAGTGAATCACAATGAAAATCAAAATTAGCATCCCACCTGCAAAATTAAAGAAAGTGTTGATAGGGTCAGAAAATAACAACAGATCTGAGGTAGGCAAAACAAGGTGCTTTTTATCAGCTTGCACCATCCTCTCCTGAATCCTGGTGCCTTGTGATTCCCTAGCAATGCTAGGTGCTGGAACTGAGGCAGGCTCTGGGGGTTAGTTTGCCTGTTATGAGCAAAAGAGAAATCCTCTAAAGCATCTCCAGCGTTTGCTGCTCCTGGTGAAAGGTTTAAAATCCAGGTCACTCTTGTTTTCTGTAACCCTCAAATCAAGTCCCAAACAAGTCTTCTGATCTCTAGTACAAATAGAATTGAAATGGAAGATTTTACTGTGACAAAGATCACATCTTCCCTTGTAAATCTTGGCTGCAGATGGTGGTTTTGTTCTTTCCAAAAACCAGTTCTAGATAAAGACATATTACCTGTTGCTTCTTTCCTTAAACGTTAGCATTTGCTTTTTTTTTTTTGTAAGGAAAAAGGAGGAACAGCTTTCCTTTCATTAGAGAATAAAGTTAAATCACTTGGAAGCCTTATGAATGTTATGGCAAATTCACCAGAAATACCTTTAAAACCCAGGTTTTCCTTTCTGCTGAGGAGTAGCTGTCGTCTGAAAGGTTCAGTCAAGGCGGGCACAAGAACTGCATTGTGAACTAGAGGAGGTAATTTTACCATCTAGGTAAAAGTAACACTTTTTAGGATGACAGGCACACCTGGTGGTACCTGGACCAAACTGCATGAACAACCAGCTAAATTAACTGTAAGAATTTGGTGTTTATACATATGGATGAAAATCATACATTCTTCATTTGTTAAAGGGACATTGCCAAGACTGGTAGGCCTAAAATTAGCTCTCCAGCTGTGTTTTGCTTTGCAGGCACGTGCATGTCTGTTCCATTCCTGGAAGCAGCTGGGTGTTGAAATCCACAAGAAACCTGTTCTGTGTGAAATGCAAGAAGAATACATGATTTTTCAAGATTCCCCTCCCTCTTTTCTTTTTGCTTTCTTCTTCTTTTTTATTTTTTTCCTTGCTTCTTCCATCTCTTCATGATGACCATCTTTTCTGTCTGAAGACCAGACCTGTCTTCAAAGTCTCTTAATGCTACATTTGCCTAGGGGCAGAGCACCCGAATGCTGAGGTCCAGTTTTTAGCCATCAGTCCAACATTCCAGCTACAGAACAGAAACTGCACAGCCTCCTCAGAACGTGCTCAGTGTTAATCTCAAGCTTGGATCCATGCATCTTCTTGATATGACAAGGTCATACCAACATCTTCCAACTTAACACCCAGACTGATGCTGAGATGGGAACATGCGACTAGGAGAGAGATGGACAATGATTTTATGGTTACAGAGGAACTTACCAGAGAGGTAATTTTGTCTGTCCTAGAGCCTGTTCTCAGAGAAGACACAAATAGTTTTCTCAGACTCAGGAGAGCTGATTTTTAATGGTAATTTTAGAGAGCTGCATGTTAATTGGGCTTCAGGATTTTGACTCCTTAGTGCTTGAGCTGTTATGCTTTTACTAATATTCAGCAATGCGCAAATCACTTTTCAGTGCAGAAATATGATTTGGAGATACCCTATGCAGTGCACTGGCAGTGTCCACATCTTCTGTGTGTGCACAGCAGACGAACTTCTTTACACATGTGCATTAGTGAGGCTGAGTGAAGGTGGAGGACAGCATCTGAGGTGGATGGGTCAGACCTGTAATCCCACTGTGGCCTTGCTGGTGTGTCTTCAACTCTTATTTGCATGTTCAGAAGGCGATTTTAAGTGAGTAAGAGCCTCAAGGTGTTACACAAGATGCAGAGGCTCTCCGTGGATCTAGTATGAAGAATTTCTCGTCTCTCTTCATTTCCCTCTAATGAAAATATCTGTAAAGTATTTAAGGCATAGAAGGAAAAGTATTTTTCTTCTAACAGTGGAAGTTATTCAGACTTTGTTCATAACAGAGATAGATCAAGCATGACTAGACTGGACTTTGTAAAAATAAGCATGATACAGAGTTTTACTGCTAACAGACTTGCAAAAACGAGACAGCTCAAGGTGGGTTTTCAGTAGACCTTTTTGCCTTTTGTGCAGCCAAACGGGAGACAAATTGATAAAGAAAATTAAAAAAAAAATCTCACAACAAAGTCTCACAGTAATTGAATCACTGTGGAGCCAACTACAAAGTTCAGCTACAGCTTCGTGGAAGAGAATAAACATTGCACACCTGTAGAAGTGCATGGGAAGACTTTCTTTTTTTTTAATTCATGTTACTACTGAGTTCACTAAAAGCTTATCATTTGTTTGCTTAGCTGCTGGTTCAATTTAGGATAATATTTAACTCTCATAGAACCTGACCATCGATTGAACTTTAACTTGAAAATCGGTAACCCCTATTGTTTCCAAGGGGAAATGGAGAAGGATGGCAATCATACATTTCTATTCAAGTGCATTACTGGTAAATGGTTTTTATGAAAGGCTTGATAAAGTATCTGCTATTAACGTTGTCAAGAAGGAGAAAGTGAAGTCAGAGAAAAGGTAAAATATCCTGCCCATATCTACAGGGAGTGCCTGTTCTTCTGCAAGACTGTAGGGCGCCTACTGCCAGATCAAAAACATAGGAACCCTGTGATGAAAATTGCTGGCCCATGGTTCGTGTATGTTACTGATTTAAATGTTTTGAAAGGATCCTGAAGAGGTAATTTTCATCTGGACTCTGTAACCTCTGCTGCCTTGTCTCTGCTAGTCCTTCACTGTGGACCTCCCACAGTCAGCCCAGTGGATATCTCACCTGTCCATTCATACCTTGCTTTTTTTCCTGCAGATTCAAAGAACTATCTGCTCCAGGATGCCCCACACATGCCATCTCCTTTTTATGTATAAGCTCAATACCCTATGGCATTATCTTTTTCAATAAAGTGCAAATTATTTGAGCATCCTAGCTCAGACTTTGCCTTACATATTTAGAAATTTTAACAGCCTATTGTTGACTCTGAGCCAGGCAAGCTCTAAGTCAGAGAACATGTGAGAAGTGACTGGTTTCTCCATGTCCTGTCTACCACAACCCAAACAGTTGGACTTGATTATCTTAGAGGTCTTTTCCAACCTAAATGATTCTACGAGTCTATGATTATACAGTTCTATGATTCTATGATTCAAAGCGGCCTGTGTAAAAATATAAGACCACAGAAAAAGGCTTTTATTCAGCAGGTCCCGAATGACGGTGGATTGATGTGATCTATCATCTTATTTCTGTGCAAAAGCCTTAGCCCAGACACCAGTGGGATTTGTAGCCATTCAGAGCCTAGACTAAGTGCCTAAGTGCAGTGTGAAAAGGAACTGGAGAGCAGTGGTGGTGTGTCTGAAAAGGCTGTGTTCTGCTGGGAGCTCTTCCACACCCCAGGGCAGCAGGCAGGTGTATTTTGGAGGGACACCTGGCAGCCAAAAGTCCCCTTTGCTCAGAGATGTTTTGCCACTTCTAGCAAGGACGAGTGGTCTGAGGATGAGAGTGGGGTCTTCTTGTGGGAGGCATCACATGAAGGGATGAAGGCAGTGGGCAGGGGCAAACTGACACCAGGTGAGCAACCAGCTCTTGAGTACCTTCACTGCTTTCTCTATCTCCTTCCTTGGGTTTTTATCTTCTTGTGGTATGCTGTCAAGTTCTGCTCACATTCTCAAGAAGCAGATCTAGACTGCTGACTAGGAAGCATCCCAGACTAGCCTTTCTTGGGGACCAAAGTCTCCTTGCAGTGCTGAACCTTGTCTACTCTCACCAACCCAGAGGGCTCTGTCGGGCTCTGTAGGCTGAGAGCCACATTTCATAAACAACAGTATGGCTGCAATTTCAAGGAAAAAAAAAAAAAGCTTTGCTTTGCCATAGCAAAGCATAAGAATAGTTCTTTCTTATTCTAATTTTGCACAGTAGCTTAGAGCTCACAGGTGTTCCCTTATTCTTTCAACTCTCATCAGTTGAACCTTGAGTAGTGCCATCATAGAGCTACTGAGCTGAAGCTGAGGGTAATGAATTGTCATCCCCAGGTATTGATGGGGAATCTCTGATCACCTGTCAGATTCTGTTGCACTTGTTCAAGACCCCATTGTGTGCAAAGGCATTGTGCAGTAGTTGGGCAAGGGTATGTGGGCTTGGACCTCCTATTTTTGGGCTTGGAAATGTTTTTGCAGACATGGCGTGGTGCAGACCGGTGTCCTAGTGACAGATGGGAGGGTTGCCTGGGGAAAAGTCAGAGCAGTAGGCAGCAGGATTATCAACCCTGGCTAATCCTCCTCTCTTCTCTACCCGTAAGCAGCCTTTCCCCACTCAGGCCAGAGCTAATGGCAAATAAAAAGATACTGATCTGGGGAACACCCTGTCCCAGGAGCCTGCACATCAAACCTACCATCAGTTTGTTCTGGACCGGGTCAGAGGAGACGGGCCTGTGGTGTGGGAAAAGGAAGTTGCTTGTCTGTCTGGAGGAAAAACGGTTACCCATTTTGGGTATTCCTCCTGAAGGTGCAAACGGTTAAGGCCTCACTCCACAGAGGGGTGGCCTGCAGGAGAGAGAATCTCTGACTAATCTATAGCAGACAAAGCATGGAAACTAGAAAAGGCTGAGGCAATGAAGAGAGCTTTGGGTCTGTGATCTTGCTCCATCCTGGGTTGGGGATCGTCTGGGGCCACCACAGAACATAGTCAGGAGGTATTTGTTGAACTGGGAGGTCACCTTCACTGATGCACCAACACCCAGGGGGACCAGGAGGAGGGATAGGAGCCAAGTGCAGCTGGTAACAGACTAGCACTCCTTCAAGGAGACACACTTCACCTTGGCATTTACAGCAACAAATCATTCTTTCTACCCATCTCCACTCCTTTTTGAATTTTGAAGCGGTACATGTTGTCATGTTGCTGTATTTTAATCATTCTGCCCTCCCTGGTGGGGGTGAGGATGACGTTGACTGTGTCTCCATCTGTATTCAGCAGGTGAGCAGCCATTATGATTTCTTGGGCTTCAAGGCAGCGCTTCAGGCACTGGCAGTCCCTGGGCTGCCAGAGGCTCTTGGCCCTGTCTGCAAGAGAGGCAAAGCTGAGGAAAATAAGAGATCAGGGGCAGGAAATGCAAAGATGTTTTACTGCTTTTAATCCAACACATGTACAATTTCACAGCACAGCAAGCAGCAATCAAGGCTTTTGCATAAAATTGTCTCCCAGGGATGTCCCATGTGGCCAGGTCCTCTCAGTCCTCACAGGCAAATGAATAAACAGAAGCTACCACAAGTGGTAGCTGTCATTTCACCTGGGTCCCTGCCCCAGCCCCGTGCCATCTGCTTCCTCTGGCCTTGCAAATAGTGTGCAGGGCTTGGCCAGGCCAGCCAGGTCCTTGCCATGGAAAGGAGCTGGATGCCCACCTGCAAGTGAGGGCCTGCAGTTGCCACCATGCCAGTAGCCTAAGCGCACACTCCGCGGCTGCATGGCAGCTGCTCGGGCGGTGAGTGAAGCAGATGGTTGGCATTGGTGGTGAATGGCTTTGGGAGATAACATCGGCATATGCCGCTCACTGAATAACAGCAGAGGAAAGATAATTCTGCTAGCTTGGATGGGGCCAGCCCCAGAGGGTCCCAGCTCACCTGGGCAACATCTCTCAGGCCTGAGGGTTCCACATTGTGCCGGCATTGTGAAGTTATCCTCTAAGAGGCCCTGGAGAAGCAAGGCTTCCTGCTGGCTAGGCACCACTCCTTGCTGGGGGAGGCGAAGGTGGGGAAATGTTTTCCATCCGTCGTCGTTACGCGCTGGGGGAACCCCATGGAAACAAAGCCTGCTCTGACCTCCTGCATCCCACCAGGGAGGAACCGCATACGCCAAAATCCTCCTGAGCTATCCCCTGTGAGGCTGACTTCCTAATCCCAAATTCATTATTTGCAACTCAGGGGCGGGAGTGCACAGCCGCCAGCTCCCAGATGACCAGTTCAGCCCGCTCAGGGCTCCCTGACCCTCCTCCTTCGGTGGGTTGTGTCTTCCGCCCCACGTAAGGAGCGAGCTCACCACGGCCCGGGCTGAGTGTGGCTTTCTCCCTCCCCTGGCAGCCCTCCCGGATTACAGCGTGACCTCAGCTATGAGTCACTTCTTTTCTCACAAGCCCAGACGCTGCACTGAGCAGGCGGCTGCTCATCCACACCAGCGCTGAGAATTTACTGTGGTGAAGCAGGTCTGGCCTGCGGTGACTCCTTCTCCGCACGTAACCTCTCTGGCTCTCGCTGGTCCTCCTTCCTAGAGCATCCTGGGGCAATGGCTTCTCTGGCAGTGCTGCTGGGGAGGAGAAAGGAGAAATGCTGCGGGGCTCTGGCAGTGCCAAAAAGAGAAGCATCAGCCAGGTGCTGGCCTTGCAGTGGGGCTTTCCATGGACTAGTTTCTGGGTGCAGTGACTGCTTGTTTGCCCATGCCCTGCTGGCTATAAGCAACTCTTTATAGTGGTCGGCAATGCTGTTGGTGTGGGCAGCGATGAGGAGGATCTGTGCAGCTCAGGGTTGCTGCCCCAGTGATGCTGGCAGAGCCTGGTGGGGAGCAGCCAGGCTGTGGAGCAGGTCACCAGCTTCTTCCCTGTGGACACATGCACACTCCAAGCCTGCCAGTTCTGGGCTGCAAGCTGAACAACCCCATTTTGAAGGCAGCACCGCTGTGTGTGGCGTGTGGCTGGGGCTGTGTCAGGTGCAGGCAGTACCTCCATGGCACTGCACAGCCCCAGGGATGGAGACCCAGCTCCTGCTGCTGCTGCCTCTGCCAGTCGGGCTGCCCAGACCATCAGCACTGTCACGACGTGCGGTCACGAGAGCCACCTCCTCATCGGAGGATGCCATTTTCGGGGAAAGGCAACTTCAAAACTGCTTGTTTCCAAACTGGCGTGCTCCTAGTGCTTTCAAAGTAGGCAGAACTAGCCTGAAACTCTGTGTTTCATTTCAGTTTGTTTGTTTCCTCTCTCTGGAACTGTGTTCCTCACGTGTTGTCTGGTTCAGCATTTTGCCAGCTTGGCTAAGTATCTTGTAAGGAAATCATGTATAATAAAGCTGGTATGCTGGGGTTTATCATTTATAAGTGTGGGTCAGGGTTTAGTTCACTGTGTTAAACTCTCCATGCTGCATGTGATTTTTCAAGCTTTGTCAGGAACAAAAAGTTCTGGGGATGTGCAAAGCATGACTGCATGGTTTCCATGGCGACTCTGCTAGTTAGGCTATGGAAATCCTGAAAAGGCCAGAGGATGACTGACAATACAAGGTCTTAGCGGCTGATCTGAAGAGCCAGACTGAATTAATGAGATTTTTCACAGAGAGTTATTAGCAAGGCTAGCACGGTATGGCACTTAGGCCTCTTTCGTTTTCTCAGCTGCAGTCTTGGAAAACAGAAATGGAAAGATTTAATTGCTGTTTTTTAAGCCCTTTTAAGATTATTTTAACCTATAACATTTTAAGGATGTAATGAAAAGCAGGTTTGTTTGCTTTTTTATCATTCGGTTACTGTTATTACTGTGTTTTTTTGGTGGCAGTTGCCCTTTATCTATACAGAGATGGGAAATTCAATAGTACTTATTACATTGAGCAGTTAATTCCCACATACTGTGAACACATTACTGTTCAAAGTAGGTTATCTCGAGTTCCATTTAGAGCCAAACGAGAGATACCATGTCAGTGGCTTTACATCTCCTAGGGCTATATTAATTATTTATCGCTGGCTGCTAATACAAACTGTTAACTCTGGCTAGTAATAGTTTGTTCATTTATCCATCACTTACTGCTTCTTTCCTGTGTTACCAGCCAACCCCTTCCTATTGTCTGTGCAGGCTATAAAGTTACATGTAAAGTTGCACCCAATTTTAAAAAACAAAACAAAACAGAACAAAAATACACCCAAAGTGTTAAAATGGCTGTTAAGCAGTCTGTGGCACTAAAGCTGCCATCGGAATCTAACTTCCCTAAAGTTTTGCAGTGCATGCAATAAGGGATTTTGCTGGATCGCTAGCAGGTGGAGGGTTAATGGTTAAAGGGAGATGTCTTTTCCTGTGAACTAAGCTGGCGCGTGTGTCTCTTTCTGCTAGGAGTAGCTTGTTTGCTGCTTCATTTTCAACTCATACAGCAAAATGTTCTGTGCTCTCCTTTTCTCCCTGGAAAGTGCTGTATCTGCTGAAATCAGCACACCCGGCTCAGCGAAGCAGCGTGCTAGGGACTGCTATTTCTTGTTGGTTTGCACAAGTGCACATGCCCATATGTTCCTGGGAGATGTAAAACCATAATGTTGCTGCTGAGTAATCCACAACAAAAGCACATGCAGGCTGCATTCCTTGGATTCCTGTACAGTAGGCTAATCCACTTAATCTCACTGTTCGCTTCTTGGGCTGGAATTTCACAGTCTCCTTTGATTTAGTGGTTTGTAAATCTCTGTCTGATTAAGTGCTTTTTTAGGGGGAGGGAAGGGGGCAGGGGATATCATCTCTGAAAACCCTGCTTTCCTCTCAAATGATTTTATGGAAAGGAAATGTGAAAGTTGAAACAGGGGTTAGCTGGTCTTTTTTTGGTCATCATTTTGTCATCATCCTTTTTTTTTTTTTTATCGTTTTCTTTTTTTTTTTTTTAATGTTGATTAGGCATTTTCTCTGTTCTCTCAGCTCTTCCATGCATAGGCAATGTCACTTTTTGCCACATTTGCACTCCCTGAGCTTATCAAAATTTTCTTACCTTCTCTCTCTGTTCCAGATGTATTTCCCACCCCCAAAAAAATGCTAACTGAAGTGCATGGAAGTGATTTTCTTTTACATTAGTGCGCTGATAGTTATTGACAAGCAGCGAATACAGAAGCTGGATGCTTCTCGTGTAGAAAATTGCCAAAAAACCTGCTAGAACTGGCTGTCTAGGAGGTACTTATATGGCATGGGTATAAATGCGAGATAAATCCATAGCTAAGCAGGCAGATAAACGAGGGAGCTTGGCCTCAGAAGGTGCTCAGCTGATACAAATATCAATCTAGGACTTGCCCTTGAAATATAAAAGTATAAGTAAATAATAGAGGTGGCTCACCTGACTTAATGAGTCATAAAGGACAGGGAATAAAACACCGAGTTCCTGAAATAAACCCTTCATTTAAAACACTAAATTACTACACCTGATTGCGTCCGTAGCCGCCGTGCATCTGCCGCTGGCATGCACGACGTGACTGCGCGCAGCCGTGAGTGACGCTGGCCTCGGAGAGGCTGACGCTGGTGCTGCCACCCCACAGAGCGCCCGGCGGCTGGGCGCTGAGCCACTACTGCTCGTCCCTGCCCTCCCTGCTGCAGGAGCAGTCCCGCGACGTCTGCAGCAGTGCGACGAGCCTTAGGTCACCCTTCAGTCACGTACCCTGTGGAGTAGCGTAGGGGGTCCCCAGGCAGCGCTGCTGGCTGGGAGGAGCTGTCACTGGAGGCAGACGTAACCATCCGTCGCTCAATTAATCAGAAAGGGGTTGGGGAAGTAAGCAGGCAAATAAAAGAAGCATATGGGCTACCTGACTTTGGAGTAGCTGTTCTCAGGCAGAAAAGAGAAAAACTCCCACGCTCGCCAGAGCCGTTTACAATTAGATCCCAGTTGGGTTTAGGCAACGGGTTTGAGCCTGAGTTGAACCGTGGCCTGGGTCTGGGTCTGAAGATGCCAGATCTTGCGAGCTAACCTCTGCCCAAAGCGCTGAGAACCGCGCAGGAGCAGCGGCTCTCACAGCGCTGCTGCCATCTGGGCCGCCGCCAGGCCGCAGGGCGCGGGGAGGCAGGCCGCTCCCGAGACGGGCCGCTCCGGGGGGACTTCAGCTGCGTCCGAGTGGGAACTGACAAACCGGCCGCTCTCAGCTTTGGCTGCAAGCCAGAGCTAAAGCCGCCCCTGGGTATCAGGCTGACCTCACTGAAAAACTTGGAGGTTCTTGTTTGGGTATTTCGGTGCTAGCAAGCTCAAAATGCTCGGAGGAAGCAGGAGAAGCGCTGTGAATCTCACCGCCCACACCGTTAACTTCCTACAGCCAGCACAACCACATCCATTGTTTCGAAAGGGCTCCCTGTTAGAGCTGTTGCAGCTGAAAGAGAAAGTCAGAAAGATAAGAGGTGAAGGGCAGTCGGCAGGAAGAAATAGGGTCCCTCCCGCCAGGGTATTCCCACCAGGAATTGATAAGAGGGGTGATAGCGAAATGCCACCTGAACTTTGGGTTCAAGATATAGAGCAGATAAAGTGAACCGCAGTGACTCAAAGGCAATAAATCTTCCTTTCCAGACAAAATTAATCCAAAGCTGTCACAAGAGGCTACAGAGGAAATTTGGAAACCCCTCTGGAGTGAGTGTTTGCCAAGCTGGAAACGTGCACATTATGTTATGGCCTGTCAGCCCATGTGAGCCCATGCTACTGGGGTGCAAGCCAGGCCCTTTTGCTTTCTGTCCCTCACAGTGCAGACAGCACTGCTGTAAAGGAATAATAGAGGAGCTCACAGGAAAGTTTTTCTATCCAAGCATGTGGCTACCTTTAAATAAGCATAGGTACAGGTGGGGGACACAGAACATTTGAAAGAACACGGTTCTCGAAAACCTAACAGTAGCAGAAGCAGCATCTAAGGAGAATTGTTTGCGAGCAGAGCAGTGAACCACCCAAGCCAACTTTTATGTCTAATTAGTGGGGCCTCAGCCTGGCTAAGACTTCACACAGGGCTAGTTGGATGAACCAAACCCTTCCTCAGGTGTGTCCATGCTTAGAAGTGTGTGCTAGGGCTGACCTGTGCTAGCAAACCACCATGGAAAAGCACTGTGCTGTTTCCACAAAGCGCCCCAGCTTGCTGCTGATCCGCTGATCGCTGCTCTCAGCATTAGACAAGTCTCTGAGCCGCGTTCGTGCCAAGTAGCTGAACAATTTGAAGCAGCTCTCCTGTGACGTGCAGTGTTTGGCGGTGCTGTGGGCTCGGCTGGTCGCTGAGGTGTGACCGACCGCATCTTGAGGAGGCTGTGAGCGTGAGTTTGCAGAGCGACGCCACCTCACCAGCCCCAGCGGCACCCACGCCTGTGCTGCAGGAAGGTGGGTCACAGCGGGCGGGTTATCTTTACCACTATCGGGGCCAGAGGCTTTGTTTATTTTTAGATTACGCTGCAGAGTCTGGGTGGAGAGATGAAAAGAGTCAGCCTAAAGGGGTCTCTGCGTGACAGATCGAATTGCTTGTGCTCTGACTCTAAAAACCTGGGACAGGGAACATGTGAAGGAATGGGCTTGATCTAGCCAGATTGATTAAGGATGTCTCTGCCCCCACATTTTGAGCAGCGGATGTAACACGGGGGTGGGTTCTGATTCATTTTGGTGCAAAGGCAGTAAGTCTCTGGCAAATCCTCCACTTGAGCCAAGCTGGCGGATGCTGTGCTGAAGAGGATGAGACCCACAGGCACAGGCAGTTCTGGCAGCTTTGCTTAGAGAGTGATATTTCCATCAGGGAAGTGCTAAAAACACCTTAGGGAAGTTCAGATTATCTTGAAGTGCCCTTTGGTGTTGGTCTGTGAAATGGAGGTATGCCTGAGCTCCTGAGTCTGTATAAAGGAGAGGGAGAAACCTTTCTCAGCATCCTGCATTATACGTTGCAGAGAACTTTTAATAAGAGTGTGGTTTGTTGTCCTTCAAAGTCTGTAATTAAAAGTGATACAGGACGATTGTCACTGTTTAAGAGTTCACTCAGGATGACAAGGGGAATGCTGTTAGCTTTGAGCCCTTTTGGTCCTGTCCCCAAGCAGAAAATAGTGAAGTGCAGGGAGGCGAAGACAGAAGGGCGACCTTCCCCACCATCCCCTCAGGTGTGGTGACAGGAAATCTCTTGCTGATTGTCAGTGAATTTACTGACCATTAACGAAGTGGAGGGAGAAGTGTCTTTCAGTGAAATCCATAAAAAAAATGTATGTCACTGAAAACGACTGGCTATTTTTGGAGAATTTTTCCCCACCAGATTTGAGCATCATCTTGAGTTTGTTTGTTTGTGGGTGTTTTTTTTTTTTAGGCCTATATGTTGTTGTTGTTGTTGTTGTTTTTTTTTGCAGCAGTGAACTTAATAAAGATGGATATCAGCAACAAACTGTCAAGTCTCGAACTGGAGAGATTTTTCACTGAATGAAATAGACCAGGGAAAATAAATAATCCAAGAAGTGGTAGAGCTTGTAAATATTGACATGTACAAGCAAGGAAACAGAAGTTGGGTGAAAATAAAAAATGGGTTGGGGATTGCTATTTTTCAGGTTATTGCTTGAAAGAAAATCTGCATTTACCTGGCGTCCTGTCTGGGAAAGAGGTAGTATTTTTCAATTAGAATGTAAGGTTTTAAATATTTGAGGCTGTGTAGTGCTGTTTCCCTGAGCCAGCATCTCTATCTGAGAGTCAGCCTTCCTTCCCAGCCCTTGGGACCATGGTCAGAAATAGTCCTTCTTCACTGTAATGTCTGTAGGAATATCTGTGGAAGAGAAGACTGCCCAGATACTTTATCAGTAGATCGCTTGACCTCAGCTCACACAGGGATGAGGGGTGTGGGGCAGCATGTGTCGCACTAGCTGTTGGCCCCTTTTCTGTATGGGTGACAATTTTGGTCCTCTGGGGCCTGCCACCATGACATGTGGTTGCCACACACCAGCTAGCTAGCTGAAAACGTCATTAAGACACTTCCTGCTTTGTTTTGTTTGCCTATACCTTCTTAGGAGCTCTGCAAAATGTGCTCGGACCAGTGTCTGTAATTCACCCATCAACGTTGGTTGGCCACCCAAGTCTCCCTTAAACCAGTCTGTCATCTTCATGGCCAGTGGAAGGTTTGCATTGCAGCCCTGCTGGTACACACTTTGGAAAGCCTTCAGGCCTTTAAAAATTGCTATCATATGCAGTGCAATCCAGAGATTGCCCCTTAAAAAAGGGCAGTCTTTTAGAGATGGGAGATCTTTTCGTTTTACCTTGTCGTGACATAACAGAAAGCCAGTGGGTATAAATGACAACTGTGCAGTAGCGAGTAATGGTACAGCCACTCATTACACCTTAGTGGTCGAGTTGCTATAATTAGGAAGTGGAAGGAAAGTTATTGGGGATGGTGTTCTTACAAGGCTGACATAAAATTCTAAATAATAAAAAAAAAAAATGTTTCCAGATACTCAGTGAAATTAATGGGAGGGAAAGCAGAGTGGTCTTTAATTATTTCAGACCCAGACAGTTAAGGCAGATGTACATCATCAGTCTTCGAGGAATGTCCTGGGGACATAGCCAAGACATTTTTTTTTCCCTCCTATCATTGCTGATTTAATATCTGCACAAGTGTACATGCAAGAGGATGATACAAAACTTGCACTTTTCAGTTCAAGTCCCTGTAAATGACTCCCCCTTGGAGATTGTTAAAAATGTAATGGGGTTATTGTAGCACATGGGAATCAGTACTTGAATGCATGTGCCAGAAAGGCAAAGGTGGGGTGACCTTGTCTGTGTTAAGTCAGGGGAACTGTGGGGCTGAACTGAGCATCTAGTGGAAATAAAAAGAAAAACTAATTCCAAGCAGGCCCCAGTGAGCATGCTTTTATCCAAAAAGCAATCAGAGAGAGGAATACGACCTACCAGATGGAATTGCTGAGGCAGAGGTGAAACTTAGAAACAACAATAACGAAACACGATCAAGTATAATTTTGACAGAATGAAGATATTAGAGAGAAAAGGCCCCAGCGGGCCAGTTTGGCTCATCCTGATCCCGATATTTCATCTGCTCTCGGAAGACCCCAGGAGAAAGCTGTGTCACAGCACCATAAGACGTCAAGGCTGAACCAGTCTGAGCGCTGCAGTGCCTGCTGCTGTGTGCACTGGTACTAGGGGGAAGTGCTGCTGTGCCTCTCAGCTCTGTATCATTTCCGAGGCCCCAGAAAGGGGGACTCAGGGGTGCTGGGATCTGAGTCCCACAACAGTTTTTCCTGTCACGTTATCCGCCAGCATCGCCAGTCCTGGCTATTGGGAAACTCAGCAGGAGCTGCTCCAGGGAAGGTGGTGGTGGTGGGAAGTGGAAGGTAAAAGTTGTGGCAACGTGCTGGGCTCTGTAGTGTCTGCAACAGTGGGGCTGTCTGCTTGGGCTTGGCGAGATACCAAGCCAAGGTTTTATGGTGTGAGTTCATCTGCTGGCTTTTCCCTTTTATGTGATGTAATGCTCTCTGTGAGTGTGATATTTATTGCACCCGGCTCTGTAGCGGGTATGTGGAGTCGTATCCAGCCTCAGAAAGTTTGGAAACAGCCTCTTGATCTTATTTGCATCCTTTCGGCTGACCTATGACATAATCCAAGGAGGGTCAGAGCTGCGACTCCCTTTTCGTGCCCCCCTTGCCCTCTGCCCCCTCCTCCCTGCTCCCAACGGTTTGTCAAACTGCCTTGCGTTTATCTCATCTCACAGGCTTTGCAACAAGTCACAGGATGATTTATGCCCTGATAACTTCTGCTTTTAAATGCTGGGCTAAGAAAAGCAGCCTTTGCAAAACCAACTTTGGTGGAGGTGTGGGGAAACCCGCCCATCAGCACGCTCAGCACACGAAAGCAGCGTCTCAGCAGAGATGCCAGGCTGACAGGTCATGCCACTCTCTGTCCCCACGTGCCAACCAAAGGGCAGTGGTAGCAGGAGGCTGTGTGGTAGGAAAGCCTTCCCGAGCCTGGGCTGGTGGGTCCCAGTTGGTGAGGTTGTTCAGGGGGACCTGTTGTACCTCAGTCCTGATCCTCCCTGTTCAGCACCCCAAGGAGCAGGCATCTGATGTGCATGCACCCTGGTGGCAGGAGAGGGGACCAGGGGTGTATGTCGGTGGGAGGGACTATGCTTTGTCAAAGAAGGAAAATATTTTGCAGATTTGATACCACTTTCAGCATCTTTTTGCAGGCCTCCTCAGTGCCAGGGCCACATGGATAATACACATCTGCGATCTGGCCGCAGCACCAGGCATGCTGGAAAAGCACCCCAGCTGCAGCAGGCAGTCCCACGTGCCATGGGGCTGCACCCCACTGTCCTGGGGGCATTGGGGATGGCACTGTGCACAGGCCCAAGCAAACACCCCTGGGACATCAGCCTGATGGCGAGTGACCTTGGAAATTCAGATGTGGCAGTGGCTGTAGGCATGGGCGGTATTTCTGTGTTTTAAGCACCACGGAGCAAAACCATTAAAGCAGGTCCTACTTCAAAGACCTCCCAGGATAATTTTAAGATCAGAAAGGTGATGTAGGCATAAGCAGACAGGGAAAGAATAGGAAAATGTTTTCAAGATCGAGCAGATTTTAGTTTTATTTTTATTCTGCAACAAGAAGAAAGAAGATTTTCCTCTGATTGCTTGGCTAACGCCAAGCTGAAACCATTATGCCTCCCTGAACAAAAGAAAGCAAACCCTGCAAAGACTAAGGCCAACACATTGAGTTTCCTGAGGGGAAGAAATCATGAACAAATAAAAATCAGGTGTTGAAATGAAAGCTGAATCCTCACCTTAGCTGAAACCTTTGTAAGTAATACAATGAACACAGAGCAGAGAACAATTTAGATTTAGGTAAAGATTCTCTGTAATTACTTTTTGTGTGGTGTATTTGATTTCTCAGAGCATTTTTTTTTCTCCCAAAGGACACGGTTGTACTTGCCTAAACTCCTAAGCAAACTAGTTAGACCTGAGCAAAATGTTCAGGGCAAAATATGAAATTAGTTGAAACTTGCTTGGTTTCAGGTTTCTTTACAATCTCTAAGCTCAGTCCCGGTTCACTGAGAGGTTTGCTAAGGACCATGAACTTTTAGAGTGAACATGGACTGATTTATGTGTCTGCAGGAAAATCCATGTGAAATTTGCCTTTCACATGACCACAATGCAAAAATATCTCCTCTCCCCTCCAGCCCCTTCCTGCAGTAGTGGATAAACATTGATGTGTTTTATCTCCTGTTTCTGCACTGAGGCCACCCAGCACAAGCATCATTTTGCTTAATTCTTTATAAATCGTCAGTGATACTAGCAGCAAAATCGCCGCTGCTATTAGTACTTTCTAGTTAGTTGCTGCTACTGTCAGCCAGGCAGGATTTTGGAATCCCCTGAAAATGATTGTAATTCTGATTAGCTTTAACTTGACATGGATGCTGTCTCACACATTTTACTCTGAATTATAACAGCTGAAGACAGACTGGGCTACAAGAAGGCCTCTCGATACCCCGTGACACACACCAGGTTACACAGGAGAATGTTGCTGGTTCACAGGTTCATGTGCTCGGGGAAGCTCCATGGGATAGGGTGTTTCTTACACACACGCAAAAGGTTGGATATTGACCTCATACTTGGATCTCATGTTTCTCCATTTCTAAACTGCGTGTAAAGCTTTTTCAATTTTCTGTGGCCACCAAGACCTACCCTGGGATCAGGACAGTCCATCCCCTTTCATGCAGAGGCCTGTTGTTCTCTTCTCTGTGTGCAAGCTGCTCCCTACAGCAACCTTTGCAATCACAGCCACATCTAAAGCTGGAGAAATAGCTGCAAGTGGCCCATCTCTAAAGATCTGACGGTAATCTGCAGCGCCAACCCCAAGGTCTCTGCTTGCTCATTTTTAGAGAGGCGTAGGTGGTCCATGGAAGGTTCCCATCTGGCCCATGTTTCCAGAGACAACAGACTGTAGTGGCCTCAACATCTCTTGAAAGTCATTTGTCATCGGAAATTCATTGGAAAAATAGCCTGGTCACAAGAAAAGGCCAGGTCTACCCCCAACACCCACCTGAATTCCCCTTACCATAGGGAAAACAGCAGAGAAAGAAAAAGTTGTGGGTTTTTTTTTTAATCACCACATACCTCATTTCAAAACTAAGTTAAAAATTACTTCTCCAATTTGGAAATTACTTTTCATTTCACATTCCAAGTTAATTTACAGTAAAACAAATATGTCCGGTCATAAAACTTGAAGGGAAAGACTTGAAAATCACCCAAGCATTTTGATTGAGCGTCTCAGGCTTCTCTTTTTCCCTCTTCTCCATCCTCCGATTTTCACTTGTTGACTTGTTTTTTGTTGGTTTTTTTTTTTTTTTTTTTTTCTCATTGCTTTATAAGGTGGGATAAATGTTGAATATGAGAGCAATTCCAGTAGGGCAAACGATACAGTTGTCACTCGGCTGTGCTCGGTGGCTCTTCCTGCAGCTTATATATCAGCCAGAAGGACAACTGCAGAATCGCCTGGCCTGTTTCCATCTGTGGTTTGTCTGTGCAGATGATGTTTGTTAACCTGGGAATTGAGAAACTGGAGCTGATCCTAGGCCTCTCCTGTGCTTCTGAAGAGCACAGATGTGCAGGGCTAATGGGCCAGCTCCCAGGTCATTTCCTGTATAGAGGATCTTTCATTAGGGTGGCCTTACTCGTGATATATAGCATTACTTTTGCTTCAGAGTTACTTATATTACTCCACTGTTTATCACTTTGTGGTTTTATTTTATGTTATCCCTGTCCCATAATGACTCATCAGACTGTGAACAAGTACAACGAAGCCTGAGCTGCATTCTGCTGGCAGAGCTGCAGAGCTCTGTTCACGAAACTTCCAGCAGCTCTCCTGGTCGTGTGTGCTTCATAAAGGTGTGAGTCAATAATTCAAACCAACATCTCACCTGCTCTGAAAATACAATTGCTTTGAGGGCAAATCTGGCTTCTGAAATAAGGGCTTGCAAGATTGCAGGAAAAAAGAAAAAGAAAAAAAAAAAAAGAGCAATTTCAGTGCAGGGTAAGCTGTTGTTTTGCTTGTGTCTACCCAAAATATAGGAGTGTTTTATGTCAGAAGAGCTTTTCCCAGTGGCAGTGAATGAGAGACTGTAATGGATAATAAATGCTGGGGGTCAGGAGGTTTTCAAACTTCTTTTGCAGTATGCACTGGCTTTGAATGACTCAGAGTCCTTCACCCTTTTTGTTCCAGGAAGCATGCATCACCTTCCCACCTCTCCCATAAATGAAGTGTGGTGGCAGAGTGTTTAAAGTAAGACCCAGAGGGCCTAGGTTGGAGGTTCCAGCTGGCTGAGGACTCCAGCTGAAGCTCTGGAGATGACCTGGTGGCATGTAGGTGTCCGGCTGTTTGGACTGGGAGTCAAAGGGACTGGAAGGGGTGTGGGCTGAACATGCCATAAATCATGCCGGCCTTAGGAGGACTCTTGATCTTTAACACACAGCTCCTCTCTGGCTGCTACAGCATTTACTTGCTGTGTGAACATGAGATGGGATTTTGAGAACAGCATTCCCAGCCACTCTCATGTGAGTTTGGATTTGGGAGCAAGGGGGGACATTCTCACTTCTAGGTTCCTCTGTAACCTGTAAAGTGTCCAGCCAGGTCCCTGATGAAGACCTCTATCAGGCCATAAGCCACAGACTGGGAATGTCTGTCCTGTGGCATTGATAGACCATGTTGTGCATGTTCCCTGCTGACCTCAGCATCTGCTGCATCACCGTGCCTTGTGAGACCTGTAGCTGTGCTGCCCTCCCATTACTCTAGCTGAAATCAAACCCTTCTGGGTAAATTCTTACATCTCAGCCATACACAGCCTCACAAGAGCTCCAGAGAACTCAGGGATGTTGGAGAGTTGTTGGCCATGTCTGGTGCCCTCGCACAGGCTGGGTGGTGGGTGACTGTGAGGGACCCCTGTCAGATCTGTTAGGGCTTCCACCTGCCTCTGATAAGCTCCTTTCCCTTAGGGGAGAGAAGTAACATGACAGTTGGCTGAAGCCAGGACCTCAGAAATGGAGCTGTCCAGAACAAATATTCAATTAAAAAAAAAAAAAGTGAGACAGAGCAACCTAATATTTTGCTTCCTTCTGCTCCTGACTGTAAAGTGAGGATAATAAATGATCTCTTACTTTATGGAGCAGTATGACACTAAATATATTTTCAAAGCAGTCTCATGCAACAAGGATGACTGCCATAGGGAAAAGAAAAGAAAAAAAAAAAAAAAGGCTTCCTCATCAGTTTTCATATCCTTTCTGTAAACTCCCTTAACAGCCACTGAAAAAGAGCCATCGCTTCACACACCAGCTACCAAGCGGGAGGAAGAGGTGCTGTTGCTCTCCAGCTGCTCTCACCCTGACTTTGGCACCAGCCTTGCTTCTTCCAGAGGCCTAACCTAATCACGCTGAAGTTTTGGCATGCCAGGCCTCCAAGCCCCACGACATAACAGAAAATTAGATCTCCCCCCCACCACTGTGGTATTAGCTGAATATCACAGGAGATTCGTTAAATTCTGGGCAGCTTGATGCAGCCCAGCATGGGAATGAGGAACCTGGCTTCCTCTCACATGGCCTCGATGTGTGAGGGAGGGAAGGGAGAACAATGCTGAGGCTACAACTTCTGGCTAGCTGTTATAACCCCCATCCAATGTCCCTTTGAGCCATTTTTGAGCACCACAAGTTCAAATCAAGAGCAAGTTCTTACATCAAGGCATGAATAAATAATGAAACAACCCTCGCTGCATTCCTGCGTAGTGTTTGAAACCACAAATCTCAAAGCATCCCAAAACTGCAACCCTAATTAGCCTTGCTTGAGGGAGGAGGGGACACCGTAGATGACATCTGGCGATAGCGGAGGGGCAGCAGGGGCAGGCCATGCTGTGGCAGCAGACTTCTGCCTGGAGACACAGTCAGAGGGCATCAGGGGGTGGGTGGGCGGCCACAGGCAGGTACGCAGCACAACCCAAGACGCTGCCCTCAAAACCTGCTGATGCCGCCACTCATTTTCACAGTCCTGTCTCCTACGACAGCATAAACAAGCTGTCATCTGTTTTTCAATGAAAAAATACTTTTGCTTGGCCGGGTTTCATCTTGTGCTGTTGCCGGTTGCTGTTGCGGAAGCTGCGGCAGCTATAAATAACTGCACCGCCAGCTCCTCTCCTCGGTGAGCCCCAGCGCTCGCCTGGGGAGACGCTGGCATGGGGGGCTGGCTCTCCAGGCCGGATAAGGATTGAGGGTGCTTGGTGTGAAGCAGGGAGTCTCCCGGCAGAGGTGACGAGTGGCTGCCACTGGGTGATTTACACCCCATGGGCCCAAGCCACCCTGTGGCTTCCTGGTGCCGGCCGCCCTCCCAGCCGTGTGAAACCACACGCATGTCACCCGCGGGGTGGGGGCAAGGGCAGCTGTCACACCTGAAAGTTGGGGATGGCTGGGCGGGGGTAGTGTGATTAGTGGCCTGTCCCCTTCTGTCCCCCTGCTCCATGTCCCTGCAGCGGCCCTCGAAGCCATTGCTCCAGTGCCAAGAGCTGGAGGGCGCAAAAACAGTGCAGCTAGTGGAAGTTGTGTGGAGATGGGTGAAAGAGGAAAGAGGGCCCTAAACGTGCCCTGGCTGAAAGAGGGCCCTAGAGGTGCCCTGTCTGCAGGCCAAGATCCAAAAGTTCAACCTGTCAGGGAACACCTCACTTCCTGGGACTCCTTTGGCTCGTTTTTCTTCTGGATTGCCAAGTCGGACTGGCTCAGATGAGCCTTGGGTCTGGCACAAGGGAAGGAGGAGGAGAGGGGGAGCAGTCCCCACTTTTGGGCAGATGGGTACAAGGCTTACATGCCCCCACACCTGCTCTCCTTTCCCCAGATGGCTGCAGAGACCTCAGGCTGCTGAGAAGCCCAGCAGACATCACAGGTGCAGAGGCTGCTTTACAGGTGGCTAGCTCAGCTTCAGGTGCCACCCAATCGTGACACACACCAGGCAGGTTTCATACGCTCCCCCTCTCCTGGAAGTGTTTGTGTTGTTATCCAGGACTGCTGTTTTCTCCATCTGCTCTGTTTGCCTTGGTATCCTGCTTGGACCTCATTCATGGTGGCAGCTGCGCCCTCCCACCCAGCCCCCGGTGCACTGCTGCTGGTGATGTGTGCCTTGGTTAGGGGCTATAGGGTGGCTTGCCCCAAGATGGAGCAAGGAGGTTATGCTTGTCCACTTCAGTGCCCATGCCATCTGAGCCAATGGCCTAGATGGAGCTGTGGGTGAGCTTCAGAAAGGAGGGCTAGTTTCTACTGCTGGCCGAATGAATTTGGTGACTCATCTCAGTTCCTAAAAGCAGAGAAGTATGTTTCCATACGACAAGGACAGACTTTAACTTAGTGTTCAAGGTCTCTGGCTGTGGTTTCCCATTTATAGCTGGCTGCTGCTGAGCAGGGTTGGTCCCCCTCCCTCTCTGCTGTCCCCAGCCTTGCAAAGTCCTGCCCCTACCCTTGCACTAACTCCGGCATGTGTCTGAACTCCACGGTGAGCTGACCCAGGAAAGATGACCAGGAAAAAAAATTTTCCCTTCCTCTTTATTTTCAGTAGGCTTTTGATGTAGAGCAAGGTGAAGGGGAAGGAGATCCATGCTGGGAAGCAGGCAGCTTTTAGGTGCCTAAGCTGTAAGACGCGCTGTGCCCTTGCCATCCGCTCCCCACATGCTGCAGGTGACATGGGCAAAGGGAGCAGGAGTCACAGCTCCCAGTTCACCCAGGGCTTGGGCAAAAGACCAGAGAGAAGCAGGCCTGAAGATTTATTCCTGAGCCCTTTTGTTTTTATGATGCTTTACTTTCCCAGCCAGACAGGATGAGAAACAAATACCACCAAAATACTACGAGAGAGGCTATTCTTGAAGTGTTTATAGCCCAGCCTCAGTGGAAAATGTTTGGCCATCTCCCAAGAAAGTCGATTCTCACTGTGTTTCCAAGCCCGTTTCTGAACTTTTGGCCACTTACCCAAACAGAATCTGGACTTTTTGAAGTTTGCTTATCTCTGTTTACAAGGGCCTCCTGCTTGAGTGAGTCAAGGGAGGGCAGCTGAGGGCAGGGTTGTGATGAGGAGCCAGAGCAGTGAAATACTGATGGGCTTTGCTGGTGCTGTAGAGAAGAGCAGTGGTACCCCCAAATCCTCCCAATACTCAGATGTACCCACTAGCAGACTGCCTGGGATTAATGGTCAACCTGGCTACGTCCAGCAGATCACTTGATGGCAAAAGACTTTAAAAAGCCTCTAGGTTTCTCAAGTATTTTTAATTTAGAAAATTGAAAGTTAAACTAAAACATGGGGGGATGTTTAAATCAGAAGGGGAAGAGTGGGTGTAGCTGAAGCTTCAGACAAACGCTGTATTGCAAACTTGAGGGGGTTAAGGTCAGAGCTGTCAGTTTTTACACACCTCTGCAAAATAGTGGTTGCCTTGTTCCGCTCAGCCTGGCTAAGAAAAGCAGCCGCTGCCCCCACCTTTCTCCATCCTCTGTTTTCTAGACAGCCAACTGTTACTTATTAATCTGGAAGAGATTCTGCCTCATTAGTGCTGGAGAATAGCAAGTATTTGCTAAATTCTCTGAGTTTTCTTTTTATTCCAGGGTGTTTACTGTGATGGTATCTTAGGATCTCTGTTTGCTTTCAGACACAGAGTGTGAGAGCTGTATCAATGTAGAATGAATCTAAACCAAACCAAAATATGGGTGAGAAATGAGCTGTATGTTTTAGTGAATGTCCATGAATTTGCAGTCCACAAAAGCACTTTAAAACCTGAAAATGATAGCAACCTCTCCTGAAAGCTTGTTTTGCATGTTTAAGGAGAAATACAAAACAATTGGAATAAGATTAAATGAAATATATGCTACTATTGATAAAAATCTGATTTATTAGAAAGTTATATAATTACATGGTACTATCCAATATCCTCGGTTGCTGCTCTCAATTACTGACATTATTAGTCTAGCATTATTCTGTTCAAAATGTAATAAAACAGTTCCATTAGTTATGGAGCAACCTAATCACTGAGGAAAAAAGTTTGAGAATGCACTGACTAACCCTGAGTGATCAGGAGAACACGGGGATTTTATTTTATTAATTGGCTATTAGTGCAGACTTGGACATTTTATAAGTAGCAAGTGATGTCAATGCTCTGTTTGTTTAAACTCACTGCTGTTTGAAGTGACCAAGCAACAATAATAAAACCCTTTGTTTTTAGAGAAATGTTTTTTTTTTCTCTTACAGAGAACCCATTTTATTTAACATGTGCCATGAACAAAATTCACTGCGTTACTCCTAGTAAAGCACATCTGTTTAAATCAAGTAAATTAAATGTAATTCCTGAGATTAAGTAGGAAGCAGTTACATTCCCATTTGGAGTGGCTTGTTTTTTTCTAGGTGATTTTGTTATACTTTTCCAACATTGTGTAAACAAATAGCTTAATCAAGAACAATAGTGGAGGATCTTAACTTTCCTTTTTCCGCTATCAGTGGAAATAAATAACATATGTAATAAAGATACTGTGATTGTGAAACAATACTGTGCAAAAGATAACACTGTGATTATTTTCAGTTTTAGAAATCAGGCATAAGCCACAAAGTACAGAAGCAAGGCTGCAATTTCATAAAGCATGGTAGCAGCCCCACTGAAGTCAGAACGGTAATAAACAGGCATGCAGGCTTGCTCCCCTTGAAACCTTGACATAGCTGAGAAATCACAAATGATGTTGCATTCCCCTTCAGGTTCTTTGGTTTTCTCTCTCTAACCCTGGTTAGCTATTCCCATGCATGAGCGTGAGTTCATGCACACGCACACGTAGTCCAAAGCAAAATACTCTTCTATGTGCACTCCTACCCCAGGGAAAAGATGGTAGAGTAGATACATGACAGATGTTAGCATGTTGCTTAACACACTGGTGGGAGGCACCAAGATGCTGCTCAGATAAATGCTGTGCGGGAACCCATGGATTTGAGCAATCCCTTAAGTTTTGTTCTTAGGGTTTCATCAGAGCCTTGCAAGATGGTGTAGTCAGTGTGGTCACTTCTTGTGACGGTAGCAACAGAAACAGATTGTACTGAAAGTCCTTGAAAATCTGAAGTCTGTAGCCCAGTTTCTGCCTAAATTTAACACACTGCATTGTATGACAAGACTCTGACTCAGAGGAGTTACTCATACGCTTAAGCCTTTGTGAAGTTGGTACCTTTCTGGTGAACTTCTGAATTGTTGCCCTAAAAAACACCTATTGTTAATTTTTGCATGTCACTTTTCTGAGAAGGTTTTGCTGAAGGAAATTTGAATAGGAAACTCTGGTAAAGTTCTGTGAGGATGCCCGGCCCTAACACATCATTTCCGAGCACACCTTATTGTCACTTAAATACTGTGGTTAACTCATAGTTTAACCTACAAGTTCTCTAATAACTCAACTCCTTAATTAAGGAACCTTTCCTCACAAAGTCTTTGCATATCCTCCCAAACAGATAAATTGCAGTAAATGTTTTATCCAAAAGTTTGTTTATATTTCATGTAAACTTTAAAAATACCTGTGTTTATTCTGATATCCTTTGGTTTTACACTAAGGTTGCAGAGGTGAGCTTCAGGCTTTCTTGTCTTATAATCGAGTGGAGTGTTAAATCTTTTATGTGGATGCTTTTATGGATAGGTGTTTTCCCAAAAAGTTATATCATATACAAATCTGGATTTTGATGAAGAATTGATTTCCCTCTGAGTCTTATGGTCCAGCCTGTCCTCCAGCCATCCATGGAAGAATCTTACAGGAACTCAGAAAATGTGGTTTGCAAAGTAATAAAAAAGCAGCACATCCTTTTTTTTTTTTTCTTTTTTCTTTTTTTTCTGGCCTATAAAACTTACGGAAGAAAGCAGAATTCAGATTTTTTTGAATGCAACGAGCAAGACATTTTATTTTTGAGATTTCTATGTTATGGTCTTGCTTTGACTGAGGTGTCCTTAAGCAAATCCAGGTACTCTGTGTCCAGGATACAGCCAGGATGCTAGACCTCCCTTGCTGGAGGGCACCGCAGGATCTCAACAGCAGCTGTTTTGGCTTGTATGCATTAACTGTCTCTGAAGGACATCGGCTGTGTCAGCTCTTTACCGTTGCCTTCCATCAATTTGTTTAGAGGTTAATCTTTCCTTTTGACATAGGTGATTTTTAAACAGTCCCCTGCACTGTGATGTGATGCAGAGGACAGGGGCTGACACGGAGAAGCTGTGGCTCTGAGGAGCAGCTGCTGGTGCCCACAGGCCAGGGGAGGAGGGTGGCATTGCCCAGGTACAGCAGAGCTGGCTGGGGGGCCCTCAGTGGAGCTGACCCTCTGATCTGAGGGGAGCAGAGGATGTGCTGGTAAAAGTGCCTAGGTTCTGCCCGGAGCTGCATTTTCACCAGAGTGTTGTGGAGGGCAACAACAGAGAGGCAATGGGCCCATTTCCCTCAGGAATTGGTTAACTGGCTTTGTTTAAAAGAAAAAAAAAAAAAAAAAAAGAGCTGAGTGCTGACAGGGTATTGTTGGCCAGTGTAGACAGGATTTGAATGTTTTAAATCAGCTAACAGAGCAGCATAGATACTTGTGTGCCCAGGGAAGGAAGGAAAGAAAAACCACAGAGTCAAACTTACTGATAGATTTTAATCCTTCCTGGACTTGCTATCAGCGAGGCTCCTGCTGCTGCTTACCCAGCTGAGGAGCATCTTTAAATGGGTGTCTCCATTTGCATGGATCTCTTCCCATTGTGAACAAGGCAGTGACTAGACAATGAGGCTGTTACAGAAGAAAGATGAGCTGGCTGCAGCCAACAAATCTTGCACTCTCCATTTACAGGGCTATAATTATCCAAAGTTTTAAAACACAATGGTATCTGCTGAAAGGGACCATCTGGGTGAAGACCAAGACATCCCAATTAAATGATTGATAAGCAGCTCATGTACTGGAGGAGCACACACCACCCATACACTGCAATTCTAAAAATGCCACTCGCGCTAACAAAAGTCTTTAAGGAGTTTGCAACTTAACGTGTGTGTGTGGGGGGAGATCAAGTGTCTTTGTGTGATTCAGAGAAACACAGCATAAATAAGATCAGCATGAAGAGCAGGGTGGAAAGCACTCAGGGCAGTGAGGTGTAGTGAAGGAGCAGTACCTGTTTGTGCTTTGCAAGCTCCTGTGTGAGGCCAGTGCTGCTGACCTGAGGAGTAACATTTGGGCTGTGTGGCGTAGCTCTCTACAGTACAGTGCCCAAACATAGTTTAGGGCTCCGGGGCTGTCCTCAGTATGTACACAGACAGTATGAGTGAGGCTTGCTCCCTCTGCCCCACGTGTCCTCTGGTGCTGTCCTCGGAGGCCTCGCATCCTAAAACTCTGCTGTGACATGCCTTCATGCCATACTGCCGTGTGTGCAGTACACCCACGCCGTGAAAATCCTGTTCTGGGAGGCAGCAACACTCCCAGCACTGCAGACATTTTTGAGCAATCCCGCTCCCCATGCACAGACACCAAAGTAATTACCTCCTGGTGCCAGAGGAGCTCCGCGTGGTGCCTAGAGGCCCCGTGGGGCCAGGCTGTGTCACACAGGTCCCTGGCCTGCTTGTATTTACTGGTGTATGCGACAGCTGCTATAGCAGCAAATGAAGTTTAGAGAAGGCAAGTGTCAGGCTCTTTGGTAGACACGTCCCAGATCACTTAGCTGCTTATATGTTGATGTAGCGGACTGCCTTTTTACCCTGGGAGCTGCCAGACACCAAGAGAGCCCTCAGACCATGACTGTACAATGTGCTTCTCGCGTGAAGCAAGGCCTGATGCCAGTATCAGGTGCTAAAAGTTGTTTCTGAACGATGACCGAATTTAGCAGCCTTTTATGATGCATTACACTAGCTTAATCTGCAGGTGACAAAGGCATTGATTAACTGTCATGAGACCAATAAAAAAAAGATCACACCTGCTTGCCAAGCCAGGTGTAAAAATGCAACCTCATCCAGAGCTGAGGCTTCAGTGTTGGAACAGAAAAATGCCTGAGTCATGACTTTAAAAGACGTGTAAGACCTTCACATGAGGAAATGCACAGGACTGTTGCAGCATCTCCTAGTAGTTGCTTTCTCCAGCTATAGATTTCATTTCTGTTATGCGTGGCTTCAGCCTTATGCAAAATGGGTACTGGCTATGTTTTTCTGCTGCATCTTGCAGATGAGATTAGGTGGAGGTAGGTGACATCTTCATATGCAAGGTGTAACTGTTTCTGTGCTCCCACCAGCCTTTCCTCTCAGCCTCACTGAGCTGGAGAGGAGTCAAGAATCATGAGTTCTGATGATGGAGTGGGTAGGTGTCACTTTGCACCACCTTCATCTTCATCTTCAGGCCTGTACATCTTCCTCAAAGACACGTTGTAGCCAAATCTAAGTTATTTTTCTCCTTGAGAAGATACTGCATGCTGGTGCATCACACTTTCGTTACAGGAGGTGAGACCTGTTTTTCTTCATCCCTAAAACTCCTGTGCCTCTCAGAAATAAAGGAGAAAAGCAACTGTAAAGTCAAATGAAATTACAGCTATACCCTACGGAAATATTAACATCTTTGCTTGTTGCTTGATCTAAAAGAAATCATTTTCTTTATTTAATACCAGAAGAAGATTGGCTGATCTAATTCATTTTTTTTGCTGTTTTGGAGGAAAGAATGTTTTTCACGTTGATTCAATAGTTTGACCTTTCTGTTTTCCAGTGGTGAAAACATTTGAAAATGTGGAATTTTCCTAATAGTGAGACATGGGCTTAGATCACAAAGTTTGGACCTACCTAAAATATTCCCAAAATTAAGGGTCCTGATGATTAATAGCAGGAGTTGTTTATATCCTCCTAAGGAAAACATGAGTTTAAAATGTTGTAAACATGGGTTTCATATAGCAAATATGCTTGGATGCATTTCCTAATTCATTAAAACTCAATGATGAGAAAGGGAGAAGTAGTTGGATGTCAGACTTGAAATTTGTCTACATTTGTTTGTCTTCAGCTCAGCCTGTCTAAAGCATTTTCTAAAGGTTCAGCTGTGACCTTCCCATTTTTCATAAATTCAAGACAATTGCAAGACAATTTTCTTCTCTGTGAAATAGTTTTCTGAGCAGATAGAGCATATCTGGGCTGAAATGTGTGTTTTGTAGGCTAATTTCACAGACCTGCCTCACATCCTTTCTTTTCTCCAGCAGTCTGTGATCCAGCCTATTTTATCTAATCTGATCTATCTTTATGCCACACTTATCCCCACAGTGCTTGAATGTCCCAACAGCCTGCCTTTGTTGCCTGTCTTGCCCCATGAGTCCCACTCCTTCAGTCAGAAAAACCTGGGACAACCATCAGATAAGACCAACAAATCCGGCTTTGCCTGATAATTCCAGTGTAATCAGCCTGTCCAGCAGCTTGACAGAGAAAAATACCTTCCAAGCTGGGTCTCGGAAAAAAAGGACAGCATCTTTATGTCCTCCATCTCCTTTGGACGAGTTCTTGCATGGCTCGGCTACCCTGGAGACTGTGGCAGCAAGCAGGCTGTGAGACCTGCTGCAACAGCATGCTCTTCTCCACCCCGTCGCAAATTTGCCATCACTCACAGTCACAAGTGGACCTCCTGAAACCTCCCCAACAGCAAGGGCTGTGCTTGGGCAAGCGTGTGAGCTTGTCTCCCTCTCGTGGTTGGCCACATCTGGGCTTGCTCCAGGGTCACTTCACATGCTCCGGGGGTAAGGGCTAGGCCAGCTTCTCCAGAGCTTCAGCTGGACCTTGGATGGTCTACAAAGAGCAGGCAGCTGCTGTCTTTCTTGCTGGATGGCACTCCAGTCAAGGCTGGAGCTCACGAAGACTTTAGGTGCTTTAATGCATGTAGGTATGACCGTGCAATGCTAGATTGCAATGTAGGCACAACTTCTCAAGTGGCCAGTCCCAGAAAGAACAAGGCTTCTGGGTTTCTGCCTGGAAATGGTGCACAGCTAGGAGTGGGCCATCTGTCCTGACAAACGCCTACTAAGCCTGTCAGTGAAAAAAGGATCACACTTATTTATGTGTCAATCTGACAGCCCCAAAATCATGGGAATCACTGTGTGTGTGTGCTACTAAAATCGTGAGCGTATTTCCTCCTGGGAAATCCCTCATATTTTTGGAGCTGAAGGTCCACTTTATGTGTAATATATGACAAAAGCCACACAAACATTTCTGGGATTCAATGGCAAAAGTTGAGATGACAGCCCTCTATTTCTGAGGTCATTTTGTTACGTAGTAAGCCAAGATTCCCTCTAATCTTTAAAGAGGGAAAAGGTCTGGCAAGCTTCCCCAGCTGAACTCACCCAAACACTCCTGCATGGAAAGGGTAATATCCCTACTGGTTAATTTAAAGGTTAATTACTGTTATCAAGAGTATACTTCACATAGCTTAAAATAGTCTGATTTTACTGAGCAAAAGCAGGGAGGTTGTCCAGTTCATTACAGGATTGCCAGAGCTGAGGTGTGTGATAGGCACAGAGCATCTTGCCACTCATCACTGTATTCAGATCTGATTGTCCACTAAAAATGCAATTGTGGAAGAAGAAATGCCAGCACAAGATGTTGTAGAAACCAGCCCCTTTTATTTATTTATTATTTGTTGTTATTTTGTTATTTTGCTGATTAGTATTTCAGAGAGGGGACCTTATATCTAAGGATTCTCAAGAATAAAGAGCAACAGATGCACATCGGAGCAGAAGCATTAATGTATGATTTATAGCACAGAAGCATTTTCCTCTGCTGCCAGGTGTCCCTTAAGTCTGAGCGCTTCTTGCTTTGTTAGATGTATTCTCCTATAAACACTTTGTTGCTGCTATTACATTTTCCCATGCTGAAAGTCTATCGCAAAGACTTTTTTTTTTTTTTTTTTTCTGAGGCATTGGCAGATGGCAATTAGCACCCTTCATATTCTTTCCCCATAACTTCAGCATTTTTTTGCCTGCATCCACTTAACAGCTCCAGGCATGCCAAATCGCACGCTTTTGGAGGACTTGTTGCTAGTAGCAGATCTTTGATTCTAAATGCCTAAGTAGCGTCTGAACTATATTTGGAGCAAGTACACGCCTGCCTATTCATGATCTTTTGTGTGCAGCCTGGACAGCTCGGTGCCAGTGTGCAGCATAATCAGCTTCTCCTTTAGCATCGAAATTCCACAGCTCTTCAGAGAGGAAGGGGTGGGGGGGAGGGCGGTGGGCAAGGAAACAAGAATAGTAATTAAAAATGACTTAGGAAAAAAAAAAGTCCCTGAATAGCAAATTAGCCATGCTGTTTTACTAATGTTATTGCTGTCTTCGTGAAGTCCCAGCCATGTAATTATTGCGCACTCATAACTCCCATAGACTTTCTAGAGAGTTGTACTGTACTGAGCAAGGCTGTGAGCATTGAGAAATTGTCCTCCTTTTCCTGCACTGCTGAGAAGTGAAAGAACCAACTACGGTTCCTGCTTAAGAGGATATCCATTAACTTAAGAGGCAAAGGCCTCAAAATATTCTGTGTAGTTGTCCTACATCCCTGCACTGGAAAGACATCTGGACTAACAAGGCCAAAGCTATGTCAGATGTAAGATGATATTGGGGTTCTTGGAGTTAAGTTACACCACAAGAAGTCTGATCCATTACACTTATTTTCATCTGAACCCATTGGTGTGCCAGACCACATAGGTAAAGCCTGAAGAGCTGGAGCTTGAGTAATCATCTGGGAAAAAAAAAAAAATCCAACTTAATAATTTTGCCTTGGTAGTTTCTGACTTGTATAAGCACTCAGAATTTATGGTTTCCAAGCATCTGATTTTTCTAAGTCAATTTTGTAGGCACTTAGTTCTGCAACATTAGAGTAAGATATGTCTCCTATAAAACACAGATAAATTCAACCAATTTGATCATGTACATAAAAAGATGATCAAACCTACCTGCTCATTCACTCAGATGAAAAGAGTTAAATTTGGGTTTATAATTGACTGTAACACTAACTTCTCTTAACTTGTGAGAAAGTCTCCATTAGCCTTCTAACTCAGCACCTCTTCACAGGGAGACAAACCGTAAGAATTTTCTTCAGTAAGCCTTTTCAATTATAACATCTTCCCCCTGAACACGTTACATTGTAAGCACAACAAATCATAAGACAAGCCTTTATTTAATGTGTCATTTGCTGTTGCATGAAAAATAAATAAAAGCGAAAGGCCAGCTCTGATTTGTCATTCTGAAATTTTTCAGCTGGCCTCATTTATTTGTTCAAAGTGAAAACTGGAACCTGCTCAGCTGTTCAAATAACTTCTCCAGCCATTGATATCCAACTGCAGAGCTTGGGCTCTTCTCATGAAAGCACACAAATGAAAATCAATTAAAATGTATATGTGATTCCCAGTAAGCTGCACCACTAAATAAGGAAATGTAATGTGGATTGAGGCATGCATGAAGCAGGAGGATGACTTGATTTTAATTTTTCTAAATGTATTCATGGTTGATTTGGTTTGAGAACCAGCAAAGACACTTCTTTCCCTGTGCATCATTGTTTCTCCTAGAGTGAATGGTGATACATTTTGCCTGTTATTGATTCTTATTGTTCATTAAAATGGTTCTGTAATTCCACCGTTTTAGTGCTAGCACTGCTGTTAGAGATGCAAACTGCATCTGACCTCTTCCAGCACCGTGGAATGTAGATACCAAGATATGCTAGAAATACAAGGTACTGTGACTTCTGTGTCAGACACCTGAAGTTTTTAATTCCCCCTGAACAGATGTGTGGGGTCTTCCAGCAGAAGGTAGGGGGGCAATGTGAGTTTGCACTTTATGGTAGAACCACCTCACCACTTCTTACCCAATAGTTGTCACAGTTGCTTCATTGCAAATTGAAGCTCTGGGAATTAAAGAGGAAGGTGTTTTTCAAGGAGAATTTCTGTCTAGACCTTACTGTTGACAGTCACTGTGGGACACATCCAACGTCCAAGGGAAGGAGGTCACTTTCTCGAGTGCAGATGGGATAAGGCTGTAACATCTCCTGCTGGCCGTGTGCCATTTCCCTTCTGTCCTGCTTTGCTTGAGAGGAGTTGAATTTCTGTCTTCCCTGAGTTCCTCTGATAATATAATCTTGTTTAGAAGAGATACGTATAGTCATCTCACTATTAAAATTGACTGTGTACTTTTTTTTTTTGTCTGAGAGTCAGAAAATTGGACATGATTTCTGCAATGTGCTTTGTGAATGGTAGGTTATTGATTAATCCTCTGTCATACAGATCGTATTTGAAAACAAGACAGGTCTATAATTCTTTTCTTGACTGACAGTTCTGAACCAAATAAATTAGTTTTATTTGTGCTTTTTTTGTGATGAACTGTTAAGTAGAAAATGTTCTGGTGTTCTCCCTAGGCAAAAAGCTAGAAATCCACAGCTGTTAGGACAGCCATCAAAGTGTTTTTGTTTAAGTGATGTATGGCCCAAGCTAAAGAAGTGAATTTGGAGCTTCAAAATGTTGAAGTTTATGGCTCAGTCCCATCAAGCTTAATCAAGCATAAATTATGAAGTACTACCCCTGATCTGCACGCAGAAGGTATTCTTAGCACTGCATGAAGCTATCCATCTGACGCTAACCAGCAGGGTGGTACAGCACCAGCAATGGCTGGCATGGGGAACAGAGACCACCTCTTCGATTTCCGTGGGGTTTGTTTGTCAGCTGAAGATCGAAACATTCATGTATGCTTTACACATATATTGTGTTTTGTTTTTTTGCGTTTTTTTTTTTGCCAAAAATTTAAGTGATAGAGGCTGGAGCTATGCTGCACAGACACCTGAACAAGCCCTAAACATGCCTAATAACATTGCAATTGTAGCACATCTTAGAGTCAGCCTTTACAGAAAAGGAAGGTAGTTCTGTTATAAAACAAGCTGATTTTAGTTGCTCACACTCCCCTTCTCACATTCACAAGCATTTTAAACTCTTGAGGAGCTTGCTGTGAATAGGAACTTTTATCTCTCCATCCTTTCCCACCTCTGTGAGTCACTTGGGTTTACTCACTGTCTCTAATCTCTGTCTCTGGGTGTCTAAGAGCTCCAACCTTGTTCTTCATCTTCTTCATCATCCTCTCTTTACTGCCATCCCTTGTTCTAGGCAGTCCATTGTTTTCCCCACCTGGGTCTCCTCAGAAGCAGCACGTAGATGTGCTGTCATTATGATGACTTGCAGAGCTAAGTGCCAGCAAAGCCTTCTGTTGTTCCTTCTCTTCTGGTGCTTTCCTGCCTCACCATTCCCCCTTGTTCTCCACAGGCCAACCTGAACACTTCTATTACAACTTTCTACACATCTGCACATGTTTTGTGTTTTATTTTTCCCGTTTCACTTAAAATTTTTTCACATAGTTTTCTTTAGTAGTGTAATATTTTTTATGAAATAACGATGAATCATTCAACTGTTTCTAGCATTTTCCTAACTCTGTGCTAATAACCTGAACTTCCAAATTAACTTTGTCAGAGGAAAGAGTGTCCTTGTGCTGATAAAAACAGTCATAAAGGGTGACAGCGTCAGTGTTCGTCATTCTGCAACCTGGCAGGAAGGTATTTGGATCAGGCCATATCTGGAGATCCGAATATGAGGACCTGTTGTCTGAATGGACTTTTGTCACCCAGGAAAGTAATACTCCCTGGCATCCTTGATAGTTGGTCAATAAGTAAGCAATAACTGAGGAAGCGAAGTTGAAAATTCAGAGCCTCAGGAGCACTTTTTATCCCCTGATCATCCTCAGGTCTAACATAAACGCAAAACTAACACGCCTAAATAAAGTTGAGCTCAGAAGGGGAAGCCTCTGGTGTCTGAAATCAAAGGCAAGTAACAAAATGTTCCCTCAGCCTACTCAGCTCAGGTGGCACTGGATACCCATCTGGAAGGAGTCGAGCAGACAAAGGACCAGCTGCGTCATCTGCCTGGAGCAGGGTTAAATGCCGGGCTTTTTGGAGCGGGAGGAGGGGAGGTTCATCCATTATTAAAACATAGATAATAGAAACTTTATGCCCCACTGGTCTTGCATTAGACAACATGAACTGAAAGATGAGGTCTCTGCTAATTCAGTGCCTGGTACCCCCGGGACTGGCTCCCATGTGAGGGGAAAGCAGGCAGCGCTTGTCTAAATCTGCCTGGTGTCGATCCCAACCACCTGAGAGGTCACTGCTCCTTCCCTGGCAAAGGCTTCACTGGACGAATAAAGCTGTCAGCAAGGAGGAGAAGATGACTGTCTACGTGAGCCAGGCTGTGGCCACGGTCAGGCAAAGTCAGGCAAATCACTACCCTGGCCAGATCTGGTGCTTTATGTAAAACACATCTCTGACTCTCTTCTTCAGCAGCAAGGGTAACTTTTTTTCTTTTTCTCAAAAACAAAGCATCCCACAGGTGAGCTGCTTCCTTCTCAGAAAGCTGGAAAAAAACAGACGTGTTTGCATTCTTTTCTTGAGGAAAGCACTAGGATGCTGTGAGTTACTCTCTGTAGATAAGAGTAAGGCAGAAAACCCCAGAGTTAGGCTCTCTCTTTGGTGCCCTGTAACCTGATATAATATGTCTTTTTCCTATTAAAGCATAGGCTTTGAGAAACTCTACCCTATGTATAGCTACAAACAAGTAGAGGAAAGAATGCTAAACATAATGGGGCTAGCAACCTACGTCTGATACAAGTATTTGATGTAACATAATCTACTAACACCCGCTCCCTCCAAACAGAGTGTTCAAGCCCCCAGTCTCAAAGTTTCCCAAAATAAACAGCAAGACTGTTTGGGACGCTTTGTAATTGGAGGGGGCTTGGGGTTCAGGGATTTTTAGTTTATTTTATTTTTTTATCATTTTATTCAATGAAAGACCAGCATGGTTTCTCAAACTGAACCATTCCATTCTGTCCTATGCAGGGCTAGATTTGTTTTGGTAATCTGTGATTTTGGCTAAGATCCCAAACCACTGGCAATGCAAGTCCTTAGCAGCTGACTCTTTATGGTAGTTTTGGATACCAGAAGCTTAAATAATGAAGTCCATATTTTTTTCTTCAGTAGGAAAAATAAAACCATCTGAGTGGTATTTAAAACAAAAATAGATTGAGAACTTCACCTACTGCAAAATTTGAAATGTGTTTCACTTATTTTGAATATTTTTGGATATGCTGCTTTCAGTTATTCAAAAAAAATATGAGCCTGATGTTCAAATAGCAATATGTTTCGCTTATTTTTAGTTTCAACATTTTACTGAAGGTGGAAATAAGACAATTCAAGGAAAGAAGCTACTCATTTTTATTTGTTATTCACAGCTCTCTCTTCTAAGTGGCACAAGTTGAGCTTGCAGGGGAGAGGTGTCACTGAAGTGTTGCAATCAGAGACTTTAATTGTACCCAGTGTGTATCCCATTAGAAGCAACTACTATTTGAAGCATTTCAGGATGCAGGAACAGATATCTCCCATGTGATTAGGCACAGAAAGCCTCCCTTGTTCTCTCAGAGTGCTGTAAAATGGACTCCCAGTGTCGTCAGAGCATCCCTGAACATGCTCTTTTCCTTCTCAGGGTAGTGTAATGCCAGAGTGCAGGCATCCAGGGATGTTTCTTTGATTTCAGGAAACACAGAAATAAACTCTGTTGCCCTGGTGTGTCCTTCCTCCTCTCTCCCTGCATCCCCCTAGAGTTCTGAAGGAGATATTGTTTTGAATAATTGGCCTAATTTTAAGCTTCTGTCCCCCCACTGCTGCCCCCTAAAAGTGGCTTATACTTACGAACTGTATGACCGTCACTTTCTTCCAGAATGCATTTCTAGTACTTCTCAGAGCCCTCTTTTGTCTGAACTTCTTCCACTAATGTATTAAATGATGTGGCCACAGTTGTGATGCTGTGATGTGCTCTTCCCTTCATACTTTCTCCCATGGAAGAGCTGCATGGGTAGAGGTGGGTTTTTCTTTGAGGTTAGAGAGGAGAAGAAACTGGGATGGTTTTACCCTTATACCTTTTTTTTTTCTTTCTTTTTTTTTTCTCTCCTCTTGTTAACGTCAGATTTGATTAGATATTTTACAGCATGTGACTTTACAGACTGGCTGGCGGGTTTGGTTGCTCCCCCTAGCCGATGTTGGTAGGAAAATGTGCTGTAACATTTTGCACAAGCTGTTTTTCCAGTGGGTCAGGAGGTTTGTGATCAGCTACAACACATGGCTGTGGTTCATGGGTTAGGTAGCAAAGCTGTGTTGCTTTGCCCTACTTGTAGGTTCTGCTTAAGACAATAGAATCAACACAGAGTCTGAAAACCTCCTGAATTACCGACTGGCTCAGCCAGCCATGCACAGACAGCGACGCAGGGGCCAGCCCAGCCACCTGCACACAGCAGGCTGGAAGCCGGCAGTGGCCTCGCACTGTCATGCTGTTGCCTGGCTCCCTACAGTGTGTAATGGGTTGTCTGCCCTTGGTCAGCCCTTCCACCATCCTCAAGAGTCAGCTGCAGGTGGAGACAGGAGGGAGTGTGCTTTACTTCATGTCTCTGGGGAATCCTTTAATGGTAATTCTCTGCCTCCGTAATTGGTTTTCCTCTCTGTAGGTTATTTCTAAAGGAGGAAAAAAGGTTAGAAAGTATTTAAAACAAAGTAAAGGTTAACCTTGACATGTGGAGAACACACAAATCAAGAGGAGAGACATCCTGGCAGGCTTTGTCAAGATTGCCTGTGGCTTGGTGCAGAACCAGAGGCATTAGCAGTGGTAACAAGCTCTTTCAGTCCCCGACTCCGATTGCCCTCCTAGAGGAAGAGCAACTGGTCTGTTCCCTCCACTTCCATCCTTTACCTCTGAGTTTGGCAACTGAGTGATGGCAAGCAGATAAAAAACCACAGCAAAATATCTCCTGTTATTGTCATCACCTTCTAGACGAAAGCCCACAATGCCTGTGGAGTCCGTGCACTGCCGTACGAGGAGCATCCTCAGCGCTTGTTGCAGCAATTCCCTGCCTCGGTGTGCGGTTCAGCTGAAGCTGTCCTTTCACACGTTTTTGTCATTAATGCAGGTAAGGGAAAAAAACAAAACAAAACAAATTATATCCTTTTTCCCCAGATAGCCAGTTGATTAACCAACACCAGTAGTTGCCAAGCAGGTGTATACCTCAGAGATGATACTAGCGTAGAGAAGCTGCCAATGTTGCTGGTTTGTCCATATTTTTAGTATTTTCCATGTGATTAATTAAGGATAGGCTGTTTTCCGTGTGTATGAAATTTCCTTTCATAAACTGGTGAAGTTTTTCCACAGTCTGAAGGCCAATTCTGATCTCACTTACACCTGTGTAAACGTGGACTAGCTCCACTGGAGCCCGTCCATCTAATCTAACCTGCCTGTTCTCAACTGTGCCAAGCATTAGGGTATCTTAGCACCCACACTTATCCTTAGACTTAAACTGATGTCGCTGGGTTCAGTCTTACTCACCATGTCCTGTCCTTCATATATAATTTATCAGCCAGAATGATGTTAGGTGATTTGCACTCTGAAGTAATCATCACTAGGGCTGCGAGATGATGGATAGGTGGAGGGAGAGCAGATGGTATAAAAGATTAATCAAAAAGCGAGAGTCCATGCCACTGTCAGTCCACAGCTAAAGATCCTCTTGGGTGTGAAAAATGCTAGAATAATGGTGAGATATTTGTCTCCTGAATTTGTGCTATTACTAAGAAATCCTTCTACAAGAAATCCACTGCACAGGGCTGGGAGGGCTGTCAGCTTTTTCAGGGAAGCTGGTGGTTGACTTCTGCTCGAGATAGATAGGACTTCCCCATGAGCAGAGCTGCACCAAGGTGGCTCAGCCTCAGCTGCACATTTTGGCATGTGCAGCCTTGTACTTTTCTCCCCTCTCATGTGCCATTTGCTCAGGCATGAGCACAATGTGCCCCTACCACACACGCACACACACCATCCCTCCCTGTCCATCATTTCCTATTAATTAGCACTGATTCTTCACAGATCCCCTCTGTCCCTTGTCAGATTACCTCTCCCACCTCTCCACTTCCTCCCTACCCAAATGTCTCCTTCCCCATCCCATCAAACCTCTCCCTTCTGGACAGGGCAGGCTTCAATTCTGCAACAGCTGCTGCTCTACTCCCTCTAACAATGTCTTTTACCTTTCTTGCAGCTAAATCTCCCTCCTCCAAAGATGCTTCACCTTTTCCATTTCTCCTGTGATTTTTTTCTGCTATAGCTTCTTTTTCATTTGTGTTTCCCTTTGGGTACTTCAGGCCCTCCACGAAGATTGATCATGCACCTCCACAAGCAGTCAAGTGTAAGCAAACATAAGTTTGGAGCCCCAAATGCCAGGCTGGAGCCAGAGCCAGTCATAAAGAAGGAAGGATGAGGGTTAAAACAAATAATTAAGAAGCCAGCCCCACAGAATTAGCCTTGCTAGCCCCCCTGCCACTGTGAAAAGAAAGACAGACACAGAGACTGATGCTGTGAAACTAGACCTGGCCATAGGATTTGGCCAGGATCAGAGGGGGACTGCCAAAACTGGTAACAAGAAAAAGCTGTAAGGTAACAGCGATGTGGTAGACTAGACCTCAGCCTGTGAGGCTGAGCACAGAAAAACAGAGGGGAGAGCAAAATGTGGATCCCATACCTATGTCCCTGACAAGACATGAACTCATCAGCAAACACTGCAGATGACTTTTCTGAAGCTTTAGGGCACTGAAAGGGTCTCCTGCTTTGCTCTGGACACCACTGTCATTTCATTGCTCTTGTGCAGCCTCAGCACTGTGGCATGCTCTGGCTCATGTCTTCAAAGGCTGCCTTCACAGCACGAAGTGCCATAAACCTAAGACCATTACCTGTATTGGGCTGTTCTTTGCAACTCTGTTGGAGATCGTAGGCATTAGTGAGAGCCAGAAATGGCTATGCCTCAAATTTGTTTTAAATTAGAGCTTCAATTTTGCAGGAACTCTTTATTGCCCCAGGCAAGAAGAGGGGTGGAACAACATTTCACCCTTCCAACATAAACCTGAGCTGGGCAAAGCCCACCGTATGCTGGCTGTGCAATTCTCTTGCAGCGCTTCCTGTTCAGCTATTTAATTTGGTTGCCATTGGCCAGCTTTAAAACCTGGGGTTTTAATCTGCTGTAAATTGGTGCTACTCTACTGAAATGTGGTTTTCACTCTGTGGTCTGTCAGTCCCTAGAGGCTCTGTGGACTGCTTCGAAAGAGTCTGCAAAAAGCAACTAAGAAAAGCAGACTCTACTGTCAATAGGCTTAAATTGCCAATACATGGGCTTGTGCCTCCTCTGGAACCATTCTGGGGTGCCAAAAAAGTGAAACTGACTGAAGACCAAAAAAAAAAGGGTGCTGTTTAACACTAGCTGAGGATCTGTCCCTGCCCATTCATTGAATAAAAAAAAAAGCAGTTTTGAAGAGCTGATTGGAAAACAGTAAGCAAACATTACAGCTTAAGCTGAATCCTGTGTGTATTTTTTAAAGGATTTTGAAAGCAGTCTAAAATGCTGTCACTTATGCTGCACATCTGTATGTAAGCTGGACTGCTTGAATAGTAGGGGTTAGCAAAGTGCAATTGGAATCATTTGAGCATGATATTTTGGAAAACTGGTGTTCTGAATATTGCTTCAGGAGGCCTATGTCCATCCCTCCTAAATGAAAAATGAGTATTTGAATTAATGCTTAAATATGGCTTCATGTAACATAACCTCAGCTAAAAAATGCATATAACCTCTTACTAACTTCAAAGCAGTGAAAGATCTTTCATTCAATTCCAGTAGTGTCACATTAATTTATTTTGTTCTGTTCCAAGAGTTTTGTATATTATACAAGTGTACACAAAGTTGTTCATTGCAGTATTTTACTCACTCTTCTCTTAGAAGTGGCTAGAAGATGCATATGGTGTTTCACTAAGGATTTTGAGGTTTAGTGTTGTTCTGCAGAGCAAGAAAACCCAAGAAACACAAGGTCCTTCGCAAAGAATGTTCAAGGTGTCTGAAGACCACAGATTACTCAAAAATGTCTAAACGGCTTCTTTGGAGGCTGTCACATATTTTCTTGTGTTTCTTCCTAATTGTCATTTCAAATGATTATTTGATTCTTAAAAACATTTTGATTTTGCAGAACGTCTTCTTCCAGTGGAATAGGGCTCCATACAAATCGAGTGATTCCATTTCACTGTACTACTCTGACTATAGCACAGACTAGTATAAAAGATTTGGAGCTAGGCTCAAATATCTACGGAGGCTGGAGCTGTTTGGATCTGGAATTTAAATTCTGCTTGCAATCGACTCAAGTTATTTGGGTGATATTCTGCAGCATGCAAAGAAAAAAATCCTTCTTGAAGCAAAAGTCTGTCAAATTCTGTTTGTTAGACCTGAGCAAGTTCCACTGACTGAACTGAACTGCATACACACAGTGATGCAGGCGAGTTGCAGCCCTGAGCGAGGAAATGATGCTGCTTTCATGAAGTTGCATTTCCTCCCTCCCTTAGATAGCACTGGGTTGCAGCTCCCTGTTTTGTGATTTGCCCCCATCTTTAACATTCCCAGGCTTCAAGGAAAAATGTGGTCTCCCTATAGCCAGTTGTTAGTAAGTAAATAACGCGTTTTTAAAAACAACTGGAACATTACAAGGGTAGCAGAACCTGATGTGCTCTGTCAGATGAAGGGAAAGTAGGTGAGGCTGCTACAAAGAGAAAATAATTTTGTGGCAGTGATTTCACGTATGTTCTGTCTTTAACCTTCGCTCTCTCTGAATACTTGCCATGTGCAAATGACATGCGTTTCATAGGGATCTAAACCACACCATATTTTTATATAGATTACCTATGTGTAGCGAGTGTAGTCTATGATAAAAAGCAGAGGTTTGTGTTAGTTCATATCAACATATGACCTCAGCAGTATCTAAAACATATGCTACTTACCATAGCATTTGCATGTGCTTTCATATGTTTTTGTTCCACTCGGGTTATCTTAGAGCCTTAGGGTCCACCCCATTTGCAAATGTTTGAGTTGGATGGATGCAAAACCACCATATGTAAATGTAATTGTGGAGGCAAGGAAGGGAGATACTTCAAAAATATGGATTATTTTTCTCTTGTCACTATATGTGTTTATATGCATGTGTTGCTGTCACACATTTAGCATGATCCACTTTCAGAACAGTTACAATGCTGCATCTTGCAGCACCGCATAAGGCAATTCAATATAAGGAATCTAAGTTTCTTCTTTCAGTTGAAATACAGGTGGGAATCCCTATTTTTCTTTCCCCATACTTTAAATTCTCTCCCTGTCATATATGCACCTACAAGCTAATTTCTCCATTAGGAACTGGAAGATCCATGCTGCCCATGAATATTGACTTTGGAAGGTTATGGTGAGGCAAACTCATGGTATTTTCATAGAGCAAATGCATTGACAGTTCGTAAGTTATTCATGATCATTGCCATCAGGGATACATTTATATAGGCTAGAGAGATATATTGGGTGCCTGCCTATCTCTTATTCCTGGTTATCATTATGGCCCCCATAACCAGAATCATATCCCAATTTATAGTGTATCATTTTCACGACATGCTTTTGAGGAAGGGAATTGCAACTATTCCCATTTTTTCTCATGGTAAAAAAAAATAAGGTCTGTGGGTGCTAGATAGTTTCCCTATACCTAAAGAAGTTCATCCTACCTCTCTGAAGTCTCAAACTCTGTTATCTGTTGGACATCTGTTACCTTAAAGTATGTAAAATACCTCCTGTGGAAACCAGCGTATCTCATGTTGGCTGCCATAACTCCATCTCTAAGCATTGGCCTTGCATTAGACCCTCTGCTTTTTTCTTGAGGGACAGCACTGTGTTCAGTATGTCCCTCTCAGCTTTTGTCTCCCCTTCAGCTGCCACTGAAATTTGCTCACCAGTACTGGGCAAGGGAAGGGTCACAGCTTTTAAGATCTCCGTCACTGGCCAGAGATATTGATATTGATTGGTCAGATTCATTTGGTTTGGTTTGCATTTTGTAACAGCTTGAATGCATTATGCAAAACAAATGTATGCCCGGGTGCCTTCTTACTTAGTGTATGTTTTGTGTTATGTGCATCATTCCCTGTGCTTCGTTTACTGTCAGATTTGCTTACTTGTCTAACTCGGCTGTGGATACCCGACTTCCAATCTGTATGGAGCCCGGGTGTAGTAGGTTATCACTGAGGGTAACTTGGCTGCTTCTGTGGAAAAACTCTAGGGAAAGCCATGGATGAACTGTTGAATTAATCAGGAGGAGGAAGTGTTCTTGGAAGACACAGCACTTCCTCTTCTGCAGGATGGCCAGATGCCAAGGGTGGGGAATGGTGGCATGGTTAAGACCCAGCTAAAGGAGAAATGGCTTTTCCCTGTAAAGATGAAGCATTTCTCTAAAACTTGATTTCTTACACTACTTGGAAATTATCAGTTCCACTTTTTTTTTTTTTTTTAATCTTCTGCTTCAATTGCAGATTTTTCCTCTACTCAGCAGTCCAGACAGTAGAAATGTAATTTCCTTCCTCTTTGATGCGTGCAGATGCTGGATTCAGAAAAGGGCAATTGAAGGAAGAGTGCAGGCCATGCCCATTTTTGGCTGCAGTTTATCCCTCCAAGCGTGGTTGACAGAGAAGAACACCATGACTCTTTTCAGCTTTGTTCTCAGTATTACACCACCGACGTCATCAGAATTTGTTCCACTCTCAAATTTATCCTCATCGCAGTTCTTTGCTGAAGACCAACAGTTCTCAGATGTACATATGTGTGTGTACGCACACACGCAGAGTGATTTATGGAGACAGTAGTGTTTCATGACTCCAATCACTACCAGGTGTTTAAGTGCTGTAGAGTTACAGCTCGTTTGGTACTTACGCAGCAGCAAAACAAGAGTTCTCCTAGCCTGCAGTGTAAATCCATTTGACTTTGTAACTGTACAACTGCAGACCTAATGACGCTGCCTTTTCCCACCCGCCCCCCATCGCCTTGTGCTCTCTGCCTGTCCGGTTACATTTCCTTTCATTTTCATGCACACTATGTCCCTGTCTCATAACTCAGTAAATCAGCCCACTCTTTTGATTCCTCCCACCAGCACAGCTGTACATCAGAACAGGGTCCCATGTCCCCCAGCATGGGATGCCTGCTGTGGCAAATGAGCAAGGAAGCCACTGGAGATCTTCACTTCTATTTACTTAGCCTCTATGTAAAAATACATATACGTATTTTTTTAAACATGCAGACATCCGCCGGAGCTAGCATTGTGTTCATTGATTGCTGCCTCTGGAGTTCTGGAGGCAACTGTACTGATCCATATGGAAACAAGGTTTCCATAAATCTGTCAGACTTCAATTCTCTTGCAGAGCCTCATCCGGTCTCTTACTCCTGTTTTCTTTTCCTTGTTTTCAATTCCTGATTGAGTCGAGTTCAAACAAGCCACTTATTTGGCAGTGCCCTTGAAATAAAGGTCTGGTTTAATTGTGCCTCTGAAATCCTGGGAACAAACGGTTTCCTCATGCACTCGGAAAAAGCATATTCACAGGTACACGTGCATTTGCTATCCCACGTCCTCTGGCACACACTAGGGTAGAGCTCTCTGGCATACCTCTTTTTAGCATGCGGGGGCTGAGTGCTTTTCAAAGCCAGGGCTTAGTCTCTTTCTTCTGCGAAGGAGTGGCTATTAGCATTTGATGCCTTCTGTCCTGCCTGCTGCTTTATGCTCCATTGGCGCTGTTTCAGAAATGACATTATCATGGGATTGAGCAGCTCAGGGGATTGAAAACAGGCTGCAGAGTCTTTCCCTTCTAGGTCAGAAGTTCATTGCTGACCTGGTCTAATACTGGGTGAACATCATTAGCATCTGAAATGAGCTGGGCATCTTCTTTCCTGTCCCTAGCAAACACACATCCCATTGCCCCAGCACAAAATATTGCTTTTCTGGGCATCCTCTGAGGGTGCTGCAAAGACACCCACTGCTAGAAACTGTCCTTTCAGAACCGTGTCAAGGAAGACCGGCCAGGTGGTGTGAGTTTAACATACAGACATATTCTCCACTTTTGTCCCCTCTCTATTTGTAACCTGCAACAAAGTTACTTGCATGGCCTTGGGGCATGGGGAAAGACCCTTAATGGCATCACTGAGGGACAGAATGAAGAGTGGGAGACTATGCTAGACTGAGAGGCAGCTCTTAGGCAGGGGTATTTGGAAGTTAACCAAAACATCTATGCCTGATAAAGAAAAAGAATTTAGACTTTCACCATCCACTCCTGTCTTTCTGAGGAAGTGTGTCACTGCGACTTAGGGGGAAATGGGACACTGATTTGTTTTCACCTTTGGGGATCAGAAGATGATGTGGTGATAAAATCTTCAGCTGGAGCAAACTGCGTATAAGAGAACTTGCTTCTCATATTCTACAAGATGCTGTGTAGATACCACATGCCGGACCTGCTCTAAAACCATCTGTCATGAGCTGTAGGCAGCACCCATTTATCTTGGTGGAACAGCTCCTACAGTTGGTTTAGGGGCTTGTTTATGTTCATAAGCCTTAGACTGCTGCAGCTGGCTGGCTTAAATAGCTTACTAGTATTGTTTACCCTACTTTGTTGTTTAACAGGGTGTATTGGGTTTAGATGGCAAGGTATTGGTAGTGGGGGAGGGTGGCAGGGGGGATTGCAGAGAGGCTCTGGGAAGAGTCCAGAAGCTGCCCCATGTCAGATGAGAGCCAGCTCCAGCTAGCTCCAAAAGGGACCTGCAACTGGCCAGAGCTGAGTACATCAGTGACACCAGTAGTGCCTCTGTGAGAGCAGATTTAAGAAAGGGAAGAACTGCCACACAACAGCAGCCTGGAGAGCGAGGACTGAGAACCAGCCCTGCAGCCCCCAGGGTCAGCGCAGCAGGAGGGCAGGAGGCGCTCCAGGCACGCAGCAGCAGTTCCCCTGCGGCCTGTGGAGAGGCCCCTGGTGGAGCAGGCTGTCCCCCTGCAGCCCATGGGTCCCACACGGAGCAGATCTCCACGCTGCAGCCCCCCCGTGGAGGAGCCCCCGGTGGAGCAGGTGGATGTGGCCTGGAGGAGGCTGCGGCCCATGGAGAGCCCCCGCAGGAGCAGGCCCCGGGCCGGAGCTGCAGCCCGTGGAGAGGAGCCCACGCAGGAGCAGGGGTCTGGGGGGAGCTGCCGCCCGTGGGAGACCCGTGCTGGAGCAGTTTGCTCCTGGGGGATGGACCCCGTGGTACGGAGCCGTGTGGGAGCAGTTGTTGAAGAGCTGCTGCCTGTGGGCAGCCCCCGCAGGCTCAGTTCAGGAAGGACGGCATCCCGTGGGAGGGACCCCACGGGGAGCAGGGGCAGAGAGGGACCGTGAGGGAGCGGCGGAGACGAAGCCTCAGGGACTGACCGCAGACCCCAGTCCTCGTTCCCCTGCACCTCTCGGGGGTGTGTGTGTGTGTGTGTTAATGTAGAAGAAGGTGGATGGGGGAAAGGTGTTCTTAGTTCGCTTTTAGTTTCTCACTGCTCTAGTCTGCTAGTGATAGGCAATAAATTACATTAATCTCCCTCTGCTGAGTCTGTTTCACCTGTGATGATAATTGGTGAGTGATCTCCCTGTTCTTATCTCAACCCTTGAGCCCTTTCCATTGTGTTTTCTCCCTATTTTCCTTGAGGAGAGGGAGTGAGAAAGCAGTTTTGATGTTTAGCTGCCCATCAGGGTGAGACAACCACACCTGGATAATGATAAGCAATCTAAAGTTTAGTGGCTTTCCAAAGCTTTTCATGTCAGAGTAGCATTGGTGTGGAAGTGCAAAATCAAGACTTACAACGATTCATCTGACAGTTTTGTCCTTCACTCATAACCTTGTAGTTGTATTTCTCCCCCGGAACACAGAGCAGCCTTTGAATTCTTCAGTTGAGGTGTCTTTATTATACGACCTTATTATATTTAAGGAGGTTTATTAATTTCATTTCTACGAAGTGTTTGTATTGGAGTTCTTCTCCTCTGGCAAGCATCAGGATGGAAAAAACAATGAATCCTGCTGGGGCACATTGCTACAACTTTTCTGCCCTCCTCTCCTCTCCCCAGCACTGAGCATTGAATCTAGAGCTGTGGCTGCTTCATGGTCTGTGTTCATGGAGGTTACCGTGTCCATGTGTAGGGACCTATGAAATATGCCCTGCCATGAAACCCATCGCTCTCTATGAATCAGCTGGTGGGAGAGCAGCATGACTGTGAGCAACCATGCTGTTAATTCCTGACATTCAGGAACTAAAGGGGAGAAGGAGAACCAAAGGCCTTTTTCAGGCCATGTCACACATGGCTGTACACAGTGTCACTACCCGGGGAACAGTGCGGCTGTTTGCCTTCCCCTTGCCTTTTCCTGTAATGCTCTCTCCAGGGGCAGTATTTGCCTCCCTCCTTAGTTGCCATGCTACTGTTCTTTCCTTTTTAATCCCTGTTAAAGAGTCAGCTCTCCTGCAATTTCCTCAGGAAATGGAACAAACTTAGTAAATTCTTGAGTCCTCTGCTCACCCCCTTCCCCTTCAGTATTCTGCACATCTGCCTATTAGATTATAAGTGATTTGTAGAGAGGCTTAGCTTTAACAGGAATCTTGTACATTGTCAGCTGCATTGTCATCAGTAAATGCACACTTTACCCAGGCTTCTTGCTTTCTTCTTTTTCCTTTTAAAAATGAAAAATCCCTTGAAGCTCAAAAATAAAACTATAAATGCACAAAGGTTTAACTGTGGTGCTTTAAACAGGTGCTTTATCCACTGTGCTGTTTGAACTGTGAATACTAGCATTTGTGACAGTCTAACAGCAATCCTTTGTCCATTGGAGAAAGCCTAATTGCTCTCCATGATGGTAAATAAATCCATGGAGGTTTTCAAGTTTAAATTTGGATTTCAAACTAGATGTATGACACACGGCACTGCCTCTGCAGCACAGGTTTGTATACGCATCCATTTTTTATCATGATTATTATTTTTGTGTGTGTGAATTATTTTATTTCCTGGACAAAATAATGCATTGCCCCTTTTTATTAATGTCTGTATTTGTTTTCTCTAACTAGGGTACTTGTTGAAAGACCATTTGTGTGCTCCAATATAGAGAGCAAGTACTTTGCACTAAGGCATCGCTGTGAGAATTTGGTGTGATCAGAGAGGAGAGACCTGTTTATTCACCAGGACATCTTGGAAGATGGGCTCCAATTCAGATTTCCTGTATGAATTGGAAAAAAAAAAAAAAAACATGTATTCAACAAGATAAGGGCATTTCAGCAAGATACAGGTCAAGTTCCTAAGAAGTCTGGAAATTTGGACTTTAGTCTCTCCCTGCCTAAGTTCCCCACATGAAAATCTTGCTTTGTCCAGCATGAATTTGGTCCTTGACTGACTGCCAGTGTTTCACAGTGAACATCAGCTCCTGCACAGAGGTGATGATTCGTTTTGAAGAATCCCCGGGGTCATTTTGAAGTTCTGTATGATGGCAGAGCTGTTTGCAAGACTGTATTTAGACAGTGCATCTTGAAGCTGAACGGGTAGAGGGAAGCACCTAATGCCTAGGTTGACATGTGCTGCTCCACGCACCAGCTGCTCTGAGGCTAAAGCAGAGAGACCTGATGGTCTGGAGACCTTACGTCATCTCCAAGGAAGGTGAGAGGGTGGTGGTGCCTCTGGCTGTGGGCCTTACCCCGAATTTGTGCAGAGCTCACCCACGATTCATCCTGCTGTAAATATCCATGTGAAGAAATTTGATTTTGTCATAGAGCTGATGGACATGACCCACACATCCTGCCATAATTTTTAAACAAATGCATAGGCTCGCCTATTGAAGGAAGGCAGTACCTCCTGTTTGTTGAGGTGCACAGGGTGTTAAAGGGCTGACATGTAGAGAGCTTGCCCTGCTAATGGATTGGGATTTTTATAGACAGAAGGAATATGCTGTAGTCGGAGTGGTAAATCTGTAATGACAGACGTTCGTTCTATATTTGTGAATGACCTGATTTGGCATGCATGCAGTTCATTCTCCTGACAATAATGGAAACATGGTGTGAGACAGACAGAGAAATAAAGCTGTGGTTAAAGTGAAGCTACAAATTTATAAACTTTTTTTTTTTTTTTAAAGTATTTTCCCCATCTTAATTTCTTGCTTGCTTAAAAAAAAAAGCAAAAAAAAAAAAAAAAGCCTCAGTTTCAATAGTCTTTGAAAAGGCTTTCAGCTTTCCTCCTCCTCCTTTTTCCTCTTCCCTCACCTCCCTCCTAAGCTCCAGAGATGAGTGTAAGACATCTGTCAAAGCTGTGGTAACGGATTTCTCCTGATCTGTGAGGACCCCGTGAGTCTGTCAGAGCATCCCTGGCTGCCGCTGTCCTGTGGCCATGCAATAGCTGTCCCTGGGAGGCAAGGGATGGACACCACAGACCACATGGGAATTTGTCCCTGATCTGGAGAGAGGGGAAGTGAGAGAGTTTGGGGGCGTAAGACCCTGGAAACTTTAGGAAACATCAGCAGAGGCTGTTGTGCACTCAAAGAAGAGCCCTTCTTGCTTTGTGCCCCACATTCCCCCCCACTTCCTCCCTCCCTCCCTCCCTTCTTCAGGAAAAATTCCTAAACTCCGTTGGCCTGGTACCAACTATTCCTTTGGCTTCGCAGCCAGAAAAGCTCACTGGGGATGGAGAAATTGCTGTACACAATGGTTTTGAGAACTAATAACACATGCATGCAGTCCAGCCTTGAATTATATGGAATATGGTGCATAGCTTTCAATCCTGTTCTGTCAGAGGCCTTGACTGCTTAAAAGCCTTCCAGTCCCCCTCCCCCCCTCTCCCACCTCCCAAAATAAAATAAATTCCACAAGCTTTCTCTCAACTTCCAGCATGTGTGACCGTAACCGTGCCTGGGCTGCTGGCAGCGTGCCTGGGCTGTCAGCCTCACCCAGGGACGGGGAAGGAGTGGGGGAAGGATGCCTGCTGGACCAGCGTGGCTGGGAGGGGATGCAGGGGCTGTGGGGACAGTGGGGGTCACGCTGGCTCTGCCAGCCCCACAGAGGAGTGGGAGGGCAGGATGCTGCCACTTGGCTGGGGCCAGCAGGGACAGGGCCTGGGGATTTGCCTTGGTGGCTGCTCCCTTCTGGGTGAGCTGCCAGAGGGTATCACTGGCAGCAATTAGTGAAATCAAGGGGCCACCTACAAGCGAGCTAATTACATCGGTATATTGTACTCCAGCAGCTTGTGATTCTTTTGCCCTATATTAGTACAGAGGGGTCCTCCCTCAGCAAATGAAGATGCTCCTGGTGTTCATCACACTGCTGAATCAAGCAACGTACCATGCTGGCTTTGCAACAAACCTGCTCAGTACCTGGCACTCTCTTCATGGTCTCTAGCATGGCTGTTTATGTTAGATAAAATAAATAAAAGTGTGGATTGCACAGATCTCCAGACAGGATAACTCTTGGAAGTTGTGCAGTGTCTAGTAGAACGGTTATCAATCCTGATTATGACCTCTAGCAACTGAAGTGATAGAAAAATCAATTTAATTCTGGGAGAACTTACCATTGAAAGACAACTCATGGAACTTAATTGGCTGAAATAATTTAAACTTGAAGTAAGTACAATTCTGTAAAAATCTATCAGAGAGAGCAGAGATACACCAGTGGGGGTAGCATCTTCTAGTTCATAAGATGCTCAATTTCAATGGATAAGGCTTCCAGGAGGCTTATGCTGTGGTCAGCAGTGAAATAATTAGCTACCGCTTTGATTAAACTTCAGTAACTACACTGCATGAATCCTCCAAATAAATGTTACTGAGACGTTATTTGCAGGCCTTTAAGCTGACTCCTGTATTATCATCTGTGGTGGGCAACATACTTCCCCCCGGATGGTCCTCCAGGGGCAGGTGGAGGAAGGAGGAGGCAGTGCCCAGTCTGATCCCACAGCTGGCCCTGCTTGAGCAAGTGCTTAGTCTAGAGGTCTCCTGGATTCCTTTCACCCTGAATTGGCATATAATCTGATGATCTTTATCTGCTTTTTCATGTTAAAAAGCAAAGACCACTCTCTCTATATGTAGGCAAACACCTGCCCACCAGCTAACATGCTGATGGCATTTTCTCCTGTGCAGGGCCTTCTGAAGGAAGGTGTTACGTACATCGATGTGGGCAGTCTGGGTTTCTTCTCACCTGTATCTTAGTGACCAGGGAAGGTCAATTTCAATTGTTCATATTTGTTAGGAATAATATTTTTTACAGGTCTGGAACTTTTTTTGCTTAGGCTCATTAAGTCATTACTCACTGTTCAGTCACATCTCCTATGCATGAATACAGGAAAGCATGTTTTCTTCCTCTGATGCTAAGTATGTATTTGCACAGCCTTTTTTATTTTACTTGATGACGTTGTTTTCTTTCTTCAAAGACGTGTACTTCCTCCACTCTTCACCCTTCCTTCTCGCCTTCCCTCCCCATGAAAGCCTTCAGTCCCAGGATGACAGCTCTAAGGCTGCTGCCAGTCCCTTGGCTGTTTCAAATCAAGGGCTTTAATCACAGCGTGATGCCATCATGTGAGCAGATAAGATGTTGATGGTGTTTGCTAATATACTATTTTTTTAAAAATTAAAATATTAAAAATAAACATTTGGGGGGAATTTTACATATTAATGCTCAGTAGTTTGAATATGTGGTAATACTTTTTGCATTTGGAATGGTTAATTTTTAAAGATTAAATGGATAAAGATCTATAATTAACTGATAAACATTAAAACATTAGCTGATAAAGATTTATAAAGGTCCTGAGGAAAATGATAAGAGTATTCCCTCCCTGCTGCACTCTTTTAAGGAATGTTAAAGGAGGAAAATTAGGAATATGGCATTTAGTATGACTTAAATGTAACTTGCTTTATTGCACCATTGTTGAATTAAGGTAATTAAACTTTGCACAAACTTTTTAATTATTACTTATTTTTGACAGATAGGTAGAAAAGTTAATTTCAGCCTAATTGTAATACTCTTGTTTTCTGGGAAACCATCTTGGGCCAAGAGTTGCAATAATCAAGGATCAAAGCAGACAGACTGTTTTCCTTCTGTACTCTTCATCCAGAACTGGATAGAAACCACACCTTGCATAACAGAAGATTGGAGATTAAAGTCTGTGCAGTCTGTCTTCATGAGACAAAGAACTTGCTAACATATGAGGAATTCCATTAAAGCTTGTCTAAAGGTTGCATGTGACAAGAATAACACTCATTTTACAGAGTGGTTGAATGGATTTCCTTACCAAATCAAAAGTAGAACCAGAATTAGATCCAAATCCACCCACTAGTGGGAATTCAGGGGAAACACCTCCCTTGACTTTGCATCTGGGATTAGTCCATCATACCTCAGGACCTCATTCCTGCTGATCCCACCCTGGACCCACCAGACCTTGCTGCCATAAGGCCCTTAACTCCAAAGGGCCAAGGGCTTTTTCATTGCTGTCTATTTGCTCTCAGTGGTACACTAAAACTTCCTTTTTATTATGCCAGTGCCAAATCCAGCCTACTTTTTTAATACATCTTGTATGCAACTGTTTTCAACCACTGATGTTTTCCTTTTCTGAGCTTTTATTTTCCCAGGGTTATTCAGTACAGCTAGATCAGATGTCTTGAGATAATACTCCTGGAGAACAGTGCTGAGACCTAATGATCAGCAGAGTCCTAATGATGTTGCCCCTTTTGCCTCTCTGCCCTAGGTACGCACAAAGTAGAGTGTATTTATGACCACTTCTGCCAGCTGAAAGATACAGTAACTATGAGCAAAGTATCAGCTGTTTATCAGGTTTTTCTTAGCACCTGTGTCTTTTGCAGTGGTAGGCTACTTTTGAGTTGAGACATTTGCATTCATTTGGATGAGTTCATTGTCTCTTGTAAGCTATGTTTCAAAAAGAACTTTGTGCCTTAGTATTTCTTAATACAGACCCAACAGTTCTGAATCAACTACACTGCACGTGGAAGGTCAGTGTAAACCCCAGGGGCTTGGGTATTATTTGAAGGGAGAGGACCCCACCACCACCACCACCACCACATCTGGATTTTGTAAGAAAATGGGACTATGTTCTTATCAGAGAGCTGGTGTGGTTTCAACACCCCAGGATGTGCAGCTGCCAGTTCTTTATTCTCCCAGGAGGTAAGAACAGGCACCAGCCAGGTCCAGCTCTCCATGGGCCAACAGCCATCATCTTCCTCAACAATTCCTCTCTCCAGCACAGCCCTGCCTATGCTGCAGTCATTGCCCTGCCTGCCTCTGTCCTGTTTCCTGGCACACCACTGGGGTCCCAGGTGTCTGCCACCCTCTGGGGATGCTGCACTAGCACTGGCTCTGCCAATTGGCAAACCCTTCTCAGGAACTCAGGCCATCTGCCTGCTTTGCAGTGGTACCATATGTTGGTGGGTATCAGCCCTTCCCAAAGGTGTCTCTGGTGACTTCTACAGGGGGATGAGATAAAGCTGTGACTGGTCTCTCTGGCTGCATGCTCACCTGCAAGGAGAGAAGCCCTTCCTACACAAGCAGAATGAAGAGAGGTGTGAAAATTATGTGATTGTATCAAAACTAGTCAAAAATGGAGTCCCAGCATATTTGAACGTACAGCATGAACACTGAACATACAGAACACTCTTCCCCCACAGTTTTGGCTCAATGCTGACAAAGAACAACAAATCAATTTCTTTTTAGTTTTTTCCTAATTAAAAAAAAAAAAAAAGCTTCTTTGCCTTGAAATATTATTGTGGCGTGACTAATTTCACCTGATTTCACCTAGAAACAATTGTTTCAAATTCTTGGTAACGGCATAATGAGCTTTATTCAGAAATCATGTCCAAGGCAGGCAGCTACGTTATCTTTGATCTCCCTACCTGTGCTTCAAAACTGCGACCTATTCAGGCGCACTCAAGTTTAGCTTTCCCTGGCTCCACAGGCTAGAGTCACTTCAGTTGGAGAAATAGCTTTAGGAAATGTTGATTTAAAAAAAAAAAAAAAAAAAAAAGATCAGTCATACTGCTCTGCTAATTACATTGGCCATATTAATGGCACAGACTGCTCATTTTCAGGCTCTGTTGGAAAGATTACCCAGAGAGGTGTTATTCTCTCAGTACAGTGTCAGATGTCACCCAGTGGGATATTAAAACCAAGTCAAGATTGTGTTGAAAAATATTTTTTCTTCTGTACAGTAACGCATACAGCACTAGATCACATTAAAAAGAAATCCCTTTGCTGAAGAAATGTTAATGTGGGCTGCCAAATGGGAGAGATTTTCCATAGTTCACTGTTAATGTAAGACCTCAGCTCTCACGGAACATGCTGTCCTCTAATGAACAGCTCCTTAATGAGAGCAGAGAATCAGGGTTTCATATCTAGACAAATGACAGTAAAGTTTGGAAGGTGTTGTTTCTGTTTTTCTTTCTTTTTCTTTTTAATACAAGCACTAATTGGCCTTAAATAAAACCGGGTAGAACAATAGATTTATGTTATTTTTGCAAAGCAAAATCAGATCTCAGGCATTCAGAGAAACAGGCTCCCCTTTTATGAGGTAATTATGATTTAGTGTTTACTGTCTCCCTGTTGAATCTGTGGGTTGCCTTTAAAGTGGCTCTGGGATGAATGTCAAAAATTGAATTTACAGTCAAACCTTTTCAACATGTAAAATGCAAGAGACATATATTATTTTTCTAAGTAGTATTTCTTCTGTGACTCTACCTTGCTTTTTTTTTTTCAAAAGAACACCTATAAATTGTCCCCTGTGGACAGGTTGCTGAATCATCAGAAAATGGTTGTTTTGGTTATGGTTATTAAGAATTCAGGTATTTTTTCTAATAGCATCAATAGTAATCTTCCAAGGTTCGCTTCCACCTTCCACTAAGAAGTCAAACTTGAGTTGATTTATAGGGATCAGAATCAAGTAGAGAAGACGACCCCTTCACACAAGCTTGCCATTAGGTTTATTTCTTGATTGGTTTGGGGAGAAGACTTGACACAGGAAAGGGCTCTATTTGGGGTTTAATTTTACAGGGTTGTGACACAAGACCATGGGATTAAGGGGGTGCTCTGTCAACAAAGCAACCCTGGCCAGGAGTACAATGCAATATAATGTGCAAGTTCCCCAACCTCAGCTTAGGGTTTTGCAATGTGCCATAGCAAAATTAGTGTGTTCTCCTGGCAATGCCATTCTGGAAAGGCAACCATCAGCTTGCTCACAGCACTCAACTGGGCCTTTCCAGCTGGCCAGGGAAATGAGGCAGTAACACTTCCTATTGCACCCTCTCCACTTTGTCCCTTGATTTAACCTGCACATTCAGCAACCCATCCTAACAGCACACAGGAGCTGCATGCTCAGCAAACCCAGTGCCTCACTCACATCTCTGCAGCTCTTAAAGAAGTCCCTCCAAAAGAAAAGCCTCCACATTGCTGTTTTCACACCTACACAATTTACTTTTTAAGCTCCTTTCCCTTCCCACCCTGTTACCAAATTCACAAGCATTGACTAGGATTTAGAAGTGGTTTAGGAGAAAAACAACCAAACAATGAACAAAACAGAAAATGCAAACAATTGCAATAGCATGTCAGTTTACACGAAGTACTTTGGCTGCAGTGCAAGATGGATGGTGGGTAAAATGTGAATTTGTCAGAGCTGAAGGCGTTCAAATCATGTGCTTGTGTAGTCTAGGAGATTTCTTTTCCTTCATGGTCTTTCAGCATACAATAACCCTAAAAGTCCAGTGGCACTGAAAAATGTGTTTCAGCTGCTTTTATATATCTAAAAAGTCCAAGAAAGCTATTATCCTTAGAAACAAAGATGGGAATACAATGAACACGGGCAAATGGTGAATCTGCATCAGCTCTTGGTTGTGTGTATAAGTGGATAAATCTAGCCTAAGATCAATAAACAGAAATGCAGAGTCACTAAAACCAGCACAAAACACAAGTGGTTTATCTGTGAAGATAACTGGCCATGTGAGGAGGTGTTGATCAAAAAATGTGCTCAGTGCAGATGGAGGATGGGAATCAGAGCTGTGTCCCACTGTATTCTGGTACTATTTGGCAGAAATCATTGAAAATTTACGCAACAGTGCTACACACAGCAGCAGCTAGTCAATGCAGCCAAAGGAGAGCCCTTCTGGAAACATACATCACCGAGAACCTTTATTTCTTCAAGGCAGAAGTAAGCACCAGGATTCAAGGCTGCAAAACACAGCCCAGCTGATGTGGAGTGATGTTGCAGGTACTCGCAAAACCCAAGGGTTTGAAGGCCATGTGCTCACTAGCTTTCAAAGAAAAAGGCACAGGAGATTTCCAGTGTTACCAAAACTGGTTAGCAAACAACTTTAGCCATGAAGTTGAACAGTATTGTCATGCAAGTAAGCTGGCATTTAAAAGCTTTGCCCGTCCTTGGTAACACACTTATTTGCCCATCCATCTCACCCAGCTGATCTGCACCTGAATGTCCAAGTTGCTTTTTCTCCACCACCACCTCAGTTACACAACCACGCACCCAAAGAGCAATTGCTAACTCTAAAATGTTTTATTTATGACAAACATTGATGCGATTACTTGGAGTGATGGGCAAAGCAAATAAGTCACAGGTTGAGTGAGTTTTGGAAGAGTTTCAACATCTGACACGTCTTGGAAAACATTCTTGCTGTGTGGGACTTGATAACTACCAAGACAATTAATGGTGTTTGGAAAGCAGTATGGAAGGGGTACGCTCGCAGCTCCAAAGGGTCTGAGGAAAAAGATGAAGTTGTAGCTCAAACAGCGAGGCTTTGATGGAGAGCTGCATCTGATAAAACAAAAGAGACAAGTATTCAAGAGAATTACGTGGAGCTGAACGCACTGAAGGAGACCTGAGGAAAAAAAGAGAGAGGGTGATAAAAATGTGGAATGACAGTTAACAGTTAAAAATCTTTCTAAATTGCTGGAGAAGGCATATAACTAATTTCATTTGTCTTAGAAATAGACCTGAACATGAACTAAAGCTTGAAAACAAAGATTACTAAAGGTTGTTGCAGTTCATCAAGAAATGTATAAACAAAAATGAAGTCATTAATTTCATGTGATTGTTTTTTAAAGAACCCATTGGCTTTCACTGTTTCTTTTCCTGCTTCAAGTGGATTTCAACCTGTTGCACCAAAATCCCTTTTGCCTCCCTGTTCCTTTACCATCTGTGCCTGATGATGACCCTGACGATCCTTTATTGCCAACCTACACCACCTTCCATTATTTTAAGTTGTATCTTTCTCATCTGTCTGCAACTTGTGCATGAACTATTTTTTTTTCAGGTATATTATTACTATTTTACTTTTTCTATGTAGTTTCATCATCTCATAATTAACCTTTGCCTTCATGCTAGCTTTTATTTCAATACGTATCTATGCATATAAGTATGCTTTGGGGTATTAGAGTTTTTGGTGAAAGGGGCTGAAATATATTCCCATTTTTTTTCTCTTGAAGTAAGTTTGCTAATGATGGTTTTGCTGCTGGGGAGTTCTCTTAAGAAGGTGTGCATTGGCACTGAAGGACTGTTGTATGCTAATCACATCCCTACTGAGTACAACCCACCTTTACCCAGAGCCCTCACCTACCTCTTCCTGGTAGACTGTAATTATTTGAAATTCCTGGAAACGCTGGCAATATGGGAAGAAAAAAAGATCCCTTGTGGTTTTCCCATTTCCCTCCCTGTTTGGACAGGGGCAGAGAAAACTGAAAGCTACAGTAGTTACTTGTTAAATTAATGTATCTCTCTATATATTTACCTATTTCCTTAAGAATCTGAACTGTCTTATGCATTTTTGGTTATGGTGTATAAAACAGTGCTTGGTTTGTGTATGTAGTGCATCAGTTCTTTACCTCTGAACAGACCAAGGATGCCTACTCTCAGAGACTGCTGCTTTGTGCACTTACGTACTTCAGATGTATTTTAGGTCACTAAAATTCAAGGGAAAGTAATATCCTGGATATAGAATGGTTCATTTGTAAACCAAAAGCAAGGCTATATTGCAGAAAGTTAATCATGCAGCTACTGTGAACCCATCCCGTCTCTACAGAAGATTTCTGGAAAAATCAGCATGACATTCATAGATACCTCTGTGTGCATTTGTGTGTTGTAGTTAATGTAGCATCAGATTAAGGGCCAACACTAAGCTTCATCTGTGATGTACAGGAATTGGAATAACTTTATATAAAATATTTTGGAAAAAAGTAACTCAATTTGACATACTAATTATATACATATTTATATATTCAAAGTGTAGCAAGAAAAGTCTAATTTCAAACCACTTTCAAATATCCCTTCAAAGATTATACTGATAATATATTTCATACATTATATTTTTTCATACAAAATAATTGTTTCAATTTTTGCTAAATTTTCCCTTCATTTCTATGACAAGCTTAAGGCACAGGTAACAGGATAGTTGGAGGAGAAGGGCGGGACTATTTCATCAAGGCAGCTTTTCCCTGTTGGTTTTGATATCTGTAGCCAAGGGAGGCTAGGTATGAACAGACTGGTGAAACGGGATCATGACACAAGGGCAAAGAAGGACTTTCTCCTGAACGCTTAACACCTGACACACCTCCCATTTGGAAAATAATAATAATAATAATAATAGTGAGGAAAAGAAGGATCTTAGAGTCTATTTAAATAAAGACAGCACGTTAAATTGGAGAGATTAGCATTTCCATCATGTATACAAGAGAGGTGACAGTCCCAGCTGCTGAACACAATGAGGGGCACGTGAAAGAGGCAGAAGTAAACGGGAAGTCACACAGCAAAATACAAGGAGTTAGAGGAGAGCTTTAGAAACCAGGTAGAGTGTTCTGAGATAAACACTAGTGGGTGGTGAATCTGTTAGGAGTTAAAAACAATACACACGTGGTCTAATTTGTAAAGGTCTGTTTTAATTACAGCAAGCTTAAAATGTTGTAATATCATTTTAGGTGAACTTCAGAATGTAATTGTGATGTCTGAAGCAGAAAAGGATGAGCTGGCAAACAGGATAATTCACGAACAGAGCTTGCAATTATATTCTTTAGGGAAAAAAAAAAAATCTGAGGCCCAGTTAAGGCACCAATACATACTGCTTTCAGTACTTACATGGTCAACCAAGTCTGAATAAATGAAATTTCCAGAAAAAAAAAGTACATCAGGCTTTAACAACTTTAGCAATGGTCAAAAAAGGCAGGGTCTTTTTTAGAAAACCTAACTGAGAACAAATACCAGAATGGCTTCATGAAGTACTGCACTAAGGCAATGCACTTCATAAGAGTGCAATAAGCATAGATAGAAGGGACAAAGCAACCCTACATAACTTAATCCAAACAATGTCATTCCTAAGAAAATGTGTGTTATTGGATTTCAAATAATGCTTTTGGAAGACAAGACAAGATCTTGAGAATAATTACTTTTGATGCTTTTATTCCCTAAGCAAGCAGGGAATTAAAAGAGAAAAATACAGTGAATCATATTTTAACTTTTTTTTTCTTTTTCTTTTTTCTTTTTTTTTCTCTTCCTAAAACAGAACCTGAAAACAAATCATGGGACCGGAAGCCTTCTAAGCAACTCCAGACACCTGCAAGGAAAGCAAAGGGGAGTGTCCAAAGTTTGACTTCCCTTGCGTCTGGGGGAAATCTGTAATTTTCCACAAAGGTGCTCCAACCATCAGGCTGTAAGCTTGTCTCAGGGGAAAGGAGTTATTGCATTTTGAGTGTGAAAGCATTTGCTGGCACAAGAAGCAAGACACCCTCACATCTGCATGTGTTTGCAGAGGGGCTGAAGGAGCCTTCTCCTCCCCAAAACATCTCACGTGACCCTCAGCATCAGTGGCACATCCTGCATCTGAAGATGAACACCAGGGTGAATGCAGAAGGATCTGCAAGGAAACAAACACTTTTTCCCAGCCTTCCAGGTCAATCTGAATGTGAGAAGTGGCTTTTAAGAAAAGTTGTATCTCTTGCTCTCGTCGGGTTGCTTTGGGGAAGAAGAGGAGCTGAGTATGTTTGGGGAGAAGGCAGGAGCCAAAAGACCATTTTCATGCAAACCTAAACCCCAATCTTTCCAGTCTTTAGAAAGAAGGGTTCTAGAGGATGAAAACACACAGGAACACAAAAAAAATGGAGAAAAGGAAAGGTGATCCATCACCCCAAGCAGATGATTGCCACACAACATATGGAATTAGAGCTCAGACCAGACTGGCAAGTCTGTGCTAAAGCAGGAAATCTTTTATTCCTACATATGAAAATGAGCAGAGCCTTAACCACCAGGCTGTATTCCCTTATAAGCAGGGTTTGTATATCGGTTCCACTGAAACAAATAGGCAAAAAAAGTTCCCTCTGATGGGCTATCAGGAGTCTCCTAGATGTACATTTGGGCATTACATGATAACTGCGTTCCCTTCGAGGCCGGCGTCAGTCTCTTGGAACAATCTGCTAGGCAGAGCATAACATAGACAAGTGTCCCAATTTCACCCTGCTACGTTTAAAGATAATTTGCTATGAAAGTTCTCAAAATCTTTTTGGTGTCTGACTCCAGCATTGCATGAAATCTCTTCAGGTTTTCTTATTATTACTGCTGTTAATTTTCTATTAGGAATAATTAACTTTGCAATCTCCCCAAGCCTGTATGCATGTGTGTATGCACGTCTTTCTTCCTCATATGCCAACCTCCCTGATACATAGATAATTTATGAAAACAGAGTAGAAGCTTTTTAATAATTAAGTAACAGATAATAGGAGGGGACTTTTCCCAACAATGTGCAGCAGCTTTGAAGCAGAACACAGTCCTGAAAGGTTAGCGGCTGATAAATTACACTTAGAAAAAGAAAACCTGAAGAAAGCTGCTACCCTTGCACCATATCATTAAGTAAATTAAAACACTGAAAGGTTCTTTTTATTTCGCAATGCACACGCTTCATTGCAGGAGCATGTGAATGGTAGTCCTGTGGCAAAGAGCCAGCTGATTGCCCCAGACTGCATCACGTAGCGTCAACACGGCCCATTCTCTCTAAATTACAAGGCAAACAATAACACAGGTAAAATTAGCCCCAGCTGTAATTATACAGCAGAGTTGCGTAGAGGACGTAGAATGATAAACGGCGAATGCAGACGGCGTTGTGTCATATCATGTAATCTCTCCTGCTGCAGAGCTGAAAAACAAAGGGAGAGTTGTGCCTTGTTTGTCTAATGTGCTCTATATCGCAAATTAGAAATCCTTCCTAATTAAGATATTGTTAAATTTCCTTTGTTAACAAATTTTAGCAATGTTAATTAGTGATCATTGATGACATTTTAACAACGTTAATTAGTGATCATTGTTCATCTAACAAACAATTAGGGTGATTTGCGCCATCGTTCTCAGACACAGAAGTGCATCCCAGAGCCTTCCTGTCTTTTTACCCCCAGGCTTCTTAAGCTGAGGGAGGGCATCTGGGAATGCTAATGCAATACATAGCCGCTCATTTAGCAGCAGCATTGCAGGAAAATCATGTCTGGCTTATGAACACTTAATAGTTCAAAACAGCTGTAACTTCACAAGGGTGTTCTCATCACACGAATGCTCAGTGAGGTCACTCGGGCAATTTATGCACTAATGTAATCCAGTACAATATGATGTATGCATGCATTTGTTTCCTACTACTTCATTAATTCCTCTCTCGATGTGTGGATGGCAGCGGTTCTCAGAGGCCTGAGGTCATCTGGGTGGTCAGATTTTGAGTATGGTGCCATTTAACTCCAGCCATTTTCTGGTTTCTGTGTCAGTAAAAGGAGTAGCAGCAGCAATGCATGCTGTGGCCCACATTCCTGTTGCTGTCGTTGTTTTAAAAAATGGGACAAAAAGATCAGAAAAAGAACCACTATCGTTTTACAGCACCAGCCTCAGAATTGCAATATCACATATATTTGTAAGAAAGGTCCCTGAGAAAGAAGGATGTTAGCATCAAGACTTACGAAGGGGCTTGAGAAATCAGCTTGTCAGTTAGACCACAGCAGCACAGAAATTGGGCTGTATTTCCTGGCTAAGACAAACAGAGGGCTACAAGCTCAGACAGATGTCAGGCTCAATGCACACTTCCTCTCCACAGTGGTCAAAGTATTATCTCCAGCCAGAGCCAAAAGACCTGTCTTCTACCCAACAACTTCGGGGGAAGTTAGGTTAAATGCTAGTTCAATTAAAGTATAAAAATTGAAAGAAAAAAAAAAAGGGGGGGGGGGGAACAACCCTATGAACACTTGCAGTAAGGAAAATAGAGAGTCTGGAGGTAGACTGCTGGGATAATACTGCTCGAGAAACCTCCTGTTGTTGTGCCACTGCCACCACCATGTAAATGTTGACCAGTCCACAGACAGGGTGCCAGCAGCAGCTGCCAGTGTTACCATTGCATTTGCAGCTTCTGCTCCATACACCAGACAAGGTTTGAGAGCCTGGGTGATAAAATATCAATGCATGGTATTTGTCAGTGCTTCTAAGGCGAGTGTGATCAGTGGACCACCAGAGTAGCTGTGCAATATGGAAATCTCTTACTGTGGATTTTGCCCCTGTGGGGTGTTACCATACTTACTGTAGAGCTTTGCTAGTTGCATAAATGCTCATTTCTACAAGTCTTTCCTAGGCAAATTGACTTGAACCCATCTGCATCACAAGCTCTTTTCTAAATTTATTTCTCTCTATGGCATGAACATCTGTTGTCCACCCGCAGCTCAGTTGTGTAAACTTATCCTTCTTTTGTTCATGTTCATAGTTTATCCCCTCCGTGATATTAACCCTGAATTGTTTGCACATTGCTATACATAAAAGTGTTCCTGCAGCAAATGGTAGATGAAACACGGGTGCCAACACATAGGCAACATCATCTAAATGTTAACTGTGGATTTGGAAAATCATTGCTTATGCAAGCTGACATAACAGATATGATTTTGCATTGCCCAGGTTAGTGGATAGCATTGGTATGATTAGATTATGAGGGTGAGCCATTAATCCCTCCTTTTCCTGATTATTATTGACAAAATTGGAGTGTAAACCAACACTAACCTGCTTAGCTCTGGCTACGTTCTCATGAATATAAATGTATCAGTCCATCCATCAAATTTACATTTATAAAATGCCCTTCATTCAAGGACCTCAGAATGCAAGAGACAATCAATATAAAAATAAAATTGTTAGCCTTCAGTTGATAAGAAAAATTCAGCTTGGGAATTTCAGAATTTCCTGCTGGCACTTTTTTACACTAGAGTTCAGTGGGAAATGGCTGAGTAATGTCTTTCACTAAGATCTTGCTTAGTCTTGCTATTTCATGCAAAGAGGTAAGGATTGCTTGCTATTTCTTGCAAAAAGGTAAGTTCTCAGTACCTGTTTCTCCAGCCAAGTAACTCTCTTTTGATGCACCATTCCCTAGGAATGGCTGCAGGTATATTTTCAGCCAAGGTTTCAATTTGCTCTAAAACAGGGATCAGTTTAGAGGAAAGGATCTGAAGCCACTCACCTCACTTTCTGCACAGAAATCAGATGCTGACCCTTGGAGAAGAAGCTGAATGTGCTAACTTATAACAGTAACGTGTTCACAGTTTTCCAAGCTCAGAACCTGCAACTGGGAGCCTAAAATCACATTTTAAAGAGCAAATACATTTAGGTGCTGTAAGGCCTGTTTATTGTAGTTCCTGACTGGAGTATTTAACTTTAAATGTCGACATTTGGCTAGGTGGGAGAGGGAGCTGATAAATGCATGCCTGTGTTTCTGGGTACCTTTTTGTTATAGGGCAGGGAAATTGTATTACCATCGTATTATGGATTGTGATTGTCAGACATAGACGTGAAAGTCAAAACATATTTTGACTTCCATGGGGACAGATGGAAATTGTAAACTGATTTTCACCTTTAAAATATGACCAATCCCATTGGTAAATTAGATTAATTTGTTCTGTTGCTATGACTTTGCTGTGTTCTAGATTCCAAGCAACTGTGATTTCTTTTTCCAAAACAGAAGTAGGTATTCCTAAAGGAAAGTGAAAGTGTTTTGTGAACGTAATGCTGGCTCTACATTAGCCCGTGGAGGAGGAGTGGGCTACAACTGGAGATCCATTTGCACCCAGCAATTTCCTGTTAGCATTTCTGAGCAACAGTAAGAAGCTGCATTTCCACTATCCTGTGGATGCACACATTTACAAATGCTTCAGTTCTTCATACTCCACTCCTAAAGTCAAGTGTTTCTGGCATCATTATGTGACTCTGAAGCACTGGTTTCTAAGTGGGGTATTCCTAAGAGCCACAGCAGAAACATGGACACCTCAGCAGCAGAGAAAAGCTGAAAAATTCCCTTTGTGCTCAGGCCAATTGTCTTTCTGTGTCAGTCAGAGGTTGTTTGTAAGCATTACCAACACAGCACCTCTGTGACCGCTGTCTTGAGTTGTAGTATTAAACTAAGCTTCTCTTATGGTAGGCAAATGTAGCAACAAAAGGCAGTTAGCAAAGGAAGTAAAGGGTTCCTCGGTATTTGTTCTGCTCCTTGCCTATTTCAAATATCTTGCACATCCTCCACACTTGCAGTTCCACTGGACATGACTGTCATGCAGCTTCATGCAAACCCTTCACAACACCCAACTTCAGTGGAATTAGTTGTTTCCACTAAAAGCCAACAAGTCATTCAGAAAATGAGTTTAAAAGACAAAACAAACAAAAACCAAATACAAAACCCAACTGTGCTGGCACAAGTGACTTGAACGTTGCAGTATTTTGTGATAATGCTTATGTTCTTGGTCACTTCCCAGCTGGAACATAAATACAAAAAACACAGAAAAAAAAATGAAGTATTTAGCTCCACATCACAGGGAGAAATGCTGATAAATGGTCAAGAAAATTCCAATGGATGTGTGTATTTGTTTTCTTAAACAGACATAGATAAATAGTGTAATGTAAGAAATCTAAATCAGCTATTTTCTGTTTGAACATCTCCTTCTAAAGTCAGCTCTTTAATCAGTGGCAAGTGTACCTCATGGCACAATCAAAAGATGTTCATCTATTACTTTTTTTATTTAATGCTAGATACATAAATAAACTGTCTGAAATATAAGAAACCAACTTGAAACACACAGTCATGTTATCTGCTCTCCCCTGTTCTTTCTTCTGTCTTGTCTTTGAAGGCTGCTGCTTGGGAAAATATTTGGAGCATTCCTCCTGACTGATATCCTGGTGTTTTATATTGCTGCGAATTTATAAGATGATAATTAGCTTCTCATTCCTCCCAAGTGGCATTTGTGTCCTCTGCTCCATCCTCCTCATCTCTACTACCTTTTTTTTTCCTCATTCCCACTCTTATTTTTGACAACAGTCTTCATCTCCTCAGATGCTGCTGCTACTTTTTCGCCTGTCTCCATCTCTTTATGTCCCATCATGTAGCCCTTCTTTTGTGCATGATGCCTCCTCTTCACCACAGCCCCCACATCCAGCTCCCAGGCTGTGGCTCCCCCCTTCCTCTCTGTAGTTCTATGGTCAGCCTTCCTCCGCTTATTTCTTCTCTCTGCTCGTTATTTTCCTTCTGCTGATCGAATGTGTGGGACAGCCAAAGGCCACCCACCTTGTCGGGAAGGCAGGTACTTTATGAAGTCCCTAGTTAGCTTTTTGGTCTGTGGGCTGCCTGGCACCCACCCATAATAGGCTTTACCAAGCCAGAAAATTAAAACGCTGCATGGAAACATTCAGTCCGTCATATTATTATGCAAAGTGTCATCTAGTGGCTCATCTTATCAAGAAAACTGTTCAGTGCCATCATAGTTTCCCTCAGTCTTTGCAGTCCTGGTCATTGCCCCATTTTCAGTCAGGAAGGATTTTCTTAAACAATAAAAATATCCATAATGAGCCTGCACTTTAAATTATACTCAGACATGCAATCTCTCACCCTAATTTTCAATCCTGATTGTCTAAATGAAGGCACCCCGTTCTAAATTTTAATTTTCAGACAGCCATTTAGACACCCAAATACCCATTTCAGTCTCCTAAGTACCAATCTGAGCACTTGAACACAATAGGTATATGGGCACCCTCGCTTCAGACATCGAGCTCCGAGACTGAGTCGTTCTGTCCCAGTTAATGCAATCACGTTGCAGTTCACTGTACCGTGCCACCAGCGTCCCTGTCCAAGGAACAGCTGCTGTTCCTCCAGCGGAGCTCATCGGTTGGGTGGGCACAGGGGATGTGGCCCTGTGCAGTGTCCCAAAGCCACCCCATACCTCCCAGGGGTCCCCGGGCTCCACCAGCAGGTCCCGCACTGCAGACCTTGTGGGTGTTTAATCAGGATGGGGAGGGAATGAAAGATAATTGGACAATAACATGACAGCTTTGGGCTTTGCACTGAAGTTGCCACCTTAGGGGACAGCTGCTGAGTCCTCTGCACACCATGCACTGAGATCCTTGGCTCAGGTTTTGATACCCAGCGCTAAGGGGGCAGCTCTCGGGTCTGGAGCTCTGACTGCAGAGAGCATCACAGAGAGCTACTGGTGCTCAGCAGCAGTGCCTCTCTCGCCCTGCTGTGCCTTTCATGGCCACCGTGCATGCCCTGTGAGAAGACACGATGCTCAACACATCACCCAGGAGCATCGCTCCGCAGCGTGATCTCCTTCACTGGAGGTTGACTTGGTCTAGGGCTGTAGCATGGAGGATCACTTCTTTGCTTCAAGCACCTCCTCAGGTACTTTAATGATCTCTCTAGAATCCCTCATGTCCCACCATTCCCAGGCAATGGCCCGACGGACTCAGACAGGAATTGCAAAATGGGTTTTTGGTGCAAGCATGCAGCAGGGGCCGCAGCTCAGCCGGCGGGCAGGAGCCCCAGAATGAAGCTATAAAATGTGCCGGTTGTGCAGGCGGTGTGACAGCATCGAGGGCTCTTGTGGCAATGTTCGCAATACATGGGGAGAGATGCAGGCATTTGTGCCGCAAAAGCAATCATATTCTTTGTCTGTCGGTTTCGTGGAAGTCTCCTCCAAAGCAGCCAGCAGCTGATTTAAATCACAATACGGTGCTGACTCCGGCTCACAGAAACATGGAAACAGACATTTATGGCTTAAATCTGGTCTGACACCTGACCTTAGCTGTGACTGCTGTGCCTGCAAACAGAAACAACAAAAAAAAGGCTCAATTTAAAGCCTGTTCTTGTTAACTCAGAGTGTTAGATATAACTGTGAAATTCCAGCTTTTGTGGGGTTAATTGCATAACTCTTTGCTGTGCTTTAACAAGATGTTTTGTAGCTGAATAGCTGTGATTTCCTTTGTTTCTTTCTGTGGGCCGAAGGTAGTTTAAGAGGGGAAATTAGCCATTTAATTATTATGAGTGCAGGAGAAGTAAAAAGACCATATGGTTTGCTGTTGAAATTAGTCACAAGAAACTTTTTTCTTTTTTTTTTTTAATAATACGGGATATTTTTAACAAGCAGATGTGAAGCCACAGCGTCTCCCACAAGCGCTCTGCCAGGCTTATCTATTGTACCAAGTGGTGTGTGGGGATATTTTTAGCACGGGGGGTCACTGTGTGGAGGATGGGGGTAAAGGGGAGGGGGGCAAGCTGGGCACCACTGTGCTTCATCTGTAGGCCTCGAGCTCCCAGACTAGCGCAGGGAGGGAAGGAGATGGTGATGAGCCCAGACCTCCACTGCAGGGTGTTTGCTCCCTTATTTGCTGCATGCATCTGAGCATCTTTTCCCTGGCCCGGGCTGATGCTCATGGTCCCAGCAGGCATCCAATGAAAACACGTTTCTCTATCAGCATGCCTTCTGTCCTGATTCCCCCCCATCTCCCTCGCAGGCAGACCCGGAGCGTTTTTTCTCTTTTTCCTCAGCTCACTCAGCTTCCCAGGCCAGCGGTGTCATACCAGGCAGCGCTTGCTTCCCCAAATTACAGCTTAGAAAGGGGAGCAGTGTCTCTGCAGGTGCCAGGCAGTGTTGCTCAACAAGGCAGGATGCCACCCATCGGTCGGCTGATGGGCTGAGATAAGGGCCTGCTGCTGGGCCAGAGCCATGTTTCAGCTCCCCGCAGTGGGGCCGAGCTCGGTGGAAACAGGGAGCAGCTGCTGCTGGCAGACGTGGGGCTGTTCCTCCTTCCTCGTCCTCCCAGGGGCTGTTTGACATCTTCGCGTGTTGTCTTGGGCACCTGTGGCTATCTCACGTTGACCCCTGTGCTTGATAACAGGGATCCCTTTGCATAACTCTGGAAATTCAGTCCTCATTTGCTTTCTGTTTCCTAGCCAGTTTCCAATCCCCTTACGCTTTATTCTCCATCTTAATGCATTTTCCCTCTCATCTTTTTCTTTGCTTTTAATTGAACTTTAATAGGTCAAAACAGAGCGATGCCTTTCTCTTTACCCAATCCTTGTAGCCACCTGTCTAGAAGCAGATGTCATGTTAGAGGGGCACACCGTTTCCACATAAACTTGTGTTGTCTTCCCATATCCTGCTCTACCCCAGGGCAGCACAGAATTCCACACACCAAATAACAGCCCAACTTTACTTTGTATTAAAATTTTGCAGAGAAGTAATAAAAGAAATGGAGGCGGAGGGCAGTGAATTTCCCTATGTAATTCTATAGAAGAAGAACTTCAGGACGTTTGAGTAAGAATAACAACATGGGGTTACTTTTGCACTGGCTCCTGGCCAGACCAATAATGTACCACCCAGCAAGAAATACTCTGTTTTCCCTGCTAACTCCTGCAATCTTTTTGAAGTTGGTGGTTTTGCAAAAGGGTAAGTCAGGGCAGGATTTGAGCCCTTCAGGAAATTTTGAACAAAGTGCCTGATCATTGCATTGCTCATGCTGCAGTGCAGGAACTCAATTAGGCTGGCATTTACTGTGTGCAAGAGCACGTATGCTCCTTTTTAGGTCTCTGACACCAGAGACCTGTAATGCTATACTGAATTGAAGGCAGCCCTCCCAAGCAGCACGTTTTCAAATGGGAACTTCAAGGAGTTACCACAGCTCTGACGCATAGTTTGGATCTTCTTTGCTGAGTTTGTATTCTCCAGCAGCTCACCTCTTCTTTGCTGCCCAGGGGTTTTGAATACTCCTGTAATATGAGCAATAAAGGTACCTGGTGTGCTTTTCCTTGAACCTCAGGAATTACTCAAATCACCTTATCAACCTAACTAAATAAGGTCTTCCTGCTCAAAATCACCCAACCGAATGGCCTGCAGTATCTGTTCCTTTCCTTCCTTTTTCCTCTCCTTCCTTCTTCTTCTTCTGTGTTGCTTCACACCAGTTCTAATTACTTGACGTTCGAATGATAAATGAGTTTCAAATAATTAGAGGTGGTACAAAGAGCCGCAGCGGGGAGATTTATGCCAGCGGAGCCTGCTGAACAAAGAGCCTTCTGTGGGTATCGGTTTTCTCTCTGGACTTTGAAGCTCTGTTCTGCTGTCTCCCCCTTCAAAGAGCTATATCATTTTTAACCCACATAATTTTATTCCCCTTTTTCATACCTGGGCAATGTCACAGGCCCTTATTAAGGAGCAGACCAAATGTCAAAGTTTTGTTGTAAATCAGCAGGAATCCAGTAACAAGTAGGGGCGAGGGGGCCCAGGGAAAGCCACGTACAAGGACCCGAGTCAGACATGTTGCCACCTCATTGGAAAGGAGTGCCGTGAAGGGCAAACCACCTCCAGCTTTCATTAGGACAAGTTAGTAGCAAAAACAACATTGGATTACTCCTGAACAAAATATCTCAGCCGAAAGCCCTCCTCCTCCCCATGAGGTTGATTTGGGGCTGTGCATCCCACGTGGGAGGTGCTTCTGCTTGGTGTTCTGCACGCTGCCATCCTACGGGCATTGAAAGATGAATTGCAGAGAAAAGCTGGAGCGAAACCTGTGGTTTTTTTCTGTTCTGATCAGGTCCATTGGCTGTGCCTGTGCATTCACGTGTGAATACAGGAGGGGAGGGAGGCCCAAGGTGTGGTGGGGGGCTAGCACAGAGGCACATTGGTGTAGAGATGCAAGAGCTGCGTGTTGCCTGGGGAAGAAGCCTGCTGGGCTCTCCAGCTGCTGTACATGCAGTGATGGTGAAGGTGCACACAGGAGGAGTTGCACTGCAGATATTTATCCTTAAAAAGCTAAGGTGAAAGGCAACAATTAATGCATAGAGGAACACCTGATGTGATTTCCAATACTTTGGATGAGAAGAAACTGAGGGGGCTTCAGCTTCTCAGAGACGGGATGGGTAGGACGCATGGTCTCTGATCACACTGCCTCTCTTCCTTAAGGCTTTATATTGCTTTTCCATCCAGCTCTTTGTTTAGTCTATAGGCTGCAGGCTTGCTGATGTACAGGTCAGGTTCTCTGAAGTCTTTTGTAGATCTACTAGCATGGTGCTGCTTTGCTGAGATGTACAGCCGTCCCTGTCTGCCACAGGAGGAGGTATCAGTGACTATTTTCACAGTGAAGAAAAGAATGTCTTCACATGAAAGAGTTTATTTTCTACTGAACTCCTCTACTGTGACTTGTCTTCCTTTGCCAGCTGCTGGTAAATCAGAGCTAAAAGCAGTGAGTATGTGAGAGGTTCATCTTTGCGCCTTCCTTCCCCAGGATGGAGCCGCAGGCTCCCTCTCTGCTCTCTTGAAATGCTGTGTTCGTGCAGCTTGATGCAGGAGCATGGCCACAGCTTTTCCTCTCACTTTCCAGCCAGGAAGGATGAACAACCACACATCGATGCAGAGACAGAAGTGGAACATCTGTGAATGCCGACATCTGTGAATGGGCACCGTGTACAACAGCTTTGGTCGCAGTAAAACAATTGCTGTGAGGATGTGTCATCGACATTTGACTGACAGCATCACTTTAAATCCTTTATTGATGTGGGGAGCTGTGTGTCCAGGCAGACAGTTGAATGGAAGAAAGATGAACCGATGTGTTTAAGCATATCAACTTTAGCAGTCTATTGCCTTGGCATACACAAAAAATCTGGGGAAAATATGAGAAAACACCATAAATTCAGAAAATGTGGAGTAAATTCATAATATGTGGCTAGTAATTCTTCCTAGCCATTGCAAGAAGTCTGACACAAAAACAAAAAGAATAAACTTCTTCCAAAACAGTCCTGTTAAGAGTAGATGGGGAAGGGAGAGAGGAGTGAATTAGAAAAGTGAAAAAAAACTCACAGGCATGGGACCAGGCTGTTGGCTCTGCTGAAAAAAATTATTTCCCACCAGGGAAAGGATGAAGCAGCCTGGCAAACTACACCTGCACAGAGTACAGAGGAGGTGGCAGCATTAGACACTGATCAGAAACAATACAAAAAGAAGTGGAAAAAAAATCTATCTCAGCAGGTCAGTGTATCTAATGCCACAGTGGTAAGATAGATGCCCCACGGATGTGGTCCTCGGGACAATTATCTCATACTTAGCATGGCTGAGCTACATGTCTCAACACATGGCCAGGTCGCCTGGGCCCTGCTGTGTAGATCAGTTCCCAGTGCCATGTTTATCTGCTCAACAATTGCATGTGATAGCTGATAAAGCTCAAAGAAAGGTCTTTGGGTTGCACAAGGGCTTGTGAGTGGTGTTAGTTAAACCCCTTGTTGAGCCTGGCTCCCTATCTGCAAGCCCTTTGCCGGGGTGACAGGTTGCCAGTTATCTCCCATTGTACGCAGGAGATCTCTCCACAGGCTCCGCGTCTGGCAGATGCGGCTGCAAAAGGCGTCACCACATCAGTATTTCCACAGGATTTCTGCTGCTGGCTGATGTGCAAGCACAAGACCACCCCCTGGCAAGGTGTGATATAAAAAACCAGGAGAATGCTGAGGAAATTTTGTTAGCAGAGCAGTGCGAAATGATTTAGCTCAAAAAGTTTTTGTGTTCTTGGCCAAAAGCATTTACAACGTCCAGCTCATTCTCTAGTTAGGTGGTCTGGAGACTGAATTCATCCTGGGGGCCAAAATATGAAATATTTGGGAATTCTGGCAGACTCCACACAACTGTTCATGCTTCTTGTTTATCTCACAGTGTTTCTTTGCATAACGAATGTGAAGGGGTAAAATAAACACAGCAACATTTAAAACAATAGAGCAGTTTGGATTGAGACATTACCATTTCGATTTTTCTACAACCAGGCAAAACTATTGCTTTAGAGATAATAGTGCTTTGTAGGTTGGCTGTGTGTCCAAGAGCTCTTTCTGCTTGTGGCCCAGGCAGCAGACAGACAAGAGATCCATTGCAAATTCAGGCTGTCACAAACATGCTTTACCAGCAATTTGAGGCACACTTTCTGTGACATTTTCCAAGTCAATTGAGAGGTTTTGTTCTTTGCTATGGGCAGAGAAGTGTTTGAAGTGCTCAGCTCGTTCATCCAGGTGTGTAAGGCACCCACAGGCCTGCCCACGGACCAGCTCAGGTGCCAGCAGGTGGCACCTGGGGACACGTAGCAGAGCTCTGGGTGCTTGCCGAACAAATCCATTTGTTGCTGGGATGAGCAAATGATGTCCTGCCTGCAAACCTTCCTGCCCTCCTGTTCATGGGCTATCCTTTCAAAAGGGACATATCTTTCACTGTTCAAGTCACTGTCAGGGAGACAGAGCTCCTCTGGTCTTTTTCAAGTCCAAATGTTTGGGGTGTTGGCAACATGAGGTTTGAGCTTTCAGTGAGATTTCTTCAGTCGATGGAGAGTTTCAGTAATCATTTCGGAGTCCTGTACACAAAACAACACCATACAGTTTTAGTGTGAATCTGCTAGGCCAAATTCTCCTCAGGCTTTAGGATGATGTGATCCCTCTGGCTTTGACGAGTGTGCACACTGCATAAATCTGCATGCAATGTGCCTGTCTCTCTCTGCTGTGTTCACAAGCTCAGTGATACATGCTGCATTGAGGGAAAGAGTCAACAGCTTGCATACACATCCAGGGATTTAGCTAAGTACATTGCCATATACAGGCACCAGAGCTTGCAGACCCAGGGTAGCTTCTAAGTGCACAATTAATGGCCACTCCTTGCCAGATCTTCCCCTGCAAGGAAATGAAATTATTTCCAAAATTGCAAATGAATTATTAATAGTAACCCAAGAAATTAGTATTATGCTCAAAGTGCTCTAAGGTAGACCCTGATCCTGCAAACAGCTACATCTTCATGTAGAGAATGTTGGGGGTTCAGGGCATTCCTTGCCATGCCAAATAATCATTAGTTTTTCAACAATATCAGGGGAATTTTTTTTCTGCTTGCTTTTGCACACTATAGGACACTCAGATGCTCATTAACATACATGTCCCTTCCAATTTCACTCTCATTTGCACTGTGTTAACAGCTACTTTTTCATCTTTGCTCAGACAAACGATGGCCTTTGTAACCAGGAATAAAATTAGTCACAAGTGGAAACCTGTTTTAATGAGGCCAAATTGTTATTTAACTCCAAATGTGTACAATATTTTTTCTCTAAATCTCCTTTAATTCTTCCCTGGTATTAATTATATCTTGTCATATGCAGGCCTCTAAAATGCTCGCTCCTCCAGCAGAGTTCAAAACACAACCTTTGCCAGAGCACTGTATTAATAAGCTAAAAAAAAAGCTCCTTTTTTCTTATTTTTCCAAAACTTCTGATTTAAATATATGAGATCACTGGGATTTATATAGGCAAATTTGGCAGCTCCTCCGTATTTACTGAAACTGTGATAAATCAAACCTGAGGATCTCTCCAAGAATGAGTTATTTGTTATCTGAGTAAGTATGTGTTAGTGACTCATGTGTGAATAAGGTACTTCTGTTACAGCTGTTTATTAGAGAGTTCTCCTGGCTTCCATTTCTTGCTCTGCCACTGTCTCACTCCGTAATCTTAGGGAAGGCTCTGTGTTTTGATTAACTCAAATGATATGCATATGTACATAGGTATATATGCCCACTCTATGCTAACAGAGGGTTTCAAAATCACACACACACACACACACACACACACAAAATAAGATGACTTAGAGACTCTGCTTGTTAATTTATCTTCTTTTTCCAACTGTACACATAAGCCAGAGATATCCAAGCAACCTCCAGGCAGGTAATGAGTTCCCAACCATGAGTCAACCCAAGTTTTCAGGTCAACATAGACCAGAAGCAGCAACCAGCTGTCACAGGTACCCCTCTCACCACCATCCCCAAAACTACTGATCCACAATAACAACAAGAAGGTATTGTTTCTTCATTAACTGAGCAGTTCTTGCCTAGTTAGAGAAAGAATTTGGAAAACTGTGTGTTACAGTGCCATCTGGTGATTCCCCTGTACAAGTGGGTAAAGCTCTCTCATCAGGCACTCTGGGAGCACTATTATTGTTCTGCATTTCTTAGCATACTTTCTTAGGCATCTTGTCATGAGTGATTTTAAAAAAAAAAAAAACTCTTTAGCATTCTAATGTGTAGGAAATTTCAACAAACAGCAATCAAAACATTTTCCAAATGTGCTCTTAATCAAGTTTATCAGTAGCAGTTTGATTTTTAAGAAATGGAAGGCAAAGCAGTACTAAAGAGAGCGTTTCCTAATCACTCATAATTCACAAGGAGCCTGACGGTGCTGGTGCTGCACCCCTGTACAAAGGCACACACTCTTCTTTGTACTGAGAGAGTGAAATTGCTATGTTTTTGGCATCCCGTATGCATGTGTGGCACCTGGCTTTCTCAAGGTGGCAAGCCAACATTATCAGCCAACATCAGCTGCCACTCCTCATTGAGGTATGGAAAACTTATCCCCATATCACTTACAGGAAAACAAGTTTGAGAAGCTGTTTGAGATGAGTCTTGAGCAGAGCTGGGGTTAGAGCCCTGAACACCCATTTCTTTTCTCCTCCTGCCTGAGAGCAGGACGTGTTGACCCTGTTGCTCAAGGTGGGCTGGATTGCAGTGTATAGTGGTGATATGACGCAGCTGTGGGACTTGGCATGCTTTTGTCATCGACTTTTTTAGTCACTTTGCCTATTTCCCTACTCTCCAAAGTAGGAGGAAAGATATTTTGTTCCTCTGTCTTTGTATATTATTTTGTTTAAGACAGGTAAGGGTTTCACTTGACCTGGGGGTTTTTTGAGGCCGGTCTTTTGCACAGCACGTAATCCTCATGCAAATACAGAGTGGCTAGTAATAAAACCGAGCACTATATGAGCTTCTGAAGCTTCAGATCATTTTCTGAAACATTCACATAACTGCAATGACTACTTCCTCCACTTCAAAACAGATCAAAACAAGCCAAAAAATCCTACTGCATGGACAGGACAAGTTTGTCCTCTAAAAACACATTGTGTGTGTTTTATTAATTAGTAAAGGTATATAAAATTCCAAATGATGAGTTTAATTATTTAAAAGCAGTAATAAATTCCTCATTTCCCCTTCATCTTTTAGTAATTTATAGGGAAAAGAGGCCATTTGTCTCTCTCTTGTTCCCTTATCTCAGAGGAAATGAGGTCCTCTCTTCTTCTATTCAGGTATTAGACTTTTTCTCCTCTGAAAAGTATCTGCTCTGTCTGTCCTAAATGTATGTGGCACCAGCCTGCTTTCCTTGCATTCAACTCAATCCCAGCCTGGTGGGAAAGTTGACTCCAGGCAAGAGGTGTTCCAGGTCTTTTCCCAAATCATGCTGAAAAGTCCATCAATGTCCTCTGTTTAAAGAGGCTACAGGCGAGGGTGTCACAGGTCACAGTCACTGTTCCCACTTTTCCAGTGAAATAGCATAGATTTGAAAATACTGTTCATGTAGCCGTGATCAGTATTAACCAAAGGGCATTTTTGGAAACACGTTCCCAAGAGCTAATAAAAATATATAGCATATATGCTTCAAAAAAGTGAAGAAAAGAAGTCAGAAGCAAAAAAGGTGTGATATCTGCAGACAGGGCCAATTCAGAAAAGAGTTTACTGTTTAATTGGCCAAGTCAAACAAGATACAATTAGGGCTAACTTGGTCCCCGAGGATTCATAAAGCCTTACTTGGAAGTTTTGGGGAGCTGGTGGGGAAGCAGTGGCTTTAATTGCATCTTGTTTGACTTGGCTGCTTTAATCACTTACACTTCTCTGAGTTGGCTTTTTTCATAGATGTCACACCTTTAAACAGCTGACGAGCCTTTCTTTTTTTTTTTTTTTTCCTAACATAACTTTTTCTATATATTAACCACTCTGAACCAGACAGAAAACATATTCGTATAGGGGAAAGGCTTTCAATTTATTATATAACCAGAAATGAATAATATTTTTAATATCATGGGCCTTAAATTTTGGAGAACAAAATGCTGCTGTGCTGGTGTACATTAGCCAAGAAGCTCCTCCGCTAGTCACGTGCAGACTCGTTGCATATTTCTGCTCTGCCCGAGGGCGAGAGCCTCTTTCCATACCTTCTGGGCTACTGTCTGCTCACGTCAGCCAGCAACCAAAATGAGCGCTGCATTAACTCTTCCACCAGCAGGAGACTGTGGCAATCTGTATGTGTAACAGCATGTGATAGCCACGGGCTTCCTACATGTGCCTACCTGTCAGCTACAGCTGAGACAGCTAACACTGGAAAACTGGAACTGGGTGTCAAAATCCAAAAGTATTTAGACCAGCGTTAGTCTGAATACACTTCAGCAGGGCTGCTCTGCTGCAGGGAGAATCTCTCTGTGCGCCTGTGCTGCTGAAGGACATCAACTCTCCCTAGGTACTAGGTCTGCTGTAATGCTCATCACCGATAGTTTGTCATGAAACCAGCTTCTCTCCCTACTCACAGAAACTATATACATTTAGGGAGATGTGGTCTGGGCAGGAAATCAAAGTTATGGGGGGAAAAAGGAAGCACAAGGCTTTGGGCTTACCTTTCCTAAGACAAAATCTTCAGTATTGGAGGCCAGATAAATGTTTATCGGGGCAGACTGTGAGCACAGCCGATCCTGTCTTGGGCAGGGCTTTGGGCGAGGGACTCTTGGGCTCCATGAAATTCCGCAGCTCTAAGATTTCTGGATAGAAGTATTTTGATTTGGGAATTTCTTGCCCAATATTTCCTTTCAAAGGAAAACTTTGATAAATACAATCTTTCTTTGTAAAGAAATGAGCCGTAAGAAAACTTTGGTGTTGTGGTTTTTCTTTTCCTTTTTATCTGAATGGTGCTCTTTTAGAAGGGAACAATGATAGATCTCTCAGAGCAGACCTCGTTGCAAGACCAAAGATTGAGTTTATCATCTCCTTGTGCCAGACGCCTGGTTTGGGCTTTTTAAGGCTTAGGGTGTCGTTTAGGGCCACAGCTAAGCCGAACTAATCATCCATGAGCTGCTCAGAGGGGCAATGCTGCTGTCGCTGCTGCTGCTGCTGCTGCTGCTGCTGCTGCTGCTGCTGCTGCTGCTGCTGCTGCTCCCTCTCCTGTCCCCAGCTGCCCCTTCCTTCCCATCTGGCTCTGTCTGAGCCTGCAGCAAGCCGTCTCAGAGGGCTAAACTAGCATGCAAAACCTCACCTTTCTGGGCAGAGCTAGTTGACTCCCAGCTGAGCCCCTGAAACCAGAAGGTCAGAAGAGAGAAGAGGCAGCAGCCTGCAGACACAAGCAGCGAGGAGGAAGGAGAGGGGGATGCAGCTGCCCCTCTCCACAGCATCCTCTCCCCAGACTGCTGTAGAACAACACTGCTGGGTAGCACAGGGCACTTCATTAACTCTGATAGATAAATTGGGCCCTGACCATTTGGCCAGATCTGCACACAAAGGTCTGAGTCCTTGAGGGCATAAAGCAAGGCTCATTTCCCCCTCTGGCCTCACTAAATACCCATCCATTTATTCCTTGATGGTGGTGCAAGCTATAGGGCAGAGGCAGTATGGGATGGAAAAAAGTAGCGTGTTTGTTCTCAAGAGTGGCTTTTTTTGTAACATGCAGCACGTCGGTCATGTGAGCCAAATAGCCAAGGGTAAAAGAATTTACAAGCGCTGCTGATGGAACTGCATTTATAAAAACAGTGTGTCTCTGGATTTTTCATTTTCTCTTCTTTTTTCCTTGGGGGAAAAGAAAGAAGTGGGAGGAATTTAAAAATAAATCTACAGAGATTGTGAAATTCAGCACTCAAAAGTGTTCCAAAAGGTAAGATTCCTTCTGCAACGGTAAATTGGCTATGTGATAAGCAAGAAGTATTTTCTATTATTTCCTTGGGCTTTGATGGACAGGTGCAGTTTGGGGTAGACTGCTCATTATTGACAACCTCGGCAGAGGAACGTGTGGGCAGTCATGTTTCGACGACAATGAAGGATCAGTGTGCCTGCAATACGTGTACACAATGCATACCTCCCCGACAAGCCTCGGAGTAAAACAGGGATTTGTGTAACTCTCTTAGATGTAGTATATGATTCAAAACAGTATTTTAGTAGCAGGCTTCCTCTTGGCAAGCGGAGTGCTCGGCATCCAGCACCGTTCTGTTCAGGCTCAGAGCTGCAGTTCCCAGCTCCTTCTTTTGTTCCTCTTGTCAGCTGCAAACTTTGGGGTTGCAACTTAGGGGGAAAAAAATAAAAAACAAAAACTCCTGCTACTGGTGGCAGGGGGGTGGAGAGGAGGGAGCTTTGAGTCTCCCGGCAGTGTTTCCTTCTGCTGGGTTTTGTTCTTGTGGCTCAGCATGGTGTGAAGTGGTGGCGGCGGGCAGTGGGGTCAGGGAGGTGTGCTTCCCACACGCCACCGCCGCCCGCTCCGCCAGGGCCTGGTCTCACTGGCCCCTGATCAATTTGACTAATCTATTTTATCTCACCATCTAATCTATCTGTTTCTGCTGAGCTATCCATCTGCCTCCCGACATTGATCCCAACAGGTTCGTAATTGTATTTATAAAATGCCCTCTCACCCTCCTGGGAAGTGTGTGGGGGTTGTATAAAGGTAGATGTGGGGTGGAAATACTGATGGCAAAACCCATATGAGCCCTCCAGCCCTTCCCTTCAGCCTCCTTGCAGCCCCTCTGCTCGTCCCCCAACTTGGAGACAATCAGGTAACTGGCTGAAGGATGGCCATGCAGCCTGCAGTTGTGGAAGGATGCCTGCCTGGAGCAAAGCTGTTCACAGAAAATAGAGTGGTGTCCATCTTGAGCCTGTTGCAGAAGAACTTGTTCTAGGCTGAAATGATTCTGTTTCCAAGAGCTAGCTCCAGCAGGCTGAGGCTGCCAGATCATCTGAGAAATTTTAAAAAAAAAAAAAAAAAAAAAAAGGTAGCCTATTTGTAATTTGGAAGGAAAAGGCTTTTTTGTCCCCATGCAAGGTCAAATTAATCCAGAGTTGAACAATGTCAGTTTCCAGATGCAAACCAACCCTGAGAGGTATTCATGGACATCCTCTTCTTAGATACTTGTGCTGCAGCAAGAGCCTCCTTCCAACTGTAGGAACAGGCCACCACGTGAAGCAGTCAGTGGTTTGCCCCTTTAAGCCTTAAACTGCAGAGCTGATGTGACCATTCACTCCTCCTGATCTCACGTGGCGCCTTCCTCCTGCTTTGGCCCCTGTTCATCCATATGATGATGTGTGGAAAGAAAGATGAGCCTGAAATGTGAAGTGTGGCCCCATAGATGAGCTTCTTGGCACGGTCTATGGTTTCTGTTCAGCCCTATTTAGGCAGGAACCCATTCTTAGCACATGGCTGGGAGTTTTCTCAGCTGCATCTTATTTAGAAACCCTAAATTTACCTACTTTAGCCTCCACGCTTTAATGGTAGAAAACACTATATGCCAGCAGTTCTCTTCATGATTAACGCATGTGTGTGTGTGTGTCCTTGTCTGTGTCTTCTCCTCATTTTCGATCTCTGGAACATATCACATCTCACCTCTGAGATATGCACAGAGAGCGGAGGATGCCAGGGTCACATTAGTCTCTGTTTACAGACTTCCTTCCAACTTCTTCTTAAGCAGGAAGTGTTTTGTGATTAGCCTCATTTTTTCATATCAGCGCAATGCTTTTATCATGTATTTATTGTGTACAAATAATTAGGTAAACACTGGGGACCTATGCTTCCACTTAGTGGTGTTTCCCTGTGTGAAGCGCAGTGACCTCTGAATTGTAGTTCGGGTAAGGGTCAGGATTTGGGGGAATGCTGCAGATATTGGTGGGCAAAGCCCCAGTGACAGCCAGCTCTGGAGGATAGCAGCTAGCTGGGGATCCGAAATGTCCTTAGTTACTGCAGCATGGGATCCTGAACCACCTAGAAACAGTTGCATTGACCAAAACATCTAAAAGCCCCTCTTAAATGCTGGCAAATCCCTCTGCTTGCAGGAAGATTATACGCTCATTAAGTAGACCTTTACCCCATCTTGCTCTTGAAGGAGCCACAGAGGCTGGCAGCCAGTGAAAAGCCAGCCCTCCTGCTACAGGTAGGGCACTGGTGCAGGAGGATCTCCATCCCCCTGTAAATAAAGGGGTCACTTCTTTGCATCTGTTTATGGCTTTGCCTGTCCTCAGTTGTCTGCCTCTCATTAGCAATGGTAAAAGTAAGATTACGCTTTAAAGCATTATTAAAATGTGCTAGTTGTCTAAAGCTGGCATTTATAATGCAGTTTCATAAAGTTTTATATTGACAGTGTGACTCTTTAAAAGGCACTCTCTGATTAACAAGGCTCAGAATTGCTCCCCTGGTTATGTTTTAACAGAGAGAATAAAACGCTATGGATCTCGAAACAGCCAAAATCGTCATTTCCCAACGTTACCGGCGGCCTCATTGCTCTGACAAGCTGGCGGCTGCCACGAGCTGGGGGAGGACAGCCCCGAGTCAGCCTCCCCTGGTGCCTCGTCTGCTCTCATCTCAGCCCCCGCCAGCACCACGCATCCCATGGGTGCGTGCTCACCCCACCTTCACTGTCCCTGAGAAGCTGGGGGGCTTCTCTGGGGTCGTCGCAATGGCGTGGATCAGCATTTGTTGTGCCTCCTGCACCCACGGGTAGCGATGCTCTGTGCCCTCTCTCGGTTCTTATCATCCCAGTGTGCAAAACAAGAGTGTTATTTCCAAAGATTTCTCCCACGTGCTGGCAGTTCACCCCCACACACAAGACCCTTGAGGCACCAGATTGAACCTCCAGCTCCCCAAGCAGCGGCGTAGCAGTGAAGCAGCAGGCTTATTAGCCAAGTGGAAGAGCAGATGCAGGCAGAGAAATTGTGTTCTGTAGGATGTGCAGAGCAACGTGCAACATGGGAGCTGCGCTCTGCTTAGCATGTCCTCTCTGCGTGTGACCTGAACTGCCTTTGTGCTATCACATTGTGGAAAAGGTGGTTATTTCTGGCCCGGTTATGTAGTGGTGGATGGCGTCCCTTCACCCAAATCACGCTCTTCCTTGTGCTGCATGAAGTAAAAACAAGTGGGAACACTAAGCTCTCTCACTTCCACAGCCATGTAATTAACTGGAACTTTATTTGCAGATTTCTTTTCTGCTTTGCCTCAAGTTTACTTTGCTGGTTTGGTTCACTCCACCATCGGCACATTACTTAGGAAATAGCAGCAAATTCTCGTGACTGCTCTGGTTCACCTGGAGGAAAGCTTTGGGAGCATGACACTGGAATACATAAAGCAGCGTCTGCTCTTTTACTTAGGCAATAAATCTATTGCTTTATTATTGCTGTTGGGAAACTCAGAGCCAAACTCTTCGCTGGCAAAACGTTGCTTTCAGTGGAGTCCTGCCAGAAGGGAGCTGAGCTTCCTGTTTTTGTTCCAATTCGAAGGGTTTGCTCAGCCTGGTTGTTGTTGTTGTTTTGCTTTTTAGCTGTTTTAATTTAAAATAATTACGTGTTGTGAGTCTTTTTATTTTTTTTTTTAATTTCTTCTTGATACGTCACCTTGTTTATAGCAGTCCGAAACAAAAAAAAATAAATAAAAATTAAATGATGCTGTCGCTACATAGCCTCTCCTTTGTACTCAAGTTAGGAAACTTGGTGTCTCATCCAAAGGACAGACACCTCCTGGGCAGCCTGTGGCTCAGACAACCTGCAGCTCTGGCACGTGCTTCAGCTGATGGACTGAGGGATGAGTGTGCAGCTCAGGAGGCTCTGTGCATGCTCAGCTGGGTTTTCTACCAACACTGCAGCTTCCCCATAATGCGCATCTCAGCCCTACAAAGAGCAGGAGAAATGTACCTCGAGACTTGTCTGGCCAGGTTTTGTAGCTGAGGTAACTGGCATGGAGACACGGAGCTGTTTGCTCTGAGGGCTATTATTAACTTGCTCTTTGTACCGCTTAGCCGGGGCTTGCAGGTATTCCTGCAGTATGAATGTTATTTATACAGTGCAATTAAACTAAGGTTAAATGTAAACTGCTGCCAGCATTAGGCGATGAACCAAAGTGAAAGGACACCTTGCGAGATGTTTTAGAGAGCCAAAAGCACAAATTTTTGGACGCCTGCTGAACAAAGAGAAGGCTTTCTGGGAGAGGCAAAGAAATCCAGATAGCAAGCTCTCCAGTTTCAAGAAGTAGCTGTCTCCTGAGACAAGCTAATTAAACACAGGTGTGAGCCAGATACAGGAGCGTGGCCATCCTGTCTTCTCCTGTGTGCTCCGAGCCAGTGGCAATGCTGCAGGCTCCCATCTTCCCGATCCTTGTGTAACAGGCTTAGAGTGAACAACAGGCTGTGCCTCAGTACACCAAAATCAATGTAGTTGACACTGTGTAAAAGCACGTCAAGGAACTAGAGCAAGCACACATCAACATCGTACCCTGCTCTTCAGGGTCAGATTTCCCCAGGGCTCTTCCCATCCCCACGCCTAAAGAAGTTACTCAAAGGAGCAGATTTTGCCCCCACAGAAGCCCCAGGGCCATCTCAACATCTGGTCTTTTCCACCTTTTGGAACAAACATACATCTGGAATCCCATGACACACATCGTACTGACTTTTAAAGTATGTTTTCACTGGTGCAGCACCGATTTTGTTAGGATTAATGTGAATATTACTTTAGCGTTCTACTGATAATTATGTCAACATAAACTTAATTTATAGTGATAATCACGGTCCTAACTTTGTGCTATTGCCAACTCCTACAACTGATGCTTTGAGACATCATGTAAACCCAGCCATTAACAATCAAGTGAATGCTCCCATTACACATTACTGATACTGGCTAAAGAACTTCTTAATTTACTTCGTACAATTTATGGCAGATGGTACAGGCTGTGTGCTCAAATTCAGGATTCCTTTTCATATTTTCTGTCTTTGACTGTTTAGATAGATGCTGGTCTTAGGCTATATAATGTAACTTTACATGCTTGAATTTGAAAAGCTTGAGGTTGTTTGCTTGGAAGGAGAAAAAAAAACGAGGTCTCAAGATAACAGTCTATGCAAGAATGAATAGCATAAAAATAAATAATAATAATAAAGTTGAATAGGAACATTTCTTCCCTGTCTGATAAAATAAAAATTATGAAATAGTCATTGAAATCAAGGGGTGCTAATACAATTGTGGTTAAAGTGTTTTTCTCCTTAAACAGTGTAAAACCTTGGTTACCAGAGAAGATCATAAAGGTCAAGAATGCAGCAAATTTCAGATAGGGACTGCACATTCATATGCAAAAGGCTATCCAGAGAGGTTATACTTAAAGTTAATGCTGCCAGGAAGGAACATAAAGCTTTAGGGTCTCATGGCTTGAACTGCTGAACTGACATCTTCGCAGAGGCTGGGTTAAACATTAAGGACTTCCTCCTCCCTTCCCATTGAGGCATCTAGCAACAGCTATAAGGAGAATAAAAAAATCAGTCAGCTTTTAGAACTGGAAATTTCTAGGTTTGAGATTAGGTGCTGGAATTTCAGATGTTCTGCTGCTGGATGAAAACTAAGAAAAAAACACTGTGTGGGGGTTCTCCAGTGCCCCTGTCTGCAAAACAACTCTCAGAAGCATCGATGAAATATGGCTCTTCAGCTGCACATAGAATAGGGCAGTGAGCCAGGAAGGAAATTATCATAATAAACTTAGGCTTTGAAGGTTAAGGGATCTGTAAAATTGTGTCTGGACTATCTGGGGTTAGAGGCAGCACTGAGGAGGGGGTAGAGCAGGGAAAAATCCCACTGGATGAGATGAACAACAGTTTTGACCCTACGGATTTGTGTGGTTTTACTTCTCAAATAAATCACGGTGACAAAGTTTCAAACCTCTGAGCAGCATTTCAAACACAAAGTGTCTGTAAAGTCTTGCACCAAACTGATAGAGCTTTCGGTTTGTTTTTAATGATTGATATTCTCTCTCTCTCTCTCTGTATTGCATATCTATAAAATGTATATATTTATAAATATATATATTACTTCTGTGTGTATTTATTGTTTATATGGCATCATTTATAGGATGCAATATGTATGCCTAATGATCACATCAAAAGGTAACTTACTCAGCTTAGACCAGAGGTTTAAAATGATATTCTAAAGATATTTTTGAAGGCACACTGAACTCTTGTCTAGACATACCCATAGCTGTCAATATACGAGACACTTTTCAAAGGACAAATCTCCAAATAAGACAGTGGGCTTAAGGTCAACAGGTTTTGGAAACTGCGTGTGACATTTCTAAACATTGTTTAGCTCTGAAGTGCTGGAGCAAAGGTAACTCAGGTCTTCCTGCGGGATGAGCAAAGGGGAAGGACTCTTCCCACAACAAGGTCTCCTGTGCAAACCTTAGTTTTCCCTCTCAGGCATGTTATGAAAAGGTACTCTTAAAAAAGAAGCACTGAATATGAAAGCATCCTTGATAAGGAGCCCTCCCAGATTAGCATAAATCTATCTTGCCTGGCAAGATTTATTTCACCAATTTATGAGGTGTTCATTGATCTACATTTAGTTTTGTAGACAACTGTGTTAACCATTGTTTCACCTACAATTCAGGATTCAGATGAATTGATTAGAAATATATCCAGATGAAGCTGTTCACTTTTCATGGTTTTGTCTGCATCCTTGTCACACAAAATAGTCTGTGCGCTAAATGGCAGCTAGATCTCGAGATGATTCTGTTTTGGCAGATTTTCAAAAAGGTTTCTGTGTTGTGCCTACCTGATTTGCCGTCTGTTGAAACTGATGACATTTGTTCGCTTGCAGCTGGGGGAATTCAGAAAGTGCAGATTGCAAGTGTGTGCGCTGCTCTCAGACGGTTGTGTGTGTTGCAAATACAAGCTGAATTCCACTAGAAGTGTTCATTCCAGTTTTGCCGGCTTCAGTACTCAAATACTTAAGCATGTGGCTAGCTTTTAATGCATGATTCACTCTCAATTTAATTGTACTTGCATTCAGCTAGCATTTTGTACTTGGGTTTAGAGCTAGAGATTACTGCTGAGGATAAGTCAGACTTACAAACACAATCATTTTCTGCATATCAGGATCAACTTTGTTTTGATTATCTGACTTCCAGCTTCCATCACCTGTTGGTTTTTAGGTCTAAATACCCTCTTCTGGTAAATAAATAAATAAATAAATAAATAATTCAAACAAGAAGGAAGCAATCATTATAACAAATCATAGTGATCAACAGAGGGATTTTACCTCCTTCCAAGTAAGTTTAGTAATGTTCAGCAGAACATTTAATGGCATAAGACATTTGCCATTATACCGAATTTCCTGTTCTGCAGACATAAATCTCCATTTGCATGCAAAACAACAAGGTTAAATAGCCCTTCAGATTGTTTTGCATTAAGCATATGCTGGCAAGCAGATTAAAAGTCTCATGCACGCAATGACCAAGACAATAGCATTGAGAAGGAAATATTGTTTATAAGTTCGATCATGGGTGTCTCAGCCCTTCCTAGCACCTGGCTTATGAATGCTTGGTGTTGTGCAGTTTGTGGGGTTTCCGCTGGAAATAACAGTATTAGCCATATTTTGATGAGCTTGAAAGGGATCCAACACTCCCCTCTTCGTCATCTTTGTGTTCCTTGATCAGTCTAATGACCTTCCTAAAGGCTAAAGCTATAAAACTGTGCCACATCCCCTAGTTGTGCTTAGCCATTACTTGGATAAGAAAGTGTAATGGACATAAATGTCCCTCCTGCTAGGCAGCCACTTCAGAGTAATTTGGGCTGCAGATTTACTCTGTGCGACTGAATGATTAAATTATGAGTGAGACATTCTACTGCAAAAAAGAGCGGCACCCTCAAGGCTTTAGGCTGATACATTCACCATAGAAACACAAAGAGAGAAAAATATTTGTTTCATTAAAATTAAGACTGTTTTTCACCATGACATAACCTTAAAATGGAGAAATACGCTCGTTAAAATAGAACAATTTAAGAACAGTTAGTTCCACAGCATGATGCACCCCACAATATTATGCCAAATTATAGGTTAAGAAATGTTGCAATTGAAATGGCTTAAAGAGCTTTAGCATAAAGATTAATTCCTGACTTTCCTTGTCTTCATTCAGAAGCTCTGAAAGGTTACAGCTGAGTCAGACAAAGCCCTTAGATGCAGGATAATACAGATGAGATACAATAGCTAAGAATGTGTGACAAGAAGCTATCCCCCAAAAAACTGGCTGCTTCTTTTCTTCTCCTGTCTCTTTCTTCCTCTCTCTCTCTTTTGGTTTTGTTTTGTTTACTTAAATAAGCTACAAAAAATGAATAGAACTGCAGTTGAATTTAATCTGGGAATTAAAAATATAAATTTGGAAGTGTCCAGCAGACCTGCAGCCCAGTGTGAAAAAGAAGTCTTTCTAATATTGGTAAAGAGAGTATATTAAAGTAGAGTCTACAAATTGCAAAGCCTTCCCCTTCTCACCAGCCAGATCCTCATGCATGCTGTATCTGGAGGAACAGAGTAGATTCTCATACAGCTTTCAGGAGAATGAGCACAGCATAGTTTTGGTATTAAATGAGCTGGCCCACAACTTTACCAATTCATGAGGAATTCTCACGGAGGAGGAGGATGAGCACTAAAGGACATTGGTAGAGGCATTCACCAGCATCACTCCCACAGTCTCACCAGACCCATGAGCTGGTGAGAACACAGGTCAGCTTAGGTTGACTGCTCTTCCTTCTTTCCTGCTGTTTTTACTGACCTGGAGTTCCTCCTAGCAATAAAGAAACTAAAAGCCTGGAAATGCCCTGGGGCTCATTAGCATCATGTGGTCTGTCGGCTCCTCAGACCTCATCGCTGAATGGCCGGTGGACCATGACTTAGGACTTGCAAGGGAACTAGAGGGAAAGGAAACCGAAGCTTTGTTTATATGTAAAACTTGCACCACTTTTCCAGAAATCAGTTTAACATGGATCTAGTTAAACCAGTACAAACATCTTAATTAGATGCACATAAACCAATTTAATCCTTTGCTTAAAACAGTTTACACTGATTTATCAATGCAAGCTGAAAACAGTACATGTAAGGATTACACTGGTTTAAATGTCTACATTAGAGGTATGCACCAATTTAATTAGATTGATTTTAAATAGATTTGATAATGTAAATGCAATTTCCCATAATTTCATTGGCTTATTGATATGGTAGTTAATTAAGCAGGAAAGGTATGCAGAAAGAAAGATCTTGTTTTAGAGTAAAAACGAGTTCATGAAATAATTTATTCTGTTTATAGTTATTTGATAAAAATAGTGACTATTTTAAGTCCTCTTTTTCTTGCAAATCTAAAGAAATTATTTTCATGCCAATTTATTAGACACATTATACAAATATTTAGAGAAGGCCTTGTGTTTTTAAATCAGGATGTCTAATTTGTGACAGCTATCACAATGTAAATTCCTAGAGGTGCCAAGTACAAGTAGCAAAGGTTGGTCTGAGTGTATCAAAACCTTGTCACTGTCCTGAGAAGCTCACAGCATGCATATGAGGCAAGAGGGAATGCACACAAACCATTGCACAGTGTCATTCAGCATGATGGACAGAGATCTCAACTGCAGTCTAACAGTTACCATGTTTTGCATAAATGCTGTGATGAGGAAGAGTTTTAAAGATTACAAGGCGGTTAATGAGGTGTCAGTGTGGATTTTTTACTGGAGAAGGAGCTCCCAGAAGGAACTGTGGAAGTGTTTACTTGAAAAATTACCGTCTTTTGGTATTGAGCATGAGACTTAACGTGGAGGTGGTCAGCATGAGCATTAAAGACTGCCAGCATACATGTGCAGTAGGAAGTTGGAAAACAGTGGAGGAAAAAGGGAAAGAAAAAAAATATATATATATATACATATAAAAATAGTGGGCAAGGACCGTTGGTTTTCTAGGAACAGCCTGTCTGAGTAACTGTAAGGAGGCCAGATAAAAGGGTGTAGCAGTGATGCAGATGAAAGAGAATGAGAGTTTAAGCAGCGTAGCATCACACAGAGATACCATGCAGAGACAATGTACACGATTCAGCCACAGGCAGGAAACAAGAATATAGAGAGATGTGCAGTGAACACAATGCCCAGACAGCAGCATACAAGTCAGAGCAGAGGCTAACACAGCAACCAAAAGAAGCTATCAAAGGAGTTTAGGAACTCTTCTTTTACTCAGTTGAGTCTGAAACGCCAAGAAACATAGCTAAGAGGGGCCGAAGAGGCAGGGTGGCTGTGTTTGGAGGTTGTGAAGCTGGCAGTGTGGGACGAGACAACCTGTGAGTTGTTTTCAGTTACATGTTCACAGATGCCTTATGGGTCAAGGAAGCTCAAGATGGAGCAGTGCCCCAACCACTGGCCAAGATGAGGTGATTAGAAACTCTGGCCAGAAAGGTTTCTGCTGAGTGCAAGGTGGGAGAGCATGCCTAATGAAATTAGAAGAAAACATTTGCAGACAGTGGTTGGATGCATGGATGACTGTATGTAGGGAGGGGTGAGTAAAGAGGGGCCCTACTTGAAGGGTAGGAGCAGCAGCCAGGGGTGGCAGGCAGGTGGGGGGGTGAGAGATAGGCCTTTATTTAACATAAATGGTGAGGAAGGTGCAAACCGATATTGTGGCTTTGAAGTTGGGGTGAGGGAGGTCTGGGGAGAAACACATGGTGGGTTTATGGGGACTGAAGGTGGGTCAGGGTGAGAGGGGACTTTGCAGAAATGAAGACTAGCAAGAGGACAGGGCTGCGAGGAAGGCAGTTCATGGATTTGAAGATGTCATCTGTGGAATCTTTCCTTTCCCCTGCCTGCATGGTGATGCTCTCCCATTGCAATTAAATTATTTCAGTTTTCATTGACTTGGAGACATTTCCTTCCTCCTTGGTAAAAGAGTGCACAATCCTTCCTTTAATTACGGCGAAAGGGCTGTCATACTCTGCAGACACAGAGCTTGCACCCTTTCAAAACTTGATGGTGCTCCAGGATCAAAGCTTTCAATGGTCCTTTTTTAATTAGTATCCCTTCAGAGTTTGGCAGTCTTTCTTCATATCTCTAGCTTTAGCCAGTTGTAAATAAATAACTTGCAAACATGAATTAAGTGTAAACACAATTATTCCATGAAACAAAAGGTCTGAGAAGTGCAAACTGCTTTATATATTCCCAGGAGTGGTTAAGTCTAAAACTTAAAATGGCAATTTGATAATCAGTGTTCATAACAGCCCAAAGCTGCTCTTCTTAGCTGAAGGCTCTGGTTAGAGCGTGTCTCCCACAGTTTCATGGCGCTGTCCGAGGAGATAGAGCCCCAAATTCAATGGCTTCAGCTCATCTGTCAAAGCCTCCACCTTCTTCCCTGTACATAAAAGTGGTCAGAACACTCTTGGCATGCTGAATATACAGGAAATGGAGTAACGGTTAAGATCGATACCAAGCAGAGCTGCACAAGGAGCACCAGGCTGGTTGCATTTCACACGCAAAGGCCTGGTGCCATTGAAGCTGCACGGGGACCCAGGAGACCTCCAGGCATCTGGAGGAGGTTCATGGTGGGACCCTGGCTGTGTCTTCCTCCAGTGGCCTCTTGGCTGGGGACCGGCAGAGTGGTGTCACCGGGTGCCACGCTGCAGGTGGCAGTGAAAGCGGCTTGTTTGTTTTCAGCAGGAGCTTCATTTTCCTTATTTGCTCCTCTTTTCCTCTTTGTGTTTAGAAGCTGTTTTTTAAATGTGTCTCTGTCGAGGATATATTTAGGGCTTGTTTTCTAATTTGGCACCACTTAGGCTCTCTCGGATCGGCTTTCCTCCTTGTTTTTTTTTTTTTTAATTATTTTTTATTTTAAGCATTTGATACCTTTAAACGTGTAAATATCAGGCCTAATTGACATGCCTGAACAGTCACTTTCCAAACTGCCAGCGTGTTAAAATCTGTTGATGTGTGCAATCTTCAAGTTTCCATGGCGACCGCTCCCATCGCCAGGGAGACACAGGGCCCTGCGGTCTCACCAGGCACTTCGGCTGGTGGAGGATGTCCCTAGGCCCTAAACTTAAAATATTGTGCTTGTTCTCGGCTCCCTGTGCCCTGCAGCCCCTTGCCAGGCTCCAGCTCCCTCCTGGTGATGTGTGGGGAGGGGAGGGAGCCCCGGCCTGCTCCCAAGCTGGGAAGGATGCCCATGGCTCTGGGTCCTGCTGCACAGGTGGATCAGTCCACAAATGGATGGGAACCACCTGGAGCAAGTGAGGATGTCCTTTCTCATGTGCACACAAATCTCTTGTCTTTGTGTCTCAGGGTTTCTTCCCCCAGAATGTCCACAGCTCTGCTGCGGGAAAACATTTGCGAAGGGGCTCAACCACTTGCTGAGTTTCCTGGGCTGAGGCTTCCGTTGAAAACCCCCCGGGTATGGAGTCAGAGATGACATCTGCAGTTTGCCACAGCCTCCTGGGCATGGGAATTTGTTTTCATTTTACTTTTGAATGAAATACAAGAAAAGCAATGTGGCTGTGCAGAATGGTTTACCTTTTGTCTCATTGCTTCTGTGAAACTCATCTGGGCTTTCAGTAGAGAGTAAACATTTTGTATGATGATGGTGTCCAACATCAGACAAAGTACAGAAAAACGTTATGTGTTTAGTATCTCTATCACTACCACCATCTCTGGCAATTGCTATCTATTTAATCTTTAGATTTATTTATGTATTTTGTCTATGTTTATTTATACATATGCATTCAGAAAATGTGTCAAAAACCCGCCTACAAACCCACGCATTTGCTTAAAATTCTCAAATACTTGTTTATAAAATAAATAGCAGGCAGTTTTTGATGTTTGTGTTTCAGTTCTGTTTTTTGTTGTTGTTGTTGTTGTTTGTTTTGTTTTGTTTTAAATATTCTGGACTTTGAGCCAGACTTTCAGGTTTGCATGAGTCAAGTTTAACTCAGCAAGAAGAAGAATTAGAAATTTAAAGATCACTGACATCCTTGTGAAAAGGAATGACTCCTGTCACAAGCACAAAGAGCTGTTTGTTGTGGTTCCTTACGGACAACTCCTGATAAAATGTGTGGGTGACAGTGAGCCAGAGTCCAGGTGAACCGGAGGACCACAACACCTTCAGGATTTCAATAACATGGGCAATGCTCTGTTCATGTTTCCTGTAGCAGTGCAGTTCTGTTAGTCTGGTTTGCATGACATTTACTGTCCCCAGACGCAGCAAGGTTCTATAACTATTGCTTTCATTTGAGGACTATGGTAGGCACTTGAAAAATTATCTCTGTTCCTTGGAGCCCAACCAGCTCTTGCCAACCTTCTGAATCCAGTATTATGGGAGAAGCTTGTGCTGGTTTTCAGAGGAGCTTCTCAACTGTAGTGAAAGCATTGGCTGAGGTTCACAGGAAAAGACAGCTTTTCCCATGTTAGCTGGGAAATGTGGTGCAGCATTTTCCTAATGGGATCTCAAAAATTCTGCCCCTCCCTTGGGATAAGGAGGGTTTCCCAGAACGACAGGGAGGCCTTAAGGCCAGAGACCTTAGGGCCAGGATACCTGCAATGTGCTTTACTCCTTACCTCTTATTTTCTTCACGGACAGGCCTGCAGTTCCTAACCACTGCAAATCCTTTCAGGGTAGCTTGGAAGGCTTTCAGCTAATGAATGGGAAAAAACAAAACAAAACAAAACAAAACAAAACAAAAAAAAAAAACAGCTGTTACTCAGTTAAAGAAAAGAGAGATGAAAAGAGCAAAGATGTTTCTCCCCCTTCGTAGGAAGGATAATTTTAACTATGGTTCTAATCCTAAATATGAGCTCACTGACTGTCCCCCATTCCAATTTGTTTATTGCTTACATACCCATGAAAAGAATCACACTCCTAAATGAAAGTCTCTGTTTTAGAAGGAGCTGTTCTTTGCCTTCTTTGTTTAGCCTTTATCTCACTGATAGAGGCAACCTGGGGAGAGGAAACTTTACCACTGGCTGCCTGGCTTTTACAAAAAGAAAGAGACCTGGCTTCTCAGTTGCTAATGTCTTCTCCTAGAGCTCCAAAAGCATGTAGGACCACATGGTTAACTAAGCCAAAACAAGCCTACAGACTGTTTTATTTGTCTATTCATTTGCAGTCATCCATCATTAGTCAAGACAGGAAAGGACGAACAAATATATTATCGATTCTAGCCCTTTGGCTTCCCTGAAAACTTTCATTCTGGGGGAAATGGGGCATTTTTCTCTGAACATCCAGAGTATCCAGACAGAAAGAGGTGCCCTTCAAAGCCCTGGCAACATGTGTCTGCGATGTAATGCATTCATGACAAATCCTTCTAAAGCCTGTGTGGGTGCCATGACTCTGGGGTCCCTGCAGCCCCAGCTCAGCCCAAAACCAGCACATCTTCTTCGGGCAGAGCCACGCTTGTGCCTGCTGCCACATCAATGCATAGCTCTATCACAGAGTGATGCACTGGAAAATGGTGGGCGGTGATGTTTGGTGGGATGTGGGCTCCTTGAGGCTCAGTGTTGCACTTCTCCTGCCCCTTCAGTTTCTGCTCCACATATTTGGGCTCAGAGCTCCCCAAGGTGGAGGCTCCTCTCCCCAGCGGGCAGTGCTCCACATGGAGACCTCTCAGTCCTGCAGGTAAAATGACTGCAGTGGAGAAGGAGCATCTGTAAGCTTCATCAGAATGAATGCTGCTTATTTTCCTCCTTGACAAAGAAAGAAAGAAGAAAAAAAAAGAAAGAAAAAAAAACACATCAAAGGGCTTTAATAGTGTTTAAGTAATGCTTTTTTAAATGCGAAGATACTTGTTTTCTCACTCATTTGTAACAAAACCTATTACACATATGACAGTGCAATCTATCATAAATGCAATGAAACATGTAGGGTGGGAGGAGGAACTCATGACATGTTTTTAATAGACATATCTCCCCTTCCCCCTCCAGACTGAAGGTATTTGTTATGACTTCTACTTAAAATGGAGAAAGGGAAGAGGGAGGGGAGTTTGTTCTGACTTCACTGGAGAAGAAGGAAGATTTGTTTTATTTTATTTTAGTAGCTCTGGGCTGCCTTTGAGTAACCGGGTATAACTGCAGTCCTGGTGCATCTCTAATTAATAAGATCAACTGCCCTTGAATTTTCTTTTACAAACTAATTTAGATATGTCAAGGCTGCAATTATTTTGAGAAAGATCTGACTCTTTGCTTATTCATCTTTCCTCCTACTCCCTGAGAAAATAAAACTGTCAGCTTAAATGCACTTTGAAGTCTGTTTTAGGTACTTGATTGAAAATTAAATACCGCCCTGCTGCTGCTGAAGTGGTCAAGGTTCCTGTTCTTTCCTTTTCCCTTCGCCTCTCACCCCCATCCTTTGATTTGCAAAACAGAATGAGCCCTGTGCTCTGGCTTCTTTCCAGATAAAACCTGGCATTGCTGTGGGTGGCTGGGCCTCTGCCACTGACCGTGAGGGTGGACATCACGGGTGGGACAGTGCCCGGGGCAGGAAGGGTCCGATCATGCCACGTATCAGGTGTCCTCCAGCTCTGGCGGACATATGAGCCTCCAGTTGGTCCCAGTGAGCCCTTGGGTTTACGAGGACCGGCTCTGAAAACTCATAAAGACTGAGCTGTTTATTGGCTTGAGTGTTTCGTTTTTATTCATCAGTGTTTGCAGAGCCTGAGTGGTGAGGGTGTGCTGCTCTTCATCCCAGTCCTGCGATATAAACGTTGCTGTAAGTCAAATGCTTCCCTAAATCCCTGCTCACTGGAAGCCTCCAGAAAGAAGGGAATGAGTGAGGGGAGGAGGAAGGATTTGGACTCCTGCTTGTTAAATCGGACTGGCCTGGCTTTCATTTTCTGGCCAGGGCTGTGCAGCTGGATGTGTCCCCTGGGGATGCTGGCACAAAGGGCCTGGCCTAGGTGCTGCGCTTGTGCTCCTCAGGCTGGGTGAGGTGGCAGAGCAGCACTGCACTGGTGAACATGAGGAATTGGATCCTGCAGCCAAGGGAGAAGCCACCTCTGCCTGGGTTTCACTGGAAAAGCTAGTTCTTGCTAGAAAACAAGTGTGGCCTCCTGAAACGAGGAGAAGCTGCCTCACTGCGCTTGTGTTTTGCTGAGAGGTCGTTTCTTACCCAGCCAGAATATCTGTGCAGCTACTGGACTGCTGCTCAGGCAAAAACATGTGCCCCTTTCTTCCCTCCCTTCCTCCCTCCCTCCCAAAATCAAGGAACATCACCAAAAACCCTGACAGGAGGGATGCTAACAAGCAGGGATGTAACTGAGCATCCGCCTCCCTACACCCTGCCTGGCTCCGTGAATGGTTTAGGCTTTATTTTCTGTCAGCAAATGCAGGCTTCTTTTGGTAAGGGAGGTTTTTCCAGAAGCTGGCAGACGCCGATCAGAGCATAGCAAGCTCTCTGCAGAGCTGTAGCTGCACCAATTCATTATTCGGAGGTCCCAAGCTATCATTATGCTCAAGGTGATGATAAATGCAGTCTGGCTGGAGTTGCAGGATGGGGGTTTCTAGCCTGGCCCTGTCTAGACCAGGAGAGAAAGTCACAAAGGAAGGCCTGTGGGGTTGCTCTGGGCGGAGGTGCCTCCGCTGGGGAGCTCGAGACACTTTTAAAGCGCACGCCTGGCTTCCAGCCCCCCGCCAAGGCTGCCGTAAATAAACGGCGAGCTGCCGTGAGGCAGGCTCTGGGAAGCTCATAACCCCAGCACGCTTGGGCTGCTTGTAGCCAGATACTAAAATGCACCAGATTTCATTTTTCTGCTCCAGACCAAAGAGTTTCAAGGCTGAACTAAGGTGAAGAGCAAAGATGTATCTATAAGAAAAACATGTTTTCTCTCCAAGCAGGGACTGCTGAGAGAACCTGTGACCAGTTCCTCATAACAGATTGGAAAAATAGATATACAATTAATGTAATCCACATGTACATTGGCAGAGGCATGTGTACAATCTAATACCCATATAATATCCGTGCCCGTACAGAGCACAGCTAGATGTAAGACGTGTGCTACAGCACGTGTTGCTGATGCAGATGGCACGGTGAGCAGTTTCCTATACCCCGCTCATAGCAACCATGCACTGTGTGGAGAGACTTAACATTTAAAGTACGCTGACAGCGTTTGTCTCCTGAAGGCTAGACATCAACATCCTTGTGGGATGTTGCGCATTTAGTTGTTGAGTCTGCCTATCATCATCATCATTTATTTCCATTTGAATTTCGTCCCTTTGTGCACTGTGTTTCAAACAAGCAGCACATGCATAGCAATATTATTTTGTCAAGATCACGCTTTGACACATAACTGAAAACATATTTTAAATGCAGTAGGGGACAGATGAGGTAAATGCATGTAATATCTGAAGACCACCTTCAGGCACTTACATCCTCTGTCCCACACTTTCACATTATAACTCTAGTCCTGCCCCTTGCAAAGTCCTGCGAGATCATGTCACTGAAGTCAGTTTTGCCAAATGAAACACAAGTCTCTTTAGGTTCATTTTCACCAGTGTTTGTTTCCAATTATGACATAGCTACTCTACTGACGTACTATGCTGTCATTGTTTCTCAGTGAAGCTAATATTTTTAGTCCTTGATGTGAATAGAAAGTAATGACAGACTTATGGGGAATTTTCAATGTGAAAAACCCTGCAACTTCCAGCAACATGACATTAGCCTGTTCTCTCACATGGTGGTTCACCTGTGGGGTAGTTACAGTACAGGATTTCTCATGAGGGAGGGTTGCTGACACAGACCTGCCCCCTGCTAGAGTGACAGCAATCTTGCAGTTTGTATTACAGGACATTGCTCTCAGCCATCTAAAGCTTTCTGTAAACATTTTCCATTTGACTGAAACTTTTTTGTGTTGGACAAAGCAGTTCCATTTTTTTTTTTGTAGAAAGGGTGAGAAAGCACCTGTAAATCTGTGTGAAATTTTTATTCACCTCTGTTCATCCTTCCTCCCTTTTTTATTTTTATTTTTTTTCCATTGGGAACTTCTTTTTCTTGCACTAGTATACGTGCCTTAACAGCAACACTATGAATAGTGCTAGGAAGCAGAAACCACCAGGACAATCTCAGCCTTTTCATTTCCTGGAGCATGTTTAATTTTAGCAGTAGCACTTGTGCTTTTGCATTTAACATATCTGCTTGGAAAAGGAGCATCCAAACTTTCTGTTCTGCAAAACAATGCTTTAATCAAGGGTGCCATGGATCTCACACACACAGATGCACACACACACCCCTTTTAACTTTGCATTCAGGCCCGCTGTGATTGAAAGTGAATCATCTGAACTGACACGCTGTAAAGACTCCAACAGTTCAGCAACTGCCATAGAAACAAGGCGCAGCAGCAAGGAGGAGAGGCACCGACCGTGTGTGCCTGTTATTCCTATATGAAGAAATGCACACTTTGCTCAGGGCGAGACCTTAAGACAAGTTCAGGCACAACTCAGACAAGTATTGTCAGTGCATTTGATTCTCCTTCAGGTAAGAAGGGTCTCAGGCAGTGCTCAAAGGCTTGTGCAAGGAGTTCTTGTGAGAGTCACATTTTTTTATTGAAGTTGGGTGAAGCACTTGCTAAGCACAGTCACCTCTCTGCTTGGAGGAGCAGACTCTTCATACTTTTTATGTCTGAAAATAATATATAATTAAATATATATTTATTCTTTCTCATAATCTGTGTCTTAGGCTGTCCTGTATATTATCTTTCTACATCAGACCATGCGAGTTATTTTTAAATCCAAATTTTCTTCTCTTTATCCCATTCCAAAAACAATAAACAGAGCTTGCGAGGAGAAGGAATAATAACATACAACCTCCTTATAAACACATGGGTATAATTCCACCCAAATTCCACTCCTGTCTAGCAACCACCCCAGAGCTCACCTCCTCTTGCTGCTCACGGCACTTCCTTTGGTTTAGTCCTCATGTTCCAGAAGGGACTGCGTGTTTATACGTGCTGTTACATGTTAACTTGTGCAATGCTTTGTGGGGCTTTGTATTAGGTTTTTAAAACCACCAAGCCACGTTCTGCCCGTATGGTCTGGCTACAGCCACATCCAAGCTGTGGAAGATGCCCATACAATGGATGTGTTTCTGCTGCCTGCTCTCACTTGTGTCAGTGCTGGAAACTCTATCTCCAAGAGGTGGTTGGTTATGTGACAAAATCACACCTCACCTTAAAATGCAAAACAAATTCTAGCTCTCCCCATTGTGGGAAAAACTCTGAGACAGAAAGCAGACCTACTGCCCCGCAGGAGCCACGTACCCAGTGAGAATCCAACAGGCTGCACATCACGTCCCCATCTTGTCCAAGAGGGGAGAGGTTTTAAGCTGCATTTAGCAGACGCTGGCTGCAGAGTTGCAGTGAGACGCACACACAGCCAAAATAGCTGTGATCGTGTTTCCTCCTGCTTGACTCGTAGGTGGAGAGATGTGGGAAGATTTCTCTCTCTGCTGGGGTCATAGCAGCATAATGTTTGTTGTCTTCTGCCCACCGTCATATGCCCCATAAAAGCCCCAAAAGGCCTTCTCTATTGAAAGAAGTACTTGGCATATTTGGAGCACATGCCGACACCAGTTGCTTTTCAAAGGCTCTGTAAATTCCAGCTCACTCTTCCATCCCATTTTCCATTCAGAGACACAGCGAGGGGCATTTGGCAGACCATGAAATAAATCTGCACGTGCTGTAATCCTTTTCGGGATGAGGCTCCTGCTCCTGCTCACTCCCCTCCCTCCTTCCCTCTCTCCCTCCCTCCCTTTTATTCAGATTCCCTTTCTCTTTGAGTGTCGCCAACTACAGGAGCACCTTGCTTGGATTAGACAAGGTCATGAAGAATGCTTGGAAAAGCTAGGGCTTGTTATGAGCTCAGCGAGCAGCGTTATTGACCTTACTAGTTTTAGTAGCGTGAGGCTTTAATTCCACCCTATGAGCTGTTTTTTTGCTTTCTCCCCTTCCTTCTGTTGTTAACCAAGGTTAACTCTTTGCAGACTTAGGAGAGGTTGGCTCCTTTGTCAGCTGTAACAGGAAAATACACAGGGAGGACCTCAAATCCATCTAAATCACTGTATCATACTTGCAAGCATGAAAAAAAAAAAAAGTCAGTTCTGTGCTTGGTGGCTGAGCTCAGTCAGGTTTGCGGTACATGTGCCTAACGCTTCACTGCATGCCTGGATTAATTTGATATTCCCTTTCCGGCACTGAGAAAGCCTGCTGCCCCACTTGGAAGATAAAACACGAGAGCAAAGAGCGTGTTTCTCAGCCTCAGTGTCGGGCCTTACTCTACAAGGGGGTCTTTAGAAAGCACTGGTGCAAAAGTGGTGCAGAAGGAAACATTTGAAGTGATCCTCAGGAAAAGCAGAGGGCTGGAGAGCGAGGCTTCTTGAAGATAACCCGTGAGCTTCAGGGACCAAACCTACTTAGTCAGTTTAAATTGGCTTTGTTCCATTGACTTGGTTTCTCACTTAGACATTGCTTTGTGTGTTTCCGGGTCCCTTAATTTTAGGCCTCTGAGAAAAAAACTTCTCTGATTTCCCACTGTCTATTTTCCTCTGAAATGTTACAGTTCTGCCTGTCTCTCGTGGGTCGGTGCTGCCGGCTAATGGCACGCTCCCCCCACCTCCTGCCTGCCTCCAGCCACATGCTCCTGTTCCCCTTCTCCTGCGCCACTTAGCTAAGACGTGGGCACAACAGGGACATCTCCTTCCCCTCCCCCTTTGTCTGCTGGTTGCTTTCCTGCTGTTTTGCAAGACACCGTGAGTTGCAAAAGAGCCTGATGGGTGCTGGATGCACCCATGTGAAAGTGGGAGCAGGGCTGGAGAGGAGAGGTGGGAGGTGAGGCTCCCACCTCACCTTTTGGTGCTGGTGTTGGGTTATCCCACCAGAGCTATGCCCTACAACCTTAATGATTTGGCACTCAATAACCATTTGCCTTTGCTGAGCCCAGCCATGAATGGGGCAGGGTGATGGACAAGGCCCTTGCCCCAGAGAGCTGACATCAGGAGGAGGTGGGAGGTGGCCACAGGCTGGCTGATGGGTAGAAATCAGCAGCGTGAGAAGCAGCTGCCAGGGGAAAGCAGTGTAACAAGCTGGGAGGTAAAGGCACAGATCAAAAGAAAATGCAGAAATGCCTTATGAGAAAAGGGAAAAGTCAGGAGGGAAGGATGAGTTAATTAACATAAAAACAACCAAGCTGTATTAGAAGGGACACTTGTATTTGAGAGAGTAGTTTTCCAGTACATGACCCTGGCAAGACTTCCCAGCCTTATTTCTCTAAATTAAATTCAAATATACATTCTTGATTTGCTTTCAGCAACTTGGAGAGAGTTCATATCTAGATGCAAACCTCATGGCTTGGTCTAGTCCTTTTTGTGTCTATCCATTTATTTAGTTTCCAATTTATAGCTTTCAGATGTGGGCCATGGATAAGACAACGTCATTTCATTAACTTAGGCCCCTTTTAGGTGTCTTCTAATAGAATAGTCTTCAAATACATATTTGTTCCCTTGGTTTTCTTTAGAAAATTGGAGAAATAAGTTAGCAAATGTGGGTACGTTAGTGAAAATAAGCAATATTTCTCCAGACACCTCTAAGCCAGTCTCTTTGTACCCAGAAGAGGTATAGTTTTTAACTGCCTTGGTTTTAAACCCAGTGACATTGGAGAATCAGAGAAGCAAAAATGATGAGCCCCAAGGTGTGTATACATAATGTCCTTGGAGATGCTGTAAAATCATACCTACTTGTGTCTCCTCTTGCAATTCAGAGAAGCTGTGAGGAAAGGGGAAGCAAAAATGCTGATCTTGGCAAATTTTGGTACAAATGTGGGCAAAGGATCAAAGATTCTGTTTTTATGGAAACCAGCTGATCAATCCTTATCTTTTTTTTTTGTGCATGTGTCGTTCTTGTTAAAAATGTGAAATACAAAATAAATGTTTCATTGCTGGCCAGAGCATGCTTTCCACCAACACGTGAAGGCTTCTTTGCTGTGGTCTTTTCTAACAACCAGTAAAATATCAGAACACATCGTTGTGCCAGATAAAAGAACGAAGTAATAGTACAGTATGAAATCAGCCAGGGCAGCTAGTTAATGAATTGGCTTTATTTTCCTTCAGAACTACGGGAATCAGATTCAGTTCTGCACTGGTATTTACTGTCAAGTGGCCTACTTCAGCTTTTAATGATCTCTTGAGACCCTGGCCTGACCCAAAATGTTGTTACAACTTGGCCCACCCCAGTATAATAAACTATAAACCTGTCACATGTTGCCCCTTATCCAGTAATTAGAAACGTCCTAAGACCAGTGTTAAGTACTGTGCCTAAAAACAGGCTGAGCAAATGCCAATTTACAAGGGATTCATGGTCAAGGTGCTGAGTGAATTGCTGGCTGAAGAGGCAGACCACAAAAAGAAATGAAAAGAAACCTTTCTAAGCTCCCTTTGGGGAAATTGAAGCAGCCTCCCTTCCACATAATCAACAGCTGCAGAAGCAAAGCATTGTTCATCTGTTTTCCCACCAAGTGGAAAATATATACTGTATGCATCATGGAAATGGAAAAGATATATAGAGGTATAAAGATGCTATAGATAGAAAACATTTATAAATGGCTGGTTGGATGTTAGTTTTTAGGCAAAGAACCAGTGAAACAGGAGATTGTCACAGAAAAGTAAGTGCCAGAATATGTTTTAAAAATTGAGGAGTAATGAATATACACTCTTGTGACTATATGTTATGAATGTAGAACTAATTTATATTGCATTTCAGCAGTGTTATACACTACTCCACACTTAATTGTACTAGATAAATACCTGGAGTGAGAAATGCATTGCTGACACTTAGAGCTAAGGAGGTCTTTTGTCATAAAAATGAGGACTAAATTTTTGCAAGGTGGAGACAGCTTTAAGTATTATTATAGTCAACCAAATCTCTACTGTTCATTATAAGTAGATAATTAACACCCTACGTTTCCAGAGTCTTTTCCACTTGAAGACCTTGACATTTATGCCCCATCCCACGTCCATGAGATCAACGTCAAGTAGTGATGTTATATCTTTTTTTATCCTATTCCTAGGCTAAGCAAATGGACTGCTACTATGCAGACAGCAAGCAGCAAAGCTTGGAGTAAAACTGAGACCTCTCAGATCTGAAGCCTGGGCTTTGTCTGCAGGATGGCCCCAGCACTCCACCACACCCCTCATGTGCCCTTGACAAAGCCAGCACCATGACCCAGGCAACATCACACACTTTCTGTTTTATAAAGTGTCTGTCTTCTGGAGAGGGCTATTTAGTCACTGTGGCTTCATCTCTTGGCCATCACTGGTCATGTCTATAAAAAGCAAGCATTTTGATACTGTAAATACCATTTATGCCTCTTCCTTCCTCCACTCAGTCCTTCTTGTCTGATTGTCCTATGGAAAATCAGGCCACAAAAGCTGCTTTTCAGTGCCTACAGTTTAATATCCTCTATTTGTGTCTCAGTCAGATTAGTAAGATTTATGTGGAAGGGGACACAAAGCTGCCTAAGCTCATTTGGTAGTCAAGTTTTAAAGCTTTTTCTGAATTCATGACAGCTCTGTGTTCGGATCCTTTCTCACAGACCTGCTTCCCCTTGATTTCCCTCCTAACTCACAAGCCCTCCATGTCCATTGCCCCTCTGCTGTGTTTCCAGCCTGGCTTCTGCTCAGAGCACTCGTTTTCTGCAGGCAGCCAAGCAAGGTCCATGAGTTTTGATGGGATCAGGAGATGTGGGAAAAGCAGGTAGAAAGGACAGAGAAGTCCTAGCATTGGCCTTAAAGAAATTCATTAATAGTTGGAAAGTTTTGTTGCTTTCTGATCCTTTTCAATGCTTTCTCAAGAAGCATTTAGCCCACTCATACTCTAACAAAACAAAACAAAACAACAACAAGAAAAAAAACACAGCAACAAAACCAGCATCACAGAGAGCAAAAGGCAGAGTTTCTAAATGTATTTATTAAATCCTTAAAACCTAGCAGATCAGACAAAACAAATATCTTATAAAGACACATAAGACTCACATGCATGCAATTCATTATTCCTTTCCAGGTCACCTCTCAGAGCCAGGTTGGCCTGGGCTGGCACAGGGCTGTCAGGCATAGGGCAGTGTGAACACTTGGGTGACCTGGAGCAGCCTCACCAATAGGGAGGAGGAAGCAATTGAAGGGATGGAGGCAGCTGCAGGAGGAAAAAGATAAATACAGACCCTGCAACCCTTCAGCCAGGAGGCATGGTTACAGCAGAACTGCCTGTGCATCGTTTGTCAAGCCACAGGGCACACCGCTGCTCCAAAACCCTGCTGGAAGGCCTGACCGCACCGATGTGGTGGAAAACTTGGAAAGTGCAGAGAGACTGTTTGTTCTCATTGCCCTGGAAAGCAGAGCCCATGGAAAGAGGATGCTGCTTTCCCAAGTAATCATATTAGTAGCAGTTACCATAAATGGAAGATAAAATAAGCATGTGACAAGATTCATGTAAATCTCAGTTGACTGTTTGGGGATGCAGCTAAAGGGTTGACTAAATGCATGAAAATATTTTTTCCCTTAGTAGCAGACAGATTACAATTTGTGTAAAGAATGAATCAACACATGCAAGGTTTAAGTGTGCAGTGGATACAAACCAGCTCTCAGGTCTGGTATGTAAATCATTTTGTTGTGTTCTTGGGCCAGTTGAGCATCTCCGTCACTCTGGCACTGGTGGGATAGATTTGACCCTGCACACATGGAATCAGAAACCTCTCTAAGCTTCCAGAGCTTTTTTACTGGGGCCTCTCGATGACAATTTTCTGTAAGAGTCATCTACAAAAGAGCTCATAAACTGACATAAAGGTGGGCTGGTGGCTTCCCCTAAGAGGATCCCCTGCTGTAGAAATGTCTAGAGCTAGGTTTTGATGGGATTTGATTTTAATATGTAACTTGATTTGGAATTGGAAACTTTTATATAATCAAATCAAATTTATTTTGCCATAATTCTATGAATAACGGTAGAATTAATATCTATCAGATTAGTCCAGGACAGTACTTAATACACTTTTAATTTAGATGAGAGGATTGAAAAATCTCTTAAGTACATTTTGCACCATTGTCCTCTAGGCTTGGTCCCTTTCCAAGGATACTGGTCAGAGTGGTTATCAAAAGACTAAAAAGGTCACTGGCAGGACAGCTCTTCTCTATTGGACAGCGCTGAGTTGGCATGCAGAGACGCAAAGCTTTAGCTGACCAGAAGGAGACAGGCAGAGTGATGGAGAATGAATGAACACACTGATATAACCCCAATTCAATCTGCAGTTGGCATCTCTCTGAAGCTGCCAGCCTCGGGATTTTGCTTGCAGCTGTCTCCAAACAACGCACCGAAAAGCCTGTAAACTCAGCAGTCTCTCCATGGGGAAACAACCTCCAGCTGTCTTATTCCTGGGTCATTAGAAAGCCAGCAGAGACCACGGGTAACCCTACAAGGGGTGCCTATGTTTCCTCCATTTCTCTGCGTTACCTTTTTCCCCATTAGCTACTTGAAATCAGCAATATCTGCCTCCAAGTCTAACCATGTGCCATACTTCTCAGGAAGAATTTGTTTGCAGGATTACTGTGGAACAGAAGTAGTGGGTTATTCCTCAGTTTTGAATGCTCCAAAACTTGAATTAGGTGCTTCACCATCAAGTAGGACAGATGTGTTCCCAGCCCACACATCCAACTGATAACATGGATAAGAAAAGGAAGCAGGGGGTTACATGATATGCAGTTTTAATGGATGTTTAGATTGGCTGTAAACGTGCAAGCACATGTTTGTTTAGAGTTACCAGGATATGAATCAAAGAAATAAAAATAGCAATGCATTAGGGCTTAGAGAACCTCTTGGGAAGAAGCAAATTAATATTTTTAAATGTAAATATTTTGACCCAACCTATTAGTCATGTTCTTGTGCTACAGTGTGAGAGATCTGAGTTTGATGTGGTAACCAGTCTCTTGTTTTCTGCAGGAACAGCAGATTGTGCTTCATCCACTAGCACCTTGTCTGGCTGATTAAGTAGTGGCATTTTCCAGGTGATAAATATCTGTCAAAACCTTGTGCTTTTCAGAAAACACATGTATCTTCAAACTTTCCAGTGCTGAGCAGCACATCAGTCTCTCCCTGTGTTATCATGTTACCACATTAAAATAATCAAAACCTTTTTTCCCCCAGATTTTCTGTTATTAGTGTGGCACTGCCCTCAGTCAGTCAGCGAATTTGCAGTTTGGGCCCTCTTTTTAGGACATTTACCACATGTGTGTAATTGCAAGAGACATTATGATGACCTCTTCCTTAAATCAGTGAGCTGCTTTTTCACTTTCTGTCTCTCTACTCCATATAATTCCCATGGACTTATTTAGTTAGGATTTAAATGGGGGTGATGTTTTATCCTGATAGATGTCATGATATTACAGGAATAAGTAACATGTTACAGGTTGCTAAAAACCAAAAGATGTCAACATAGCCCCCCTGTCCATTTTTAAGATATTGTACCATTTAGTAACAATTGATTTTTTTATCGGCATCTTCCTCAGATACTTACAAATACAAAACTAATATTAAACATGACCTACATTTACAAAGATTCATCAGATCGTTAGAACTGACGATAATTGGAAGTTAGTTTTCTCTGCTAACAGATGTATGTATGCCAAGAAAGATGATTGCAACAACTTTTCTTGTTCATCTCTGGCCAGTTTTTCTTGAGAGTGCTGTTAAACCAAAGGAGTTAGCTAACACCATCGCTGATTCTACGATTCTCTGATTTTGTGTCTGCTCCTTGTGCCCAAGGTAGAACTGATGTCCATTCTGAGTATAGTCTCTTCCTGCTTTGTCTTTCCTTTGCAACTTACTACCTGTGACAACTACAGTTCAGTTGGGGTAGCACAAGACTCAGAGTCCATTATCCCAATTACTTAGCACTGTTAATTAAAAAAGACTGCTAAATCAGTATTCCAGTGACTGCACTGGGCTCCTGGTCTTTATAGAAGCAGTCCAAGCTGGGGATTGCAACGCTCTGAGTTGCATTGACCGGTACATGATGGCCAATCATAAAAACAATCATTATAACCATGAGCATTACAGCTTAGACTTACAATTCAGGGCATTAAAAGAGGCATTTCTGGGGTGGGGTGGCCCCAATTATTGGAATTTCCTTTTCCTATTGGTCTGAAACAAGTACTAGCACATGACACGAAGCCTGTCTGCTTCCTCTGTTTCTTACTTACGGAACAGCTATTGTGAGAAATATAAAGAGTTTTCTTCCAAGGAAATAGCCTAAACAGGTCTATAATGCTCATAGATTTACATTTTTATATGTCCCCAGATATGCTGTAAAGAATACATTTTATATATAGAATATATTATAGAATAAATAATAGAATTGCAAACAAAAAAGCATTTCATGTCACAGCTGTGTGCATTGCCAACCTGTGTCTTGAGTGACCCATTCAAGGAGAAATGAAATAAAGACTCCTCTGCCTAGGATCACTTCCAGTTAATTGTCATTTTAACTATATTTAAGCCAAAACTCTTTCTGAAAGTTTGAATTCTTACAGAATTTATAGACAAAGAAATAACAGTAAGAAGCAGAATAATACAGTAGCTATATCTGATAGTGAAATGCTACCAAAGCTTTTACCTATTTAATTTCTTCGAGCTCATTCTATATTTTTTTTCCTGAAGTCTTTCTTGGGTGTCTATCAATGCATGGCAAAAAGGACAAAAATCTGTATTTATTGAGAGTCTCACTGTAGTATGTGAGATTTTTATTTCCATCATCTACTCCTGATATGAATGACTAGTAGTAGACTGACCCTGCCTCTTTCTGCCTCCTTTTTACTCTCTGTTGGAGAGACACAAAAATACTGGTTTAACTTTGGGTGAGCTAAATAAGAAGTCAAATACAATTAAGTTTTTCAGCTAAGTGGTGAGCAAACTACACAATAAAAATAGTGGTGTTGAAAATGAGATGGGAGATTCCCATGGGATAAAGGATGAGGCAGCTGGAGGTAGAGCCACATAATCTGGTAAGACAAAAAAAAAATGCAAGAAGGTTTTAAAACTGGGCTATCATAGATCATTATTGACCAGTGCAGGAAGTCAAACGTGTCATTTGGCTCCAGACAGTATCTCAAATTATAATACTTTTACCACAGCTCTGAAATCTCCCTCCCAGATTACCTCCCTCTCTTATACAGTTCCCCAAAGACTTCCCTTGTCTTTGAGGTGACATGCTGATTTCCCACTGGAGTTATAATTCAAATAAAATCACGTCACAGTGACACCGGCACAATTAAATCATAAATAAAGACTATGACATGTATTTCTAAAAGCTGTTGTGAAGAATATATAGAGACATGTAATGTGCACTAGAATGTTATTGAAAATGTTTTTGAAAAGCCCTGTTTAAGTCAAAGTAGATTACTCTTATTTGCTACCCTTTCTTTCTAACCCCAGGGTTTAGCAAATATGAGCTTGTAGTACTATCCCAATTATATAAATAGGAAGACTGAGACTTTAAATGCAACTTTCTCCTGGTCAGAGTGCAGAGGGCATGGGAATGTTTCAGATCTCCATCTTCTTGACTTCCCTTCTCCTCTCTGTTGCATTGACATGTCTCCATAATTCCTTATTTAGCTATGGCCTAGATGTGCCCAAGGTGATCCTTCACTAGATCTGGAAGATCTACCAGTACTGATCCCACAAGGTCTCTTCCTCAGTTCTTATAAGCATCCTTCCATCCAGTACCTTCCCAAAAACGCCTGGGCTAAACAGATTTTGCTGCATCTGAAACAGATATTTAAATATGAAACAGCTTGTAGGAATGAACTTACAAACATTCATGTACATTTATTCTTGGGGCTAGAGGTATCCAAACCATAAGTCACGTCCAGCTCACTGAAGAACAGCATACAACAGAAAAGGGAGAGAAAAAGTACTCCCGCAGCTCTTCCCCTGCTAATTAGGAGATGACATGGGGCTACACGGACCCATCAGCTGGTCTCTGGTCTGCTAAGGAAACAGCTTGAGCTTTCTTTATCGCCCTGTAAATAGCATAAAGTAATCCCGTGCCAGCTGCCGTCTTTTCCTTCCACATAATGAAGATCTGTGCTGGATGGAGTGGGAAGGATGGGTGCCTCCAGAGGCACCCATCACACTCACACTCCAGGCACAGAGGCTTACAATGACGTGTGTGACAGTGACTTCACAGGCTGGCATAGACATATGCGAGAATCTGTAGATTTATGGTTTCTGGAGCTTATCTTTGCTTTCCAATCCTGCTGATTATCTTTTCAAGAGTATTTCATTTTCCTAGGCCAGCTGTAATTTATGACATTTTTTCTTTATCTTTGGGTAGTGAATGGTAAGAAATCAACCAGATTAATGTTATCACACAAGTAAGTAAAAAAATGGCCCATCTGGTGACGATCTGGAGATATGATTCCCGGCTGGAAAGAGCCTTGGGAGACTGAGCTTCTTAGTCCATGGGGCCTCAGCAGCAGGGTACGTGGGGACACGAAGGGCAGCAGCTGAGAATCCATGGGCTGGCACGAGTCCGGAGCATGTTGTGTGTCAGCAATGTCAATGCACTGCACAGGAATTTGGTGCACTGTTGGCTCCAGTCCTGCAAAGGCTTAGGCCTGTTTTTAAGATGCATAGGGAAAGAAAAGACTGTAAATCTCAGAGCATGCAAAAGACTCTATAAAGCAGAGGCATATTTTCACCCAGAAACAGGCTTCACTGCACAAAGTTTTGCACCCCAGAGTATCACACAGCAGCAGAGTTAAATGGACTCACATTAATAAGCACGGATAATCCTATCATCCGGGGCTGGGCTGATGGCAAAGCAGTTCAGAATGCACACAGCCAAGTGAATTTTTCCTGCAATTAATTGGATTTGATTAATTTTCTCATTTAGTGGATAGAGGAAAAGAAACAGACCAAAACCAGGAACTTTCTTGCTAAACTGGAGATTTAAGGAAAAGCTGTGGATCTAGGAAACCAGGTTCCTCACCACATTAGTGCCACTCCGAATATAGGAGAGCAAGGGCAAGAACCCAGATTCTCATGACCTTTCTCCTTGTGCTGACCTCCTCCTTTTCTGAAAGAGAAGATGAAAATTTTGACCCCCAAATGGCTGTTCTGATGCTATTACTTTTCCATTAAAAAAAAAAAAAAGTGGAAGCCTTTTATATTTTTGTTCCCAGGAAGGAAGAAAACCAGTTTCAAGGCCCTGAAAGCTACTGGGAAATGGGGCTGTCAATGTGCAGACAGCTTTAGATTATGATCTGTGAACTCGGCAGGGAGCACATCAGTACCAATGCCATCCTTGTCCTTCCTTATACAGAGCTATGCTTGACTTGGGAACACAGGATCTTGATTAAAATCACTTATATCCAGCTCCTGAAAAAATAAATGAAACAAGCAGTTCCTTTTGTCATTTTGCTAAAATTGCACACGACACAGGAAGGCTTTTGTGGATGCTAAATATGGCAGAGATTTACCATCAGATAAATGCTGAACTAGTTATATACTAAAGGGCTTGTCTCAAATGATAAAAATTGGGCCTGTTTTCAACTCCATTTCTCAACTCTATCATCAAACCATGTTACCTGCTGAAAACTTGATTTGTTATATGTCAGTGACTTGAGTTCTTTTCCATGCCACTTTGAACAAAAAACTGGAAAAAAGCTATGAAATTTTCCAAAAAAACACCATATCATTTTTCAAGGACTCTGGCTGCAATATATGGGAAGGTTTTTTCAAAACACACTGTAAGTTTTCATGTTAAAAGTCTCAGTGAGTTCTGCTTTGCCTGGTTTTCTGTCATAGGAAGCACCAGTGTTATAACAACAGTGAGAGATGATAACATCTGCAAGATCACTTGGGTTTGGTCAGATTTGCCCAAATCACAGAGGTAGTGTTTAATTCAGGCTGTTCTGTTGCAGGGGTCCTGCTGTCTTTCCAGCAAGTGGCAGTTTCCTCTGAATGACAACAGGGGATCTGAATCTCATGCCCAGCTCTTGATCACTCAGAGTCACACTCAGCATTAGTGGATATCTTGGAAGACTTCAACACAAAAATTTCATTTTTGTTGAATTGATCACAGTACCTCAGTGCATGAGAAAAAAAAAAAAAAAAGGAATGAAGAGAGGCAGTAGCACAGCTCAGTCTCACATGCACACGTACACACAAAGTCGTACATATGCATGCATATAGACATGTGGGCACACTGAGCCATAGTTTCTTAACATCAATATAATTTTTTGTCTGATTTAGATCACTTACACATGTCACCTATACATAGATCTTGCAGGGTTCACCTTGTTGCCACCAACCAGTCAGCCAGGCAGGGTGCTGACACCTGGTTGCCACTAAATTTGTGCCCTAAATTTACAGTGAAAAAAGTACCCCTCCATCCCTCTCAGCGCTGGTTAGGGGCACTCCAGCAGCATGGATATGCAGGTATTAAGCCACAAAAATCCAGCCTCAAATGGAAAGGGCTATGCTGGAAAGGATGTGACTTTTTTTTTTTCCTTCAACATTATGGGCAACACCAGACCATACAAGCAATGCAAGGTAAAAATGTCTTTCCTAGTTCGTTTGCTTTTTCTTTTTTTTTCTTTTTTCTTTTTTTTTTTTTTAAATTGCATCCTCGGGCTATTACCCTTTCTTCACATTCAGGGATTTGCAGCACAGGATTTAGAGAGGAATCCAGGCAGCACTGAAGCCCGTGGATTGCCTGACATAGCAGGAATGGGGTGTCAACTGAAATCACTTGTGTGATGTATCACACAGAAAGTCTGGGGTGTATTATGGGATTAAACATTGGTTTGGGGAAAAGAGCCCATTTGAAACATCTGTCCTTTTTGAAGAAACACACTCTTTGCAGAAATAAAAATCTTTTTGGTCCTATGTTAATCTGTCAATGTATTTCTTCAAGAACAACTCATAATAAGAGTGGGGTTTTTTTGTTACATTTTGTTATGAGATTGCTATTTTTTTGTTTGAATCTTTTTCTGAAATCTGTGCCACATTGCTATTGTCAGAAACACCTGAACTTCCTCTTGCTTTCCTGAGTGGGTGTAATGAACATTGAGTTTAAAAAATGAGAACAAAAAATATCACCTCAGCTTTTTCAACATGCAGTACTTAACTTCACTACATCCATAATGAAATCATTCAGACTTTCTGCACTTAAGAAAAAGAAAAAAAAAATCAGCATTTGTGTGTTGCCACTTTGGAGGAAAAAAAAATCCCAATCATACTTTTCTCACGTTTTCCCCCCAAAATGAAGAATTTCTGGCTTTCCAGCCAGTTCATTCAATATCTTGAGTTGGAAGAGACCAGCAATGCATCCCTGTCCAGTATCTGCAAGTCATCCCCCTCTCCTTGTCTCCCTATAAAAGATGCCCTTTCAGCCCTAGCCAGCTACTGGAGGGCTCTGGACTAACCTCTGCTGTGCCTCCTTCTTATTGCCTGGCTGGAAATCACAGTTTGTAAATGACACATGAGCCATTGTGACAGGAACTTGGGTCAGACTGCTTTGGGTAGCCGGTACATGAGGGCTTGCCTTGCCCCTGCAAGAGAAGGCAGGAGGTGCAGGAGGCTGAGTTTCTGGATAAGGAATTCTGACCATTATTCCTTTGGGGATAAACCTGGGATAACGACTTATTCCATCCTGGTCAGTGTCAATCACGTGCAGCATCCAAGCTCCATTGCCGTGAGCTCGTGCAGGATGCAGGCGGCTGATCTCAAGGTGATGGTCTCTCCATCCCATCAGACACCCCTGAGACATCCAGGCCCCTTCACTTTTTCTGCACTCCCTTTCATTTATTTTTGCCTCTTATTTTAATCTTCTTAACATGTTATGTCTGGACATCACAGAGATGTTTTCTATGCAGTCTAGCAAATACATTGTTCTCTACATTTGGGTATCAGGGGTGTTTTGGGGGTGTTTGGCAAACATCTCTGTTTCAGTAAAGCTTATCTTTCAAAGTGTCATCTAATATTAACAGGGCAGACATGAAATAAAAGTGGAGAATGGGTTCTGAGAGGGGATGGGGGAAGAGAGGAAATGGCTCCACATTTTTTTTGCAAGCAAGGGGCTGACAAGAGGAAGATGGTGATCACTGGATTTATTTCCATAATATAAATAATAAATAAAATAATCCACCCTACTGATGAGTGGCCTTAGCTCTGCTAAAGTCTGGATGCAAATATTCTGCAGAAATGCACCAGAAATTGTACTTTGCAGGTAAATGGGGGGGAAAAAATCAAGACTTTGTTACAAGAATGCAGAGCAGCTGGGATGAATAAACGTTGTCAGTATAAAATGCCTTACTCAGTAGGAAAGAATGAGCTTTGTTCTTGTAGGAAAGGTTCACGTTAGGGGTTTCTGGGCTGCCAGTGTTCCCTTGGTGATGCCTATTGCAGTGACTGGCTCTGCACAGAGTGGTCCTGCAGAAAGCAAGGCGCTCCTGGGGCTGTCACCCCCAAGGTCTGTGTGCAGCAGGGTGAGACCGTTCTGCCACCCCGTAGGTTTGACAGAAAGGTCCTTTGGTTCAGCTTTGTTCCAGGTGAGGGATGTCAAATATGGTTTCTCTTTTATCAATCTATCCACATCTCATTTAATTTATATGTAAGCTTTGGGTTATAAATAAACAGTAGTACATCCCTATTTCATATCAAGTAATTTATCTGAATATATGTATATATCTATATCTTTTTTTCTTAACTGGAATGCATGACACATCAAGGACAGACATGGTTTTCTTATAAATGCCTCCTGTCTTTGTTATGGCTCCAGATGTTTTCTTCCCAAGCAGTAAGACTCACAGCTGGGACCACTGTTCTCCAGCTACCTACTGACTTTATTCCTAATGCTAGGAATTAACTTTTCAGGATCTTGCCATTGCGTCTTGATGCTTTAAGAGGCAGCTTTGTATTTTGGCATCTTGTTCCAAATATTTTGTCAAAGCATAAGCCAACAGATACCGTATTACTGCTGTTCTAGTTGCTCAATAGAGGGCAGGAAAAAAGAAGGCAACCTGAGAAATGAGTAGAAGATTTAATTTGATTTGTTGCTTATGCTGTGTAACTGCTGTTGCTGAAAATGTCTGATGGTGCAGTACAAAAACTGTTGAATACATGATTAAAAACTAACATGGGGGTATTTGTAATTTCTATGTAATGCTTTACGTAACTCCTGATTATTGTCTGAAGTCTTGTGGGCAATTTTTTTTTTTGTTCCAACAAAGTGTGTCTTAAAATCAAACTGGGGAATTTAATTATAATGTATTTTATCCAAGTGTCTTCACTGATGTGGAAAAATAAGACAGTTTTTGTACTCTGTTGACTCAGGACACCTGGCACTGCAAAGAGCCATATCTTCTGGCCTAATGCCATCCCAGGGTGGCTCTGAATGTCAGCTGTCCTGCTACTGGAGATACCCTGGGTTTGCTGCAGTGTGTAGTAGTGTCTAGCGTCCTGCCACTTGCAGGCTGTAGTAAGTGGAGCCATAGCCACCTTAAGGCAACTCTGTTGTTATCACATTTCCTTATTTCCAGTGGTCTCTGGTTCAAGAGAGGCTCCAACTAAGCCAAGGTTTTGGTGGGATTATTTGGGTAACTAAGACGGGGGAGGCTGGTGTTAGCAAAGGGCTGGTAGGGTCAGCATTTTGTGCCCTGGGGCACCAGAAATGAGAGGGCAGACAAACACCGGAAAAGAAGAAAAATATAAAATCCTAAAGGAAAGTGGGACTGAACAGAAGGGAGGAAGGACTGCAGTTGGGAGCCTGCCAAGGGGCTGCCATGCAAGTTGCATGGTTGCTGGTGCTGCAAGGTCAGCAAGGACCTTGGCCCAGAAGTGCAATGATCCCCATCCCGTGCAGCCTGGAGCTGGTAACTGCACAAGCGAGGAACGTGGGCCACAGTTGCCAGAACCCAAATATACAGAGTTTAGCATAGCTTTTTTCATGCAGATAGGCTGCTCTGTCTCAAAATGTGTTTTCCCTTATTAAACAATTATTTTGTGTGTTAAGTTATGTCCTGGCTCCTGGTGCCAAAGATACCACAGGTCAAATACACCTTTAGATGTAGCAAGGATCAGGATAGTGAGGAAGGGCAGGAAACATTGAGCAGTCCTGGAGCCTGGCGACTTTCTGCATCATTTCCAAGTGGGAGGGGCAGATTTGCCCCTGGCCTTAGTCTATGAAGTTGAGATGAAAAATTCTATGATATGAATCTGAAAAATCTCTTCCAGACTTTCTTACTAATGTGGTAAGTTTTTGTTTTTTAAAATGTGGCCAGCATTGGAAATGTTATATGCCTGAGTACAAAATCACACAAGTCAAAGGCAGGATAATGAAAGCCACACTTTCACCAAGCTGATGAGATAAAAAGTAAGGAGAAGCATGTTAATACAGTCACAGGAGTTTTGACTTGAATGTCCCTTAAATCATCTGCATTAAGTGAGTCAAGTTTCATCTCTCTGGGTGTTAAGAGTAAACACCAAATGTTGTGGACAACCACAAAAGCCTTTTAACATGGGTTTAACTACCAAGCCCAGAAAGATTTCTTGGCTCTGAAAAGAAGATAATAAGCAGCAGTCTAGATGAAAGTAGTTGTTCCATAGCTGAGAAGACGCAGGCACAAAAACTTTTTTGTTAAGTTAGGAAGAGCATTAGCATAATGGATATTGTTATTTTTATATTATGCATTTAGGTTGGTGTTGAAGAAAGTACTTAAATAGCTCTAGGTTGTTCCCAATGAGAAAAAAACATATGCACATTCTATAACATTAGGCAGGTATTAAAAACATCTTATGTCTCTAGAGCAACTGGATCAAACTCAGTATTTATTAGTAAATTTATGGAAAACCACTTTCCTGTACACACAGCTTGAATTCTCTAAAACCAAATGTGAACTAGAAATATTTCCAAGACTTTTTCATTTAATTGTATGATAGAGAAAGAAAGAAAGAGAGAAAGAAAGAGAGAAAGAAAGAGAGAAAGAAAGAAAATGGTTGGAAAGAAGTAAAATCAGTCCCCTGTAGCATACTATTATCTTTTCAGCCCAGAGGAGATCATGGGCAATAAATAGAACAGGACAATCTGATATACTTTTTGCACCAAGAAATGCAAAACCAATATGAAAGAAAATGTGTTTTTATTTAAACCTTTGTACTGGGGAGTTTTAGTTGCCTATCCAGTTAGCTGTTTGAAAAATGTCTTAAATCAGGCTTCCATCCAATCTTTGATGCACCTTTGTACAGCTTGATATACTTGTATATAGCTTGTACATACTTGGTTTGTAGCAATATGATTTACAATAATCAAGGACCACTAAGCCTGGCTCTTCAGAAACTCAGATCCCCTCCCTCTTGAACACTTCATTTTAAGTAACAACCTATAGAGTGTTATTCGTAATGTGAGTCGAGGCATTTCTACATACTCCTTGATTTTGATCCCTGCAGCTTCCACTTCAGCTTTCAAGGAAAAACATTCATGTAAAGCACTGCCCTTTGACAGGTGCAATGCACAATTCTCCCGCATCCCTTGAGTTAGGCAGAATGATACTTGCTATGGTGTTAACCTACAGAATACAAGCTTCAACATCAGCACCAACCAGCCTGAAGGGAAGTAGAGACCTGAGAATACAGGGAGCTTTCTAAGCAAAAGAAAATGCATGGATTTGTTCTTATTTACAAAGCAGAGGCCTCAGACCTCTATTAAGCTTAGACCTGCTATAAAACCTTCAATCTGGGAAGCTGACCAAAGTTTTATTTTGTTTGTTTGATTTTCCCCAAAAATTATTTTTTCAATGTTGGAAGCATGTACACCCACCCACCTCAGCTTTTTGAGTCTCTTTGAAATGGAGAAATTTTGGGTATACCTTGGTACCACTCTGTGCCTCTTGGTTTCTAAAAAATAAAAAATAAAATCCCACACGTTTAAACTAGAGGCAGGTCATCCTGTGTGTTTGTGAGGCCCTGAACATGGTGGCATCACAATTCAGAATGAGCTCAGAGCAATATAAACTACAGCCAGAGGAGATCTAATGAGAACACTTGTTTCTACTTTGCTTGTATGCTTGCATATTTATCCCAAAACATTTGGCCCTACTCTTCTCTCATGCCTCTATAAGTACGAGAATTCTCTGTCATAGTAAACAAAATAATACCAGAGGAAGCCAGGAAACAAGTGGGCCTATCTATAATTGCTCTGTGACTAATGTGCTCTTCCAATAGCTTGCCCAGACCAGAGGTAATTGTGCATACCCTCTGGAAGAGCAGCTCTGAATCCTGTAACTATAATTTTGTCTCTTGTCAGAAGATGTTTTTATAATGCAATCTATGTTTATAACTGGATTCTACACATCCTATTACATGGATACTTTAATATTAATTATTTTGACCTCTCTTTGACTGTCACTACACAGGGACAGAGGTAGCTTTTTCCAGGAACACAATCCCAGTCATTTTTCCAGGGGAATGACTTTTGTCTTAATTCTGGTTCTCTCCACTCAGCGTAATATTCGGCTTGTACCAAGGGTCCTTTTACAAGAGGAAATGATCCTTCTGCATGGACTTTTTTCCTTTTAAGTCTCCCCTCAGACTTCCTCTCCATCAGATGGACAGAAACAAAATTCTGGTGTGCTGGCAAACTATGCAAAACCAAGACTCCCAATAGGTGGCTGGCTGTCGAGCTGCAGTCAGCTGTCGACACACACAACCTCCTGGCTCTTCCCTAGGGCAGGGAGCAGGTAGGATGCCTCGTGGTGCCACTTCTGCAGAGGGTTTTGTGGTGACCAGCAGGTGCTGGTGCTGGCAGAGGAGGCTACCTTGCACAGTGACAGGAGATGGCTTCCTGCTTCTGGTCACTCCACTGACAAGTTGAGCAACCTTGCTGAGACCCCAGGCCTGCTCTGTGTCACCATGTCTCCTTTCTGCCTGCGTTCTGCCTTGCCTAATTATTGCGTGAGTTCCTCAGGGTAAAGTCATTCTGCTGCTGTGTGCCTGGCACTCTGGGGCTCTGATGTGGGTTAGGGCCCTCAGGCACTAAACGAATGTGCTGGAAGTCATTAATATGTCCAGAAAAAAAAAAAAAAAAAGAAAGAAAGAAAAAGAAAGGCATGCAGAAAGGATGGAACAATCCCCCCCCCAAATTCTCCAATGTTTACTGGCTTGAAGTTGGAGCAAACTGTTCTTTGAAATCTAAGACCTTAGCTGAACTCTTTGATGTTACTTCCTTTTCCTGACTGAAGAGCAGTAGTTTCAACCAGCCCCTCCTCTTGCTCTCCTCTCTTCCCTCTCTCCGTATCCACCACTGAGTCCTGTACAAGGAATGTGGTTTTGGTTTGCAGTAGCAGTTTCTCATCTCCAGCATTAAGCTGGGCTGCCTGCTTCTCCACTGTAGTCCTCTGGACTGGCTCACCATTGTACTCTGCTGGCAGTCAGTGACTCCCATATTGGATGTTACTATTCAAGAAAACGAACAAAAAACCCTGCAGCTAACCTCTCTACAATGACAGTATCGAGGCAGATGCTTCTCTAACCTAACCTGAAGTGCGGCCAGGGAAGGTGCTGCATTGCAATGACTGTGTTACATGCAGCCTAAGCACGCACTCATCTGCTGGTGCCCATGATGGAACTGATGTTCCCTTATTCCCCAGTGCCTCCGCTGCAGCTAATCTATGCCTGCCCTCTAATTTCCTGGCAACTGTTCTAATGTACAGGCTAATCATGTCTGCAGCAATCCTGAGAGACATCAGTGCGCAGGCTAGCTTTGAGCTTATAGGGTCCAGGGGAGGATTAATTAGGGGAATTGTGGCATCTGGGAATGGGTGAGCTATTGGGAAGTCCTTCATCCAGGTGGTGTGGGCAGGAGTTCAGATAAGCACCCAAATATTTCTGTGAAGAACTGGAATGCCGACCCTAATTGAAGTTTGATTGCTACTAAGTCTTTGTGATAATTTCTTCTCCTTTCTTCTTCAGGCTATCTCTTTTGTTATTTCCAACTATAACTTAATGAAAATACATTTGAAAGTAAGATGATGAATTTCTCCAGGACTCTGACCCATAGGGGCAGCCATGGAGATACTGCAGAAAGAGCTGAGTATACAAGCACCTGTTAATTAGAGCAGAGTGAATGATTCACAGGAAATAATTTATTCAATTAATTTAGCCTCTTTTTCTTTTGCAAATTATCTATGAAAAGTTTACAGTTTTATTGCATTTAGCTGCTAGACAGTGAATGATTTCTCTGCATGTAGCTGACCCCCACACAGTTTGAAATGTAAGCTCTGGTTTCTAGTTTTTCAGTGAACTGAAGTTGATGTTCTTCATTGATTAAACAACTGGCTCTTAATATGTGCCTCTTAAAAAAATGATGTTCATTTTTGCAAGTGTAGAGGTCACCTTCCATGAACGTTATTAACCATGATGTAGAAATAACTCTGCCTGGCAACTCTTTTGCTAGAACAACAGTCTGGAAAGTCTGCCCAGCGCTTCCCCTCCTGTGCCTGACATGCTGTGCCTTTGTTAGCCTTCCCCTTTGGTGTGCTCAGGGAATTTCCACTCTTTCTCCTTCACCAGACCTGTGCAGAGTCCTCCACTAAAGCTTATTACACATTGAGGCAACCTCTCCAGAATATCAATTGCCTGATCAAAGCAGCCGTGAAGCGCAGTTGTTAAAGTCAAAGTCATAAAATTCATTGCCAATAAGCTGATTCCTACTGGCTGAAGTCCTTGTTGGCAAGGTGGATATTTATTCACCAAGAAGCATTCATGATGCCTACCATTTTTCATTGTAAAGATTACAGGTTATTTTACGATCAGCACAAAACCTTAAGGCATACCTTTACTGCTCCTCCACTTCTAAATGGCCACACTCTCTTCAGAGTATTTCCCTTTGTGTCTGACTTTCACAACTAGGGTAAACAAAATTCACACAGGCCTTGAGTATGGGCAGCTGGATGGACTCCTGGACGTGTCTGTCCAGGTGTAGGGCAGGGGCATTGACTCCAGTGGACTTATGCCCTGAGCAGAGGGACCTGCGGTGAGGTGGACCCACTGAAGGCAAGCTTTTCTTGAGACGCATCCAAGCACGTGGGTTCTTACTCTGCACTCAGGACAATGTAGAGATGGTGGCTTAGTTTCAGCATCAGCTCTTCTTACTCCATCATGAAAAAACATTTTTAAAGAGCAATGGTACTGTGCAAAAATAAATGCATGGCAGCATTCTTGTAACAGGTGCATAACACTTCTGTAATAGGTTTGTGAAATGTTTATTCACTTGCCAAATTCATTTATTAGGTATTGGATTCAAAGGATTTCCCAACAGGATATCTACAGAGATTAGTGAGCTAGGAAAATATGCTTTGAACAAATGCATCCTTTCAGCAGGCAGTCATTTGTATAATTCTAACATCAACATGCTTGCTGCTGGAATGGGTCAGCTAGTAATTACATTAACCATTTTTCCAGTATATATATATATAACTGTTTGGATCCCACAAGGGCAAATGTTGGCCTGTGACCTCTTAGTAAGACATGCATGCCCAACCTTGCCAGTACATGTGCAGTTTCAGCACATCCAGTGTCACCCAAAGTACCATTTCTTACCTGAAGAAACTACTGTTTCAGGGGGCCGAGGAGGTAAGGGGAAAAAACAAAACAAAAAAAAACCCACACAAAATCTTCTGTGAGACTTTGTCAGTACAGTTTGACAATACTTTGCTTTGAAAAATAATTAAAGAAAAACAATCTTGGATGTGAGAGCACTTTATTTCAAAGTATTTTAGAACTAGGTATTCCTAGTTTTCATTTTCTTGTCCTCTAGAAGATATTTTTTATTTTGTTTTCAAAGTTGAAAAGAAAATGAAACATACTTTCATACCAAAAAAAAAAAATGATTGTCATTTGATTTGATTTTTTTCCCTGGAAAATCTTCTCAGGAGAAATTTTGAATCCATTTTCATTTTGATGGAGTACGTAGAAATTTTCCTATTATTTCAGTATTAATTTCTGATTTGAAAAGTTCTGAAGTTCAGCTGTAAGTTAGAAAGTCATGTAACAGACACATTGAAACCCAAGTGCCATTAGCAGACTAACGAAGAAATAGAAAAGGTTTTGGTAGTCCTGTTCTACCAACTAAATGGCTCATTCTTTTTTTATATGTGGTATGCTATAAAATAGCTGGACCTAAAGTCTGCAGTGACTAATCATGCTAATCATGGAAAAACTAATCTACTTTTTTTTTTTAATGGACAGTTATCTCTTAATAAATTAAATCTCTTTTTAGGACAGTTGTCTGCCCAGTCTTAAGTTCCTCTCAAGATGCCTGTTTTGAAGAGCCCATGTTCTTCTATTGCTTTTTGAAAAAGTAGATCTCTATACATGAAGTACCAAGCTTAAATCTCCTAATGTCTTAAATGTGCTTTTTCTGTGCCTTGAATTGTAAAAGTTAAAAAAAAGAAAAAAAAGAAAAAAGAAAGAAAAAAAAGAAAAAAAAAAGGGTGTTTGCTTTTTTTTTTCCAGACTTTTAAGTTGCGGAGGGCTGAAAGACTATTTAATAAATGCATTTTGTGGTACATCAGGGCCTTCTGAGTTGTGAAAACAAATCTTATGTAGCTCTGTCCACTTCACTGTGAAGGGAACCAGGGCCATGGGGACAGGCCAAAAGGAAGAAGGGCTTTCTGAGAAACAGTAAAGGAACAAGGAGGGTGAAGGCATGCACAGGATTGGGATGGTGGCTGAACCTGATTGTATTTTCCTTTCTTTTTTGTTGGGCATATTTTGTTATTATTTATGAATCTGCCAGACAGTAGGAAGGTCCTGCAGAGGAACCTGGACAGGATGGGTCAATGGGCAGAGGCCAATGGGATGAGGTTCAACATGGCTAAGTGCTGGGTCCTGCACTTTGGCCACAACAACCCCATGCAGCGCTACAGGCTTGGGGGAGAGTGGCTGGAAAGCTGTGCAGAGGAAAATGATCTGGGGCTGTTAATAGATGCTTGCCTGAACATGAGCCAGCAGTGTGCCCAGGTGGCCAAGAAGGCCAACAGCATCCTGGCTTGGATCAGGAATAGTGTAACCAGCAGGACCAGGGAGGTGATCGTCCCCCTGTACTCTGCTCTGGTGAGGCCACACCTCGAGTACTGTGTTCAGCTTTGGGGCCCTCCCTACAAGAAGGACATTGAGGCCCTGGAATGTGTCCAGAGAAGGGCTACAAAGCTGGTGAAGGGCCTGGAACACAAGTTCTGTGAAGAGTGGCTGAGGGAACTGGGGTTGTTTAGTCTGGAGAAGAGGAGGCTCAAGGGAGACCTTATTGTTCTCTACAACTACCTGAAAGGAAGTGGTGGGGAGCTGGGGGTCAGCTTTTTCACAAAGGTAACTAATGATAGGACTAGAGGGATAGGACTTGAGGGATTGCCTCAAGTTGCACCAGGGGAGGTTCAGGTTAGAAATTAGGAGACATTTCTTCTCAGAATGAGGCATTGGAACAGGTTGCCCAGGGAGGTGGTGGTGTCACCATCCTTGGGAGTGTTCAAGAAAAGGTTGGACGTGGTGCTTAGGGACATGGTTTAGTGGGTGACATTGGTAGTAGGGTGATGGTTGGACCAGATGACGTTGAAGGTCTTTTCCAACCTTAATGATTCTATGATTCTATGATGATTCAAAATAGTAGTGTGTAAGCAATTACAGATGGCTAATTGCTTATATTAGGACTGAATTTCTGAATCTAAGTATTTTTCTGTTATTACAAGTAGCATTGTGTGGTAGGTACAATCCTATTCTTTATTGTTATTATTTATATTGCAAAATAGCCATTTTGGAACATGAAAACTTCCGTGTGCACCTACCCGCTTACACCAGAAAGCATGTATGCAAAGTGCACATGGGAATTAGGGCTGAAGATGCATCTTGCTTCTGTTCTTTTCTGTAAAAATAAAATGAAATTACCTAAAAAACAGTGTTAAAAATAAACCCAGAGCACAGGATGTGAGGTGGAGGGCAGTCCCTGTGGCCAAGGGGCAGCCTTTCTGTCTGGCAGGCCAAATGGCCCAGGGGAGCCAGCCCCAGAAAAGGGGCCCTCAGCCCCACCGACCCTCCTCCTTCTTCCACATGAAGGCATCTTCCAGGCTGCTCCCAACACGGCCACCTTTGGCCATGCATGGGCCACTCAAGTTGGACATCACAAAGGCTTGCTGAGGTTGAGTGGCCACCACTGCCCCGCCTTTTCTCCAGGCCCTATAAAACAGGACCTCTGCAGCTGGCCCACCACTCGCTGAGCTTCTAGGCACTCTGACAGCCAACTTGTGTGGCAGGAAGAATACCAGGAGCAGAAAGGCAAGCAGCAGGCTTCCTCCTCGGTGTGAGAGGACAGTGATGCAGTCCAAGGAAACAGAAAGAGAGAAGGCACCTGACGGGAAGGGAAAGTGGCATGGGCAGAGGGATTGCACCTGCATCATAAGAACACACACCAGTGCTCAAGGGACCTCTGGTGTGCAGCTCTGTTAGAGGCAAAGAAGATGGGCTGATAGACGGGCTTCCCAAGTCTTTTGTTTCCCTGAACCCATAGATGGAGGCTGGGCGAGCAAAGTCCCACCTACTCTAAGTGAAGAGCAGGTTTGACACCACCTGATGAATCTAAACAGGTGCAAGTCTATGGGACCTGATGACATGCATCCCAGGATCCTGAGACAACTAGCTGATGTAGTTGCCAAGCCTCTCCATCATAGCTGAAAAGTCCTGGCAGTCGGGCGAAGTCTCTGGTGAGTGGAAAAAGGGAAAAATCATGCCCCTTTTTAAAAAGGGACGAGAAAGTCAGGTCATTTAGAAAGCAGAACTCCTACTCAGTCTGGGAAGGAAGAAGACGACAAGATAGGCTACTCCGAAGTGGCTGGGCCATCAGAGGAACAGGAAGACAAAGAGGAAGATACCATAAGAGCATCAATAACTCCCCGAGGCCTATACCAACATGAGCCTAATGGAGAATGAGTAGCAAAAGCATCCTATTGTGACTGGCCTGGATGCTCCATGCATCTATGGAGACACAGGAGGAGAGTTTTTTTCTCACTTGTTCACTCTCCCTTTCTCCTTCATCCTCCTCTTCTCCACCAGGCTAGTTACAATAGCTCTTCAGGTCTTTGAATATCCTTGGGATGCTCAGACCAGCATGTTGTTATTGTTATGTCTCCTGAGTGAGCTTCAGGTTTTGTTCAGGGTTAAGCAACTACTTAGGAAAGCCATCCAGAGATCTGCTCTGCCTCAGGATAGTTATGAGAGGCAGGGAGTGTGGGAGGATATAGGCAGGCATCTAGAGCAGTGGGCACCTCCAGTGCTTTGTAAATTCACCCCTGAACAGGTGTAAAATCCTAAAAAACTGTCAGAATGCTTGAAAAAGTTGTGTCATCACTCTGGCAATACCAGAGATACACAAATCACTACAATGTGCTGAGGCTTGTCCTATGCTTACCAAGCTGCAATCAACACCACTATAACCCCAGTGACAGGCCCTGCGGCCACTCCAAGTCCTGTGACAGGCCCAGCAGCTACTCCAAGCCCTGCAGCCACCCCAACCCCTATGACAGGTCCTGCAGCTACTCCAACCCCAGTGGCCACTCCAAACCCCATGTTGGGCACCAAAAGGACTGTTGTGGTTTAACCCAGCTGGCAGCAAAGCGCCACACAGCTGTTCATCCACACTCCCCCCTCCCTCTCTGGGGTGGGGGAGAGAATCAGGAAAAAAAAGAAAGCCTGTGGGTTGAGATAGAGACAGTTTATTAGGACAGAAAATAAAATAATAATAATAATGACAATAGCACTACTAATAATAATGTGTACAAAACAAGTGATGCACAATGCAATTGCTCACCACCCACTGACCGACGCTCAGACTATCCCCGAGCAGCTGGTCCCTCCACCCCGGCCAGCCTCCCCATGTTAATTGCTCAGCATGACGCCATGTGGTATGGAATACCACTTTGGCCAGTTTGGGTCAGCTGTCCTGGGTCTGTCCCCTCCCAGCTCCTGCTGCAAACCCAGCCTGCCTGCTGGCAGGACAGAGCGAGAAGCTGAAAAGTCCTTGACTCAGTGTAAGCACTGCTCTGCAACAATTAAAACAATTAGGAGACATTTCTTCTCAGAAAGAGTGGTCAGGCATTGGAATGGGTTGCCCAGGGAAGTGGTAGAGTCACCTTCCCTGGGGGTGTTCAAGGAAACATTGGACCTGGTGTGTAGGGACATGGTTTACTGGGTGACATTGGTAGTAGGGTGATGACCCTAGGGTGATGACCAGATGATCTTGAAGGCCTTTTCCAACGTTAATGTTTCTGTGATTCTATGACTCGGTGAACTGTAATAGTTGATTGTCAAAGCAATGGTACACTTCCAGCAACCTGCTTCCTGTGTTTGCATGCTTTCGGAGGTCACTAGCTGTTCCTTTGGATTGAGTGGAGGACTGGCATTTGCTCCCAAGCCAAAACAATAAACAAAATCACTTTCTTGTGTTCATTATAAAAACTTACGAGCAGATGTCCCAGGCTGTAAGGTTTGGATTGAATGCTGAAGGCCCCAGCAATGGCCAGGTACCATACGTGTCTGTGGTGGAGTTTGGCCTGCTCCAAGGACAACATATAGATTCAAGTCTGTGTTCCACAAAAAAAAAAAAAAAACAAAAAAAAAAAAAAAAACACTCTCAGAGCTCAGATATGTTCCCAGCCACAGGCTTCACTTGCACCTGTGCCTAGGTGCATGAAACACGGCATGGCAGAGGGGTTACAGGCTTCCACACATGGTTCTGCCCCTGCGACACCACCACCGCCTTGGCTTTCCCCACCAGTCAGCCTTCATGGGGCCACACCATCTATCTCCACCTGTCCCACCATGGTACACCCTGATGTCATTGCTCTGGGCTCTGCCAGGGGCCCAGGACCCCACCACCCAGCCATGGGCATCCAGCAGGAGCCAGCAGGGAAGGATGCAGGCAGGCATCCCACTCTCCATCACACACAGAGGGCAGGCTCCTGCAGGCAGCTCTGGCACGGAGATGTCTGCGTGCAGGAGCCCTTCAGCAGTGAGGAAAGGAAAACCAGAGCGTGCTGCTGCTTTCTATCACGGAGAGTTTAAAAGAAACTTGCTGGCTGACAGAAGCAGCAGCTGCAAGGAAATTTCAACCCATCCCCCCTACTTTTTTTTTTTTTTAATGACAGCAATGTTTTAATCAACTTGGGCTGAACATGAAAGTCTAAGTGGGAGGAATAACTGGGGAGTGGAGGAGGAGTGGAGGAATGGCTGGCTGCTGGCATATGTCTGAGCTGAGGGACACGCTCTGCCTAGGAGGACAGTTAACCTACACAAAATGTGCTGGCTTCCTGCCTGCATCAGGCATGTCATGCTGCTCCAGCCTTTGTGCCAGGTCCCCAGGATGGTGACTGTCACTGACAGGGAGAGAGAAGATGGGGGGAAGGGGGTTTAAAAAAACCAACACACCACAAGCCAGTAATAAGCTTGATATCAAGCCCAGGTTGAGCAGCAGTATTTCTGGGGAATGAGCTTCGGTGCAAAGGTAGCGAGCCAGCTGCGTGCTTCTGCAGAATAAATCAAGGCTGTGCCAAAGGGCTGGGAGTGTGAAGTCAGCAGAGCTCCACAGAAATGTCTATGAGTGTGTGGCATTTAATAGGGAACCTGCAATAACCACCTAGCCACAAGTGAGTCAAGACTGGAGATGGAATTTTTTTCCCGTTAAATCCAAGTGTAAGAAATGTATTAATTTATGGGGAAAAAAGTAATGTAGCCAGGAAGGCTTTGATAGCACTTTCATTTCTACAGAGACTTGCTTACACAAGGGATATTTTTACAGCCAGTTTACCAAATCTTCCCCTGGTTCTGAGTCAAATACCCTGGCCTCCTTACGTCAGGACTTTTGCTGCCTCCTCCCTTGCAAACTTCATCTTCTGGAGAAGGCTATTAGCTCCCACAAATAGGAAACTCCTTCTCCAAACTGTTCTGGCAAATCAAGTGGGTGCTCTCTCCCGCTATGCACTTTGTGTGTGGGAGTTGAGAGACCCATGTCATTACCCAGTCCACAAAAAATTCTTATGACTGGCAGCACAACTGCCGTACCCAGGTTATGCCACACAACCTTCACCGACTTCCCCAGCACCAGGGAATTAGTTGGGCACCTTCAGCACGGAGCAAAAATGTTGTTCTTCGGTCAGTGCAGCGGCAGATGAAGAAGAGGCAATGTCTTCTTGGCCTCCATGTGTCATGGTGGAGCTGGTGGCTCCCCTGGCAGAGGTGGCTGAGGGAAGCCCTGGGGAGGGACTGCCCCTGTCCCATGAACACTGGGTTGCGAGCAGAACAGCTTCTCAAAGCACGGGGCAGGGAGGGGATTGCTGATCTGACAGAGAGTGTTTGAAAGCAAAGAGACAGCTGCAAAGTGTGTCTTAATAGCCAAAAGCTGTGTGTGACTGCATTCCAAGTCCTGGCTGCTGATCTCCTAGCTTGTGCTCAAATTGTGCTTTCAGACTGTTCTCTGAAAGCACTTATCTACTTCAAAAATATTTTAAATGGAACCTGAGATTCTCCAGTAACTTGAGCTGTAAGGAAAAACAACAAATATAATGAGACTCAGGTCACAATAACACATTATTTCAAGGTATTCGAGGATGAGGGAAGCCACCTAAGGTCTTTTGAGTGAAAGGATTTGAGGTGAGAAGGTCTGAGGATCATTTCATTTGCTTTGTTTAGACTTACCACAGAAAAAGAAAACCACTCAGGGACTGATAATGTGATTTTAAATCACATTTTCAAAAAAAAAAAAAAGGCAAGAATTCTTTGTAAGCAAACAGATAAAACGTTGTTTTAAAATACCCACTGGGGAAGCACAGAGCCACAGCTGCTCTTCCAAGCACCCAAGGTGCAGGTCTTCCCTCCAGCCAACCTGTCATGCAAGGACCTCAGCAGATGCCTCGTGAAAACCCTACCAGAGCCAGCAGGCGTTGGTCTCCCTGTCCATGCTGACCTCTGAAGGGCAGGGAGGGAGGCTGGGCACAGGGCTGCCGCAAACACCTTCCGTCTGGGAGGTTAAGCTTTCATCTCCTCCGAATGGATGGTAAGGCTGCTTAAATAAGCCGTGTATTTATCTAGCATACCCTGGGGGAATTATAAGCGGCATTGCTGCACCTCAGTGAAAAGGCAGTAGAAGTTGAAAAAGTAAACAGAAAAGCCTGGAGGGTGGATTTATAAAAGCTTAAGTCATTCCTGCTTTCTTACTGCAGGTCCAATGATACCACGCTGAAGGCAAAACACATGTGATAATCAATTGGCATGCAGATGTATCTGCAGTTGCTCAGGTGCCAGTTTTACACCTAGTATTATATGGGACACAAAGGAAAAGTGGGAAAAAGTGTTTTCTATGCTTTTGCCACTTGATTGGGGTTGGGGTCTAAAGACTTGTGAATGACTATTTTCAGGGCTCTGTTTCCTTCCCACCTCTCTACCTTTAGCAATATTATTTGTGTCAATTTTGTTGTTCAGCTGTCTCTGGTGGAAAACTTCTTACAGGCATCAGCAGCAAAGGTCCTTCAGATTTTGCCTGGACGTTTTAGTGCTTGAGCAAAGGCTCCATTCTCTCATATCTGTTAATAAAAAATACTCGACAAAACCCTGGAGCTTTTAATAACTATATAGATATTAGAATAGGTGAAAGATTTTAACAGAAGTGGAGGCTGCTCCATGAAGCATCTTTTTTGCAGTGAGCGTGGTGTAGACAGCTCACCCATCAGGCCTCTCTGTCTGCCTACACCAAAAAAGCCTTTGGCAATGGAGCAGGCTGGGGCTGCAGTGCAGAGATGTGCTCAGCCAGCAGCCCCCTAGAGCCCACCTCTGTAAACAAAGGCAAAAGGGGGCTCTTAAGTTATTTATTCAGTTAAACTTAGATATTGGAAAGATCTGCATTTTGAACAGGATGCCTTCAGGTGCGGCGTACGTGTGAGCATCCCATATGGTGGTGTTACTCCTACAGCTGGTGAGGGATAAAATATTAGAACTGCCCTTGAATGTGCTTGTAGCCACCTGCAGACAGAGCAGCTTTTAGATAGGCATCACCTGAGGACGTGTCTCCCTGGGGCATCAGATGTGTCTGAAGGAGGATGCAGGTCCTTGAGAAGCAGTGTGGAGCACAGCTGCCCTCATTCTGCGAGGACACCTCTAGTGCTCACCTGGCATCCTCAGCATAACTCCTGGAAAATAGTGCTGTTACATAGACAGTGACATCAGTTTTGTACAAAGATCCTTTCTGGAGTGGGGAGGAGGAATATTTGTACCTTTCAGCCTAAAAAGAGGAAGAATTATGAACTCAATTTTACCTGTGTAAATTATTTGAGGACCGGGTTTCAGAGATGGCCTCACTAACCTCAGGAGAGCAAGACCGTCTTTTTGCTGTAGCCCCTAAAGAAGTAAAACAGCCTTGTTCAAAAGAGACCCCAGAGCATGCACATGCATCTGCTGCACATGTGCTGGGGCTCAGGTTCGTGTCCAGTGGGGATCTGTGACAGAGAGTGGCTTAGGACCGTAGGTAGAGGCTTTACTCAAGGGAAGGTAGGAGCTATTATTATGAAATCTGTGTCTGTTCCACTTGTTAAATAAGTATCAGCTACATTCCTTTCGTAATTTCATCATCTTCTTATAGACTTGTTTCTTGATCATTGTCATAAAGTGATCTGACTGCTTCTGACAGGAGCCCTAAACCTCACCGCTGACCAGTCAGTAACACAGCTCTCGCTGCCTGATCCTTCCCCAGAAAAGAGGGATATTTGCAGCACCCCTGGTTCCATCTTCAGCAAGAATGAACAAAATAAACATCGACATCTCTGGCTCACCCCTTCCAGGTCCACTTTGTGGATATGCCAGTAATATCCTTGAGAAGGAACCTCTCAATTATTTCCTTTGGCCTCCTGATACACATCTTGCAAGAGGCAGGACATACTGTTTACAAGGCAAATGCTTTCTGACGGGCCTGCCCCAAACTCACCATTTGTATGGAAATGACACTGCAATTACTATCCTAGAGCTGCATCCAACCTTGGCTTCTGCCAGCAGAGGAGACAGGGTACCAGATGGCAGAAATCTTACTAGAGCACCAAGCGGTTTAAACTGTTCTTTTTGCTAGGAATTTAAATGGTCCATATGCTAAAAGTATAACGCTCGGATGCACCCTGGCTGCCTGGCAGAGGTCTCCACTGTTTGGGCTAACGGGGAAGAGCAATTAGCAAGTAGCAGCTAGTAGCTTATATGCCCCGTTATGTCCCAATGTGAGACTGCACTGCAGTCACACACACTAAAATGTCTGACAGCGAATCCGGAGGAGGATGGTGGTGCTTGCATTTGTGGTCTGAGTGTCAAACCAAGGCTTTTGCTCAAGCTCAAGCCTTGGGCTTGGGAGGAAAGCAAAGACTGACCGTAGTCTGTGTGTCTGGTCTTCTCCCCTTCTCCTCAAACAGCTGCTTCTGAAATCATATGGTGAAACCCTGAGCTAATGGATGCAAAGACATATTTTATCATGGATTTCAGAGCAAAATTGTTGAGGGATTTGCAGCCTATGATTTCCAGGTCCTGGTGTCGCACTGCTTGGCAGCCAGCAGCACCGTGCCTGGAGCAGACAGTCATCAGGTCTGGTTACAGGTCCCTCACCACAGGGCGCCTGGGACGGCCCTGCTCTTTCATCATCCCAGGGATCTCATGTTGCCACTGAAAAGGGCTTGCTTCTCCCCTGAGCAGATCCCCTGCTCTAGGCACCCTTCATAAGTCATCTTCCAAAAATCTGCCCTCAGACTGGCTGGCATCACTGGAATAGCCCCTGGAGAAGAGTCCTCTCCTGGTCAGGAGAGTGGTCAGGTCACTCTGCACTACTCTCCTGCTTCAGATGTTTTCTCGTTGTCTCTGTTCACTGCTTCTGGATTTATGATGTAATATTTTTATAATTCAGATTGCATTTTCTGCTTACTGGCTCAGTTGCCCAAAAGATCTGCTTCCCCCTGAATCCAGTTATGCTGGTCTTCATTACTTGCTTTTTCTCTCTCCAGTGTTGGTACAATCGAGCAATGCTGATATATCTCACATCTGACATTCTTATCTGAATCGTTGACATACATTCCCCACGACTCAATGCATTTAAGAGATGGGGAGGTCAGGTTTTACAAATCTCACGAGGTCACTGCAAATAAGGCTAAGATGCCATTTGGTTTTTGCTTGTCTTTTTCATATGGGAAATTGTATTTTGATATTCACAAGGAGACTTTTATTAGCAAATGTAAAAGTGCCTTGAAACAGACATTTTACTCATGCATGTAATTTTTTATGATTGTGACTATTAGTATTTAGCGTGCTTGTTATCCTTGATGTTTTTTGCCCAGAGGGTCTCCAGATGAACAAAGCAGCATATACTCTAATAAATTATTCTCTCTGTGTCTGTGAGTTATTGACCCTTTTAAAAACAATTTTTGTGTTTAAAAAAAAAAAAAAGATATATATGTGTAAATACAGTGTTGTTTCTAATGGGAATAGACAAGGAGATTTTCCTAGTGCAAATGACTCTTTCTGGATGGTTTTACACAGCTAGAAACAGTCGTTAGCACTCTGTCAGCCCTGTATCAGACCTAGACAACCACTAGGGGGGCTCCAGCCCTGCAACAGGAGCCCAGAGCTCCTTGGAGACTACACTTTGAGCATGCTTGCTATGGTAAGCAGTGCATCAAACTTCTTTCATGTCTCAGGCTTGTGAAGGCAAGTGCTTCTTAATGAGTATTTTTGGCTAGGCTCTCCAAAGCATCTGAATCCCAGCAGTGGGGCAGCAGCAGGGCACAGGGGTGGCATCTCCTCATCTGTTTGTGGAATTGGTCCATCACTCACTCTTCTGGAATAGGTCGCATGCGCTTCATCTATGGTCCTCGTGTTTAAATGATAAGATGTTGCTTATGGGTTCACTCCAGACTCACAAATGCTCAAATTTCCCCCTAAGGCTGTTCATAGGAATCATAACACCTCAAACTCCAGGAGGCTTAACTCTTCCCACTATGCAAAAACTTTTCTCTTCTCTTTCATTGGGCTTCAGAGCAAGTTTGTTTATTTCAACAAAGCTGATTTATCTTCCCAAATAAAAGGAATCATAGGTAATCCTTAACAGTAGATGTGAATCTATTTCAAAAATATCAGGGCCTACGCCTCAGCAAGGAGACTCCATTTTCACAAAATAAGTAAATAAAAAGGTTGAGGTTTGGAAAGTTCCAAAGAAAATAAGTATCACATAAGAGGGAGCAGAAAAGCTTTCTCACGTATAACACGCACTGAGTTGGTAGTTTCATGGTTCATGTTTAGAGTCATCTCACATGTTTCTAAAGTGTAGAAGTTCTGTCATTCTCACTTTATCCATGGGTCATTTGATGATTTGCAGATGAGAAATGTATAAGAATACTAGAAAATAATCTAGATCTCATGAGTACTTGCCTAGGAAAAGCAAGCTAGGGGGTTAAAAAATGTTATGGTTTAGAGGATAAGTCACTAGACTAGGAGACTATAAATAGTGTTCTATCAGGGATTTATTGCATTTACCCATTCACAGCTTACAGTGCTGAAATAAAAACGTCAACAATTGACAAAGAAATTAAACCGACCCAGTAGCTGTTACTGTTTTATTCTTCTCAGGTGGTACTAGTCACAAAATAACACTTGACTAATACATGTGCTGAGTATCAACAGTAAGTTTCAGTATTTGTCACCAAATATTGTTTAATACTGAAGCCACCCATGCACAGAAAAGTAGAAGGAACAACTGAAAAGGTACAATATCTGTAGACAGCAAGATGGATCTAGATACCATGCTAAATACAAACACAACCGTTCAGAAAACCACCCTGGTTTGTAGCAAAAGAAAACTATTAGAAAAATATATATATATATATTCTCCCCACTAAAATATGTTAAAATAACAGAGCTAGAAAAGATAAATTATTGCATGTTAAATGCTAAATGTAAAACTAAATTTTGTAGGACAAGGAGATGTCTAGGGGAGCTTTGCTAAGAACTTAAAAGGTAGTAGTGATAATAAAAGTAGCATAATCAGCAATAACAATTTTAGCCACCTTTGAAACAGCAAAGGGCTAACGAAACTAGTAGATGATAAACAGGCAAAAAAAGTATCAAGGAAAGAGGAGATGAATTATTGGTCTCACTATTCACTACCTGTGAGAGACAGTCTCACACCAGAACTGTAATCAATGCTGAGGAGCCTAAGAAGCTACCTAGAACAGAATTGTCAAGAGAAGAGGTTCCTGGACACATCACAAGAACAAGACAGAGATCATCCAAGAGTTATAAGGGAATTCTGATATAAAATTATTCAACAACTAACTGTGGTATGTAACCTATCATTCTATTTTATTTTTTTTCCCCAGAATAACAAAAGTATGGTGGCAAATGTATCACCAGTCTTTAGAAATGACTGTGAGCATCTCTGGGAACTACAGATCAGTAAATCTCCATTAAAGACTAGTCAAATTTGTAGAAACAATCATTATCAGAATTCTCAGACACAAAAATAAATACACGGGACTGCACAGACATTGTAAAGGGAAGTTTTACCTTTACAATATATCAGAGAGCCTTGGTGGAGCTGGTAGCCACATTAACAAATTTTATTTGATTGGTATAGAGAACTTATATTTTACAATGATTTTGACAAGATCTCTCACCATCGTTTTTTATGGAAGGAAGGCTGTTGTGGAGTCTACAAGGCAAGGGACGTGAGGAGGGGGAGTTGCTGGGCAGCAAATCTCTTGCTCCACATATCTGTGTGTTATCCAGCAAAAGTGGTGAATCACAAAGTGGCCAATTTTGCAAACAAGACAAAATTGCTCAGAATAATAAGACAAAATTACTTGGAATAACAAAATATGAAACAACATTTGAGGGAGAAAATCAGAAGAGTGATGTGGAGCAGATGAATGATGAATGATGATTCATTATTTCTGTCAGTACAAGAACCCAATGGAACAACGAAGCAGCAAGACTGAAACAAACAAAAGGTGGTTTTTTTTTTCATATAGTGATATAAACTCTTAAACTGTGGGACTTGTTGCTACAGAAAAATTGCAGATGCCAACTAAAAACAGGTTCAAGAACAGATCAGGCAACTTAGGGCTATGAATGACTGAGACACATGGGCGTGAACACATTTCAGGACAGACTCAGTATGGTAGTTTCAACACGCTGTTAATATCTTTTTACTAATGGTATGAAACATTATTTCTTGTCTTAAAGTATTCTTAAAATGTGTCCTTAGATGGCAAAGAGAGCTGTCAGAGTTTTGTTCTTGGCACAGTTGGTCAGAAAAACTGCAAAAGAACTATATGCCATCAGAAATCAAAATACTTCACAAAAGAGAATTGCTTTCAGCAGATTTCTGGAAGAAAATCAGTAGAAAAAGTACTGATAATTTAGAATTGAAACATTCTGCCTTGTTTTTGTCTTTGTTTTTGTTTTGGTTGTTTTTTTTTTTTATATTTTATTTTTTACTTTGTATTAGCTTTTTTTGCTACAACATAATATTAACTTTAAAAAGTTGAAGTCAAAACTGAATGTTTCAGTTTCAATTACAACAAAACCTGTCAATCAACCTGAAGTATGTTGAATTTTTTTATTCACTTTTGCTGAGAATTGCAAACTTTGGGGGTCTGATTGCAATTCAGAATAAAGTCAGCTTTTGAAACCTGAAAAACCTTTATAAAACAGGACTCCTGTTCTTTAAAGCTTGGGCAAAGTCAGTCTATTTTCTTTATATTTCAATTTGCCTCTTTGGAAAGGGGGAATAGTGTCATGGATGCATCTTTGCAAAGCATTTTCCATCCGAGCACCAAAAAATCACACATTTCTGTGTTTTGGGTTAACATTACATGATCTCAGGCACCATCCCAATCCCACTGCTTTCAGCTGTGCCGCTCTTTCCCTTAGTCATTTGTTCACAGACTTCAAAAGAATGAGATGATAGGGCATATTTCTTCTATGAGAACTGCCTTTGACACATTTTGGGCCCTCTCCCTTTCTTTTTGTATTTGTCTAATGTACTTGTTTTTGTTTTGACTTTTTATTTGTGCAAGCTGGGAATTGTTCCCTTTTTTGGTGGGAGTTACTTTCCCGAGGGCCATTGGATTTTCCCTCGTCCAAGATGCTTTTGTGGTTGGTGCTTTACTGAAGGGAGCGTGCAAACCCCTGGCAGCCTGAGCAGAGCTGAATCAACTTTGGCAGGACAGCATGAGGAAGCTGACAGTGCCGCCACTTGTGCCATCGGTACAAAAATAAAAGGAAGACCTCATTCCCTAAACTATGCACATTACGTCCTCAAAAGAGAGACTCAAGAATGCTTTGTGCTGTACATTAGCCATCTGCACCAGAGGGAATTTCTTCCTCCTTCTGTTCCCAGGATGGAAGCATCAGGATTGCTATGAGATAGCGTGAGGCAGGAAGAGTTTTTTGGGTCCTGGAATGCCAATAAGCACTTCAAACATCTTTCTTGGCTTCTGGAGTCCCTGTATCCAGCACCCCGGAGCGTGATTTCTTTTTATAAAAAGAAAGCCTGTGCTATTTTTCATACCAATCACATGCTGTTCTAAATGGCTTAAAAGTTTCAAGGACTCCAAATGCTGAAAAACAGCTGTATGCTGATGTGAGCAGCATGTGTAAGGATGATTTAAATCTAGTTTTTATCCTATTTAATTCCCAGTGGCTTTTATGTTTTCCATAAATGGCTGAGAAAAGTTCTTGACTGGAAAGAGCCATAAAAATATGTAATAAATTCTTTGTAGTCTCAACATTAGTAATTCATCATATTTCTGTTTGTTTATTTTCTGGGATTTTGTTTGTTTGCTATGATTTGCTATGTCTCGGATCCCTGATGAGCCTCTTGTTCCTCACTACAACAGCCCATGCAGATAAACTCTCCTTCATGCTGTAATGTCAAGGTAGAGACAGACATCGAGGGCAGAACTTCCATTGTCTGGGATGGCCCCAAGGACAGGGACCACCTGTGTCATACTGAGATGTGACTCTTCCTTAAAATCTCCCCTGTGGGATAATTATTCTCAGCAACCCCAAGTCCACAAGAGGCAGTAGGGCTCCACAGAAAGAGCTTAGCAGATTACAAGTAGAAGTTTGGGTTTTGACTGTGCCCTTTTACTAAGTTGGGAAAGCGCCCTGTGGCACCCAGCCTACCTCAGCAGAACTGCTGACAGAGGGTTTCAAGCCCTCCTGAACAGACAGACCGTAGTGTGCACATTCACATCACATCTCTAGGGTCAGATTTAGTGATAATTTGACTCAAACTAATATCTACATAAGGGGATTTTGCAAATTTATAATTTCCAAAGGGCACATCTGCTAATATTCTATTATAATTTCTGAACTCCATTTCTTTCATTAAGGAGCTAATTTTGTTCCCAAGAGGATCATTAGCTTTTACCCATTTTGATTAATTTAATTCATATTACCAATAGCTACCTAAGGCTTTATGAACTGGATGGGAACTTTCAGCTCCTGCTTTAACGCAGTCTCTCGCCATGAGAAATCTTGTCAACTCTAATTGCATTTAGAGGAATTTAAATTCACTTCCTTTGACATTTTTTTCCAAATCTATACTGAGTAAAGTGCACGTTACACTCTTCACAATGCTGTCTCATTCAGCCTTCATAAAAACGTTGAGTGTAGAGGGCTCTTTGTCCAGGATTAACTCAAAATCTTTCTCAGGAGATTTGATCCCAAGAGGTATAGGATTTCTGCAGCTCCCGTTGAGCTTCAAAGGAGCATTACAGATTTTTTTTGTCCTCATATCTATTGCAGTGGAGTTTAGCCTTGGTCCCTTCTCCTCCACCCTCCTGAGGTTCTTACATGCAGCTTAACAGCTACCTTGGGACATTTGGGCAAAGGAGAGAGGAAGTGGCCACGGGAAATAACCTTCAGCCATCATGGACAATAGGACGAGGTGTCAACAACAAAGAAGGGGAGAAGGAGAGCTTGGTATACGGCACCTGGGATGATACCCACACTTTTCCAGAAGCAGGAGCAGATGCTGTTAGTGAATGGGCTAAGCTGGGCTCCTTGGACATCTCTGATGGTTGCAGCTGTCTCTGCAGCCGCTATCAGTTAAAAGCCAGCCTGCTTTCTCCTTCTCTACTGTCAGGTTTAAGCTCCAGGTGCTGGCTGTGACCGTAAATATATCCATTATGGGCAATTTCTTCTCAGATACTGGTAGAGACTTGATAGCAAAGTGCAAATGTATGTTCCGGCGTTCCCTATTTCTTTCCATTTTTGTTTCAAGAGCTTGTACTTGCAATGGCTACAGGGGTGTTCAGTTTTTCAATTCCATTGAGTGTCAATGGGAATTCATTCTGGATGAAAAAATCACCCTCCTCAGGCCTAAAGTCTCACTCCATGTGTTCCTAATCATCTTGTTATTTTTGGGTGCTTAGCTTCAGCCATGGGAATTGCAGTTGATCCTGCAGTTCTCTGATATTATTATTAAAACTGGTGGGCCGTGATCGCAGGTGTGATAGAGGAAACTGGCTTTCAAAGCCCTTTACAGTCACAACTATAAATGGTTGAAATGTGGCAAATGTTTTGGATGGACAAAGTACGATCAGAATCTGCATTCTCCAAATGGCACCTCCTGGGAGACCTCACAGTTGCTATTTAGAGACCTTGAACAGTCACCAAACCCAGCAGGAACTGCAGGCACTATAAATAGTACATGCTGGAACTGATGTGGCAGGGCTGAGTGCTAGTACTGCAAAACCTCTGGGATAAAGGGAAAGATGTAAAAAAAAAATTGGTCCAGATGCAGAATTTGGTCTGTATTGTTGAAGCTAAGGTAGTTACAACTACTGTTATGTGAATTCCTTGTTACACGCAAACTTTGCAGTGCACAAGTGGGAGGCAATCTGCAAAGCTCTACTTTGCTACGTGCTGGTTGTGAGCTGGAGACAGCACTGACAGTAACAGTGCAGAGAGGACCAAATGCTGAAGCCGCAAGCTGTCCTGTACATACAGCACAAGGACAGTAAACTCCTTATCTCACCAGCCTATAAATCTTTGTTGACCATCCCTGCACACGTCTCCATAAGAACATTTGATCTAATAGCCTTTTTAAAATTTTCCCTTCATTTTGCAGTAGAACCCCCCAGTGAATCATTAATGTAACAAGATAAAGATCTCTAGCTAAGGAATTATTCTTATTATAAAGTTCCCAAGTTCTAGTAGCAAACCTCTCCAGGGTATATATTAAACCAAAAAGGTCCCACACAATCATTTAAATCTACAAAATTCAATTCATTTCTGACTCCCTCCAGGCACTTGTTTTATAGTGATCTAATAAAGGGGAGTTGTGGCTGTTAAATGATAAAGTCTCCAAAGGGGATGTGGGAACTCTGCACACCAGTCCCCAATATTTGCTGGGAAGCTTTATTGCTCCATCTCAACTGCATCCCTTTTGAAAAGGAAACCTTTCAAAGTCTTTCAAAATGAATACATTTTTCTGTTGTTGTTTTTGTTGCTGTTGTTTAAAGCAATGTCCTTAAAAGTTTTCTTATATAAACGTACCACTCAAGGATATAGGTTACAAAAAGATTAAGCATTTAGGTGTTCCAGAAATTACGTGTATGCATTCAGAAAATCACTGGAACTGAAGATAGAGAAGATGCATGGCTGCTCTCTGTCCTTTCCTGTGCAGGAATGTTCCCCATGATGCTTTTTCTGCTGCTTTCTCCAGCCTAGTTCTAAATTACCTGTGAAATTATCATTGATGCAATTCTGTCATGCTATAATGCACATAGATTCCCTAGCAGACAGTGTCTGATGTTTTTTTTTTTCACAGTCTTGAAAATAGAGAGGTAGGGATAATAAAATACTAGCTCTCCTGATTGCATCAAAACCATAACTTCAGGTATATAGGTATCATCCACTAAACTGCGCTCATGAAACATCAGAAGCTTTCTGCATGGTTGGAAAATATATGTACATAAGGTATTGCAGCAGAGAAATGAGTTGCTTACCTGCTGTTAAATACAGCTTACTACCTCATGCAGACGCAGGTCTAGGTCAAGTTTGATAACACCACAGCTGGTTAAAGATCGCCTGAGAAACCCCAGGGTCAAGCCCAACCAAATAATACAGCTTTTCAGGCATCCATTTTTGTCTGTGTTGAGAGAATATTTTCATTCATTTTTAACTTTGCGGTGACTGCTGTGTTTTGCAACATGCACTATTTTCCCCGTAAAGCGGGGGCACTAAAGAGCAAAGTGGAGCTTCCTTCCAAACTGAAAGATGCAAAGAAAATTCTCTGTGCCTGTCATGGGCATTTCAGTTTGGAAGTCTATCTCTAACCTCAAGGGCAGGAGCAGGAAACAAAGGAGAGGCTGCATCCAGCCTGCGTGAGGGACAGCACCAGGGCACTGCCTCGGGGGGCTCTGATACCTCCTCCTTCTCCCCCCAACCCCCTGGGGCCTCCACCCCCCTGGGTTAAATGGTGTGATGGGTTACGTTTGCAGGCTGGTTTCAGGAAAGCCTGCAGCTTTGTTGCTGTGTACAAGTGGCAAACAGTGACCCTTCTGACGGGGGTTCATGGAGAGCGGAGGAGGACGAGGTGTATTTCCAATTCCATTCATTTTGTCCTGCACTGCCCACACCTTAAATCATCAAGTGTTTTTTGGGGTTGCCACCTGTCTGTATGGTTTATTTTTCATCCAAAGGCAGGCTTTGTGAGAATGTTTAAATAAATCAATATGGGAGGTTTGTCTAAGGTTACATGTTTGTTAATGTTTTATTGATTACATTATTGGTTGTAAATTATGTAACTTAATAAAGCTGTGGGCTCTTTCTAATAAAGACAAAGAGGTTATTCCATTAACTGGCATCTTAAGGCACAGAAACTTAATAATATAGCACATTATAAGACCACAGCCCAGAGGCTGACAAATCCAATTCATCATGGAAGTGGCTGCGATATTGCAGACACCAGGTTACGTCCTCATGTGATTAGGCAGCACAGGTTTTGTTTAAAAGGGCAAAGTCAACTCTCTGAAACAAATAAAAGCAGGTGGGAGAAGCGGATGGCCTGAAAGGACACCTGGAGCAACCCTGGAGCTGGGTGCATGCCCTGGGCTTCCCACACACCCTTGCCCTGAGTGTGCTCTAGCAGGTGTGTGTTTTCTGCTCTGCAGAAGTAGACCATCTGTGATGTGTGTGGGCAGGACAAAGAGCACTTCCAAGCAAGTTGTCCTTGCTAAGGAATCGAGGCTGTATGACAGGGGTGGATGGCCACTTTTCTGCTTTTTTTCTTTGTTTAGGTCTCGGGGGAGTTGGTGTCAGAGCCAGAGATGACACATGTGCCACCACAGCATTTTTTCATGCATTCCTGTTGTTAGCTTTGACTTCTTCTCAAAATTAGTTTTTCCAAAAACAGCTTCCCACGTCTCCTTGGAGATGAACCTATTTTACTTTAGTTTAAAGAAAGTGCTCATCACCAAAAAGAAAAAAAAAAAAAAGGAAAGAAAAATCCTGAACATGTTTTTAAAAGGAAATGAAACCATGGATTTCAAGTGTCTAAAGATCACCTCTCCACAATCCAAGTGTGTGTCCGTGGCCGAGGAGGACAGATAGTACAGCTCCCCTTTGTACACTAGGGATTGACGAGTGGCTGGTGGCAGAAGTGGATCTAGTAGCTGACTCAAATGCTGTGCCAGGCACTGGGGCCTTCTTGAGAACAGAAACAAGCGGTGTGTGTCAGATGAGGACAGAGAACCTTCTCCAGCTGCCTCAGCAGCCTGCTGCTGCTTATTTAACTGGGAGCAGAACTGTCAAACCCTGTCTCCAGAGCGCTGTCCAGCCCTGGTCCCCTTGCCCATCTGCACACATCAGAAATTCAAAGGCCAGATTCTGCTCACAGTTACAGCTGTGTGAAATCAACGGCGCTACTGGGTGTTGCAGGCACAGAGTAGGCTCTGGCATTATGAATTTGAAGGTGTGAATTAATCCCGCAGGAAGACACGTTTGTATCATTGCAAGTGGAAGGGGAATTGCATAACAAAAGCGGCTCTGTTTATATGGGCTTGTTTAGCAAGGGATCTGTCCTGCCCTAGAAAATAATTAGAATATACCTAAAATAGTACAAATCCACCAAGCATGTAGCAAGCATCCTAAACTGAAGTCCATCCCCACAGCTAGCATCTTACCCTTTCACTGAGAGCACTGCCATGTGTGTGAGACTCCTAGAAAAGTTTTAGAAGAGCAAAAAAAAAACTCACAGCCCAATCATTATCTCATAAATAAATAAATAAATAAAGCTTAGAGAAAATAACAAAAATGCCAAAATTAAAAAAAATAAAAATCCACTTTTATACAGCACCATAGCGAGGAAGAGACTGGACTGTGCTGTTACAAGGGTGTTCATGTGGGATGCTTTGGACCAGCTGTGTCTCTCAGAGTTAGCTTGTGTGGCAGTGGTAACAGGTTTTATTTTTAAAAATGAGCAGTCCGTGAAATACTGGACTGCTGATGCTCTGAATGCGAAAATGAGCTTCCAAGCGTATGACCCACATACTATCAAATTATTCTGCCTTGACCATTCCCCCCACGTGATGAAGATAACAAGGTAATGAGGAGCTGCTGACCAACTTTCAGTCTCCTGTGGGAGATGGCCCAACCCTCTTCACGTTGCAGAGGATGATGAGGTGCTCAGCTGCTGGAGGGAGAGCAGCCCCGAGCCCTGCATTTGTCTGGTTCTAAGTTAACTTTCCTGTGGGGTGTGAACAATGGTGGGATGGGGCGAATAAGCACTTAAAAAATGTAAGGCTGTGTTTGAAAGCTGGATTGCTGCTGTAAGAGGGGAAGTCTCTCAGCTGATAGTCTGCCACACCACTGTTACCCTGAATTGCTCTGCTGGTTCAGCCCTGGCCCAGTTACCCCATCCCATTTTTCCTAGCCCTCTGCTGCTTCTAGCCCCAGGCAAACTGGGAAGAAGGGAAACCAGAAAATCTGCCGGAGCATCAGGATGAGCACGTAACTCACCCAGGTGAGCTGTACTCTATTGCTGTATTTTTCCATTTTCTTTTCTCCCTTTTCTTTTGTCTTGCAACCTGTCATGCTCACATCTAATTATGTTCTGACCGTGCACGTGCTTGGTATCATTTTGATATTTATTCCCATGAACAACCAATCTAAAATGAAAGAAATAGCGTTCACAGGATCAAAACCACCTTAAACTCTGTGTCCTTTGACACGGAGAGTATGTTCCATATTTGCTCCCTAAGCTTCTTTGAACTCTGTGACTGCTGCAAAAATAATGCATAACAAGGAGTTTTTAATAGCAATACTTAATAATTTGTAACTGACGAGAAAGGAAAATGTCTGATTCAATCATGATTTTGTTATGATGGGTGTTTTCTTTACAAGCTTGTTAAATTAGCATGAGGTGTAGTACTGTGGTTTTATAGGAGGTGTAAGCATGAGACTCATTCACAAAATGGTCCTTACTATTGTGTGTAACTGAAAAACAGAAGAAAGTAGTCCCTTCAGGAGTTTAACATTTAGAATTTCTTTGAAAGAGCTAATGCTTTGGGAGATAGGAAACATTAATTCTGTGCATGCTCTTTTTAACTTGCATTATTTTTTAATCCTTTCAGTAAATCAAGACCCAATGTTCCTAGCTTAATACTTTTTTTTTTTTAATTAATGCTTACAGTCCAATGTCAGGTCACTTTCCCAAAGCGTGACTTGGATGCATAACTTTATTGCTCATTGATTTATATTCTGCTAGGACCCAGCATTATCAATCATTGTGCTGTGTACTCTGTGGACTTCTGACAAAGATGATGGCCCAATCTACATGATCGGAAACAACAGCTGGGCTAAAGCAATAAACAGCAGCTCCCTGGCAGGGAGGGGCATGGGAGGGAATGCCAAGAGGACAAGTTCCGCTGTTGTGGTGGAGTTTTGCAGAAACCACCACACCATTTTCCTAGTATCCCTTCTCCTTGCCTGTTTCATACAGCTTTTGAAAAAGATAAATAAGTACAAAGAGGCTGGAAGTAAAAGTAATGCTGGAGAAGGTGGTAGAGATTATTCTCTAAAAGGCTCTTGATGGGAATTTATTTTATTAAATGGTATAAGGTGGGAAAACCTTTGGAAATGACCCTCTAGGTTTCTTCTCTGCTTCAGTTCTTTTATTCCTGGGAGAAGTTATCTCACTGCTTTTCCTCATTTCTAGTGATTCAACGGACAAATATGTGCTGAGGCAGTGCCTGGACACAGAGCGGTCACTGGGGGATGCAGGCCTCCAAGCACAAGGGATGCTGTAGAAACGCATGGAGGATTTGGGTCTCTGCCTTGCTGGTGTGCCCAAGGGTTGCTGGAGGTGACGTTTCTTTCATGCCCTGGCATAGGGGGGTTCGCATCCCCTACCATGATGAAGCCAGGAAAGTTTCTCGTTGCTGTGCTTGCAGCATCTGGGAACTGCATGGAGTGGGAGAAGGCAGGAGGAGAGAAAAGATGTTATTGAAGACCATAGGTCAGGTTCTGGTAAACTCCTTAAACCTATCCCAGTTTTGTCTACTTAGCATTTCATTAAAATGCAGCCATGTTTTAAACAAATCTCTGAAGCCTTTCTCTCTAGTGAAGCCCATTACATTTTGTGCTGCACAACTTTGATCTCGCAGAACAGTCTCTTTATATTAAGTAATAAGGCATCATTTGGTTTGCATTTCATCCATTCTTTATCACATTTACATTCAGGTAATTGCTTCCACATGCTCTTTAGTAAAAGAAAAATCCCACTGCAGTTCAGGCATGTTTACGTTTATGGACGGATCGAGTATGTCAAGTGTCAACGCTTTATTTTTTTTCTTCAAAGTGACCAATCCTAAAAGACTGTTTTGAAGGGGGAGGAGAAGGAGAGTTGGTAATACATGTTTAAAAATTTACCAAAATTGCTCCCAACTGAGGTGGTTTTCAAAGCCCTAATTTACCATACACAGAGCTTTAACGCTTGCCATGCCATCGCATGTATGTCAGGGTAGGCCTCCTGCATGTTTGGTTGTGTGTTGCTATTTAATACGGCAAAAGCTTTAACTCTTTCCGTGCTACTAGCCATAAATAGGCTGAGCCAGTGAGTATTGCTGCAAAATGGAACAAAGCTGTATTTTGCTTCCTAGGAATTTGGGTAACTTCATTTGTCTTCTGTGCTGCGAGCCAGAAGAGAAATAGTTTGCCAACCACAACATGAATTGTGAAGCCTGAGAGAATAGTGGTGTGAACATATTAGTGCTAAAATACAGCGGCTCTCGCATGAAAGTGATTGTTGAGAAGAATCAAGGTATGGGCTGTGCTGGAAGATGTAGAACAGACTCTCGCTCTGCGTGCTATATAAAGATTAATCTTCATACACTGACAATTGTTGTCAGCAGAGTTGACTTTTTTTCTTTTGCTAATGTTAATGGAAATGTACTAGCATAATTTGCCAGAGACGTTTACAGCTGTTAAGATGAAGTGAAATGGAAAGAAGCTGTGAGAAGACAAACCCGGGAGATTTGACACCTGTTTAGGTGACAGGAAGCATGAATTAAGAGGAGACACTCTTCTTCAAGGGTCACTGCAAACTTTGTCAAACTCTGTTTTTTAGGAAAGGTGGTAAATGTAGGAGTGCTTCATGTCGTCTTGGCTGATGCTTTTCTTGTGTGGAGAGGGAGAGTTGGTTTTTTTTGTTTTCCAAGGGAAGGAGTACTTCAACCAGTGTCTTAGCCTCCTTTTAAGCAGAGGGTAGTGAGATGGTCACAACAGCCTGGATTCCCTCCACTGTATTTCTATAGTAAGTAGGACAAAGGGTCCATCAACCTGATTTGCTTGTAGATACTGCTCTGCACACTTAGCAGGTGTTCATATAGGACGGGAGCTGTGTGAGGCAGTACAGAGAAAGATGAGAGCAGTTTGTGTCCCGCTCCATCAGTGACCTCCTGCTGCACTGCTCCACTAGGCTGCGGTCTCTGAGCACAAATGTCTATGAGGACAAAGGCCATGTAGAGCACCACAAGTGTAGGGAAAGTGTCCTTGGCTTGTGAGCAGGAGGCTCACTCACCACACCTGAGCTACAGGTTGTGGGTTTTCTTACCGACATGTAAAAACTGGTGTGGCTCAGCAATCACCTGGTTGCATAAACCAGTGCATATGTTTGTAGCCTCTTGCCCTTTGCTATTGTACAGCTCTGAAATCTAGGGATGGGATGCAGGAAAAAATGTCTTTATTAAGTGTTACATATTATGAACTCCTGCAAAATTCAAGTGCAGAGATGTTGGAGACTGAATTTCTGCAAGGGCTACCAAAAAGAGTATTTCATATTGAAAAAAGACCGAATACAGAAAGGTGCCTCTGCTAGTGTCCCTTTTCTTCTTGTATGTTTGTCCTTGAGCAAAGAGGTGGAGTTTAAAAATCAAGTTTATTGTAAACAATACTGCATTTTTAACCTGCATTTTCATTCACTTGTTTTTAACTGATGGACAAGGGTTCGCTGTCCTTTTTTGAGGCACAAAATTGTCTATTGTTCATTTTTCTATCTTGCAGCTACTCTTTGTACTGTAATCTACGCAATTTTGAGATACCTTTGGTCATTAGTGGCAGCGAGCAGATGTCTTGGAGTGGTCTATACCTGATGGAAATCTCCCAAAGTAGTGATGAATAATGGTCCTCTGACCATGAAGAGTATAGACCTATGGAATAACTGAGGTGGGAGGAGACCTCAGGAGTCTCTAGTCCAACCTCCTGCTCAAAGCAGGGTGAGCTGTGGTGCTGCCCAGGTAGCTCAGGGCTTCATCCACTTAGGCTTTTAAAACCTTCAGGGATGGAGACTGCACAGCCCGTATGAGACACATCTGAGCAGTGCTGTGCTCAGCACACTGACCGATCAGGGGAGCTGGAGCTTCCCCACCAGCTCAGTTGCCCTCCTCAACCCCACCAGCAGCCACATTGCAAGGGAGGAGTGTTATCTGGGGCTAACAAAGGCAGAGGGTTAATTTCTCCTGGCTTGCATGTAAACCTGCACTAACAGCTCGGTAGATGGAAAGAATGTGATTAAATTGGTGTTGATACCAAGTCTGAGAACAGATGTGAGAGTGAATTGGCAGAGCTGGAATTCATATGGGATGAAAATAGCAAAAGGGAGTGGGTGGAAACTGTCACACGTTTATTTTGCAGGTGCTTGTTCTAGACCCCAGCATTTGCAGACACTCCTGCCTTTTATTCTTATGAGTTTCCATTATTCCAATTTCTCTGATCAGCAGGACCTTTTTTCCTTCATGCAACATGCAGTTTTTCAGGCCTCGTGTCTTCTCACCTGAAAGACAATGTGGGAATAAACTTCCCTTCATCTCCAAGTAGACAACAAGGTGTAAGTATTGCCAGTTTCCCTGCCCTTTGCACGAGACAACACTTCAGCTCATTCTCTCACATTTGTAGGTAGGTAAACTGAGGCACACCATCCAAAATTTTAAAAAACAAACAAAAATGTTATAGTGTATTTTTACTCCCTTCACAGAGGCAGCTGAAAACCTGCAGGGAGTAAATCCCAAGTTTGTGCTGGGTTTTTGCAGTCTGTGCTTCCCTCAGGACCTGTCTCTCCTCTTAGTCATTGCCCCTCGCCTTCAATCTTGTCTGTGGGCTACTTGTTTTATTTTGCACTGTCTGTAACATCTGTTTGGAAGCATTGTAACAGAGTGAAGGCTTAAAATCAGCAGAGAATGTCCATTTATGGCACAAAAGATGCACATCTATCTTGGCTTTTTCCATCAAAGGGTGGGAAGACTTGCAGGGCTTGGATGTGAGATGCAGCCTTCAGAAGACCCACCACTCCTTGCAGCAACCCATGTCAGGCTCGACACCACCCATTCCCTTGGTGGATTTTTCAGGATTTACGTGATTGCTCTAGAGATCCAGCAGCACTCTTCCCACAGCTTTACACAGAAATAATATCAGCTGTAGTCAGCGAAAAGCTGAGAACTGCAAACACAGGTCTTGGCAGGGAAATGAGAGGGAACAGACCGTTAACCAAAAAAAACGTTGATATTGCATTTGTTTGTAACACTTTAACCTCCCCAGTAGACTGTTCTACAAATAACTAAGAGTTAGGGTTTTGCTGATGCTCACTTAAAAAGGAGATGTGGGGGAAAGCACCTTCACTTTACCTTTAACTACATAGCTGTAGCACAATGTAGAGTTGTTGTCTTCATGTATAGGGATGACAAAAATCAATCATGGGTCCCAAAGTGCAGCCGTGTTGGTTGGGAAGGTCACTGAACACCCTCGGCTGCTCAATAGACTTGGAGCAAGACCCTGCCTGTGCAGCTCTGCTGCTCAGCTCCACGTTGGGATGGGGAAGCAGGGGGACCATGGGCACCAGGGAGATGATCTTCATGCTCTCCAAAGCTGTCCCAGGAAAAAAAAAGGAGGGACAGGGACATTCAGATGTAGAAAGCGCCATGCTCTCTGTACTGTTCACAGGCATGTACCAAGGACTGCTTTGGCACACGTGGTTGAGCACAAGCCCGCTTGTAGCTCCTGCTCAGGAGAAATAGGTGGAAAACTGTGCACAGTGTGTCCTTCACCACAAATAATAATGTGGCAGTGCTCAAGGTCACTGTCAGCCTAGGTTATCTGCTGTGTAAGTGCCAGACACACAAATCAGGCTTAGCTAAGGGCTATAATTCTTATACCCGGCGTTCTGTGGATTATGTCCTTTAGCTTTCCCTCATTGACATTTTGTATATTCATTTCGGTTCAGTGTACGACTGATGCACTTTCTCTTTGGGTAAATTTCCCCTTGTGGTGCACTGTTTCTCTATGTATTCCTTAATCACAGGCATACAAACTAGCTTGGTATGTGTGATTTTACGCATAATGCTTATTGTTATCTTTGAATGCAGATGGTTCACCTTTGGACAAAAAATACAAAAATACAGGTTATGGGGTGGGGGTGGGGAATAATAAAATCAATGAAAAAGGTATAAAACCAGGAAGAAATATTAACAAGAAAGCTTCTGTGGCTAAGGCACTCACAGGAGAGTCAGGCAATCTCAGATCGCTTCTGGATTCTGACCCAGGGTGCTTCAGACCTTCGTAAGCATTCTGATTTCTAGGTGTCTTTAGCTTTTATTTATAAAAACAAAGATCATGGCATTTCCCACCTCATGGGTTTATTGAGATCAACTGAAGATCTTTTCCTGATCTAAAGAGTATTGTAAGAAAGTAGTACAAAGAATGGTTCTGGCATGCACGTATGTTAATATAGTATCTACAAAACTAAAGGCATCAATAAAAAGAGTGGTGGTGAAGAAAACAAATGTGTCTGTCCAAGAAAGCAATTATTCTGTATAATCAAAACAGCCTCTAGATTGTGCAACAGACAGATGCGCTGTACTGAGGTGTTAAAAGTCTGAAAAATGCGTGCATGTGCTCATGCCTATGTGCTGGGCTAGCTGGGGCAGTAACTTTGAAATAGGCTATTTAGCTTCACAGGTCCACATTACAAGGAAAAGAACATCACTTCTGAGATAGAATGCTGAGAAATGTGTAGCTGACTCAGTAAGACTGTCAGCCAAGGCATGGCATTTGGGTTTTTGTGTGAGTGTGTTAGCACTGAAGCCCCTCTAATATACTAGCTTTTATCTTTCAGGTGTTTGTTTCTCATAATTAATAGTTTCAATAGTTTCTTTACATTCATTGTTTCATTTACATTCATTAACAGTTTCTTTACATTCTTTACATCCCAGATGTCCAGGCACCTTCACCACTTCAGGAAGCTGCCTGTTTCTTTCCAGCTCTGTGATTCAGTCAAGCATAAGGCTTTATCACTGCTTACTCTTTCTAAACTCTTTTAACACATTTAAGTGGCCTTGAACATTATCACTTCTTCAGCACAGCTGGGCCTACAGCAAATCTCCAGAATCAACCAGCCTGAAACTTCTGAGCCTGAAATTTGACTCCCAGTGTTTAGCCTCAGGACCAATCTTCTGTATTGCAGACAGTTTGGCTCAGGAAAAAAAAAAAAAAAAAGAGGGGGGGGCATAGTTGTTTACACAAAGTCTCATTTTTCATTCAGTCCTTTCTGATCTGATCCTATTTATACATCTGTAGAAACAATTTTAAAAGTGTTTCAGCCTTTGTTGCTGAAACAACTATTATCAGCCCCTTTCAAGTGAATTACCCCTTCTTTCCCCTTGTCCCCTCTCCTAAAAAAAAAAAAAAAAAGAGTAAAAAAGCTGATTGTCAGTCATTATGCATTTCTGACCACATGGAGAATCATGAATTATCTACATTAGTTAGGTGGTTATTACACATCCACAATAATTCAGCTTGTACTATTGCCATCTAAACATGCAGGTCATCCATGATGCTGACCCATGTTAAAAAGTGAGCACAGTCCTCATGTTTTGCCTGTCAGAAGGGGACAGGTGGTTTTGAATGTACTTTTGACAGAAAGTGAAATTTTGAGGAAAATTCAAATGATCTTAATTCCTTAGAAATGCATAAAATTATCCATTGCTTAATCAATTATTCACACATGCATGCCATCTCCCACAGAAGAGGCTGGATCAGGCATCTACATTATTTGATGTAATTAAGTTGGTTGTAAAATAAAATGCAATTGATACGGAGTACTGCTGGGATTATTCGCCATATGTGGCGCACAGAAAAACAAATGGTAGGTTACCTCTGAATTTTTATTTCAAGTATGTTACACACATTTATATGTAAAAATTGATTATAAAAAAGCAAATGTGACATTAATTCACCATGCCCTAAGTAAATTGCATATTCCTTGTAACCATTCTTCTGGTCAGGAGCTCCTTGGACTCCATCAACACAGACATCTACCCCTCTCACAGAGAAGCTACTTAGTGATGCACGGTGCTTTCCTCCTATCAACACTTCAAAATTAGTTGAAATATTATAGAAAGAGCCTCTTTGTCACAGCCAGGAATTCCAAACTGCAATAAAAAAAAAAAAAATCCCAGAGCTGCAGTTTAGCTTTCAAAGGGTTTTTGTTTTCTTGGTTGCTTTGTTTTGTAGAAGGTATTGTGTTCTCATGTGTCTGCAAATTCTGATGTTTTGGTACAAATTCTCATGTGGTGGCATAAACACCCACTGTCACTCTCGATCCTTCTTGCTTGGCCTTCTGCACTGGCAGCACAGGAAGTAGGGGTACTTGATTTCAGTCTCCAAAATGTCTCTTGTCCTCCTCAGCCCAAAAGATTAAGTCTTCTCTCCCTTATATTGCGTGTCTGAGTTCAGCTTCTCTCATAGCCTTGTTTCACATAAACTACACACTGTCAGCACCAAAATCTGGAGTTCATTTGCCCCATCTTCTCTTCCTGTATCTCGTGGCTGACCCAAATCATCCCAAAGATACTCACGGTTGATTTCCTCCAAGCCGTGAATTTGGTCACCACTGGTGTAATTTGACTGACATAGGCTTCATTTCATGTATTTGGCTTCTTATTTTATAAACCACAAAGTTAGTTGTCTTTGTGTATCCTGAACATCACATGCTGCGTCCCTCTTATTTTTGTTTCCTTAAGGTTAACAGTCTTCTTGAAGCTCCCTATGGATTAACCTATCTAGAGATGTCTCTAGGAAACGACTGATGGACCCATTATGCAAGTGCATCCCTTCTCTTGCAGAGATAAAAAGTTCCTCTCAATCCAAAAAGATTCCCAGAATATTTTCTCCCTTCCTATGCTTCAGCCTGTCTGTCACTCCAAGATTTAAAAATGCATGTTGATTTGAATCATCCAGGACAACAGCACGAAGCTACCTCTTCACCACAGTTGAATGTCGTACAAGTCGCATCTCATTTGCAGTAAAGGAACTCCTCCCACGATCAGTCTCGTAGTGTGGAACAGAGAAAGCCCTGCACACTTAGCTTTTCTGAAAATACTGCAGCAGCTGCGGTGTTTGCCTTTGCAGGACTATTAGTTCATTGGCAGGCCTAACACCCAGGCTTTGCACTGCCATGGTGTCCCTACAACCTGGTCCTCATATCACAGGAGTAGTCCATCTTGCTCAGAACAAGAGGGCTGCATGGCAGAGTGAGAAATGTTGATACCAGCTTCTTTAACAGCATCATGATACCATTGCGTAGCTGTAATGGCTTTTGTTAGCCACCTAGCACCAAAAGTTACTGTAGTGCATACCAGTGCTTTTTGAAGGCTTGTCCAGCACAAGCACATAACTGATGGGTTACCCATGCCATCAGGCAGTCCTGAAGAGGCCGTACGTCATTGTTTCTCTCCTTTCCGTACCACCCAGCTACCCATCTCACGTCATATTTTACTGATGAGTCCACGGTGCTGTCAACAACATCAACTTAGACAGAACTTGAAGTAACCCCGTTTTTGCGTATGCTGTCACCGTTTAAAACCTGGAAAGTTTTCATTTCTTGTGCGTTGATGAGGGTGAGCACGTGTTTCTCATCTTTGCTGTTCTTATAACTGGTAGACATACTCTCTTTTCTTAGGCATGTCTAGAACAAAAATCAGAAAAGAAAACTTAAAATTTAGAGTTCCTGTGAAACACAAAATTTTCAAGTTCAAAAAATTTGCTTTTTCTCCTTGCTAACCATAGCTCATTACACCTTTTAAATTTATTTGTCAACAGAAGCACCCACTATAAAGAAAAGCTGTTGTTTCTTGTGCAGTGAGTGAGCTTTATGGGGCAAAACCCTTAGTCACAGAGGGCAATTTCTATTTAATTCATATTTTTAAATGAATAGGTTTTGCATTAAATGTGTTTGCACCTGTCCTCAATACAGGCCTGTCTCCAAAGTATTTTCATCAAGTTGTCAAGGTGAAGCCTGAGTCCTGCCACCAATCTTAAACTTAATGCCACTTTTGAATTTAGTGGAGATCAGGCACATGGAGAGGACAAGGCAACCTGTAAGAACTTAACAGACGTTTTAAATAATGAAGCTCCTTTGTGAGAACAGAGCAATATTAAACATTGATGAAAGCTATGTTGACACCTGAGAATGGACTCTCACCCAAGAGTAAGTTACAGGTAATCCCATCAGAATGCTTATCTTCTGATATGGCTCTGCTTTTTTTTTTTTTAATGGCACCACTAAAGCTGGACATTTTTTTTTATCTATGGGAATGGGAGATTTCTTTAGAGATCTGAAATTCTTTCAGGACACTGAGCAGAACTGAGGCATCTGTCTTTTTCTGAGTGATATCCTTGCTTTCATACTTTCATCCTAACAAATTCCTACAAGATTTATCTTGTCAAACTTTAGTCTGAATGGCACAAATTACTGGCAGGATTGTCAATCTAAAAAGGAGACAGGCATAAATTTAATTGCTCCCTGAAGGTACATGAAAAGCTACATTTAGCTGCAGCTAATTAGATATTCTCCAATCAACAGTTATGATTCATCTGCTGATGAACAAAACAATAAGACAAATATGAAATAGGTAACAAAAGTTAAATTTGGCCTCCCAAAATGTTGGTGTTGTTTTGCTTTTGATAACGCCTACCTGTAACTCCATCTCATAGCAATTCTAGAAGAAGGGGAAGGCAGAACAAGCCCATTGTTTAGAGATGGAGCTAGTCTTTGCACTGCACTGAAACCCGAGGCACATGATGCCCCTAAGTCAGAAACCACAGGCCTGCCAGGCTTTGTGCACGATGGGGGGACTTCCCTGTTATCACAGACAGGGCATGGGTTTGCTTCTGTGAACTAGCATTCCATAGTCCATCTTCTCCTAACCTTCTCCAGAACTACCAGTAAGAATTAAGGGTAGAGATAAAACCTCCTCAGAGAAGGAATGGGTATTTATGTTGCCATATATTCCTCTGATGATTCTACACTGGTGCTTTTCTGTTCAGTACACTCATCAGCTTTTTGCCAAGTGAATCTAAGGACATGGATGGCATGCTTTGCTGAACTATTAATGGTTGCCTTTTCTTGTAATGTTAATTTACAATTCCAGATTAATTCTCCCTGAAAGATCTCAAACAAAAGTTTAAGAACAAAGAACTTGATAAAAAATGCCCATCTGACATGGGATTGTCACTATTTTAGGTGTAGGAGCTGAAGCAAAAAATAGATGGACTTGAATTTGTTCACTAGGTTGTCACACAAAGCAGTGTCATAGGTGGGGAGAGGATCCCAGACATCTGTGCCTCTGTCTGTGCAAATTCTGCTCCCAAGTACCAAACCAGAAGTGCTGTTGAACTCTTAGCTCTTAAACTAGAGAACAACTTGCACTTGGAGTAACTGGAAGCAGAAATGAGCAGCAGGGTGCAGGAAAATAACTGTCTGTTTTAAGTTAGCTCAGGGTGGAGTGAAATGTTTTATCTCTTTGGGGCTCCATCCTGTGTTACTTGTGCACCTGAGTTTCTGTCTGGCCTCGAAAATACTGTGTGAGTATTTAAAGGATATGGTCATAAATTAAGTATGATGGCCAACTTCTGGCTGGCTTTGTTAAGGTGGTGTGAGCAGAGAAAACAAGCAGGGCATTTCTGGTGGTTTGGGTTGGTTGGTACATTTGTGACAGAGAGAATTACTTACACAGGTAAAAAAGATGAGCAGCAAGTAAAAAATCCCGAGGCAAGTCAGCATGAAAAGCTCAGTTTTATATTTTTTCAGTTTTTCGCCTTCTATTCCAGGGCAACCTAAAATGTAAAATAAGGTGTTACACTGTTCTGGTGTCTGTAAAATATTTTTGAACTGTTGTCTTTGTGAAACGCCATGCAGACCATGGATCAGCCAAGAACCGTAACTATACCTGTTACTTTTAGTGTGACGGTGCCACTTAGATTGTGTTCTCCTCCCTGTTCTCCCCAAGTGCATTTGTATGTGCCACTGTTTTGGCTGGTAGCGTTTCTGATCCTCAGCGAAAAAGTGTCATTGGTGAGCTCCAGGGACCCTCCAAGTCCTTTCGGATAATGAGATTCCACATCAAGGATTTTCCACGCTACTCCGTCACCATCTCCAGCCATCTGGAAAACACAAATATGTTTCTTGTCTTGGGCAACCACGTCATCCCGAGCTTTAGGAGAAAGGGTTTTAAAGCTGGCTTATGCCTGAAAATGCAGAGGCTAAAGCGAGGTGGGGAAAGAAGCTCAAAAGCATTCAATACATTCACATTCCAACCAAAAAGTATTTGATTTTTTTTGCTTAAATAAACACTGCATTTAAGAAAGTGAGTGCTTAAGAACACTTGCAGAACTATTCTTAACCTGCCTCACTTGGACAAAATGCTGGCCGAGAAGCAACGTGGTGAAAGGCAGTGGTAGAAACTTGCTCTCAAAGACTCTGAGCAGAGGCCCCAGCATGGTTCCAGGAGTAAAAGACAGCACACAGGGAGGGAGCCGCAGCAGAAGGAGGCCGCCTACCCGGCTGTGAGCGGTGGCTTTAGGGACCAGGCCTCTCCAGGAGAGGGTGGCAGGGAGTGCAGGCCTGGGGTTTGCATTGCCTTACACTGGTTTTTGTGACCCCGGCCCCTGAAACCATGGTGCCTCTCCGGAGGGGTGGGAGTGCTCCTCTCCCCTCAGCTCTTTGTTGAAACCACAGAGCACAAATTGCTTTGACTCCTTTGGATGCAGTTGCGTGAAGGTCACAAGCAGGTTTTTGGTGTGCTTTGGGAGCATTTGTATGTTGAATTTCTTAATTGTAACCAGAAGAGCTACATTCCTTGGCATTGCTGAGAGGCTGCTGGAGGAATGAAGCGTATTCCCAGAACAGCTTGTACTGTGGGGCAATAGGATGCGCTGAAAATGACAATTGGCTGGGAACCACAAAGAAGAGAGGAATCCCTAACTTGATTTGAAAGATGGGAGAAGGGTTTGAATTAGCCCGTGTCCATTCTTATTCATTGATGCTGCTCCCTGGGATTTGAGGCAGCCTGCCCTCTGTGAAGGTTTCCTGGTAATGAATTCAGGCTTTCTGTGGACCAGCAGAGCCAGAGCTAGCTCATACAGTCCAAGGCTCAGCTTTTCAGCCAAACCTATAACTAACATAAGCCAAAGCTTTTTTATTATTATTTTTTTATTTTAATATACATATTTTTGGGTTGCATGTCAGTGCTTACTTACTGCCGCTATAGCTACTGCATCAGGGTATAACAGTTACACTGCAAGTTATTAAAATTAACACAAGGCTAGGAGTATCTGGTTTCTCTTTCATGTGTTTGCACGAGGAAAGCATACTTGGGAATCTGGAGAGAAATATGGGCCTGATGCTCTATCATATGTTTTTGTTCTTTGAAAACCAAAAGTGGTGTAAAATAAGCTACAAGTTGGGGAACTTTTCAGGAACTGGGGAATTGGACAAAAGCACAAGATTTTCCTGATTGTTAAGGTTCTTTCTCAGAAAATTTTGTGTGTTTTTTTTGTCTTTTTTTTTTTTTTGAAGCACATCAACTGAAAAAAGGAGCAGTAATTCCCTGGGACTTTCCACACTATATACAGCAAGAGGGAAGAAAGTACCTTCTTCCTCTTAATCCCCCCATAAATTTACCCCAGCTTCTCTTTCTTATTATGCTCAACCCCAAGCAGCTAAGAGACGAGCAGTACCTATGGTGGTTTTCAGGCTGTCAGGACTTCACTTTGTTACAGGGACTGAAATATCTTCAGGCCCTGCACATTGTCAGAGCTGCAGCCAGAGCAGTCCTAGTGCTGGGTTCAGCTCTGGTTACAAGTGGGTCAATAGCAGTTAAGTGGATAGAGTTGACCTCCCTCAGATCTAATTTTCACCACTCTCACTTCCTTTACCATCCCCTTCCTCACTGAAATATAAAACTGCCCATAGGGCAATAAGGAGAACCAGCCTGGCTGCCCTGGGTTTTTGTTTGTTGGCTTGTTTTCTTTTTTTGTTTTATTAAAAACAAAAAAAAAAAAACAAAAAAACCACTGTTAGCTTAAATAATTGCTGTCCTGGGTGGTAAATGACGCAGTGATTTCTTGTGGCTGAGACTTGGGAATCAGAAAACAATTTGATCTTTCTGTATGCAATTGTAATCACCACTGCTGGTATAAGGGACAGGTAAACAAAGTCCACATATCCTATGCCTGACCGTGCACTTACTCCCAGTGAGATTTTGGTATATTATTTATCTTCCTTATTTTTATGGGGGCACTGAGGTTTGATTATTACCTCCAAAGCTTTTTGAGGAGCTCGGTTTAAGCACAATTACAGTCACAAGTACTGTGACAGCACCATGGAGACAGGCAAGCCAGAAGGATTCCCTCTGTGTAAGGCAAAGCACTGTTCTCAGGGCTGCGTGAACTACATGCCTTTCCCCAAAATAGAAGACAAAGTTACTGTGTGGCCTAATCTGGCTCCCTCACTTGGGGAGAAATCAGGAGTGACCTGGATGTGGATGTTCACAAACCTTTGCCATCGGGATGGAGGAGGAGAGGTTCATGAGTGCAGATTTAATTCTAGGTTTGTGTGCTGCTTGTTCTCCATTAAATCTCCACTTTAGTGGGGAGCAAAGGCAAGCAGGCCTGGTGTTGACCATGCGCCCTGCAGCCTCCCTTACATTTCTGAGGCTACAGAGACATCTGGTGGCATTTTCCCAGCCTCTACATGCAGCGCATCCATCCCTACTCAGAGGTCACAGCGATCCTTGCTCTGACACTTGAACCAAGCTTTTCTCCGTTTCAATCTCATCTCCTGCTATCTCATCAAAAAGCATCAAGCCCTCCCCTTTTAAATTGCACAGGTAGCAAGGAAACAGCAAGTTTGCACGGGATGGCTCAGTCATTTAAAAGGAAGTCCTAGAAACATTCAGCAGTCTGCCTCTCGCTCTATTGAAGCTTACTTTTTCCCCAAACCAAATTAAAATTACAAAAATGCCACTGCGTTTGCCACCCCCTGTAAATTACTTGGCAGACTCTCACCAGACAGATCATTTCCCAGCTCAGGTGCCTATGAACACCCAGCACCAATTCATGCCAAGTCTCCTCCAGGTGAAGGAACAGCCAGAGGTAATTTCTAGGGGTTTCACCCGATTCATTCCCCAAGAGCTCAGAGGGATCGAAGCGAATGCTGTTGGTGACAGCAATCCATTTGCATAGGGACCATCCCCTCCTTTAATCAGTGACAAAATGCTTTCTGCCTATGTCTGTGTTTCATTTCCCTTCTGCTGTGCTGGCGAGCGAGCCACAGCACGCTGCCTCCCACTGCTCACCACCTCCAGCAGGAGGAAGGGGAGTTGGTCTTTTCCTGCTGCCACCTTCGTTGTTAGTGGCTTTACCAAAATCCAAAAGGCAAATCATGAGACATGTGGGGGCCCATAGGAACACTACTGAACCTATTTGCATTGAAAGAGTCTCAAAATCACGTTGGCTGCTGGGGATGACTGAAGCACGAGTTTTGCTGGGAAGCGAGGACCTGTAGGCAGGCACTATCACTCCGCTTATTTGCATTGAGAACATTAAACAGAGAAAAAGAAATGCAAGTTTATGTGGGGTTTTTCTGTTGTTTTGTTTTTGTCACATATACAGGGGCTGGAAGCAAGCAGGGACCAGAATTAAGACCTGAGAGTCCTGGTGGCCACCAAGGTGACCAGGAGCCAGTGATGAGCCCTTGTGGCAAAGAAGGCGAACAGCCTCCTGGGCCGCCCTAGGACATGCTGGAGCAGGTTCAGCAAAGGGCCTCAAAGTTAATTGAGGACTTGGAGTATCTGATGTACAAACTGAAGCTGAGAGAGTGGGGACTGTTCAACCTGGAGGAGACAAGGTTTGAGGCATCCTGCTATGTATAAATACCCCTTGAGGGGGAGAGGGGAGGATAAAGAAACCAGAGCCAGAATCTTCTCAGTGGCCTTCAATGACAGGACAAGAGGCAATGGGCATAAATTGAAACTCGGGACATTCAACTTCAACATGAGAAAGCCATTTTTTACTGTAAGGGTGGTGGAACTGGCACAGGTTTTGGAGTCTCCATCCTTGGACTTATTCAAAACACAACTGGACACGGAACTGAGAAACCTTCTCTAGTTGGCTTATTTTTGTGAGTTTAACGGAAAGATTTTCCACTTCCCAAAAGCTTGGAAACATTTGGTCTAAAGAGGTTATGATTTTCTTATATGTATTCTCTAGCCAGTTGACTGATTCCTGTAAGTTTCTCCTGGCCCAGAACATATTGGTTAAGAGTGGTGATACTGTGGATATTAAAATGGGATAGGTACGACTGAAAATACTGCTGAGCTGATATATTTCCGTTTTCTGACTGGATGAATTCTGAGAAATAAGTAGAATAATGCCTCCAAGATTTGCCACTAAACAAAGGCAGTTCACCCATGCTGTAGCACTTGCACCCAACTAATCAATTAAAACTTAATTTTACCATGTATGTGTGAAAGCAAGCTGTTTTTAAGTCAATTCATGTTCTCTGCTCTCATTAAACACCTTTTCTCATCACACTTTTCCCAGATTAAGGTGGCTATTTGGCTCCCAGGTAAATCAACTGCCAATACAATCCACTTTTCCCATAAAAGCAAATTTTTATTTGAAGCAAAATGGTCCAGGCCCAAAACTGATGTAAGTTTAAAGGTGGAATGTATTAACAGAAATCTTTTTTTTTGTTTTCTGAGGGTGGGATGATTGTAAAAATGGTTTTGTTTAAAATTTACCATGAATAAAGGCCAAGTTGAAATTTCTGACTGCTAAAGAGATCTAAAAACTCTATATGCAGCCAGAAGGAATTTATTTTCTGAAAGTAAAATATCTAGAATTCTGGCAACGCCTGATAGCCAACATATAATGAATTGCAACTGAGCTGAAACCACTTAATAGGTACGTTTTGTAGCACAAAAGCACTTTCACATTTGATTAGCGCTGAAGGTGTATCCATATGGTTCCTATATGCTGTCATGTAGAGATATGAGCGTTAAATTTGAAGGAAAAAAAGAAGTTTTTTCTCTAAAATTGATATAAGTTTTGGGCACATGTGAGTGAATTCTGCCTGTGCTTTAGGGGAAAACAACAACAACAAAACAAACCCAAACCCAAAGCATCAGTGAAGGAACTGCTTGTGCCGCATTAGCCAGCCCCTCTGGAAAAGCCCTCTGACTCATGCAAACAGCCTTTCTATTGTGTAGGATGCCGTAGCTCAAGTCAGGCAACAGAAATGTTTTGGTCATGAAATCACTTCCACTGCTCTCTTCCTGCCTAAATCATGAACATGTAGGAACCACTTGAAGCTGGATAGATGTCTGAATTTGACTGTGTTTCTTTGGGTATGTTACGAAATAGATTGAAGTAATTTAACAACTATTTACCTATGCTAATAGATAATAACTATGCACATTTTGCAAAAGTAATTTCCTTTGAAGGAAGGTGAGATTAATGTTAAACATCTATAAAGTTTCTTTTCATTTTGTAATATGACTTCCCCTCTAATTTTGCCACAATTTTATATTTTTCGGGGAAGTGTTATAAAGTTAACAGACTTCTCTCCACTGTAGTACAGTCTTCTATCCTCTTCCTCAAAATTTGTTTTAAATTAAGACTGTTCTGAGTATTACATGAGCAACATAGCTAAATATCCACTGGGACTTCATTTGTGTGTTTCAACTTGATTTTCGAACTGGATATAAAGTGATAATTACACATTTTTATGAAGTGGTTCTCATTTTCAATGTACTATACAAAGAGAAACTGTTCAGTTTCCAATAGCCCTGTGAGGCAGAAAGCTAGCTAAAGTTTCATTGCCCAGATTCTTGTTTCATAGATGGGCCATAGACACTCAAACCAGTATTTCCACATGCAATTGCCAATGCCTGTGTGCTTATGCAAAAATGCCCTAGTTTTCATTTCTCAGTTGGCAAATGTCTGCAATGCTGATAGTTTTATGGCACACGGGTTGCTCCATGCCCCGAAGAATGGACCACCCTTGGTGGGCACCATCGTTATGAGAAGTTTCTCACTAATTTTCTCAAGGCCACTTAGTGAATGGGGTGAGACCTGCAGCAGGCTGGAGAGGAGGAGGAGGACTGGGTTCTCTACCTTCTTGGTGCGCTAGGCATGCTTGCTTTAAATATTTCAAAGTAACAATCATTTTGTCTGAGCTTGACTGACTTTGATCCTAATTCTGCACAGGATTACTCACACGCTTGATTTTGTGCCTACAAATAATCCTGCTGGCTCCAAGAATACTGGGCGTTTGACAGGTTAAACACATACATGCCTATTTGCAGTACGCGGCGCTAGCAACAGCAAAGGAACTGTTAAATGTAAAGCTTCCTTTTTACTTTCAGCTGGATTTTGACACCAGAGTATTAACTCCTTCACACAGAACTGAAAAAGAAGGTACTTTAAAATGGCAGTTTGTTGTTCTTTTTTTTTTTTAAGCATATCATATAAAGCTATTTAAAAGTATCTCTGAATTGATTGGAGCATGCATAGGTGCCAGTGGGGAAAAAGTGTTTTTTTTTACCACGTATTCACCCTGTGCAAACAGCTGCATGTGCAGCACCGTAATGTTGTCACCATAATTTTTTTAAAGCAGCAGGAGCAAAGGTTAATTACTTGCATTTACTGCACAGTTCAAAGTGACCTCTTACAAAAGATTTACTCTAACAGCTGTTTGAACTTTACTGTCTGAAATTTCATACTATTTGTCAGAATTACCTTTTAATTAGCCCTTTGGGGGTAAATGTGGTGTTTATTGATTATTCCTGCAGTTGTTGTTTTTTAAATAAAAGATTAATTCTGTGTTGGGTAGCCTAGTCAAACCCTGTCATTCCTCTAACCTCCTTGTGAGATCTGGGATGGGGACAACAGCACACAGCCAAACTGGGGCAAGCAGAGAGGTATGGAAAATACACGTCCTTACCCAGCCTTTGAAGCAGAAGGTAAACAAGAATAAATTGATGTCTGCCCCAGCTTCTACAGTGATTTTCAACCAAAGGTCCTCTCCTATATGTCTCTCACCTGCATTGAACCCAGCATCTTGGAAAAAGGAGACTATAGATGCTGCAGTTGCTGAGGGGCTCACCAACACTTGTTTGTAACAGATCTGACAGAGGTAGGCACCTTTGGGTTGCAGGTATCATCTAGTTGTTAGGCTGATGCTTATTGTTGTAACAACACTGAAATTCAGATGCATTGCAAGTTGCAGCCACAGAATCCCCACCTAATGACAGAGCTTATTTATTTACTGGGGGGGGGGAGGGGAGGGGAGGGGGGGATAATTTCCCCCTTCCTCCCTTCCACTGCTCTCCCATCAGATGGGAAAATAACTTAACTCTGTAACTACACCATTTTAAATTCCCAAATAGATCTTCCACTATTACAACAATCAACAGCGAGCTGGATTAGCAGGCAACCAGAGGACCATCAGGGCTAGCCCACAGTAAGCAGCAGGAATGCATGGCTGGGAGTGAGGAATGGGGCACAGCAAAGCTATCCTTTTTGCGTGCTAATTTGGCACACTGTAAACTGAAACTATGCACTGAGATGCAAGCACACAGTGCTGTGCAGCAAGTCAGCTACCGCTTGTTCAACCAGTGGACAAATTAGTTTCTATAAGAAATTTCATCTTGAAAGTGGTAAACAGTGTTTTCTGCTCATTAGCCGATGGATCCTTGTAGCTTTCCCACAAATAAATGGCAAGCAGGGTACTCCTGCATTGGAGATGGAGATTCTGAGCCAGGGCAGCTGAGATGTGACTTTTACTTTGTGACTACAAGCAGATAACAGAGAATTTCTTGCTGTCTGTCTACGTTCTGCATTTTCTTCCATTATGCCCATACCAACTAGCTAAATCTTTCTAAAGAAATGCAGTTATTTGTTTAGTTCTTCCATTGGAAAGAAAAAAATAATCTCCTGTTTGGGGGAAGATTAACCAAGCGACAATATCAATAATGTTGTAAGGTTTCAAGAAAAATCCTGGAAAGACTCCTCTTTGGAGTCGTATTTGGCAGGCTGTACATGGGACATCCCCTGAATTCTGATCCCTGCAGGTTAGCAATAGTTAGATAGAAAAGCAGGCCAGGAGCAATTCAAGGATCACGCTCAGTCTGTCTACAATGACATGGAAAACTCCTGTTCCCCGTGATCAGCTCAAATGCTCTCATTGCTGCCTTATCTCTGCTGCACTGACAGGAGGATGCCACTTCATAAAATAACCCATTTTGTACAAGAGAAGCCAGTATCAGGTAGGAAAGCGAAGCAGACCGCTCAAGTAACTTAGGATTTTTCTTACTTTGTACCAAGACACTGTCTGGTAGGTGATCAAGGAGTCCTGAAGAACTTTACAGGGCAGCAGCGCTTCTTCAGCACATCTCACAGCAATGTCTGGGCCAGCTACAGCAGCCCCATGGACCAAGCACCACACTGCAAAGCACAGGTACACATTGCATTTAAAAGTGATTGCCTATGTAATGCTTCCCGTCGTCCCAAAACATAACCCCACAGAGTAAGTGTGGAAAAAAAAGAAGAAAAAACATAATGAGAAGTGTGATGCTCCCCACTTACCATTGCACAGGGTGATGAGCACAGCGTAGGCTGCTGTAGACATGGCTTTTGTTGCTTCAAATTAGAGAGCAGCAGCACTGTGCCTCTTCACAGGATGGACTGTGAGAGCAGAGTGAAACTGCTACTGCTTCGAGAGTGATATTTCTGGAGACGGGCTGGGGAATCCCCCACAGAACTTATCTCGAGGTGCCCCATGTCACAGGGAAAATCCCTACGTGTAGGAGCCAGTGCTCCTCCCATCACATCAGTCGGGTCCCTCCCATTTCTCTAACCGCCTGCACTGGTAGCACCTCCCCTCCCTTTTATTATTATTTCCCCCCCTCCTGCGTTGATCTCAACAGAGATATTGTTGATCATGGGGTGCTGTGGGTCAGCGTGAAGGGCACCAAAAATTGGCACTGGAAGAACCTCCCTCTTGACTGGTGAAATGCCAGCCTCCTGAAATCCCCTCTCAGCCTTTTTAATGTGTGTCTAACAGGAGAGTGTTTGTGCAAAGGTTGGCCATATGCGGTGGCATTTCTGAAACCACATGTAAACCCTTAGCTCATAACACCAGGAGGGCACAGTGACTCGACTCTTAGGGCTAATCGGGAACTTACAGCATTCGCGTAGGTACTCATGATTTAGCAGAAGCATCTCTTCCAGTGTATTCTGTCACTGTAAAAACAAACAGGGGCAGCTAGAGTGACATAATTCCAACTTATATGCTGAAAAATTTCCTTATGAAAAGAAAAACAGGCAGCTCCCAGCAGAGGAACTGCTTGGACATCCCCTCTTGATATCTGAAAGAAAGAAAAAAAAAAAAAGAAAAAAAAGCCCTTTCCTTGTGATCTGTCAGAGCTGTTTCCCCCTGGAGAATTTTTGAGGAAGTCTGAGGTTGATCGCAGAAGCATTTACAAATCACGAAACTCTGAAAGCTGCTGACGTGTTATTTTTGGAAAATAGTTCTGGCTGCTGTCTTTAGGCTACTGGTGGTGAGTAGTCATTTACAAGCTTTTTGATTAGATTTGATGGGTGGACAATGTACGGTCATCCCCCTTTGAAAACCAGGTTCCTGGAAGACACATCAGGCTTTGCATCCTAAAGCAAAATCACCTCCAGAAAGCTTTGTGAGGACAAGTGTGTTTGAGGTGTCCTCAGCTTGCAGAAGTCCATCTCAGACTGGTGAGCTCCGTGGGTGGGTAATGCTTTGGGAAACTCCGGTCTGCTCTGTGAGTGAAGTCAGGCAGCAATCTCACTGGGGGCCTCGCTGCTGAAGCAGCCTACTTATTTTTAAGGCTTCTGTCTTCACTGGCCAACGTGGTAAATATAACAGGCTCTGAGCTTTATTCTTCTGTTAGTGCTTCCCAGTTTCAAGGACGTCATGCCACAAGATAGATACAAGTGAAATGTAAATCCCAGTGTATCTCTCTAGAGGGAGAGAAAATCCTGAGCCCTCGCTGCTTTCTCCTGTGTGAAACACTAGAGCCCTTGAGGAGAAGACAGAAGTGAGGGGTGGGATTTTTTTGCTAAAGAAAATCTTGGAGAGAAGAGGGCTCCAGTTAATATATTTCACATCCATTCTTCGCTAAAATAATGGCTCTTCTGCCCCCATGAGTTAGTCACATCAAGCCTACCTCTGAGAAGGGCACTCAGCTTTCATCCAAGTGCCTCGTTCTGTCAGTCCTGCAGAGCTGCATGTTTACCCTTCACAAACCAAGCTAGAGGCAAAGACCTCCTCTACCTCCCCTTCCACTGTGGGGAAACCCATGCTGAGCAAACCACAGCGAGCTGCCGCCCCTGCTGTGGGTCAGCCCAGGGTAATCTTTCTGAAAATGACCTGACCAGATGTAGTCTAGAGGGTCTGTGGCATGCTTAAATCTGAGGTCACAAATGTGCCCACACAGAATTACAATAACAGGGAAGCATAAAGGGGCAAGCTACGGTTTGATCTGGGAAATGTACATGCCACATGCACTTGCCAAGGTGATGTTAAACTACATTATTTCTCTGCTAAAATACAGGAGTTAGGACTTTTAAAACACATGGTTTTTCCCTCTAGGACAGGCACAGCTTCAAGCAAAACAGCCCTTTTCCTCCAAAAGTCTTTCTGAGCTCAGCTGCTGTTCCAAAGAAAAACATGTGAAGCTAGAGAGCAACACACGAAAAACAAAAACTGAAACTCCCTTTGCTGGGGGAGGAGAAACCATTTCACTTCTAAACTTTCCCTGGCTGGGATTTTTCTTTAGGGAAACTTTGAACTGGGCTGTACTTTCCGTTCTAACTTCAAATAACTCATGTGGTTTCAGAGAGCATGCCTGTGATTTCCAGAGCCCTGGAAGCTACCCTGAGCTTCTCTCCACTGGAGTTCAGTGGAAAGCATGGGACTGGTGTGGGTGTGGGAGGGAGGAGGTAATGACTGCCTGTCAGGCTTCTCTGTGAGAAATAGATCCACATCTGTGATCTTTGCAGGGCCCTCAGAAACTGCAGGGGCTGCATGGCTGTGTAAGTGGAAGTTTATTGTTAAGCATGTCGTTCTGTGGGCCTAATGAGATCTGCTTTCCTACAGATGTGCCCTATTGCATCTTCCTCCCCTTTCCTCTCCGTATTGCTCCCTACACCAACGGGAAGCCCTGGATCTCACTGAGCAAGGAGCACCATCTGCTCTGGTGAGTCCAGAGCCCTGCACGTGATGACTGACATTAGCAAGCAGCGTGTGAAGCGGGTGCGTTATGCCTACTTTTCCTTTAGCAAGGGCGCTCCTTTGGGTCTCTGTCTTTGACCCAGCTGCTGATTTTCATGAATTTCATAGGCACTTAATTCTCTTTGAGCCCCTATCCCTCTGTCAGCTTGATAGAAAGCAGGTTCGGAACATACTGGCTGATAGACAGCCAGATGGCATGATCACAGAAATTTCATTCTCTGTGGGAAATGAGGCTAGAAGCACAAGGATGTAGGATGGATTCATGGGACAAGGTTAAAAAGTCAAGGCTCAATATTTTTCCCAGTGTTGCTGGAGTCCTGAGAATGCTGTTTGTGGAATCGTATCCTTTTTCTGTGAACCAGATAGGTTCTGGCTCCCTCAGATACTTAGATAGTGGGTCAGTCTTATTTTTTATTCCAGTGCCTGGCTGCAAAAGGTCTTTCTTATTCCATACATTTGTCCCTCATTGCCAGTGTCCATCAGGAGGAAAAGAGTGTTCTCCTGGAGAGTTAAATATGCTGGATATTCCCTAATCTCTTAAACAAATAAACAAAAACCTTACGTCTCCACAAGGTGCCCAGAGCTCTCCACAGAGAAGCACCAAAGGTTAAGGCAGAGATGTCAAAACAGCATTTAGCATTTCTGGCAAGGCACAGATTTTTCTGCATTAGATATGATAATCAAAGTTCTGCTGTTCCACTGCAGTTAGGTTCCTGTTTTGAACGTGATTCGTCCATGTGCCTCACCTTTGTTATGTAGCTACTGAGGAGGAGGGGGTTGTTTATTTTTATTATTATCGATCTCCTGTGCAGCAATAAAAACTGTATCAGTTCAACCGACAAAAAACAGGAAGGCTTTGGTTTTATGTTTCAGCAGACAACTGTTTTTTTAAATAATATACTGTGCGTAAGGTCAGATCCTAGGTGCTGTCAGTCAAAAGAAAGGTGACAAAAGAATGCAGAGCAACAAATGAAGAGCAGTCATGAGCTTTGAGGGGCCCAGCAGAGATGCAGACACTTTTCTTTCTTACTGGGAACTTGACACTGACCATGCCAACAATTAAAATCAACTGAGAGTTTCCAGGTTGCAGCTAATGAGAGGTAGGCAGATTATTCATAAACTGGAGTCAGAAAATTTTAAGGACAAAGTTCCCTTCTCTGCCCCTTCATGGCAGATGGTGATTCAGGCTCTGTCGTTGCTGTTTAAACAGTGGCAATCCAGCAATACTAAAACCTAAAAAACTGGCCCTGTGATCTGCTGTGCAGCTCAGGCTCTGTACTACAGACTATCTTCTGATGCCACTTGAATAAATAACACCTAATTAATTATACACAAATGGCCACTCTTCTGAGACAGAAGAGAGTAAGAATTGGAGTAAGGCTGTACTGAAGTCCCACCTCGTCTGGCATCTTGTGTCCAGCAGAGGCAGAGAGCTACTGGGTGGCCGAGCAGGCCAAGCTGCTGCATTCAAACTGCAGTGTCCACTGGCAGTGTGCACTGAAATTTCATTTCTGACACATCCCTGGTTTCTCTTTTATCATCAGTGTGCCAGATGGTGCCTGTGTCGCTGGGACTAGGGACATCTTGGACCACGGTTTGCAGATCTGGGTGGACCCTCCATTGCTTAACTTCCAGATGGGGTCATTCTGGCCGCCTGCCCCAGGAGGTAAGGAACAGATTTCCACCTGCTGTCTCTAGTGAATCTTGCAAGAGTTTTCCCCGCACAATCCCAGCCTTGCAGAGCTCCTTCTTGGACTTTGCATCTCCTTACCACTCCTGGCCATGCACTGTTCTAGCAGAGATCTAACATTCAACTGATTTGTCCCCGAATCATGCTGTTGAAATACCTACTCCTGCTGGTACTCCTCTCTCTTTTCCTTTCCCTGTATGTCCTGCCTGGACATACATGCTATGGGACTTCTTACATCAGAAGAAAATGAAGGATACTAGTGGGTCACTCCTAGCTGATCCCATGGCCCCCCAGGTGCATAGATCAGGAAATCCTCCTGGGAGCAGGGGCACGGGTGTTTCACAGGGGGCCCTGATCACTGGGTGCAAACAGGGACCTGACCATGCACACAGACCACTTGTGCAGGCCCTCTCCTGCTGCCTCCAGAACCTCTTGGGTTTTTTTTGTTGTTGTTTTTGTGTGTGTGTGTTTTTCTTTTTTTTTCTTTATATCTACCCCCTTTGAGGTCCCACTGAGTCATGGGACTTCCTGATAACTTCCCCCACCATCCCCAGCAGCAGAAAGAGGAAGCCTGGTGGCGGGGACCCTGGTGACTGCAGGCCTGTATCCATTCCCTTTTACTCTCAGGTCTCCCAGCACATCACCACTGAGCACTGGCTCCTCAGATATCTTCAGGGTGGCGTGCCTTGCATCCTCCTCTGGCTTTCCATCAGTACATTTCTGACCCTTTGACCTTGATCTTCCTCTCTTCTCCTCATTGTTGTCCCCATTCGGCTTTCTCAGGGTCTTTCAAAGAACATAAGATCAGTGCAAGCATATACTTTAACAGAACACTGGCCTAGCATGAACAGATTTAAGGCATCTCACCCCTACTGTGCATAACAATTTTGTGACTTCACCCAGTTGTCTTCTCACCATATGCCTACTTTTCTGGCTCATTTATAAACAGGTTCAACAGTAGGAGACCAGGAACATAACCCTATGGAACATCACTGGAGACCTCCCTCAAATGTAAAAACTGACCATTTATCCTCCTCTTTTAATAGGTTATTCACATGAAGACTTTTCCTTGTGTCCCATGGTGTCTTAATTTCTTTCAGAGCCATCAGTGATGGACCTTTATGTCTTTGAAAATTTTTGCTGCGATTCTAAATGGCTGACCTTGTTGTGGTTTTCATTTAACTTGCCAGAGTTTATGATCCTCTCTATTATCCATTCTTGGACATGGTTTGTATTTTCTGAAGAAAGTCTTCCACTTCTAATAAATTCCTTTATTCTGCTGTTAGACATGTCAGCTTTCCCTTTTGGTCTTTCCAATGGTTTTGTCCATACACAAAGCCTCAGAGCAAATGTACGCCTACATGTCATGTTGAAATAGTCACCATGCAAACATTCTAGTCTTCAGGCATCCATTTTAGTTTCTTTTTAACAAGTCTTTCTGTTCCTATGTAATTCCATTGTAGTTGTTTTTCTGGCTTTAGTTCCATAGGCAAGACTATTGAATCTAAGCATGGTCACTGTTACAAAGAGTCTCTTGAGCAGAACCATTCTGAAACAGGTTCTGCATGTTGTTCAGGGCTGGTATAAAAGTTTTGTCTTTTGTAGGCTCCTTCATGTAGCAACACTTTTTTTTTTTTTCTTCAGCAACATCAATCCCTGATGTGACGCTTGCCTAATAAGCACTTGGAAAATTAGTATCTCCTGCCACTGTTACGTTTCTAGCCCTTTCAGCAATTCTGATCTCCATCAGTATGTAATAGATACAGACATTTGATCTAACCTTGGAATAGTGTTTCTTAGGCCTGGGCTGTCAGACTATATAGATTCTCTGGTGCTTGTAAACACAATTAGTTTATTACTTTCATTTGGCATAAAGTTTTCTCTAATATACATTACTATTTCTCTTCTGCTGTTGTCTCCTGTTTCACAAAACTGTTGTTATTCACTGGAGGATAAAGCTTCCCTGACTTCCTTCACTCGGTATCTGTCATTCTGAATCATGTTTTAGCGATTGTCAGATTCTCCCTTTCTCCAATTAAAAAAAAATAAAAATCCTAACACCTTTTTAACTGCCATCACTGCTTTTGCTTTAGTTTACTTGAATCCAACTACATGTGTTCTGAAAGTTTTCCCATTTTCTAACGAGTTCAGATACTTTGTCTTCAACCACTCATTGAGAATCTGTTTCCTCCAGTTCAGCCCTGCTCATCATATGGGAGGCATCCCAGCTGAATCTGCTATGGAGCTCCTGGCATCCAGCTAACTATCTGACTGTATGTATTTTGCCTCCAGAAGCCCTCTCAGGAATGCTGATGGAAATGGCCATTTGTAAATGCATACTGTTACATTGTTTTGCCCTCAGGTATGCTTCAGATCTTCCATTTTTTAGATTGGAAAGACATTTTACTGATGTTTCGGTTCAACTGCTTTGAACAGAGACATTCCATAGGAGTCAGAAATTAGGACCTGAAAATATGAGACCTTATGCTAACAGCATTTTAGGGGTTTAAATGTATTCAGTCTCTTTGCTTACACTTCTTCTGTATGGTGACACTTGGTCCTTCATTCTGCTTTAGCTTTTAAAGCAAAGACCTGCTCCCTGAGGCCTGAGAGCTCCACACCTGTGGCAGACAACAAGATTGAGATGGCAACAGCAAAACGTCATCATGCTACAAGGACTGTGAACTGCCAGATATGTAGTTGTTCTCAGTGGAACAGCAACTTCATTGGGGGTGTCCTAGGATGGAGCCCAGCTTGTCTGGAGATGAAGGACAAGGAAAACTAGATAAGGGAGCCTGCTCATCTGCATTCCTATGAAATCCCTAAGAACCCCTTTGCCCTAGTAGGATATCAGGCTCTCCAACACCTCAGCTCAGACAGCCTCCCCCTTTCCTTCAGCCCAAGGCTCTGCATATGAGCTGTCGTCAGCAAAACTGTTAATAACAACGATGATGCATGTAAGATGGAAAGGGGAAGCACTGTTTCTTGAGTGGGAGGTTAAGGAAACAGGTGACGCATGGTGGGAGGATGAGCACTGAGAAATGGAGAAATGAAAAATAGAAAGTTTTCACTAGAGCTGTGACAAATATAGGCTCATCTAAGTGTAATGGAACAAGACGGCAAAGTGGGCAGACACAATCTCGTGGTCTTTTGAAAGAGGAAGGAGTGACATACATACATTTGAAGATACTAAACTGACCTATGTCCTGAGACTCTTAAGCTCTGGGGGTTCATGCGGAGGTGATTTTAAGATGCTTCTTGTCCAAGTTGCCCATTCGTTGCCACAGATTATTGCCGTGTCACTGTCTCATCAGAAATGGCAGTGCACCCACGCTGTAGGCACCAGACTGATATATTGACACAAGCTGAGGTGGCTGTAGCTAATTCAGTTCACTAAGATGAGGACTGTGGTGGCCAAGGGCTCTTGCTGATCCCTGTCAGATTTAGTGCAACAGGTCACCAGCTGAGGTCAGGAACCTCCTGAGCCATCACAGCCTAACCAGACAAGTGCCAAGATTTGCCAAGAGAGAACTAGAAGAGCCTGGACACCATTTTAGCCAATTTGCTTGGTTTTAGGTCTCCTTTCCTGTACTTTTCACAAACTCATCTGTCACTCTTGCTTGCAGAAGGCATTGTGGAAGGTTTACAAAAGCCCTGTAAGTTTGGGTTTGATTCTGTTGTCTTTTGTTTTCATGCTGAGTAGTGCAGGCAGGATATAACCCCTTGATATGATTTGGAGAAGAGCACTAGTGCAGTGAAGGCCAGCAGCTCCTTCAGAGCTGGGCAGCAACCCCAGGCCAGCAGGGCCTGGCCCAGGAGCAGGGCCCATCCCACCACATTGTCCATGAGTGGGACAAGGCCATGAGGATCTGGAGGCCAGCCCCGCTGCGACATCACTGGGGCAGGACCTGATGGCCCCAGGGGTTGAAATGTGGTCCAGGGGCACGGGCAGGGTGTGGGGAGCTCCTTGGAGTGGTCAGGGGTATTGGAGCTGGTGGTGCCCTCAAGGCAATGGCAATAGCATTGACCAAGATTGGCCCTTTTGATCATCTCTGCTTGTATGGAGAATTACAGAGAAAAACCTGTTCCAGAAAACAGGTGAGTAGCATAACTAAGCTGAATCCACTGTAAACAACCTTGCTCAGTGCAAATTCCCACTTAGAAGCCAAAAAGATGCCAGCCCTGCAGTTGGTGGCAGCTCTGCTTCTGGAGATTTGCTTTAGCTTTGACTGCAGCTATACCAGCATGTGGTAGGAGGAGCTGCTGCTAAATGGCAAGTAGTCCCACGAGAGTCATGGCTAATGGCTCCTGCTCAGTTAGATAATCAACCATTTAATAAAGGGTGAGCTTCCACCTCTTTACTTCCGTGGGGAACATTAATGCATTATTTTTACTCTCCTTAGCTATTTATTTTCACAAAACTGGTAGGAATTTAGTATTTTTGAAACCTCTCTTCCTCTACTAATACTACCTGAAATTGCCCAATGGATTCAAGTTATTAGGAATAGCTAGATGGTTGTGCAGATGTTGACAGAGACAGACACAAAGCATTAATGTATTAGGAAAGCACTCAAGTTTATAGCAACATAGATTTTTAAACCACGTTAACATCCAGCAGACAGCTACTACTTTGAGGATTATGTTGCATTCCTACACAAGTCTTCCTCCCTAATGGCTTGAGAGCTAAACAAACTTAGAAAGTGGCCATTTCTTCTTTGCTTAGACTTTATGCTTTGATGGCCTTCTCTGGGAAGGAGTGATTGCATGGCCAGGACTCAGCAGGAGAGTTTGTATAAATATTTTTCAGACACTAAAAGTTTGGCTATGTACATTTGATTCCAGATATTTCAAAGTTGCAGTGATCATCTTCAAAGCTGCAGTGATCATCTTCCCCCCTGGCCCCCTTTTATAAATTAAACCCGCAATCGAACTCACCATTTTCCGTGCTAGATTTTACCTTCTTGTACCTTGAGACTTGAAGGGCAGAGGTTATTTTACTGATGCTAAGCTTCTCATTAGCTAAAAAGCTGTGTTGCTTTTTGTGGGTATTTGTTTCTCAGAGAAGTTCAAGCTTTAGATATAAAATTTGTGAGTAATCGCTGCTTAGGAATACTTAAAATAGAATGAGAACTACATTTGATATTGATTTGAACTTTGGTTTACTTCTTTTTGAAAAAGAACAGATGCTGTTTGTGTGTTTCCTTTGAGGCAGATTAAACACACTCTAGAGAGCACACCTGAACCAAAGGTCAAGCTTTCTCAGCATGACAGCCAGCTATGAACTGCTCCGTGGTTTTTCAATTTGGTAATGAAGGCTTGTAAAGTAGATTGTAAAGAAATTATGTTTTATTTATTTTTATGTAAACTTTTACAAACTACTGAAATATATGTTTGGAATTTTTTTTTTCTTTAGTGGCCCAAAAGAGGATAACATCTGTTTTTCTACCTACTGTATTATTTAATTTGGAAAATTCCAAGTCTTCCAATAAATTGGTCTGGCAGCTTTCACAGCAGATTTACAAGTTGAGTCATTTCCAGTACCAGTTGTGCCTACAGTTCTGCCTTTCTGAGAAGCCTATTTCTCTAAAGACTTGAGCTTCTTTCCAATTAAAGTCTGAAATGGCTTTGCCATATCTTTGGGCCACTGTGCTCTTATTGTAAAGCACCTCATTTAATTAATCTCATTGCCATTGGCTTTAAAAATGATGGTGTTCATGCCTAGGACAAGCACTCCATTTCTTCCATGGGAGGCTTGGTTACTCCAGAGAGAGTTGTGCCAATTACGTCAGGGAAAATCATCTCTTCAAAATGCTCCATGCTGGCCCCAAGCAGAGTAGTAAAAACGTGTTGGTGAAATAAAAACAGTGATCTGTCACCATGTACGGCTGGGACGAATTACTGAAAAGCTCACTGTGTTCCTTCCTCACCCTTTGAATCCACGTGGGTATTACAATTCAGGCTGTGTATTTCAAAAGCAGAAGAGAAATCAATGTTGCATGAGCATTTAAAATGTCAAAGGGACCCAAACAAGCAGTGGATGTGTCATTTGTTTATGATAATTTCTACTTAGAGCTTCTTCTAAACTGTAAACTGTATCTTAAGCTAAGGATATGGTTTATTTATCTTTGGGAATGGTCAGAGCAGTTTTGCTGAGGAATGAAGGGAGATGGTACTTTTTTTACAATGAAGAGCTTGTTATTGCCATTCATCCAAAGACAGAGCAACTGTTAGCTGGTCAGTGTGAGTGATTTTCTTAAATGAAGGTGGGGCTTAACAAATCGCAGGAAGTCTGGCCGTGTTCCCAGGAAATGGCACAGCATTTGTCTTACATCTATCTAAAGTGGCCACCCAAAATGTCAGCTTCCCTCAGCAAAAAAGCAGAATTACATGAATTTTAAAATACCACAATAATTTCAGTACCTAGCTACATATGCCATGCAGACTGAGACATTTCCTACTGGCAGTCAAAGCAGAATGTTTAGATTATATATTATTCTTGATGGCGCTGAATGATGAATGTCAAAAACAAGTGATACTAGAGGGAAATCTACGCTAGAGAAATTCTAAACCCATTTTGAAAGGCATACTGAGCCTGAAGAAATTGATGGAACTGATATTTTTCAGAAGCCCTTGGTTTTCTCCTTTCATCTGCAGTTTCTAAATACAGGTCTGTAATATTTTTCCCAAGCATTTGAAAGATCTGAATTTCTCCTGAGATGACTTCCTAACTTTTTCAACCACCACTTCACCCTTGTTACATATTTGTCCAGATATTTTGCCACTCTAAAGTTTTGAATCAAGTAAGTTATCTTTGTGAATTGCCTGGTTGGGCAGCTATAGGTTACAAAAGCTCATGTTTCATGCTCTTTATCTGATAGAGACAGGAGAAGAGAGAGGGCCCAGTCAGCGAAATGGGCCCAAATACCTCTAATCTCCTTTTTCTCTCTTATTTTCTGCCTTAGGAATGGTTGCACTTCAGAACGAATATCACTGTGGTTTTGTTTTTGTTTGGATTGTGCTTTTTTTGCCTTTTTTCTGAAGATTTCACCAGTTGTAGTTGCTCTAGAACTCCCCAAGGTGACATTTGAGTATGAATCATTTCTCAGATTTTATTAGCAATTGATGTGAGAGGAGAGCAGTGAGAACAATGTTGGGATCTTAGACGCAATTCTCTTCAGTTACTGTTTTCCAATTACTCTGGTTATAAAATGTGAAAAAATATATAAGTGGATAACCTAATTTTGTTTCAGAAGTCAGTGCTTTATTGCCCAGTGTAGAAGTGGATACCACATTTACAGAAAAGAAGGGTTGTGAATCTGCACTGGTTGTTGAATCCTCACTGGGATTTTACCTTCCACCAGTTTTCCTTTCCATGTGAGTTAACACAGCAACCAGCCTTCCTAGCCCTGTCTGCAGTGCACCAAAATCTCTGTGTGGACAACAGCAACAATCTGAAGAAGGAAAAGGGAAATGGGGTCAGGAGAGAAGTGGGGGAATTCTGGCAGGAGCAGACACGGAGAGAGCTACATTTCTCCAGGCTTCCCAGTGGTCCATTTCAGAACAGGGCAACGCTGGACATTCATGTTTCACCTGCTCATTCTTTTCATGGCCCTAGATTCAGCTTTACCTACCAGCAAAACACCCCAGCAGCCATGAACTTAGCCTTGGCACTGTGGCACTGTGTTGCACACACTTACCACTCCTGAGTGAGTTCAGTTTGTTGAAAAGACAGAGCTGTGCTTCCACCGTCAAAAGATGGTCAAAATCACTGATGGGGGCAAGTGGTCCATCTGCAGACCCTAATGAAAACAAGGTCGCTGGCTGCTTGCATTCTCCAGAAATTCACTTTGAGGTACATAACACGTTGGAAATATACCTCTTTTTTTTTTTTTTTTTTTTTCTAGTGGAAAAACTGACGCTAAGTGGCAGGATGGGAGCTGTCTGGGTATGTTGGAGGATTCCTTTTACTTTAAGTGGAGGCAAAAGAATAACATGCAGAATTTCTATTTTGATGAACCAACTCTAGGTGGCAACAACACGCTGCATAGCCTTCCTAGTCAGTCAGAGACTATTAATGCTGCTTACATAGAGGCAAAAAAATATAGCATTTTCAGTAACGCTTCTAGAAAATTTTCCAGCTGACTGCACCAGCTGCAAATTGCTAGAAACATTTCCAGATTCTGTGAGTTTTCATTGTAACAGAGGCCCTGTATTTCAACATGTATTTTGAATAAGATGCTGCATGTTTCATTTTGTAGACATAACACTGCAGGTGTACAGAGGAAAATTAGCAAACTATTCTCTTTTGGTTATCCCGCTTGGATGGGCAATCTCAGGAAGCGCATCCTGATTTTTAATGATGCCTGTAAAAGTGCACAGATGGATATGTACAAATGCAGTTGTGTAGCATTCACCAGCGATGCTCTTGAAATCCCACTTCATCACCTCGTCAAAAAACAGCCACACACATACCTACAGAAATGCTTGCCACATCCTCTGTGTAAAGCAGTATTATCTGCCAAGAGATTCGTAATGCCCTATTTCATTCCCTCTTCACTATGTATCCAGCTTCCTGGGCTTAGCAGTAGATAAGCAAACACTTGCACTCTATAAAAATTTTTGAGTATGATGAATTGCAGTGTTCTGGAATTTTTCTCAAAAGTCAGCTTAACTGTTAGCTCCACTGACCCCTAAAATATTTAAATCTGTTATCGATGTGTTCACAGGCACAGGGAGAAAGCAGAGAAAAAAATAATAATAGTTTTGATTACCCATTGCAGCAAAGAACTGCCAATGTAATCATACTGTATACTAATAATGACCACAGAAAATCTTTCAAGTGTGATAACATCATATTTGTAGTAAGGCCAAAGTGTCTGGTGGCATCTACAGGATATGATAAGCTTCTCTGTCATAGTGGTAAAGTGTGAAACCCTGTGATTAAATGAGCTTTGTATAATTGACCCATTCAATTGCTTGTTCTCGATTAATCTCCTTTGGGTCCATTTCCAGTATTGCAAACCTCTAATCTGCTTTCAAAGAGAAGAACTGTCCTTCAAAATGTAGAAATGCATCATCTGGAGGCAATTCTTCCTTTCTTACTGAAGTGTGGAAACTCCCTTTAAATGAGACTGAGTCAGCTTTCCAGATTTACAGTATTTAAAATCAATATCTTACAACCCTCCACAAACCTGGTAGATTGATATTTTAAATAAATATGTATAAATGAATTGGGATTTCTTCCTACTTTGTTTAAAAATCTTCTTTACTTTAGTCGAAGTTCAGTTTGTTACATCCACCCAGTGACTTGATTGTTTTCAGAAAATTATTCTTATGCATAAATACTTAGTAGATATAACATTTTTGAACTAAAAATGGATAAATACTGTTTTTCCTATAAGAGAGGATAATAGAGATGTAATAGAAACTTCTATTTCTGTCACTTGAGAAAATATCACACTAATAATAACATGATACTTAATATTTGAGGAATAGCTAGGAATACGTAAACCTATCTGGGATAAGGGTGCTTTGAAAAGGAGAAGTAGAATTCACTAACCCTTTAAGTGTCAAGCTACTTTGTGTAATGCTTATTCTTATTAGTTTTTCTTCCTTTCAATTAGGCAGTAGCTTCACTATACATTTTTCAAAAAGTGGGGATATAAGAGCAAATGCAAGGGAAACACAGTTGGAAAATCTGGTTATATCTGTGACATACTGTCCAAATGCATATCATAATATACCTTTTTTATGTGTGTGTGAAAACAACCCTGCTAATTATGGTGGGTGATTTCAATTTATTTTGGAGGAATCCACACTTCATATCAAGATCCTAGGGCTGTTTCTCAGAGGCACAGATACCGCCCCAAGATCTGAGGTGTGTTGCATCCTGAAGTATTGAGTGCAACAGCACTAAAGACTCATTTTGGACAGGCCCTGAGATGCTTCTCAGCTTGTCTCCCACACAGTTTGAGGAGGCTCTTGATAAAGTATCATTGGGTATAGCTATCGCAACACCTATCTCGCATTAATCCATGGTAACCCTCAAATGCAACAAGTGGCACTTTCATTACACGCTATTGCTATTTCCAGGAGTCCTTCACCTTGAGGCATCTGCACCAGACAAGGCTTCTCACTTCTGTTCTTTTATTCACGGGCATCCCATATGTCACCTCTACTTTCACATGTTTGCAGCCTTCGTTTCCCTCATGTATGTGCATGTTTGTATTTTCTCACACAAGGTGTCCCATTCTCCCACTCTCCTGCCAGAGTAGGCTCATCTCACACTCCTTAGAAGCAGTATTTTCATGCCACATTCCACATCTTTTCCCAAAAAGCTGAGTGTGCGCTAATAATCTCTACACTGGTTTACCACCCTGATGGCTTCTCCCATCAACCTGCTACCCAGTTTCTGTAGCCTTCTTCCCCTCTCCATATCAATGCTCTGCTGATCCTTCTCTACTGTACTTAAGCTGTGGTTTCCCCCTTTGCTTTGTCTGTCCCCTTCTAATTTTTGTCCTTCCTCCTATCTCTTATTCCTTTCTCTTCTTTCTCTTTCAAGGTGTCAACAGTTTGAACACAACTGGGTTACACAGCCAAGCTAAAATGAGTAATGCATTGAGAGTAATGTGCTTTTCTGCCATCAGCTTGTTCTTTGATCCACAGAGCTTTAACAAAATGTAATGAAAATGCTACCTGTCTCTGATGCAAATGTGGGGAAATGTGTTGCTTGCTGGAAGCCAACAGGTTTCCAGATAGAGATAGTTAAGACATATGCTAGCAGCTCACCACAGTCTTATCCAGTATTGACATGGGCAAAATCAACGTGACTACAGACAGTGAGAATTAAAATTGTGGGAACTGATAACTGCTAAATCATGTATTCTTTAACTCTTCAGTATAAAACTGTATGGGGTCTCTACCACCACCCTTTACCTTTTCTGGGTCCCTCCCCCCCTAGCTTTCATCCATGTCAATGAGCTTTTCCCAGTGATGATTGCAACTTTCCCTGAAACGTGTGAATAGGTCACATAACCAAAACTTACCACATCACACCTAAGCTGAAGGTGCCATGAAGTTGTATAAAATAGCTTTGTTTTTTTCAACCTGCCATTGAAACATGAAAACCATAAATGATGTCAGATGCCAAGTTATGTTTGAAGATAAAGCATCATGTTTTAAAAATAGTTTTTAGTACGTTATTATTATTATTATTACTCTAATAAGGTCAGACATTACGTGGTACAGATTAAGGTATCTTATTTTATAGAGGGAGCTGTCTCCTGTTTGCCATGAAACAGTTTGCCACTGTTTAGGTGTAATATGAAATGCCATTCTCTACAGCTCCAGCAGTCCCAGATAGTCAACAAATGGAATAACATAACATTTAAAATAAAACCAAACATCTATGTGTCCCCATAAAGAAAGTCACTTCATTCCTTGTTTACACTCAAGAGCTGTATCCTTTTCAAAAGAAGTTTTGTTCAGCAAACCAGTTTTCACATTTTCAGGAGCTCTTGATCTGCTACTGGGTTACCCATATTTAATTTGGTAGACCACCATTATCATGGAATACAACAGCCTTTGGTGGGAATGGCACAAGCTCCAGAAGGAGGCATTTGTCTGTTTGCTCATCATGGACATAATTCTCTTTCAAATAGGTACTCTATACTTGCCTCCAAATTAAGTGTGATTTACAGTTCTAAATACAACCCTAGTTATTTCAGATGAGTAGAAAAGTACAGCCTCTCTTAGTCTAATAGTGGATGTATATATGAGTAGAAAAGTACAGCCTCTCTTAGTCTAATAGTGGATGTATATGGTACTCTCTCCACAAGCTGTGGAACAGGACAGTATATACCGAAAACAACCTTAGAAGAATTTTATTGATTATGCCCCCCCATATTAGTTTTTAAATTTATTTTTATATTTATTTTATTCATTTATTTTTATTTATTTATTTATCTATTTATTTATTTATACTTATCAGGTAAATCTTTAAATGAAAAAAGTGGAGTACAGGATGTCTCCCATTTAAAGTTAGAGTGCACCAGTTGACTCTCTCACAGACAAATAGTACTACAAAGTTGTGTTTTGTTTTCCTAACCAATGCCTAATTTTCTGAAACTCTTTCCCTACCCTCAAATTCACTTCAAATCATAGAATTATGGCCTCTCTTCAAAAATTTTGTCTTTGCTTTTCACTTTGGTTCTCCAATAGTCTATTACCATAAGGACTTTTTTCCACAAGGCAAGCAACATTTAACACGAGTTAAATTTATTATATTGCAAAACTAGTTTAAGGAGAGTAGTAATTAATTAATGACAAATCATTGATTCAAATTTTGAAATTACTGTTGGGGGCTTACAGATCTCAGTGATGCAGAAACATTTATTCAATATTATTCTGCCTGCAGTGGCCTTACTATATACATCATTAACTCCTCGATGTGCAGTTAACAAATGAACAAGAAAAGAATGAATTCAAAGTAAAGACGAAGTTGACAGGAAAAGCTGAAGTGTCTTTGATTGTTTTTCAGGGTTTAGAATTTTAAACCCCAAAGCTGCAGCTTTTTTTTTTTTTAACCTTAAGAAGCAGCAAAATGTGATTAATGCAGGTTGTAAACATTAGGGCTTCTTGTTACTCTCACAATGTAATTAGCACTACCCTACCAACTCCTTTGCATAATACAGAATATGTTCTTCCTCTCTTAACTAGTATACCTACAGAAAACTAAGATGGTAGCTCATAATGTGAAATCTACAAATTTCATGCCACTTACAGTTATAGAATCACAACCCAGGGAAAAGTTGAGCTCCATTAGACTGGTATTTTTCCTTTACTTTTATTTGGGTTCAGGGGTGGGGAGTAATGGTTCATGAACATTTTTATGGAAATTCATCCTAGTTTAGAAAATCAGAACAAAACATTACATAGATAGTGTTGGTGGCAAATGACTACTGAAATGCAATTGCTACACTTTTCTGCAGTTGCTTTAGCGTGCCATCATCTTTCATGATGTGGATGGGAAATGCAAAGGGAAACAGCTATTGCTGGTACCAAATTACTGCACAGACTCCAGCTGTGAGACAGTAATTGGTTTTTTGTGTGAGTCAAGAAAAGATGGGCACATTTTGAATCTGTTAAAATGTAGTACAGGTTGGTCAATCTACTCGAACAATCTCAGTCTGGTTTATCACACAAATAGCATGGAAAAATAGTGATTCCTGTGTACTGAACAGATAGTTTCAGTCTGAGGACTTGTTTTAATGATGTAGTTTATAAATAAGAGAGTAATAGGTGAAGTAGTGCTCTGCAGCACTGGCATCATTAATTCACCATCAAATTTAAGCATTATTCAAGTTCATCTATAAGTAATGTCTGTGTGAGGTATAAGTAGTTTTCAGCTGTCTAAACATCTTGGGATATGTGTAGTCTATGTCGATGATCTATGATCTGTGCAGCCAGAGAGGATATTCACATAGGCACAAATGTGTGCCTGTTTTTGGGGGGAATGTTAATCCCTCCTGGATGAGAAAGTGAATCTGCATATCAGATGAGAGCCAATTTGTTGTATCTTCTCCCACTAATGGCCAGCAGCAGATAATTCAGAAGAATTTTCAAGAAATTCAGTAATTTGCCCAAGAGGAGTTTCTGTTAATGCTCCTTCCCCTGTCCCTCGTACCTCTGGCTTAATTACAGGCCTCGTGAAGGTTTCTATCCCTTCTTTATACATGTTTTATATAATCTAATCCTTTCTTTAAATTCTATCTCATGTAGCTGAATGCTTTCACTTTAATAGCTAATATTTCCTTTCATCGTTTTAAAATTTGTATCATTTTAATTCCACCAGATGAACTCTTGTTCTTAAATTATGAAAAAAATGGAACTAGAAATGCAGCTTTTATCTTCTCCCTGCCATTCATTATTTTTTATAAAGTTCTGCCATGTCCTCTCTTATTCATGCCATCCCTAAACAGGTTTAATCTTTTCAGTTTCTCCATATACAAAATCTTCTCTGTTAGCTTCTAATCATTTTCATATCCTGTCTCTAGATACTTTCAGTATCTGCAAAAATCTATTTTGCTGTTGAGTTCCCAGAACTGAACAAAGAATTCAAGATGTAGCAGATAACTGATCTGTGGGAATTATAATATTTCCAGTCTGATTTTTTCCCCACTACCATTTTCTTCACTTTCTAAACACTGCTGTCCATTGAGCTTTCCACAGTAATGCCAGGATCACTTTTTCTGAGCAGTTGCGCTCAATTAAGATCCCAGTAGGCTGTGTGAATAACACAAAATATTCCAGCCTGATTTAAGTTTTCCAACCATTAATCCCTTTAGCTGCTGTGGTGTTTTTTCAGCTTCTTAGGTGAGGTCTTTGTTCACTATCTCTGAGCCTCTTTCACACCAAGTGAAATTAAACTACGGCATGTGTTCTGTATCATTTTACCATATCATTTTACCCCTTCCCAAACCAATAATATTTTTAACATATTCTTTTAACTCACACATTTCCTCAAGATGCCAGGTTGTCACAGGCAGCCTGTATGTGCATACCCTTGGGACATATCTATGCTGCCCCCCACAGTGAGTGCAAACGCAGCCAAGCATGCCTGTAATGGTATAGCACCACACTTCAACTCATACCCTGCCTGCTTCTCAGCGGGCGACCTGGCTGCCTTGTTTAGAGTCGCTTCGGTATCTCAGCATGGCACTACACTGTGAAGGGCAGACATGAGCCTAGTCATGTTGAAAGTCAACCAAATAGTACTAATATTTGCTTTCCAGCAGTTTTGAATGCTCAGCAGTACCTTCTCTCCCACCACAAGGCGCCTTTATAAACCTCTGATAATTATTTTTTAAAGGATCTGCTGAAAGTCTGAATGCATTTACAGATACCTCATTTTCCTTATGCCAGTATTTCCTCAATATAGTAAAAAAATGTAACGTAGCCCTGCAGAAAGGAAATTTTTCTTTTACAAAGCCGCAGCCTAGGGGTTCATCCCCTATCATAGCATATTCATGTTTTATTACTTCCTTCAATTATCAATTCAACTCATTTTCCAGGGACTGAAGTCTCTAATTTCCAAGAGGACTGCCAGCCAATAGACACAGGAAAATGGCTTTTCATTGTCTCCTGACAGAATTATTATTACAATTATTACATTATTTAAAATTTACATTATACATGTCTAAAAGGCCACAATTAGATTAGGCCCCATTGTGCTAGCCACTATACAAATGTGTAACAAATGGTATTCCAGGCCCTCAGGAAAAACACTTAATTCTAATGTAAACTCCTTGGGGCAGAAAATATGTACATTTTTGTTCTGTGGGAATACAATGGCACTGGGGTCCTTCACCAGTGCAGCTGCACCACAATCCTAATAAAAATATAAGTAATGGTAATTAATATAAGTATTAAATATTGTTATTTCAATTCTACCACATCTTACCAACCTTTTTTTTTTTTTTTTTTGGTATAGTGTCCTAAGATCATATGTAATTCTTTTGGTTGAAGAATTCTTTATTTGTTTTAGCGCTGTGCTAGGAATACTTTGCTCTGCTTACAGGGAACAAATAGTCCAATGGAATAAGTATTTGGTGGGATGAATGGTGTTCAGAGAGAGGACAAATGGCAAGAGAGAGGGGACACCATCAAAAGCTGTTCTTCTGTGAATGTTAACGCTTGTTCAATGTTCCACGATGAACTCCTTCAGTACACTGCGTTACTGGAAAAAATCCTCCACGCTGAGAAAGACGCACATGTCACTACTGAGTCAGAAGTTGGCAGTGGACATATCAGCACACTTTTTTTTTCAAATGTTCTTTTTTTTTTTTGCCCTCCCCCATGGAAGTATACACTCTCTAAAAAATGTTGCCAGAAGGCATTCCAGTTGTTGACTTAAAAGTATTATCTTCAACATAAACTGGGAAAAATGGGAACAAAATGTTAAAACACAAATGCACAATAGCTTAGTGTTAAAATGTTAGAAAATTGTGATGTTCGTCAATAGTGATTAGTTACTGAAATGCAAGAATTTAGTATTTTTTTCTGTTGCAACCCCCCAACCATAGAAATACCATGACTGCAAAGAGTTTGAGTATCAAACTGGCCTATCTGCAGTTAGTGCCCTACCTTGTTAATGTGTTCCAAAAGTTAGGTTCCAAACGACATAAAGCTAGTTAAAATTAAATACATTTCAAGTAGAGTTTTAAAGAACAGTTGAATACTTTACAAGAACGAGAATGGTGAGCTAACTAAGGGTCTGTCCTAAAGCTACAGGTGACATCCATCTACAGAAACAGCTCATCTCTTTCAGTAAAATATCATCATAAACTTGATATGAAAATTAATCTAGAAGGCAAAGATATCTGCACGGTAGTAAGAATAAGATGCATCTGATTGTGCCTGCTTGCAAGTCCTTTAAATATCACCCAATTGTCTCAAATGCACCTTCTGGAAATCTTTTTAATTACTTTCAGCCCAGAGAAGGAAACCTGTTTAGAAGCATGCGTGTAAAACTGCACTGAAGAATAAAAGCCCCAAGAACATGTGAAATAGTATCACTATTTAGGTGCTTTGTATCAATGAAGACCAGAGAGAAAGTCTGTCCTATCATTTTTCTAGCCTCTCCTGGGCTTCTACCTGGAAGAAAGTGCTATGAAAATCTTTTGTAAGAAAAATGAATAGGCATCATATCAATGGCACTGTTTCTTGCTGTCAAAACAATGACCATTTATTTCAGCGACATTTGTGTTGATAAAACTCTTTCTTTTCAAAATACATGTTAAGTTAAATAGCATCCTTACTTTTCCAAAAGGTTTTAGAATATAAATTGCTTTCCAGAATTCAGGCTTTTTAAAGAAACATATTCATTATCAATAGTGCTCTCCCATGTGATTAAAAGGATGAAAATATTTTATATAAAGGAAAGAAGAGCAGAACATCTCTTACACTACAGGAGTCAGCATGTGGCAGGTCTTTTATTTCTCTAATGCTTCTTCCACCTCAGAGAAAGTGGATTTGCTAAGGTAAATTATTTCATTCAGCTGTGCTAGGCTCTGACTGGACTTATCTCTTTTAACTCTAGAATTAGTATTTAGCATGCAAATTAGACAGATAAATAATGTGGTGACCCCCCCTGTCTTTTATACCCAACCTTCCGTCTCCCTCACTTGCGCTGTCATTGTCATTTGGCTGTGTTGTGATCTGCCAGCAGTTCTGCTGTAAGCGCCTTGTTTTGTGAAGAGCTCCTGAGGAGGAGTCTTTCTTGTCTTTGGCAAACTCTTCCTAAAGAGTATTTCTGCAGTGTGCCAGCAGCTTTTGGCACAGATTCATCAGCTCACAGTGACTTGCAGTGCTGATACTTAATAGTCATCCCCAGTAGCTTAGCAGTGGCAGTAGCTGAGATTGATAATGCAGTCTCTGATCTGCATCTCGCATGTTGGGTTTCTCCTGTCTGGTAAACTTGGAAGACCAATTTAATCTATATAAACCAGAGATCCATCTTTCACTTTGGAGGATGTTTTATCAACTTTACTGTTATTGAGAGAAATTGTGTGAAAATAGATTCAACAAACGAATACCACTGAGCCTTCGGTAGGCGAGAAGGAAAGGAAGAATGAAAGAGGGAAGAACTACCTCAGCCTTTGTCTGTTGTGCAAAGCAGGGAGAAAGAAAGGACATGAAGATGGGTGTCTGTGACACGGAGAAGGCTGTGGGAAAGCATGCCGTCCTCCAGGTAAAACAAAAGAGACCTGAAAACTCAGAGTGTCAGGACCCGACAATACCTCCCATCCATCTGGCCATGAGGGAAACGTTAAGACCCCTACCAGAAGGGGCAGCTGCATAAGTTTCCAAGCTTGTCCTTCCCAGGCACTGCTGCGCTGGCCAAGCAGATGAACACTATCCATTTTATCGTGATGCATGCTTGTCCTCTCCCTCCTTTTCCTTTCTACCACACGCATTTCCCTTCCTGCTGCCTGCCTGCACAGCACCCAGGACAGCCAGCCCTGCTCCTCCCCATCTCTTAGGCCACCAGATGAAACAGGCAGCAGTGAACAAAAACTGCATCCTCAGTTCTCACTTCTGAGAGATGATCTTCAGGGGTCCCAGCAGAGCCCAAAAGCAGAGGATTCGGAGCTAAATCACTTATAAAATGAAATGTAAATAAGTTAGGAGGCCTCAGACCACAGGGGCCATGAAGGCCGGGTGGTGGGAGTCCAGGTCAACCCCTGACATTTCATGGCGCGGGCACCCACCGCCCAGCACCCCCGCCGCCCCGGGGTGTCTGAGGGGCTGCTCCCCGGGCGGGTGGGAGTGCGGGCGTGCTTTGGGGTGACTGTTCCCCTGAGGAACGGGCTGAAGAGCCTATTCCCGGCTCCGGGAGGCACGTTGAGGTGAGGGTGAAGGCCGGGCCGGGGCGGTGCCTGGCTGCAGGGTGGTGGTGGTAGAGGAGGAGGAGGAGGTGGAAGAGGTGGAGGAGGAGGAGGAGGAGGAGGAAGAGGCCAGGATATTCCTGAATGAACGTCTCCCTCCCTCCTCACCCCACACCTCCGCCCGCTGCCCGCCTCCCGCCCGCCACTCGCCGGCCCCGCTCCGAGGCGCAGCCAGTTTCTATAGCGACGGCGCCGAGCCGCCGCTCCTCCGAGTAGTAACAAAGCCGGCTGCCCGCGGCCGCGCCGACACGCAGGGGAAGCGGCTCCCGAGGCCGCCCGCCGCCGCGGCACCCAGGCAGGTAACGCAGCGAGGGGCGCCCCGCTCCCCGGCCGGCACATGGGGGTCGCCGGGCTGAGGGACCGGGCGGCGGCGGCCGAGGGGCGGCGGTGGGGGGCATGGAAGCGGCATGGAAGTGGCTCGCTGGGTGCCGTCGGGCGGCGGGTTGACCTGATGTCCTGGCCGAGGCTCCGAGGGGGGCGCACGGGGAAGCGCCCCGGGCTCAGCACCCTGCTCTGCAAACGGGGGTCTCAGCTTTGTACCCCCTCCCTGAGGGCAGCCCTGCCAGGATTACCCTTGGCGACGAGAGAATTCCTACTACTGCTGCCGTGACCCACCCTGAAAAAATACGCTTTGCCCCCGCCTGGCAATCGTGGGGTCACGAAGTTTAATTTGTTTGGCTTTATAAAGTAATGTGGAATAGGATGGTAGTTTTTCAATGTGTTACTTGTTACAGAGCTAAAGCGTTGATATTGAGGAGTAATCATGAAATTGCTGCTTGGTTTTAGGAGTAACTGTAGCAAAAAGGTTTTATGCCAGATGAGTTTGTAGCATTCAGAGTCAATCCCCATTAGAAGACCGAGTTGAGGTAAGATGGTAGAGATGCCAAAACATCACGTCTGCTTCTCTTGGACAGCCAAAGTTAGACAAGAATTAGCCATTCTGTGCTCTTGAGGTAGTAATGTCAGTGGGACGACGGGAAGGTCATGAGCAGGACGGTTGCCTGAGCAGTGCTTGTAGTGTCTGTACATATATGCGTCTGTAGCACACGCATTTTAGCAGGAGTTGGAAATTCAGAGCAACTTCCCAATGATAACAGAATGGCTATCCTTGCATGATAAGATCCTAAGGAGAAGCCATGGTGGTTCACTGATGAGTGATTTAGGAAATAACCCAGTGGATGGTCCAGGGCAGTGTTCTACCATAACATGGATGCAGCCAGGAGGACCCTCTGAACAGGATCTTTGAGATGTGAACAAGAAACAAACTGGGACCGGTGTGTGAGTTGAGGAGGGTGTGTCCATCATAGTTATTGATGGATAGACAAGAACTGAAATTTTAAGTAACAAGTGATCTAAATATCAGATCCTTTGAGATTTAAAACTCTATGTAAGTAAATATCAGGATATTGGAACCCCAAAGCTAAGTAAGTATCAACTGGAGGAAGTTTTTGAGAGACATAAAAAATAGTGACTATTGAATGAAAGGTGGGGCTACAAATACCATTTCAGTAAACAAGGTGAAAATATGTTATTGGGTAGAAAGAGAAGATACAGCTCTCTTCAGCAATCGTGAGCACAAGCAACATATAAAATTCAGCCTTCTTTTCTTGCAAATGTATGACTGAAATTAAGTTTTAAATGAGGGTTAATCAAGGTTAAGTGTTTTTACTGTATCTATTTGCTATGATATCTCATTTAAATTTTATATTGAGAATTCAGATCTCTTAAAAGAAAAATTCTGGAGTTTCTTATTTATTTGGATTGCAATGACTTGCGCAGTGTTTATCAGTGTTTCTCCTTTGCTTCTTGCAGAAGTGTCACGACAGTTGTTTTGTTGGAAAAAGTTATAACCTTCTGAACGACCTCTGCTTTTCATGCAACACTGAAAAGCAAACTCTTGAGTTTATTAAGTGTGTAAAAATGTAGACCTCGGATTAGTTTAGCATGATGGAAAATAGTATTTCAAGACCATACCCTGGGCTATCTGAAATTGAATGCACCTAGCAGGAAATAAAAGGTCAGCTGTGTATAATAAAGACTTGGGGACTTCTATTCCCTTAGCTGCATGGCAGAGAGTGAGAGAAACATCAGAACTCAATACAATCCTGCTTTAAAAGCTAAAACGACAGGCAAAATATTTATGGTTACACAGCTACATGACATTTCAGTCCTGAAATTATTCCATGTGGAACAACTGCAGACTCCCCTTGATGAAGTTTAGGGTGGGGGAATACAGTAGTTGAGGCAGTACCAGAAAGGAACAAGACAGCTCGCTGTAGATGTGTCCCATAGTGTAGCCTAACATGTATAAGGGCTTCTAGTGGTCTGAGCAGTTCTAGCACTTAGATCCTGTCTCAGACTGTGTCATTTCACACCTTCCTGATCGGATGCCTCTCCATCCAAACTAGGTTTATAGGAATCCTCTTCTCAAATTGTCATGACAATGCCCTCTAAAACTCTGCACTCCAGCAGTGATATAATGCCACTCACTGCAGGAACCAGTACTCACCACTATTTCTCCTGCCTAAATCAGTCTCAGTTTAATATATGTTCGTCTATATTTTAGGTTTGATGACTATGTTAAGTGGATTTGCTGGAGATGTATGTATGCTTGCTGTAGCCAGCAGCTATTTCAGGTATACAGAGACACTTATCACCTGCTGCCTAGGGGGTTGTGATTTCAGTCCTTCCAGCAAGGTTGCTAAGGAGTACCAGGCATCCTCTGAGAGCAAAGCTCAGGAAATTCTCCTGTGGCCTTTGCATGCAATGTGTGCTGAAACACTTATATCCGATATAAAATGCTGTTCCAACAGTAATGGAATATTGGCAGATGTGTACCTTAGCATAGGTACATGATACATTACCATACAATAGTTGTGACTTTCCAATATAAAGAAAACATTTTCAAGTGTGAGAATGATGTTGTAAGCTGCAAAGAACCAAGGCCTCCCGAAAATGTAACTTAGGTTTCAAATTCATTTGCAATGACACACAAAAAAAGTACAAGCTTTTTTCACAAAGATGTGCAGCTTTTAACCTACTGCAGCTCTACATTTTTTTAACCCAAATCCTTTGTGGTTTCACTCTTTTCCTGCAGAGAAGATGCAGCACAGCAGTTTAGGCACAAAAACCGCCATCATTAAGCATAACTTTCCTTTTTCCATTTTATCTTTTTCACTCTCTTTCACAGTCTCTTCACATCTCTTTCACAGTTTAATCTATTTTTTCAGGTCTGGTGGGGCTTACGCTAAATTATTTTGCAGAGAGTGGTGGATAGTTGTTCATGTGAAGGTTTACCTTCAGTAAATTGGCAAATGGATAGAAATCTTTACTAACTCACCAGACAAGATCCATGTAAACATTCAGTAAAAGTTTAAATTGCTCAGCAGCAATGTAAGTTTCATCCAGGTAGCATGAAAACCTGTGATGCTCCAGCATCTGCAAAGCGCTGAGCAGAGACCTGAAATTCATTACAGGTTTTCCTGATGTCTCCTGCAGTTTCTGGGAAGTTTAGCTGCAGTGTAGCAAAGTTACAAACCTAAGACTTTCAGAGGGTCACAAGTGGTTTGTAGGCATGTATTGTTTTGAAAGCAATGTCTATAAGGATTACTAGTACTGGTGCTGCCATGTTCAGGAATTGAAATTGGAAGGGGCACATATGGATATCTCAGCTTTCTTGCCTCAGCTGGGAGTTGCTTAGGTTGTAGGGAGAAATGGCAACCTGGCAGAAAGAAAGGGATGTAACAGTCTAGGTTTGAGAACAGCTGTAGAAAAACCTGAAAAAAGGCAAAAGGTGTTTTGGGGTTCTAGTGAGGAGCAAGGTAGGGTTAGATGCGCAGCCTGTGATGGAGACATAGCCCTGGACTCACAGAGCATGGTGGGAGAGAGCTAGCTACCTGTGAGGAGTCAGGCTGAGGTGGTACTGGATCAGGGGCAGGCTGGTGGAGGCCTGGCCAGAAAAAAACGTGAGTGTGAGGTTGTGTGCTCCAGTTCTTCCCAGTGTGTGGCCTGGTTAGGGGCTGAAGGCTTCTGATGTCTTTATGGAACCCATTGCAAGCATTCAAGTAACATCTGTAGCAAAAGGTGTTGGTCAGAAAACCCAAATCTTTCCGTGATAGTTTCAGGGCAGGTGGTGCTCCAGGCAGGGGAACCATTTTTGGCAGGCAGTTCACAGCAAAGAGACAAAAATCCCATTTCAGATGATATATGGATAGCCAATCTGTAAACCTCATGCAGATGTGCTGCTATGAACAGAGAGGAAATATTCCACCCTTGGTGACTCACAAGCAGTGACCTGATCAGAGTCTCCTTGAAAAGGCATCTGACCTTGGAGCTTCTATTGCGTAGAACAGTTGCATGTAAAAGTATGGGTAGACCCTGCAGCAGCTACAATGCAGGTACTGAGAGGAAGAGGTTGCCAGGAACCTGCCGAAGCCATTTGGTTCCTGATGTGCTGGGGGATCTGGAGTATCGTCTGCACAACAGTATTATGTGGTGGAAACAAACCCACTCAAACCTAAAGATGATCTTGGCCTTTCACTCTTAAAATAATTTTTAAAGTAACTCTCAGAAAAGCTTGAAAAGGCTTGTCAGTGCTTCTACCACAGTAGAAAATGCTCAGCTTAGGTAATTAGAAGTTTATGAACACTTGAAGGAGAAATTATAGGTAGGATTTGAATTGCCCTTTGTCCAGGTAAAGCGTTGTATAACATGCGTGTTATGAGGGCTTTTATCTTCCTGTATCTTTTTCAGTTCATTGAATTACATTCATAGGCTGTTAAAGTGACAGCCAAATGAAAGTCAATGCAGAAAGAAGCAGAGTTATGTTTGGTGCTAGGTTTAAATGGCGTATAACAAGTGAGTTGTGGGGCCACAAATAAAGAGAATAAAACATTCACCAAACAACCACCAGTTATCCTGCACGCTCAGCGAAGTCTCCTCTAGAAGAAAATGTTGTGTGATTGTGTGACTGAAACTATTGTAATGCATACATTCAATAGAAAGCTGATGTTTTGTAACTCAGTAGTACTTGGCTCTGCTTTACAAATCACAGCTAAATATTAAAGCCATTTTACTGTGTCCACTAAATCAAGGAATGCTTTTGTACCTGATGCTTTGTTCCTGTAATCAAGTTGCCTCTCATTCACTGATAAGCTAAGCAGATAAAGCCTTCACTGAAAAGAGGTTTTTTCAGCTCATGAATAATTTTTAGTGACTGATCTCACTGTTCCTGACCAATCATTCAGTAACCTTTTAAGTGTGTGAACAACAGAACTGTGCAAAATATCTTAGTTTGACCCTCACCCAAGCATGAATGGTACTGTATCTAGAGGAAAAGCAGCTGTTTTTTGCTCCCCCTCACCCATCCAATGTTGCTGAATCCTTGTTGTTAAGCTCTCATATCTGGTGATTTGTCCTGTGTGACTTCTATATACTTTCGGATTATTTGCTTTCCAGTAGAGAGTCCCTCATGCTCAAGGACTGGTTTGATAATTCCAGATTTTGTATCTGCTTGCACTCAGGAGCATCACTAGAGCTAAGCTGTTATAAATTGTGGTGGATTTACTCTGCTGGGCTGCTGAACTCCACCACAACTGCTCTCTTACTCCCCCTCCTCAAATTAAAAAAAAAAAAAGGGGGGGGGAGAAAATATGATGGAAAGGACTCAAGAGTTGAGATGAGGACAGGGAGATCACTCACCAATTATCATCATGGACTAAACAGACTCAATGTAGGGAAACTGATGTAATTTATTGCCTATCGCTAGCAGACTAGAACAGTAAGAAATCAAAAGCAAACTAAGAACGCCTTTCCCCCATTTACCTTCTTCCACATCCTCCCCCGAGCAGCGCAAGGTAACAGGGAAATGGGGGTTATGGTCAGTCCCTGATGTTTCGCCTCCACCGCTCCCTCACGGTCCCTCTCTGCCCCTCTCTGCCCCTGCTCCCCGTGGGGTCCCTCCCACGGGATGCCGTCCTGCCCGAACTGAGCCTGCGGGGGCTGCCCACAGGCAGCAGCTCTTCAGGAACTGCTCCCACACGGCTCCGTACCACGGGGTCCATCCCCCAGGAGCAAACTGCTCCAGCACGGGTCCCCCACGGGCGGCAGCTCCCCCCAGACCCCCTGCTCCTGCGTGGGCTCCTCTCCACGGGCTGCAGCTCCGGCCCGGGGCCTGCTCCTGCGGGGGCTCTCCATGGGCCGCAGCCTCCTCCAGGCCACATCCACCTGCTCCACCGGGGGCTCCTCCACGGGCTGCAGCGTGGAGATCTGCTCCGTGTGGGACCCGTGGGCTGCAGGGGGACAGCCTGCTCCACCAGGGGCCTCTCCACAGGCTGCAGGGGAACTGCTGCTGCGTGCCTGGAGCACCTCCTGCCCTTCTGCTGCACTGACCCTGGGGGCTGCAGGGCTGGTTCTCACTCCTCACTCTCCCAGTTGCTTGTTGCCCAGCCATTTTTTTCCCTTTCTTAAATCTGTTCTCACAGAGGTACAACCAATGTTGCTCCCTGGCCCAGCTTGGGCCAGCGGCGGGTCCCTTTTGGAGCTGGCTGGAGCTGGCTCTGGTCTGCCATGGGGCAGCTGCTGGGCTCTGCTCACAGAGGCCACCCCTGCAGTCCCTTGCTACCAAATCCTTGTCGTGTAAATCCAATACATAAAGTTAGATATAAGGTCCCTCAGCATTGTTCAATATTTTGAAATAAATCTTCTTCCTGTTTCCTCCATGGTAGACCTGAAGTTGTCCCATCCTCCCTGTGGGTGTCTGAGATAAGTCCTTGATGTTTATGCTATTAACAGTGACACATTGAATAGCAGTTGTTAAGTACATGGACATGAAAAATGATCTTTCTAGTCTGATCTATTTAAAAAGACAGAAAAGGGGAGCATCTTCTGACTGTATAGCTTATGTTCTTCGTTGGCCATCAGGTGGTATTTTACACTTGAGAAGAGAAGCATGGATGCCTGCTCATTTAAAGATCAGCTAATGATGAAAACTTCATTTCCAACCATCTCTGCCTTCTAAAAATTAGGAATAAACATCTACCTACTAAGACAAAAACTTCCCTCTTTATGCTCTAAGTTTCCCTTAGCCTGAAATATGGCAGTTTATGATTAAGGTGTTAATGTCTTCCACAGGACAAAGAGAGAGCAGAGAACATACCAAGGATGAATCATCTGTTTTTATTATCAGTCATTCAGGCAATGTGGTGATGGATGGATGAATAGATAGAGGCCAGATCTGTAAGCCAGCTCGGCATCTGGTAGGTAAGTCCCTGGAAGCTCACCAAAATGTGTTCTCAAGAATCATGTCTCTATTTTATACGTTATATTTTGCCAAATAGTATCCTAGAATACAAATCATCTTCTTCAGGAAATAAGATCATACTTAAGCATACAATTCCATAATTTTAGTGGAACGTAAGCACGTGCATACTTGTACATGTGTTCAAGAATCTGAAGAAGGATGCTTTTCTGGATGGGGAGATAGAGAAACAACTCTTACAAGACTTAAAAAGAGTGAAGCTGAATGAAAAATTAATGGCATGCAGGTGATATAAAAACAGAACAGTAATATTGGGTGTTGATGGATCCCACAAAATTCTTAGATGAATTAAGTTTCTAGTAAATCTTATGTCATCTGTCTGTTAAGAATAAATGAATCTGTCTTACATGACTGCTTTGCCTGTCTATGTCACCTGACAGGCAAGTTAAAGCATTTTATAATCCTGGAAAGGAGAAAAATTGAGTGTATTGCTATTTCCCTATCCTTCCCTTGGTGTAACTCCCAAGACAACTTGTCCCGCAGTGGTATGCTGTGCTTATGGACTTAGCAACGTTTGCATTATAAAGATTATTTTTATGAATTTGTTGTAATGTGGCCAACACAATTGAATTATGCTGAAGAGTGTTTGTTAGGGACTGAGGATAATTTTCAATGTTTCTATCGGTATAAATATAATGCTTCAGTAATGCATCTTGATATAGTCTTATTAAAATACAAGTTCTCATTGATTTGGAGACAGGGAGGAGGGAAGCATGTCATCATAATAAGTAGAAAGAAACTTCCTGGGGTTATTCTTTTTCATGCAGTTTGCTTATTCAGACGTGGCTATGAAAAAGTTAAACAGCCTTCTGAATTCATTCTGTTAAAATCAAGTCTTCTGCTTATTTTTCTGTGTCAGTGAAGTAAAATTATTCATAAAAAAGGTTTGTCAGTAGTACAGGTCTTGTAATTTGTTTTTCAGTTTTAATAACATTAATATCACGATACTTGACTTGCTGTATGTCTTGTGAGTGTGTATATATATATGTTTGTGTATATTTGAAGTTCTGTAGGTCTCTTGAGAGGGCGAGGTAGCTTTTCTGCAGTTATAGTCCACACAGACACAAGTACATACAAATTTATATATGCTACCTTCTCAAGAGATCTATTGTATTTGCACAATTTAAAATACTAGTGCGTGTGTATGCACACATTTATATTTGCCAGATAGGCTAAGGGTATCAATTGACATCACAGATACACTTTTTGCTCAAGGCAGAGAAACAGTTTCACACAATATGACCAGTAATGAGTGGCTTTGGATGTAATTCTATGTAGATGTCCAAAAGACAGTGTCTACCCACTGACCTTAAAATAGTAATAACTTGTAACAAGCAATAATCCAATCCTGCTGTATATTTGCTACCTCCTTCTTTACTGCTTCACTCTGCATGTATTTCAATGGCAGTTTTGTGTCTTTAAACTTACTTTTGTCACAACTCTTTTCATTTGTGGTCTGTGTGAGTGCAGGAAAGCCAAACTCATTAGAAAACAGGGTTTTTTTGGAAAGGATTTTCCAAGAGTTCTTTTAAATGTTGTATTTTGCTGCTCACATACTAACAGAGTTGAGTAAAACATTCATAAAGGGCAAAAAGAAACCTAATATAACGCTATGACAATAGTAACTCCCAAGACAGAAAGAAAATATACAATGGTCAGTGTATGACTGTCTGTATTGAGAAGTAAGGTCAACATTGCCCCACTGCTTCTGGCCCAGAGCTCTATTTGAACAGTTAAATTTGTATGGGAAAGTTTGGAGAATTGGGGTGAGAGAGAGCTTCAATGAACCCTTGCTTTGATGTCTGTACAGGCATAAAATTAAAAATTCGAGTGTGTGCATATAGCCCTTGCTGTACAGAATTCAGGGTCTAAACAGACAGAAGTACAGCAGGTAGAATATGTCAGAAGTTGCAAAGAAGATTAACGTTATTTGGCGTCACTTTTTAGTTGAAATTGATTGGAACGGTATTCTCTTTTTTTGTGCATTTTGTTCTTGTTTTTGTGTTTTTGGTTTTTTCTCTGTAGGAAAGATGGAAGAAATGGGTCTATGGGGGAAAAATATGGATGAGGAGAGGGGGAGAGGGATTTCTGGACTGCTGTGTGGATGAGAATGAATTTCTGTTCTGGCAGTATGCCTGTTAAAACCTCTAACTTTGGACAACCACTACACACTGCAATGATTATAACAAATTTTGTAGAGAATACATTGAAGGAGTGTGGAGCTCTCAGATAATAGACAAAGCCTGAAAGCCTGTTGAAAAATTCAAAGTGAATCCATAGACTGCAAGATCATATTGTTCTGAGGGGAGAAACATGTCTTAGGAAAGCAATTTCATCAGCATTCATAGCACTAAGCAGTGGCACAGTTCCTGCAAAACCTGCTCCAGAAATGGCGTCATTTGTCCACACAAGGCCACTCTGGAGCGCAAATACTGAGCAGCTGCCCCACGCAAACCCAGCAGCCTATCTCCAGCAAAAGAAAGGCTCCAGTCAGACACGTGAATGGGTATTCAGCCCTCTGCAAAAGAAATTCAGCATGCCAGGCAGCAGACAGCAAGCAGCGTGCCTTCAGCAATGGGTAAAGCTATAACGGGCGAGCCACAGGGAATTGTCTTGGTAGGAAATGGGCAAAGGCCTGAGGCCTGTTCGGCTGAGCCCTGTGGTTCCAGCAAGGACACTGACAGAGCTCCCTTCCTGCCTGCAGCTCCAGATGTCCACAAAGCTGTCCGTTTTTGTCCAGTTTTTCTTTCACAGTAGCAAAGAAGGGCACTTCCACTGTCATGCTGGAGATGGTCTGTGGAGAGCCAGAGGTCTGGAGCTGGGAGCTGCAGTGGCATAGCACTGCTCTGCAGCACCGCATGCACTGGGAAGACTGGGGATGAAAGCTGTGGCCATTGCGCTACTGCAGCTGGCCTTTAGGCTCTGGGGCACGCTAGGCAGATATATGCACCGGTTGTACCACTTTTAGAGTTTCTCTTAGTTACCTTTTGAGCCTATAAGGGCAGTTGTTAAGGAAGAGAGGAGCAGAGAGGCATCATTGATCTCCCCCACCTAGACTGAGTGAATTAGCTAAATGGTGGTTATCTTGAGTTGTGCAATCATTATTGTTCATCACTCTGGCAGGCCGGAAAGAGCAATCATCATAGTTAACACAAGGCACTGTGATAACAACATTGCATCCCAGCTTTAAACTGTTAACACTCAGCTTCTATGTTACTTAAGTAACTCCCTGATAATTCTGTTAAATCTTTATTTTCTTCAGTCTTGAATCAGCGTTTAAATAGAGACATCTCATGTCCTCTGGCTGAAGTGGGTTTGGGTAGGGGATGGGTTTCTATATTTGTGTGCATGTCTCCCTCAATATCCCTTCAGAGAACTGATTGTAGTACACAACTGTGACCAAATACTTTTCATGAAATGTCAGATACAATAACATTTAGCTAGAGAATTTTATATGCTACTTGCAAATGAAAACATTAGCTTATCAAGGTAACATTTAAAGAAATATATTAAGTTACTTTGGCATTTTCAGAAATGCTGTGTTTTATGCCAGTTGAACAGCGGGCATTAGCAACAGTATTCTACCTGGTGTGATTTCTTTTATGAGGAGATGGTAGTACTCATTTTCAATGAGAAAATAACAATCTCAGTTTTTATCCTGGAGTATTGTATATCTGTTTTCCCCAGTATACAGTAAGGTAATCAGAAACAAGTGTAGAGTGTAGGAGGTAACATGTTTCCTCATTTGTAACCCTACCTGTAAATGCATTGTATGTTAGATCTGCTTTTGAAAATCAGAATCATTAAAGAAGTCCTATACTACAAAGAAAAATATCTGAAAATATGAGAATTCATGTAAAACACATGCATGCACACACACACAAACACCTTTATTTGATAGTGCAGTTCATGCATGATCCAAATAAAAATAATCAATGCTCAGTCTTGTTTGTGTGCATCTTGTAATGTTCTTTCACAGTACCATGAATGTGTGATGAATAAAGGCCCATGGATAAAGACAGGCATACAAAAACTCTATCTTTGCTAAAGCTGAGGGCACTCCCTTAATGGCCAGCCTCATTTTAGAGGTAGAAAGGAGATGGATAACTTGGAGTCTAATCATCCCTGAGTGTGGCAGTGACCCAGCTGGCAATTCCATATAGTTAAAGGGGAAAATGTCATCTGCCAGATGGACTTGGGGTGTATTTAATAAATCTAGGAGCAGTAGCAGACACTTCCAAGCTGGTGTGCTCTTAATTAGGGATTATTGAAGATGAGGGTGAATTAAGATAGCTTTGTTTCTGATAGCTTTGTTTCTCCAGAACAGCACAAAGTGACCTGTACTGGCCACAGGGGGCAGATGTCAATACCTGTCAAACTTCTCATATACTCTATTCAACTTCCTGCTGTCTTACAGCCTTGTGTGGCTTTTAAGACCTTCCTCATCATCTTGTTTCCTTTGTGTGAAAGGTAGCTGTGTGGGCATGAGAGCTGCCTTTTATCTGCCCCCAGAATCAGTGAAAGAGCTAGTGGGGATATGAGCAGGTTCTTTTCAGTGAGTCAGGCTTTGGAATGTGTGCCTAGCGGGGCTGTGGATAGATTATGGACCTTATCACGGGAGACATTCAAAACTGAAATGGATAAGGCCCTGAGCAAATACACCTTGAGAACTGTCTCTACTTCCGTAGAGAATTGCAATGAGAACCTTGATTGGTATGAATGGGACGTGGAAGCACCAGGAGGAACAGCAGGAGTTGTAAGAACAGCTGATGATGGCACCCAGATTAGCAGATCATCAAGATCACAGCACACATCTGCATAGGTGCAGTTTTTCCAGACACCCATATCAGGAGACAAAAGTCAGTGAGTAAATCCTGATGACTCACAGAGGTGGGACCCCGCAAAGAGGCTGCTCACTGTTGGTGCCTAAAGAGGACAAAATGCTCATCCAGAGCAGCGATTGGCAGGTTGCCAATCGAAAAGAAACTGGGAGATAGGATGAGGACTGGATAGCTGGCATACCTCGTCCACCATGTCATTGCAAGGAATGCGTCTTCACGCTGAATGTTGGGCAGACTACCTAGTTACATACATCTTCGTGCAACTGTTACACAGCATTGCAATATTGTTTTCTAGACTTTTTATGTTTGGACAACATATCCTCCTGAGGTTCCTTCCAATATAAACTGTTCTGTCATTTTGTGATTTAACTGCAGGAATTAGTGGAGTGTGTTCCACAGACTCCACAGCACAGGAGGTAAGATCAGTAAAGCTTTATGGTCCTTTCTTAAATCTCACGTTTGGGATTTTGCTTTTGTTCCAAATACTTGTGTCCTCACTGGAAACACTTATAGTTTTTGTTTTTCTTTTTTAAAAATGTTTTTGAGTCAAGCAGGTATAAGAAAAATCCTGAAGCATCTTCAGAGCATGAAAGTTACAGTTTCATTTTCCCAAAAGGGGTTGTGTTAACCATCTGTTAAATAATCTCAAGACTTGAAAAAATTCCATTCAATGGGTCTTTTTGATCAGAAAGCTGTAAACCTCTGAAGTTCAGGGAGCTGGGACTGAAACGCTATCTCAGTCATTGCCTCCTGTGATGGGATCAGTCATAAACAATGAGGATTATGTAGCCTCTTTAAAATATTATATATGATATATATTTTATATGTGTGTATATATATATATATATATATTCATATGGTGCCCAGATTGAACTCCTCACTTTGCAGGCTTCATCTCATCTTGTTGTTCATTGTACTGGGCTGACTCTGAGGCTGGAGCCACAAATTATCTCCACTGTTGGTCTCTGCTGTAATGCTGTAATAGACCCGTGTTATTCGGAATCATGCGTGTCTGTCAGCTCCACTGCAGCCCAGGTGTTGTGCTTGTTAGTTTGGATGTTTGAGTAAATACTGTTTCTTTACAAGCACTAAAAGTCTTGCTGTGAATCCCATCATCCACTCCTTGCCCACTCCTCACCCTTAATAGAATTTCCTGTTAAGAGAACCAAGCCATTTGTCATGTTGGCCTGACAACTCAGGGAGTAAGTGCTGTGAATGTGTCTCTTCCCTGCATCACTCCCCTTACACCCCTAGTCTTTCCTGCTTTTTATTTTGTTTTGTTTTGTTTTTTATACCTACTATTTTGTGTCATTGAGCTTGGTTTGGTGGTGAGAGAATTTGGTTATACAACGAAATCTAAACAGCTTTATTCTGCATTTTACTTTGGCTAGTTTTCTAACATTTCACTGTATCTTTTTTTTTTTTCAACTGGTATTTCCAGTTTCAAAATGAATTCTAGGTTTTGTTCCTATGTCCTCTCCTGCTTTATCATTATGTTGCTATTTATCATGTTCATTCTCATCCGCATGGTAGGCAACATAAGCCATGTGATTTCTCTATTTATTTTTACGTTGTTCAGTACCAGATTTTCCTGTTACCAATTTTTGTATAACACACAAAATTTTCCTCATCTCCCACCTCTGCCTATGGCTTAATATTTTTTTACTTTGACTCCTGTAACTTGTAGCACAGAACCTGTAACCTACTCTTTACCAGCTGGCTTGACACTTTTATTGCTCCCCTTCCACATACCTAAAACCCTTCTATCTTGTCTGGCCATCTTCCTAAACCATGTAATCCTGAATCTTTAAAACTCCCCATAAATTCATCTTGTGTATCAACTCAAACTTGCTTTTATTACATTCAAGCCTTCTTTCACTGTATGGGCTTCTGCTCCTTAGCATGCTGATTTAGAAATTTATTTCTGTAGATGTTCTTTACTTGCACTTACCTCCCTCTGTCCACTCTATACATAAACCTCTTTCAGATTTATCATACCACTGCTGTCTGTTTTATCTTGATTCAAGGCTCCCTTCTGTTATGATCCCAAGAATCTGAGATAGCAATCTTGCAAATTGTATTTTGTTCGGTGTTGCACACATGCAGCATCAGTTACTCAATAGAAATGAGTTCCACGGCTTTGCACAGGTATAAGCAAGGGTAAGAATTACTGTAGAGTGGTTAGAAAAAATAGTGGACATTTACTTTGAAGGGCCTTTTTTGTTCCATTTAAATTCAGTGCTTAATGATGTTCTTATTAAGGTGTCATTGTAAGATGTCGTCCAATCTTTAAAGACAGTTGTAAAGCATAATACTTAGTTTCCTTTTTTTAAATGAGCCAAAAGCTTACGAGGTGAAATGGTTATGGATTGCTACCGCTGATGAGTAGGATCTTTCAAAAGCCAATGGTGTAGTGCTACAGTGGTTCCACCTGGTATATTCACAGAATATGAGACAAGTGAGACCAGTGTTTCATTTGGACATGATACCAGTTCTGTGTGAGTGCATCAAATACTGATCGAACATTAAGTGAATGAAGTAAGTCCTTCAGACTCGATATCCTGCCAGTGAGGCTGCCACAATTTGTGTATTCATAAACACCATCAGTGAGATCTTGTCTGTTCCCTTCTGCGTGTCCCAGTGTATTAAAACAGGTTTATCTTTTTGGGTAGGGAGCAGCATTCCCCAGTTTTTATGAATTACTAAATGACATCACATTTCTTTACTGAAGATGTTTCCTGGCCGGATTTAGATACTTTAAAGCACAGATGTTTGCAAGACTTCATAATGTGCATATATAAAAAAATATAATTGCATGCAGATAACTCAAATATCAGAATACGTGCACTGCATTTAGAACAAGAAAGCAGCTTTCTCCTCAGCAGTCAATCTTAGATGTGTATGTAGAACTTTTTGTTGTTTAAACACATAACTTGGCATTTTCAACTAATCTGGAGACTGGATAACTTGTTTAGAGATAACCCTGTCAAAGAAAAGTTACTCCTGTAAAGCCATAACTACAACAGATCAGTTTAGTCATTTGTCCTGATCTGGCATATAAAGCTGTGGTCATTGCTGTGTGACATGTGATTGTTTTTTTGCAGCAATCATTTGGTCTGATGAATCCACTTAACGTTCCCTCTCTGAGCAGCTGCTTCTCCCTCAATCCACCTTTTGTCTTGTGATCCATCCATATAGCAGTGTTCTGTAATGGCCTGCAGAAATCGGCATCTTGTCTGGGAAAAATCGCAGCAGTTAAAGTTTCTCAAACCTTCTACTGCAAGCCTTGTTTCTTCAAATACGCAAGACGTTAATTAGCATGACAAAACTTAGAAATCTGGCATCTGAATGGAGGAACACCACCAGACATGATATGAACAGCAACGTTAGTATAAAGTTTTGAGTAAGTGCAGATGAAAGTCTCCATATCAATCACTTACCAAGGATCTGTTGTGGCAAGGAATCTCTCATGAGGAGTAAGGGATCTCTGCAGCAGACATGACCTTGAGAGGCGTCCCTGCTCAAGGGGAGATCCTATTGTGCAGCCAGCTGCCATGCAGAAGAGCTCAAAGGGCTCTTGGCCTGCTCACTATTTATGGGGTATGATGATGGACTGATAGTCATACTGGGTTTTGGTGCATGCTCTGTTGGCCCTCAGTTACTAAGCAAGATGTCTGTCAGTTTCGCCAGCACCCAGTTTAAGCTGATGTTGTAGTCAGTCTCTGCATCAGCAAGGCCTTGGGTACAACAGCCAGTGTTTGTGCCAGGTAGTGGCCAGACTGAAGGTGGGTGGGGAGTGTGGGAAGCACACCAACACACCGAGTTATTCTGAATCTCCTAAGGACCAAGTTAACTTAGCTCATGCAGGACAGTGTGTTGTTACAGCTAGGTTACTTCCAGTACCAGATCTGGCTCAGTTATATCTACACCGCGCTGCAGTTTGAAGCATAGATATACCTGCTGTTGCAAAATATGCCCACCACAATTAATGGGAAATGTCCTTTAGGGTGTGCTTTCTGAGGGTGCCCTCCAGAAGCAGAGAAGGACAGATAACAAGCACAGAAGTAAAGGACAAATATAAGCTCAGATGTCCTCAGGTAATAATTATTTGACTCTGGAGAAGACAGCAGAACTGGATCTTACTCAATTTCGCTGAGCTCCTTCTGCCAAGAAGCCAAGCCCAAGGATAAAGGTACTTGAACTTGCTATAAATTGTGGTCCATGTTTGCAGAGATGTGAGAAAGTCATAGTGTCACAGTGGATGCTATGCTGCCTCTTGAACTGATTATTAGTGCAATACTCATAACCTTATCAGCCATGGTCTAGTAGGCTATCAAACAGCAATATGCTATATTGGTGCTTCAAATATGGAGCTTTCAGTGGAAAAGTAATAGCATAAATGAAAACCAATGCTTCTCACCTGCTAAATAGATACTATGCTTCAGTATTCTTTTTTTCTAAATCATCACTTTCTTGCAAATTATATGAATTCAGCACACTGGAAATGAAGGCATATTGAAATATGTGTTATCCTGTAACATCTAGCAAATAAGGTCACTAACTCATCCTTCTAGTATCCTTTCTTGGAAAAGAGACTATGTAGTAAATAGGAGTCTCTTGAATGGTCAAGTTGCTTATGTAAAAGGAGAGCAGAAGAGCTTCGTTAATACAATTATTTTAAAAAAAGGTTGTCATTTAAAGCAATTGGTATTTAAAAATGTTCTTGGTAATGTTTCTGTTCTATAAAAATATTTTTTCTTAGTTAGTAGAAGGCAAGAAATGTTTTTAATTTCCTGCTTTATTCCATAAGCCTCAGCCAAGCTGCTCAGTTGTGGTACAGTACTAGAAAAACTGATAACCTCGGGAATACTGACTAAAAAGCTGCTTTGTTGCTGGGATTTTTATTATGTTAAGGGAAATCCAGAATTTGTGGTCTATTTTCTAGTTTGAACTTGCACTAAAATTTCCGTTCATCATGTGCAGTTGAGAAAACACCAAGATCTGGTCTCAGCCATTAATTCACACTAAACCAGGTAAATAGCTGAGTGTAGTAAATCTCAATGGACTTTTTTATTTTTGTTTTTTAAACCTTTATAATTCCCTTTTATTATTTATTTCCTTTCTAATTAGCTCAACAGACAAGCCATGTTTCTGAGTGTGATTTGATTACATCCAAAATTCCTGAAGCAATGTTTTCCTTTTCTGTATTTTTACACTTTAAATTTACTCAGTAGGCACCATTCAAACATTTTGATTTAGTTCAACATTTCAACTGTTATATAGTTACAAATAAGATCAAAATGCCATAGAGCTCTACTCAAAGCAATGACAATTTCATACCCTCCACTCACTTAGTGAAAATTGACCAGTCTAATTCTGTTGGATGATGGAAAATTAGGAAAGCCCAGGTTGTCCTTGTCCTAAAATAGAATTAGGCAACTCTTGCTGAAACACTTTTTCCAACTGCTTTGCAGATTCAAATTGATCAGATTTAGATTTGATTGGATTAGCTGCCTTTGTGGCAGTATATTCCGATCAGAAACACGTGAGAGGGATGCACAGTCTAAGCTGCTGTTGTTTGCTTAAGAGGATTCCTATATCCCTCAGTGGCATAAAATAAAAGCTGTGTCTATCATTTGACACAAATCAATTCAACTCCTTTCATCTGTGTTTTTTAAATATGTTGGTTCTTTATTTTTTCATATACCAGTGTCTAAAATTACAGGCGTGCATGCAGTAACTTTTCTGAGTATTTTTCTAGTTTCTTTACATGCAGTAACCATGCAACTGTGAATCACTGCTAGACAGAAGTGGAGTTCCTGTAATACTTCTTCATTTTCAGCAGAAGCACTCAGATTTTAAAAAAAAAAAAGGAGAAAAAAAAAAAAGATAATTTTCTTATGACCATACGGGTCATAGATGGTAATTTGCTTACTGTTAGTATAAAAATATAACAAGAAATTTTTCTTTTTTATTGTTTCAGGGAACTTTCATTACCAAAGAAAAATGTTTTTTAAAATTAGCTGAAAATAAGGCTGCTTGGTAAAGGGTAATAATATCAAGTACTTGGAAAAAATAGGCAGTTAAAAGGAGTTTATTACATTTGTAATATCGTTTTCCTTGTACATAAATCAGGCCAAATGGCCCTTTTACTGCAGATATTCAGTAAGAGGGATACACACGTTATAGTCAAAGCTAATGTTCCCAATTGACACTTGTATGTTGGGATCATTCAGTTTCCATGAACGCAGATGAAGACATACAATTTATCTTGTTGACAAGTGGTAAAGCTCTACTAATACTGTATTTTTTCATAATGTCTGGATTTTTGTGTGTTCGCTCTTTTAAAAAATATATAAATAGTATTCTTAAACATTTTTTCTTAGTTATATCATTGCAATTCTAATCTTACATAATGCTGTTGAGTGAAAACAGAATATATGCCGTTGTTTGACATGCCAACTATTGCTATATTGCCAGAATAATTTTAATCCCAGCCATACCTATTTTTAGATATGTGCCTTAAGTGAACTAAATTAAATACTAAAATAACAATTCACTATATCCAGGTTAAATTATTGTTTCCTGAGACCCATCCCTTTTCTTTTCAAACTATTGGAACAATCTATAATGCTGGTGGAGAACTAGGCCTGGAAAAATTGTTTATAAGTGTAAATCTCAGTTGAATATGGATTATTTTGACCTGTGTTTTTCAAACTAATTGAAGTAACTAATTGAAGCAGAAAAACTTGTTACTAATTATATTTAACTGACACGTAACCTTCAGTGTCAGTACTGTCCTGTATAATCCCCCACCCTTTTTATTTTCTGTTTATAATAGCCTATCTAGATAAAATAGAATAATAAAGTCTTTTTATATAGTCATATCCTCAAAAATGTCTGAAACAGAATGAACCAACTTAAACATCCTTAAATGTTGCGCAGATTGCTCTTAATGGCAACAGAAGAAGAAAAAAGTACAGATTTGTTCTATTCTGGGATTATTTTTAGTTCCGTTAAGACAAAGCTAATGTAACATTTCCTATTTAAATCTTATTTTGAAGGTTAATTGGAACTTAATATAATGCATTAAAATGGTTCCCCTGTGTGAAGAGGAATTTCTCATGGAATGATGTAATCAAGATTAATTTTCTGTGATTTTGTCTCACCTGGTTGCTACCAAAGTATATAACATAGAAAATATGCCCTAAGAGAAGAAAACCAGTTCAATCATATTTGAGGGATTTTGTATGTCACTCAATATCTTCTAGTGCAACCGTATTTTTTTTTTTAAGTTATTCGTTTGTACTTCTGGACTTCTTTTAATTGCTTACATTCAAACATACAATAGCAAGCAAAACAAGGAGGTAAACTTCCAGATATTCTGTAATCTAATATAAAATCGCAATGTCTATTAATAATGTCTAATTTAAAGATAAATCGTAGACACATGTGGAGGTCAGATATTTAAATATGCTTATAATAAGAAATACAGGGAAATACAGGGAAGCTTTTTACTTTATCATTTTGTATCTTTTCAAGTCATATTCTACAATCTATGTCCTACAGGCTCTTCAATTCTCAGAAGAGCTTTTAAAGGACACACAAAAACTGAAACAAAAAATTGGAACTCCATCTTATTTGAGAAAACTGCCCCAAAACACCCCTGCTACCAAAGTAGAGAATGTCTAACCTTTCTCTAAATTAATGATCTTAAGGTAATGAGTTGCGACATGAAATATTTTCGTATCGGAATGGATCACTTCTTGGCTTCAGAGTCATAAAGGAAAAGCAATTGTCAGTAAGAAAACAGTACAAGAGAAAATGCTAGACCAGCCCAAGTAAGCAGTTGTGAATCAATTAAGACATGTTAAAAAAGTAATCCTGTTCAACAAGCATATTTCTAGAATTAAACTTGTTACAATTTTAGATACAAATTTCAAGCCTTTTCTTTCTACTTTTTCATTTAGTATAATTAAGTCTGTTTAAATGGACAGCTATTAAAAGAGCAGATCCTTTGTCCTTTAGTGGTTTTATTCTTAAAGAGGCCACAAAGCAACCCACAGCCGTATGTCACATTAAGTAGTCATTCAGCATATTGCTATATAAATTGCTCATGAATTATATATGAGAAAAAAAACATCCCAAGAATTATTGGAAGAGGTTTTGCTTGTGTCTACAAGCCTAACTAATAAAGCATTTCTTTTCTACATCATAGTCAGTTTTAAGATTCATATCGGTACTGTAGCAGCCTCCAGCTAGAATGAAAGTCATTCAGGAATAGTGTGGTTTCAATAAGGCATTCGCCATTTATTCATACCATTTTCCACTACTACCTGACCCATAATGCAAGTTATTGGAATAACAAAAAAGTATTGCAAATGATATTGCTAAGAGGAAATGGAGTCTGGTGATATTGAATGTGTACATGCAAAGGCTGTAGAAGGTACTCTAAGAGCCAGTACCACAATATAGAACAGAGTGAACCCTGTGTTAGCTGAAAATATATCTCTGCTTACTTTCCAGATTGGTGGGGGTGCAGGAAGAAAAAACTCAAACACGTTAACTGTTTATTTTTATTATTACTATTTTAGATGATGCATTTATATTCCATGACTTCTTATGCTAAATGATCAGAGCCCCATTAACTCTGCTTTGAACGTGAAAAGCTCTGATCTCCCAGATTTGGTATTTTTTTCATATTATAGTATGGTAGAGGATTAAAAGAGATCAGGCAAAGACTCTAAAAGTTTTAACAAAAACTTCTTATAAAAATAGTTGTATTTGATATTAGTTACTTGCGAAGCAGTCAATAATATAGAAATATTTGTTGTGTGTATTGCAGAATCTCTCTTCTGTGTATTTTGGGGGTTTCTCTGAGAAATTACTTCATTGCCTATCCCATTAAAAACTGCTTTCATGAAAAGACATTTTTCCTAACAGTTTATACAGCTGACCATAAACTAAACGTGGCTCAGTATGCCACATTCTGTAGCTTTTGTGTAAAGTCACACGTTGATGAGCGCTGACAGGGAAATGCCCATTGTTAAAACCCATCCAATGTTAGTAGAAATGTGGCATGAAACAGGTTGGACATGCGATAGCTGCTGGCACTTTGAATGTACTCTATTCAAGTGTGAGATTAGTAAAGCAGTTTGGGTTTTTTGTTTTGGTTTGTTTGGGATTTTTTTTGCATTGTGCTTAGCACAAGCTGGAAAAATCTAGTGCAATGGTCATTTCCTGCTGAGTCAGAATGCTGCAAAGCTGTTTGAATGTGAGTGCAGTGGTCCACTGGAGATGGTTGTTTCCTGGTCTATGCTGGAGAAGAGATTGCAGTTTGTTTGGGGAAGCCAGAAGTGATCAAAGAGCTTCTTTGAGTTTTCTGAAGGAAAGTATTTTGATATGTTTCTAAAACCCTTCTTTCAAAGCACAGTTTCTCTCTTTAGCTGCTTTGCTGTATTTTCTTTCCAAGCGAATTTCTAACATTTGTGAATATGTGGTTGCTGGAAGAGATAGCACTTCAGAGTGTTTAGCACATAATATTGAAAGAGGCTAGAAAATAACAGATCTGTAAAGATAACTCTGGATTACTTAGCAGAAGTAATTTTAGTAAATGGGATTTACCCAATATATTTCTCTAAACAGAAATCTTAGCATATGGGTATTTCCATCCAAACCAGAGAAGTTGGACTACTTCCTCTCTTTTAGCAGAATCAGACTGAAAGGTCACCCAGCTGTATTCCTGCTTTACTACTAATTTTGTTTCCCTCCCTTCCACCAGTTTTTCCCTGTGTGGAGGAGAATAGACATTTCCTTGCAAGTGAACCTTTGCAAGGACTTCTTTTTCTTGGAAAGTAAGTCTCTATGTATTTATTTCTCTCTCTGTACTTTTTTCCTTCTCCTGTTCCCTAAATACACTTGGCTTGCATTTAGAAGAAACACTTTGAAAACCTTTCAGAATATCACTTTGGGTAGCTCTATGGATGATGATATCATATGCAAGTTAATCTTTGACCTTGTGTTAATTTGCGAATATTTCACATATAACCTATGATTACATTAACAGAAAAGAAGTGTTAGAGATAAAGGATAAAAGGTTGGCTTGATAAACTGGGCAAGGATGATCTTTCATTAGAGAAGGGAAGCACGAATTTCCCATTTTCTTTGCCAGGCCAGCATGACTGAGCTTTGATATTGAGAGTTTCATCTACAACTAATTGTTTCTGGCCCTTCGTAAGCACATTTTGCCTGCAGAATGTTTGATAGACAAGTGCAAAGAGCAGCTGTAACACACTGCACAGCCCATTCACCTCACTCCACACCTGGAATGAAACCCTGCAGCCTGCTTCCAAGCCATGATTAGTAGCAAACTGACGGATGGACAACGGCTCGTTCAGGCTGGTGTAGTCCATTGCGCTCTGTCTGGCCATGTCTGGGGTGGCACACAAAAACGTGCTGTTTTTATTCAGTCTGGTTCTGTGGGTGGCCTTCTCTTGCTCTAAGGGGGTGATACTCCCCCTGCTTCTGGGACAGCCCTCCAGCAGGCTGCTGGATCTCTGCAGAGGCTGCTGTCATTCTTCTGCCATCTGGTTGGCTTGCCTCTCTGTCTTCAGCTTTTCTCCCTTTTTAGTAAAAAGGTCAAGTAGATCAGACTTCAAGGTACAGGCCAGGTGGCATGGAGAAGAGAGGGAGTTGGAGTAGCACCAGGACTAAAGTGAACAGGAATGATGGATTCATTGCTGCAATCCATACCAAGACAGAACTCTTACAAAAGACAAGTGCTTGTCACAGAATAATAGATCTGCTTGTTCTTGGGTAAAGTGCAATGGATGCTGTTATCATTGAACACATCTAGCTTTTTTTATATTTTGCTCTGAAAGCTGCTGTTCATAATAGCCACAGGAATGAAAGGTTCTGCAATTGGACTGTGTTGATCCCATCAGAAATGTTCTGTGGAAGACAGAATAGCAAAAGGTATCTAGGCTTTCGTATAGCAATGAATTCATATGTAAAATGAAAGAGTGATCATCTACAAGACATGTTTAGCTACACAAGCAACTGTCGGCCTGATACCGCAGTCAAAAAAGGGAAAAAGCTGCTCATACAGACCACATAACGTGAATTAAGGATACCAGAACATTGAATCATGGAATAATCATAATAATAAAAAAGTGTCTTAAAGAGAAGGGGAAGACAAAACACAAACACGCTCCCTTTTTCTGCATACTACTGCAGCTTCTCTTGCTTTCAATACACGCAACAAGCAGATGTATGTGAATTGCTACCTTTTTGGTGGGGAACTGGAATTCAGAGGAGCACCAGTTGATCTGTTCCCTATTTTAATTCCTTATTCTGCCAGTTTCTAGTAAATATTCACCTGGGATACATCTAAAAGACAAGGCAGAAAATCTTAGACAACAGAATAGAAGTTGCTTGAAGGAATAATAGTTGGCCATATTTCTCAAGAAATTTCTAATTTTCTCAAGAAATTGGGTCAATTTGAAGTCAAATTTCATTTAATTTTTTCAGTTTTCTAATATTTTTCCATGTCTTTGGTTGGAGAGCTTTTTAGGGTATGTGGCATATTAAGCTCAAAAAAGTGTCAGTCTTCAACATAGAAAAAATGAGTGGGAAAGTAGGTATTGAGGAAAAAAAATAGAAAATTGCCTAAGAAATCAGGTAAGAGAATAAGACGGAAGCAGCATCTAAACATAACAGATCTGAGAGGGTAAAAAGAAAAGAAGTCTGAATATTAATAGGAATTAGTGGACAAATTTTTGTTTTCAAAGGAAAGGATGTATAAATGCAAAGTAGTAGTCAGTGCAAATCACACTAGAACACATAAGGAAAAATGCAACATCTAAATCAAAGAAAAAGGCAAACGATCAATGATGTTTTAATGTGTCAATACGTTTTGAAGAGGCTGTGAAGAGAGAAGTGTGATGAAAGTGTCTCTATTGTACAGTACATACAGTAAAAAGTTTGAAAATAATTCATAGAATAGCTTGTGAATGAAACTACAATACGAGGATCGTTGTTGTCTGGAAATGAAGGAAATGATCCTAATTTGCTATTTGGGACTTGGAACAGAGTCGTTACTCTTTCTATTAATGCTAAATTTGGCAATGTGGTGCCAGTCTACAGGAAGGGCAGGAAGGAGGATCCAGGGAATTACAGGCCTGTCAGTCTGACCTCAGTGCCAGGGAAGCTCATGGGGCAGATAATCCTGAGTGCCATCACAAGGCACGTACAGGACAGCCAGGTGATCAGATAACCCAGTCAGCATGGGTTTATGAAAGGCAGGTTCTGCTTGACTAGCCTGATTTCCGTCTGTGATAAGATAATCCACTTAGTGGACAAGAGAGAGGCTGTGGATGTTGTTTACTTGGACTTGAGCAAAACATTTGATGCTGTTTCCCACAGCCATCTCCTGGAGAAACTGGCTGCTCATGGCTTGGGCTGATGTGCTGTTTGTTGGGTGAAAACCAGGCTGGATCATGGGGCCCAAAGGGCCGTGGTGAATGGAGTTGAATCCAGTTGGAGGCTGGTCACAGGTGGTGTCCCCCAGGGCTCAGTACTGGGGCCAGTTTTGTTTAACATTTTTATTAATGATCTTGGTGAAGGGATCGAAGGCAGCCTCAGTAAGTCTGCAGAGGACAGCAAGTTGGGTAGGAAGGCCCTGCAGAGGGATCTGGATAGGCTGGACCAATGGGCCACATCTAGTTGCACGGCATTCAACAAGGCTAAATGCCAGGTGCTGCACTTGGGTCATAACAACCCCATGCAGCTATATAGACATGAGGAAGAGTGGCTGAAAAAGTTGCCTGGAAGAAAAGGACCAGGGGTTACTGGTCGACAGCCAGCTGATAGTATGGCCATCAGGACTAGGGAGGTGATCGTCCCTCTGTACTTGGCTCTGGTGAGGCCGCACCTCAAATGCTGTGTTTGGTTTTGGGCCCCTCACTGCAAGAAAGATACTGAGGTACTGGAATGTGTTCAGAAAGTAGCAAGAAGATGGTGAAGGGACTAGAAAGCAACATATAGGAGGAGCGGCTGAGGGAACTGGGACAGTTTATTCTGGAGAAGAGGAAGCTGAGGGGAGACCTTATTGCTCTCTACAGCTGCCTGAAAGGAGGTTGCAGCAAGGAGGGTGTTGGTCCCTTTCCTCAGATGCCAAGCGATAAGGGGCAAGGCAAGGGCCTCAAGTTGTGTCAGGTGAGGCTTGCTTTGGATATGAGGAAGAATTTCTTCACTGAAAGGGCGGTTAGGCCCTGGAATAGGCTGCTCAGGGAGGTGGTGGAGTTGCCATCCCTGGAGGTATTTAAGAAATGTGTGAACATGGCAATTAGGGATATGGTGTATTAGTGGGACACAATGGGTCAGGTTGATGGTTGGAGTTGATCTTAAGGGACTTGTCCAATCTAAATGATTCTATGTTACTGATCTGAGTTCACCTCAGGCACAGAAAATTAATGATACTCGTGATGTGAAAGTTCAAAACTATAGCTTTGTTTGTTGGCTTTTTTCTTAACTTTTCAGCAGTACCTTGCCTTCATGTGGGTTGGCATTTCATTTTCTTAGGTCTGTTTTGTGGTGGTTTGTTGTTTTTTTTTTTCATCCTTTGGTATGTTAGTATCTGATGACATTTATATATGCCGAAAAGTTATCTAAAAGATGATATTTGGAATGAAATAAAAAGGGTAGTGGAATGAAGAAGGAATCCTGTAGTGTAACGAAGGATAAAGGGTAGGTTATAAGAACAGTAGGAGACGTACTTTTTGTCTTGTAGAAGATATTTACACTCTGAAAGTTATGGATCAACCTTCTTATGTTTGCATTGCCTAATTTGTGGAGCACACTACAAATATAGCCACAGTATGAATAATAAAAACAATGGTGAGGTAGAGATGAAAACTAAAAACACTAAAATAAGGTGGAAGAGGCAGATTTTTTTTTAATGAATGGGATGGGGGCAATGTCTGTTATAAATTCTTACAGAAATATGTTTTTTCTTCACTATGTTGTCCTTTTTTTTTTTCTTCTCATCAGTGCATTGTCTGTAGTGTTAACATCTTTGTTTTAAAATCCAGGAAGTGAGTTTTAAAAATTCAGTCACTAATAGACCTAATATTGTGCAGAGCATTAAGAGACAGAATGGCAAATACTCCAAGCACAGTAAAAACAAAAAGCCCATGAAAGAAATTTTACTATACATTGTGGTTGGCAGGTAAAATGCATTGATGAAAAGAGCATATGGCTTGAAAGAGGGAACTTTTTGCCTTGTAGGAGTGAGTAAAAATTTACTAAGGAGGTCATAAATTATACTGGAAGGAACCAACCATTTACTAAAACCAAGAGTCAAGAAACAAGTTTATTGAAAGAGAGACACTTCTTTCATATTGCATGTGCCTGCAGTTTACTGGTAATACAAGAGGCAGTTGGACCCAAGTGCTGACCCATTACCAGGGCAAGTTTCTTGCTACAAAGAGTACCCTGGCAGTGAAGGAGAGAGCTTGAAAGCCTGCAAAATTGCAGTGCCACACCTGTCTTTGTGAGGAAGCATCTGCTTGAATCTGGGAGAAGTTTAATCCTCTGGCAGACATTGCCATTGTGTGAATGCTGGTAATTATAGCTCCCTGTAGCCCTGGTTAATGTTTTGTTTTTAATACACGGATTATTTCCTGAAGTCACGAAAATGTGTGGTTACATAATATGACAAAACATTTGTTACGGGAGGCTGATGTGTCTGGTGGCAAAAACACTGCACAGGATGGGAGTGCAGCAGAGCAAGCATGCCACAGGCCACTCCTTAGCAGAGGTGTGAAACAGCTGTCACAGCCATAAAACTCTTGGAAGCCAGTACATCTGGAAAATGCCCTTGAGAGACACGTTAGTCTTCACCCTAGCGTTTTCATGATCTATGATCAGCTCTGTGTTTAGCAGCTATGTGAATAGACAGAAAAAGGAGTTGTTCCTCAAGCAGCAAAATTAGTAAAGCCTGATCGTTTACAAATTTGACATATCTCCCCATATACTTCCTTACAGTAGCTCCAGTCTTTTTCTGTGTCCCCTTCTCCCCCTAAAACTCCTCATTGCTCCAGAATATCACCAGTTTCCTCCTGTGTTGTGCTCTCTACTTGAACATCAGGCAGCACATGGCCTGTTCAGAGCAGAAGCTGGCTGTGTGCTGATTGACCATTGCCCTCCAGGAAGAGTGATTGTTCTGAACCTCTCCTCCCTCCTCTACCCAACTTCTAGTGTTCACTACTTTTTTAGAAACTTAATTATCTTCACTACTGCTGCACCTCATCCAATTTGTTTGAAATTGGACAGCAGGTTCAAAAGTTATTGAGAAAGACAAAAAGCACCAGAGGCTAGATCTCATTTCCTTAGGAAACCAGGGTTTAAACAAGCAGTCACAGGTCCGTAATTAGATTGCATCTTCTGCTGAGAATTTCGTAGGCTGAGGGAATCTAAGTTACTCACAAAGAAGTTTTATCAGCATGACTGCCACATAGGTCTCATATGCCATGGAAAAAAATGACTGGGGAGGTATATTTAGCAAAGGAAGCTAAGCTTATAAAAAGTATAACTCCCTTGTTTCACCTGCTTTTTCCCTTTTTTATTCCCACAGAAATTCCATGTTGTCTTTTTCAAATGGATGACTGGCTAAGAGAGGACATACAGTACAAAATCCCTAGCAGAAGCTGAAAATGGATGACTTCTACTGATGCTTTTTGATAGCTTCATCTCCTCTTTTCCTGTTTGAGATGGGTGATACGACCATCAGGAAAAAGTTCTAAAATAAGCCTGAGTGACATCTTTATCCCTTGACTCCTCTTTCCACAAATCTACAAATCACCAGAAGAAATGACCAGTCAACTACCAGAGGAGTCTGTGGAAACCCAGAGCTCAGATGAGCTTGAGTGCAAGATCTGCTACAACCGCTACAACCTGCGACAGAGAAAACCAAAAGTGCTGGAGTGTTGTCACAGAGTGTGTGCCAAATGCCTTTGCAAGATCATAGACTTTGGTGATTCTCCTCAAGGAGTCATAGTGTGCCCTTTTTGCAGGTTTGAAACGTGCCTGCCAGACGATGAGGTTAGTAGTCTTCCTGATGACAATAACATCCTTCTGAATCTAGCTTGCGGGGGAAAGGGGAAGAAGTGCCTACCAGACAACCCAACAGAACTGTTGCTGACTCCCAAAAGGTTGGCATCTCTGGTCAGCCCTTCTCACACTTCTTCTAATTGCCTGGTTATAACAATCATGGAAGTACAAAGAGAAAGTCCCCAGACTCTGAACTCAACGCCTGTGGTGGAATTTTACAGGCCTACAAGTTTTGACTCTGTTGCAACCGTGTCCCACAACTGGACAGTGTGGAACTGCACATCTTTGCTCTTCCAGACCTCAATTCGGGTGCTAGTTTGGTTGCTAGGTTTGCTGTACTTTAGTTCCTTGCCTTTAGGGATTTACTTACTGGTATCTAAGAAAGTCACCCTTGGGGTTGTCTTTGTAAGCCTTGTTCCTTCGAGCCTTGTTATTCTCATGGTTTATGGCTTTTGCCAGTGTGTTTGCCATGAATTTCTAGACTGCATGTCTTCTTGATAACAAATACAGTGAAATAAGATGCATTGCCACGTGTAGCATTGTTGATTTAGCCTGTCTCTGTATTCTTATCTATTCTTATTGTTGTCCATCCCACTAAATGGAAGCAGTGACCCTTTTTACATGGTCCTTTTTTATTTGATTATTTATTGTTTTTTGTTTGTTTTATGTTTTAGCTAAGTGTTGGGCATAAAATTTACATGCTGATTTTAATGGTCTGGGTTGTAGAAAGGCATAAAGGAAATTTGGTGCCTGCTGCTGCTGCCACTATTCGGATGAGTAGCTCTTTGCTTTGTATTGGCTTGATCATGTAAGTTAAGGCTGTAGGATCTGCCCTAGAAGAAATTAGTACAACAGGCACCTTCCAGTTCAGAGTACAGCATCTCTTAATGCAAAGCATCTCATGCTCTGGAATATCTGTCATTTCTGGTAGCAAATGAAGTCACTTTGTTAGTTAATACTAGAAGAAGAAGAACTTATCGTTTCTTTTTCCAGTTCTTGTTATAGCAAAAATATTTGTGGGATGCCCAGTGGTCAAAGATTTTTTGTGTTCTGATATATGAGGAACCTTTTTTCCCCCCATGCTCAAACAGAAGCCCACTTTACTTGTACTGTAGTTGCAGCTTCATCTGAGAAACTCCTGATAAAGAGTACTTTTAGGGACCCAGCCACACATTTGCTCTCTTCTAGGGGTGCTTTTTAAGTGTGAATACACCTTAGTTTTTCTTTGAGGGTTCAGAGATCTGCAGGCTTCTCCATCTGTGTTCCATAATGATTACCCTCCCTCCCAGCATTTCCACCACCACACAACATTTCCAACCCTTTAGTCCTTGTGATAGATTGTCTGACCAATTTCATGCGCAACTACTTTTGGGTAGTTAATGTGGAAAATTTCCCTTATGTGACTTCAGCTGTCACGATAGATCTTTATTCCTCATCATTAGGAAATGAACCTACAATGACTAATACACATTTCAGAAAAAATCTGAAATGGTTAACGTGGCTTTTTATTTGTTTTTGTTGTTTTGTTTGCTTTCTGAGCTCACAGAATAGGCACTGTAAGGAGGTAGTGTGACTTTGGGGAGGATTCTGTTTAGTGCGTTGTCCATAATGTTTAATACCCTGAACTCCCTCTGTCACCCTTGTGAGTTGACAGCACCCTAGGTATGGCAATTAGCCTGACTGGACTAGTTGAGTTCAGAAGAATTACTGATGATTTACCATTCCACAAATACAATCAGGCCCTGTAAGGTTTGCTTTTACGTTGCATGGTTTAGGCTACTTTTTCCAACTACTGGAAGAGCGTAAAAATAAGAAATGTTTAATGCTTGTGTGTATAACTAGGTCTAGTCAACACCACAGCTGCAACCTCATTTTTCTGAGCACAGCAGGGTGAAAACTGAGAAGAAGCAGTTGATCAGTGCAAGCACAGCTTTTGGATCAGGCGCACGATTTAGTAATCTCAAGGCAATGTAAGAGGGAGACGGGTTGGCTGCGTGAAGACTGAATGTATGGCCTAACAACATATTCTTAGAGCAAACTGACTTTGGTAAGAATGAGAAATGCCAACAGGAAAAGGAGATTATAAGTGGTTGTTGTGTCTATCAATGGGATTTGAAGTCAAGTTGGTCCAATTTTTGTAGATGGTACAGGTGGTGTCTACGGTTTAATTCCTATTGAAATCATGGGGAAAATGTGAAAATGTGAAGGTCCTGCTTTTCTTGACACTCGAGTTTATAATAGTGCATATATATGTGTGTGTATGTATATATAGACACATATGTAAGAAGAAAATATATAGCAAAATAATAGTTTTCAAGTGTGTGGAGTTACAGAGCTGTGTACTGAATGATGAAAGGAAATGTTTCAGACTTTTCTGTAATCACTTGATAACAATTAGAACTAAAATACTTTCAGAATTCCTAGAAATGACTATTCCGAAGTAATTGTTTTTAATGTTTGTTGTAAAGCACATATGGTTAGAAGAGCTGTCATCTCCAATCCAGGTATACTGCAAGGTTTGACTCATCTATGAACTCATACATTTTAAATATCCAATAACAATCATGTCAAAAAAAAAGCAAGAAAGAGAAATCTATGTGATTTACTAGTACTTCATAACTTTGGGAGAAGATGTATTTGTAGTGTTAGGGCTTTATGTATTTTAGGGTTTGTTCAATTTGTCTGAATATAATATCTCTAATAAAGGGCTGGCTAATACAGGAAGTAGGTTTTGCAAATGTGTGATGTATCTGTTTTACCTCTGTACAATGTGTCTGCAGTGCTACCTGTTGTCTTTCCCTTTTTTTTTTTTTATTCCATTTGATTATGATTATTTTAGCTCCATCATCAGTTATTTTGTACTCTGTTTTAAAACAGAGCCTAATCTTGGCAGGATTGCACTGGTTACATATCACAGCACAAATAAATACACTTGTTATTATACTTCACTATTTTTAAGACTGCCACACAGTTAAATTTATGCTGTTATTTTAGACTGTGCTGCAATACTAATCCACTCAAAAATGTGAGTGCAGGAAAACATACTGATTGTGTAGCTATTCCCTTGCTCAGCCAGAGCACGTTATTAAAGCTTCAGTCTCATAAAATTCCTGTATGACTTATAATATGGCCATTGAGAATTGCCAGGAGGTCTAAATCTCAATTATTTGTAGAAAACACGTGAGAAGATATTGCTGTGAGGTTGAGGCTAGAAGAACTTCAGCTAATACTATTTAACTGTTTGCATTCTCTATCACCCTTAAGACTCAGAACTGAAAACTCATGACCTGTGTCCTCTGCGGTGGAGTAGCTCTGCTGAGGTCTGTATAAACGGGGCTAGAACCGAATCCTGCCCACCAGTGTTTCCCTCCCTTTCTGTGGCTTTTGTTCTCCATGGAGAGTTATGTCTCCTGTAATGGTAAAATACTGCTACATTTATGCCAAGAGAATTCTCTTTGAGTGGGATTCTGTTCCTGCTTTGCCCAGAGACATGACTCAACAAGGGACAGTGTTATAAATTCATTACTACAGGACTCTATTACCCCAAATAAGGTGTTCATTACCACAGGATTATTTTACCCTAAAAGGTGTGTGGTTTTTTGTTTTCTTTTGTTTTTCAATTCCTACTTATCTTACCCTGTGAATGCAGACTGCTAGTTTACAGTGCGATATAGCAGAGTCCGCCGAGGGCTGGGGCTGAATGATGCAGAAGCAGTCACGGGACACACTATCATGAGGATGTTGAGGTGGACCTTCCTCTGAGCAGGACCCCGTGAGGAACGAAGCTCTCCTGCAAGCACGGCCTGAGCCCAGAGCCTGAAGAGCAGTGACCAGAAAGCGTGTTACGCGTGGAGCAGGCTGCAGGGAGCAAATGGGACGGTGCAGGAACATCAGGGCTGTGACTTACGGGGCAGTGGGCTGTGGGTCCAGCCTGGGAGTTTAGGGACAACTGTGGAGATTGAGGGACTGCGGGACAAGGGTGTGGAGTCCCAGGGCTGAGGTTGTGGAGCTGTGCAAAGCAGAGAGGGACCTGTACCTGGGCAGAGGATGTGCTTTAAAGGATTTAGAGAGAGAACTGCCAATGCAGTTCAAAGTTTTTCATACTGACCCTTTTATTTTTCGAGTTCATTTGGTAATCAGAAGCTATTTGGTACTGCTACTCCAGTTGAATATTTTCATTTTCCAAATGCCTAAGTATTGGCCTTTGTAGTTAAAAATATCCTTAGATTTGGACACAGTCCCTCTATGATGTTAACAACTTAAAGCTTTGATCTTGTGAACACGATTGACCGAAATAAGGACTGATGTCTTTGGTTTAGTTGCATTGTGAGCTTTGTCCTACTACATTTGATTATATGCCTGCAAAGCTGTATATGATAATATAAAACACAATAAAATAGGTGAAATCTTACCCAAATAATGCAATCGGCAAACTGTGGGGCTGCCAGCATTTTATGGTGCATCCAAGAATAGACACTCTTCCCGATGGGCTTTATCATCTAAAGACAGCAATGGGTCCAGCAGCACGTAGCCAGATAGACAAGTACAGAAGAGGAGAGCACAGCATTCCAGCTAAAAGGCTATTGATCACCCTAACCAGAGGAAGGGGAACTGAGAAGGTTCACAGGAGAGCAGTTGATGTGTTTGAGGGACCTCCTTGTGATTAGGGTGTGGAACCGTGTAGGTAAAGAGTGTTTTGAAATCAAACAAAATCAAACAACCTTTCCTAATGCACTGAGTTTATAGCTCAGTCCAACAAAAAAACAGCAGCAACAACAACAAAAAAAAGATTAGGAGTGAAGAGATGGCAAATTGCAGCCAGGATGTGAGAGTCAATGGGGTGCAGAGGGGAAATGGCAGCAGATTGTTGAAACAATTTTGATGTCAAAGCAGGCCAAACCTATGGCTACGTCTTGCCTTCTCCTGGCTGGTCCGAAATGACTGCGAGGCTGCCCCACGCCTGAGGACCACCACAACTTGGCACCCTCCCCAGCCTTACCTCTGTGGCAGCTCACTGCGGTTGTGGATCTTGATTTCTGGTACAGCAGGTGTAAGTCATGATTTCATCTTCCTGTGTGGATGACCGGTATAGTGAAAGGTCCACAGCCTTCTGCTCTCAGACTGGCTTGTTTTAACCGTCCTAAGCTTTCTCAGATTTTGTTGCAGGATTTCTTCATGTTTTTATAAAAGCAAGACAGTGCAGTTTATTTACATGGAGCAATGCCTTCAAGCAGGAAAAAAAATGGGGCAAGAAGAACTGAGAATTGTGAAATCATTTTAGGACATTCAAAGTGATGGAAAGAGACTTCTGAGAGTCAACTTTTACTTTCACGCAAGCAGATTAGATGTTATCCTTTTGAGTGACATCAGTAAATATTTAATGCTGGAAAGTCCTCATGGAGTTTTTAAGTCTGTCAGACCTTCGGCACAAAACCTCTGCTTCCTGCACAGCACCATTCTCTGTCTTTTGCATCAGCCCGCCTTGTCAAAAGTTGAAGCTTCACTGTTTAAAGAGTTCTGACATAGAGGATAAATCCCCAGTACAGGGATGCTAAATCATCTTTCTGGAGACGTGTGTGGCAGTAACAAAGCTTTCAGTGCTAGACCTTAAACAAAGGGAAGTCATCTTGCAGCTTGAATGGGTAGCATAAATTTCATTTTGAATCAAGTTTCATTGTTCTTGGCAACGCTACAACTAAAATCATTTTATTGTATTTCTGCCTCTTGCTTGTGTTATATGAATGTGGTTTGCATTTAAAAATATATTAAATCATAAAAATCAGAGATGGGTAGAAAAAAGCCTAAGAAGTCATTTTATCCATTTCCTCTCTCCCCGTAGAGATGACTGCTTTCTCTAGTCTGGTTTTAAATATCTCAAGTGATAAGGCCTCCACCCCTTCCCTTGAGGGACTTTTCAGCCATTTAATAGACATCTTTGTTAGGAAATGTTTTCTTTGTACTGAGCCTGTTCTTTTTTTTTTTTCCCTTCTGCATCATGTAATTCCTTTATTCTGTGCCCACTGTTTTAAATTCTGTGAAATCTGTGAAATGTATCGTATTTTTCTCTTTCATACCACAGCTGAATCATTCATAATCATTGTTGTTCAAGCAATGTAAGAGATAAGCAACCAGTTGCTGAACAGCTAATAATGCTTCCCTGGGACGGCATGCCATGTATCAGTAAACATTTCCTGGCAACTCCTGGCTGACACTTCTTTCTACAGTAGGGAGTGAAAAATGTCAAGTGAAACTTGAAGAAATGCGTCTTCCCAAGGGCATCCACGGCAATATTACTGGCATTTCAAGAGGTGCTGAGGCAAGCAGCCTACTTTTTTAGATAGAGCTTTTCTTTCTAAAAGTGGATGATTTTAAATTTAAAAAAAAAAAATATGCTTTTAAAAAGCATTTAAAAGTCCTTTTCACAAGGAAACCTCTATGTGAGAACCACACTATATCAAAACTCTTAACTTGTTGAGAGACAAGACTGTATTGATTGCCACTCACTGCGGAGCAGTTTTTGCTGACAGCTTAGCTCAGATGAAAAATTGAATTCAGTGTTAAGGAGAACAGTTTGAAAAGATGCCTTTGCAACTGTGTCTCTGGAATCAGATCTGTGCATGAAAACGTGACTCATCTTGACAACAGAAACATTACATTGCCAATTTAGTTACAACATCCTAGATAATCCTCTGCCTATCTCAAGCAACTGGAAGGAGCAGTGTGATTAAGGAAACCCTATGTGGACAGGTGTACTTCATGGGGTTTTTGCATTCAAAAGACACTAACTTAAAAAAAAAAAGAAGCGCTATGCTTCATGAACAGACGCTGATCCTAGGCCAGGTGAATGATCTGCTGATTCAAGAAAGGTCTCTGACAGTGACTGGTGGTGGACACATGCAAAAAATACCAGCAGCAGCCCACACGGACAGTGAGATTCCAGTATACCTCCTCACTTACGGCAACGTGCAGTTTGGAGACCTCTTGAGATGGAGCTTAACCAGTGCCTGTGGGTTTGATTCTCGCCTTTGGATTTCTGTGAATTCCTTTAAATGTCGTTTTTAACCCATTTATATTTTTGGTGTCCATGAAACCCTGCAGCAGTGAGTTGCGTAATTTAATTACATGCTATGTGGAAAAGGTCTATTTTGTCTTTAATGCTCCTAAGACGTTAGTTGTGTGTCCTCAACTTTTTTCTCTTACAAAAAGCAGTTCCAAGGTGTGATTACACATTGTTCGTTTCCTCTGTGCCATTTCTAGAAATTATCCTAGAAATATTTCTCTGGAAATATTAATGTCATGTTTTTATCCTTAGTGCTTCTCTGGCTGCCTCTTTTCCAAACTGGAGATCCTAGCCAGTTTAACTTCTCCATATACTACACAGAAGTATTTCCATACTTGACACCAGTCATTGTACTTGCCTGAACCTGTACTGAACCTTTTCTAGTGCTGCTTTCTTCCTTGCTTTGAGGTGGGGAGAAGCCCTCAGAAACAGGTTCTGAAGGCAATTAGTGTCATTTGTTAATAAGTCAGGTAACCGCCTGAGACGTCCGTACTGCATTCTACTCACTCTGTTTACACAGCCCAGCTCAGCTGGGTGCAGGAGACAGCAGACTGCAGGAGAATGCTTAATTTCCCTTTGGCACAGGCTGTACAGGTTTTAGCTGTATTAAACGTGGCCTGACGCTGTTGGGCTGAGCAGCTCCTCGTGGGCAAGCACTGTGCAATGCCTTCTGTCTGCTACACAGGCACACCTACCTCACCCACCTGCTTCACCCGTCCTAAACTACCACCTAGAGCTTTTCATTGCAAGATCAGATTGTGTTTTTTTGTTGTTGTTGTTGTTTTGTTTTGTTTTTAAATACCTTTTACTTAATCGTTTATTTCCTCAAGGCTTGAGCCCTAATCCATGTTCTCCTTGGTTGAAAGGAGATGTTGGCAGGAACAGAAAATACTGTTTAGAAATTAAGCCCATTATATTTGGTCCTTCGTATTGCCAGTTAGGGCAAAATTTTGGGATCCGTGCCTTCGGCTCCCAGGGAGGTTAGGGGCTGAGCATCTTGGTGTCCCAGGCCCTAGGGAAGGTCTAGTTATCCTGGCAACCTCCAGAGAACTTCCTTACCATGATGCTCTTTGCATTGATGTGTCATCCTTATTCCTGCTTTTACTTAGAAAAACAGAATGATAGTTTAAAAATAAATAAATAAATAAATAATCATTCCATGAAAACTAGACAGGGCTCATTTTCTCTGGGCAAAGAATAAAATTCTGAGCAGAAAACTCAGGAACTTCATGAGCTTCCAGGGTCAGCTGCAAATCTCTGTTTGTTTGTTTGTTTGTTTTTTCTGGTAATGAAGCACCAATAGCTAAATAAAACCAGGCCAGCGAAGCTGTAAAAATCATGCAGACAGTCAAGAAAGCTTTGCAAGTAGGTCCTGAAAGTGAGGGGGGAAAATTGATGGAGAGGGCAAACAGCCGAATATACCTTGACAGGAGACTGCAAGCATCAAGTGCAATGACAGGCAGAACGTGTGCGGGCTTCAGAGAAATATTGACACACTGCAGTGTGTAACTTGTGGCCCAGCTCTGGAAATTAAGAAAGCAAAAGGTTTAAATGTATTTTGCTTTAACGTACTCTTTGGCTCCTAGAATCCACTGTTTCAAATTATTGATCAGCTTGAGGTTTACCAAATGTAATGCATAACGTGAGTTTTACGGGAAGGGTTTGATTGGTGTAAGTTTGCCTTCTATACTTGTGTTTTTTAGTTTTATGAAGAAAAGTCATAATGTGGGTGGTTTCCTTTTGTTAATTTTTATTTCAGGAGTGGAACAATGAAATAAAATGTAATCTTTCAGACATAGAAACTATAACTTGAAAGTAAATGGCAAAAGTATAACTCCCTATCTGAAATAAGGAAGCACTAATGTAAAATGCAATTGTTTCACTCAATAAAAGTTTAATTTTTCAGTAAAGGTTTGTCATGACAAGCATATTTCTTAATGCCTGGATTTGGACATCTTTCACTGCTGTTATTCACCAGATCAGTTTAAAAAACAGATTAAAGGTGGGTATCACGCAGCTGTGATATGCGGTCTTTTAGTAGGGAGTAGAATAGGGAGATTTATTCATATGATGAGTGAGCGTGGAGGAAGAGCCCGGTGGTTCTGCATAAGCCCGAAGTTGCTAGACTAAGTACTACAGTTAGACTTGATTGAATACTCTGTACAATTTAGATTTTACCTTCTCCCGCTTGCAGAATATTGTCCCAGAGGTCATGGCTTCCTGAAAAAATAATTTTTTTATTTCTCTAGCTCAATATATCTTTGAAAATTCTCCTTGATAGAGCGATGACAAATGCTTGCAATTTGAATGACATTGTGGATTACAACTCATTAAAACAACTGGGCTGGTGCATCTTCAGCAGCATGTGACACAAATGCTGGCAATGCCTAGACATTTATACACAGATTTCGAATTTGTCTGGAAGACGAGCATAAATGAAGATGTGTAGGGTTGGGGCAAATCAGTCTGAAACATCAATGATTATACTTAAAGGAAAAAAAATAAAAATAAAAATTGATTTTGATGCATTGAGTCCCCAGGCTTCTGGACATCATGAGGTGAGATAAGGTATGTATCACGTGCCACTTCTGTGGCTGGTTGATGCCAGCAAAGGGTGCCACAAGTGCTACTCTTCCTTCTGATTTCACCCCCCGGGCTACACCAGGAACTGTTCCAAGCCAGCTCTCCGTGGAGGCAGGGGAGGTTTCTCCACCAGGACGAAGCCATCAGGAAGAAGTGGATGATGTTCCTCCAGCCCTTGGCTAAGCAGGGAGAGCCAAGAGCAGTGGTTGAGGAGGGAGCAGGACTGAAGGCAAAGAAATGGGTAACAAGCAGGGAAGGCAGCACAGTGGAGAGGAGGTGGAGGCTGGTGCAAACACCTCTGCCTGCTGACAGACGAAATGCTGCTACTGCAAAGTTCGATATTTACACCCAAGATCCTCAAAGGATGACCAACAAAACGGAGATCAGAATGTATGCCAAGCAGGGCTACCCATACCCACAGCAACATCCCAGCCAGGTTTGAATCCAATGCTTGCATTAACCCACCTGCCATTTGGGGTGTGCATATTGAATGTGAACATACTGATCCCAATGTCATTTTGTGTTTGAGTTGTTGAAAAATTCCACATTCTTTATGGTACAGGAAGAAAGCCAAGGTGAAGGTAAAAGCATAAATGGAAAAATCTACTAGAAAAAAAAAATACGCTGTAGGAGTTACATGCTCCTGAAAAATCACCTAAGATTTATTTACTAACCAATTGTTTCAGCAGTAAAAGAATTTTTCTATTGACAAGTGGTGGTTTTTTGTGTTTTTTTTTTTTTTTCAACTGCTGCCAAGCACAAATCAAGGGATGTTTACTTCAGTGCATTTGTCTGACAGAGAAGGATTATTTTTGGCAAGTACTTTATGTTGTATTAAGAAATCAGTCAAAACAAGAATGTGAAAACTACTTTTTAAAAGTTATTTAAAGCCACCACACTGGATCTCAAACATTTAAGGATAGAGTAAGGGCAGATTTGGCTGGTCTGAAAAAAATACATCAATGAAAGCGGCAATATATTTGCTTCTTTTAAGTTCCTGAAGTGAGGGAAACTCTTCTGGGTCTGTGGATCGATGGATTTTTGCACAGGGAATACAGCTCAGTCCTTACAATGGACAATGAATGTTTCCCCCTTCCTCTAGTATAGACACCCCAAACAGTAAGACAGCATGACTGTGCAAAAAACATTGATAGATACATTATCTGCAGGCACTTCACAATCAGCTCCTCTATTTCCACCATCAAATACTAGAAAGATTACAAAGAAAAGAGAAAAAAACAGCAGATAAAAGCAATGTTCTTAGTGTATTTAAAATCCCTTTGAGTTAACGATTTATCTCCTGTACGTAACAAATGGTAAATCAAAAATGCTTTGGGCATGTCATTTTTTATTTCAACTTTACATGGTCTTTTTAACATATATGAATATGATTGTTATGAGATTTCCATGAGTATTTTTCTTTCCAATGCCTTTTTGCAGGACTTTCTCTTCGCACTCCTCTAGGTGTCAAAAGCTTCGGTAGCCCCCCATGCTGGAAGCTGCTGCTATCAGCCCCACTCCAGCACTTGTGAACCAGATATGACAGCTCATCTTCGGTGAGCAGAGACAAAGACAGAAGCAACAATCTACCTGAGCCATGCTATGGGGTGGATTCTTCCGGGGAATACTGTGGGGTTGCGCGAAGAGAGCAAAAATTGAAATTAGCATGCCATGAATGCAGGTATGGGTGCAAAAACCACTCCGGTGCCCATCATTGTAGGGTTCCAGAATGGAGAATCCTGGGCCACAGGTGGGGAATACAGCTTCCTTGGGCACCCAAGGAAGGCCTTGGGTGGGAAGGTGTTTATCTGTATGAATATGTACGTATATGCATATGTGTATGGATATATTTATGTTACTGCAGTCTCTGATGTGTTTTACTAGTTTACTTTTCTCTGATGAATTCCTTGGATGCCTGTTACATTTGATGGGCAAAATTTGTGATTACATCCACATTCCCTGCCACTTCTAGGGAGAACAGCAGTGTGCGTTGGTCAGCGCGATTGAAGGCCTGTAGCGAGATCTAGAAAAGGGCTGGAAACAAGTATCCCCCATGACAGGGAGAACCCTTTGGGGTCAGCATTCCCCTCTGGGATATTTCCTTGAGTATGGGGCTTACTACGTGAAATAAGCTTGTCATTGGTCTCTAGCTGTCTTTTGTTTTTTAATGAGATCCCTTTTCTCTTCAAATTATTGTTCAGCTTCTATAAGCAGAGGGTTAAGTCTTCTCTGTTAAGACTTGCCATCTTCATTTATTTATTTATTTATTTATTTATTTATTTATTTATTTATTTATTTATTTTTAACACAGTTAACACAATGGTCTAAAAAGGCAGAAAATTCACAGTCTTGTAGACACTAAATCAGTCCTGAATCTTCACATTTCCATATAGGACCTGATCAGCTGCGAGTATGAGTTGTCTTCCTCTTATTGGATCTGTTTTGGAGAGAGTATGTTTTACATTATAACATTGCTATTAACCAAGTGTTCAGGTAATTTCTCTTTACAGAGATGTGGATTTAAACAGCAGCTTCAGACCGGTTTTGATCCCGGGCATAGTAGATAATCTGGCCAGATTTCCCTACTGGCATTTAGTGTCTCTAAGTCATTTGAGCAGCTAGTAGCAGGGGGAAAAAATTAATTAAAACTCTGCTAGCAATGGTGTTTGTGGATAATGTAAAAGCTTCCTCTGTCACCTTCTAAGTGTTTGTGAAACTGAACCATTAATTATAGTCTTGTGTAATCTTGAACTAGTCATTTGGTGTGATCTAATTCTTCAAACTGATTTTTTATTTTTATTTTACTGAACTCCAAGGTTGCATAAGCTTTTCATTAGTATTAGTCAATGTTGACATCAGAATTATCACAGAATGATAGAATCATAAAATCATTTAGGTTGGAGAAGACCTCTAAGATCATCAAGTCCAACCTTACAATTAGCAAGTAATTTTAGCACAATACGCTAATGTGCAAATAGAATGCTTCTTAGTGAGTCTTTGGTGATTTTTTTGATCATGTCTTTTTTTTCCTTTTAAAACTACAGAAGCAATACAAAGCATCTTTACCTTCTACAGGTGCTAGCTGCCCACATGTATACTTCGAGTATTCTGCTGTGATTCTGCAGCAGCACAATGCAATCTTCCCAGTTCAAGCAATAAAGAAATTAAGTAAGCTGTCATAGTATTATGATAAGACAGATCTATCCACCTGTCCACAGTTCATTTGCTTTTTACAATTCATCCTCAAATGTTATATGGAACATGTAAAAACAAATTGTTTTTGACAAGAGATGGAGATGATTTTGGAGTCCTTTGTTAGTGTGAATGATGTTAACGGGAATAGGTGTAAATCATTGATACGTTGCTGCTCATTATGGAGATCTTTAAAGATAGTAATAAACACTCCTAGAGCACTTAGCATTGTTTAATTCAGCTCAGATAGAAATCAACTGATAGATTTCTGTGATTTTCTGCCTTAGGTACTTAGAATGAAAATGATAGAGAACCAGGAGCTGAACAAAAGACTGCTACCTAAGCTCTCCTACTCCTGAAAGCCTGAAGATTGCAGATTATTACAGTGCTTAAATAATAGGGATATTTTTGATAAATCATTCCTTTACATCACTAAAGAGCTACAGATCAAAAAGCAGGGGATGGACAGTTTAGTCTGTCTGTATTACTTTTTTAGTTTAGTTTAGTTTTGTCTGTCTGAATTACTGAAAATATTACTATATTTATATCTTTTTTTTCCCAAAATAGGTTCTAATTGTTTCATGAAATGTTCCTGCCTTTGCCCCAGTACTTCTGAATTCAATTTATTTTTTAGATTTTTTTCTGGGTCTTTCAACGTCGGACTCATAGGATATAAACAGTGCAAGATGCCATAGTGCCTCTTTCTATCCAGAACACATAATCAATATAATTCTTATGGAAGAACGTATTCTACATCCTAAAGTGAATGAGAGAATGATAAATAGGATTTAAAAAAAACCCTCCAGCTAAGAGTGAATAAGAAAGGCAGTTTGAGCTAGGTTTCCTTACATGTTTGCAGCTCCCGCAGGAGTGAAGAGGAACAGATTGACATTACCAACAGCGAAGTCTGCTCCCATTTCAATTTTCTGTTTATAGCGGTTATCAAAAATGGGTTCTGGGCACTGATCTTGGTTCAACGACAAAATATATAATCCAAAGGTACAGGTGCTATTGAAATAAAGCACAGTTTATCTAAAGTACATGCATATATCATTGGAAAATACTGATTGCGAGATTTCTGTTTGGATGCTATAAATGTCATTAAACCAGTTTCTGTGTGTCCTCCACTGTAGTGCTTTGAATCTTCCCAGACATTAATCTATCACAAGATAGATTACTCTGGAGGTAAATTCATCTTGTATTTCAGATTCCCAGTTCTTCTACCTTTATTTCTGTTTGAGCTACTGTCTTTTTAAAGCCTTATGGAGATCAATCATATGGCAAAGAACCCCAAACCAGCAGAAACTTCTGCAGTAATAAAGATGGGACTCTCAGGAGCACTTGAATGCTGCAGAAAGAGGTGGTGCATGGTGAAGAAGCTCCACTTGACATGAACAGAAGCACTCTCAGACAAAGAAACAACTGCTAGAAGAAACCACTGACAGTATCTCACAGCCCAGCACATAAACACCTGACTAAAAGCTAAGCAAAATGCTGCAGGTAGGCAGGAGTTTGAACAGTGGTTGAATGAGGATCTAAAACAAAAACAACAACAACAAAAACTTGTTTCTTAAACAGAAGAGGAAACATTTCCTATAAAGAGCATGGTAAAATCTGTGCAATTAGTTTTTCTGCACAGATGCTACTCAACCGAATTCAAATTAGGGAAGTAAAAATTCCTGTGCTTGCTAGGATTCATCTTCGTTGGAAATATAATCTTCAAATTTGAAGTATAATCTCCAAATGTAGATGATCAAACAACAGCGTGATTTATCTGGTAGCTGTATCGAAAGAACCGACTCAGAGACTTGAATGCACACATTGCTTAAAAGCCACTTAATGCAACTTGGTAATTCTGCTCTCTGTAAACACTTCTTCACCTTATTTTTTAATCTGAAGCTTTCTTTTTGTGTCTTGAGCGATGCACATTACTCATTCATAAGGGGCTCAAATTCCAAGTTCTCAGTTTCCGATTTCCCTGTGTGAATGGCTTATACACTCAGCTCCTTCCTATTCGGGATGAGGATGAAACAATACTGTGTACGTAAGGATATTATGAACATATCCATGTTGCAAAGTGTTTTTTTAATTATTATTATTCTGAGACATCTGCAGAAAGCACTTTTAAAGTATTTTAAGTCTAAAACCTTATTTATGAACTGTGGAAAAGAATTACACTTTTCCCCTAGGTAATTGGTTCTACGTGTAAAAATTGCTGTTCCCATTTCTAATGGTCTTAATGGACAAATATATTTTCCTCCTGATAATTATTCATTGTAAACAGAGCTTCCTAGTGCATCTGAGAAGTGGAAACAAGCATGTACCAGATGTTAGTCACATTATTTGATGCATTATTGTTAGGTACTTGGATATTGTGTTGATGACTGCAGTATGAAAGCCTACACACAATAGAAACTAGCAACCACAAAGCTTTCAATCTGAAGTGAAAATAGGATTAAATTGTCCAACTGTGCAGCACTGGTATTCTGTTTTCTTGTATGTAATCTGATAGGCTTTACATTGTTCTCTGGAATACTTCATTGGGCCAAATTCATTCTTAGAGTAACTCCATTGACTTTAATAGACTCATACAAGAGCTTAGTTTGGTCTGTTGTATGTCAGATGTTTTATGCATGCAGCAGCATTCCTAGGAGAAGGTTACTTAAGGATAAAAATGTTATCTTTGTTTCCTGGTCCATCTTCTAGTTGAGACCCAGGAAAGCAAAATGAAAATGCCAACAAGATGATTTCCAGTTGCTCAGGAGAAGATGGTTAAATATTTCTTTTAATATTTTTTTAAATAGTATTTTTTTTTCTGTAGTTTGTTGAGAAACATTTTTGTGATGTTGGAGGAAAAGCTGTTTTGCGTTGTTTTTGGGTTTTTTTTGTTGTTGTTGTTTATCCTATATTTAATTCATTTCTGTCTTCATGATTAAAAGGCTTCAGTCAGCTACAAAGACTAATTAGGCTATGCTATAACAAGGATTACTGAACTATAATTATTATTTATTCGAATCAGTGGAAGAATTACTGAGGCTTAGGTTAAAGACAATAGAAGCTAATGGAGAAAGAAGCAAAGGAGGCCAGTAGTGATTTCAACTGCATATTGTCAACCACCCAAGCAGTACAAAAGTAGCCCTCTAATTGACATCCTGAAATAGGGGCCTGCTGATATTTCCTCATGAGTCATTCATTTTGATCATATTTTTAAACACAACCTCTTTCTAAAGAAATATCCTTGGAAGAAGTATATGTAGGGTATGAGCACTAGTATTATTAGCTGATTGATGAAAGAAAAAGCTACAGAGATACATTTGCCTACTATTCTCACTGGATTTAAAATGTGGCATTTTTTGCTCATTCTCTGCTTGATTGCTGCAAATGCCCATGGCTTTTCCTCTGCAGTTTTAACCCAGCAGTCGCTTCTGAGCTACTACCAAAAACCAGTTCCAGTGGCGTTTTTATTTCAACTAAAAGTTTCAACAATCCCAAAACAAAGCAGTGCTCACCTGAACTTCCATTCTACCTAAGGGCCTCATTCCCCTCATCTCCTCCCCTCCACGTCTTCCAGCTGAGGAACTCGTTGGGGCTGGTGCAGTCTACAGGAAAATCATGGTACCATGCAGGGTTTTCATCTAGCCTGATCTAGAGATCATAGAACCATAGAATTGTTTAGGCTGGAAAAGATTCTTCAGATCATCAAGTCCAAACATCAATCAACGTGACCTATCAAGTCCTATCACTAAGCCATGTCCCTAAGCGCTACGTCCACAGATTTCTTGAGTACCTCCAGGGATGTCAACTCTACCACCTCCCTGGGCAGCCTGTTTCAGGGCCTAACCACCCTTCCAGTGAATAAATTCTTCCTCATATTCAGTCTAAACCTCCCCAGTGCAACTTGAAGCCATTGCCTTGCATCCGATCGCTTGTCACCTGAGGAAAAGAGGCCAACACCCTCCTCACTGCAACCTCCTTTCAGGCAGTTGTACAGAGCGATGAGGTCTCTCCTCAACCTCCTCTTCTCCAGACTAAACTGCCCCAGTTCACTCAGCCACTCCTCATAAGTCTTGTTTTCTAGTCGCTTACCCAGTTTTGTTGCTCTCCTCTGGAGTAAACCTCTGAGATATACTGGCTGGTGCAGAACTTCAGAATCAACAGCCCAGATTTGTCTTATTCTGATCTAGAATGAAACTTTTTGATTGAGTTTAAAAAAAAAAAAAAAAGGTTTCGTTTCTGGTCAATCCAGAAATATTTCCATTTTTTCCCAACTGAGATTAAAAAAAAAAAAAAAAAAGAAAAAAAGCTTGTGTGCAAATTGTCTTTGCTTTTACCTGCCCCTTTGCTTTTACTTGCCCCTTCCAAAGGAAGCTGCCACTTCCTTTCCAAGCCTTCCTTGCTCTCCAAGCTCTCAGCTACCAGGCCTGTGTCCTTGCTCTCCTGTTAAACTGATTCCCCCAAAGTCACAGGAGGTAAGAAAAGTAGGGCATGGGGAGGGGGGTGTTATTTCCAGCAGGTATGTCCCACCTGTGCAGCTGGGGGAGCCAATGGTAAGTGCAACCATGTCATTTTATCAATGCATTTTTCTTTGCCAGGGATAATCAATATATAAAATCACACCATAGTATTTTTTTTTCAGTAAAGACCCTGCAGTTTCCTGCACGCCTATAAATACGAGAGGTGGCACGTGCCACAGGGATCCATGAGCTAAAACCTTGTCTCTCAATGAAAGCAGAGCTGTCACTTTTGGGCTAGTGAAACCTTGGGGCCCCACCAATACTGCTGATCTCCATCACGGACGTGATGAGATTTGAGAGAAGCATCCTTCCTCCTTCACCTCCAGAAACAGCTGTCCATGGAGTCCATTTATCGGAACTCTGCAGTGCCTTCAGTATTAGCCTGGCAATCGATAACGATTTCCTTGCTCTCATCAGTGTGTCACCTTCAGCTTAGACCTGATGATACAGGTAGCAGCTGATAAAAGTTAATGTCTAGATGAATGATATGTATTGAAAACACAATTTCATATTGTTGCTTTCATATAATGTGACTGATTTTTTTGTGTCTGAGCTCCAAAGTGCTGCAACAAAGATTCCGTTTTGCTACATAATCTTCTTATTTGTTTTCTAAATCTTTCATTCAGATTTATGCAGATGTTCAGTCTGCAGCTATGCAAAATTTCAGATGCTTGTAGACATACAAAATATGCTCACAAATGTTTACATAAGCAAAATCCCCTAGCAATGCTGACTTAAAAACCTGTGCTGAGTGTCCCTGCTTCATCTCTGCATAGTTGGCTGATTAGCATTTGGTTTTTAACTTACCTCTTCAAAGTACAGTGAGTGTACAGCTTGAGTCTTCTTCAGCACTTAGGAATGTACACACAGTAGCTGAAATGGAAGCTTAGATGTCATAGTATGGTTCCCATCTGTCCTTGAGCCTGCGTAAAAAGAAAGTGCTGATATACACTGCTGTGCTCTGAAAAATGCTCCTGGGTCCTACTGGCATACATTGCTCCATTTCGACCACTGCTGTATATAAAAGCCCCTTGGAGCAAAGACATCCTTTTTATTTTTGTGTAGTACTTAGCATCGTAATGTCCTGGTCTGTGGCTAGGACCCTGAGATGCAATGGGAATAGAAAAAATGTCATAATAAAGGCACTTGGAAAATTCTGCTCTGCTGGCTTTCTCTTGCTGGAATTTGGCTTTGCTCTTAATGAGGTCATGTGAAAGAAGCATTTATTTATTTATTCGTTATTTTTGCATATGTACAAAAGGGTTCTGGAAGTGCACCCTCAGCACCTTTTACACAGCTACAAATTATTTTTATAAAAATAACACTCCACCAAAGTGCAGAGCAACCACTCAAAATAAGTAGTTAAAAATACACTTGGCGAATGAAAAGCTGGAATCACATTGCTCTATCAGTGAGATTTTGTCCCTATCACAGTCCTGCCTAGGGAAAAATGAGGGTCTTTACGCCGAACCCATAAAATCAGCAGGGACTGATTTCTAAAAGAGCTAAATCAGCTTTTAGACTGTGAGACGTTGATGAATTCCAGGGCCTGAAGGCCAACCATAAACTCTGTGCAAGAATCTGGGATTTCAGGTGACTTTCTTGGCACAGCAAAGACAGGTGGTATCAGTCTGTGTGAGACAACCTATATTGCTATCCTGGGTTCCTATCAATCAATAAACTACATCTATTCTTCCAGCTATTTTTGTCTCTAATATTATATCAAAATAAAAGGACCAGACTCACACTGGATATGAAATATTTGATCATTTTCCCATCAACAGCTCTGGAAGAAAGTAGAGATACAACAAAAATTATTGGTTCATTAGTAGGTTAGGGTCTCTCCTAGGATAGAAATGATAGCCATCTGCTCCTGTTGCATCTCAAAGTGTTTTTTTTTTGTTTGTTGTTTTTTCTTTTTTTTTCTGTTCTTGTTTTTATGATAAGAAAAATCCAAATATGTTATGGAACTACTTCTGTTGAAAGTTTTAAAATAACTTCTTGGTGATGTTTTTTGTGAACACAGCATTGCAGTCTGGAAAGATGTAATGGCTTAGTCATTCGGGCAGATTAGTTTTGTTTGGCATTGCAAATTGAGTGATGTTCTTTAGGAGGGGTGTTTAGTTTATTTTGGTTTAGCTTTAAGTATAAAATATCTTTTTACCTTGTTTTTCCTTTCCTTTTTTCTTTTTTTTTTTTTAATGCATCCACATCTGTCTCACTTTGTGGTGTGATTCACCAGATGTCATGAGCTACATCAGGATGCACTCAGCCTGGATTTCAGAGAAGATGCTCAGCAGGACAACCCAGAAAGAGCCATCGCTGATGCTGGAGGCTCCACTGCGACCTTGTCACAGGGGGCAGTTGTGGATATATGCAGTGATGGCACGGGAGGTATGGTCATGGGAGGTATGGCAATGGGAGCTGGGAGCACTTGACAGGACCGAAATTCCCACACCTGGAACATGCTCTGGTAGTGAATCTGTGCCCAGAAATGGAATTAGGTCCCATTTAAATGGTAAGAAGCTGAAGGAACTCAGCCAGGGTTTAAAAGATTTAATGCCTGGGCTTGACATTCCTTCAAGAGAAAAACACGTATAGCAAAAAATAATAATAATACAATAAAAATCAAACTTTTTTAGCTATACACGATAACCCTAACAGTGTGCTGACTTAAACATATAATGAGTTTGTACTTGGCCTAGTGAACTCTGGGGATTTGTACTTATTGATAAAAATATATCAAAAGAAGCAGTCATTGATTATGATTTCGGGGCTCTACATCTGTAATATGGGGATAATAATTATATTGCCCTTTCTCACAGTGATGCCAAAAAGAGCATTCATTAATTTTTAGTGGCTTATGTAGAATATATGTCTACATAATACTTTCAATGAAAAGACATAAATGGAAGTTTTCCGTGTGTATAAACTAATAAAAAACTCTTTTCCAAAAACCTAAGCATTTCTCCTCATCTTATGGACAAGTCACAACTGAAGTAACTTAATCTCCTCAAATTCTGTATGCGATTTCATTCAGGCACACTGGCAGCATTTCACATTGATTAGGTACTCGTTTCAGCAGCTGCACCTTAAATGAATATATTACTGGACAGACCACTTTTACCAGATGTGTAAAAATTGACAAGCTTGAGCCTTTCGGCAACAACATGGGTATTCTGTATGGTTTCTGCTGGTTCTAAAAAAGGAATTATCTGCTGACAAGCAATTAGCTTTCTGCTATTATTAAAACTATTTAAAGTCATTCCTGCCATCTGTTACAATGTGTAGTTTCCTTAAACGCAACAAAAAAATGACACTTAATGAACAATGTGGGGGAGAAGGGTTTCTACACAAGCATGACCTACCTGGAAAACAAAACAAAACAAACTAGTCATGCAGAACTGTATTTTTTTTTTAATATATTGCCAAGAATGAGGTGTCTTTCACAGATAAATATGTGAAGGGGGTTTACATGGCAAGGTTTTGGTAGCAGGGGGCCATAGGGGTGGCTTCTTTGAGAAGAAGGATCCAAAAGCTGCCCCATGTTAGGTAAGGGCCCCACTGCTGACCAGAGCCAAGCCAATAAGTGATGTTGTTTTGCGCCTCTGTGAGAGCGTATTTAAGACAGGGAAAAAAAATGCTGCGCCACACAGCAGCTGGGAGAGTGAGAGGAGTGAGGAACAGCCTTGCAGGCGCCAAGGTCAGTGAAGAAGGAGGGGGAGAGGTGCTCCAGGCACCGGAGCAGAAGCCCCCTGTGGCCTTTTGTGAGGACCATGGTGAAGCAGGCTGTCCCCCTGCAGCCCACGCAGGGTCAGTTCAGCAAGGATCAGTTCAGCAAGGACTGCATCCCATGGGAGGGACCCCACAGCACAGGGGACAAGAGTGACCGAGAAGTAGCGGCAGAGAAGAAGCGCTATAGACTGACCATAACCCCCGTTCCCCCGTACCGCTCAGGGGGAGGAGGTGGAAGAGGGTGGATGGGGAGGAAGGTGCTTTTGGTTTCTTTTCTTTGTTTCTCACTTCTCTAGCTTGTTAATAATAGGTAATAAATCTTACTGTCTCCCTATGCTGAGTCTGTTTTGCCCATCACGATAATTACTGTGCGATCTCCCTGTCCTTATCTCAACCCTTGAGCCCTTTTCATCTTAGTTTCTCCCCGTTCCTCTTTGAGGAGGGGGAGTGAGAGAGCGGTTGTGGTGGAGCTTGGCCGCCCACCAAAGTAAAACCACCACAATATGTCTTCAAAAGGATCTTACTGATGCAAAACCTTTTTTTGGATGGCTTTCTTCCATCTGGAATTTTTATGAAATGCTTTAAGGTAGACCATTGTTCTTTAGCAAAAGAAAACCTGTTACTTTCTTCTTCCAACCACAGTATTTGTTAATAATAACTATGCAGATGTACTAAAGATAGCTCCAGAACTAGCTTGGCCAATTTACAGTTCCCAAGGATTATTACACAAAAGAGAAGCCCTTAACCTCCCTATTGCAGAGTTTGCATTATTTCACAGAGGGAAAAAATAATTGTTTAGATAAAAAGAGGATAATTATATCATTAGATTTCAGATTAATAATATCCTGAAAGAATCCAATAACTATCAACCACAGAGCCTTGGCCCAGAGCCAGCCTCTAGTCTAGATGTACTGAAGCATCTGCAACTGGTGGAGGCTGTTAACAGGCAGGTCAGAGCTAAGTTAAGGTAAGCAATTTCCTAAACTGCAAATACGGTCAAAGATACTCATTGCTGCCAGGAGGAAAAACAAAACACAACAAAACAAAACAAGACAAAAAAAATACCAACAACACAGGAGTTATGGGAAAGGAAACATGGTTGTTTATTTTCCCTGATGTACTTTTTGGTAAACAAGATTGTACCTTGAGTTTCTTTCCTGATTCATATTGTTTTTTCTTCCTGTCACTACAGCCTTACAAATCTTTGAACGCTGATTAACATCGCCAGGGAACAAGGGTGTTATCCACAATGTCAGATGTCCCTACAACTCAGACTCTGCTGGCAGCTCTTTGGGACTTTTGCATCTGTCTTCATTGTTTTCAGGTTTTAGCACCTTCAATCTTTGCCGGGGGGGAGTGGGAGGGGGGATAATAAAAAAAGAGGGGTAAACATTAAGATTGTATTAAACCTCCATGAGATCAAATTCAGCCCAACAGACTGCAAAGACCCGATAGAAGATAATTCTAAGAGGGGGAGGTCTGGAAAGAGACAAAGGGAAAAAAAAAAGCAAACCACTAGTGGCATTGAAAGCCCATTCTAAAAGCAAACAGAGTCTGAGCTATTTTCGCATGAAGTCTATGCCAGGAGTCAGGTAAATGATGCTGCACAACAGTTCATGTATTCATTGCTGAAAGCACGCCACAGTTTTGCCGTACTCCCCAAAGCTGAGTTTCTGGCTGAAACTGAGATGCTTACTGTTACCAGTTTCACAAATACTTTTGCTATAAACATATGAATAGTTAGCACCATGTTTATATTATTATTACCTCTTAACTTTGCACTTCATTACTGGCCAAAACCAATTCTAGTTGTTTTTTTCTTACCCAAACACTCTAACTTGAGAACATACCATATCAATGTTTTCCTCGCCAACCAACAAATAAGCGCACTAAAATCCTGTTGGATAAGACAATGGTTTCTACATTTGAACTTATTGCTCAACTCACTTGTGTGAAACAAATGTTGTAGACCTAAACATGCTGTGCTTACACTGCAGCATCAGCCAAAGGGGAGGAAACAGGTTTTTGCAAAGGTAGGACGGACCTCTTCAAAACTGCTCTTCTGAGCTGCTGTGGAAAATAGCAACCTTAACCTTGTAGGGGTGAGAGAAAGGGAGCAGTAAGAGTGAGATGTTGCCAGCCAGCTCAAGAATCCAGCTATAGAGTCCAGACTTGGAACAGATAATACTTGGAAGACATCTGGTTCAGCATTTGTTCTGTGTTGGATCCTGTAGTCAACCCAATCTATCATCGAATTAGACGGAAGTGTTGTCTTGTTAAAAGGTTTGAGGACTTGGCTGGCAAAATCTGTGGTTCTCTCAAGGATGTTACAGATTCTTTTCCCTCTTGTAGAGTTTTGTTGTTGTTTGGTTGTTTTGTTGGTTTTTGTTTGTTTGTTTTTGGTTTTTGTGTTTTTGGTTTTTGGTTTGAGTATGGAAAACACTGAAAGAAAACAAAAAGATACAGGATATTGTGCTCGCTATATAATTTCAGATAATTCATTATTACTGCAGGAATGAAGACTTGGAAATTTGCTCTTCTCCGTTGTCTGTATTGCATTTATATCTGTTTAAAGTAAGGCAGCTAGCTCTTGAATCGGAGTGTTTAAATTTGACACCATCAGAAAGTGTCATGTCCAAAAGGCTGGTTGTTTTTTCTCCAGCTATAACAGCAAAGAAAGCTGACAAAACACGCGTTTCTCTGCTGATATGGGACACCTATTTTGTACAGGCAAAGGAGAGATGCAAGGCAGAGGAAAATCAAGCTTTCAGGCTTTTTGGTAGAAAGCATGGCAAGAAGTTTGACCCTGAGTTGTCCTGGGGCCAGGAAGAGACTGAGCATCTCTGTGCAGGTAAGGTTGATCCAAAGACCACAGCCTCCTTCTACAATGCTCTTGACAGAGCCCCAAAGACATCTCTGAACTTCCTTCTCCTCTCCTCCACGGCCCCACTGAAGGAACGCACAGTGGGGAAACGAGGCTTCATCTCCTCCACGTCTGCAATAGCTTCACCATCGCAATTCGGGTGGCTCTAGTCCAAAGAACCGTGGGAGAGGATGTCACAGAGAAAGTGGCTGAGGACTGGTGCAGGGCTTCCCTAGGAGTGCATCTAATTTCATGATTTTGTTTGGATTTTTTTTTCTGTGCATGAAGCTCCCTCAGACATACCCCTTATCACAAAGGAAGGTTCTGCATAATTAATTCTCTATATAATGGTTCCGTTCCATAATTAATTTATTCATTCGCTTGCTGTATAACTGTTTCTCTACTTAACTGACTCACTTTGGTAATAGTTCTCTGTATAATTGATTCATACTGCTGTTGATTCTCCCCATTTTTATTTAATACCAGAAATGATTTGCTGTATAACTGCTTCATTGCTTAACTCATTATCTGTACAATTGCTTGGTATCATAATTGATTCACTGCTTAACTGTCTCACAGGATAATGAACAGCAAGTAACAGCCATCCACTTTTCACCTCCATTTCCCTTCCCTACTGTACCCGCTTCCTCTCTTCACATGGCAGCCCAAGCTGTCCTGACACCCATTTTACCCCCCAGCCCACTTCAAAATATCACTGCTATCACCAATCCTGACTCTTATTCTGATGGCCACAGCCTCCTTCAGCGTCCTTCCGCTTCCTCTCCCAGCAGCATCGCACACAGCTTCAGCTCCTTCTCTCCCATATACCCACAATTTGGTCTCACTCCAGTTTTAAACCTTCACGCTCATCGCTTTTGTCCCTCTTTCACCAGTCTACTCCTCTCCCATCCGGTTGCTTGGAAATTATAATCTGGTCCAAAACGTCCATCAGTAGGAGCCAGATCGTCCACAAGCGATGGAAAAGCAGCAAGGAAAGTTCTGCCTGACAGTCCCACTGCAGGACCCCTGTAGAAAAGAAGTGTGGCCTGGCTTGTAGGGAAATTAAGTTCTTGTTTGCAACCTCTGTGATTCCTGGCATGTAAAGAGAAAGGGAAAATTGGTAACTCTTATGGAGAACCTCCTCCCATACTTATGTCTTCCTGCGTGCTGCAGTTGGGAGAGGCTGCAGCCCCTTTCTTGCCATGTGAACGCTTCCTCCTGCCTTGATTTAGACAAAGGTGGTGAGTGCATCAATATCTGGTACACAAGGTCATTTGTAGGTGGGGAGGAGGGGATGTTGGCCCAAACCAATCCCCTCTGTAAGGCACTTGGTTCTGATAGCTTTCAACACAGATTGCATTTATCTGCTTGTTCTACAGGTAAAGCATGCCTGATGTGAACGCAGCAAGATTTAATATTCTAATATAAATGCGATTTCTTATTGCTGCCTACTACGGCACCTGAACACATATTATACCTGCTTCTTCCAAGAAATGAGAAATTACAGTGGGGTTATTTCTGACAATTGGCAGAGCTTCCACGGAGTGACACTCTGCAGGGTTTCTGCAAGGAGCTCGGTGCACGACCCGATTTAAGACCCCCAAAGTGGCTGTTTACCAACTTGCGGGTTCAGGTCAATTGTTTTAAACCGTGTCCGGGTCCTACGACTTTGAATTGAAGCGGCAGAGAGTCAGCACTATTAGCAGTTACTGCCATCTATGGGTAGGATCATTTCAGCATTATTCCTCTTGGGAAGCGTTATTGTTTCTTCGTTATAAATAATATACCTGATCTCATACATAAACAACTGTAACATGAGAAATCACACTCTCATCATTGATTTCTCTACTAAAAAAGAAAAAAAATGAGCAAGGACTTCACTGACACATCCGCTGAAAAGAATGGAAAAAGATTTTGAACACTTAAAATGATGATCTGCCACAGGCTGGGAAAACAATGCCATCGCTTTTTTTTCCTTCCTCAGTATGTTGGGTGCCACCTTCTCTTTAAAACCATTGGGACAAACTCACCCCTGATATATGAGCACTGAAATTACTCCTACTGAACATTTACATTTGCATATTAATTTGAATGATGTTACAGCTATTTTTTCTTTTAATTACTTCAGAATGGGAAAGCTTTCATACACCAGTGATTCTCTTTTCTAGCCTGTGAGTTTTTAGCTTTTCTCATTTAGAATTAAGAGCTGTTCAGGGCATTCATCACCCCTGACAGCTGTTAATCCCCCTCAACTCTGCAGAGTCACTGTGTTAAAATATTTGGAGTAAGTAACAGGACCGTTCATTCCTATTTTGGATTGCACCTGTGCTCCTTTCAGCTCATTAGTCTTTCTATGACAGTGGCTAGTTCCACATGCCTGAAGGGGAAAGTGAAAAACCTCCACAATGGAAAATTAATGCAGGGGAACAGGAGCCTGTCCCTTGCAATTGTAGGTAACTACATCGTAAAATCCTTTTCATAAGCCAGCCACATCCATATGAAAACTGATTTCAGTTTTTGTTCTCTCCTGATTCTTGTTGGGAAGCTTTTCACAAGGACAGTTTTGTTGAGTAAAATTCTTTTAATTTCCAATCTACGTTTATTCATGGCCACTTTATACCATATGTTCCTTTATCAGTAATGTTCTTCTGCATAAGCAGTGGTTTTTGTTTCTTTCTTCCTCTGCCTATTTTTATGCTCATGTTCTGTTTACAGATGGAAACAAGATCCTCTTGTCAATCTCTTTTCAACCTCCTGTGACAGCAAAGTCCCTCCGCTCCCCTTAATGCTGCTGTTGACACGAGGTGAGCACTGTGAATATGAACTCGTCCTTCCTGTACTGCAGTGACCAGCACTGTCATTTGTATTTGAAATGCAGCTATACTGGAGGGGCAACAACACTACTGAAAACACCATGCTTGTTATGTCCTAGGGTTGCATTTGCTTTCTTTGCAGCTGTAGCTGAAGTCGGAGATACCTCACAGATCTCGTTTTACCCTCCCCTCTAATTTTCACCTGAACAGCTCCCAAAGCACAGCAGATATCATTATTAGTCATTATTTCGTGCTTAGCATTACTTTGCCATTTCCGTTACACCGCTATTAAAAATCATTGCTTCTTTGCCAATTCCATTGTCATAACCTAGAAGGGGGTTGTGACTCCATGGATTAGCGAACGCTGTGTGCATGCAAGGACCAACATTTCGGGATCCTGAGCATGCAACATTCAGCACATCTTTCATTTATAGCCTCTAAGTAGAGGTGATGACTTCTGTGGGGCAGCACTGAGGACACTGAAACGGGGAAGACGACACTGGAAATGGGGAAAATTGCCCAAGTTGATTCCTGACATCAAGAGAAAAAGGTGCATGCTCCAGGAGGCCTCCTCTGTAGGCAGCGGCAGTGACTTTGCTCCCCTTAGAGAAGATGAAGATGGGCACCAGCACGTGCTGGTGGACTTGACCCTGGATGGGCTGGCTGAAGGAGGTCATGTAGACAACATGAAGACAACCACCTGCAGGCTCACGCGTGCCAGGAATTACTGCCACGCTAACGCCAGGCCCCGGGCACGCAGCATCCCCGCAGAGGCAGTGCCCATTAGGCAAGTTTCTGCTGTGTGCTGCCGGGGTTCAGCTGTCCTCGCTCTTACAGAGATACCCACCAACGATTCGATCCGCGTATTGATCTAAGGCAATCACTGAGTTTGGGAAGAGGAAGCAAAGGTGCTGCGTGCTTTTGGTGAGTCCGTACAGAGGGAAAATAAACTCACTATGAGGGAAGTGCTGCCTGGGGAGTGACGGTGGTCAGAGCACACTTCCTCTCATTTCAACTCTCTGCAAATGCCAAGTGCATTTCCTTTAAAAGCAGAACACGCACAAAATAAGTGATGTCCTTATGTCTGCCTGTCTCTGTCCGTCCCCATCACCCCCGACTCGCGCAGGAGCCGCCCGCCCCCTTCGCTTCCCTCGCCGCCGCCGCGGCGCGAACCACAGAGCCAACCCCCGGATGCGGAAGCGGGCGGCCGGCCGTAGCGGAAGGGAGGCGGGTGGGCGGGGGGGGGGGGGGGGGGGGCCGAGCCATGGCTTTCCGGTAGCGGCGGCTTCCCCTCCTCCCTCCCCCTCGCCTCCGGTCGGCACCGGGCGGCATGGCCCGGGCCCCGGCGGCCGTGAGCGGCGGGAGGCGGGCGCTGCTGGTGCTGCGGCCTCGCGGCGCCCTCCCGCACCGTGCTGCCGCTGCCGCCGCGTCACGTGAGCGCCGCGCGCCCCTCGGCCGGGGGGGGCGGGGGGAAAGGGGAGGGGATGAGGGGTTGAGGGGACGGGGAGGGGGGGAGCACCTCTCGGTTTCGGTGTCAAAGCATATCGCAGCCTGTCGCGATAATCAAAAGGCGCGCGTTCCTTAATACATGGCATCGTTAGGATGCTCCTAGGGAGCTCCCGAGCCGGTTGGATGCCTGTCGGTTGGCCGTTTCCTCATAAAAACGTGGGGTTTTTTCCTGGTGTTTTGTCTCCCCCAGGTGTCAGCACCTCAGCGCCCGGGTCCTCACAGGGCAAGGGCAGCGTCTCCCTGCTGGGGAGCAGAAGGCTCTTCTTCGACACCCATGCGCTGGTGTGCCTCTTGGAAGAGAATGGTAACGTGCCCCAAACACGCAGCTTACCCTGGTGGCATCTATAAGGGGGTTTTGTACAGAGCCTGGCTAGTTGCCTCCCCTTGACCTGTGGTGGTAGACCTTCAGGTTTATGTGTTGTCTTTTGTGCCTTCTGGGTTCCTACATCTCTAGCGTACAGAGCCTAGAAGCACGTTGATAACGCTCCAGTTGTCTCCGCTGTCCCTCCTGGTGCGCCCAACAGCCTTGTGGTGTCTAGCTGCCTGCCCCGCTAAACCGCAGCAATGCACAACAACGTGTTGTAATAGGATTGGAAGTGGACTGCCCAAAAAAATGCAGCTTTTGGGGTGGAGTGTGGAATACTCTATGAAATACAGCTCTTCTTATGCTAAGACATAATGGAATAGATTATTTCCATTTGATTATGATGTTACTGAGGTGGGGAAGGTCAGCGCAGCTGAACTGATTTTTAATAGCTCGCATGCCTGAGAAGGAGAGGTCCCAGTCCCTTTCCCCTAACGTGTGATTGCATCTCTTTATGTGTTCCAGCCTCATTCTCAGGAAACTATGCAGCTCTTTGCTTGATTGGTGTTCTGAGAGATTAGTTTAATGAGCTCACAGAACAGTTGTGTGAGCAAGCACCAAGACACGTACAAAGTGGCAGGAGGAGGGGAAAGAATAGAGTGAGGAGAGCTGTCTCTTTTTGGTGATAGCAAATGATTAACTCAGCTCATCTACTGAAAGGAACTTGATTGCAGACCCCATCTCTGCTTTCTGACACTAACCTGCTACGTATTTGAAACAATCACCCTCTCCATAATTATTAGATCTTGTTCATGACACTTTCTCCTACGTTTTGAAAGTAGAAAAGTTGAGAGTATTTCCAGGGACTATGTTTTACAATAGTTCACAACATACTTGGTTTAAAGGGCTTTTTTGTGGTGACTCAGAGGCTGAGAGGACTAAAATCATTGAATTGCTGGGATTTGCATATCTTCAGTGGTATACTTAGGGTATACTAAAAGTAGGTATCTGCTTTTGAAGGTCAGGATTCTTGTTGATAGAAATAACCACGTGAGAGATGACATTGCATAATGCTTTTAGAAAAACTTCCAGCACTTCTCTTGCTGATATTGTAATGGTGCTATAATGGTGCTGTACTATAGAAGTAGCTATACAATGTCACAGGTGTCATTTTGGGGTGGAGGAGGTTGGGTGTACTGCCTGGTTGTGTTCTTTTGCTAGTGCTACATGGAGAGAAGTACGCTCTTTTTTATCTTTTATAGCTGACTTTTTTTTTTTTTAAACCTCGTTATGAGTATTAGAAGGTGGTATTTTCATAAGCTGTCCAAATGTTGGTATCTGAATGTTGCTATGTTTTGTCTTGCTCAGGGTTCACTACTCAGCAGTCGGAGGTGATCGTATCTGCATTAGTGAAAATCATGAACACCAACCTGGATATGATTTACAAGGACATGGTGACCAAAGTACAGCAGGTCAGCTCAAAGAAGTTGTGGGGTTAAAGTCAACTGAAATCTAGCACGTCTGCTAATAAAATACATGTTGTTATTATTATTCACCGTTAGGCACTGTATTTTAAAAGCTTAAAAGTGAAGAACAAACGTCCGTATTGGCTAATGAGTTTTGTCTTGAATTTCACAAACATCAGAGTGTTGTGATGGACCTCAAAATTCAGGATCTGTGAGTTGGTGCACAATCCACAGATAGTTTTTTGTTTTCAGCCTTATTGTAACCTGAAATAGAATTACGGAGGAGGATTTTACACAGACATAGGAGGTACTCAATGCGTGGATTTGAATAGTTATGGCTACTACATATATTCTTGTCTAGTTTTATAGCAACAACGTAAAGACCTCATCTGTAATTTAACAGCTGGTTGTGTGGTCTTTTTTGATTTTCTGTCATAATGATATATTGTGTTAGAATTGAGCTGTTTCTTTATGATGTTTTTTAGTGCGTGGTTGGTATAATTTTATATACTGGTAACATATAGGAACAGTCTATTTTAGATGCTGCTATTGAAAGCTGTCTGTTTCCTTTGTTTACATTGTTTGTGGTATCTTCTAAACCCACCCAGCGTGTATACATCTTGTGGAAGTGAAGAAAACTTGCTTGGAAATAGAAATTACGCTGAGTATCTACAGAGATCCTTCCTGGCTACCAGAAAATTGCATAGACCTGAACGGAATTGTTAGCATTTATTTGTGAGAGAATGGTGGTTTTACCTGTCAGGAATTCCCTGACACGTAAGCTAGTTAAGCAGACCATGCTGACACGCAGCATAGCTGAAGTACCACCTCTTAGGCTGCTCTCTGTAGGATTCGCAGCCCCAAGTCACTTCCCAAACATAGACTCTTAACTCATTTCATAGTGACTGGGTCATCATCTTAAACATGAGAAAACTGCAGCTGCTGTCTTTGTAGTGTAATAGCCTCGGCGCTGGACTGTCTCTTTAAGGAGTAGATTTTGCACCACCTTCCATCTAGGGAGTCTTCAGCCCATCTTTTCTAGCTCTTAGATTCCAGGCAAAGCAAATGTGAAAGCACTTCATATTCTCTGATCTACTGTGGAAAAAATTCAGTGCAGGAAGATGTTGAAGGGAACCTTTCCCCCATGGTCGGTTGTGTTTTACAATAAGCAGTCATTGCATCTCTACCTCCTCCTATTCCCAACTTTTTGGAATGAAAGCAGAAGGTTTTTCCTTTGTTTTATGCTGAATTAAAAGTTGCTGCTGATGCCAGACATTTTCTGAGAATGTGCTAGATGTGACCCTCGGGTGACTTTCCTCTGTTAAGGTTAAAATGTGCAAGTTTGTATGGCATGCTCAGGAAGTGTGTGTGTTGCCCTGAGTTCTGGGAAACATGGTAAACCTGTAGTTTGTTACAGTCTGAACGCATAAGGGCTTATGCCAAAAGAGAATGAAGAATTAGAAGAGGGTTTGGAAAACTGCGGATCTAGTTGTTGCCATTAGCCCAAAGTTGGATATGTAAAAGCTGAAGCATTACACTAGACAGATAAAAGCCTTCACAATAAATATGTGTGTATGTATAGAGATGTGGAAGAGATAGAATATGGAAGAAGTTGTTCTCTATTTTATTGGGTTCAGTCAAGAGGGGAGAGAATGAACACAAGCTGGGCACTTCAGGGAGTAAGAGAGAAGGCATCTATGGCAGTACTCGTTTTGTGATAAATCCAGCATACTGACCCATTGTTTTTTTCAGTGCTGTAGTCGGGTAGCCTGGTGAGAAATACACTTAGAAATACAATGCCACAAATAAAAATAGCATTACCTGACAAAAGTGGAGTGCACTGTCAGATTTGTAATGGTGTTAGTCCAGAATCAAAAGCAAGGGCCTACTTTTTAGAGGGTGGGTGTTTAGAGAAGAAAAGGGAGTCCCTGTTTGCATGTGGGTAGTGTAGGATCTAGAACAATGTGTACAGACCTTTCCATCCTCTAAAGATGTGGAGGGTGCTTGGTTTTTTTTTCTGTCAATTTGGTATAAAAGACTGAGAAGAGCATTTAAAAATATGAATATAGTGCATGATTTTGCTTAGCTGAGTAGAGAAGCAGAGTGAGCCTTCATGCAGAGGGAGGTGGAACAGAGGGCAATTACAAAAGAGTATGGTTGCACTGGGGAGTCTTGGCCTGAAAGTCAGCTTTCCTCATTTAGCACGTGGACATCTCCTCTGTCCCTAATGCCCTTCCTAGCTTAAGAATTTGAATACTTGGAAGAAATTATTTTCTAGGCTATTAATTGAACTATTTTGATCCATGTTAGCACTGCTGATTTTTTTCAAACGTTCCTAACATTTGAGTGTAACTCGCTTATTTTGTCACTCTCGCTTAATTTATTTTGTCTTCTGAAACTGAGATAATTTCTAAAGTTGCAGGGTTAAAAAATTTAGAGTACCAGAATACTCCATTGTATTTGTATGCACATATGAGAAAAAGCATTGTGGTTGTATGTTCTGAGGCTTTTCTTCCTTCTTTTAAAGGAGATCGCTCTTCAGCAAGTCATGTCCCATATTGGTGCAGTGAAAAAGGACATGATTATTTTGGAAAAAAGTGAATTTTCAGCACTCCGTTCAGAAAATGAGGTAAAAATCAGTATTTTGGAATTCTAGCACTTGCTTATTTTTTCTAATGATGTAAAGAAGTGTTTTGTACCCAAGAGGTCGACTCGGGTGCTAATACGGTTAGTTAAACGCCTTCACTGATGACCTCGTGAAGGGGCAGAGCACACCCTTGGCAAGTTTGCAGGTGCTACAAGGCTGGGAGGAGTGGCTGACCCACCAGACTGTTGATGTCCCTCCAGATGGCAACGCAACAGTCTGGGGAAACGGGCTGACAGGAATCTCATGAAGTTCAGCAAAGGGAAGGGACCTTCCCTTGAGAAGGAACCCCCACGCAGCGGAAAATTAGCTTTGCAGAGAAGGCCCTGAGAGTCCTGGTGGGTGCCAAGTTGACCACCAGCCAATGATGAGCCCCTGTGGCAAAGAAGCCGTCCTGGTCTGCATTAAGACTGATGTCACTAGGTCAAGTGGGGTGATCCTTCCCCTCTGCTAAGCCTTGGTGACCCAGGCTTGGAGTGCTGGGTGCAGTTTAGGGCTCCCCAGTGCAAGAGAGACATGGACACATTGCAGTGAGCCTGACAAAAGGCCACAAAGATGAGTAAGGGACTGGAGCGTCTTGTGGGGAAAGGCTGCAAGAGCTGGGAATGTTCAGCTTAGAAAAAGAGTAGGATCTCATCGCTGTGTACAAATACTTGAAAGGAAGGTATAGTGAAGATGGAGATGCTCTTTCCGCTGGTGTCCAGTGACAGAACAATAGATAACTGACCCAGATTGAAATGCAGGAAATTCTATTTGAACATAAGAAAAAACTTTTTTACTGTAAGGTTGGTTGAACACTGGAATAGGATACCTGGGGAGGCTGTGAAATCCCTGTCCTGGAGATAATCAAAACCCAACTGGACGTGGCCTTGAGCAACCTGCTCTAGTTGTCCCGGCTTTGAGACAGGATGGTCTCCAGAGGTCCAATCCCAGGTCAATATTTCTGGGATTCTGTGATTTTTTTTTTTTAAAACTCTGTAACATGATCTCATGTTTTGACTATATGCAGCCAAAAGTTAGTTTTGACTATATTTAGCCATGTTTTGACTATATTTAGCCAAAAAAGAAGGTATAGTGAGAACACATGGCAAGAGGAGAGTCGGGTCACATGTTATTTCATCAATTCATAGATATAGCTAACTGAACATACACAGAACAAGATAGGTTGAAGGGATCCTTGTAGATCCTTGCAGGTTGCTAGTTTGTGCACAATTAAAGAAAACAAAATAGATAATCCACTACAACTATTCCTATTTCATGGGTCTTTTGAAAGAGAGAAAGTGATAGAATAATCTGGGTTGGAAGGGACCTCTAGAGACCATAAGAGTTGATGGCTGCGGTATGATTGCCATGCAGCTGCCTCTTCTTGAGGCTGAACAAACCCCTCTGCCTCTCCCTGCTGTCCACCCCTACCTTGTGTGCTCCAGCCTCCCATCATCTTGGTGGCTCTCCACTCGTCTTGCTCCAGCATGTCAACATCTGTCTTGTACCAGGGAGAGCCTGAAGCTGGACACGGCTCGATGCAGATTCACAAATGCTAAATATGGGGGAATAATCATTTATCTTTGGCTGTGTTTACTCTTACTAAAACCTTCTGTGCATTTGGCCACCTGTACTGCTGTGGGGCATTGCTAGCTTCTGTCTTGCGCTGCTGGTTGGAAATGTGTAGTACTGAGTAACTGTGCATCTGTGTACATGTGGATATATCTACACGTGTACTGAGGATATAGATAATAAAACCATGTTCATTCTGCCTTCCTTTTCACGTGATGGATTATAGTTTTTGCTACTTATGGTGCACATTTGTTAGTATTTCTAGATTGTGGTGGTTTGTATACAATAATAAAAAATACATTTTTCTGCTCTCCCAGAAAATAAAGCTTGAACTCCAGCAGATAAAGAAGCAAGTCATGGTAAGACACTCTACCAGTATAATTAAGAATTAACACCTATCTAATTTGCTTTAAAAATAGTCGTTGCTCTTAGGATTTTATTCTAAAGTTTGTGCTTGATTGCTATGATATATAGGATACTGAAACTGCAATTGATGGTATGCTATGAGCTGCAGCAAAGTCAATTTCATGCATACGTAATTAATGGTGACAACTGTAAGCAATTCATCACTAAGTGGTGAACTAAAAATTACCTGAAGACTTTTTCCTTAACTCAGACTCAGAAAGTAGGTAGCTGCTATGTCATGATTAAGGCTGAATGATGTTCTGTATTTAGGATTGCTTATCAGATTCAAAATGCAACACATTTTCAAAATTACAGCACTCACTAATTGGTTATAGTATTTCTCTTTTCCTGAAGATTTATCTGTTAGCTATTCAGAACTTAAAGAAGCCATTTAAAAACTATTTCAAGCCACTAAGTTTGGGACTATTGTGTTTGGTCCCATTTGTTTGGGAACAAATGACCTTAGCAAGAAAACAGACTCTCTGGAGGAAACTTATTTATCTACAGATTCTTAATCTTACTAGGTTTAAAGATCAATGCTGTGTTTCTGTTCTGTTTGCCTCTCCTGGGTAACATCCCAAATAGCTTTCTACCACCAAAATCAAGACTGTCTCAAAACCTGTAATTTAGATGAGTGTGTAGTTTTAAGCAGCTTTTACACAGAAAGAAAAGATTCTTGCAAGAAGCACCAAGATTGGAAACTGGGTAACTTTTAACTGTTCATAGGGAATATGGTCCTCTTACTTCAGAAGTGGTGTTTCTTCTTGTGATAGCCTTCTTACCTTGGAGGATGGAGCACCTTTCCTACCATAGGATTTGCCAGTGAAACTGTCAGAATATTGCCTTGTCAAGTTAGCTGACAATGCGATCAAGTTCAGCGTAGTGCCTTCCTTGTCATTTCTTCCTTATTATCTTCAATTCTTCTCTGCTATGTTAACTCCAAAAGGAGAATAAATTTCTCAGGGCTAGTCTCACATGTTTTATATAATGCTGTGAAATGCTTAATGCATCCAGGCTTTCAGTATACCATTTTTTAAAATGGTCGGCACCTGATTTTTGACTTGTAACTTATCTCTGTGCAAGTAAAAAAAAATAAAATGAGTTATTATATTCACTGGTAGAATATGGAGGATCTGAGTCATCTTTTTTTAAAGCAAGATATCTTAAATTTAACTTTTATCTGTAAATATAAAATGATTTGCCCTTGCGATAATTACATTTGCTCATACTCTTTCATCTGAAAGACAGAATGACACAATGTAGTAAATGATTAAGGAAAAAAATATTTCAAACTTTTCAATTTCATTAAATTGTAACACATGCTGTAATGACATCTAATTACAACACAAAGTTCAAAAATTCTAGCATAGAAACTGAGTGTAATTATTGTTCATACTGACTTAATGAAGTCTTGACTAGATGACATTGGTCTACTTGAGAGAAGCTTGCTTGTTTTTAAACTGTAGAATATCCCAGAGCACCATCAGACTCTTGCTTCTCCCACACATTCATTAGATCAGCAGTTTGCCTCATGACAAACTGTCAGCTGGCTGGAATTCCTGCTGGGAGGTTGCATTAAAATGGCAGCTGTCACTGCAAGAAATAGGAATCACTTGGAGCTATCTATGAAGTGAAGTACATAATTTAGTGGTAGTTTAAAAAGTTAGAAATTTAAAATATAATAAACATTTTCTGAGTTCTAAGATACCTGCAGCCTTTTTTCTTAAAGCCCTAGGTGTAGTCTTTAGAAACAGATTTTCTTTAAAATTGCAAAGTTAGATACTGCTTTTAACATTATCTTGAACATCAAGATTCCTTCACAGAAGTCCATCTTACAAGTGTACCTAGGTATCGATTTCTGAAATCAGTGAGTCATGGGATATGACACATTCCTAACAGCACTTGTAGAAGGATGTGCTCACAATCAGCTGCTTTTCTCAGTGTTCTGGTGTAAAAGCAGTTTAATTTTTGACTCATTCCAGTGAGAATGAATTCATACTACAGAACATGAGTATTGCCGTGGGGAAAGGTTGGAACATTTGTACTTTGGAAAAAGATGCACACTATGTGTCTTGGGAATCAATCTGCTCTCTAATTAAAGAAAGCACAATATATTTTCCTAACTTTTGCTCATGAATATATAGAAATTCATGCTCACTACTTCATCATTTTTTTCCCATTAGGATGAAATTACCAAAGTGCGTGCAGATAACAAGTTGAACCTAAACCTAGAAAAGAGCAGAGTAAAAGAATTGGTAAGTTCTGTTCGCGTTCTTCTAGAAACATCCAAACATTGAACAATCTCCTAATTTGGGTAGGAGTTTAATTTTCATATTAATCTGTGGTATTGTTCGTTTTAGATTTTATATCTGTTATTACTACAGATTTTTATAGATATTACTATCTACATTATTACTATAGATTTTTGCATTTAAATATGCTGACTAGCCGCCTGAGGATTTTTCATGGTGTTAGTATAGCTCTGTTTTCACACTGAATTAAGCATCCACATTTCATTAAACTTGTCATCACTGAAGATGTATTATTTCCCTATAGCTAGAGAATTTAGTGTGGCTAGTTTGTCAGGCATTACCTATTGTGAAAATAGTTGGGATTGATTTTTATTGTAACTGATACTGATTAGGGTTGTTTTAAAGATTTGGGTTGTTTTAAACTTTGAAATATCTGGTAGAGCTGAATTTGCATCCTCTTTAATCTGAGTAACTTAGGTGAAAAACTAGAAGATAAGTTTTTGCACTATATATAGCACTCTAAATAGAAATCTATTCCTGTAGATCTCTTGAACAGCTTTTAGGATCTCAAATCGCATCATCTGAATTGAAAGATTTTTCATTGGCACTTCACTACAAATTTTATTTCTTATTCAGTCCTATTATTGCAAGTGCATAACGAAGTAATATCTGCAGTCTAGGCAATAAGAACTGTTAAAGTAGAAGTCATCTAACTTTTGTGTGTGCCCCTTGAAGTAATTCACAGTGATTAGTTCAGATAACAGTTGAGTTGGTGATCGAGTATAATGACTAACAGCCTGTTATCCCCTGGTATATGCTTGAATAAAATATAATTTGAGCAGATAAAGCCCACTTTTAAAGATTACTACTTTATGCTGGTGGTTGGTTGTTTTTTTTTTAAACAACTTCATATGAAACGTATTAACTATGTGGATCCAAAGCTTTGCAATATTTTGGGCTTCAAAAAACCTATTTAAACACATTTCACAGGTGATGAATTAGGTGCTAACATTTCCTTGTATATTTATGTAGAACCCTGAAATCTGGATTTTGTTGCTTATAAGACTACATCATTTTAACTGCCTCCCAGGAAAAGCAAGTGTTGCAGCTGTGAATTTTCTTTAAAGAAAGTTGATTAACTTAGTCTGTCATGCAACTGCAGTTTCATAGTTTCTGTCAAAACTACTCTTTTACTCCCAGCACTCCCCTACTTTAATTGCCAGCTTTGTCATGCATGAACAGAAAAGGAAAAATGCAGACAGATACGGAGCAGGTTGTAGCATATATGCTGAGCTGGGGAGAAGAACATAATTCAATATTTTCTGTAGTAAAGCATCATTATAATATTTATTTGGATGCTAACGTGACTTATGACTGAATGTCTATCTTTGCGAGGATAAGACTCAGGTTATTAAAGCTTACTATGCATTCTTACAGAAATATTATTCAGAAGAGAAACGTCCTAAGTTTAAATTGACTTAACTTCATGTGCTTCGAGTAAAAAATTCTTATGCTTCAGTTCTGCTTGGACTAAATGCTGAAGGAGAATATCTTAATTTGTCAACACTGATGTCAGCCATTTTTAATGTTTTGAACTCCAAATGCTTTATCTGAATAAGTTAGTTCCACTTTACATTTCCTAGTGAATTCTTTGTTGCGTAATGCACGTCTGCTTGTGCCCTGATTTATATCTGCAATGATATAGATGCAATTTAGAAACTTGGAAGTACAGTACAGATTTCTATTTATATTCATATTGTTCATGCATCGCAGTGCCTCTAAGCTGGCTGTTTAAAAATATCAAGATGCATCTGACAAAACTGAATTTTTTCTGCATTGTGGAAAAACATGTGGACTTACGGGGAAATCTCCCTGTTTAATTTCAGGGTGGGGTTAACCTTGGCTTTCCTCTTTCTGTACTTGTGTTATTACAGATTTGTGTTGATCCTTCGTAGGAAAAGGGTGTATTTCACTTTCTTAAAGTGAAATTTGAAATCCTTGTGTTTGACCTAGGGAGCTCTAGCCCCAAGGCAAACTTGGACAAATATGGACATCAAGAAGGAAGCTTGCAGAATGTAAATTATTCTAAAAAAGAAGTCTATTTGGCCAACAACATCTATTTAAACAGAAATTATTTCAATACATTACACTGTTTATTTTAAACATACTACTATTTTTGATAGTGATCAGTTTATTAATGAGGCATTGTTCTTATGTGAAATTTTATTTCAAACCTGATTTTAAATCATTCTTTTATAAGTTTTGCCATTTTACCACTTCTAGACATTTTACATAAGTATACATTTGTTTTTTTCTTGTCCTTGTCTTCAATTTGTAGAATTTAGCAAAAAATGTTTCGTGAATTGTAGATATGCTATTATTCCTCTCTCCTTTCCCACATTTATAGCCTTGTCCTATTTCTTGATCTTTAAATCAGTCAAAAGTCCAAATATTGCTCTGGATATTTAAGGAGAGTTTTTTTCAATGCTGAGGCATTTACATAGATTAATATGACTTTAATATTAAAGTGGAATAAGCTTCCAGACTGGAGGAAAAATAAAGTGACTTTCCACGTGGGAATGTCAACAGATGAGGTTATTGCTGTGTAACTGAGCATTCTGAGATGGGAGCCCGATGACCTTAATGCTCTGCACTGTAGACTGGTGGTTTAGCAGCTGTCCTATGAATAATTAAATTGCTCCAGTAGTGGATAGGAACCATTACGGATGTCAAATCATGCCTATTCATGAGTCAGAAAGGCACCCTGCCTTAAAGGTATGCTTCTTTAATCTGGTTTTACCTTTTCTTGAATCCAAATAACCATAGCTTACAAATAAGCCACAGCTTCTGATGTTCCACGAATGGCTTAACATGAGATAAGAGATCTGTATTTACCAAATATAGCATTTTTAATGTTGTTCCTTATATATTGTTCCGACCGTTTCAAATGGTGAACACCCATAATGCTGGTGAAACATCTTAGATAGCTGAGTTTGCTATAATCATTTAAAAACTATACTCCCCTTGCTGAAGAAAGCGGATGACTTATAACTTCTTGGTGTTTCTGTGCTCAGTGGGTTAGTTAACTGTTCCAGAGTTACTCTTTAGAATCATAGGTTTTTGTCAGAAATGTAAATTTGCTAACTTTTCTGCCATTATTAATGTATATCATTGTTGCAGATGATGATAGTCTTAGACTTGCTCCACTTTGCAATTCAGAAGAGTGGCTGAAAACCTGTCTGAATTCTGCTTTCTGAAGGACAGCAGTCATCCTACAATACTCATTCTCAAGTGTTGCCAGACAACATTCTTTTTCAGATCCATTTTTTTTTACAGAACTTGGAAACAAAGAAATACACATTTAAATGTGGAGAAAAGGTTTAAAGACCAATATCATGTTTACTTTTTTTTCTTTTTTCCCCTTTCCAGTATTCACTCAATGAAAGAAAACTACTTGAAATGAGGACAGAAATAGTGGAATTGGTAAGGACTTGGTAGCTAACCATATAACAAAGCTTTTTATATTCGTGTTATAGCGCAGGTATTTTTTGTGAAGTTGCTCATGTGCTTAGACACTTTCATGTACAAAATGTCATTGAGATTTATTATTTCCCCCATGCGTTTCCGTATTAGTACAGCTGACTGAAGTGTCTACAGAATAAAAAGGCTTTCATATATATTAGATTTCCTCTGTGTCTATGTAAACTGTTCAGTGGTCACTTTGTTTTGAAACTTCGTGCACATAGTATTTTCTCTAGACAGAATTTTACGTTAGTTCTTCTGAAATCAATGATTTTTTCCATGTTCAGTGTGACACGCTGCTAGATTGATTTGGCTTCATTTTAGGGGGAGGCTTTTACTAAGCTCTTCGTCTTCATTTTGTTTTATTTCTGTACTATAGGGAATTAGCCATAGGAGGAAGTCTGACAGTAAAACATTAAGAAATCATTAACTGATTGAAAATGTTTCAGTAGTGGTGACTTGAAAATATCAGCACCACGGCAGCTGCTGATCTGAGTTTACAAGTCTTGTCTTTCAGTCTTTTCTGAGTAATAACTCCATCCCATTTTTTTTCACGGAAGTTTGGTCTTCTGTCGTAATCAGATTCTGAAGTCTGTCTATCGCTGTTTTAGTGGTAGAATTCATTGGAAGATGAAGACATGCTTTTTATATCAGAAGACCAATTCTTAGTGTTTCTAATGATCCATAAATTTTCATGCTCCAGTATGTTTCTGTCACAAGAGGCTCTTAGACATCTCAATAGCTATTATAATTGAGCAGTGACTTGAACATCTGTGGGCCAAGTGACAGATTAAAGTTAATGATTATGCTGCTAGATTGAGAGAAGAAGGCATCAAGTTCTGCTCCTTTCTAGATTACATGTAAGGAAGCATGTAGTCATGTAAGTTTACGAAGTTCACCAAATTACTCAATTTCTTGGATTTAGTAAGTCATGAAGGAACTTGTTTGTTTTGTATGTTAATGAAATAATTTACATTCATTTAAGGAGAAGTCAGAAATGTAACTTAAAGGAATAGGTTACATTTCTAAATTAACTCAGAACTGATCAAATTGTTTAAATTTGTTGCTTTGTTTTCCAGCATGCGCAACAAGATCGAGCTCTGACCCAAACAGACAGAAAAATAGACACGGAAGTTGCAGATCTAAAAACAATGCTTGAATCACACAAACTTGATAATATTAAGTACTTGGCAGGTAAGGAATCTGATGTTGAAACTATTAAGCCTAACAGCGTTTTTGCAAACTATCAATTGACTGTATTCATGAAGGCCCTAATTCAAATAAAATACTTGAAGTGGTCACAGTTGATATCAGCAAGACTATTTGTGTGCTTAACCCAGAGAAAGTTTTCTGTAATTCGCAGCTTCATTTTGCATGGGCTGTGGCTGTGTGCTTTTCCCCTTCTTTATACTGTAATAATAATGTATGTGAGAAATCTAAAAGGCTGGCTGTCAATAAGGGTCAAAAAGTTTCTCTATGCCTGACTTAATTTATAAAAGCAGCCTGCTGCATATGTTTCTAGGGCTTCTTTGTTGTAGCTCTGTCTACAAAATTGAACAGTTCTGGCTTTTTGACTGTTCATTATCACATTCCTTAAATGCTCATTTTTCAGGCATGTATGTTAGAAAAAATACGTTATTGCTCTAGGTAAATTCAATATTTTGACATTTTTCAGCTGAGTATGCAGTGCTATTAAATGAGCAAGTTAACAGTAGAAGTTATTCTTCTGATTTAGACTTTTTGATTATTCTTTCACAATAGGTTTTATCATAAGGACAATCATGTCTATTCATAGTACTGTACTTCAGGGATATCCTTTTACAGTGAACCATTACTGTAAAATAAAAGGCAATTTATTAAAATGAGAGGAAGTTCTTTTCCCCACTATCCCTATTCAAAAAAGTATTGAATTCCACATGGAAGTAAAACTAAATACATAAAACACAAATTTACTTCAAGTGCTACTGTTTGCAGACAATGGCAAAAATCTTTTGTGTATATCTAGAAACCAAAAGTTGATTTCATTCAATAGAAATTTAAAAATACAAATCGATAAGCCTCGTTAAAGTAGTTTGCATTTATTTGTGTGAATACTTGACTGTGATTTAATAATCCTGTTATTCAGTTCATTTTACAACTGTAACTTGCCAAATTGATCTCTTATTTTCTGAAAGGTAAGCAACTAAGGTGTTTTTCCAATCTTTTGAGTCGTCCAGCCCATTTTTCCTGCATCCTTTTTTTTCTTCCTTCTTTGTCATTTTTGTGCCCCTCTGCCTTGAAATTGTTTGTGTTTTGTAAATTAAGAACCTTATTTTCTGACATGCGGAAGTGATTGCACCTTTAATGTTGTAGCCAGATGTATATTTAGTTTTCTGAAGAAGTGTTCTACAAGCTAATGATTCATTCTCTCTGTTTTCTTTCCCGCTTTTATTTTCTTTCAGGTTCAGTATTTACATGCCTTACAGTAGCACTGGGATTTTATCGTTTATGGATATAATAAAGCATCAATTTAAAGGGACTTCTACTGTCTTGCTTTCTGAAAAACAAAGAAATTTCATCTTTGCCTGGACTTCAACGAAGTCTTGAATGTTTTATGTATTTTTCTGTGAAGCAGACTATATTGAGAATGTAACCAAAGACGTGCCTAGGAACAAATTGTACATATGTTGTGCATATTTTGAAAGTTACCTCTGATCAAAGCATGGTGTAAGCACTTCTGCTGTTTCTCTTCACTCTCAACTGCAGTACACCTTGCTGTTAAAGTGCCACATAAAGATGGGCATTCATACCAGTCGTATAGGGCTGCATGCTGTAGAGAAGAATCTATAGGAGTTACGTCCCGTTGTCTATTTAGACACGCTTACCGGAGTCAACTGCATGTATCGGACTGGAACTGTGATTATTAACATAAAACTGAAACTACATTTTGTGGCTCGGAGACACTCTTGTGTAAGTAGGATTTGCGTTCACTGAGTCACGCTTACTTCTTACTTGTTCATACAGTTGTTATGATCAAATATTTGTCTTGCAATTTTTATAATAATACAGTCATCAGCTTGTTTTTCAGATGACCATTCAATCAATCATCTTTCACAATAGCAGTGTTAGCTGCTAGTTTTGTTTGTAATATATTTGTAGAGTGGTTTGTTTGTTTGTTTACTTGTTTTTACTAACTTGCCTTTGGTACATATTAAAAATCTGATACTCATTCCATATGCTGTTAACCACTGTAACTGGAAGTTTGAAATGCAGTAAAATACACTAGTGTTATTTTTATGGTTAAACGATACAAACTGTCTCTGGTGCTGCTTCCTTTATGGAAAGGCATTGATGCTTCTAGACAGGGAAAAGATTTTTAGCTGGTGGTTATGAATTACTGTCAAATGTAAGGGAACTGCAATACTCTGGTTTTTGTTTGTTTGCTTTTCTTGTTTTATTTCAGGAAAAAAAATCGTGTTTTTTCCAATGTGGAACTTTGGTAGTGATTATAATGGTGAAAGCAGTAATGAAGACTGAAAGGATATTAATCCCATTCTGCGCAAGCCGATGTGTACTAGTAAATGCAACTGAAAGCTATGAAGGAAAGTGTCCAGTGTATCCAGATCCATACATCATTCCTCTACTGATGAAACAACAGGTTTATTAACAGGGCTGTCATCTGTGCTCCTTCCATTAAGAGAAATTTCCTAATCTTGCCTCTTAGGAGAGGAGAACAACATACACTAGTAACAAATGCTGTTAGAGCACAATCATGGCTTTGCTTTTTGAAAGTAAAGCTGTTTGGCTACTTTGTGCCTGTACTGTAGTAACCATTTAAGTAACCATTTAACTTTCTTGGTGGCTGGGAGTGCCAACTTTGATTGTATGTAAGCGAGCAGGAAGAGGTGGATGCCTGTAACAATACTATACTGGCCTGAAATAAAGAATTTTGGATATTTCGTAGAGTTATGCTGAGTTTTCATTAATGCAACTTCTTAAATGATTTGCATTTTTTTTTTTAAGGTAATTCACTGTTAGTGAGACTTTTAAAGGTAAGAATTAGCAAAGTCAACAGCCACTATAACACTGGAAAGGAAAGAAGAGGCAGTATAGATGGTTATTTCACAACAATAGTTTTCCTTGTGCTAACTTAACTGCCTCTCTAAATTGAATTAATCTATATTCCAGATCTTCACTTTCTTTTTTAAAAAAAAGAAAAGAACAGAACAGTATTTTTTTTGTATAGGACTTGGCACATTCTCAAATAGAGAAGCTATAACTTAAATTTAGGAATATCTTGATTCCTGTCTTCACAGAATAGTGTCTGTGTAATCAGTATATCTTTATCTGTATGCCTGAGCATCTGATAAATAGTCGCTTAAGTAATTCTTAATTAGCAAAGTCAGAAAAATAGCACTTTTTGGTGAGTGTTTCAAACAAGCAATGACATTAATATGTTGTTCAGGAAAAAAAATAAAAAAAAAATAATTATTTCCTAGCCTATAAAGGCTAAGTGATGTAAAAGTTTGCTACTGTTATATGTATAGATGGAAAATCTGATTTCTTCCTCTGATTTTAAAGAATTTAGCAATTGTTCTAACACATGAATCACATTTATTGGAGTTCCTAAGAGGTAGAAGTTACACTTGGAAATACATGGATGGATTTTCTTTCAAAGAAGTATTTAAACTTAAACAAAAAACAAACAAAAAAACAACAGCAGCAACAAAAACTTTTATATACAGGTGGGAAGCAAATACATCAGGGTACTGCTAAATATCTCTTGGAAAGCAACAGTGAGTGTCAAATGATCACTGATTTAATAACTAGGAGACCTAAGTTGGTACTCTTCCCAATTTTTTTCCTGTAAGACTTCTTCTGCATTATGCTGTGTAATGTTTAGTATCAGAAGCAATTAGATGTACAGAAATACTTTTCGGTTCTCTGATTTCAGATTTTGATTTTCAAAGATTTTCAAAAAATGTGAAAAATACTGTTTAAAAACCTGAAGTTGATCCTAAAAGTTCCTTGTGTTTTTGTAGAACAAAGAGATACAGTTTTGTAAGACCTCTGTATTTATTTGTAATATGTTAGTGAGAATATATGGAATTTAACTGCTTGTCTGTCTTGCTTTACCTCTTGTTTTCAGCAAAAACCTGTGAGGGAGCCATCTACAATATACTGGTATTAACTGAAGTGTTTACTTTCACTAAACCGTTACTGACAGTTATTACTGTTAAATCACATGCTGTTTAGCCCTTTCTCTATTGGAGGTGCTGGTTGCATCATTCATTTCCCAGAATATTGAAGAGTTATTAATAAAAACATGAGCTGACAAATAAAGACTTATTTTTAATGTAGGTATGAAGTCTGCTTTGTTATTTTTCTACACACAAGTGTTTTGCATACTAATTCCAATACTTCTGTTACAAGTGTATATTCACTACCAGAATAAGGCTTAACTGAACTCGTCCTAAATGTGAAATTCTACCTCTTTGCACTTATTTACAGCTCCTATTGACTTTGAAGAAAGCATACTTTTACCTGCCTCCTATGTATTTTGACTTACACATACTACTTCAGTGAAAAATGGCTTTTCTTTTTTCTTCATACCCCTGCTGCCATCTATAGACCTGGCACATGAAAACTGTTTCCTTGCTTTTGTTGTGTTTTGTTTCCTGCAGTTAGCTAAATTCCTGTGACTCGTTCCTTCAAACTGCTGTTTGCAAGGCATGAGCAAAACTTGCTTTTGCATCTTCCACCGAGTTTCCAGGAATCAAGTGGATTATCTTTATTATGATTTTGAAAATCATCAAAACTGTGGAATACAATTCAGTATTTTACAAAACTGCCACGTAAAGCCTCTTTTCAAAGAATAAGTACACTGTAAAATTATTAAAAAAAAAAAAGTTTTAGTGTATTGGGAAAATCTGTATGCAGAAGTTAATTTCTTTCCTGACTAGTTTGACAGCACTTTAAATTATTATTCCTCTAGCTGTCTCTCTTGATTCGATGGGCCTTTAAGTTTTGGGTTGTCTTTTTTTGTTATTGTTTGTTTTTGTTTAAGAATAAAGTTCACTGTTTTTGAGCAATTAATTTCTTCAGCCCATAAATAAAAAGTTAATTTGCAATCAACTGTGCCTGGAATATTGGGGTTTGCCTTAATCAGAAGCAAATGTATGCTACTGGAGATGGAGAACCTGCCGTGTCTTTGTTAGGAAGCTTCCTTTGACTTAAAACGTGATTTTTTTTTTTAACCTTGTTTGCGCATGTTTTAAAGCAATAGTGTTGATGCTTCTTTTTACACTTAAATTCTAGGTCAGAACACTTTCCCGTAATCCTTAACGTGCAATTTTGTCACTAGATAAAGATCATAGAGGGAAGATAGCAGTGTTTGCATAGCATTCCTTTGAATTCTCTCCATTCCAAGAAAAGATAACAGTTAGGTATCCTCCCGAGAAAACTGCTATCAAAAACTGGAAATGAGTAATAAAGTATTGATGCAAATAGCAGTCCTGGGCCAATGTTTGTGCCTTTAGTTATGAGCGTTAATGTGTTGTAAGATTTCAAATGCCCTGCCTCCCTGTGCTGTTCCATTATGCACCCTATCAAACTCTTAGAAGTTCACTGGGTATCCCGTTGTAGTCTGAATTGTATCAGTTTGATTCAAGCCTTGTGAATAGTTTCTTCTTGCTGCCTGAGTAAAAATGTAGTGAGATTAAAGGAGGGTGTATTTCTTATTTTTTTTAACTGTTAAGTGGCGCATGTTCTGATAACTTTAAACAGAACTGCATGGTACATGAATATAATAACAGCATACTTAACAGCAGGCAATTGAATTTGATCAAAACAAGCTTGTGTACAGGGCTCCAGAGTTTGTCTCAGAACCAATAGTGTGAGTAATAGTTACCTTGGCAGGGTGTGGGAAGGGAGGCAGGACAGGTTTCTCAGTGTGAAAAGTAGAGCTCATGGTTTGTGTTTTAATCTCCAGCATGCTCCGGTCCTTCTCCATTGTTAGAAATCATGTAGTCCTCATGTAGGACTGTCTGCAATGCAGGTTACCTCATGAATAGGAAACTCTTAAATACGCCACTTTTGATTGTGATTTTGTCCAGATTAATTTGCATCACTACCATTCTTGTGTCTTTACCCAGGATTTGTTTTATTATGGCAAATGTGTACCAAGCATATATTTATGAAGTTCTATTGATGCAAAAAACAAGTACAAAGGCTGCTTCAGAAGGTCCTTTTAAAGACTACCTACCACAACCGGATCCAGAGTGTGGCTGGACATTTTCATAAATCTTTAATATTACGACTTTCAAACAAGTCAGTTCTAATGCCTTGTGATTTACACACGGAGCTCCTTTGATTTCCTCAGCTGCTAGCTGGGCCTGGGCACTGATCCACCTTGTTGTCTGAGCTGTTGAACTTTTCAGAGTGCTTTCAAAGCCCAAGTAAAGCTACAGGCATGAGCCTACACTAAATAAAATAATCACTGATGATGTACAGGTGACACTGTCATGTCTAGTGCAGATGCTGCTTGTGTAGTATTCATTCAGTATTTTTCTTTCACATAGTGACCTTGTCCCATGTGTTTTACTGCAGTACTGTTCTGAAGTACTGGATTATAGGAAGCTTTTAAGAAGATGAAATGCTATGAAAGTTGGGGAAAAATACAAAGTAAGATTCATACTCCGAGAATTTCATAGGAAAATTCTTGCACAGATCTTGCTATTTTAACTGTTTCATTTAAAAAAGGAGACTTATTCAAAAAATAAGCTTTTTTAGAAATTTCTAAGTTGATTCTTTTTAATCCTCCTAGCCACGTTCTAGTCAATGCATTGCTGCATGCTTCTTTAAGTGGCTTGTTTAACTTTTAGTAATTTGATTTGGGGATACCCGTGACTGCTTCTCTCAAGAAAAAAAAAAAAAAAGCTACAGTCTGGTATTACTTTTTTTGACTATTCAATAAAAATGCAACCAAGACTTTTATAATAGTTTAACAGTATATTTTCCATTAAGTTATTTAGTAGTTGACTTGTCTCATTTAGACAGGGTCCTATTTTGCCCTAAGGTATCAGACCACGCCTGACAGGTTATAAATGTGATGATTCATAAAGTGCAGTTAACCGGGGGGTTGGGTATGTCTGAGGGAGCTAATCCTGTTTGATAGAGAAAACTGTGGCAGTCATCACCTAACAACGCGAAAATATGCTCACTGTGAAAGGTAAATGTTTAACAGTAACCATGTATCCTGTTTTCATAAATGCCTGTGTTTTAAAAGATGTTTTCTTTTTCTGCTGTTGCCTAACAAATTAAATGCATGGCTCTGTACTTGGGCACTCCTAGCTTATTTTTCTTTGCAGCTCCAAACTTCAAATACTCAATATGTCATCTAACTAATGTATTTTGGATTTTTTTATTTGCTGTTTGTAGTTTCAACGTTGTTTTCAAGTTCTTCTTTTGCCCTAAGGTTGTAGAGGGATTTGGAGGAGGGAAGGGTTGGTTTTCAGTTTTTTCTTAATGAGGGATTTAATGTGTTTCTTAACAAAAATGTTCAATGCATTAAAATATGACCAAAGTCTCTCTTGCAAGCCTTCACTTGTTCACTGAAGTCAAAGACATATTTATATTAAGGTTTCATGATCAATCTCCTGATTGAAGTTTGTTTTAAGTTTTGTACAAATTGTCTTTCAAGTAGCAATTTAAATATTTCTGTAAACTGTTAGTACATCACCACATCCAGCAAAACCACAAGACCCTGAGGTACTCAAATATCTGTGAATAAAACAAGCCACAGGATCATGTACAAACAGGTACAAGTAGAAGGGAAAAACAATTGCAAGGTGCTAGAAGTCAGTGTATTGTATAAATATCTAAGATACTGAGTAGATAAGACTGTAGCAACAGTGAAAGAAAACATAAGCAAAGCCAATTCCTTCAGACTGTAAATAAAGGTTAACCCTCTTTGCTCTTCGACAAAACCCAGCAAGAGAGTGTTCTTTAACAACTGCCCTTGCAATATGTGTGCCTGCATGTTCCTTAAACAGCTGGTGGTGGTGTGTTTAGTCCAGAAAATGGAGGTTTACCTTGTGTGCTTTTCCGTTGTCGTGGAATGAAGCATTTTGCTGCAAATATGTGAAATTTTATATAAGCTGCATTAGGCTTGGTGTGAAAATCATAGCTTAAACATGAGGGATGGAAGGTATTTGTTTTTAGATCTCTTATGTATGTTGTTCTAATGTGCTGTGTTTAGGGCCTGATTGCAAACTACCAAAGGATAATTGCCCTTTGCTAATTATCCTTACTGAAGTAACAGGTGGACTGGGTGGTGTGGTGATACATGCAAGTCAGAATGAGCCATAGGGATGCTCATGAGAAAGAATTACTGTAGAGAGATTACAGACAGGAGAGAGAGAAGGAAAAAAAAAAAGTGAGTTGCTTCTGGAAGCACTGCAACCAAGGAGGGGGAAATACTTGGAATACATAGAAATATTGAAATGAAAAATCTCAAGAAATGGTAATGTTAAAGAAGGCCTGTGAGTGATAGCAGGTAGCAAGTTAGTTGCTAAGTTACAAGGCAATTTTGGACAGCAGCTCTGTAGGCAAGGATGGTTTAACAGGCCTGTGCCGAATTTCTCATGTTTGGAGACGACATGGAAGCAGGATGCCAGTGTAAAACCATCACACGCAGAAAGCAGCAGTTGTGTCACTGGGGAGGACGCAGGGAAGGGAGCTTCCTCATGTCCAGCTCCACATAGAGCCGGGGCAGTGGGGAGAGGCAGCCTTTGTGCCTCGCTTTGTCCCACACCTGGACAGACCCTCCAAATTCCAGTTCTGACTGGGATAATTGTACCTGGAAATCCAGTTTTTAAGAGCAGAGTAGTTCCTGCCTATCTTTCATGGCACTTAGCAGGGCTGCAAGCACTTAAAAATTCTCTCCTCTCAGACAAGATCCCAGCCTGCCTGAAGATAGGAAACAATGGGCCTTGGCATAATCTTTTCTGCAATGGGGATGAAATAGGACTGCTGAATGATTAAAAAGAGACTCTAATCTTTTGCTGGGATCCTGAGGACTGAAGGGCTTTTCTCTCTAGATGGATTCTGGCCTTTCCAAAGACAAAGAGCGGTGAATTCAGTAATGAGTCCCTAGCTAGCCAGCATAATAGATTGGCTCTATTTAAGCCTTGTCCCAGGGGACCTGTACGTGGGTTGCTTTTTATTTATTTGTGGTCTCTTTGCTACCATAGAGCTCAGATCGATGCAACTGCTCATCGAATACATAACTAGTGCTTGTGACAGAGCCTGATAAATATATCGCTAAATGCAGCTAGGTATTACACAGACTTTGTCTTTTTGTACTGGTGCCGTGGACTGACATAGTCTACTACCAGAAGCCTGGTTTTGTTCTTTTTGGTACGTGATCAATATTAGCAATTTGGATTTAAGAAGCTACGTCTTGATCCATATGACAGTTATGATTTACTGAGCTCGTTTCATCATACATCCAATTTAATTTGCCATGCATTGCTGCCTCAGTAGTATGGGAGACATTTCAAATAACATAAAGGAAAGAATACTTGGAGATGTAAGAGGAAAACCATATGAAAAGGAAATATAATACTACCAAGGGTAGATTGTGCTAGACTAATTTGCCATCTTTCTTTGGTAAGAACTGTATAACAGAGTTTACAGGCAAAAGCAACGCAATCGATCTAATGTATCTTGACTTCAGGTTCCACATAACCTTACTTGAAGAAGTTGTAAAGATAACACCATTAAGAAGCAATCTCATGATGGGAAGAAAAGTGTCCTGTTCACTGGAATTCAAGACAGACCAATTTAAACTGGATGTGTTCAGGCAAAAATGCTACTAGGGTGTTCAGAAACTTGTTTAGCCCATGAAATAAAAACCAATCCTAAACCGACCCTTGAGTTCTCTCAAGGTTACTGTGTTAGAAGCAAACGTGAAAAAAGGAAATAATTATTTAAGGTAAAAGACACAGATTTTCCATAAGTACATTTAGGATGGAAACTATAAACATGTTCCTGACCACTAGAGAATTATGTATTTGTAATAGCACTCCAATAGAAGAAGCAAGAAGAAATCTGTTTGGAAGACTGGCACAAGCAGACATGGTCACATTATACTGTGTAGTACCTATGATAAATAGCAAAGCCAGGAGTCCATAGGACACCTACCTCCATTCCAGGTTTATATAAAAACTGGAAGGAAATGGTTGTGGGTTTTTGGGGGGGGGTTGTTTGTTTTTGCCTGGCTGGAAACTTTTACCAAAGTTGTGTGTACATTATATCCATTGGTTCAAGTATCAGGACTATGTCAGCATTTTTTTTCCACGGTGATTTCTGTAGATCAGAAAAACATGTCATGACCTAGTGTTCAGTGAGTCTTAAAAATGTGATTTTAAAGTTTTTTTCAGTCTTCTAATCTTCTGCCAATGCACCTCAGATAATTTACTGTAAAAGTCAAGACAGTGCTAATGGGCTACTCCCCTCTATACAGCGCAAATTTGAAAGGGGAAATGTCTAGATTCTGAAGTGCACTAAGCCTTATGTTCATCCTGAAATCATCTTTTAAATTTCTTTAAAGGTATTTTTAATGTATGTGTGCATCTAATTATAGCTAAAGATAATTTGCACCTCAATTATCTTCCCTTCCTGCTAGGTCCTCAGCAGACGAAAAATCCCAGGAAAAAATCTTCACTCTGGCTGCTGCCTACCTCACTACGCTCTGACTGATCTTTTGTCCCACTCCAGGAAGTCCCAAGGCTGTAAAGCGTAAGCATGCATGCACGTATGTATCTATATGTACGTATATATACACACAATCACGTGGTGAGGGTGAGGAAGGACCGATGTGCTCTGTTTTATGTTCACTGCACCCAGCCCCGCTGCCTCCCTCTGGGATCTGCACCTTCCCTTCCCGGCTCGGCCCCAAGGGGCAGGACCTAGCTCCTTTCACCACGGTGGTGAACTCTCACCTTGCTCCCTTCCACCCTGAGCGCCTTCCCGGTTGCCTCAGCTGCTCCTCACCATCCTGGTACTTGCTGGAGGCCTGCAGGAAAGTTTCAGCAGCTGGCCTTGGCCCAATGGAGAGAAATAGGCCGTTGCAGCCGCTTTCGGGGGAAATGGACAGAATGGAAGCCTTTCCTGGTGTCCTGGTGGCACAAGTAACCTCTGCTCCCTTTTCATTCAGCAGGCCCAGCTGCTGGTCACCACCCAGCTCGGGCCTGGCCATGCCAGCCCCTGGTTTGCCGCAGCTCCTCCTGCGGCCCCGTGCAGACCAGGTTTTGCCTGTGGTGAAAGGGCACATGCCTGCAGCTCCTGAAGGGCCGCATCCTGCTCTCCCTGGCCAACAGGGTGGCTGCCATGGCTGAGGTGGTCGTGTGTGGTGGGGAGAGGAAGCCAAGCGATTTGGGAGGCGGATGCTTTCACCTTGCCTGTCCTCAGCTATTTACATCTCCGTGGAGGTTTCCCGGGGAGAAAGAGAACTGGCAGCTTGGTGAGGAGGCAGAGGGAGTGTGTATTGAAGAAACTGGAATAAACAACCAAACCAAAGCATAAGGTCATGATTCAAGCAAATGTGCCAGAGGGAGCACTCTGAGCAGATGATGCTTATTGCTCAACGCAGTCTAAAGTCCAAGCAGCGTGCAAATGCAGCCCAATGGAGCTTTCGTAGAGCTGGGAATGGAAAGGTGCACAGAGAGCAGACCACAGAGGAGGCAGCATGCTCTCCTCTGGAAAGGGGCAATAATGCGTTTACAGTGGCCTGGAAATGTTTAGCCATATGACAGATCTCAGTGTTAGCAGCAGCAGTAGCAGCTTTCACAGATTTCTTTATTAGAAAAAATAAATCAGATGATAACTTTGAGCGTGAGATAGCAGGTCAGTCACAATATCTTACAACAACTGTATTGCAGCTGAAAATGACTGTGGGAAAGTTTCCTAATTAACCCTGTTGGGTTTCTTTGTTTTTTAAGAAGAGAGAAGTAGTTGAACTTCTAGTTTCCTGTGGAAACAAAACTTACGCAATCAGTATTTGTCCCATACCTAATCATTTTTGTAACCCTCTGGCAAATCAGATTTTGACCAAGGTTGAAAAAGAGATAATGTTGGACATAATTATTTTTCTCAAACGTTTCGTAAAACTTGGCAGCAGGACAAGGGAGAGGGAGTCAAGTTCCTGCCTTGTCTGAAGAAAAGGCAAGAGGATCCCAGCTGGCCGGCCAGCACCCACATGCTGACAACCAGAGAGTGTTTTTATAGCTCCAGACTGTCCCAGAGTCTGTCGTCTCTTGGTGGTGACAGTGCCACAGGAGGCACGAGGGAAGCTGGGATTCTTGTGGCGAAGGGGAGGGAGATGTGGGACAAAGGACACGAATCCGTAGGAAATCAGGCTTCGTTAGTTCTGCTGCTCAGGAACAACATGTTTGTCTAACAATAGCTTTCTGCCCAAGCACATGCGTCAGAACCAGATTAGATTTCTATTTGCATACCTCTTTACCTTTCTCAGAAATGCCTCCGGCATAAAGCTCTTCAATTTCTCTTTCTTCCTGAAGGCATGGCTCTCTCCTGAAGAATAACTGTAAAAGTTGCATCTTATTTCCTAATGGATTTATTACTTTGTTTATTTAAAGTCAGATGAACTGGGCTTAACAACAACAGCGAATGTTTTCTGCTTTTTTTTTTTAATCCTCTTGGCTCTTCAGAGACAACATAACAGAGGGAAAGCAAATGAGCTGGATGCGATTCCATGTTGTGCATGCACACTGAGAGCAGAACCTGAAGACAGTGCTGTTGTGCAATGTAAACAAGGCATAAATTTGTCCTACAGAACCCTCACAGCCGATGATCTGAGAGGGAAGGAATCCGATGGATTTCTGAAGCATAGGATAAGCCTGCAGCACTGACAGGAAGAACAGGATTTTTTTGTTTTCTTGTAAACTGAACACATTTTATATGTATTTGTTGAAATAATAATCACACACACACACACACACACACACACACACAAAAATTACAGTCACTCTTCAAAGGAATGCTGTACTATCCAAGGGAGGTTTTAATCTTCAGGGAGAGAGAATAGGAGCTGTGTTCTTCTTTCAGCCTTATGTCGTCTAAGGTCTGTATTACGCTCGTTACAATGATATCAGTGTTTCTAAATTAAAGTAGCAATGCCCACATTCCACAGAGACATGTGTCACAGAAATTCATGTGCTAGTAATTAAAACTGAATTTTCAAACACTGCTTCAGATTCGGACAAGAAGCTTTTTAGGCAGTTGTGTAATGGAGAAGAAAAGAAAACAAGGAAGCTTGAAGCATAGTGGGGCGGCAGCCTTGATACGTGACACAGCCACGGACACAATGGGACACCCCTCATGCTGCTGTCACTCCGGCCACGCTGAGGAAAAGCAGTGTTTTCAAAGTGCAGGTTGTGTTTCAGGTGCTGAGCTTTTATGGAAGCCCACCCAAACCCCAGCTGCATGCCCCCCACTGCTAGCCGCTCTGAAAAGCCACTCCTAAGAATAACTGGTCACCTGGAAAGAAAATGAAATGCAATTACAGGGAAGCAGATAGTACATTATTAGATCCTACCACTGGGCTACTCAGCATCCAGCCATTAGTATCATGCCTTTCTGGCCAAAGTATTTGATGCTTCAGGCCAAGAAAGACACAGAAAGCCCAACAAGCAGTGCTGCACTTTGCAGTGCTACGGGATAGCCCTTCCTGACCTCTCCTGGACATCAGGTTTGTGACAAGAAATACAGAGCCATTACCCTAATTGCAGTCTTAGCAAATGTAATTAATCATCAAATAGTTTTCCAATGTTTGGACAAATCCTGTCTCCGTGTTTTTCTGCCTTGAGTTCCTCCCACAGCAGTAAACTGCGTGAGCTGACAAAAGGCAGAACGCGCTACCGCTTGTGTCCCAGGGGTGCTATGACTTGATGACATCCAACCTCCTCTTTAGCAGCTGACCTAATTCCTTCTGTTGTTGTACTCCAAGGTGTCCTGGACAAAAAATAATAATAATAATAAAAAAAAATCTTTTGTTCACGGTACATTGTTGTTTTAACGTAGTGGTGTGTGTCTGGTGGAGAAACTGAGGATCCTAATTTTAAGGCTTTCCAACTTTGTTTGCCTTGTGTTTACGTGTTCTGAGGCTAAAATAGAGCTTGTGCTGCACGTGTACGGTGACTAATGAATTAGCTCCAGCCATCAGCTTAACCGCGAGTGCCAAAACAAACGCATCGGCACGCTTACAACTTAGCAGTTTGGACCCACTTTCCAAACAAACACCTCGAATGTTTCACCACACACTTGCCAACGGTGTGGCCGTGTGAACCCTAGGCTGAGCCAAGGGGACCCTGTGAGAAGCAGCACCTCACCCTGAGCCGTGGCAGAGGGGATGGATGTGGTTCATCCCATGCTATTTCTGCAGGAACTTGCTGTAGTCTGTCAACATTTGCTCAGTCGCACCTAGTCAAACTGGTTTGCATTGTTTCCTGCCTCATCGTTTGTAAGTAAGCTTTTTTTTTTTTTTAAAAAATTTGCTGGTGCTCACAGGTGTGCTTGGATTGTTTATAGAAAGTACCAAGGTGAAAAAAAGTAACATGCTTCGGAGGCCTCATCCAGAGTTCAGGTTTAACTGCTGGAAATCATTTTCTTTGGGTATACGTTCATTTAAACTACTAATACATACAGCTGAGTGTAGCACGGTGCTGCAGGGTCCTCGCAGCCCTTCCCCACACGGCTCAAGTGCCTGCACTTTTCTGTCCCAGCATGTGCCCAGTGAGAAGCCAGAAGGTGGTTTTGCAATGAGTCTTTGAACAGCACCGGCCGAATCCTTTCCCCTCGCTCACATGGCGAGGAAGGCTGGCTTGCAGCGATCTTTAAGCCGGGAATGCAAACTCTGGGGAGATGAGGCCTCTCGAATAGCAGCGACGGCAGCCCTAATTTAGGGTAAAGCACTCCAGGACTAAGCAAATGGCACACCAGAGGGAGAAAGAGGTCTGGAAGGAGTCTGCAGAAACTGTGGATGAGTAACCAAGGTTATTGTGCTAATGAGATTATGTTTTGCTTTGAGATCTGCTCCTGTAGGGAGAGACTGAGTCACTTTGTCTTGGCTTCTGTCACGGGGAGGAGGAGGCTTGGATTTATTTGTAATGCCCAAAATAGCTGTACAACCCGCAGCCAGCCTCGGTTCCCTGCCCGCCCCCCCCCCCCCCCCCCCAACAGCTAGATGCAAAAGTTATGGGGAACTTTTCCCTTTATCCTCCTGTCTACCATAGGCCAAGCCTCTTCAGACCTCCCTCACACCCAGGTAGCACCCAGAACTTCCCCAGGCTTTTTTTGGCTTCTCCAGAGCTGTTTGGCAGCATCACTTTTCCTTTAGGGTCCAGCCTGGGGAAGCAGCTGATAGCACCAAATATAGCATTTTGTATCTGTAGAAATGCGTGTAGTATGTATCCTGTCACACTGATATATCACGCAATGGGAATAGCCTGCTCGAAGTCCTGTTTATGCTGTTTTACCAGCCTCCCTAATAGGAGGCTCATGGTGTTTTAACTACACTGATGCAGCTGCAGCACATGCGTAGTTGTCTGTGTAAAAACAGGATGAGAAAAAATCCCCTAGGTAAGAGAAATTTTGCTGGCCAGCTTTAGAAAAACCTTCACATGCATAACTTTTGTTTCAGGTGTCCTGCCGTTCTCTGCATGTGAGAGAAGCCCTCGTTTGTCCTGGGCTGATTAGTCATTAGACAAGTAAGCGTGTTTACTCATAAAGCAACCTATCTAGCTGCATGCGTGACTGGACTGAGCAACCACATCATTATATTTCTGTAACTCCAGCCTGCTCTGCTGCACCCCTTTCCTCTCGTGGGTTTGTTTTATCCTCTGCTGCCTGTTATGCCCATCACTCAGACTGTGCTCTGCTGGCACAAAGCACGGTGCCCAAAGCGCTGTTTGATCACAGATATGTTTGCTATTGATATGTTTTAGAGCTCATCCATTCTGCGCCAAATTCAGAGGTGATATTGATTAAAAAAATAAATAAATTTAAAAAAGAAAATAAAAACTCATCTTCAAGTGTATCCAAACTTGTATTCAGGCTCACTCATTTCTTTGAATATTAGGTAGAAATGTCACTAGTCTTTGTGGTTATGCCCCCTCAAATATGTGCACTCATGCAGATTATAATAGAGGTGGCAGAGCTACAGCTAAAGAATATCAGGCTCTGGGGCTCCAAACTTGCAAAATGTCTTTGTTTAAATTGGCATTAACAGAGCGACACACAACAGCACAGTTCAGAGGATGAAGCCCTATATTAGAAAGTGCTAGGCAGAAATTTAGACAGCCTGTGGAATTGCTGGACTGGGCAAAAAAAAGTGGTTAGCGTGGTAAGTCTGTCTCATCTATTTTTTTCTTTCCTCAGTACAGTGCAACCACAATTTCTTTCCCACATATTGTCCTTAAAATATTTTAATATTTGTTTCAGTGTGCTCCAGGCAGTTGATATGTCCTTTCCTATATCTGTGATTGCTTGACTTTCACCAGCTTGTTTATCTGTTCATTGCACTTTTTATTCCCATAGTGGAAAAACAACAACAACAACAACAACAAAACATTTTTTTTCAGTTTTATCAAATAATTCTTTAATTGCTGGTAGGCATTTTTTCTTTCTTTATAGGCTGCTGAATTAGGAGTTAACTCCAGTTTCCCATCTAGTTTCATCAAGTTTACCTGAAAGAGGGAGGGTGGAGGGGGAAAATAGCTTGCCTGAGTTTTACGATAGGTATTATAGCTTTTCAAGCAGAATGGAAAGACATATGAAACAAGGAGTGTCAACTAATTTCACAAGGATTAATGTTTGCATCACTGATAAAGCAGAAGAAGAAACACATGACATGATAAGAGGTAAAAGTGATCAGGAGAGGGTGGGACTGTGAAGAAGGAAAAAAATGAAAACTTGATATTGTGATAGGAGAAGGAGTTAGAGGAAGGATTTAAATAGCTGAGAAAATGGGAAAGAATAATTGTGTTGACTTTCCATTTGTGTTAGAGGGGGATGGGGCAATTATGGATGTAGGGGAAATGAAAAGGAAGGGAACGTGCAATAATGCTGAGACTTTCAGAGAGAAGGTTGCAAAACTTGAACTTGGTCCAGATGCCTCTGGGTAGGACTAGCTTTGATTAGTCCAGGCAACGAGGTAGCACAAAAGGAAGGACAACGCTTATAAACGGAGTAGGGGGACTGGAGTAACACTTCAGGGGGCTAATCTGAAGTTCAGCAGCAGCTATGGGAAAGACAAAGTGGCAAAGATTCTTTCCTCAAGAAGAAGACATAGTGGCTAAAATGTAGAACTGGATGGATGAAGAGATCATGATAAGCATACATGTCGTTGATGGAGAATACTGCCAACATAACTAGGTATTGATCCACAGGGAGAGACAGAAGAGTGAAAGGCTGGTTAGATTTCCATGGCAAATGAGACTGGAAAAGGAGGCCTCAGCTGTCAAAAGGGAGAAGTGAAGATGGAGTTGTGAAAGCCAAGGAGAGAGTGTTGAGAGGAAAGATAAAGTTGGCAGAAAGTCAACAAAAGTAAGAGACACCGACCAGTGAAAATATGAAGAGAGACCATGTTGTTCAAAGAAGCAGAAGTAATGAGAGCGATTTCAGTGGCACAATGAGGCAGGTACCAAAACATCAGACATGCAAGACAGAGCAGAAAGGAGGTCTGGAAGTACACACTGTACATGGGTTGGGGTAATAGTTTTGGAGAGATTCACCAAGAAGGTGAATAAATACTGTGCATATTGAGAATAATGATGTGCGCTTCAGAGGAGAATTAGTGGAAGCCCTTAAGGACAGAGGGAACATTAAAAACTTAAGAGAAGCGTTGAGTGTGAAAAGATGAAAGGTGGTGTGAGTCTTAATATCTCTAGGAATTAGTCTATAGAGCCTTGCACTGCAGAAGGGGGTTAGTCATAGGAGAAAGAACATGCCAACAAGGGTAGGGAAGAAGTTTTCAGAGACTTTTCTTTCCAGTATCTGAAACCCAATGAATGAATGCACATACATGCTTTACCTTCAAAGCTGTTTATCAGACAAGCAAGATGGAAGAGAAGGAGAGAGTTAAGGGAAAGGAAGGAAAGATTTTAGTAGAAGAACATGGAACCATCTCATTAGCCTAATTGGCATCATTTATCCTTTGCTACAGCATCACCAAATTCTCCGTCTCCACTACTGAAAGTCTCTGTAATGAAAAGGGGACTCAGGTCACTTGACAGACAGGCTGATGTACCTGCTGACTTCTAAGCTTATGCCTGTGTCTCTTTTGTCAAGGATGAGAAGCAAGGGGAGGAAAAAAAAAAAAAAAAAAGCAGTTTTCAAAGTCAGGGTCACCAGAGACAAGTACATCATTTGCATTTTGGTTTATTAATGTGGGTTAGCTCAGCGGGCAAAGCCTAGCATACTGATAAAAGATTTCATAACAGGAAAAATAGGGTCAGTGACTGCAAATATTCCCCCCAACCCCCCCCCCGCCCCCAAAGTAAATGAAGCACTACTGGGTAGGGGCTGGGCTCGGGGGTGTGGAGAGGTGGCAATGTTCCATTTCAGCCAGGACATAAAGATGTAGGCTGGGCCTAAATGGCTCTGACTGTTTCACTGCAGAAAAGTGATGACAAAGAGATGGAATGAGGCCCTGTCCATCGCAGAGGCCAGATCCCAGGTGGTGATGTTCAGTTCCTGCTCTATGGGGTCCATGCGTTCTCATGCTCCGTTCTGTCTGAGCAGTTCACAGTGCTCTGTCCCTGGTTTCTCGCACAGAAACTTGTGTGGATATGAGACTTTTTACAGCATGGCTCCTGTAAGCTCCCAAAATATAACTGGCCCTGCCCTTGCCCCATTAGCTCCAACACAGATTTTGTCCCTCTACTCCTATAAGGTAACACAGAGTTTACATGAGTGCATCTCTTCACGGATGAATGGCAGTGGAAGCAATGGGGCAAACACATGCATTTGAAGAGTGTTAGCAGCGATCACACCCTACCTGGGCAGCTTAAGGAATATAAATATATGTGCAAAATAATAATTATTTACATGCTTTTCCCTGCCTGGGTCTTCTGAGGTATTTTTGGGCTGGGGTCAGAGACTTTTAAGCCTTCTGCTGTCCACCAGGTTATATGGAACTACTTCTTCTTCTTCTTGCTCTTGTTCCTCTTCTTTAGTTGTGGATTGGATCTTGCAGCTGAACTGATGTGCTGTGTTTTCTCCGTGTCCCTTCTCAAGCTTTCCATGCCTCCTGAGTGCAGGTCCTGAAGGAACTGGGCAGCTCAGCAGACCTGACCCAATTGTTTTCTGCTGCCAGAAGGGACGATCCCGCTCCACCTCCTTCCCAGCCGTGCACCCCTGCAGCTTCCCTTCCCATGGCACTGGAGCTTATCTCATGTCACAGCAAGCACTTTAGGGGAGCCTGAACTAGCAGAAAGGTAACTCCACTGAAAAGGATGAGTAGTATTCTTTCTGGATGTGAAGCCGTCCCACCATAGGATCGCATAAGCACAGCCTGGGGGGGGAGGTGGGACTGCCCCATTTGGTGTCAATTTGTAGACTGGCTTGGTTGTATCAGTGCACTGCACCCCCAGCACTGAAGCATCCACATCACAGAATCATGGAATGGTTTGGGTTGGAAGGGACCTTAGAGATCATCGAATTCCAACCTACCTGGTCTGTGCTCCACATCAGAGAAAATTCTTCTGTTCCTGACTCCTGACTGCCAGGCAAACTTGGCTGGACTTCTTCAACCTCTGGCTATCTGACTTTCCGATGATATTCCCATTTTGAATGGGGATGGTTGAGTTATAATAACTCCCTGCTTTCTCATCTCTGGAAAGCAAGTGGCATGACCCTGGCACTTCAGCTTTTCATCCACCAAGACCTTCAGTAACTTCGTGATTTCTTTCCTTCTGCAAAATACAAAAATTACATACAGACACTGTCCCAAACTGTCATGGTGAAACACCTATAAACTGACCCTGAGAACATTTTACTTTTACCTGATTATATTGGCTCTGGTAGCAGAACCACAGGACAGAGATAAGCGGGTAGTGAATTGAGATTAATTTATGCCTATTTTGTGGTGAGACTGACATATGTTTCAGTTTCAAGCACTGAAATGAAAATATTTAAGCTATGCCATATTTTGTATTTCAATTTATTGATGTAAATGATGTAAGTTTTTGTTTTATCCTTTGAATTTGCAGAACAAAGTTCACTCAGAAAACTTTTGGCACTTTCTACCATAGCTTGCAGTACATTGGTAGTGTGTGTGCATGTGCACATCTTGCCTGTTTCTTTTCCTTTATGCTTTATCTGTTGGCATGCAGCTAAATCCAAACTTCAGCAACCTGCTCCCAGGGCTAAATTGCCAATCTACTGTCTTCTAACTGTAATTTTTTTTTTTAATTTTGTGGACCCTGTCTCTGTAATCCTAAACAAGAGAGGTTAAAAGCAGACCAGTATTGCACACAGTCTTTCGCAATATATTTTTATCCTGCATGAGCATGATCATTTTACTTAGATCCAATGTACATTTAAGCTAGCAAATCTAATAGAATATTTAAGAAATGAGAACAACTATTTTATCTTCAGATCTGATAACTAAAACCTAATCTGTCAAACTAAAGACATTTTATTACGTTGACTCATACCATAGTGCTGCAATGCCTGAAACACACAACTACATCTACAGTCCTTTGATTTGTTTTTGGCCAAATTTTAAAAAGTAGAATAAAATATTCTGGGTGAACAAATGTGCGTACAGAAACCTTGTATTGCTTAGTATGTTTCTAAACATAGCGCTTTATGGTCACTGTGAAAGGAAAACAGGCAACTATTCATTAATTCCCATTTTATCTCAGTTTGTTTACCTAGAGAGATACTGGTATCCCTGAAGAAAGGAGCCTCCTCCTCCTCCTCGAGGAAGTTACACTGTGTTGTGTCCCACAGGAAACCCTGGCCTACGGGTCTCTGCAGCATAGCAAAGTGGACGTATCTCAGACCACTGCAGAAATTTGTTGAGTGAACAATTGGACATGTTTTTCACAGGACCAGTGGAACGTTTAAACAGTGGTCTGCCCAGGAAATGCTGCACACCCTGCGGACAGCTCAGCAGGTGCTATGCTGATGTGGTCAAAAGGCAAGACAAGAAGCGGCATAAAGTGCCTTCCAACCCTGCTTGCAGAATGCCCAAGTTGCAGGGTATCTAAGCAAAGCTGATTTGTGGTAGTAGACTTATGAGCCATCCCTTTAGATTATTGAGAAGACTAAGGGGGAACTTGATGTCAGACAGTAGGTTGTGCAGGGTCTTCATTGCAAGATGAAGACATAGCTGAATCCCATTGCGGGAAGTGAAAGCTAGAAATAAGGTAGATGGTGTAGTTCAGGTTAAAGATCAATTAACTTCATCACGATATTGTTCTTGGATCATATTCTGGTTTAACAGCCATAGAAGCACTCTTAATTACTATGGCAAAGGTGTAATGAAATATGTGCATGAATAATTGAGCTGATGTACCACGTATATAGAATCATAGAATCATTAAGGTTGGAAAAGACCTCCAAGATCATCTGGTCTAACCATTCCCCTACCACCAATATCACCCATTAAACCATGTCCCTAAGCACCACATCCAATCTTTCCTTGAACACCCCCAGGGATGGTGACCCCACCACCTCCCTGGGCAACCTGTTCCAATGTCTGACTGCTCTTTCTGAGAAGAAATGTCTACTCAGTTCCAACCTGAACCTCCCCGGTGCAGTTTGAGGCCATTCCCTCTAGTCCTATCATTAGTTATCTGTGAGAAGAGGCCGACCCCAGCTCCCCACACCTTCCCTTCAGGTAGTTGCAGAGAGCAATAAGGTCTCCCCTGAGCCTCCTCTTCTCCAGACTAAAAAATCCCAGTTCCCTCAGCTGCTCCTCACAGCACTTGTGTTCCAGGCCCTTCACCAGCTTTGTAGCCCTTCTATGGACACGCTCCAGGACCTTGATGTCCTTCTTGTAGGGAGGGGCCCAAAATTGAACACAGTACTCAAGGTGTGGCCTTATCAGAGCAGAGTACAGGGGGACAATCTATTCCCTGGTCCTTCCTGCTGCCTACACCATTCCTGATCTAAGCCAGGATGCCGTTGGCCTTCTTGGCCACCTGAGCACACTGCCAGCTCATATTCAGGCACTGCTGTCTCATGTTCAGGCCCAAATGCACTTAGGCCAGCTCAGAGAGCTCATGAGGGCTGACCAGGACATCTGCAGTTGAATAGCCCTTAGGGAGGATCATACAGGGCTGCTACAGGCAACTCCAGGAGATGCTGGTTGTGGCCTTCCCAAAAGCGTGGCTGATCCATATTCCCTCCTGTGCTACCCGTTCCTCTTTAGCCCATGAAACAACACATTACTCTTCTTCAAATTCCTCCTCAGCACTGGATTCAGAGGTCATCTGTGTCATTAAGGGAAAAAAAAATATATATATTCCTGTGCTTCTCTCCCACTGAAGTCAACGGGATTTCAGACTGCCTGAAGACAAACACAGACTTCAGTCTTCCCTGAATGCAGCCAAGTAGCCTGCTGATGGTAAAGAGCCAGTAGGGATCTCTTTTCTGCGTGTTTGACTTCACTCCAGCTTATTTCATGTTGCCTGTTTAGACGCTAAGTGCTTTACAGCGCAAACTGTCATTTCTATGGACGTAGTGTTTAGCACAGCTGAAGCCTGTCTTGATTGGGAGCTCTGGATGCAACTTGAATGCAGATAATAGAAACTTACAATCAGACTTGAATTAATGCTTCGTCTCCCATGCTGTATAGTTTGACATCAGCGCTGCTTTATCACTGCAAGCATTCACAAAAGCTGCAGTCAGTCTGAGAGGACTCATCAAATGCTGTTGTAGAAGCATTTTGTGCTTTGTCTTGTAGCAAACATTTCCAGAACTGGACTGTTTCTTTTCCACAATACCAGCATTGCAAATTAAGACCACACACATTTTATGTGCTCAGAGAAGAGCAAAAGAAATCAACATTTGCTGAACAAATTAATCGGAGTTTAGTTAAGGACTAAAAATAAGAAATAAGAAGACTTTTAGCATATGCGGGCAGTCACTACATCCTTGGGTAACTGCCTTTCCTCGTCTGCCTGTGCATGGCTCTAGTTGCTAGTGGATCCTGGTTGAAATTCAAATCAGTTTCAGCATCGCTGCCGTCTCCTCTAATTGACTCCGTCGGCACAGCCGGCTGGTGGGAGGGACGGAGGAGCAAAGCAGGCAGAAAGGACCAGACGATTTCTGGCATATGCTGGCCTGCGCAGCAAAGCGCTGCGGACGTGAGGGTCTGGCACTGCACAAACGTCAGGGATTCCCCACACCCTGCCAGGAAACCGGGAGGAACCATCCTTTTTTTTTTTTCTTTTTTCTTCTTTTTTTCTTTTTTTTTTAACATCAGAAGCTTTAGGCCCAGGCGGTGGTTTATAACCACAGCGAGGAGAGCAGTGCAGCAGAGGAAGCTCGTGGAAAAATTCTGGCTGACTCATCCATAATTCATCTGGCAGCCTGGGGAGTGTGCGCGCGGCAGTGGGACCATGGGCACCCTGCAAGGGGACAGCCCCGCTGCCCAGCCACCAGGCGGGCAGATCCCAGCCCTCTCCACCCCTCTGGGGCCACACAAGCATCTTTCTGTTCATGTGTGTGCTGTCAGCTTGGCTCTGGTTTACCTGTTCCTGGTTGGGCTGAATTTCCAGGGGCTCCTGGCACAGGGCTGGCCAGGTATTGCCAAATCCTAATGATGTCCTCGTGCAGAACCCAGAAAGTAGGCGGCTGCAACCAAAGGCAAAGTAGTTTTTAAGCCTGACCTTCAGTTTGGAGGTAGCTAAGCAACATATTCCATGCTGAGGGATTTCAGTCACCTGATTAGGTTATTTTAAAGGTATGGCTGGCCTGAAGAAACTAGTAAAAGGTCTTGCAGTTTGTTTGGAAGAAAAGCAGAAGAAGCGGGCTGAATATCAGTCTGTCTGTGACTTGCAGATGTGTGCAGTAGCCTAAACACTGGGGAGTTTGCAAGGAAAGCCTAAGGAAAAGAACAGTGAGAAGTAGTCAGGAAAAAAGAGCCTAGAGAAATGAAAGTAGATGTAGATTATGTGATCTCCATGCATACTGACTCCTTCAGAACTGCTTCCTCTGATTTTCCAAAAGGTGGAACGAAGTCCGGAGTACTCAAGATACCAGAGGTGCAAAATAAGCTTGCAGGAGATGTGTGTACCAGCCATTAGTCCTGAGATCTCAGTCGGATGAGCTGTGGGTCAGCCACACCAACAGGCAGGTGGGAGAGCTGAGGAGCACATGTACATACACAGACATGATGGCCCAGGGATGCCCAGCTGTACTGCAGATGCCCCAAGATTTCTGTAGATCAAGAGGGCTATGTACCATAACACATGCCGCAGTTTGTAACTTCCACCTGAATGCTCTATCAATGGCAGCATGGAATAATTTGACAAAATAAGACTCATAACTCATTAGCGAGGGCACAGAAGTGAAAACCAATCCGTTACATTCAGAGTCTGCAAACGTACATTTATTCTATATCCAAAAGCTGTGTTTCAGGAAATTACCATTTTTCTGTAGACACTGTTGCTATCCTAGATGATAAAAAAGAAAAAAAAAAAAAAAAGAAAAGAAAGAAAAAGAGAGACACAACATGGAGACATAATCCAGAAAATGTAGCGAGTTTTAATAATATTAAAATACTGCCTTGCCAAAGTTTCTTCACTACATGATGCTGTTTAATCTCACATATACTTTCATAGTGTTTTCTTGTCCTAAATCTATTTACTTCCCCATATTTCAGTGTGTTATTTCTGTTTTCATCTCATGTGCTGCCACTGTTCCCGAGTACATACCGTTGCACAATTCTCTGTATTATTTATTTCGAGGCAGCTTCTGGGATAAAGAATTAGTCCTGGGATTTATCCACAGCCTTGACGCTGGCCAGCCGGGTGAGTTCTGGCCGAGTCGCTGCACCTCTTCACCACTGTCTTCCCAGCAGAAAGAGCAGGAAAATAACTCCTCTGTTTTGAAAGCACATGGGTTTCTGCAGAAGTGCTATATAATAGGGGTTGTGGGAACTCCATTTACCACTACGCTTTCACTGATGTGGTAGACTTGCATACTGAATTTTCCTTTTTTACAGATTAAAACCTAAAGACAAATACTGCTGAAGTGCCCACTAAGGTATAGCAGAACTGGTGAAAACAGTCACTGAACGTGTCTCTTCTTCAGCCTGTTCCAAACTGGACATTTGTGACCCACTTGGAACAGGTACAACCAGTGCAGACATGGTCATCAGTTCTGATTTTGGTTTTCTCCAGGTGGCCTCGGAGGGAAGGAATGCACCCTTTTTTTATGCCTGCAGCCCCGTGGGGCAGGGTTGCTGCTGGGGCTGCAGCAGCCCTAGGACGTGGTAGGAAGGAGCTGCCTGCCTTTGCGAGGAAAGCCAGGGCGGCCTGCCGCACGCTCTGATGCTTGCTTTTTGGTCCTGCCTGAGAGTGCACTGAACTCTGCACAGAGAGCCTGTCAGGCTAGGGAAGTTTCCTGTAATCTCTGCATTGGCAGAAAATACTCAGCAGCCAGATTAAATCTGCCTCGCAGTGACTTACATGTCATCAGAGGGAGGAGGCTCAAAAGAGATGCAAGCGCAAAGGCCAAATAGTTGTGCTAGACGTGCATGGATGCATTTTAAAAGATGTTTCCTGTTTCACCCTTCTGCATGACCTTCTCTTAAAAAAACAAACAAACACATAATTCAAATCAGTATGAAATGCATTTTCTTAAATAGTGTCAACTACAGGAAAGGTTCTGTAACATCTATAACCATGATACACTGATTACTCTACAAGAGTACTTACGGTATGTTATCTCTGAAGTTTTGGAGTTCACATAGACATTAAAAACGTCCCTAATGGGGGGATTAGTCAAATTACTACTGGCTTGCCTTTTCTTTATTAACTCACGTTTATTTCCTCAGTCGCACACTGCATAATTCAAACATTATGTGCCCCTTAATTAGCGAGCATCTCCACTCCTGGTCCTCAGTACGGGCACTTACTTTGCACCCCAATGTAAGTTTTCCTTGCCAGTGAGATTGTAAGGGAGTTCAAGATCCTACTAACACAAACTAGGCTGGAGGAACATGACTAGGGCTTTTGGAGCTGCTAGTCAGAGATTTTTGCAGCATGAGAGCCGATGCTTTGTCCATCGTCCAAGCCCCAGTAAACAAAGGCAAAACTGTGCAGTGCCCAACATTTTGATCAAGAATTTTTCTCATGCATCTGTTGACTTTGTAACTGAAGTACTGTTGATCAAACTGTTTTTCTTACCGCTTTGTAATTGCAGGAAGAAAGCGTGTAAGTGGATTGGAATTAGGCACCACAACAATGACTGTAACCCCCATTTAAGGCACAGGATATGAGATAGAGGAATCCAATGGGAGCCAGCTGAGGAAAGCTCTTTTGTGAGGCGCTCAGGTTCCCTAAGGAGGACTTTATCCAACCCTTGAAACCTCATGGGGCTGTCTCTTCCAATAGAGCTACACCTGTAGTATAGGCACAGCGCAGACATTTTACCACAGCCAAACCATGTGCAGCTTGAGTGCACGTCGCTACGTTCTTGGCATCGCTGAGGGAGCATGAAGTAGTGAATTTTTTGTGTGTATGTGTTTGTAAAAGGCAGAGGACTGAATGTTCATCCCCACTGAGGATCCAAAATAAATATATTGTGGTAACGACCTTCAGGATGTGGAAGAGAATGTTATGGCACTTAATGGAAGTAAACAAATAGAATGACAATTCAGGCCTTGTTAATTTGGCAATGTCTTTAAATTCAACGCAGTAGTAGTAGCTACCTGGCCCCCTCCTACCATGCTTTGGCATCAGCACTGGGGGCACACTGCATAGCGTTTCCTTTCTTCCCAGTTAAAAATTAAAAGGTCATTCCTGAACACTAAGAAACTATACAGGATTTTGAAAAAATGCAGCGCTAATTCTAGTTGTATACAATCCTTCTTTCACCCCATCCTACCATCCTCTGCTTCTAGGACACATAGCAAAAGGAAGAAGAGTTATCTTTCAGATGGTGTTGGTGTCCTTCTCCAGTACCTCTTGAAAACGTGTTGTTGGGTGTTTCATCGTTAGCAGTCATTTCGTCAGAAACATGGAGAACTCCTGGCTGCCAGAGCCACAAAATATAAGCTCAGATAACCATCACTTGGCACTTCTTCCCGGCCAGTTTTTAACTATTTAAAAATGTGTAACGCATGCTTTCACATGCATTTGTTACCAGCCACTCATTAACGAGGAACGATGAGTTCCTCGTTACAGCAGGGGGTCCTCAACTTTTCCTGCATTGTTGCCCCTCGGATGTTTGCTGGTTTTGCATTCCAGTTCAAATCCATCCTGCCTGAGCCAATCGCAAGCTGTCAGCACACACCTGACCAAGGAACATTTAAAAGATTTGTATGGCTGCACCTATACTCTCTGTGGGCAGGCTTCATTATAATACTTCCTTTTCCTGCATTTTTCACTGTGATTCAATATTAATTCTGTACATGAGAGCATGCCACTTTAATTAGGGATCTTGCTTGCATTTAAATTGATAAAGGATTTGTATTAAAAGTTTGAAAGGGAAGTTGCTGTCTTCCCTGCTATTAATAGTATTATTGCTTTATGTAACTACGTGATTCCTATACAGTGGATAAATTATAACAGACAAATAAGCATCTCTGCCCACAAGGAACTTTTACTTCTGCATAAAAAGATACGAAAGGATACAGAACAGGAAAGTTCAATGCAGAAAACAAATGGAGGCTTGGAGGGTTGAGAGAGCACTGCAAAGAAGTAGCAAGTCTGCAAGAGCTCAAATCTTATCCTGGAGGTGGAGACGATCAGCGGAATTAGGAGACAACATTAATGCCTCATGCTACCTACTGCAGTTCCTGGATTAGACATGAAAACTGAGATGCCAGTAGCTGAGGTAAAGAGGCTATGTCTCCTATGAAGTGTTTAATTTTGCAAGTGTATTTCCTCTTGCCCAAGCCGTGTCTCACCTCTTCCTATGAGCCAGGGATGACATGCCATTGAGTCACGTCCCACTTCAGCTGCACCGGATCTTCAGCAGCTCCAGGTCCCTCCTCTTCCAGGGCTCAACACTTTGCCAGAGCTGCCTCCTGCTCTCCTCACTCAGACACTGAGCTGCCAGGGGAGCGGTGAGCCAGGCGAGCTCACTCGTGTACCAGGCTGCAGAGCCCGGCGTGGCGCTGACCAGGCGATCCCCATGGCACCAGGGCAGGCAGGAGGCTGCCTGGCAGTCCCCAGCAGCTTGTGTGGGACCCACGTGGGACAAAAGTGAAGGCCCTTGTCCCAGATCACTCCGAACAAAGTGAATCACGCTGCAGGCAGAGGCTCTGGAGAGCAGAAGCATGCTTTGAGCAATATGCTGTCTCTAGAAGCCAAATATGTACTGAAATAAGGGATTATTAAAAGCAAACAAACAAACCACAAATTATGCTATCTAAAACAGCACGGATTTAAATTTCCCATACAGCGAGTTTAAAGTAAATATCACACGCCTGTAAAAATATTGTAAGGACATTATAAAGTTTGCAAAGTCAAGCACCCATAATAATAAGAAACATGTTAATTTGGATTAAGCTTTGTAGCTTTAATTCTTTCCTTCTGGGTGTACTTGCATCCTGGCAGTCCTCGTATGTATGACCACATATAACTCTTGTGGCACACTCCTGCAGTGTGTCAGCCACTAGGCAGGAGGCCTGTGGGGCCCAGAAACCTTACATCGAACAGAGATGAAACATGCTCCTTTATGTGCCAGTTTGCACCCTTTCTGCAATCTGGAAACAACTTTCAGAAACGCATTTTCAGGTTCTTCTGAGTCTCCAATGAACCTTGTTTTAGCATGGACCCTCCTCTAAAAAATCCAGGCTGGTCAGAGAAACAAATGAGAAAGATCTGACTTGAGCTAAAGGTAGGATTTTCATGTGTGATCTGTATTGCTCTCATTAATGACCTGGTACTGCAGTACAACTTCACACTACGGGTTACTGCTAGAGAGAAGTGATGACCTTCTCTACAACCCATGGCAGATACCAGCCTCCTATAGGCTGCACTTTGCAAAGGTTAGTTCTGAGCTGGGGATGAACACTACCTGCCCTGTAAATATGACACTCCAGGAAACGTGCAAGTTGCTAGAGCTGCACCCTCGGCACTTCAGGCAGCTAACTGGAAGGCGCGGTATAACGAGGCAGTTTTTGCATGCACACAGTTAGGTCAGAGTTGTTTGGTATCTCAACGGCATAACGTACTCGCTGGAGCAAACGAAGAGTCTCTGACAAGCAAATTTATCCCAGAATTCCTAACCACGGAGCGTTAAAATTAAGCAAACTACTTGTTTATCAAAACCTTCCTCTAATTAGCAAGAACTAGCTGAGTGTAACAAATCCATGACAACACCAAATTGTTACCTTCCTGCAATCTTTAAGTATAAAAATAAATTCTGCTCTACCATGAGACGTAACCTACTAAGGCCTGTGAGTCCAAACAACGTTTGCCTATTAGCAAACTTTATTATTCATTAGTTATCATAAGAAATAGAAAAGTGAACTGAAATTAGCAATATACAGTGGAATGCTAATAGAGCTTTTTGAGATAGCAAAGAATTGCACTCCACGCTTTTCTTTAACTTTTCTGACAAAAAAATAAAAAATCAACAACCAAGCACCCAAGAATATTAAATATGAGGGGATGCTTCTATACAGATTCCTGTGTGTTCCTCTACTGGCAGAAGACACTGGGATGCCATCAGGTCAAGCTGGATGTTGCTGTTTCTCATGACTTCATTGCAAATCCATCAATACCTTTTTCAGCTGCCAAAGTCGAGGGACTGCAGTAAGAATCCCAGGTTTTACATTGTTTTAAATGAGTTTTTAATTCTCCTGTACAGCAAAAGCTTGTAAAGATGAAAGAAATGTCTCCTAAAAGCACAGAAAGCAGATGGCAAATAACCAACCACCTACCCATCCTTTCTAAATGTCTTATTTTTAAGAAAATGGGCTTTTAAGCCAATTTCATTTGTGGGTGGGCATTGACTCATGAGTTTTGAACACTCAGTATGGCAATGCAAATCCAGATCCAAACTTAAATTTTATGTTTCAAAAAGCACTGTTGTGTTTTATTTTTATTTTTATTTTTATTTTTTTTAAAGCAACAGAAATGCTTATATTCCACTTAGCTTTCAGAATATCCAAATTAAACATGTGCTTTCAAACCACTCAAGCATTCCCTCACATTGTTACTAGTCAAAACACAAGTGAAACCTGCTAGCGTATCAGTCACGGGAGGTTTTAAGAACAGTTTAAGCGAGCACCTGCCAGGAACACTCATGGGATAGCTGGTCCAGCATGGAGGGGAGCAGAGGTTATGACAACCTCTCCGATCTGTGTCAGAATTTTGATTCTTAGAAAGGAAAATGGATTTATTGCTAAGGCACTTACAAGAGGGGAGGTATTGTGTGGCTGCAACAATGCTGAGGATTTTATGTTTTACAGATTTTCACATCACCCTCTGTGGCATCCTCACAAAGGGAAGCTCATACGGTAAATTAGAAGAAGCTGCCAAGTAGATAAAATTCAGTCATTTCCAAGCTGATTAAACAATATTGTTGATGATGACAGAGGTTAGCATAGGCACGGCTTGGCAAACAACAATAATTGCTGATCATAATAATAATATGTGCTGGAACAGGAAGCTACTCTTCCTCCAATCTTCTGAGCATGTACATTGCAATCATGACAGCATATATAATGGCAAGTTAATCTTCAAAACAATCACCTGCGAAATCATGACCTTGTTTGAAATATTTTAATCACTCTGTCATGCAACTGTTCCCCAAGGTTACTATGACTGAACAAAGTTAGAAAAATATTTTGCATTTTGTCAGATGATGTACTTTGTAGATGCATGCTTTTGTACTTTTAAGATAAAGCGAGACAACTGTCTGTACATCTTGGAGGATTCTGGTATATTCAGTATATTCAGTAAATCATAACATAATGCACTCCTATGCAGTAAAATACTACCATCCAACAAAGGCAGCAGATTTTCAATATTTCAGATTTCGGCAGATATTCAGGATTTCATGCTAGCCTGCTTCCCCTAGAACAGATTTGAAAGGGGCAAGCTACAGATTGGCGGTAGGACTGCGAGCAGCTACAACAACTAAAAATTATTTAAACTCAGCATTTTCACCTGACAGTTTCATGTTCCTGAAGTCCATTTAAAATCTGCCACTAAGATTAGCACGCGGAACATCTGAGTTTGTAGGTGTGAGAGATGCAGAGAGGAAAAAAATAGTTCCTCATATGTAAACATCTATTTTACTAAAGAGCCAAGTGAGCTAAAGAAAAAAGCACGATGAAACTCCATCTGTGTGCAATTCCTAGAGCCTTACTCATCTCACTTCCTGGTTCTCCTTTTTGGCCTCCTTTCCCCTAGGGCCCTCCCACCTCTGTAAACACCATAGCAGTAATTACACTGCCATCGGAGACTTAAACATTCTTGACATCATAACATCTCTTCTAACAAGTACAGGCCATTTCACAAAGGCCTGGCCTGGCTTTCGAGAAGTGGGTCAGCTTGACACATCCCATGTGTTTCTGAAAGCCTGCAGTCTTTGAGCTTGCTCATCTATGGTAATGGGCACCCTACCAATGAACAGGCTGGAAACAAAACACTGTCTGGTTTGCAATGGGAACTTTACAATGTTTATCAGAAGCATGTAACTTGTAAATTTCCATCCGAAATATCATCTAGAAGACGTTCTGCTAAGCCTTGCAAGGCAGCAGCTTCCAGACGTCGCAGTGCTGTGGCCCACCTGCCCCTTACCAGCTAAAAGAGCTCTGGAAAGCAGCCAGCACCTTGCAAGAGTCCGGCTGCCAACGCACCAAGCGAGGACGAGGGGAAAAGGAGCGCAGCATCAGCCCAGGGAGGCTGGACAATTAGCTCTTTTCTTCTTTTGTTTCATCGTCTCCCATCCTTCAATCTCACTTCACCCCATTACTTACCACCGAAGAACTTTTTAGTCCAGGCTGACCTGGCCAAACAAACTCTTTTACTGTAGAAATTTTGGCCAGTGTGATTTTTTTTTTTAGTCAGTCTTCAATGGTTTTTCTTATCTTTCAACATATAAATGATGCCAACTTGCTTCCACCCTTAGTAGAAATCCATGATGACTCAGAAATGGATCTTGACCTGTTAGCTGAGAATCGCTTCTCTAATAGTGTAATAGTTTAATATCTTTTTTCACAAAAAGAATAAATCAATGTGTCTCATCGTATTTTCTATTCTGCCCCCGCATAAATTTGTCTTGTGAATAAAACATATTTTGTTCAGCTTGGAGGGCATTTCATTTCTGTACCCATTTTGACATTTTAGTTAGAATACGGAGCTTGTAGAGTAGCCCAGACAATAGAGACTATAAAATCTTCTATTTACGATCTATCCCAATGAACAGATTTTCTGTTGAAATGTGTTCTATTACTGGGCAAAAAAACCAACCCATGCACCAGAAGATGATCAAAAATAATTCTTCGCCATTGTCAAAAAAGGATATGGTAAAGAGCTACAGATAGCTTTGGAAGAAAAGCATGAAGTAACTATGAGTAAACTTTAAAGTCATAAACAAAACGCAAATAAATCCAAAGAAATCGGATTACAGAGATTAAATTTGGTGTGATTTTTTAGAAAGAGTAGTTCATACTTTTGTGAAACTTGGGGTCCCCAGAGCTCACAGTGCCCTTGTAGATACCAAAAAGGTAAGAACAGGTTACAGAAAACAAGCCCAATCTTGCTGTGTATGTACACTGTTATCCAAGGACCAAAACTATACATATATAATTATATATATGAAATAACACAAGTGAGGCATTGGCAAACACGAGAGATTTCTAATCACTGTTGGTCTAAGATAGGCACAGGTATAGTTGACTCATACGGCAAAATTATTTCTATTAGCGGATTGCTCAGTTTTATAAAAACAGAAGCACCATGTTATGTGCGAGCAGCAATATAGTAATACTGCAAATTGCAACTTGATTACCATTTGATTCAACCAAGTTAATAGCTGATGATGGCCTATAATTCGTGTGATTCATTCTGGCAAGCCTTTCATTTGTCAGTTCATCAAGCCTATCCTATATATGAGCAATTAAATTAGCAGGAAAAAAATAGTCCAAATAGCAAAGGGCTCAGCAAAAAATCCTCCAGGTGGTTTGAAGAGACCCAACCTTAACACTGTTGAAATACCATCGCCTACTTCTCAGTGGTTTTCTTTTCTCATTAGGACCAGCAATTTGGCACAGTAGGTACAAAAATAAATAACACACTGCTGATTTCCAAGTATCTTCTTGAAGCGGGGAAAATTAATTCCAAAACAGTTACAAAGAAACTATGCACTGGAAAAACTCAACCAGGAGAAATACTAAACAAAGAACAGCAAACAGTTACCATCACTACAAGTGGGTGATCTTAGATGTCAGAGAGAAAGTGCCTGGAAATTCGGTTGGCTGGCAGCTGTAACAGGCGTACTAAATTCGTATGCAACCACGAGGATCAGTCCTACAGGGGGGACAAAGGACATACACAGAAATAGATTCCCAAGGAGAATCCTGCCTCTGTTCCTTGACGACAGCCAGAACGCTATCGGCATCACTTGCACAGATGGCCCTAGCCCACTTATGCACTCTTAATGAAAATACAAAGAGTTGCTAGCACAGGATCCAAGAGTTAAATTAACCTCAGCGGCATCGAGGCCATGCAGTTGGCTCCGTTGTGAGGAGAGGATGTGCTCACGCCATCAGGAGAGTTTCATTCTTACTGATGCCATCTAGACGGTGTTGGTCGGGGGCTGCTCTGTCCTCTCCCCGAGCTCCACGTTCACCAAGGAGAGCTGGCAGGATCACCGGTGGTGCTGATGCCCATGCAGCACCTTTGCCTGGAGGACCAGGGCCCTGGAGTGATGGAAGGAACTGACCACCTGCACTCACGTCCAGGCCTGTCCCCAACATGGTGACACTCTGTTGACATGGCCAACAGGAGGCCAAACAAATACCCCCAATTGCTGGAATTCTTAGATTATGTTTCCTGTGGTTGAAATAGTAAGTAAGCGTAAATAAAAAACAAACATACAGAAGAAAATCTCTGCATAACAAATTAGGCGTGACTAGGCTACTCTGCAAAGCAAAATCATTTCTAGCCAATCCATCTATTGAAATTCTCTGAAAGTCCAAAAGAACCCAAACCAAATAAAAAAAAAAACAAAAAAAAAAAACAAAAAAAAAACACTTAACAACCCCAAACCAAAGACATTTTGATGGACTAGTTTTATAGCATTTCAAAAGGCCTTTGATTAAATCCCTAAGCCAGAGACGACTCGAGCAGCTAAGTAATCACTGGGCAGGAAGAAAAGTGTTATCGCGGCTCAAAAACTGGAGACGGAAAACAAAGAGCAGAATTCAACAGCTAGTTTCTGCAATGGCAGAAGGTTAATGACAGCCTGCTTCAGGGCTCTGCAGCAAGTCTCATATTGTTGCTGTATTTACTTCTGATCTAGGAAGAGAACAGTATTGTGAGATAGCAAAATTTGCAGCTGTCATAATTATTTCAGTTAAGCAAGATAAGAGGGGACTGTGATGATGAGGAAGCCTTAATGAAATAGAATGGATCACGTAATGGTGAATTAAGTTCAATATTGAAAATGCTAAATAATGCATATTAGAGAGGAACATGAGTACTGCTTCTAAATCTGACAATTTCTAATTTATTTACATCGACTGAAAAGCAGAAACCAGGCATTTATGTAAATATCTGTGTGCTCTCTCAAGTCCTCATGAAGCTGTAGTCAGAAAAGCTAATAAGCGAATAGAACATTGGAGGAATAAATAGCATACTGATTAATATCGAGTACTAAAATACCTCTACATAAAGGAATTTATTTTCTCCTCTGGAACAGTCTGCAGTATATCCTACCTCAGAAAAAAAAGTGATGTTAACAAGTCTCTGCCAGGAGCACATTGAGGGGTAAAAGCTTTTATAAAGTGTAACGTTTTAATAGATTTGGATTATTTATTTTACCGAGGTGGTAAATGACAGGCTAAAAGCAAACAGAGTAGTGAATAATGTCTTGGCACGGAAACATGGGGAGGTGGGGGTCGGCCTCTTCTCACAGGTAACTAGTGATAGATCTAGAGGGAATGGCCTCAAATTGTGCCAGGGGAGGTTCAGGTTGGAAATGAGGAGACATTTCTTCTCAGAAAGAGCAGTCAGGCATTGGGACGGGTTGCCTGGGGAGGTGGCGGAGACCCTGTCCCTGGGTATGTTCAAGGAAAGATTGGATGTGGTGCTTAGGGACATGGTTTAGTGGGTGATAGTGGTAGTAGGGTGATGGTTGCACCAGATGATCTTGGAGGTCTTTTCCAACCTTAATGATTTTATGATTATATAAGGCACAGGAACTCGATGGCAACAATCTCAAAATGGGTGATGTGAAATAATTTTTCACCAACCTCAGGTGTGCTGTGACACCTGCCTCAGGAAGTACCTAAAGCAAAAAACACGTTGAATTCAAAAAAGGGCTAGATGTTCATTCACAGTTACGCTTATGAACGTGGGAAATACATCTCCAGATAGTTTGTGCCAGCCAAACAGCGGGGTTTGTGTTGGCAGCTGGGCTTTGTCCGGCTGTGGGTGCTGCAGGAGCTGCCTGAGGTGCCGGGACATTTTGGTGACCACGGCCGGGAAATGGAACCGAGCGGGGGGCCCGCCCCCTCCCCTCGGAGCCCCGCCGCCGCCCTCACGCCTCGGGGAGGAGGCAGAGGAGGACGAGGAGGAGGAGGAGAAGGAGGAGGAGCTGCGGGGCCGCGCACGGCGCCGAGGCGGGGCGAGGCGGGAGCCAGCCCCGGTGCTCGCCCTCCGCCCGCCTCGCTTCCGCCCGGCCCGGCTCGGCTCGGCCCGGCCCGGCCTTCACCGCCCCCTCCGAGCCGCCCGAACCCCTCCGGGAGCCGCGATGTCCGGGCAGCAGCAGCAGCAGCAGCCCCAGCCCCAACCGCCGCCGCCGCTCCCCGGGGCGGCCGCCGCCGCCGCCGCTCCCCCGCCGGGGCTCCCGGCCGCCGCCAGCCCCGGCCCCGCCGCCGCGCTGCTGCTCCACCCGCCGCCGGCCACCGCCGCGCCGCCACCGCCGCCGCCCGCAGGCAGCAGCGGCGGCGGCCCCTCGGCGCCCGGGGGCGGCGGTGCCGGGGCGGCCGTGGGCCTGCCGGCGGCGGGCGGCGTCCCCGCGCCGTTCCCTCACGGCGACCCGGCCCTGAACGAGCAGGAGAAGGAGCTGAAGCGGCGGCTCAAGAGGCTCTACCCGGCCGTGGACGAGCAGGAGACGCCGCTGCCCCGCTCGTGGAGCCCGAAGGACAAATTCAGTTACATCGGCCTCTCGCAGAACAACCTGCGGGTGCACTACAAAGGTGAGGGCCGGCCGCCCGGCGAGGCGCCCCCTGGCTCCTCCGCCTCCCCCCCCCGGGGGGCAGCGGGCCCCCTTTTTTCCCCTTTTTGCCCCATTTTCCGCCCCCTGCCCCCCGGCTGTTATGTAAAGCCCAGGTATCGCACTGGGGTTTGGGGCCGAGGCAGGAGAAGAAAGGCTCGGCGTGACGTGTCCCGCTGGTGGCAGCGAGCAGGAAAAATAAGTGTGTTTTTCTCTTTTTTTTCCTCTTCTCTTTCCTTCTCTCAAGAAAATCAAGGGTTAAGTGGAGTTAGAGCAGCCAGCGTTAAGCCATTAAACGCGGAAATGACGGGAGGGGAAAAGCGGAGAGAAAAACAGGGTTTATTTTTAAACTGTGAAAAATGGAATTAAAGTCACCGGTCGCAGGCTGGCCTGGCTGCGGGGTGGCTCGGAGGAAGGGCTGACAATAGGGCTTCTGTCCCTAAAGGTGGCTTTGTAACTTTGTGCTCACGGTTCGAGTTGCTGCTGCTGGGAGGAGAGATAAAAATCAACGTATGTGCTTGCAAAAATCCGCAAGAGGCAACAGTAGGAGAACGTAAGTGTTGGTTGTTATGAAATGTCATAAAACCTGGAAACAGAAGCGTATGCTCTGACCTGAAAAAACACAGCCACATCTGGTGTTCTAGGCCCCGGTCCTAAAGTAGAAGTGTTGGGGATTCAAAACCACTTCTGAGTTGGCTGCGAAGAACTGGATCTTTTGTCAGTCCGTAGGCAAATGAGCGGAATGGGAGAGGAGAAAAACAACCTTGCAATTACCCTTTCTCGGAGTTTACAGTGGTGAAATTCAAGTGAAATCTCGATAAACATGTTACTGTTTAATCAGAGGAGGAAAACGGCGACACAAACACATGGCAGGATTTGGCTCCCGTGAAAGGATTAAATGTACCCCTCAGACTTTTTTTTTTAATAGAGAGGCTTTATTATTACATACAGAGCACTCTGTTAAAATGCAAAGTTTAAGGCACCGTACAAAGCTAATAAAGGGGGCAGATGACTAGCTATAGCGCAAGTTTCTGGGAGGCACTGAGTGATCTAAGGACATGTTATTTAATCCTCAACTTTAAATTTCCTGGCTTTTGTTCAGTTTTTTATGATCTTGTATTTTTAGAAGCATTTTGTATTTTCTGCTGCTTAGTGGCTGCAGCTTTTTTTTTTTTTCCATAGGATGATCATACCTTTATGGCCATCAAGTTCTTTTGTTGTTTTGCTGTTGTTTTTTTTATTATTTTTTTTTTCATTTGACCTACTCTTTTTGCTCATAAACTAGAACTTAGAGACTCTTGTCTGCCAGTGGCATTGCAGAAGTATATTTTCAGGCTTTGTTTGTGCTATCGCTTTTTTTCCTTTCCTCTCTCTTACTATTAAAACAGAAATTTGTTCCTTCAAAGAAATTACAAGAGGCTCCACATGCTTCTGAAGTAGGGGTAACATAGGAAGTACTGTGGGTACTCTAGCAGAAGCCATAAAGCACAGCTGGTAGGTTATAATAATAAAATACCTTTACTCTGGCTCTTAAGTAATAGTAAGTGATGAAGGTTGAAGAGTTCTTAAATTAGCCCAGAGGGCTGTGAAAAGGAGAGGTGCCAATAGAACATGAATACGTTTTTCTTTCTCCTAACTGCAAATGGGAGTGAATGGCCTCTTAAGAGGCCCATCTTTTCATCCTGGTAATGTAGTGAAGGTGGCTGTTAGGGCAGCCCCGCATAGCTGTGACCAGCCTGGCACCTGGAGCTGGTACCTGGGCTGGGCGGTGAACTACTTGGGAACTGGGGGGAGCACTAAAACTTCTCCTTTTTTCCCTTCCCTGGATTCTGCAGCCCTGTGAATATGATAAAAGGGAGAAAATGAGGAGGTTCAGTGAGGAGAATAAGGGAAGAGAGCATGCAGAAATGTGGTTAGTGTTGTGAAATGTCGTCTCTACAAATCAGTTGCAAGTAGAGGTCTCAAAAGAAAGCAGAGCATCTTCTGGTAGAATATCGACACTTTCAGTGCTGCTGTCTACGTAGCCATGAAAGAATGGTAAACCTCTTTGTAAAAACAAAATTTGAATCGCACATTGGGCACAGATTAAGATCTGTTGTATTCTGGACCAAGATATCCAGGAAAGGGGGAGAAGACTGGTCTGTCCAAAGAAGCCAGTAATGAAAATCAGTTCTGTTTACTATTATGGTAATTGTACACACTCTCAATCTTTCCCTGCTGCCTCTGTAGCTTTCTGACCATAGAACTGTTTTTCTGGAGTAATTTCCTCCTGCCTGTGACTGACAGGAGACACTTCTTCTGGCAACATCAGTGCTTCTCTTCACCCTGGATGTGTTGGCGGTACTTGCATCTGAAAAAAATGGTGCGTCGAGGCATGGAACAATCAGGAAAACAACACCTTCGAAGTCACTTTTTCATATAGCTTTATAATTTTAATGAGCTGGTGTATTGTGAGCAGTGACACTTTTCTTGGTTTGTAAGAGAAATGATGGTCTTCTCTGTGCGATTTTGAAGATTCTTCTAATTTTCTTGCATACCAGTGGACAACTTGTACGGAAACGTGAGCTGCAGTAGATGTCTTTTTCTACCCGTTGGCAGCTGTCGTGCTTTGTACTGCATTTCTGGACCTGAAGCTTTTTGCAGGCATTCTAGAGAGGGCGTAAAAGTCAAAACTGCCACAGAACCAGGTATTGATCAAGGGGTGAAGATTTAAAATCAATCGCATAGTCTGGCTTCAGGATAACAACTCTTTAAACTTTGTTGGGGTGAACAAACCCCAAGGATCAGTGCTCATATTCTTTTGTTATCTCTCAGAATCGCAGTGTTACTTGAAAAGGAAAACCTCCATGGGGAGGTGGTTGAAGGGAAGATGCACTGACAGGCATGTTGTTTACCAGAACAAGTGTAATTTCTTTCCACAGTGAGTAATTCTGTTACACTTTTACAAATTCTGACTCTTGATTAGGAAGCTTTGTCAAAATCTGGATATGAAATACATAGTATTGGCATTAGTGATACTGTAATACATTAAAGACTATACCCAGGGGTATTTTTGGTTTTAGATGGATGGATGTATCTTTCTGTGTTGCTGCCAGTTAGCTGTCCAAGCTGATAAAGTTAACGCTGTCCTTGTGACTGTTGTTTGTGGTATATCTATGTAGGGGAGAAGTGAAAAACAGTATAAAAAACTAAAATTTGTGTAATCTCACATAATTGTCATATTAACAGCACTGAGCTGGAGGTAAGTCGTAAAGGAAACAGGGTTCAGACCAGTGTCTGCTATGTGTAAACCATTTATTACACAAAATATATAGCTATTAAGGTAAGACATCTTTAAAAATATTTCTACATATTTCTACAGTCTTCAGAATTACTACGTGGATCTTGTGGAAAAACAACAACTTCATAAATGGTGTATGTAATGTGAATGTTCCAGTAGACAGGCAAGCTGTTTCCAGTAGATAATAATCTATGCAATGTAGTATAAGGAGATAAAAATATAGACAGACCTAACCAAGGCTGCAGCCGTGAAGGAAACTGTATACAGAAGTGTGTAAACAGAATAAATCATTAGTGATTAAAACCGTGGAAGGTCCTCTAGTAACTTCACTTAACTTGTCTCGTGACAATTGTCCAAAAAAAGCTGAGAAAAGTTATGCAATTTTGAGTAAGCAGCCATTGCGTGAACTTGCTCTGATGTGTCACAGGCCAGGAAATCTTAGCCAGACACTTATTTACAGTTCAGTTGCCTTTGAACCGTCTCTGGTGCCAAACTGAAAGAATTCTATTTTATTTTCCAGTGCAAGCTCTGCCTCTCAACTTCTGGAACAAACAAAAGGGGATTCTATAGCAATAATTGTGTTGTCATTCAGTGAGGCAAGGCTTGTGTCAATTTTGCTGGCAGAAAACACTTGAAGCACATTCAGTACTCAGTGTAAGACACAGTACACCATGTCTGCTTTGGACACCCTTGGAGCTCTGAGATGTCTTCCTTTGTTAAATGGGGGGGGCAGAGTTGAAGTCAAGTCAGTAATTTGTGCAAGTCTTTTTTTTTTTTTTTCTGGTCTCAGCAAAAACTTCTGATGAATTCAACAGAAGATAAGGCCTTGACTATTTTATTTCATCAGTCCAAGTAATTGAACCACCTGTTGGAAATAACTTCAGTTAAGCTTGTGTAAACTTCATTTAAGCATTTAAACTGTATAAACTCGTTTACCTTTGAGGTCAACACTCCTGCAGTTTCTGTTGGACTGTTTGGTGCGTGTGCACAATGCACTTATATTTAGGTTCAGAAAATAGGTTTTTGAAAGTTGAGATTTCCTCTCCAAATATGTTTTTATCTGAGTTGTTTTTTTCACGTAGGTGGAATTTAAATTTAGAATGATTATTTTTACCAAAAGTAGTGTCATTAGTCCTTTAGCATGATTAAATTGCAATTAATGCGAATGCTTAAAAATGTTTTTTTTTTTAAAAAAAAAAAAGCTTTACTTATGGTAGACTAATAGTAGTTGAACACTTAATGAAAACCAAACAGAAAACATTTCTAGTGATTGAACATATCTATGACAAGGGTTACTGTGCAAAGCTCAAGCTCTCTGCATCTGATTTTCCTTCTCCCTCCAGTGCGTCTGTTTGCAGAATTCTTATTTTAATGCTGAAAATGATAAATTTTTAGTGTTAAACAATATGTGCTTTAAAAGTATTCTCTTTAATACTTGAACTGTAGCTTACAACTATGCAAGAACTCTGCTTTAGGTAACAGAGGGCAGTGTTCGTATAATCTACTACAGGCATTTGGGACTGTTCAGAAGTTCAGAGTTGGGTGTCTGAGTTCCTTTGTACTCAAAAGCAAAGAAGTGGGGATTCAGATTACCAGAGAACATGGCAACATGATGTCAGGTGTGTTTCCCTCTCCGTTTCCAGCCATTTTAAGGTGAAGGACGTTCTGAGCAGAGTGTGGTTTCTTAGTTAATTCCGTCTGTAGGAGTTTGCTCGTTGTCTCCTTGGACACTGACATCCTTTGGTAAGAAATTCTGCAGCTCAGCAGCCCTCTGTGTAAAGAGCCTCGTTCTTGTTTTAAAGCTGCCTGATAACCAGCTCCTCTTGACTCTTCCTCGTGTAGTCCAACATAGCTTGGTAGTAGTGAAGAGCTCAACCAGTGCGTTGGGACGGCATGGAGGTATCTGGAGTATTTGAAAGGAGTCAACTGTTGGATGCTGATAACTGTGCTGTTATAAATAACTGTAAGTAACTGTAAATAACAGCAGTGTACTCAGGTAGTAAAATGGGATTCATATGAGATTACACTAAAAGGCCAGCAGATCTAAATTTAGGGTGTCTTTTGTGTTTAATGGGATGAAAGTAGTTTTGGGCACTGACTTCCCCAAGCATGTTGCTTCACCACATGAAGTGTTTGGCAATGCTGGTAAGGTATCCTGTTACTTCTGCTCCTGTGATGACCTCTTATTTGCACTGTGACAGCTGTGTGTGGCTGCGAACGGGATCAGGGAACTGATCTGCTGTTTAAAAAATCTGGTAGTTTTCTTAAAGCCAGATCGGTTAAATCAGTCCTGGTTCATGGTGTGGCCTTGCAAATATCTGCCTGGACTGGGGAGGGAGGTGTGAGAAGGAGACTAGTTTCAGGAAGAGGTGCTGAGAGTATCTTAAACTGGTATTGTTTCCGAACACTTAGCGATTTCACACACACAAAAAGGTCTCCTCCATAATAGGTATACATTTTCAATAATATTTGGCTAGTTGCTAATGTTTTAGCCTTCTATGTGGAAGACTTCTCCAAATAAGGAGACTGACTCGAAGTGAAACTACACAGATTGTCAAGTGCATAGAGTAACCAAGGGAACTTCTTTTTAGTCTATTCTAAAGTAAAAAGCTAAGGACATTTAAAAAAGAAAGTCTCTTCCTGTTCCACCATTTTTAAACTGATTTATCATTTAATTGGAGGTATCTGGATTAAAGGGATCTTTCAGAAGTTTTCATGTTCTGTCCATAAAGTTTTGGGTGGATGTTTAGCTGAAGGATTCCTGCATACTTAAGCATGATAATTTAATTTATAGTGGCTAAATAGTGAGCAACCAGCACTGGAAAACCGAGGAAACTTACAGAAGCTGTAGGATCACGTACTTGGTTATCGCCTTGGTTGACGCAGCCTGAGGAAGCTTACCAGTGGTGAACAATAAAATATTGCATGCTGTCTTGTAGATACATGGAGTAAATTACTGCTTTATTTATTAGCTGAGACTTCTGAAAACAGCATGCATAAGGTAGGTAATAAGCTTAATACAGTAAAACCTGTGAGGTGATCGAAACATCTTTATATAAAATGTTTATTAATGACATACTGAAGTGAGCAATGCATTCACACCCAGAAAATGAAGGCAGCTGGCTAGTTGCCTTAAGGTAGTAACACACTGAGGCAAGCTAGTTCTATCAGAAAACCTGTGTGGGTTAAACCTAATCTCAATGACTAAAGAGTTTGCTGTGCTAGCAAAGTTTTGCATGCAAATGCAATCACAGTGAAGTGGAGAGATTTCCTTGTCTGGCTATGTTATTTGTTAAGAGGTGGTGGGTGCTAGCTCTACAGCAGAGAAGCATTTGCTGGTTTAGCAACATTTACACTAGAGGGCTCTGTAGCTAGAAGTTCAGTGGTGTAGGTGAGCTGTGCCTGGTCTTTCTGGCTGGCTAGGCCATTTAACATTTTTTCTGCAGTTTCTTGCTTGCTGTATGACTGGGCTTGCTGCACGTGAGATGTGTTTAATCTGTGCCTGAGCGATAATTCCAGTGTTACCACTGGGAAGATGGGTTGTTGTTTTTTTGCATATGCAGATTGATTGTCATCCAGGTGCAGTAGGCCTTCCTGTCTGGGCTGGAGTGCTGAGGCCTGAGTGGTTCGTACAGCGCACTCAAAGCAGCATCTCGGATCCACATCACGACTGGGTGTGGGATCTGCATGGATTTTTTGTATGGCTATGACAATCCTGTGCCTGGACAAACTGCCTTACTATTGAAATATCTCTTGCCAAAGTCCAATATACTTTCCACCTTAGTTTTTTTTTTTTTTTAAAAAAGGTATGTCCTGTGATCCAGTGCGTGACTTCCACACAATAGCTGAGGGATTTTGATATGCCCAGGGAAGACTGGGCTTGCTTGAACAGGTCGCTGGTACAAGAAGTCACCTGGCCAAAAGCCTGCTTCCAAGTTGTGTTTGGAACAAAGGGCTGCAAGGAGGGTGATGCATTTGGAAAAAATCACTCTTAGTGGCTTGCAAGTGGCTCTTGGGTTTAAGTTGAACATCCTGAGAGTAGACAGGAGCAGGCATTGGGCATTTTTGTTGTAGCAGAGCAGACATTTAGTGAGATTTATTTAAAAAAAAAAAAAAAAAAGAAAAAAAAAGTAGGAGCTACATTAACTCAGTTGCAGGCTGTAATGTTAATGCTGTCCTGAAATAGCATTCAACAAGTGGAAATGAATTACAAGTCATACATTATATGGAGTGATTGATGTTTATTCTGAAAGACTTAAGAATTTGAGTATATTTTCAATAACTTGAAGACTAGGTGGCAGTAAGCATTGGAATAAACTTGGTTATATCATTGTTCAGTCTGTAAAAAAGAGTAAACCCTGCGCGTTTGAGAAATCATGCAGTACTTTTAAAGCCAGGTAGGCTTTTCTCAGTTGTATTACTTAAAGCAGTGAAACATCATTTGCTAGCTTTCTTCTAGATAATAGTAGAACCTGTTAGAGTAATATGTCCAGAATTTCTCGTAGCATGCTTAGTTGCAGTGCGTGTGCCTACAATGGAAACTTAATTTTGGAAGAAAATATTCTAGCGTAAAAACAAGGCTAGCTAGAATATTGTAAATTTCTTGCCCTCATAAGCCTTTTGTTTTTGAGTAGTTGGTGTGTGTACTTTTTGAGTCATCTTCTGCAGTTACTTAAAATACATTTTCATTATTTTGAATGTAATTTCTTTTTCAGGTCATGGAAAAACTCCAAAAGATGCTGCTTCTGTTCGAGCTACACATCCTATACCTGCGGCCTGTGGCATATACTATTTCGAAGTCAAAATTGTCAGTAAGGGAAGAGATGGGTAAGCATTGAATGCATTATTAATTAATTATTACATGAAATACTGTCTCACATCATCTTTCTTTCAGTCAACAGATGTCTTTGGTATCAGTGCTTTTTTCATATCTTAACACTTTTCATGTAGCTTAATTCATTATTCATGAGAAGTTGCACTCTGATATTTGGTGAAGTGAGTTGGCTGTAGTATTAATTATCCACAAATCAGTGTACACAATAAATACCATAATAACATCTTATTTTCTCTTGACAGAGAAGTTGGGGATTGAATGACATAATTTGAGCCTGCCATTACCTTTAAGGGTGCTTTTTGACTACATGGGTTTACAGACTTGTAGGTAATTTTTGGAAAGTGTTTAGGGTGTGTAGCAGACAAGCTTATCTCCGCAGTGCAGTCTTTTCACACATGCCATATACATTTAAAAAAGGAAAATTAACCTTAAAGCTACTTCTTAGTGGACAGTAGTAAGAATGAAGGGTAATGCTCTGAATGGATACCGCCATCCATTTGAGGAATTTTGTCACTATAGAAAGAACAACTTGGTGAGGGAGTATAGCTGCTGTTTCCCAGAATCCACCTGAATTACCAATTTGTTGAAGCGTAGGTGATAGACAAGTTTAACTCTGAAGCAGACAGAATCTTATCCATGAAAGTCTTTAAGCGCAAATAGGGTCTTTGCTAGAGCACTTCAGTTTCTTTCACTTCTTCTGGCACAGAGTGTGTTTTAATCCCGAGGCATTGATTACGTTGCCTGTGTAGGCCTATATGAGCAATACTTCTTTGTAATAATACGCTGTAGTATTTACTGTGGTACTGCTTCAAGGTTCCAGTTAGGTTTGAATGTCATTGTCTTAGGTACTGTACATACATGTTGAGGATACTTATGTCCTGTTGCGAAAATAAATCTTGACAGAAAAGAACTTTCATAGTTTTTTGGATGAAGTTCAGTACCATTGTCTTTTCCTTGTCTGTCTTGCTGCTGTTTTACTTTCATTTTTCCAGAGTTCTGTAGGTCTTCTGTAAGTCAAAAAACAGTAATCAAACTGTTGGTTATGGTATCGTGCGGGGATATTTTGAAAGATTAGCCTCCCGGTGTTACCACTGCCTTTTAGAGGTGGTTGTGATGGTTTGTTATCAGTTCTGTCCCAACAGTTTTCTCTGGGAGATTCCTTCATAGCAAAGATCTTAAACCTGCAGTTGCTTTTATCACGGTTTGAAGACCTAAGTATTTTTAAATTGCGACAATAGTAACTAGTGTTTCAGGTAATGCTTTGCTGTCAGTTTTAGGAACAACTTTTTTGTTTTTGCTTTTTAATTCCTTAAGCACTTAAAATTCTGGCCTGTTGCTGGCAGTGAAGTAGAGATCTGTATCGTGATAGTTAAGTAGAGATTCGTATTATGATTTCCTAGTGATGCACATGTCTCTTTCTGAAACACATTTGTGCCTAATTAGTTTAGAAGCTTTTTTGAAATGATGTTCTTTTAAAGTGCTGCTCATGTGTGTATGGGGAAGAGGACATCATTTTACCGAACTCTTCTGACTTTTTACCCTTAGACCTCTATTTGTTGCTTTTAATCACTTCTAATGCAGAAAGCCATTCAGGGCAATCCTTCAAAAGTGGAATTCACCTTCAAGTAAAGAATTTCAAGATTTTATACTTGAAAGGGTTAATTTTGAGGTGCACATAGCTCATACTTGTGAAGTTACCTGCCAAGACTGTTTAAGAAATCAGAGGGATTTTTTCATTCAATGGCAATACATGACTACCGTGCTTCACTCTTGTGACCTCTTCCTTTGGTGTCACTTTTTGCAATGTCATCTGTGTAATGGACCTGCTCATTTTTTACCTTATGTAAGATATTATGGGTGCTAGGGAATACTATGCACCAGAACCAAGGCCAAATCTAGTTTAGGTGGTGAAGAGCAGGAGCTGACATGTGAAGCCTCACTGGATGTGTCTATCTCTAGATCTTGCTTTCAGGACCAAGAGGTCTTTGACTAGATGCAATGCGGATCTTGTGATTCTCTGTTCTGCTGCATTCAAACTAATAAATTCTTCTGAAGTGAGTAAACTGGGGAGTATAATGCAGGGGCATACAAGAATGTCTACAGAAATCAGTTTGTCTGATAGGGTTTATTAGTTCTTTCTCACTCCCTGTTGTGTATCACCTGGCTGGGTCCGTGCGCAGTCTTATATTTTTTTCTTCTTGGCATCTGGTAATGGGAACAGAGTTCACAAAGACCATACCTGTAGGGGAATAGCTTGTAACTAATATGGTCAGTTACTTCAAATGCCCTTACTGTTGCAAAGCATCTGTTCTCAAGACCTGAGCCTCACTGTGGAAACACAACAGACTTCTTTTATGGTATTGTTTAAAATAATAAATCCTAGACTACCAGAGGCAACTCGAGTGTCTGCAAGCTTCAGTACAGCTTGCAACCTTCATAAATGCCAGTGGATAATATGATACTGTTTATTTGGGGTTCCCTTTTGGTAGCGGCATTTACTTTTTATATTTGTTTTTATAAGCTTAGCTTAAAGTATTTAATCAATGAATTATGTTATATGGGCAAGTCTAGCAGCATTTATGTTTGTTTGTGTACTTTGCTTAGCATGACTTGCCTCAAATCATCAAAACCCTTTTACAAAAAGCCTAGTCTAGGAGATCTTTTTTTTTTTTGTTACTGTGGCTCTGATTTGGAATATGATTTTGAATATCTCATAATTCCTCAGCAGTCATAAAACTGATTCCTCCTCCTCCAAAGGAGCACAGCTGTTTGTAGTATAGGGCATAGACTTGACATGGCTTCAAGTGTGGCATGTTGTAACTGTCTAAGAACAGAATTGTTTTCATTGCACTAATGATTTAAGTCACTAAATTCTGTATGCATTTGGGGATGACAGTCTTGAGTAGGAATTTGAAAGTGTGTAATATATTAATTTTGTACATGTTCATAATGATCTCATTATGAAGTTCATAGGCGTTATGGACATACTGAAGAAACCATGAAGGTGGTCTCAGTAGGAAATAAGAAATAGATATGGAGGTTCATGTTGCAGAGCAGATGAAGAGTGAAGTTGGTTTTTGATACTAAATGAGAAGTGATAGGGCTAAATAACAACTGATGGTAACAGATGAGAAAAAGGGAAGTGAGAATGATGCTTAATAAAAGGTTGAAATAACTTTCAAACAAAAACTGTCTTGGTATTTGCACAGTGTTTGGCATGAAGAGTCGTAAGATCCTTTATGTGCTGCTACAGTACAGATATGTGAAATAATTCTTACTTTTTTTAGTTCTTGTTAAAAGTGCTAACCAGCTGTCATGTTGTTCTGTAAATATTTTCTGTTCTGCATTTCTTCAATTTTCTTCTTTAATTTCATGCCTCCTTCTGCAGTCTAAGGAGCTCTCTTTGTTTACATTCTCCTTTTATATTCTTTTGCTTTGTTTGGCCTCATGCGAAGCATTATGGACAGGGATGTGAGTGATTAGAGATGATAACAGCAGATGAGTAATGGGTGTAGGTAAGGGGAATAGTGCTAAGGTGCTGATTAGAAGGCATGGTAGGAAGAAGAGTATTAACTGCAATAAATTATGCCTGGATCACTATTGAAATCTCCAGTTAATAAAAGCATATTAAAAACAAAACAAATGTGTAAGTCAAATTAAAAACATACAGCTAGACATAGTTGTAGCTTTAAATTAGGCCTTCCTAATCTCATAACAGTGTTCATTTGAAATTGCTTTATCGGAGAACCAGAGGTTGTGTATGTAGGCTCTTTCTGTAATTTCTTAATATAGTTCTCAAAAGAATGAGACAGGCGTTGTGTGGCTTTTTGTGCACAACTCTGGATTTAGTTTCATCCAAGTTTCTAGGGTGGAGGCTTAATTATACCAAACTACATCAGTGGTCTAGGAATGGATAAGAGCAAGGGTGTGCTAAGTCCTATGGACCTGTTCTTGTGACTTGGAAATCAGTTACAATACTAAACTTACTGTCTCCTCACTTTCCAAAAATGATGACATGGTGGCCATTCACTTAGCTAGGTAGCTATATGCAAATGGGACTTTTTGCAGTCTCTCTCAGATCTTGATTTCAGTTTCCTCATGCTGCCTTTTACTGAGTTGAGATGTGCTAAACTTTCACATATATATCTCCTCTGGCTTTGTGTAAAGGGGTAATGCCTTACAGCCCCACATCTTATTTCAGATACCAGTAAATGTTTCCCGCTTTTACACAACTGAAAGACATTTGCATGATGCTCTCATAGTTTATGTAAAGTACAAATGTTAGTTGCAGTTTCTCAGGGCATCCTTCTGGACCAGTGTAGAGTTGCCTCATCTCTCAGTTAAGAGTCTGTGGGCTTTGCTTTGTGCTCCTTGGGCACACTGGGCATAAGCGTACTCCAGTTCCACTTTACAAGGGGCTGCATCAAGGGTGTCCGCTGGCCACCTGGCTTCCAGGAGCAAAATGCTGTCCTGACATATTATGTTATAAACAGCTTGTGTGATTTACTGCATCCGTTTCTGCAGGAATTTCAGTCCTAGGCTTGTTGATTCTTGTAATGAATCGCTCCTTTTCCAGTCAGGGCAGTGGTTTTCAAATGTTTCCAATTCTTATTCTAAGCCGTGGTTTGAATGCTTTGTGGTGATTGAGCCATGAGAAGAAGCAGTCTGAGCACTCACTGAGGTCTCTTCCCTTGTCCCAGTTTGTAACTGTTTGTGTTAGTTACATGATAAACCTGATCAGGTAGCTCGTTCTCCAAAAGTTGGCCTCAAGACTGAGTTGTTTTTCAGCATGATTAGTTGTCAGCATGTCTGTTTGTATGGCTTAATGAGTAGGTATGGCAGCATAAGAGAGAGGGACTTGAAGCAGAAATGGGCGTCTGCCAGGTGGGGAGGGAATGCTACTTTTGGTCATGGTACTGGCCCAATTAGTGCTAGTTGCTAGCAATGGGCAAATGATACAAACAAATGTCATTTATTTCTCAGCAGTCTTTCATGCTTTTAGAGCCACTGAGGAAGATGTACACTTAAAATGAAAAATCCTATAAGCAGACACTTTTTTAAAAGAATGAAAATAAGAGTTGTGTTTAGTTGTCTGGAAGGGGAAAAAAAAGCTAAGTTTAGAAAGTCTTTAGTCTTTTAGCAGGTAGGCTAGCTTACACTTCTGAGAGTGTGGTTGTTTAGTCTGTAGTGTGGTCATATTGATGTAGATCTTCATGAACAGGCTTTGTTGCAGGTGTAAGATCCTCTCAGTGTTCTATACTAAAATAAAATGTTACTACAGAAACTCGTGCAACTATATCAGTGTTTTTTTTTGCTAGTGTTGTTGATAAGGCCATAGGCGTCTGTAGGATTATGGCTGTTTTTAAACGCTGTCCATACAATCAGTCATGTTTTGGCTGTATTTTGCAGTAAGCATTGTATATGTGGTGAGGCGAATGAAGAACTGAGTGACTGTAGGTGAATGAAGTAATAAGAAATAACTATCCAAAGCAAACAAATAACCATCAGAATTAAGTTTCTGTTTCCATGACACCCATACCTATGGTTTAGCCTGAATTTGAATGTGTTTGAGTGATGTGTATTTGAAGCCCTAGTGCTTTGCTGTCTTCTAGAGCACGTGTAAATCTTTAAACAGAAACCATGCTTTATTGCAAAAATGTTGCTGGCGCAGCAGGTTGGCTTTTCCGTTTAGCATCCCGTATGCCCGTGTTCTTGTTCACAACAAATGCGTAAACCAATAAACAAAACAGAGAACATCTTCAATTGCTGTTTTGTTTTTTGTTTTGTATGCTACTAATCTAACATAAAAACTTTGTGTGGTCTTAAGATCTATTTTTGTGATTTTGTTATGTCCTCAGAAAGCAGTTATTTGTTACCACAACAGTCACATGTTACCAAAACATGCACACTCACTCTCTCTCTATTTATATGTTGTTATGTCTTTGGGCATTACTAGCAGAGTACTTGTGTATGAAGTAGAATCTGATACAAAAAAAGTCTGAAGTAGCTTTCCTTCATTAGTGCCTCCTTTTGAAATGCAGCAGCTGCCAGAGGAGATCTGATCATGAAACAGCAAGTGTATCTTCTCTCAAACTGTAGCAATACCTTTTTTTCTAACCTGAGAATAGGAGACTGTTACACTTCATTTCCAGTTGTCAAATGTCTGAATGTGGAAGAGGATTATTTAAGGTTTGTGTTTTTTTGGGCAGAAATGCATGGAACTGGAACAAGAGAGGGTTTTCTTTGTTGATATGGAAAGTCGAGAGAATGCTTCGTTACTTGGTTGCTGCTCCTTGCAAAATCTTAAGATAATCCTTTCTTAGAAGGTTCAATAACATAAAAAAGCGCATAGATAATAATCTTACTGACTTGCATTATCTTATTGTCTATGCTATCCTTTTTCCACAGCATGGTCACCAGAAAGGCTTTTGTGCTCAGGAAGAAATGTCACTAGGCAAAAATTGTGCAACCTCAGGAATTGAGAGGGTTGTCTGAAGGTTAGATCAGTAAATCAGCATCTCTGGGAACATTATCGGAATTACAAGGAAAATGTTACAGGAATAACAATTTTGAACACTACCAGAGATGACTGACTTATTTTTTTCACCCCTCTCCATGTAGAACTGGATTCATCTGAAACCTGGGTTTATCATATTCAAAATACTGTTTCCTTGGAAACATTCCATAAAATTAAACTTGTTTGCAGTTTGAAATGAAAGACTCAAACTGTCTATGGCATATTTTGAAACATTTAAATAGAGAAAAATTTAACAGCTCATATCTTATTGTGATTGTGCAGACAATAAGAATCTTGGATTAGCATATTCCTACAAAACTTTAATGCAGACTAGCTCTGTTAAAGATGAAATTTAGATACCTTCTTATTGTGCTGTATTTCTGACCTTATAGTGCACTATCTGTAAAGACAGTGTAAAAAAACTATAGGAGGGAGTCCTTGCAAGTCAGTCTATTGTGTAGGCCCTTAGAATATGATGTGGTCTTACAATTTTTACAGATGTTGCTGTTTTTTCTACTTCTACCCTTTTCTAATATATTAACTCAATAGTAAATCAAACTGCAGTTGTTGTGTAACTGACTTGTTTTGGTGCATTTGAAATACTAGGATGTTTTCAGTTGCCTCATTTATGGGTATAAACATCTTTTGGTGCTTGGATTTCAGGTCACTTTCTTACAGGTGTTATGGATACGGGGTTTTTACCACTGTATGGTGTTAGGTTCCTTTCTTTATGGCATGTAGGAGATGAGATACAAGCTTGATTATTTTCATCATCACCAATGTAGCTTGGATTTCAAGGCATGATGTAGCAGTTCTGCCAGTTAAACTGTCATTAATAGAGCACACAGGTCTTGTGAAAGTCAGAAGGAATTTGACTCTGCAGATAGCTTACTCATTTCTGTAGTAGGGAGGCTGTTACATTTTTATCATTACTTAAAGTTATGCTAAATCATTTTGCTTCTCTTAAAAATAAAGTGTGAAATATTTGCTTTTTAAAAAAAAAAAAAAAACAAAAAACTAGAGACGTGGTAATTTAACACTTAAACTTATCTACAGCCACTAGTAAGCTTTGCAAAGTTACTGTAATTTGGTAGAGTTCTTGAGATTCTGGATTCCTCCTTATGGAATGGGGGGGGCATAGTATTTAATTATTCTGCATCCTGATTATTACCAACTTTGAGATTGAAAGATCTTTCATACGCCGGCCTTACAGTGACTAAAAGATCTTCCTGAAGAGTTAAATGCAGAATTGTGTGTCTTTTACATGAATTGTTTTCTTTTTTTCTTATATTTTAGCAGTCTCCAGTTGTAGACCATCCCTTCCTGCTATTTTTTCCTTCTATTTGTTTCTGCTGCTTTTTATTTCTCACAGCCTATTCAGGCATCCAAGCAGAAACTATGGGCTCCAGCAAAAATGTGAATTTAGCTCTTTGAATGTTAAGATACTTAAGGAGGAGTTATTGTGAGCTTACTGCTTCTCATACTGCAGGGAAGCACAAGTGGAAAAAATACCATAATGCTTGGATTTTTGGCATTTACTTTAGTTTTGCTTTGTGGTAAACAGTTGAACCTTAATTTTAAACTCTTTGTTTTTGTAGTGTTCCTGAAAATTTGTGTATGTATGACTTGCAGCAGATAAATGTAAATAGAGGATGTGCTGAGACATTAAAATAGCAATCAATACATCTAATGGACTGGAATAAGAATAGATAAAATCTGAAATGAAAAATCAAGAGTATGTGCTCTTGCTTTCTTGGTCCTTGATATTAGTTTGGCTGTGCTTTAAATCAGGTTTCAGCCCTTGTCTCTCCAGTCTCCCCTGGGTTGATGTCAGGCATTCCATGACTAGTTTTACATGTCGCTTGTGGTTTTATCAGCTGAGGTAAGACTTGAGCTCCTCAGTGAGGTGATGAGCAGCCGCTGACGGGCCGAAAGGCACGGCGAGAGGGAATGCTTGCAAAGGGTCCTGGGCCGATCGGTCTGTTTGCCGACGTAAGTAATCCTGCTGTCGCTGGGCTTTGAGGGCAGAGAGCCGAGGTGGAGGCACCGTGCTCAGGTATGCCGGGAGAAGGGCAGGGAGGCAGCACCAGAGCCACACCATTGTTTGCCCTCTCTGGTCTTTCAGACCACGCTCTGGGTCGTGCCTGGCTTGGGAAGGAGCTACGTGTCGGGGCGAGCACCCCTCTTCGTGGTCCTTACACCTACACTCCCCGGGGCCGCCATTATGGCGTGCCGTGGCCTACGCGGCCCTTCGTGGGACAGCTCTGCTGGAGGTGTGTGAGGCACTGACTGGGAACAGCCTGGGCCTGCACGGTGCTGCCGTGGCTGCCCCCACTCTCCTGTGTTTTTAGCATGGACTAAGGGAGGAAAACGTAGGTGCGTAGCTCTGCCAGGGGTTTTCTCCTGATCCTGAAACCCTGGGGTAGGAAGCTTAACGAGGCACGTAGGACAGTGTGGGTAATGCTTCCCACTGAAATTTAGCAAATACGAGCTAAACTTGTTTAAAAAGCAAACAGAAATTTGTTTAAAACTGGAGGTTAAGTATCCCAGGAAAAAAGTAAACAGCAGTTACATGTAGCAGTTTGGCATAAATGTAACTTCTGTTCATGAATTTTATAGCAGCTAAAACCTGTGTGTCATGATACTGTTCTTTCCCCCCCCTCAATTTACAGCAAACTATATCTTGTTGAACATGCGATTAAATACCATCACCTACAACAAATGCTAAGTTAGCCTAATTGCTCAGCATTTAATTTTAACTTCCAAACCATAAACGGTAGCCATTCCTTTCTGCTTTTGAAAGGTGTCTACAGTAAATCTGTCAATTAGTTAAAATGTTTTAATCCAATTTCACTTGAGTTTCTATTAACATTTCATCAGAGGCATGGTATTGTATTCCACATAGCCTTAAGTGAATCCCAGGGGAAAAAACATGTACAGTAAAACATCCTTCTCCTTGCTCAGATGCTGTCATCAGTGTTCTGGTCACAGCCAGTGGGCAAAAAGTCCTTACTCCTGGCTGCACAGAATTTGGTGGATATCTTAAACAGTAGGTCCATCTTTCCAATTGTTACTGAGTTAAGAGGGGACTCAGGTGATACAGTGTCTTCTGGGGACATGATTTAGCAATAGGACTGGGAAGGTCAGGCTGACTTGATGATCTTGATAGTCTTTTCTGACCTAGATGATTCTGTGATCATCTAAGAGAAAACATAGGAAGTACCAAAGTGTTACCTAGGTGATCGTTTTCTGTCTAGCATTTTGTTTTTGTATAACCTCAATCTTGTTTCTATAAGAATACTGAAATGAAACTTGGATTGTGTCAAAGGCTTTTTTTTAATATGACTTGGTTTGAAAGGCTTTCTGTGTTCGATAGTAATCTAAAGAAAAAAATGGCTTAAATTTACTTATAGGAGACTTTACGATAATGGATTTTCAGTCTTTACATGAGAATCCTTCATGCATCAAACTCTATACTACCTTAATAACGATTCTACCTTTATGTTTTAAGACAAAATATATGGTTTTCCACTTGTTGCTTTCATTTATGATTGTTTTGTTGACTCTGAAGTAGTGGTGCTTCAGTGACGTAATTTAGTGTGCAGCAAAGACTAATCCTTTTGTCTGCTGCCCTTTGCTTCAGCTCTTCAGTATCAGTAGTATATGTTTCTGAGGTTCTATTTCACATTGTTGGTATGTTGGAGGATGAGAAAGATGGGTATCATAGTTAATATTATCCGAGGAGGGCTTTGTAAATATCAAACACAGAAGCAGGTAAGGTTACCATTGAAGGTGATCAATATAAAAAGCAGAAATCCCTTTTACACAATTAAGCATAGGACCTTTGTTTTTTCCTGCTCAGTTTCATTCTATGTGGAACATTTTAAATAGCAGATTAAATTGTGTTTACTAGTAGAATAGTTGCATGAAAATTGCAGTTTTACTAGACGAGAATACAAAGGTCATGCTGCTTGTTGTAAAGTATTTTCAAATTGGCATGGTGGAATATTTTTTTATACAGCTTATTCAGCACTTTGTGGCAAATCTGTGTTAATTTGAACTAGTGTCACAATTATTTGCATGTTTTGATAATCTAGGAAATGTTAAGCTTAGGTTATGTTTAGATGTTTGTTTTAGTTAGTAGGGTCTTTTGTTTGTTTTGGGGATGCTAGTAAAAGCCTAGCTTTTCATTGTGTTGTTTTTCTTTTGGTTTCCAGTCATCTTGGTCACGAAGTGACTTTTGATTAACCAGCAGAAGTAAAACTGATTTCACTAACTTGAAATAGTGTGATTGGAGGGGGGGAGGAGGGAATTATTCATTTTGACCTTCCATTATTTGCTATTAAATTGTTGAAAATGGTACTGGACACTGACTTTATTAAAACTGCTCTTTTTAAAGTTGTTTTTTTGGACTTGAATGACCTAGCAATAACTTGTTTAGAATTGAGGTTACTGGTCAGTAGAACAAAGATATTTTCCCTCTTCAGTTTGCCAACAGATTTCTAACAGCTAAGTAACATTACTGGTAAATTTCTTGAGGTAGTATTCTGCTCCATGACCCAGGCTTGTAACGTTTTAGTTTGAACTTTGCGTAAGTGTCATGCAAAGATGGATTTTACTGCTGAAATTATGCACAGTTTTCCATGTATTTTGTTACTCATTCCAGATTATCTGTAGAACTGACTAGGTACATTGAATGAAAATGTGATTAGGCCACTTTCTTCATTCATGCTCTAAACTTTATGGCTACCATCAGTATTCGTTATAGATAACCTAGGATGCTTGAAAGAAAAGAAAGTTGTCCGCCCCTTCAAAGACAGAAATTCTGTCTATAGTAAACTTAGTATATATACCAGGAGTGATTTTTTCTGTTCAGTTCTTTTGCTGTTGTGCCAGTATTAAAGGACCTCTTAATTGGTGTATGGTTAATCAGCACAATGTTTCTTGACAGCATCCCACATATATGTATGCATTTTTGTAAGAGATGTAAATTTCTTCTGTTCTTTTGTTTTTACAGTTACATGGGAATTGGGCTTTCAGCACAGGGTGTGAACATGAATAGGTTACCAGGTATGTTTTAGTATTTATTACATTTGGTAAGTTACTGATACAATTAATTTTGGTTTGAAATATGCTTGAGCTTGATAAAATGGTTCTGGTAAGCACCAGGGAGCATAGCATTCATCTCTGTGTTGTATCTGTATCTGTATTATGTTAAACTTGCAGGTAAAAAGCTTAGCTTTTTATCATTTTACTGTGTATTTGCTCCTGTACCACTGGCCTCAACTATTAGCGTTACTGATAACGTTTTGCAGGTACTGTTTAAAAAACAAATACATTTTAAAAATGTAATCCCGTTTCAAAAAAATGAAGCTATAGATTTCCTTGCTCTGTAAACTGAATTTGTGATGATAAAGATGAGTAGTTTAGGTAAAAACTTCCTTGTCAAACATGAAATGAGCTCTCCAGTCATTTTCCATACCGTTACCTTTCCAACCTTAATAGTAAGGATGTATAGCACAGTTTTGACTCTTCCATTGCCCTACATTGTCAGGGACACAGTCTTATTAAAAAAAAAAAAGCTTTTTTTTTAAATTGTTACTATTCACCAAGTATAAAATCATGTTGAATTTACCTGTGTGTGTCTGCATTCTGTCTCTTTTGCGTTACTTACTCACCCAAACGCTGTGGTGGAAAGAAACCCTTACGATAACAGCAAGTCCTGGTTATGCTGTTAGCTCACCTAAGGGTAATGAATTATTAGTGGGTGGCATTAAGTTTATTTTGAGTATGAGTATTAAGTGTAAATAGATATTTTAAAATGAACTCGGACTAAAATTCTTTGCTGTGAATTCTGTTGAGAATAGTGCAACAATATGAAGCTTCTTAACTAGTTCTACAGCTTCTTTCTGCAAAATTAGCACCCTATTTGCATACATAATGATTTGCCTGCTGGCTGTGACTTTCACCTGTATTCATAATTTTTTCCTTTTTTTTGTAGGAGCAGCAAAGCTAGTGACTCTATAGTCTAGAGACTCTGCTATTGTGCAGAGATTGTTTGCTGCTGAATAGTCATTAAGAATAATCAGGAGTTGAAATGTGTTTCCCCAGAGATGCATATCTGGGTTTTAGCCAGGAAGAATTTGATTATGACATATGGTTGTTGCAATAGTTTTGTAAGATGAAAGGGAGAACAGGAGGATCTTCACTGCTTTACTGGGACATGTCAGATCTACAGACAGCTTTGAAATTTCAACATTGTAGCTGATGTTATTTTTTGGTTTTGATAATTCTGCATGTTTGCTTAAAGCAAAAACATGTTTTCTGAATTTGTGTTGCCTTTTAAGTACTACAAATGGCATTACCTGTTCAGCCATTTTGATAAAAGAAGCTGTCCTTTTTTTTAAAAGGATCCTTTTTTTTTAAGGATCAGCTTTGTTAGTTGCGTAAGAAATCTTAGAAAATTGAACATAGTAAATAATCTTATTAACCTCATTAGATCTTGCTAATTCTGCTTAGTCTTTCCACTATTTCATGATAAAGGAAATGAATAAATTGCAAATGCTTTGTTCTGTAGGTTGGGATAAACATTCATATGGTTACCATGGAGATGATGGACATTCATTCTGTTCCTCTGGAACCGGACAACCCTACGGTCCAACATTTACTACGGGTGATGTCATTGGTTGTTGTGTCAACCTTATCAATAATACCTGCTTCTACACCAAGAATGGACATAGCTTGGGTATGGAGAACCATTATCTTTAACGATAGCATTATGTCTGTAAATTTGATGCTCCCTGTGTGTTTTAAATCTGAAATTCTCCTCATGTTAGGAGCAGTGTTTGAATATTTCTTTAAATAATCTTGTAATCTATGTACTAACTAAAGAATTGGAAAGAATAACTTCTTACATATCACTTGCACTAACATGACTTTTGAATGTGGAAGGATTTGCCGTAGCATCTCATTCCATGGGATCTGCAGTTATGAAATCTGCTCCTGAGGCCACAATTAATATTTGATACTTATAATACAAGGTGATGGATGTTGGAGAATCAGAGAAATGGAGAACAGATAAATTTAAAAATTCTGCTGTGTGGGGAACACCTAACCTTCACTAAAACCTTATATCAAAATAGCATTATTTTTATACATATCTTGGAGAACAGTGTATTTTGGATTCCCAATTTGGAGTCATACATTGTTGGGATAAAGCCACAAATTATAGAATTTGTGCTAAAATTAAGTCCACTAGGTACTTGTGGTAGAGTTTAGCATTATGCAACACTGCAAGACGATTCTTGAGTTTGAAGATGGTGGGGGGAATAGAGAGAATTTCTAATGATATGTATACAATAATTCAGTAACTATGTAATCTAATGAGCAAAAATATGTAGTGTTGTACAGACAGAACAAAAAATCTATTTCCTGCATTAAGGATAGAGTAAGGGCTTGGGGCTTGATGACGAGATACTGGAATTGTGCTGAGGGAAGTAGAAGGGTTCAAGGGATAAGGCTCACAAAGAGGAAATCAACTGTCATGGGTAGGAACGTGAAAAGATGAGGAGAAGCTATCTTGAAATAAGAGATTATTGAGATTATGAAGCTTTATTTTCTCACATTTCCAAGCATGTAGGAGGCTTGGGAAGTAGTAATGGGAAGAACAGGGTTCAAGTTCTTCTTGTCTCTCAGAACAGGGTTACATGTTTGCTCAGATCTGAGCAGACAGATCTAATCTGGGAGTTGTACTACCCCCTCCTCTGAGCTGGGCTTAAATGCCTCCAGAGGTCACTTCTAAGAAAATTTGTCTGTGATTCTATCGTGATTTAATATTTCTTCTGAGCTGAATGAGTTTATATATGCTTGAATCATCCATTTTGTAGCAGTTTGGTTTTCGCCCTGTTTCAGGTATCTATTAAAACGGAAGATAAGGGCTCATTTAATTGATTCTAATCTTGGTTAAAGCTAAGGAGGGTAGTCTTCCTTCATCTGTTTTTGGAGCTAGTAGCAGTATGGCTACAGGTAAGTTAGATCAGGTGGTTGATCAAACACAAACACTGTGCTGACTGTTCTTGTGGCCATGTGCGTGGAAGAGCTAAGTGGGAAGGGGTAGAACCTGCTATATCAGTGGAAGTCTTAAAGCAGACTGGATTAGGCCAACTGTTGAATAACGCTCCCAAAGTATAGTATAGTATCATCTCTCAAACAGAAAATCTGATGAATGCTTCCTGGATTACAGAAGGAAACCTGACTTCTCTTTTGCTGTGGTGGGCTTTGCTAGCTCGGCGAGCAGAGGAGCTCTGATTATGTGTGTAGGGGGAAAAAAGAAACCAGAAATTTTGGCTGACTTGCTGAGTTGTTGCTGCTTGTTGTCCAGGAGTCCTATCAAATTGCAACATGGAGGTCACTTAGTTTTTATTCTCTGGGCCACAGAGGTAACTAGAGTATTGGAAATCTCCAGCTCAGCCTGGGATTTGACAGTACAGAAAGGGCTAAGCAATTATTTGTGCATGTGTAAAACCCTGAATTGGATGAGGAATCCCCCAGCTCCCCCAAAACTAACGAATTTTAAAAAAAAAAAAAATATTTGTCAATTGATCATCGTTTATCTTAGCAACTGCCATGATCATTTTGGAAAAGGATGAGTTGGATGTCAAAATGTGTCAAATAGAAAAAGCGGTTATAACTTAAAAATAAGTAAATAATAATAACAAAAATTAGGGTGTGAATAGGTAGTAAGTAAAAACGATAACTTTGAGACGTGACAGGGATTCACTAGATGCATCATCCTTTTGTATTAAAGATGCAAGAACTCCAGATGCTATTGAGATTTGAAGTCTTGGTGAAGAATGGAGATTGAAAACAGGGATGGAATTTAATACAAAAGGTTAAAAGCTTTTGTTTTAATCTTAAATTTGAAAAGGCAGTGGTGTTATAGAAATAAATACAAGTTTGAGGGGATAAGTGGATTTGAGTCGTTATGTGCTTGAAAAAAAAAAAGTAAATTTTCAACAATAAACACAATTATGGAGTACTTTCACTGTTTGGCTGTCAGAAGTAGACTTCCTCCTATTTATTTTTAAATGAAAGCTTTTTTCCCCTTAATCTGCTTGAAGTTCCTCAAGTGTATAGAGGTCAGATTTTTCTCTAATCCCGAGACAGCAAAATCACTGTCCTGGTCTTATGGGTGGGTAGATGCTTTTAATTATATAACAGGATATCAAGCTATTCTGTTCAAAAACCAAAACACCCTGGGGTGGATTAGAGCGAAACACTTTCCAGCCTGGTTTGGGGTATTATAGTCATGTGCTACTCATGTAAAGATAATGCCTACTTAGAAAGAAAAATAATAACAAGCAAGAAAAGACACTGCTAAGCCTTGACGTCTCAATATTAAGACATGCAAGTGAAAAAATTATCTGCAGATGTTTTTCTTTCCTGTAAATTTTAATCTACAGCAAGAATTTTCATGCTCCTTTGTGTATCTGTATGATGCTTGCTAAATCTTAGGCCCTATTGTGAAAAATCAAGGGCAAACTAAGAGCTTTTGAATGAAAATTACTCTTTGCCAAGTGTTGCCCTTTATTATTCAAGCACATCAGTTTTACCTAAGCATCATGCATGTCACCACACTTAGCTGCTAATTTTGAGACAGTTTGGGTGAGTTTTCTAAGTGTATAATGATATACTTGAGAAACCTGACTAGAACCCAGACATTAATCTTTATTTTCTCTTTGTTACAGGCATCGCTTTCACAGATTTACCGGTAAGATAAGTGCATTTTCAAACAGCTTTGCTATGTGTTATAAACAGATGTTTAAATGTAACTCACATTTACCTTGTGCTTCTTGGAAATCCAATGATAACCCTCTTATCCAGTTTAATACCAGATACTGCTCATCATTTCAGTGATTTATTAATTGAAGCCAAAAGCTTTTTTGTTTTTACATCAAGCTTCACAGGGGTTTTCCTATTTGGGTTTTCAATGTTCAAGCAATTCTGTTGGAACTTTGCCAGGAAATTGTACATACAATTAGTTACTACATCCTTAGTTTGACAGATGCAGGCCCTACATGCAAGATCAACCTTCGTTAAACCACCAGCATTGTGCATGTGTGTGGCTGTGTCAGGTGCCCAAAAGCTGGCTACTTAAGTAGCCAGTGGTCAGTGTAACTCATGCTTGATGCCTAGCTTTCAAAAAATCTTCTTATGTGCTGTTCACTCCATAATATCAAACATATCAAAGTATTTTTTTCTTCAAGAAAGCTGCAGATACTCGAAGCCTTCTCTCTTTGTCAATTAAATTGTTCTTTCCTTAAAGTCACTGTGTTCCCTATGCTACTGGTGCAGGCATGATACTGCACTTAACTTTGCTTTTTCTCATCCACTTCACTTCTGATCTAATCTGGTTAGGGCACAGCGCGTGAACACAGTTCCATCTGGCCAGCTACTGTTAGCTGTGACCACAGGAGGCAGGGACAGACATTAAGGAAAAATGAAGCCAGTAACCTAGGGCGCAGTGTTGGGTGCTACGACTAGGAAACTGCTGCCACTTTCCTGTATCTTTGGGATGCCAGCAGGGGTCCTTGCTAGCCTGTGATACCAACACAAGAGAACTCTGACATCTCAATCTGAAGCATGAAGCTGGACCCCTCCTCATTAGAAGTGATTGTTTTCATCTCATTAAAAGATTTGAGACTCTTTCTTTGTTGCTTAGTCTAGGCTAGATAACACTATTAGCAAGATTTATTTAAGGGAGGAAAAAAAAAAAAAGGTCAGAGTGGGGAGGAGGCAAGATAGGCTTCGGCATGGTTGTAACAGCTAGAGTATTCTTTGATTTCACCGGGTTTCAGCGTTCTGGTGACCTGCATGTTGATGTGGCAACATCATGATAGGTCTTCCTCATAGCTGTCGTTTATTTAGTATGCAGTTCTGTAGATCAGCGTACCGTTATACCATACCACCATTGACTGCAGTGTAAATACGATGTAGGTATATTAAAAAATAAATTAATAAATAAAAACTGATTGCATTGCCATTTCTGAGATGCTAGTTGCATTTAAGAAAGTTACTTTAATCCCAACAGGCAGGTTTTACTTCTCTTATATTTGGCATATTTCAAATTTGCATTGAGACCTAATCTCTAAGCAGAAAATAAAACTGAGACAACAATAAATGCTTTAAAGTCTTTTTGTAGATACAAGTCCAGGAATTCACGAGAACTTCAATGCACTGTTACAGTTCTTTTTAGGCGCTACACTTGGACTTTGAGGCTAATGAGTTCTCTATCCTGTCAGTTCTTACCACTAAAATTCAGCGATGTTTTAAGTATTTCACCCCAAAAGGAAAATGGCCCACTTTGTAAGTTTAATTTTTGTTCTCTTTTTAAAAGAAACTTTAATCCTGGTCTTTAAAAAAATCATTTAAAAATTGGTATTGAATATTTTGTAAAACTTAAACCAAAAGTTGTAAACGTTAGCACAGCTTAAAAAGTGCATATTCTGACTAGAAAGAGAATGATCACTAAGGCTTTCTTATTTCAAAATAAAGAATTGTGACCACTGGGAATAAAATTAATCAGTCATTGTATTGCTGGATTGGTAGAAGTTGCTTTAACTACTGGACAGATAATCCAGAGGTATTTGCTTTTTCACGCTGCTAGCATTGGGGATATTAGTACAGAGTTGGAAAAAAAAATATGGGGAATTCAGTGTAAGAGGAAAGAACTAATTAAAAATTTTCTTGCAGCCAAACTTGTACCCTACAGTAGGGCTTCAGACACCAGGAGAAGTTGTGGATGCTAATTTTGGACAACACCCATTTGTATTTGATATTGAAGACTATATGCGAGAATGGAGAACCAAAATTCAAGCACAGATTGACAGATTTCCAATAGGAGATCGGGAAGGAGAATGGCAAACAATGATTCAGAAGTAAGACTTTGAATATCGTTCATTTAAAAAAAAAAAAAAAAAAGGTTTATCTAATTCATAGGTCTTTAACTATTGTCTTATGCAAAAAAATCACAGATAATATTAACAAGTAGTACAAAGTTTTGTTGACATAGCAGGCTTGATAAATATGTATAAAACTGAGCATGAATAGATGTTTCTCAGGAGATTTGTGTTATTACTTAAGAATTTATAATAAGTATAAATCTTCCATTCTGATTTGATCTGTCCAATTTGGGTTGGTTTGTTTAGAAAAATTGCCACAGTCATAATAGTTGGCTCTGGAAATTTCCCTTTGCATTTATTTTTTGGTATGCCAGGTTAGGTTGTGGCTTGTTAATGCATCACATGGAGAAATGGCTGTGGCTTCACGTTTATTATTTCTTGGTGAAAGCAAAAATTCACTTCAGAATGTGCAGAAATTGTGCTTCAACGTATGCAATGAGCAATAAAGAAACTTCATTAGCAGGTAGTATTTTAATTGACCCAATTTTCGTTCATAAATAATTGTATTAAAACGCATCATTAAAAAAATATGTCGGTTTTGTATTATGTTTGAAGATACTGGCTCTTAACTGAAGTTTCTGAGTTTCAAATACAATTCTTTAATTCAGTCACTTTTTTTCAGGAATGGGTTTCATGTTCAAGAGGTTCTTAGTTGCTTACCTGTATTTAATAAGTGTTTCTGGCTTTTGTTTTTGTTTATTTTTAGAATGGTGTCATCTTACTTAGTTCACCATGGATACTGTGCAACAGCAGAGGCATTCGCCAGGTCCACAGACCAGACTGTGCTAGAAGAATTAGCTTCCATTAAAAATAGACAAAGTAAGGCTGGAAAGCACATTACATCTCTTATATTCCCCTCTCCCTTAATCAGATACTGTATAAAACTTTCTTTTAAGCTTCCTTGTAGAATTTTGTTTCAGCACTATTTCGTAGTACAATTCTTTGCTTTCATGTAAAGCTACACATTTATGAACAGCTGGTTAAGATGACCTTCTGCACTAATACTTTTGGAGTTTGTTTGATGTAGTAGGATGTGATAAATTACCTGTTGTCCTTCTCTTGAATGGAAAATTGTGATCTGTCTTAAGCAAATGTGTGTGATGTCTGTATAGTAGTGTTTGTGACTGACCATTAGCTCTCACAAACAAGAATAAAAAAACTGTGGTGACAAAAGTTTAGACTTTTATCTCAACTGTGAAAAGGGGTAGATGTTAGAGAATGCTTGATAAGTTACAGCAAATTTTGATTTTTTCCTGTTCATGGTTGTGAGGGGGAAGAGGACACGGAGAACTAACAGTATACTGTTCAGTTTTAACTTGCTGTGGCTGGGCTGTTTGGCAGCCTGATTAAGACAGTGCCTTCCCCCATTCATTTAGATTCCTGCTGTATGAACACAAGCACTTGTGTTCAGTGGTTGTCTGCATGACACACCACATGGGGAAACTGCTCTGGTGGAAAAATAGCCTGGTTGTTGGGCTGTTCTTTCATTTGGATCAATTTCTCTGTTGGTGGATAGAGCTGTGAGACTGAAGCTTGTGCCAGGTTACAGCAACAGAAGCATTAACTAAAGCTGCTGGGACTGTTGTGGAAAGGTTTAGTCAACTGTAACCTGACTTAAAGCATGCCTTGTAGGTAAGGGAGACTAAATTTTATATTTCTTGGTCAAAGTTGAACCTCTGGGAGTGGGAGGTAATTGAATTTTCTTGGATGACAATAGTTTGGTATGTGCTTATGATAAAGCTATGAAAATGAGAAATAAATCACATAAGTGTCTGCAGTCTTAATCTAGCTCTAAATGAGCAATCTGAGTACAAAGTAGTTGTATGCTGACAATAAAAGTATTTGCTGAGTACTTGTTTGAATACCTGTAGGAGGAGTGCAATTCTTCGATTTCCCTATTGAGCATTTTAAGGAAGCATGATTTTTCTTTACGCTATTTTTTCTAATAGAAAAAAGCAAACACTTAATGATTGCAGTGTCTTTTAATAATTTACATGTATTAATCCGTAAGCTGTCCTTTTAACTGTTGTTTTTGGTGAACAGAAATTCAGAAACTGGTTTTGGCAGGGTGAATGGAGAACCCATTGAAACAACATAACAGCTGTATCCAAGTTTACTAGAAGAAAATCCTAATCTCTTATTTGTTTTTTGGTGAACAGGAATTCAGAAATTGGTTTTAGCAGGAAGAATGGGAGAAGCCATTGAAACAACACAACAGTTGTATCCAAGTTTACTAGAAAGAAATCCTAATCTCTTATTTGCATTAAAGTGAGTCTTCAAATTATACAGATGTGTGTTTATAGATGACACAAGTACCTTCTGAGACTAGACAGTTACTTATTTAAAGTTTTCACAAAAACTTAAACAGTTAAGCAGCATTTTTTAGAAAATTTGTGTAGTTTTTTTCTTTATGCTGTATTTATTTGCTACATGTTTAACTAGGTTTTGTCATCAAGGTCCTGTTTTGCAGCATAATTCACATCTTGCTGTAGACTTGTCCTATAGAACTAAGTTTTATATTTTTGGAGTGAATTTTAATCAGTTTCTCCTACATAAAAATTAATGTTAACTGATGAATATTTAAGAAAGCTAAAAGTCTTATGGAATAAGTTGGTCTGTTCCTTCAGATGGCTGACTGACGTTAAAGACCAGTTTAAAATGAGTTGTTCCACTCCTTGTCACTTTATTTGAAACCTCTGGCTAATACTGTGGAAATTTGGTAATCCCAAAGACTTCTTGTAGCTTCCCAGGCACGCAATATTCACCTTCTGGCACTTGCCACCTGCACCGATCCTCCAGAATTTTCTATCATGTCATAATGTTTGAATGTGGGGAAAAAAATCTGCTCCTTCTATAAGAACAAAACGCTATGATTTTTATGGTCAATTAATTTACTTGAAATGTATTTCAAGTCTGTCACACTCAAGTGCTGAACAGAATTCACCTGATAGTGCTGCAAACTTACCACAGAATTCATAAAATGGGAACGTTTCGGTGTAAGACCTCACTCTATAATATTAACTGTATGTTTCTTTTTCTCAGTCTGTCTTGCTAAATTCTGCCTGTTCTATTAAGACTATCCAAGCCTAAAACATTAGTGGTAGTTGTGAGCTTCATCAGAGTTCATAGTAAAACCTCCTCTTTTAAAATAAAATTGACAAAGAGCAACCACCTCTAAAGGGAAGGTTTGTATGTGATCTTGCTTTTTAAACTGTTTTCCAGTGCAAATGTTTCATGTTAAAAGTTATCATTTAATCCTTACTGTTCCAGGCAGTGAAAGTATGTTCTCATTTACTTTGAGGGGAATGATAGACATGACAACAGAACTATGTATCCTTCTCAAGAAACAAACTTGCCCCTGCCAATAAAACAGAACAGTTAAAACAAAAAATGTAGTTTAGTTCTCTGAACTTTGAGGACTTCTTGCCAGAGTTTATCCTCAAAGGATAATATTCCTGTTCTCCTCCCTCACAAATTTTGTAGTTTTGTATTTTGGATGAATACTCAAAGTTTATTTATGATTGGGTTAGTGACACTCAGCATTTCATTGAGTCAGACTGTATATTTAATGCTAAAATCACTGGTCAACTGAAACATGTTAATTGTTTTGTTGGCTTAACTTCTTTGTCTTTTGTTTAGGGTGCGCCAGTTTATAGAGATGGTGAATGGTACAGACAGTGAAGTGCGGTGTTTGGGAGGCCACAGTCCAAAATCTCAAGATAGTTACCCTGTTAGCCCACGATCATTTAGTAGTCCTAGCATGAGCCCTAGCCATGGAATGAACATTCACAATTTGGCAACAGGCAAAGGGAGCAGCACACACTTTTCTGGTAAGTTGATGTGGAGGACACTTCACACATTTCAAGCTTTTCCTATAATTTTGAGTATCAGCAGAAGTTACAAGTATCAAACCTCCAGATAGACAGTTTGTTTTAGTTGGGTTGAGACTGAATGCTTTGCATTGAACGATAGTTTTAACAATTAAAATATCTTATTCTTAGCTGGGGAAATGGAAAGCATATGTATAAAATCAAATTTAAGAAATGATTGCTTCCAGGAGATGGAAGGTTCTGACATGAATTTGTTCTTTTGATGCGAAATCGTGGCTTAGGCAAAATGCCTTAAATCTTAGACAGTGGTCTGTTCTATTCATTTCCTGTGTTGTTCATGAAATAGTAGGAAATACCAGAAACTGAGTGGTCAAGTTAGGTTAAAAAACAAACACAGAAGAGCTACTTTCTTCTGGCAGCCGAATTTCACTCTGAGTAGCTGAAAAGGTTCTGAGAGTCTAGACTGGTGGTAAAGCTTCAGTGGGAAGTCCTGCATGTTTAGAGCTCCCAAGTGCCTGCGGGGAGATCCCAGTAACTTCCCAAACATGGAGAGGAGATTGGGCATGTTAAAATGGTACTTGAATGTGGTGTCATCTTTGAACCCAAGACTGTTTTGGTAGCAGGTGGAAGCCATCAACTTCCAGTCCAGTTTCATGCTTAAATCCAAACCAGAGCAGACTGGGGGCTTTTCTTTTCTCCTCTTGGTAGGTTTGAGTAGGAAGCCAGTGTTGCACAGCCACCAGAATAACAGTTGCTGCTGAATGTGTCTGAGTGGTGTTACGCTCAGATTTTGAGTTGTTTCTTTGGGTGCTTCTTGGGATGTGTTGTAGAAAGTACCCCTAACTTTCTTGCTTTGAAAACAGAGGCGATATTTAATAAGCAAGTTGATGAGTGGTATCATTAGCATTGAGATTTGGAATTTCCTGAATGGCAGAAAGTGGCATGTGTTTGTGGTTGTTTTTATTTTGTTTAGTTTTGTTTTGTTTGCTTTTTAAATAATAAATCCTTCCTGTGACCTGCTTCTATGTTAGAAGATATTAGGGAGCTCCTGCTTCTGGGCTTGATAGAGCTGCCAATTACATCTTTGCTTCAAATAGTAGTTTCTTGATTATATTTTAGAAGGGTCAGAAGAGATTTTAGCCAGACATCAGAATTTCACAGCATGGTGTAATTTTATTTAGCAAAGCACAATATTAGCAATTAAAATAATTATGTGGGGGAAGGAGGGAGGTTGTATTTGAGTTAGCAATATGTAAAACATTTTCAACACTGAATTTTACTGTGTATTTATCAAGAGAATTATGTGATAAGGAATTATAAAGATGCATGTCTGCTTCCGTTCTTAATGATTAAGTGGCCTAGAGGAGATGCTTCACGTCTTTCAGAAATAATGTTTCCATTCTAAAAAATGATTGTGTTGATTCAGTTTTATATTTTAGTGTATATGCACAACTGAAAAACCTTCTCATCTGTGTGTTAGTATTTGTTAAATAATGCTTTAACTTTTGCACTGCAGAAGCCGTGAAGTTTCAGGTACCTGAAGCATGGAAGCTAACTATTTGGGATTGCTTGTTTGACAAATGAAGTATTTAGTGACCACAAACAACTAAGCCATGCTTATTTCACTTGTGTAATTAGGTACTTACAAATAAGTTTGTAGATGATTTCAATTATAAAAACTTCTTTTCAGGGTTTGAAAGTAGTTGCAGTAATGGAGTAATATCAAATAAAGCGCATCAATCGTACTGTCACAGTAAACATACGACCACCAGCTTGAATGTACCAGAGCTCAACAACATAAATGTGTCAAGATCACAGCAGGTTAACAGCTATTCCAGGTGAATAAACCACGATGCTTCTAACTAACATTAATGCTTACGTTGTCCACATGTTTTTATTACAGAAAAGAGTTTTCAGAGGAGCTTGATTTGTTGTTTTTTTTCCTTAAGGATAGTTAAAGCATTTAATGGAGGGTGCCAAGGAGAAGGAGGAATGCTGGTTCTCTGTGATTGCACTTTAGTTTTGTTTTAACTTCTTCAGCTCGATAGACTATTTTCTCCCATTCAGTTAAAAGAAATGCAAAACAATAAAATACAAAAATTAATTAGCTTGCTTGTAGCTATTTACGGTCAATTTTGAAGTTGTGCAGGGAAGATTAACTAGCTTGCTGGCACTTGTGACTTTAATGTAAACCACTGATGTTAACTTAAGCTCCCTCAAAGCACACTGCTTTTTTGGAGAGCAGTAACTAAAGTATACCCCTATGCCTAGCTGAGTTACCCTGTATTGATTGAATAGCATAGGAAATAGTGTAGACAATAAAAAGTTTTCCAGATAATGCCACTAATTGGAAAGTATCTGCAGAGTCAACACAATTGGGATGTGAGATGTGGATCTCTTCTATTGCACACATACCAAGAACTGTTTGCCTGCCACCAATCACTGTCACTTGTGCAAAGAGTGAAAATATTAACCAGGGTATAAATATTAAGCTCTGTGGGATGCACAGATGCAGCAGGACCTAAATTCCTGTGAAATCTATAAGTACTTGGCTGTGTTGTCCAAGATACATTCCCCAAGCTACTGACCAGGATGTGATGGTGGTAACAGAAACTACAGAAACTACAGTTGGATAGTGGTGGCTGGGGAGGGGAGGAAGTAAGAGCAACAATTTCCTTTTTAGCTTCACAATTTACATTTGCATCAGTAATCACCTCTGCCAAACAGCTTGGCAGAGTCCAGGCAACTTTGGGATTTTTCACAAGATGAGGACAGTTCCCTTTGCTGCAGAGCTGCCTGCTTAAAAGAAACCTTTCTTGGTTTCTTTAGGGGAAGCTGAATACTTTTTGGTTGTATTGGAGGCAGCCTATTAAACTTTAATATTAAAATCTTTTTGCTCTTGTGAAAGGTTTTAGGTTGTCCATGACAAAATAAAACAGACTTTAGAATAGGAATAGAATAGGATGTAACTGTCAGGAAAGGTCAACCCCCAAAGCCACACTGGCACTTTCTAAAAGTGCCGTTGTGACCTGCTGTGAGCAAAGCATATTGGGGAGTTTCATGCTCTGTTGGCCTCTGAATCTCCTGTCAGTGTCGTGATGTTCTTGATATTTGCTTAGAATTTTTCTTCCTTTTCCCTGACATTCCATTGAGAGAGTGAGGCTTTTTCGGGGAGGATTATTTACCTAAATATGGTATTCTCAAAGTAGGGTTTATATTTAGTTAACTGTGTTTTTAAAAAATAAATCGGGGGGGGGGAGGGGGCATGAAATAGTGTGTTTTCTCAATACATTTTTCTCCACCTCTTTGTATGTACAGGTACATAAACGAGAACTTCTTGCTGTGTATTTAGAAAGTGTTATACTACTTACTGGTAGTATAATGGTGGACACACTGCATTTATCAGCATCTGAAAAAGTTGTTTTACTGAATGCTAGTGTTAGTTGGGAGAACCTCAAAACTTCTCTTCTTGGTATCTCTGGTTGCTATTAAAAATTGTCATCTACCTTGGTAATATTTAAAAGCAGTATTTCAGTGGGCAAGATAAGGATGTTTTGTGGTGAAGTTGTAAAGAAGATAACCTTAAGTTCTTAAATGTGAGTCCAATTTTTGTTCATTCCTCTCATTTCAGCAATGATGTAGACATGGAAACAGATCACTACTCCAATGGGGTTGCTGAGACTTCATCCAATGGCTTCCTAAATGGTAGTTCTAAACATGATCACGAAATGGAAGAATGTGACACAGAAATGGGTCTGCAGTGATATTTCTTACATTTTTATTAAGTGATGGCAACAAGGTTATGTTTTTACTTGCAATGCTTCCCAACTTGAAAATTAAGGATATTAGCTCAAACCTTAATTTTTGTTGTTGTTGTTGTTCTGCTGTTATGATATGTAAGTCTTATAACCGCTGATTTAGGTGGTCTGATACCAGTGTGAGAACAGGGGAAAGTGGTAACTCGTGGATATTTGAACTAGTATCAATTTCTAAGGAAATACCTTTCAGAATAAATACCCTACTTGTGCAGAGTGCCTGGGCTAGGGCTGACAGGTGGCTTCTCCTTCTTCCAGTCCTCTCACCACTCATGGTTCTCGATGGCATCTTTGGAGTCCACAGTAAGAGGAGGAATTGCACAGCACTTACATAGAATACAAAGAATGGTGAAGATGCTAGTACTAAATACTCAGGAAAAGAACTATATTTGGAAACTGAGATGTAACCAAAAAAAAAAAATTCCACCAACATAATATCCTGCTTTCTGTAGTTGTGATCTAAAAAGTAACTGTTTTACTTAGCCTGTTCACTCCTACCTGCTGATGTCAGTGACAAGTGGGTACGGGAGTACCCTCTGAGTGGCAGCACAACTTAAAAAGAGAGCGTTTACTCTGCCAGTTAGGCACCGACTGTCCCTGCCCAGTAGTGCTGAAGGCAGTCACATCACTTCAGTGAGAACATGGGACGGAGGCTGGGCAAGGGATGTTATTCCTGGCTGGGTCTGGAGAAATGGAAGCATCCAGCCCAACCATTTCTGCATTTGCAGAAGCGTGCTCTCAAGCCATCGATTTAAACAGACACCAGTTAATAGGTAGCTTAAGTGAAATGCAAAACCCAGGACATCGCTGGTTAACTTTCTGAACGCAGTGCTGCTTACAAATACCTCTGCATGCTGCCAGGGGTCTGAGGGCAAGTGCGGTTACTGATCATGTGGCTTTGCTGGTAAATACTATGTAACTGTTCCAAAGCAAATCTAATTCTGTTTCAGCCCTGAAGGGGGGGATATTCAAACTGCCAGACTGTTTCGCTGCATTATGCTCTGAAACTGGGTAACAACAAGGCCTCGTTTCTGTGACAGAAAAAACAAAATGCTTCTTTACTCTCTTGCAGCCTTGACCACAGAGGCTTGCTGTGACAGACGTGAAGCAGCTGCACAGGGAGCAGAGAGGGGTGGTTTTTGTCTTTGTGTGTTTTGTTTTTTGATGTAGAGGGGTTTTTCTGCCTTTGGAAAGTGATGTCCTAGATTGGGCTGCAGCTAGCAACAAGCACCACTGCTTGAAGACTTGCAGGTGCTTCACCTTTGTAAAAAGGAATGTGGCTCCTCAAACTACATTGTTTATGGCATCAGATTGAGAACTTTGTTTTGCTTTTTGAAATATTTAAACATTCTCCTTAGTGCTGTGTATGTCATGTAAAGTAGGCACAAAAATTTGTTTCAAAACTCAGTTCTGTTGATGAAAAATGGCAAGGAATGGATAAATCCTTTTTTTTACAGGTATCTCTAGTTGTAAATTTAAGAAAGGCAGAATTTTCAGAGAAGCTAAAGGTTAATTTACTATTCAAAAACTGCATGAATACCTATTAAAATCAGTAGCACTTGGGAATATTGTACCAAATGGTAAAGAAAGTGATCATAATGTTCCACTTCGTTACAAAAGAAGCCTGAGAAGTTCAAATCATAAAGCTAGTATATCGTACAAGGACTGTGTACCTTCTAAACAACAATGTCTGTCATGAAGTTTGGGGTTTAGTTCTTCCTTTAATCCTAATTTACTGGTTCAGGATTTGGCCTATCTTTAGAAGTGCAATAACAAAGAATTAAAAAGGTAGCTAGAACGTGGGGGTTCTTTTTTTTTTTTAAGGTAAAATCTGGTTTATAGTCCCAGTTAGTTTAAAACAAATTGTTGCAAAATAAGCAGTATGTGTGGATGGCTTTTGCTGTTAAGGCTAAATCTTCCAAGTTACTATTAATTAAGGAGCAGTTTAATGGCGTGCAGCACAGGAGTACAGTCTGCCAAGATCTGTGGCCCTACATGCTTTCCCCCTGAGAAGGCAGATGGTTTTAAAGTGAAATCAGTGCACCTAGATCCCTAGCTTTTTTATTGTCACTTTATTAGTGGTGGTGATGACGATATCGTTTTTGCAGAAGTAGATTCAAGTCAGTTAAGGCGTCAATTGTGCGGTGGCAGCCAAGCAGCTATTGAAAGAATGATCCATTTTGGAAGAGAATTGCAAGCAATGAGTGAGCAACTAAGAAGAGAATGTGGCAAAAACACAGCAAATAAGAAAATGCTCAAGGTATGCTTAATCCTGAAATTGTGGTGTTAAGGTGAATAACCGTGCTGCCCAGCAGAAACTTTTCACAGCATGCTGCGTAACAGTATTGTTTTACTTCTCTCAGACAAAAATCACAGAAGCTTAAGCATTTTAGTCAGTTGTGGGGTAGCACCATCTTGTCTGCGTAGCATGTTCATGGGGGAAAATAACTTCATGCTGTAATAAAATTCAGAGCAGAGTTGAATTTGGCATATCCCTTTTGTCTTATTGCTGACCATGTAGCTTGGCTACTGGAATCAATCTACAGCTTTCAGCGAGAATTGGTACAGATGCCAGAAATGTGCGCTCTGTTTAGTATGCTGAGTGTGTATAAGTAGTTTACCTTGACTTGAGACTACCCTGGAAAATAATTCCATTACCAAAGACTGCCTACATTTTCCAGTCTGTTTTCTTTCTCGCCACTTACTAAAACACTGCTGATTTTATCTTTCCAAATAATTTTGTTGGGAAGAACCCCGCTTGTTTACAATAACTGCTGTTACAATTTTTTATGCCTTTGTACTGATGAAGGATTTTTAGGTAAAATCTGGTATATAAAACAACTGTCTTCTCAATTCGGAGTCATGAGTCAAAATGTGTTAAGAAGATGGTCCTAGTTTTCCCTAGTAGAGTATAGCTGTGATGTAAAAATAATTTTAAAAAATCCTCTTTCCACAGGATGCTTTTAGTTTACTTGCATATTCGGATCCCTGGAGCAGCCCTGTTGGAAATCAGCTTGACCCGATACAAAGAGAACCCGTGTGCTCTGTGCTTAATAGTGCAATACTAGGTAAGGCCTTGTGGTTTGCACGTTTGGTATCCTCCCCTGCCTTCTGTTGAAGAAAGGCAGCGCTGCTGCTCACCCTGCGTTGTGTGCTGGGTTTAGTACTGGGCTGGCTGAGAGTGATTTGTGATGGGTGTGGTGGTGGTATCATATGCTCTGCTGGCAGAACAGAGTTTTTGGGGGGGGGGTGTTAATGCAACAGATGTAATACTTACCTGTTTGGTTCAAAGCAAAAATAGGCTTTTTCGACAATGGAGCTAGGCAGGGAATTTCAAAAGGTCACTTTGTTCCTGTTTTGTATTGCTATACATGCTAAGCTTTGCATGTAAATACAGGAATCTTGTTTTCAGTACATGAAAATTATGAAAACTAATGAGGTATTTTAACTGCCATTGTGAATCCTTTTTCAGAGACTCACAATCTGCCAAAGCAACCGCCGCTTGCCCTCGCGATGGGACAAGCGTCACAGTGTCTAGGATTGATGGCTCGATCGGGAATTGGATCCTGTGCATTTGCCACAGTGGAAGATTACCTACACTAGCTATGCATTTGAAGATCTGAAAGGTGTTGTGGCATATTCGACGTGGAAAGTAGACCAGCTCTGCTGACTGGAATTTGGGATTTTAATTATGTACTAAGGACAAGTCTGTCGCTTTATGTTGCTTCCTAGTTTACAGCATGATGCAAATGATTTCTAACTTAGTGTTAGGAGAAAATTTCCATCTTTAAACCTCTTAGACAACTAAGAGTGGAAAATATCACTGATAACGTCAGCCATCCAAATTGACGATTACAAGTCCTCTAAATGATTGTCCAAAACAAACCAAAAATCCTGCTACCTTGTGGTGGGACAGAAGAATAGCAAGCGTGGATGTGTTAGCATATGGGTGATACAAACGTCAAGCAGGATGACTTGCCAACCTCCACCCCCATTGTTACATAGTTCAATCAATGTAATTTGCAAAATGCATAAACACCTGATGGTTTGGATATATAGTGTTGATGGGAAGAAATATTTTTTAATGTGTACTGTAAAACTTGAATTACTCAGGAGCTGAGTGAATATGTTTGTTGCTACTTACAATCCCAACCTGTTGATCTTAGTAGTTTTTTTTGTTTTAACATGGTCTTTTCAACTTTGTTTCCTTGTTTAACTACAGACAGCTTCTGTTGTGTAGACTCACCAGTTTAACTGTTGTATTATAACAGTATTACATGTCAACACAGTGTGGTTATGACCTATTTATATAAAAACCAAATATTTAGTCAATTTACAGTCTTAATTTAATCTTTGTACACCTTGCATTTTTAAAAGTGCTTAAATAGTACTATATTGCAATAAAATGTAGTGATATCATAATTAACCAGCCATTAAAAACTTACTTCTACATATGTGGTAGCATGGACGTGTATGCTACACTTTCTTTGAGCTATTTACCCTAGATCAGTGCTTCTAACGTGGACTGATTCAAGCAGGGTGCTTCGTGGCTCAACCATGCAATCAGTGTACTGCAGTGGCTGAACTGCTGGCAGTTAAAGGCTGAGCGTGTTTTTACCACGAAGCAAGCACAGCCAGCAGTTGGACAGGTTTAAGAAAGGCAGCAGCCAGAAGGGTAAGTACAAACTCATTCCTCTTTATTCTCTCATTAAATGGAGTCCAGCTCTGAGCCCAGCTGTAGCAGCCCCTGCAGGTCACGCTGTCCCTGCTGTGACCCAGCGCTTTGTTAGCTGCCCCCAGTAAGTTCTGAAAGGGGGAGGTAAAGAACAGGGCCATGGGGACACAGCTCTGTAAAGATCAGTACCTGCTGAAAGAGAGCAGTGGTGATGGCGAAGGGGCAGGAAAAAAGCAGCTATTACATATAGATGGTGAGAAATTAATTTTCAGCCCAGGTCCTTGATGGCCTCTTCTGAAAAAGCTGTCTTCGTGCTGTACTTTACATCTTCATTGCAATCCAGTGTTTCTTAAACTTTGTTGCTTTTTGCTTTTTTTCTAGCCCTTAATACAAGAACAAATCAGTAAGGCTGTAAGCATTTTTCATGTTCAGCTCTGTAACCAGCAGCCGTGCATTAATTACTGCAACATTTGAAGCTTAGACAGGAGAACTGAGTGGAAAGCTGATAATGCTTTTAACTTCCAAAGCACAAGTGAAAAGCAGACTGATGACTAAGGAGTGTTAATTGAGTCTAATGTTTTCCTCTGATCTTTATGATCACAGAATGGAAGGGCCCTTAAAGACCACCCAGTGCCCCCCCTGCCATGGGCAGGGACACCTCCCTCCCACCAGACCAGGCTGCCCAAAGCCCCATCCAGCCTGGCCTCGAGCACCTCCTGGGATGGGGCATCCACAGCTTCTCTGGGCAGCCTGTGCCAGTGCCTCACCACCCTCATGGTGAAGGATTTCTTCCTAATATCTAATCTAAATCTCCCCTTTTAGTTTAAAGCTATTAGCCTTTGTCCTATCCCTACAATGTGATATCAAACTGTGATTGTCATAGAATTTGCTTCTGTGACTGATGGGCAAGGTGTGCTAGGATTGATGTGTGTCCAAGTCTGTCCCCATTCATTTTGGTAATGTCCATTTTTTTATATGGGAGGAAGGGGCACTACTTCCCTCTGCTCTCACAAAGAAGGGATGCTAAGAAACTTAAGAACTTAATCTGAAACGTCTTCAGCAGCTCAAGCTATAAACCCCAAAGCAAGCATTAGTAAAATTATCCAATTCAACAAGTAACTGTAGCTCTAACCCTGAGACTGTTGCTTACTGTACGAAAAATGAGCTAATGCTTGTCCTACAGGCTCTCTCCAGCAAAGCATTCATTAGGCACACTCAGGCTGTACTATCCTGCTCCCCTCCCTTACTATCGCTTTCTTCTCATAAAAACGTAGGAAGCTACAGCTCTGTAACATGCAAAAGCTTATTTAAATTAATAATTCAAGCTGTATCTGCATAAAGTAGTACCACCTTCAATCTTATTTTTTTACACTTACCCCAAGATTTGTCCACAAACTGAACTGCAGCTTTTTTAACCACATCTTTCTTGTTTGCGAGGGAAAAAAATTCATTTGCTGAAATGGAGATAAACATTAATTACTAGGTTTAACCCAGATAAACCTAGGTACAGACCTAAGGAAAACTGCATACCACTTGTTCGGTTGGTGCCTGGACCGTAGAGATGGCTGTACACAAAGTCTTTGGCTGTTTGCTGGTGGAGGCCTGTTAAACTCTGATCTTTTAAGTGCATGGCTGTATAGTTTCCTTTCGACCTAGTTGAAGAAAGATTTAAATCATTGTAGCATAGCTACTGCACCCAGAACAACACTCGCCCTTAGTCAGTATTTTGCTACTTGAGCACAACAGCTGTCTGCACAGGCTTCTGATTATCAGCCAAGCTTTGCAGCAGTATTAAAAAAAAAATAAATGGAGTAAGAGCCTCAAACTGGTCCTGTCAGAAGCTCCCGCAACTTTCCCCTACAGAATGAAATCTAGCAATTAAGTCCCCAGCAAGTGGATGTGAGGTAGAACATGCAGAACTTCTACTGGGGTGCTGATGACGGCCTGGGTAGCTCACACCAGTTGAGGGAGGAAAGACTTAATTCTTCTCAAGATTCCATTTTGAGGTGGTAGAATCAAGAAAGCTCACGCACACATTAATTCTACCTATGCACATGTTTAAAACTACATATACAGCAAGAAGTGAACAAAATAAGAGGAATGAAACCCAAAACAGTTTTTAGGTCAGCTTTGCCTCTGTTATTGAACGTGTACCTTTACTAAGTGTTAAAATTAGTTTCATTTGCCAGTAGCTGCAAATAAATTCATAGCTAATCATTAGCTTCCTAAGTACAGCACTTAAAAAAAAAAAATCCATGCATGGTATTCTCCATAGCCACAATTAATTTCATTAAAGAAAAGCAAACAACCCAGCACCCGTGTATATCAGGCAGGGTGAAGGTACCTTCCTAGAAGCCACGCCACAGGATCTGCTGTTAGGATATATTTTTACAAGTACAGCAGCATAACAGGAGAAATTTAAGCATGTAAATTTGCTTGTGCGAGAGAGCAAGCAGGGGTAACACCACGAAGTGCCGAACAGCTGCTGTGACTGGGGGAAGCAGTGCCGCCACACTGAGACAGAAGCCCCACGCCTTCCGCTTTGGCATACCTGGCACCCCTGGCTTTGTCCTGCTTCACCTGTTTCGGCACATGGCCTTCGCTCTGCTTCTCAGACCTACGGCCAGGCTGCTTGTCTAGAGAAAATTTAATAGACACACAAAAACAATCCAGAACATTATGAATCAAGAGCAGTAAATGGAAGACACAGGAATGAAACTACGACCCAACTGAGAAACAAGCTAACTCCAACAAGCACTTTTTCAGACCCTCTGGCTAGTGAAAGCTAGTTAAGTGTGTTAGAGGGATGGGAAGGGGAACCATCCTGAAGCAGCCCTTCGCCTTTCCTGTTCCTTGGCATCAACAACAACAAAAGGGATTAACCACAGGACAAAAATTCAGTGCAACACAACAGCTAAGCATTGCTCGCAAAGAGCTTCATTCTCTACTAAACACATACCACAGAGACTGAGCATTCAAAATACCACACCATGCTCACCTGCTTTATGCCAACTGATTTTTTTTTAAAACAAGAAAGAAGTAGCAACAGTTACACCAGCTATCTACATCACCATGAGAGAATCATTATTAAAAGAACACTCTACAACTTCTTATTGTTTTGTGTAGTATAAGAGGGGGCTTTCTAGCCCCCTTTGAAGCAGGCTAAAAAGCAGCATTTGTGAGTACCCTGGTGTCTGATTTTCTAGTTGAGCATTTGAAAAAAGTTACCTAGTTTTTACAGGTGCCATCAAATATAAAAAGTATTAAGGCAACTAAGAACTCTATAAATAGCTTTTATAACTTAAGCGAACGCTAAAAATTAATCTTTTTCTGACCCTTTAAATTAACCCCTTTCTGGCCCCTTTTTTTTCCTTGTTTGAACACCTGCCTGCTGCCCATGCTAAAGACCTCAGGTCTTTTAACTGAAACCACTGCACATCAAATAGCCTTTGTAAAAGGCACCGGCATCAAGATTAAACACGACCACCACCAACCCCGCTATTTTTCTTTGGCAGCAGCCAAGCAGCACGGCGCCTTCAGCTTCCACCCTCCGGGCGGCTTACAGCGCCGAAAGGAAACCCGACGGGGCGCACCGGGCGACAGAAGCGGAGCCTCGGCGTACCTCGCTCAGCTGCGGCTGGCTTGTCCGGTCTGCGGAGGAAGGAAAGGAGAAAAGCGGCCGGTCAGTCTCACGCCTTGCGATGTGCCGGGCTGCCGGCAGAGGGCCCCGAGGGAAGGTACCGTGGGTAGCCCCCCGCCCGCCCCCAGCCTCACCGTCCGGCGGCCAGCTCCTGCAGCAGGGCCTCGGGCAGCAGCTTCCTCCTCTGCGGGAACACGGCCGTTACCGGCGGTTAGCGGCCGTCACCGGCCGGGATGATGGGGGGTGGGTGTGAGGGGGGGGGCGCGGCGCGGCGTTACCTTCTGCTCCGCGAACAGCTCCTGCCGCCGCCGCCGCTTCTCCTTCAGCAGCTCCCGGTGCCTGCGGGGGGGCCGGGCCGTCAGCGCGGGGCCGGGACCGTGAAGGGGGGGGGGGGGGGGGGGGGGAGCGGGGCGAGGGCCTGCCCTACCTGCGCGCCGCCTCCCCCGCCAGCTGCCGCTCGCTCTGGGCCGCCGCCGCCGCCACGCCGAAGGACAGCTCCTCCGGGGCCTCCTCGTCATCGGGGTCCGGCGGGGAAGGCGGGCCCGCGGGCACCGCCGCAGCCTCCCGCCGCCGCCTCACCATGGCCGCACGCGCCCGGCTTGGCCCCGCCTCGGAAGCGCCGCTGCCTTCCGCCGCCTGGCCGCGCCCCCTTCCCTCACGCCCAACGGCCGCCCCTCTGCGCCTAACGGCCGCCCCCTCACGCCCAACGGCCGCCCCTCTGCGCCTAACGGCCGCCCCCTCACGCCCAACGGCCGCCCCCTCAGCGCCCTCCCCGCCCTCACCCAACAGCCGCCCCCCGGCCGCTGGCGCAGCAGAGAGGGAGACCGCGGGCAGGTGCCGCCTTTATTGTACGCCCGCCGTGCCCTGACACACACACGGACACCCGCGGTCCCCTCACGCCGCCCCGCCGCCGCCGCCTCAGCCTCAGGCGATGATCTCGCTGTGGTGCCGGGCCAGCGCCGGCGGCAGCGTGCTCCCGCAGGGGCCCGAGAAGTGGAACCTGGAAGGGAGAAGCTGCTGTTAAAAGGTCAGTATGCAAAATATTCCTTCTCACATACCAGGGAAAAAAAAATAGAGTTTTTTTTTCTTTTTTAACACTGCAGCCTTACCTGAACCTGTTTGTAGCGGGAGTGGGTTCCGTGTTGAACTCTGCAACTGGCACTCCTCGGGCAGACACCTGAGGGGCGAACATGGCAGCGGGGTACACCACGGAGGAGGTTCCCACCTGCAGGGGCGTCAAAAAGTCATGAGCAAGCCCTAAAGCACATGAAAGCCCTACAGAAATGAAGTGAAAGATCTACAGTTAGTGCCACTGCACATTTAGCTACTTGACACGGTATAGGAATCAAAAATCGTTTGATGCAACCCAAAGAAGCCTGTTTGTTTTCCTGGGATTCAAGTGTTTTTTTTTTTTCCCCCATTTACAGCTCTAATGCCCAAAATGGCAGACTACTTTCAGGAACACAAAACAAAACATCCCCTCTATCACTTGAGACTATTTGGTGAGCGGCACGCAGTATTCCATATTCCAAGCAAATGTTTTGGTCAGTGATGCAAAACGTACATGGCATGTAAAAAAAAAAATAAAAAAAAAAGCAGTACACAACAATAGCTAACTACCATCTTACAACATTTTGTAACTTTTTTTTTTTTTTTTTTTAAGAAAACTGAGCATCAAAATAATCCTCGGGGGCTTACAGCTCCCCTGGGGAAGCACAAAGGCATCTCCTGTACCCAGGAAGCGCCACCCTTGGGCTTGACCCCCCTGCTGGTACCAGCCTCGGCTACAAGACCCGCACCCACCACCAAGCAGAGGTCGCACATGTCCAGTTCCTTCTCAACCTCCGTGAGGACGTCAGGATCCAGTGTTTCACCAAACCACACAACGTGGGGACGAAGGAGGCCATTGCAGCCGTCTTCCTCACACCTGTTTAAAAATCACAAAGGTACGGAGTGATGTTTCTGACATGGGCATTTCAATCTGCACAGCGGCAGAACGGTTTTCATTCTTGTTTGGACACATCTGCCTTTGTTTCTTACTGCGATTCCCCTACTACTCACTACCAAACCCATGACTTCAGGTGTGTTCGGTTCTTGATGCTCAAGAACACAAACGAGCAATCCCTTTGGCATCACGGTAAGCTTCCAGCACCCACTCCTATTGTCTGGTGTCTTTCTGACATTAGGTTTAGATTTAGACTCGGTCTCTGCGCAAAGACCCGTGTCTCTTTATCCCACAGAATGAATTCATGGCCTTTCTGAATGACACAAACAGTACTGCAAGCCTTTGAGATGCATTAAGTATGAAGAGTTAATAGCAAAAAATAAAGTGGTCGATACGTACTGAGGAAGCTGTTCAACAGGAATTGCAGCATCTTCTACTTCTGGATCTGGAGCCCTGAGGTTACAAAATTGAAACATTTATTCAATCACACAAACGGAGTGCACTTCATATATTACTAAACACTTGGTATTCTTTAAGGCACACTCTCTAATCAAGGAATCTGCAACTTCAGTCAACTTAAACATCTACTACAGCCCTAGCCTACCACACAGAGGGCAGGCAGACTTCTATGCAGAAATATCCCAGAGCTGCAATCAGCTTCTCAAAGTCTGACAACAGCACAACAACTATTTGTGAAGCTATCTAAAGATATGGTGAAATGCAAAGGGACTAAAACTTCAAGCCTATGAGCATATGCCTGTCATCCCCTCCCTCCCCCTTTTTTTTTAATTTGAACAGCAAAAGAAAAAGGATGCAGGAGCCCAAAGGACTGTTCTGCAACTTAAGAAGAAATCCTGGGAACTGATTTTCCTTCCTTTTTGTTTCACACATCTGCATTTTGAGACCCGTAATCATAAGAGTCTTATTGATGCGTAGAAGCACAAGAGCCACTAGGTGCTCAAGAGATGCAGAAGAGGACAATCTTGTTATATGTTACAGTGATGACAGCCTGATGCAAGGAATGAGCGAATGATTTGAAATATGGGAAGACAAAGAGGATGGGAGCGAACACCTGTTCTCAAAGAGTACAATGTCAATCACCAATACGAGAGTTCCAGGCCATCTGAAACTGTTCTAATTAAAACATATTATGTTGTGCTAACTAAAAATTAACAATTACTCAGTCACGGGACTTCTCTCTCTTTATATCATGGGCTTTAACTGAAGTTACCAAAAGGCATACTCATGTTTGAAAACAGGTGTGTAACATTTAAACATTACGACTACTAACAGAAAACGGGGTGGCTGGCTAGAACTCCTCTAGGCTCCCACAAGGGCTCCATCTCTGCTGAACTCTGTCTAAACATCTCTCTGTCTAACCAGAAAGCACAGAAAGTTTGCAAGGCAGGTAGGTGTTATTACCCTTTCCCAGCCAGTGCTGGGCATATCGGGCTCTTGTAATTTGCAGTCACGTTTCCGCAGTTGGTGCAGCGAGTTTTAAATAAACTTCCTGAAACGCAGAAAGAGGAAACATCAGGGATCACACAAGTGCTCTGAGGCGTGGTTGTACAAGCAAGTGGTGATGTTTATCCCCGGTGGCCTTTGTTTGGCTTGTGGGTAACTCACACACGACCAGGTATTGCAACCCGACAGCCTTCCGACTGAGGCACTGTGCACAGCGCGCACTCACACGTTTGGTTAGCAGCCCGAGACAGCCGAGTCGCAGTTACACGCACAGATTTGGCACAGCAGAGACAGAAGCCCCTTTTCCCCTGAAAGGCCGCTGTGAAAAAGAGCAGCAGGCCCTCTGAGGTATGAGCCGTCACCTTGTTCTACCTCTTGACAAGAGTAAATACATGGCCTCGTAGCAGTGTTTGAGAGGAAAATCATTCCTTAAAATATTACCAAAGGAGTTCATTTCTGCTTACTGTTTTTCCCCTTAAAAGAGAAACATTGTCCATAATAATAATAATAATATGCTGGTTAACACCATTTTTTTTGTGCAAACTCCCCAACCCCATAAGGTATACCTCTAAACTTTTGTAGAGTTATTAACGAGTGCTGTGGAGATTCTTTTTGTAAAGAATAAGAATAATCAAAACGTAACTACACCCCAGGATTTATCATTGCATCCACAACTGTAAAGCAACAAACTGCATCATGGTCCTCTGTCACTGCCGGAGAGCAGGAGGGAGAGAGGAGATGCCACTCCCTACATGGGAGGAGAGGAGGAGTGCCAGGAGACGAAGGAGGGAATCTCATCCACTTCCAGTCCCCTCCTCCTCGGGTAGGCGAAGCACAGGCGGGAAGGACAGGACAGGACAGGACAGGAGGCAAGCGGCAGGCAGCGCAGAGGGCAGAGTGCCAGAGCTGGCAGGACAGCTCTTGCCCAGAGGCCTTTTATTTGTGGCACCACCGCCACCACGCAGCTGAAGCCTTCGATAGACTCTTTTCCCCGTTCTGAAGCAGCTTTAGCCAGTTTTCACTCTCCACAAGTATTCAAGTGGATGTAAGGCAAACCTGAGCAGGTGGGAGAGGAGAACTAGTCCCCGTGTGCTGTCAGAACCCATTAAAAAGGACAATGACAAGTAGAGGGGGCTATGAAGCACCCAAAACAACTTCCAAAAGAGAACAGGGTGATACTACAAATAAACTGATAACCACTTGCATGCAGTTAAGACAAGTTTCATTGTTTCCAGCAGTCATCCCGCGCCGCCTTCTCCCCAAAATTTTGCCGTCTCGTGGCAGGCAGGTGAGCTGATCCTTACCATGAATTTCAAGGAGGTGCTTGGAGCCTGCCTTCCTGTGTAGCTCGTCGATGTTCTGAGTAATGACCACGACACTCCTTCCTTGTTTGCTCAGCCGCTTTTCACACTCAGCAATGGCAATATGCGCGGGGTTTGGGTGCTTACTCAGCATCACTTCCCGGCGGTAATGGTAAAACTCCCACACACGGGAAGGGTTGCGTGCAAAAGCGCCCGGAGTGGCCAATTCCTGAAAGATGCAACAAGTCACTCCGATAAGGAAGGTGTGAAAGAGCCCCGCGCCCAGACGGAGGCCGGCAGAGTCCTCGCTGTGCCCTGCAGAACTAGACAGGCACAGATTACTCGTAATCAGACACAGTGACAGGAATATAGGTCGTGAGCTGCACCCCACCAGGACCACAAGCCAAGGTATCTCACCAAGAGAGGAGATAACCTGTACTGAGGACATCACATAGGGTTTGACGCGGTACACTGGGACCTTGTTCTGTGCTGCCCCCCCAAACCCCGAGGAGGTTAGTACAGCACAAAGGAACATGAGATGTTTCCCCACACACCATGTGGGGCTTTCAGAACTCATTCACACAGCAGCCACGAAACTCAGCGCTGTGTGGATGCATCTCCTGTGCTAGCAATTTCTTTTCTGCTTTAGTTTAAATGTAGCACAAGCCAAATTACAAGCCTAACATCTCTTTAATGTGCCCATAAAATCTAAACCACGCCTTTTGCACTAACATCAACGTTGCCTTCTCTTTTTTTAAAAAAGAGGAGTAACTTAGTGTAATGCTTCAACACACAATTCTGCTGATATAAAAAGGCTGGAAGCCAGCTTTCCGATGAAGAAGGAACAGGCATTTATACACACACATGCTTTACTTGAATTGATAGTCACTGAAAGGTGAAGGTGCACCTTCAGATTCAAAACATCTCCAAAATCTCATCTCCCTGACATTTTTTTAGTTTCATGACATTCTTCACAAATGCCATCATAAATATATATATATATATATATTAAAAAAAAAACACAACACATACAGAAAGCAAATATGGTTGCAGTGTTTGGCGTAGCAGTTCCTGAAGGTGTAACAATCACTTGAAACCTGTGCAGTACCACATGGTACCAGACACACAAGGCACCTGTACTACTCTGGTGTTTTGCTGCTTACTGCTGCATGCCCCAGGAGCCACCATTAAAAGAAAACTAGTTGGTATCTTTGGTACTGCCCTTTATTATTTTTGTACAAGTTTCTTAATATTTTAAATCAGGAAGGGCCCCATGAGGCAGAAAAACAGTGAGGTGTCCAAACACGAGCAAACAGCTAAGGTGCAAGGTGGCAAGCAAACAAGGACAGTAGAAAGACCCAGAGCTGTCTGCAAAAACTTCATTTTTCCCAAATGGCTGATAAACCAAACCACAGAAAAACACTTTTAGCTTCTTCTGACTCTTCACACTCGCATGGAAAAACTGATGGAAAAACACAGCTGTGCAGACGCATGCCGTGCGTACGTACCTGTGCTTGCCACTTTCTCCAGAAACCTCCAGCTCCTCTGAAGGTAGGAACTCCACTCTCGGCACTAACACCAGCGCCTGTAATTATGGCTATATGCTTTGCTTTGGCAAAAACTTCTCGAAAGTCAGCCATATCTGGACAAGGGGGAGAAGGATGAACAGCTGTTCAGACACTTGTATTTTACAAAATACAGTGTTGGCAACAATCATACAGAAATGGCTTCTGCATACACCTGCCGGGACTTTAATTTCCAAATACTATTTTTTTCTGAGTTTCTGTATATTGGAATTTGACAGGCATTTCTTGGAGACCCTCCAAAATACATGAGCAAACCCAGCAGGGCAACATGTATCGAACCAGGGATATACTGAGTGTTGGAAAGACAGAAGCCTTAAACTAAAACCCTAGGCTAGATGCTACCACAATAACAGCTGCCACTGCCACGCAGGGACAGTTTGCTTCTTCAGCACAAGGTAAAATCCTGAGATGACAAAAATACGGTTAGTTACAAAGTACCACCTTCGAAATCGAGGTAACCTAGTTCCCAGCTCAGTGCTCAGGTCGGATCACCTCCCTCCACCTGCCAAACTCAGCGCAGGAGGCTGTGCGCCTCCTTGGCCACCAGGGCTCCTCACCAGCTCCTGGTCTCCTTGGTGTCCGCCGGGACCCTCAGGGCTTTTTCTGCAAAGCTGCTCTCCAGCAGGTCAGCCCCAACCTGCCCTGGTGCGTGGGGTTATTTCAAGTTAAGGCACGTCTTCAGGTTTAAAAATATTTATAGTAATTATTTTTTTTTTTACTACTAGACTAAATAAGGCTTCTGAGGTTACCCAACGCCCTGCCCCTGAGCTGCTGCCCGTGCTCGAGGCCCTCCATAATTCTTGTACAAAGAAACGAGGGCTGAATTTTATTGCCCATCAGGGGTATGAAAAGGAAATGCAATAAAGTAGCATACATTTGTGGGCATAAACTATAAATATTAAATATAAATATGTCAAAGGCAACCACGCTGACTGCAGCTGTGTGAGGGGTTTGCAGCTATACAGTCTGTAGGCACAGAAGATAAACCTTAGCAGCCCAAAACCAAATCAGCCCCACACTCTTCTGGCCATTTTGAATTAAACTGCAGGCTTTGTCTATTACATGAAACTTTCTAGAGTTTTAAATCAAGCTTGTGCATCTGTTCAGGAGACCGAGGCAAACAAACACGAATCTTACTTGAACTAGGCCGAGCCATTTCCAAGCAAAGCTGCTGTTTCTTTGCAGAAGAAGACTTAAGACCACAGGACACTTGGGAGACCAACCTTCTGCTGGCAAACTGGAAGAGACTCATCGGCGTCACTTCCGAGGGCTTTATCTGAGAAGAAATTAAGGCAACACGAGCGGGCCACTCAGGGAACATACTGCTGTGATTCTCCGTAAGGGCTTCTCCGCGAAGAGCAGGGTACAAACGCTACTCGCGTTATTATTTTTTCCCGTGACGTTCGGCAGCTCTGCTGCCCGTCCCTCCTGGCGGAAAGGCTCCCGCAGCACCTCCAAGTCCCCCCCGCCCCGCAGAAGAGACGCCCCAAGCCCAGAAGGGGCTGACCCCTCCGGCTCAGCGCTGCCTCCAGCTGCACCCCGGGCAGCCCGGCCCCGCTCCGGGCCCGCTGCGCCCTCGGAGGCCTCCGTGACACACCGCACCGCGGCGGCACTCACCGCGCCCGGCGCCTTACGCTCGCAGCCCGCCGCGCGGCCGCTTGCCCCGCTTCATGAGGCGGCAGCAGAGCAGCCCCGGCACCCCCGGCACCGGCCCCGGCCCTCGCTGAGGCGCTGGGCCCGGCCCCGGCCCCGCCGTGCGGCCCCGCACGTCCCCGGCCCGCCCCGCCCCGCCCCGCCTCCAGCTCCGGGCAGGGAAGGAGCGGCCCCACGCGGGTCGCACCGGGACACGCGGGGGGATGCGGGCAGCCCCGGCTCGGCTTGGTGATTTTTGTGAGGAAAGCTGGTTTGAGCTTGGTTTTCCACAGGAAGAAGTCACAGCAGCTGCTTTCACCCAGCCTCGCCCGCCCTTCCCCAGCGACTTCACGCCCCTTCAGTCCTTGTCGACCCATCTGAGATCTCAGGCGTTATTAAGAGGCGTTTGGACTGCGCTCTCGGTCATCTGGTCTGAATTTTGGGGTAGACCCGTGTGGAGCCAGGGTTGGACTCGATGATCCTTGTGGGTCCCTTCCAACTCGGGAAACTTCTGTGATTCTGTTCCCCTCTGAATTTTGTACCATAAGCAGCTCAAGGGTTTCCTTACACACATCCCCAGACCTGAGGAAGCCCTCCACAGGTACCACCACACTGCAGAAGTGGCCAGGGAGCAGCTTTGGCCTCTGCCCTGGCCTGTACGGGGCTAGAAACGCTGCCAGAGGGAAAGGGGGACACCAGCAAGGGGCAGGCAGCGGGTCAGGACAGGGCAGGTTGCTCCTGCTGGATCACAACTTACCTTTCCTCCACCACGCTGCTCTGTGGCACTGCTCCTTACCGGTGTGACAGCGTTTCGTACTCTGCCTTTGGCTGCAGATACAAAGGGAGCCTTTTGTGGGGGAGGTTTGGGGACGTTGGAAGCACCAGCTGAAGGCTGTGCTTTTGCTCGCTGGAGGGAGCCAGCTGTTTCAGTTCCCCGAGAGCTCTGGCTGAATCTTCATAAAGGGTTGTAAGCTTGGGAAAAAAGCTAATAAATTCAGAAAACAAGACAGAAGGCCACTGATCTAATTTAGCATTGTAACTATCCTGCTGATTAAAATTACACAATTTTATTTGGAGTAGCCGAACCACTGAGCCGACAGGTTTGTGCTGGCTGCTCAGACAAATGACAGACTGGCACTGTCATTTGCTATTTGGCATTATGATTGGGTTTGGTTTGTTTTTTTAACCCCAGGTCTTAGAATGGATTGTACGTCCTGCTTATTAGGCAGCGTGTTTTAGATGCTGGTTAAGATAGTATTTAAAAACAATGAGAAACAATTTGCAGTTGGACGCTCACCATGGCATTCTTCCACTGGTTACAAAGTTCAGGACAGCAAACTGCTTCTCTGACCTGAGGAACAGAAAACCTGCTTCTGTTTACGTAGCGCAGCATCAGCCAGAAGGCCTGCATTTTCACATTTCGTCCCAGCACTCATTAGGTACTTCTAACTTTAAATTAACCTCGGGCAGGACGTGTTAATGTGCCAACTTTGCAAAAAGTAAACATCATGATAGTGTAGGTTATGCCAAATGCATACAACTTGCAAACAGGTTGGCTTCTTTGTTTCTCTGGCATTTGTACATTGTATACTCCAGGAAGTACAATTATTTCAGTGTTCCTTAAGCAATCCTGTATTCTGTATTCTTAAAGGTTGAAAACAATGCACAGCCTAGTTCAGCTGATGCTAACCTGGTATAAATTCTGCATCTTTGCCATAATAAAATGGCTACATTAACTTTCAAAATTGTTTGTAGTGGCCTAGGACAAATATTTATGCAAGTGTGCATGCATATGCACACATTTTTTTAAAAACCTTTATAAAAAGTTTAAGTGGCATCTAAAATTAACTTCAAGATACTTGGCAGTGTTCTAGGATCATCTGTGCCTGATAAAATACTTCTGCATAAAGAAGTTTTTTCTATTTTGGTAATTTCCTTCAGCAAGAGTTGTTGTTTACGCACCAAGAGCAGCCAGACACCACGAGTATGAAGTGTTCTGTAAAGGTCTTCATTCCGCCAAAATGGATTAACACAAGCATGTAAGAATCCCGTCTCAGAGCTGCCAGAAGTTATGTCAAGGGCAAGCACACTGAATTTCGCCCGTCCCCCCGGCACACCGCCCTCCCAGCTGCCAACCGCGTTCTGCTCAGATGAGGGACGTACGTACGGAGTCAGGAGCCTGCCTTCCAGGAACCTGTCCACTCTCCCCTTGGCCCACACCTGCTTTTAGCGCCCGCGCTGTTCCCTGGCAGGAGTTACCCAGCTCTGCTCCCCCTTGGAGTGAAGGGAAGGGAAAGCAGCAGGTGAGGAATGTGTATCCCACGCGGGCTGTTCCCATCTTGTGCTGCAGGAAGCAGTTAAAACAGGTTAACGCCACCCCGTGTTCCACTCCAGTCGCAATCCTTCACCATTTGTACAGAGTATTCTGCATCTGAGCACCATCAACTGGTATCAGCATTAAGCTCGCTATTTGATCATGAAAACTAATTGTATCAAATACAAGTCAAACATTTTTTTAAAATCCCAAGTAAACAGTCTGTATTCTAACACACAATACGTCTGTACCAATTAAATACAGTATGGCAGTATATAAATTACAGTTCTTTACAGTAAATAGTAAAACACTAGAGTCCGCTTACTGTACACAACAATCAAAGAAAGAACAGCAGCTTTTCAGTAAGGTCCCAGGTATCGCAATCACTCACTTGCTAAGAACAAAGAAGAACAGATACAGCAGGCCATTCACTTCACTCATTTTTTACCATGTTACTTTACAAACATCCAGAACACTTGTACAGGCATCTACAGTATCTACACGTGGAACAACATTCTTAGGAATTCATGAGCACCAGACACAAATCCCTCCATCATTCCCATTATTAAAATAAACTTTACAGATTAAAATTACTTTAGCAGTTTCTATTTCATCTTGATAATAACCAGCAAGTAACAAGTGCAAAGTTTGCAGTCACGATCCATCTACTGCTTCTTTGTTTCCCTGTTTCCCCCACAAACCCCTAAAAAACAAAAAACAAAACCCCAAATGTTGTCCTCTCACACCCTTGCAGTAATACTGTTTCTGCAGTCGAACTGCCCGGCTGGCTTATGTTAACACGTGAAACACCAGACTTTGAGCTTCAGGCATTGTTAGTCACTTCAGTACAATGCCAAGTCAGCACAGTGGCAGGCCTCTAGGAAGACAAAAAAAAAATTATGAAGCAGTTGGATATTTCAGTGTGCTTAAACACAGAACATAAGGCTGCACGGTGCCCAGTGACTAAAAGAAACATGGCACCACGTTATCCGTTAAAACATTTACAATAGAAAGATATAAACAGCAAATGTGTCAATCTAAAACAAGTTCTTTGGTAATGAAGAACAGCAAACCGTAGGGTTTTTTTCCGAATACGGATTTACATCCTGTTTTTCCACAATAAAATATTTTTTTTGTTGTTTAAAATATATCTCCCAAGTTGTTGCGTAACAAATAGTCCAGTACCTCAATTATCTACAGATCAGCTTTAACTGTATTTTAGTGTGCAGCCGTATCTGCCCACTGGCAGATAAACTATAGATACACATTCATATATATAATATATATATATTATTTATAAAAAATTAGAGAATTAAGTCAAGGACTCTGGAGAATACACATTCTGTATGGACAGATTAAAATGTACAATAGCTTCAAAAATCCATAAAGTTTTCTACACAGTGACGCGTGTAGTAAGTGCAAAAATACTGCCGTTTAGTTAATCCATGATTTCCTGTTTTCCTGTTTCCTAGAAAAAGCAGAAGCCGCTGCATCTCCTGAATGACAGAGGACTTCTCCTGTTTTAGACGTGGATGATGAGCCTTGAAGCACAGAACTTCTCCGTTTCTCTACAGTGGAGGATGCCTGAGACCGTGAAGTGCTACTCCATTTCCTTGTGGAAGCTGGTGCTTTACTGAGGCGTCCGGGACGAACAAACACGCCGTGTCGTGGCTTGCAGTGGAAGTACTCTTTACCTTTTACAGTTCCGTCGTGCTTCCCTTCGATGAAAATAAATGCACAGAATTAATCACCAGAATTTTCCTTAGCAAATATAATTGTAGCATTGAAGTGCAAATGTTTTTGGCTGCCTGTGAAACAGCCAAGATTTTTAGCTGAGAGTGCTAAAACCACACAGATACCAAGCACTAGTGTGACCAAAGCCTGGAAAGGAGGGCTTGAACTGTGACCAAAAAGGTGACTTTACCTAAAATATTACTTTAACAGTTTAAAAAGGCAAACATTTGTTCATTTTAGAAAATAAATGTTCCTCAAAACCAATTGCTTGTAAAGCTTAAAACTTATCTGTCAGAGAAACTTCTAGTGTAAGTGCTAATAGCTATTAAACTGCTAAAAATACTATCTGAGGATCTGAAGGTATTTTCTGTAGGAATCTCTTAACATTTACAGAACACTGATTTTTTTCCAGACCCCATCAAGTTAAAGTTAAAGGAAACTTGTACTCTATAATCAAGTTTTTGCCCAGGGGGAAAAAAAACAACTCTGAAAGCTACAGGCAGCAAACCTATTTGACAAGCGGTGCCCATTGTTAGCACTGCCCATAAACATGCCCATTGATAGAAAAATATCTGCCAATTTTAGGCATTGCTTGTTTTTCTGATCTATAAAAGCAGACAGGTATGATGGGAACTACCACAACAGGCAAAGCATTATTTTGCATCTAGCAAGAAGAACAAGGCTGTAAGACACCTGAAAATCAATCCTTATCAAAACATCTTTATAAACAGAAAGCCCAGAATTCTGCGTGTCAGATGCCAAGCTATTGTGGAACTGGACTGCACGTGGTTGTAATGCAACCTTAAAATAGATCACGCTAACTGCACAGATAACCAAGAGCATATTCAGGCTTACCCAGCTGAACATTCAGCTCAACTCCAACCCAGATTCCAGCTGAGAAATCCACCGTTCCAACGTATCTCACCGTGCCCATCTTGTTACTTCCAACACAGACCTGCTCACCCACGGCCACCCAGCTGGGCAAGACGTGGGCGTGATCTGCAGATGCACTCTCTTCACAGTCGGACCCATCCAAGTGGTCCTTCCCGCTGAAGTCATCTGTGGAAGTATCAGGGTAAGTCTTGTGGTCCAAAGTCTCTTTTACTAACACAGAACACAAAGGCCGTTCCCCGGTGTTTGCAGAGCCCAGCTGGCCCGCACACGTGCCCTGCTCCTCGTCAGTTCCTTGGGACAGCTCCGAGGCACTCACTCCATTGGAGGACGCTAGGGAACAGGACTGTGGGGCTGTCGAATGGTCAAAGTCCTTTCCATCTTCGACGCCCATAAACTCTGTAAATGAATGATCTTCAACAATGTCCATTGTGTGCTCAACCGTTGCTTCACGCGCTGAAAATTCAACTGTACGACAGGCATTTTTGCCATCGGAGGAGCTTAAAGCTGAAAATGATCCAGCTCTGGGTAAATGCTGAGAGTCTCTGTCAGAGGCATTGAGGGACAGTGGGACTTGTTCTGTTAAGGCACTGTTTTCTTTCAGTGGTAATACAGGTAATTTTTCTCTCGCTAACTCCTTTTCTGACTCTCGAAACTCCTTGTTCAAGGAAGATCTTAAATCATGTGCAAGGGGTGGTCCTGAAGAGTCATTAGAGTCCAGCTCCTTCACGTGACTGGCTAGCTGGTCTGTGCTATCACTACAGGGAACAAGCATGTCAGACAGAGTAGCGTTAGAGGCACTGTGGGAAAAGTAGCCACTAGTAATACTGCTAGTGGTGGGGCTGCGGGATACCTCTTTCTCAAGAACACGTGAACTCATGAAGTCTGATTTAGAAGAAAACCATTCCCTGTTTTCCAGGCTAGCATTGTAAACACTGAAGTCAGCAAACTCCTCTGGTACATAAGGTCGGAAATTTTTAAAATTTTGTGGACTTATCAGCTTCTTATTAATGACCTCTAACTCACTGTCTTCCTCCTCAGAGTCCTGCAAAAGAAGAGAGTTGAGTGGGATTAGCATCCTACGACAGTAAACTTTTTCAAGAAAATCAACCTCACTTGATTTTTCCCTTCTGAGCATGGAGAAATATACATGTTTAGTACTCCTCTGCTGAAGGATGGAAGACCCCACTGAAAAGAACTGCTGGCAAAATACCCTGTCTCCATTAACTGAGCTCTTAAATATTTTAGAAAATAAAGGTTAGTTCTAAGTAGTCCAGAATATATAAAGCAATAAGATTTGGCACAAGGAAAGCTTACAACATGAAAAAGATATTCACACATTTTCATCATATTCTGTTTTTGAAAGCCACATATTGCAAAAAATGTCTTCCCATAATTTAGACCGACTAAACCTACTGAAGGTATTCGCTAGAACTACTTGACCACCCAACAAGATAGACAGATGCATAGGAGCAAAAGAGGCCTGAAAGGGTCTCTGCTGCAATACTGACTATTAACAACTATCCTGCACAATAGGATTTCCTATTAATCTGTTTCCAGCAGGACTACATAATGTTGCTTACCCCTAGCTATTGCATCTGAACACATTCATGATGCTTGAAAAAAAAGTCAAAAGAATCAAATATTCCAGAGAATCTTCAAGAAAGCATTTATATGCATACATGTACATGCTTTGAGGGAAATGACCGACACTTGTTAGCCTGATAAAATTTGGAGGTAGCTCCCCAGGTTTCACTTTGGTAAAGAGTGGTGACGCACCGTGACTGGCCTACAAATGTGGCTTTCACAGAGGCCATTAGAAGCTGAGAACGAAGGGTTGAGGACTTTGTCAAGATGCATCTGAGAAATACCCCAGCAACATGGCTGCACTAGCCTCCCCAGCATAAAATACTGCAGGCACAACTCCACATGAACACTTCTTAAACACTGAATTTTACATATAAACACATATATATTTGTACGTATGTATATATATAAATATATGCATGTATCTATGTACATACACATTATAAAATGGTTAGTTTATGGCAAATTCATAATAGAAAGAGTGATATTTCCAGTAAAGACCACTGAAATAATTTAAGTTTAGAGGAACTCAAGCACCTATTATTTCTCTCTTTCTTTATCTATACTATGGATTTCAAATGTTGTTCAATGCCGAGTCCCAAAGGCAGATCCTGCATGACAACTACAGAAGTTCCACACTTTCAGAAGCCTGCCATGAATCATCACTGGAAAAGGAAAGGCACAATCCTTAACCAGATGACCGATGAACTGAGAACCAATACGTTTAAGATAAAAATACTCTTGAGAAGGTTTCTTATATTTCCTAATAACCAAGACAAACTATTTCAATATGATTTCACTAAATACCATTCTCTTGACCTGTACAATGTTATTTTTAAATATCATTTGTTCTTTTGTAGTTGAAGTCACTTAATAGCCTGCTGAGGCTACCTCTAATACAGTACCTAGATCCAATATATATAAATGTCTCTACTTACACAGACCCATAAATCGTACATAATTCATAAAACTTCAGACCTCACATTGTACCATTTCACGTATGGCATTTTGTTATATCTGTGATGATCTAACAGCACAAGCAAGATGAGGCCTGCAGGTAAAGGCAATACCTTTTTACTAGGCCAACTGTCTTACCTGGACAAACCATACGAGCTTTCAGACCCAAGAAAGACGTGACCTCTAACTACCAAGCTTGTTTTGAGCATGCAATTAAAGACAACCCAAAATTAGCTTGTGATTTAGCAATTATCTCAGGGGTACTGCCTGAAGTTGTTTCAGTTTGCATGAGGACTACAACAGCGGCTTCAAATTGACTTGCTGATCTCTTCCATCCTCCTCCTTAAAGTTTTATCAGAGGGAAGAAAAACTGGATCATACCCCTCTGCCTTTAACGCTGCATTATACACCGATTGGCTATTCTCAGTGCTGTTTACACTTCTGAATCCAAAAGCTCCATTGACTGTAACAACTGTTCTTAATATTCTTTAACTTAGGCAAATATTTAAAATATTTTACAGATGAGGAAAGAAAGTTGGAGATTCATAAAGCAACTTGTCTTGACATACAGAAAAAGAATCCACGCTACAATTCTCTTTCAGTAAAACTTCTAACTTCCCTTCAATTTTCACTTCCAGGCTTTATGGTACGTTATTTTGCAGTCTGAGAACTCAGAAAAAAATCTATTTCTGTAAGACAAAACATACCAAGATATTTACACACTGCTTGCCACTGTTGAATCTAAGCTGTGAACATGGCAGACAGTCTGTATGACATCTCTCTTCTGTTCAAATAACAGTATAACAAAACTTCAAATGCATGGATGGCAAACGGGTTTGTTCAGTTTGCTTTTATCAGAGTAATCTCAGAACCGTTTAGGCTGGAAGGCAGCTGGAGATCATTTAGCCCAACTACCCTGCTCAAACTGGGCCACCTAGAGCACGCTATCCAGTACAGCGTTCAGTCGGGTGGGTTTCGAGCATCTCCAAGGATGGAGACTCCACATCCTCTCTGTGCAACCCATTTCAGTGTTTGACCACCCTCACAGTGAAAAAAATGTTTTCTTGTGTTCTGATGGAATCTCACATGTTTCAGTTTGTGCCCATTGCCTGTCCTGTCACCTGGCAGACTACCGAGAAGAATCCGTACCAACTTCACTCGCTCCCATCAGGTATTTTTTATGCATTAAGATTCCCCACGAGCCTTCTCTCCTCCAGGCTGAAGAGTTCCAGCTCGATCAGCCTCTCATCTGTCAGATGCTCCAAACGGTCAGTGATCTCTGTAGCCCTGCACCACACTCACTTCAGTAAGTCCTGATCTTCCTTGTACTGCAGGGCCCAGAACTGGACACGGTATTTCAGACACAGCCTCACCAGTTCCGAACAGAGAGCAAGGGCCACCTCTCTCAGCCCGCTGGCGATGTCTGGTACGCTGTCAGTGCTCTCTGCCCAATGCTTTCTTGTCCTTCATGTGTTTGGAAATGCTTTCCAGGAGGATTTTCTCCATCACTTTCCCGGAGATGGAAGTGAGGCTGACTGGTCTGTAGCATGCTGAATCTATCTGCTCTCTCCCAGTCACCAAGACCATTCAGAGATAACAGAGTGGCCTCACAGTAGCATCAGCCAGCTCCCCTAGCACTCGTGGTGGCTACATACTTGCAGATTACATTCTCCCCAGACTGGTGGCCCTCCACCAGGGGTGAGTCTTCCTTGTTCCAGTCTTTCCCTTGGGTCTCAGGGGCCTGGGATTCCTGAAAGCTGGTTTCACAGGTTAACATAGAGGTAACGAAGTGACTGAGTACCTCTGCCTTCTCCAACTCATTTGTGACCAGTTCCGCTGCCCCATTCAGTAGTGCAATAAACTAAAACATCCTCATACGTATGCATTAGGCAACACGTGCCTATGTGACAAGATCTCTGTCCTAACCTGGAGGTTTATTTTTCTTTTTCCCCCATTTTTCCCCCCAGACAAACAAATGTAAGTATGTTCTAAATGACCTCACTTTTATCCTGTGTTTTTGAAGCAATCACTACTCACTATGGTCCTTATCTGTAACGAGGTCTCATTTTCATTTCTACTGTGTTCATTCTACCAAAAACTCATAGTAGATATTACTCAGTCTCACTGTCCATACAGGATGGCCTCTTAAGCTGAATCAAGATTTTCAATCATTTTTAAATCTCTGTTAGCAGGGCAATCAGTATCTGAAGAAGACGTCTCTAATTATCTAAGCATATCGGACAAACCCAAACAGATTTCAGACTATTTGCTCAACTAAAGGCTTGGCATCTTTGGGTTGCTACTTTGTACAGCTCTGATTCAGAGTTACTTCTCATATAGAATTTGGATGAAGACTTTACTTTGAAACTACTTATTTCTCTAAAGAGGAGAGACAGTGCTATGAAATGTTACATAATACTTTTTAAAAAGTTTTACATTATTTAAAGTTCTGTTCTTTAGTTTTGAAATCTATAGCTAGTCCCTCTTATCGGGACCACAAATACCCTTCCATGCACTAAAGCATTATGCAGAGCATCTTTTTGCATACTGGAGTATACATGTTACTCATCTCTGAGGGACCTTTTCTCAGATATTCTGTTTACTCTTTCCTCTCTCATTTACTATGCAATTTTCTGCATAGAATCAAAAACTTTGAAGGTTGTTTTCAAAACATTACAGACTCTAGTGGTTATCAAATACACTGGCTTTAAGACAGTACAAGAATTCCAAATCAATAAGCATTTTTGCAAAGCAAGTGTTTCCTCTTCTAGATACTAGTTAAACTTCCACTTGAAATCAAACTCATTTTTCTAACAGAGCTTTCTGTTTCTCCCTGGAATCCTGAAATATTCCTCTTCTGACTGAAAAGAAGTCTTAGGACACATAGGGACCATGCTCAGAATCAGCCTGGATAAGAGACACTGTAACTGAAAAATGGCTCTACAGACACAGACATCACCAACTTGGGTAGGAAAAGTCTAACAAGAAACCACATTGCCAGTCATGCGTGGTTTGGGGGTTATCTATCATCAGAAATACAAAAGCTAAGGCACAGAGATGCAGTCTCATTACTAGATTATGGATTATGAAGAACACTGCAAAACAGGAGGTGATGAGATAGCACCTTGTGGTGGACAAAAGGTGCCCCCACGTGATGACAAGAAATATTGCCTGTCAAAGCTCCTCTTGAGCTTTCTGATAGGGAAATTTCAGAAGTAAAGCATTTTCAGGGTTCTTCAAATTCCTGTGGATTTAAGATGTGGGGAAAAATGAAGGAAACCTTCTTGTACTGCTCAGGCTAATGGAAGAACCAAAGAATAAAACCCATGAAGAACTGGTAAAGAAACTGTGACACCTCCCTGGGAAGTAACAGAAAACTATAATGAAAAACAGATTTAAGAACTGGTAACAGTAAGAATAACCCAGCAAGAACTAAGGACAGAAAATGATAAGTCAGGATTCAGCAATAACAGAAGCAAAGTAAACAAGAACTCCAACACAAAGCAGCTTTCGTACACCTGCTTAGTTACAAACACACTTCTTTTCTTCATTGAAAGGTACCTGAGTTTTCAGATTTCTGAATTATAGCTCTCAAGTAACCTTGAAGATGTTTGTCCCTGTTTTACTCATTTAAAATCAATAATATCTATTTGGTGGTTACACTACTGGTGCTTCAGTTTTCACAGCATCAAGTTCATTGCCCACTAGGAGGACTTGCTAGACAAGAAAACCCTGAGAAACATTAATTACAGCCATTATTGAAATACACTGAGCATAAAAACATTTACCCTGACCTTAACACATTTCGCTGTACTCACTTTTTACAGAGGACATGCTCTTGTGTCAGGCTGCTTTAAAATAGCTGCGGTATTTAACAGATGTGGAAGAGCTACCTGAAGTTTCAGGCTGAATGCTCTATTTAAGGCCAATTAAAGAAAAACATTTTCTGTTAACCACTTCAGCCCTCCCCCCCTGCCATCAACAGATGTGTTTTGACTACTCAAGAAAAAGTTAAGATCCTGAAGAAACATGAGGAAAGGGCCAAATATCACTCTTACGTCTACTTAGATGCAAAATATTAATCCAGTTAAAATTACTAGCTTTCTGTCTGTTTAGTCACTTTGTTATTTCTAATGCATTTTTACATGCAGTACAAAGTAAAAGATGCAAGTGAGTATCACACCTGAAGCTACACCAGTCATCCTGTTATTAATTAGGAATAAGAAGCACTGTGCTTTAGAGCAATCATTTAGAGTTCTGATTAATAATGTGGAAACTTCACTTTCAATCAGAGAGGAGCAGAGCGGTAAATTTTCATGCAGAGGCATGATTCTACCCAAGTGTCATCTCTGAACTCATTCTGAGAGCACTATTCACCTAAATGTGCGAAATACATTGTCCAGCCTAGTCAACACAGGCTTGTTCCAGCTCTGAAAAATGCAGAGTAGCCTGGGAAGCCTACACCTTACAAAGGCTTCCTTCCTAAGAGATAAACAAACCAACAAACAAGAAGCCATAATGTGATAAAGCCAACGCCATAAGCTGGGGTAGTCATTTCAACCTCCCCCCCATTCGTGGTTGCTAGTTCTTGCCTGCCTCCCTTGTACCCACTCCGGTAGTCAGGCAGGGGAGTGGACCCAGCTGAAATATAACTACCTCTGCGTAGCGTTTTTCACCTAGATGGATCAGTTCCCGTGATCTGACTGACGAGGCAACTGAAGAAAAGTCTATGTTGAGGGAAGAGAGAAGGCAGTGCAATGACATTAGCAAGCAGCTGAGAATCGAAAGAATGGCTCTTTTCAGGGCCCTGTTGGCTGCAGTGGATTTAAAGTGTTCAGTGAATTAGTTTCAGTGTAATTGGAACAGCCTGGTGCAGGATGTTGCCTGGTTCCAGCTCTGAAAGCTTCTGCTTATCTTTGGAAAACAGCACGGGCAAAGACTCGTGTGAAGTCAAAGCATGCCTGGGCTGGGACCCTGCTTTAACTCAAGGGATCAAAACTGCTCTGAAGTTGCTGTGGAAAATTTGGTAATAGATTAGGTTCGACGGGATGTTTTATGTTTTTCAACCCAGTGGAAGATTTTGTCTCCCAAGTACTTTCGTGCCATTTAGGGCTGTGACTCAGCTGACACACTGACTCATGCTGCCTTATAGAAAAGCAACACGATGGAAAAGAAAACAGCTGCCACCTGGAAACAGCCAAACTTCCAGTGCATACACTGGAACTCTCAGGAGACTTTGGTGTAACAACCTACGAAATGGCATTAGAAATAACCAGAATAAATTTTCCTAATGGCCTGGCTATATGGTAGGAATGAAAACAACACTGAGTATGAAGAATCCCACACTTTGTAGTAAGACGTCCATAATACATATGGGAAATAATTTCAAGGTTCTGAATATTAAATCTAAAGCTCTGATTAAAGCAAGTATTCACAGCCATGTTCCACAGCCCGAAAACCAAGCCCTTCATACAGCAGAAATGATGATACAACTTTTGCTGAAGCAGCAGTGAGAAAAGGATTTGGCAGGTAAATAGAAAAATAAAAACCCTTCACCTACATCCACCGCCTGAATTATGATGAAGACAGACTGCAGGTTAATTAAGAGCGGCAATCTCATTTTAGTGACACTACTCCAACATCAGGCAATTAGAAGCTTTTATAGTGTACCCACACCTAAATGCATGGTTACTTACACCAAATGGGATCATTCCATTTACTCTGGGGTATAGTCACAAAATCTGGGTAACACACAAGGTATATTAGAGAGGCAACGACATGATTCACTAAACCACACTTTACTTAACCATTTGCGCACTGTAAAAATGAAAGCCTCCCCTCTCCCGCCCTCCCCACAAGACAAATCACACACGAATAGTTTAAAAAAAAACAAAACAACAATAGAGTTGTTTCCAATTAAGGATCGCATTCACAAGTCAGGCAAGAGACCACTCATTATAACTATCAGTTATGATCACAGGTGATTATGTCCACATTAACCTTTATTTTCCTGCTGCGGTAGCATAAGTGCCTTAAGCCCACCACCAACTGGCCCTAAGCCCGCCACCAGGCCTCAGAACAGAAACTGGTACAAAACTTACAATCTTTTCCTCATGTATGCTATTGCTTTCTACAGGCATGCTGCTGGCATTGCTTCCTGAAGGCACAACACAGCCAGCGCAATGCGCCTGAGATGAAGGCATACTCTGCAAAGGTTAAGACACACAACACATCACACAAACCACAACGCTAAATGCATGCAGGGCAGAAACGCATTAAGACGTGATGAAAGTGAAACACCCGTGATAGCCATATATTATACCAAAATTCAAGTTAACAGGTAGAAAAAATCATGCGCTTCTCTCAACAGTGTTTTAGGTTGAAGATTAAAAGTCAGGCTTTTAACCACCAGAGAACACTGTTTCACAAAATTACTTTTTATCTGTGAAAAAATACACCAACATCTTGCCGAAGGAAAAAAAAAAAAAAGCAGGTTACTGTTACTTTAAAATAGAAGTACCCTAATAAAGGAGAATACTTACCAAGAAGTGAAAAAAAAACAATGCTTGAGGTAAAAAATAAACGACCAAAACCCCACTACATAAAAAGCCCATCCTGATTAATTTTAAACGGGGAATCACAACATTCTATTGCAACTGATACACGTGGCAAACAATTAGCCAAGTATACAAAATTAATTGATCTTCACTTAGAGCAAGGTAGTTTTCAAAGATTACCTCTTGACTAAGCAGAGGTCGGCTTTCAAGTGGGGTCTTCCTTTTATGTTCCTCTTTCACTGGCATTAAGGGTTTGAAAAACTTTGGTGGCTGAGGAGAAAATGCTTTAAAAGGGCTGGCCATTAAAGCATGGGAATTCTCTGACACAGCACCTAGGAGAAAAGCAAAAGTATTGTATTTCAGTTTTTCACATCTTGACTGCAAGAGCATAATACAAAACAATGGAAGGCTAAGCCATGCATTTGGCAATTTGATGGCTAGACAAAGAATGGCAATATTTTAGTATTCAGCCACTGCTCAAAGCACGAGATAGCGCTGAGCTCTAGAAAGGGAGATTTTATTCCTCTGAGGAGCCTAGAAATGGGAGGAAAGCAGAGAACAGCATTATCTGCCCCTTCTACTCTGAAGCTCCAGTTTTTCCCTTTTCATCTCAGTCATAAGAAGTGGGAATCATCCCTGACACAGAAACTAACAGCTTTTTGCTTCATTTGCCTTGCCTCTCCTCTCCTCACAGCCCTGCAGTTCTGCACTGGAACCAAGCCAGCAATCCTGCACAACTAGGATGATCAAAAAGGAAATCATAGGCAAGGAAGCAACGAATAAACTTTCAGATCCTGCTTTGCTGCTACCTACCTACAGTGTCTCTACCTACATCACCTACTCAAGAAGAGCAGGTTACAATTTGACCTAAAGGAAGTGAGGAATCTGTGACAGCTGACATGGAAGAGCAAATATCCAAAATCATGCAAAGAACCTGCAAAATAACTCTTCCCGCTTTGACAGAAGCCTCTTCATTTTCAAATTCATAAACTAATAGCAGCTCCTCCTTTCCTCTCCTCCTTCTGTTTTGATCCACATCTAGCTTGTCTTTCTGTCTTCCTCTTGTGTTTTTTTTTGGACACCCCAATTTCCTATCCTTTCCTGAATGTCCTCATGCATTTTTCCCTTTCTCCCCTATTTCCAGATTATGTTTAGCCGCTAAAGCAAGAAGCTGGAGAAAGCATTTAATAGAAGTGAACTGAGAAATTAACAGGAAGAGCACTGATATTTAATTTTCAGTTTAGTGCAGTAATGAAAAAAACCCACAAACATAGTTATTACATATATACTTCAGTCTCACCACTGCCATCTTTGCTCTTGCGAGGTGACTCTCTGGGTAAAGTACCATAGCATGATACATCTTGATAACTGGAAGAACAGTCAGATATATCTAGGTGACTTTCAGACCAACCCTAAGAAACAAAAATACATAAATATGCATGCTGATACAGGAAAACACGGAGAAATTAAACTCAAAAGTAGGCTTTTTTTTTTTTTTTAAATACTTGGGAATTTAAAGTTACTGATTTCAAGACAATTTTCTGTCTCGCATAGATGAATTGTTCATAATCTAATTAACTTTCAATTGAAAATAAATTAAGTTTTGCTCCAGCTTCATTTAACATTTCCTAAATTTCAATTTCTATCATTCTAATATGAAGAGCAGAGAACAACAAAAGATAATTACATCTTATTCAAGTAAGATGTAATTAGCATTTTCTAGATATATTACGTAAACATATAGTTAAAATACTGTTTCCCTTTTAAAAAAAATCTTAAATATATGTTGTTTTGAAGAGGAAAGAAATCTGAGAATGTGCACCACTTCTTTTAGTGAATTTCACATTTACATACCTTATCATCTTCATCACAGGCAGAAAGATCTAGTCGGCTACAGGATACCTACAATACACCAACAGACAGAATGACAAAATGCATCCCTTTCATTTACAAAATATGTCTTAAGGAGGCGTGATCATATAGTCCTGAAAACTTCTGTGTTGTCTCTTTTCAGATAAAATTACTTATAAGGACAGCTACATTCGTGCTATATGAGTAGGTGAGAGGAGAATGCATAAAATGCACACAAAATGGAAACTATCCCTTACGCTACAAAAAAGTTAAACAGACTTTGATACAAAAGTAAAAAAAAGTAATCTGAATCATTGCAGCCATCATTCTAAACTACTTCCAAAACTAGAAGAGTTCTGACCAATCCTCCCCTCCCCCTTCCCTGTCAACCTTCCTCTCTTCCAGGATGCAAAGCTGTGGGGAGGGATTCCTATTAAATGACTGACTCTTTCATTCACGACTTTTCCACAGGTTGGCTAGTCCTAGCTCAGAATAATCATTACCGTATCACATTGTGCAAGTATTACACCAGCACACGGACACCACTCAATTCATACTTATTTAACAGAGGAGAAAGGGTCCTTACATTGTGGACATTTGGAGTGCTCATGCTTCTGCGGATGTTTCTAGCTTTGGTGGAGAACGCCTCTTTGACTGTGACTGCCTGCATAGAAGAAAAGATCACATTAAAATAGTGCAGGTATCAGAAATAGACAACGTCTCGGTCTCCCCATGAGAAACAATCAAATATGACAGAATCACAAATCTCAGGGTGGTTGAGGTTGAAAAGGACTTCTGGAGGTTATCTGGGCCAACTTCCCTGCTAAGCAGGGCCACCTAGAGCTGCTTGCCCAGCACCACATCCAGCTGACTTCTGAATATCTCCAAGGAGGGAAACTCCACAACTTTTTCCATGGCTCAGTCACCCATACGGTAAAGCATTGTTTCCTGAGGTTCAGACAGAACCTACTTTGTTTCAGTTTGTGCCCATTGCCTGTTGTCCTGTTGCTGGGCACCACTGAAAAAGTCCTTTTAGGTATTCATATGCATTGAAAAGATATCCCCACCCCTACTCTTCTGTGGCTGAAAAGTCCCAACTCTCTCAGTCTTTCCTCATTGGAAAGGTGCTACAGTCCCTTCATCGTTGTGGCCCTTTGCTGGACTCCCTCCATGTCTCTCTCGTACTGGGGAGCCCAGAACTGGACAGAGTATACAGTATGGCCTCAACAGTACTAAGTAGAGGAGAAGGATCGCCTCCTTCATCCTGCTGGCAATACCTTGATTAACGCAGCTCAGGATACCACTAGCCTTCTTTGCTGCAAAGGCACATTGCTGGTTCACCTTTAACTCGGTGTTCACCAGGACCCCTCAGGTCCCTTTCTGCTGGGCTGCTTTCCAGCTGGGTGGCCCCAGCATGGACTGCTGCCCGGGGTTGTTCCTCCCCAGGCACAGGACTTGGCACTTGTTGAGCTTCATGAGGTTCCTGTCAGCCCACTTCTCCACCATGTCAAGGTCCCTCTGGATGGCAGCACAACCCTCTGCTGTATCCCCTGCTCCCCCAGTTTATGTCATCTGGAAACTTGCTGAGGCAACGCTCCATACAGATCATTAATGAAGACTGATAAACTGCACTGGGCCCATTATTGATCCTTGAGGTACACTGCTAGTTTCTGGCCTCCAGCTAGACACTGCACCGCTGATCACCACCCTCTGGGCCCTGCAATTGAGCCAGCAGTTTTTTTTTCGGTGTGCCTAACAACAGCAAACAGGGCTTGCATTCACAAATCTTAGCTTGTATACACAACCACTACCATTTGTATCTGAAATTCATTCTTTGGCCTTTGCCTGTTCAGGTTCCCCATTGCCAGCTACAGTTACCATTGCTGGAATTACGTATTTCACAGAAGTAACTCAGTCTCACATTTACCTGTCCAATGTTCTCTCTCTAAAACAAACAAACCACACCAACAAAAAACCACCACCAAGCAACACTTGATATTTATAACACAAAACCACCCATCATCTCTACTTGGACTGTAATAATTCAGTTCAAAAAGTGCAAGAAGTGCCTTTTCCTTACCTGTCTGAGTCGTTCAAGGCTCAAAATGTTCTCCACTTGCAGCACACCACGTGTATATTTCTCAATGTAAGTTTCACCATCAGATGTACCCTCATTCTCGCTCCTTGCAGCCATCAGTGCTAAGGTCTCACGATCTTCAATTTCTTCTGTAGCCTAAATTGAAAGTTACAGTATTTAAGTTTTTCAGATTAAAGCCTAGTGTTTTTAATGTGCTGATTCACTTATTTAGACCATCATGATCCACAAATTTTAATTTGAATCAATAATCCTTAACTTAATTAGCAATCCTAATTATAATCAATAACCTAGGACTTTTCAACACACGTTAAATGATGCTGAATGAAGAAGAGGTCACGCTTAGGAGAAATTTTGAGCATTTATTGTAGTCTGTGTACTTCTAGGAATAACACATATCTAACCTGAAATCTCCTGTGTTACAGATTGACTAATGACAGTGTTCCAGGCAAGTAAACGCAACTTCCTTACCAAACCTTAGACAGTCTGCGTGATTTCCCTAGAGTTTAAAGTGAAAGTAATACCATACAAAAGTGAGAATTACATGGTGACAAAACTATTTACTTTCTTTTCTCCAGTTTACCTTTAAAATCTGTTAGAGCACATTTTCAGTTTGTACAAGTTTTTGACGTAAAGTATATAGTTTATATTCCCATTGAACTAATTTTCCCAGCTATATTGTTTTCACTAACCTGAATATCCCTGAGTAGCTTCTTTATTCTCCCCGAAGCAGCTAATACAATTTCAAAACTAGCTCTACTACAAGAACTCAGTTTACACAGTAAAAGAGAAAATAAAATCCCCACAGTTTTCTACTGTTTAAGGTAAAAATGACCTCACCATTGAACAGCAGGATATGTACTTTGGCAAGTTGCCTCATATCAACAAAGTAGGACATTTACTTTGCTATCAGTACCACCTACTACAATAGTTATTCTGTTATTTTCAGTGAATTTGCCAGAGAAATATTGTGTAATTTACCTTTGGTATATTGGATACTATTTCATAGGTCACTCCACAGGCATAATATATGTTTTTCAAGGATATTCTCCTTTTCAGGCTCTGGGTAAAACTCTACAAAAAAAGTAATTCTCAATTATTGTTTTGATGATAATTATTTATGATGTTCTAAGAAAAAAAAGGTTGCAATGCAAAAATGTATTTTACCAAAAAAGCACATTCTCCAGGACAATAATTTAGTAAGCTCATTTTCAGCATTCACAATCCTTAGAGTACTTTTTAAAGCCTTGTAGTCAGCACAAAATGCTGTCAAGTTCAAACAGTAACAGTTTACTCCTGTTTTGCACTGAAGCTCTATCCTTGTGTCATAACTTGTAATTGAGGAACTGTGGCTGTAACAAGTCTCTAATGTGTGGACACCAACATTTCTCATTTTGTCAGCCACCTGTTAAATAAGCAGAAAATTCTTTTCGCTATAGCAAAGTGTAGATCTGATCTCTAGCCATAACTGGAAGAGCAGCCACAGTTTTCACTGTTATAGTCACAAACTTAGCGTGCGTCATTGTTAGACTAGTTAGCCCTTATATCACTAACTGTAAACTTAACTTTCATCTAATAAGGCATTTTAGACGAATGAAACTGACAAAGGAAAACATGCCAAATACAAAAAAAACACACACACAAAAAAAGCAAACAAACAAAATAAATAATCATAATTTAAAAAAACAGAATTCAGCTGTTCAGTAAGTTGCCTGGTAGTACAACAGGTGTTTTGTGTCCCACCCCTACTTCCCCCTCCTACTGCAAAATCTGAAGCAATTCTGAGATACACTCTTGGTCTCAATTGTCTGGGAAACAAAAATGAACATGATTTTAGAGAACATGTCATTGTCTAAACCCATGAAGCAGCAAAGCAAGGGGAACAGCAACCATTCTTGTTGCCCATGAAAACACCCTATTTGAGATCACCATGTAAAAATGGTAGAAAAAATATACATTTTGGTAGTGCTTGGAAACAAGCCTAGTTTGTAATTAACAGAGAAAATAATAAAGAGAAATGAAAAAGATGTATTGTGTTCACACTTAACATCTAAAGGCCCCAAAGCTGCTGTCAGGAACAGAGTGGGCTACAGTAACCCTATATTAGATAAGCTACTGCAAACTCCTCAAAATCAATGAACATTTAAAGTATACAACCGAGAGGGTTAAACCACTTTTTTTTTGTTGTTGTTGCAAAAGTAGTGCCTGTTACACTTTGAAACAAATCAGTTTGAAATATTGACAGGTCAAAAGGCTATACTAGAAGTGCACAGCATTACTGCAATCTATGCTAATCTGTTTTTCATTTGTTTTTAATAAGAATAGGAGACATGCAAAATGAAGCAAGCAGCTAAGAAAACACATTCATAAAATTAGGGATACCAAACAAAATTAGTAATAAAAGAATATATAAACTTATTACCTGTTTGTTATAAATATTGGCTGCAATCCTTTTCCGTAAAACCAGTTCCATTGCAGCAGGATGACTGAGCTGCACAGTAGTCTTCACTATTAAGTAAATCCTCTCATTTTGTGGAGTGACCCTGTTCAGGTACACTGAATCATGGACAGAAGAATCCCAAGCAGCAGTGGCTGAAACCTATGCAGACAAATCAAATGGAGAAAGGAAAGAAAAATCAAAGACTCAATCTAACAAATAATTTGCAATGATTTAATGTGGAGTAAAACAATTCTTTTATGAAAGAAAAATAAGTACCATTGACCAAAATGAATAAAACCACCTTTCCTACTAAGCAATCAGAAGCAGCACAAAAAAGGTGTTAAGATACCAAGAAACACGATAGGAAGCACAATCTCCTGCCCCAAAAGGAAGTTTTCACCCAGAAGGAAGCAGAAGAGAGAACAGAAGCGATATTGGAGGAAGAAAGAAATCCTACTGCAGATGTACTGAACTTGACATTTATTCTGCAAATGGACTCTTAAGCATTAGCCTGAGATGGCACAGAAAGCAGAAAAAATACAAGTTAAGCTCCAAAATGTACTCAGAACCATTCACTTCCAACAATTCCCCTTTTCTTTTTTTTTTTAATTTAAAAAGTAATTGTGTACTACAAAGAAAAAAGTTTTTTTTTTTAAACATTAAGTTTAGCCTAGTCAGCATAGTAAAGGAAGCAGTTTTATGTGAATAATTAGGAGCCTACAAGAGGAATGATGAAGGGGCAAGGAAAGATGAAAAAAGGAATTCTGAGTTAGGTGGCTGAATTAGACTTTTGCCAAGAGCAAAGACTTGCCAGCTCTACATTAAGGCAGGAGAGCTAACAAGTCATACCCTCTTAAATCCTAACCAAATAGGCCAGAAACTAAAAGCAGCACTTCTAATACAAAAACATAATCATAGTGATTAAATACATACAAGGAGAAAATAAAACATAAGAAGAAAGCTTTAATATAAGCTGCAGTTGTCAAGAAGGAGGCTTGCTAACAATTTACCTCTTCATCGCTGTGTTTTATGATCGGCAGATAAAAGAACGGACTCCCATGCTCCTTTGGTAGTATTGAGTTAACTCCTGATGCATGGGGACCTATAAGTTGTTCATTGGCACTGAGGTCATCAGCTAATGAAACAAACATGCAAAGAATGAAATGGTTTTGCACCAAAGGATATCAATATATGGAGGCAAAGTTGTAATACAAAGTTGTAACAAAATCCTACCCATATTCATAACACATTTAATCCTGATTAATCTTACTACTATGCATTATTTTGAAGATGGTTTCAGTATACAAAAGTGGGGAGGTAAGGCTGGACCAAGACTCCCTCTGAACATATTCTTACATGACCTAAACAGAATTCAGAACTACTTCTAGGTATTCAGGAAAGGAATTTACCCAGCCAGAAAGTTCCTGACTTATTCACCTGCCAGTCTAACCAGCTAATCTCTTAGGTAAATCAGTTCTGATGTATCAAGACAGACAACAGTGGTTCTGCTAACATTAGGCTTTTAATTAAACAAAAAAAGTGTTGTGCATTGATTCATAAACCTGTTTAAGTATCCTACTTCGCCTTCTATTTGCCAACCTCTGTTTTCAATGAAAAACAAAAACATTTCCTGTGAGCACAGAAGGAAAAAAGAGTATATATAATTTTTCAAAAGCAGCGTCTAAAGCGGGCATCGATGGGTTGCCTGTATAATCAAGCCTAGTAGCCCGCTTAAGTGCTGGATGTGACTAGGCTTGTGAATCCTTCTCTACTTTATGTCCAAGTTTATACTTACAGACTTACTTCCTAAACAGTCCTTAAATATACTGCTAACTCCAGTCTCTTGCTGCGTACAGTGTATCTGTGCTCTAAGAACATAAATCAATAGTCTTCCCTCATATAAAACTAAGTGTCTTCAAAGGGACAACACTCAGATACTCTAACAAAATGCTTGTTATGCTCCTAAACACACTCTTAATTAAGCCATCTGTTTAAACCTCTACAGATTAGTCAGTGGAAGAGTTGGAAGATTCTCTATCAGTACTTTAATGACGTGTGGATTTATACATCAAAACGCACACAGGATTTTCCTGTCTGCCATTCCATTTAAACAAAGCTTGCTCTTTTATGCACTTTTCTGTTGTATAACCAATCCTTGTACTGGTATGTTCCCTGATTATTATCTTAATTTTAAAATAGTTGTACTTCACACACAGAATCAGAAGAAAGTACATTCTACAAGCCATACCAGACAGACAGTGCCATTGCCAGGACTTTTTTATGTCTTCTTAGACATTTAAGATTCACTCTTCCATCTACCAATTTATTGATGCAAACTAATTCTTACTCTTTTCTTTAGTTTCTTAATCTGTTGTTACAACATACCATTCAAATCAAGGAAAAGGACAGGTATATGTGTTTCCATTCCTGCAGGTGGAATCCTGAAACAAAAACTGCTGTCAATACAGAAGGCAAATACAAACCTAAACTAATCTGGGCAAACAGTTCTCCATGCAAGTTTTGTATTAACTGTGACCAATGACTAAGGCTATCAAAATTTTGATGGCTAATTAGAGTGCCTGTGTTGCACAATGTTTTGTTTATTTCCACATGTAGCTAAATGTAGTGCTTTACCAAAACTTAATTCACACACCACAGTGCATTACAGGTTTAAACATCTTGCTCTGTTTCTTATAAAATAAACTAGCTGTAGTATTCTTACACATAAAGGTTAGCAATCTTTCAAACAAATGGATAGCAAACTCCTGGCAAGACATAGTCTTTATACCAATAAATATACTTCTAGCTACATGATCACAGCATACTTCAAGTGAGTAAGGGAAAAAATATCCTAAGTTTGAGAGGAAAAATTATCACTACATCATTCACCCAATGAAGAAGAGATATTAGCGTTATCAGAGACATCAGTGTACACTTGATTAGAGCTTTTATTTCTTGTCCACACTTCCACAAATTTAATATTACATTTCTAACTTTTCAAAGTCAGTTTCAACAGCCTTACTTAAAACACATATTTAAATGAAATTAAAGTTATTAGATATGTTTCTTCTGCTCCTTTTCAAATTTTCTTTTAAATGAGAATTTCTTCCTTCCTCACCCCAACTCAATGAAATGATGTGTTCTACAATAAATTTTTGAGCAATTGAGCCTTTTTTTTTGAAGGGAATCAAACTACAGGATAACTTTCTCAGAACTAAAAAAAAAAGTAAAACAGTATTCAATTCAAAGGCATTGTTCAAACCGTGAAAAGTTATCTCAAAACTCCTTTATGTAGTAAAGGAACAAGACAAACACTCATTACTTTCAAACAAGCACCTGACCTTCTAGCCTTATGCCAGCTCAGTGTAGTTGGAGGTATTAAAGGAAAACCTAGAAGGCTATAAAACATCTTAAGATTTTTACCTTTTAGTTTGCAACGTTCATGTAAAAACAGCTAACAACTCCAATGTTTTTTCTGAACTTACCAATTTGCAGGGGCACCGGGAATTCCACTGCCTGGTGCTGGAACCAACACCGCATTCCTCTCTTCCGTCAGCCCTACCCACTGCTCTACCAGCCGGGTTTCTCGTTCTATATCATCCTCAGATTTTTCTACAGTGAAAGAGGGTACTATTATAAGACACATTTCTGATGATATGGGGAATAAAGTACTTAAGAGAGAGATTTTAAGTTTCAAACCTTGCTTATTGCTGATCTTTTGAATCTGCTCATCTAAGTATTCTCTGCGTTTTATCAATGCATCAGACCATCTTTCTCGTACACAGTTTAAGTCTTCTTCCTAACATGGGATGAAAAATGGAAGTTATTAGGCTGTGTGGTTAAGATCAAATGGCAGTAAAGTTTGCGACAGTTTCATCAGAATCGATATTAAACAGCTTGCATGATGCAGAAAACTTTTTTCCCCAAATAACATGCATACTAATTAAGTACCTCATCACCCATGAACGGAAGCTTGTTTTCAAGTTTCATATTCCAAAAGGAGGAAAAGAAAATGTGACTACCTCAGCTGCTGAACAGAATTATACACCAAAGACTAATTACCCACAGAAGTGGCAATCAAACTTTTTAATCGCATATGGAATAGGAAAAACAGATATCATCAGTTGATCATAAGTTCTCCTGAAGATTAGATAGGTCAGTATGCCCTCAAACCTGCACAAAATTTCATTGCTAGCAGTTGCTATCAGTGCAATTAAAAGATTTCTCATGCAAACAAAACCGATCATGCAATCATGCTTTGTGGTATCACAGAAAATCTGGTTCATTCTTCTCTGTGATTTGTCAGGAAGCGCATAAACAGCCCGCGAGAAGTTAGTACCTAACTGGTATTTTTGAGTTTGCTGTAAAACCTAACCCATTATTTTATGGGATGTCAGCATTCTCACCTAACTGGTTTTACTTCCTTAAAAGCTGCCTACTAGAAATAAGACTTCAATGTAAAGGTCTGCCATGTGCTTTACGTTTTTAGGTATTTCTTATCCTGGCCCTTGCCATCTTTTAAATGATTCTTCTTTCAAGTTTTCTAAACTGTGACTGTCCTGTATTTACTTATCACACAAGGAGCCAGGCTCAAGGTTTGTTGGTTTGTTTTCATGTAGATGAGCTTAAAATAGAAAAAATGCTTCACTGAACTTCTGTATTCCCCACACTTGCATCCGCCACTCACTCTCCCACTAGCATTTCAGAAAACTGCACAACTTCAAAGGTTAAGACGTTTTCTTTAGAAAACAAAGCAAAAAAGCCCAATGCTGTATAATTTGGTTGAGAAAACCTTGTGTAGCTGCAGGGTGGTTTTTTTTTTGTTTTTTTTTTTCTTCCCTAAGATAGTCACTGGAAACTATTTTCATTTTAAATTAAAGTTTCTAAGCTTTTATTTACGTAGAAATTCATGTAGCCAGTTAGGAGAGTTGACTGCTGAGTAATTGAGAGAAGAGCACACTGTAAGAGTATAAAGTCACATGGTAAACTGAAATAGCAGTGTTTTATAGCCCAGGTAGCCTCTTAAATGCACAGCATATATTTCAAAGCTGCTTTTGCTTGCACCAGTATGCTTGTTCATTGGAAAGTTGCTGGCTATTAGCATTAGCTGTGCCCCATGCCACAGGATTGACAGCAACAGCAGCAATACCTGGTAACTATCCATATCACCACCATCCTCCTCCTCCTTCTGGTAGGAGAAAATACATTTTGTAAAACACAAAAGAACATGCATTTTTCAACAGAAAAATCAAAGAATTACCCCAAACCATGAGTACAAAAGCATCTTGCCACAAACAAACTTGTAAAATGTTAGAATTACAACACTCAGATAACCAAAGTCTTATTAACAGGTAGGATCAGACCTTTCTTCAGACTACAGCATCTCAGCCATGATTTTAGCGGTTACATTTAGTAAAAAAAAAAAACAGTTCATAGAATACAGTGCCAGGAAAAGGACTTAGCAAGCACATCATCAATATTTTCACTTTACAGCTTCATCTGTACTTAAGGCTAGAATTACTTGTGGTTCTGAATGTCTGAAAGCACCTTGCTTCCCTGGGTGACCTGTTCCACTTGTTCTTTGCTATCACTGTTAAAAGGACACTTAATCTTCCATATGAATTCATCTAGTAGGAGCAAGAAGCCATTTATACTTCCTAAGACCTTTTTCTGCTAGCTTAAACAGTCCTTTTGAGTTCAGTAACGGCTATTTCTGATACTGATCAAGTAAACTGCTTGAAAAGATAACCAGTATCTCACTAAGACTTCCAACTCTTTTTTTTTTTCTCATTCCTTTCCCCTTAATTTTCACTGTCCCACAAGGGACAGAAACTAACCAAACTAGTAACCTAGTATTAATTTCACCTCTACAAGCAAAAAGTAAAAACAACTTCCACATACCTGCTGTCTTGCATATACCTAAATATTACACTTGGTTATTTATCAGTTATACATTAAGTTACAAGCATGAAAAAAAAAAAGCAGATATAGCACCCTATGCTCACATTATATGTATTAGACTCAAACAAATGTAAAACAGCAAAATTAACCTATCATGCCCTTTTGGAACTCTGTTGGGCAGGGTCTACAGCAGCAAAGCAAAATCAACAGAATAAATCAACGCATGATAAAGTAACTGTCTTACCTGGTAGCTGTCTAAGCCCCTTTGCAATTTCGTTGATCTGGCAGTCACACCACCTATGGAGACTGAAAGAATTGCTTCTACCATGAGAGGCAACGTTCCCGAATGTTGTACAGGTTTCACTGTCACCTGAACTCTGCGAGAATGACCCTGAGCAGGAAGGCAGCCAAGAGAGAAAGAAAGGCACAGAGGGAGAGAGAAACAGAGAGAAACTAAGAATAACATTAAGAATCAATGTAAGTATGAATTAAACAAGACGAAAAGACATACCTGCCTAAGCTGGAAAATCCCCCCTGTGTTTACATCCTTTGCCTGATGGAGTTCAACTGCAGTATACTCTCCCATCTCATTCAATTCTTGTATGGAAATCCACATTTCTATTCTTCGTGTTACTTCATTCCACCTAAAAAGATATACCAACAAAACTTAATGCTTACCTCACTGAAGTGATTTGCATGCCACAGGTATTAGAAAACCTTTGGAAAGCTGATAGAAGCATTTTATTTATACCTGTCTCTCAGTGTCCTACTTTTAGCATGAAGAGAATCAACTTCCCAAACAGAGGTGCCATTGCCTGTACATCTGTGACCCCACACCTCTATAGCAAGAGCTCCTTCTGAAATGAACTCCAAAAACTCCTCTGTGACATTCACCACATAGTCCTGGAAATGAGAAAAACTTATATCCAATCAAACGAAATAACAGCATCTCCTCAATTGGTTTGTAAGGACACACCAAACAATTATGTACTTGCATGGCTCAACCATACAGTTTGGATGATAAAGCTTGACTCTGGTCAACAGAGTTGTGAAATGAAACATCTCAGCAACTACTGCTTCTGCATACTGTATATCATGCTTGAAATTTTCCATTAAGACCACCTCACAGCTCCATTACGATTTTTAAAGTTACTGAGCTTACCAAACAGGTATATAACGATGTCATTCTATAAACTATAGTTCCCCCGTGCATATTAAAGATGACATTTAAACTTATAAGACCATGACTGAAAAGAATGTTTTCATTTTTCTGCATTTTGAAGAGGTGATGAAGCGAAATATTATAGCACTTAAAGCATGTCAAAAGTCATTATTTATATGACTTGATTCCCTCCTTCTACCTCCAGGAAAAGGAGGCTTAAATTCTAAACAGCTTAGCTCAAACATGCCATCCCCTCGATAATACTATTTCATGCAAAAAATAACTACCTTACAGTGAGAGAAGGTCACTGTAAAATGAGCATCCTTGCTCTGAGGTGGAGGCACATCTGGATCTACCACTGGTGCTGCTACTGTTGACTCACATTGGTCCCAAAATGTGTATTGACAGAAGACAAAGTTGGAGAGACTAGGTGGCAGTCCGGTTGCTTCTTTTATTTTTACCTGAGGAGACAAGACAGATGTTCTCATGGTTATTTCTTCTACTGTAAACTATTTAAAATGAAGTATTTCAACCAAATTATCAACAGCTAAGAATTTTTAAAAGATAACTCCAATTGCTTTCTAAAGATGTCCATACTTGGGAAATCTGTATTTTGCATATACAAAAGTGCAGATGCAAGGAAAACTGTTACAGGCATCTCACTAGCCCACCCATACACATGCTTTCTTTGAGGTTGATACACTTGAGTGAAACACTTTTTAATCACAGAAAAAAATGAAATCCAGACGCTAACCATAGATACTACATTAGATAATCAAACAAATCACAGGAAGTGGATATATGGAAAAACTGTTTCCCCTTCTGTGTCTGCCAAGAAGGACAGTCCTTGTAATGTCAGTATTTGTGATGTAGACCTGTACGTACCAGAAGCTAATGCTACTTAATTCAGTCACGGGCAACCACAGCCAGTTAGACTGACATACACTGAACTGGAACCAAGAGTAGTCTCTCTCTTCTCCTTAGAAAATTTTCTCCTTTCTCTTTAGAAAATTTAAAGCAAGCAATAGCTTAGTAGTTTACATCAGACCGACTACATATTTACAAAGGTCTGAAACTGTTAAATCCGTCATGTGTTCTCACTTACCCTGCAGGAGAGCTTTTTTGCTCTGTGAATAATTTCTCCATTGTTATCCGTGACTTCCAGACTCCCACTCTCACTGGAGTTCTCAGATGAGTCATCTCCTTCTACTACACGTTCTGGGACAGACCCAGTGACTCGCATTACTTCAACATGCAACCGCCCTGCAACCTAAGGCAAGACAAACACTAAGAACCTAAGCAGAAAGGATTTAAAGACATGAAGACGGGAGATATCTAACTCCAGGAGGTGAGCAGAAACTGGCAACTAGCACTGAACATGAGAACTGAAGAGCTCACAACTATCAAAGGAAAAGCAACAATGACAAAAAAGAAGAGAAAGGAATAAAAATAAATTGTTTGCATGCAGAACTACTGAGCTTTTTAATTCATACACTACAGAAGAGGCACACAGCATCATGACTGTGCATCAAAACTTCAGCATGCTGGTTTTTGCTCAGCTACCGAAATCGATACTACGAATTTTATTCTATTTTAGTATATGGACAACTTTAAACACTTAAACAGAAAACATATATATATCAATTTGCAAAGCAGTTATTCACTGAGAAACAAGTCAATAAGCCTCATTTGCTCATTAAAATATGGTGCATATTACTAAGTCGCCCAGCAAAAAAACATGTTACCGATGAATGAATGAACGTATGGATGCACAGGTATGAATGCACACCCCGGCTATACGTTACGGCACTATCTCACATTACCTCCCCCTGCTGGCTGATGATGGGCACAGCATACTGCAGCTTAACATCATAGAAAAGGCACTCCAAAAACACATTTGCCACGCCAATTAAGTTGTGATTCTCTTGTGCTTCATAAAAAGGATCACCTCTTTTGCCAATGAGCTTCCTTATCTGTATTAAAGAGCACAGAAGTTATTTCAAAAACTGCAAGCATTAAAATCAAAATTAAATAACTGCATAATACAAGATCATGTCACAAAACCTAAGTGACTACCATTCTTTTCTGTTCGTTCCTGTTAACACAAGCAGAAAGGGACTGGGAGCTATCAAAAATGTGTAATGAAATCTTTGAGATGAGACATTATACGATCCTTTCTTTACTACAATAAATAGTAATATGACCCACATTTTTTAGTAATGTCAAGGCAAACCAGACTTTACCATCAGCAAGTACAACAGACATTGCTTTCAAGAAGTTTCGCCTTACTTTTCTGCTCTGTTTACTCTTTTTAAATGAAAGGACAAATCATCTCCAGGATGAATAGCTGGTCTGGCTGCTGCTAGGACAAAATGGAAGGTGCAGGATGACTCCTGCTTAATCCTACAAGTGTTCCCAAGAATCCTCAAGAGCTGAGATCATGTCTGCAGCATTTTCTATACAAGTACCCCGTAACACAGCCACAAAGAATTCACATGGATTCCAGGCATGATATGCACACCTCAGTGGACATGTTAGCTCCTTCCCTTCTCCTCTTTCGTCTTCAACACACGTATTTGACCTATGTGCTTCTAAGTAGCATACAGAACACATGCATTATGCCCAACCTATGCTATGGAAAGAATAATTCTGCCTCAGGAAGACACGTTAATGTATTGAAAGGATGTGCTATCAGTTCTTACTAAAGTCAGCAGCAAAATCATCGTTTTCTTCAATGGGCACTGATGAAGTGCTTGACCTCCCCTGTGTCACAACTTTAGAGATTCACAATGCCCTGTCCAAGGCATGGAACAAAAGCACGACAGTTGTTCAAACATATTTGAGAATGATTCTTGATACAATTAATTCAGGTGCTCCACGTCAGCCATAAGACAGTAAGGTATACATCCTGTGTACTTCTACCTTAATACTTAGAGGACATCTTCTGGAACACCAAATCTCACATCTGTCTCTTGCCGGTAAACAAACAAGCTTTTGACAAGTCTTACACTCATTTCTAAAGGCTGACCTGTTATTTCTTAGGAAATTCTTAGGAAATGCCAGTTGGTTTTGACAGAGATACTGATGCAGACTAAATATTGATTTCTTCACTGCCTTAAGGTAGGGGGATATACAAATGAGATTATAGAATATTTCACACTTTAAGATCAAGTTCTGCCCCATTCATGTGTTCAGCACCTTAAGCATATCTAAGCAGTGTGAGCACTCTCTAGTCATCCTAGCTAGCTTTGACACAAACCACATTTTAATCATTGTTTCTAATGCTGTTTGCTGTTTCAATTCAGACTAGTGCCCATCTGCATGGCAGCTGTATTATGGCAGGTAAACATATGCTCTTACTGGTATCATGAGTCACTAGCTCAACACAATTACATCGGAGAATAAAACTTAGGATAAGATGTAGCTCTGTTTTACTCTGCATGGGCATTTTGTTCACAGCTGTTTGGGTTTTTTTAACCGTAGTGCTGTATCCTTCAATATACGAAGTCATCGCACTTTATCTATACAACATACTACAAGGGGTTAGAAGAAAAACTCAGTCCGTGATCCCCTTCAAAAAAAAAATTTAATACCTCAGGAATTTTCTCCTTCCACTCTTGATAGAGGTCTCTCATGTCAATCAATTTGTTCTCTAGTTTCTCAATAGTCCACACTTGAGTAGCTTTTCCTTTTCTTCTCACTTGAATAGCAGGCTCGCTCACTATTGCACCCCTCTAAACCAGAGGAAAAAATAATCACTGAAGGAAAGGTGCAAGCATGTAAGTAGTTTAACCTTTCACTCAAATTGTGCTCTTAAAAAGGAATAAAATAAAGAGCATACAGCTTCCTTCTGTGTGCCAGCCATAGCACCTTTGTCCTCAAACAGAGCATACCCTATACATCCCTGAAGATCCAGACCTATTTGTTCATTCAGACAACTTTCATTCACACAGGATCATTAACAACGCTCTCAGTCAAATCACTTATGACAGGTGTATTATTTTAAGTGCTATTTATAGCAACACTACTAGAAAATCCTAAGAAAAAACATAAAGGATATTTAACAGAAACTGGTAATTTTTGCAAACATAACTAAAATGCAGCATTCTACTTAGGTTTTACAGCAACAGAACACAAATGTCTGCTCACAAACCGCATGCACATATCCCTATTACTACACACTTGAAAGAACAGGAGGAGCCATACTTAATGCTACAATCCCATTTTTATCTTATTCACTTTCAATACAATTAAAATCACACAGCACCCATGTTTTGCCTACATATAATCCAACAAAAATAATATTTTATGGCCTAATTACATCTACACGTTTTGAATTAGACATAAAACTATTTCATTTTCCAGCACTGTTTGTTATTACCTTTTTGTTGGCACTGAGGTTTTCAGCAGGGATTTGAAGTGTTACTTGATAATCTGTTAGCTTACTCATTTCTTCTGCTAAGAAGTTTGCTTCTCTCACCAGTGTATTTGCTTTCACTATCTGCTCTCGAAGTTTAGCCAGGCTCTGTCGAAACAATTCATCCCTGTGGTGCAGTGGGTAACATGAAAAATACACAGAAACCTATTTCTATTATTGGAAAGCTGCAAATAGAGGTGCTAATAAAGACTTTTATGAAGCAAGAGTAAGGAGAAACGCCATAATGCACTATGCCAGCAAACGTAAAACAGTGTTGGACAGCTTTATTGGGGAAGAACAATGATCACATATTAAGCAAATATATTATGTATATGCCCAAATAATTAAGTAATGCCCAAATAAAAGGGCACAGTACTATGACAGCTGTTTCAGTGATAATTTGTTAAAAGCCCTAGGGATATTCTTAACTTTCAAGAAATGAAATAATTGCAGCTGTCTTTGCCTTTAATCTGTAGTCATGTTCAACAGAAACTACCAGTCCCAACGTGATTCATCTTGATAAAAACTGCTTTTCCTCGGATCGTGATGTTGGAACCTGCAATCACTGAAGGCCACCGCTTTATGTTACAGCTAGGGCTCTGCAGTGCTCCCCAGAAGTCCCCGCATATACTTAAGCCATCTCAAGCATGAATATTAAAAAACACGTTGAGTCCTATTTACCAGAAGCACCTTTTACCTAACAGATGAGTGAGCACTGGTTAAAGCTCCTGCACTCTGTACAGTTAACAGTCTCTGGACAAGTTCCAAAAAGGTTTCTAAGGCCTGTCTGAGCAAATCTCTTCTAACCTAAAACCTGGCAAACCTGCTATGACACATACTATACCTCCACCTGCAATACTGTGTGATACATTCTCACCTGGGGATCTCATCTTTATTTTGCCTTTTAAAAGTATCATGGTCATCTTCTGAGGAAATGGGAAGTCCCCCTTTCTGCCTTTCCTGTAATCCCACTTAACTGCGCTCCATTATCTTCTGCATAAAACTCATGATCAAATTTCAGATTTTTCAGTGACCAGCACTCCCCTGTATGAATTTTCATCTTTTCTAGGAAAGTCCTACTAAAACCTAGTACATGTTGTGTACATATACTTCTAATTTCCATGAAATATACTACATCACAGACAACCCTTAGGAGGAATAAATTAACTCATGGGTCTTGCTGTGAATACAGGCAAAATTTGCCTATTTGCTTTTACTCAGATAAGCTCAGATCTTTCACACATCTTTATTGTACAAACCACAAATTGCTGTTAACATGCCTTTTAATCCCCAGAAGATTTCTTCCTGAGTGGTTATCTTTTTTCAAAATATCCCAAAGGAACAGCCTGGGTAATTCAAAGTGCACTCTGATTTTTCCCTGATACTGTATCAAGGTGACAAGCAACTAGCAGCCTTAGCAGGCAGCTCTGAATTTTAGTGCCTTAAACATGCAAAAACGTGCACCTTTGTCTCTCCCCCCTATCTGGCCTAAGTTTGCAATAATGGTGGGTTTTGCTGGATCTTAAATAGTTGGTATCATTAGCAGATTTTAAATCCACTTTCTCCTTATCTGCTCCTGGTGTTACACATAAAATTCCTTTCCTGTTCCCTCTTGCTTCTGTTACCCAGGCTGTCAAGATTAAGTGAGTAACTCTGGCCCCTTGGGGTGACAAATTCCCCAGACAGCTCTAATTCTGGATTCTCCCAGAAAATGAAGATAGTCGAGAATTACTCACTAAACAGTGCTTAATGCTGAAAGTACGCTGCACCTGCAACCACTGCGAGACAGCTGCCTAGCTTGAGAAACAGAAGCACGCTTTGATCTCTAAGTGTGTTAAGAGGCATGGGATTCAGCTACAGCCAGTCCCTTCCTTGAGTCAGGAAACCTGCATCTGGCTACCTCTGTCTGGGGATGCTCCCACACCAATCTCTTCTTAGCTAGATCCTTGAGAAAGGAATGGTTTAAGACTATAAGGAGGACTTAGGAGTGGTAATGGTAGCTCAACCAATTATTATGGGTAGTTCTCTTTACCTTACACATATTGCAGTTGTCTTTTTCTGCAGCTGTGGCAGCATCCTTCCAGAAACATAGCTAAAAACAACATGTTTCACACCGTATTTTCTTAATTTTTACTACATACAACACATATGGCAAGCTCCATCAGGGTATTAGCCAAAGTAAATATCCACCGAACATGAAATACTGAAACAACTGTTAGCAAACCTTTAAATGTGACACTCATGAAGTGTCACTGCAAGTCTCTGGGATTCCCAGTGCCAGGTACAGAATGCTGACTCCAAATGAACTAAAGCTCTGCTCCAGTACACCCCCAGCCCCACTCCAACAGATAAATTCGTTCAAAGTTACAATGGATTTACTTCATGTCAGCGGGCTTTAACTCTGCATATCAGGTATCATCTGTCTTTCCACAGTCAGCATAAAGCTAGAATCAACAAACCCTGTAATGTGTTCTAGCTGATCTGACAGATACAACCATGTGCTTAAATCTGATGCTTATCAAATTCCTTCCACTGGCTGATCCGATAGAGCTCAGCTCCATTAGCAATGGCAACAGAACAACAGCTAAAACTGCACTCATTAAATCCTGTAGAACCCAGAGACTTGTCTCTTTCACATGTTCTTCACATTGAGTTTTCCCTTGTTTTCTGCACTTTTTGCCCTCTGGCCAGTTGGCTGGCGAAAACCCTCTCAGAATTTTGTGCCACGCTTTTACAAAAGAAATCCCTCAAATATATTTCTTTTTTAGTAAGACTCAAAACTTTTTGCTTTTTTTCCAAAGCCCAAGACTCTTCTAGATCTAAAAAAAAAAACAACAGAAGTTATACCTAAGAGATACATAAAGCATTCACCCATGAAGTCCAGAGCCAGAATGCTTGTCAAAAACAACTTCGAACAACTACTGAGGAGAGAAGGCTGGTAGAGTCCTTAGCCTTGATACCATTCCGGATTCTCATTTTTATGTCATTCCATGGTCATGGCATGGGGTTAATTTTAAGACAATCAGTTGCAATTTATTCTTGTCAGCTCTCAGTGACAGGCAAGAAGATGCTTTTTTTGTTGTTGTTGTTTGTTGCTGCTTCTTCCTTTCTGTTGCATCTTTTATAGGTATTGTTTCTTTAACCCATAAGCCCAGTTTTCATCTCTGCTACTGAAATGGGTCATCAATGGATTTCTTGATGGCTTTGCTGTGCTTAAAGCAGTACTGAGCAGCAGTGATTCTGAGCGGAGCGTCTTTTGCTTCACATTCCTTCTGAACCACTAAAACAGCCTGCAAATCACAACCATGACTCTGCAATGCTTTACATTCAGTTCACAATACAATGATTCTGTTTTTAGCTGTTACGGGGGCAAACAATTATTTTAATTAAAGTTGAAACAGAGCAATGCTTTTCTCCCTATGCTTGCCACGGAAAACATTCTAGTTGTCATTGCTGAGTGTGTGAACAGATTGCTTTTTTTTTTTCCATGCCAAACTTGGCAGAAATTACAAAACAAAAGCTCGCATAATAACTAGACCAAGATCTGTTCTGTTCTATTTTTAACATTCTGAATTTGAAAGCTGCAATGCAATCTTGGCTTCCTTTATTTAGTCAGACTTCTCTTGTGCATGGATTAATTTATTTGTGGTGGAGGATAAAGCAAAAATAATTGAAATAGGAAGGAGCATTCAAACTCTCTGCATATAGAAAAAATGTTGAGTGAACAATGAAGCTTCTGTTTTAAAAGAAGACATATTTCAAAGATGCTTGCAAGTACATGTACATAGAACATGTAGTCATTCTTCCTGCTGAACAAACCCATGGACAGAATACTCATTTGTACACTTAAGACCTGTCAGCAAAAAAAATGGTCTTGCTAGCTGACCCTAGAACTTCTCTCCAGGGAGCTGATGTCTTTCTCACTCCAGTGATACCGAGTGCAAGCTTCTCTCTTTGTCAAGATGCAAACACATACGTGCTGCTCAAACTCTACTCACAACTTTCTGGTCTGCTTTTTAAACTTTCCCTGCAAATCACATCACGATCTTTCACCAGGGCTTTGTTCAGGTGCAACGCTATTCCTTTACAAAGAGGTTCCTGACTTTTCACCTCATTGCAAGCCTTTTCTTCCTAAACAGCTCAAACATACTCTGTTTGACTGTTCTCAAACATAAAGTAATCCTCTTGTACAAAACTTAAGAATTACATTTTTTTTATATTTTTTCTTATTTTAGATTGCAAAATACTGTGCTCTCATTGTATACTCTTGCATTGGGTTTACATGGAAAAGTTTTGGTAGCAGGGGAACTGCAGGGGTGGCCTCTGTGAGCAGATCCCAAAAATGTGAGCAGATCCCAAAAGCTGCCCCTTGTCAGATCAGAGCCAGCTAAATAAAATCCTAACATCTTGGTGGAGGCAAATCTTGTACTGCAATTTAATTCTACCAAAAAAAATATATATTGTTTCTTTCTGACAAACTGTTCAAGCCCCATCTTTCACTTAGAGTTCACCCTCTGTAGTTCTTATTAATTCTTTTGTTTTAACTCCAGCATTCTCACCTCTCTTCTGTCCAGAGATTTAGTTTCTGCTGTGCAGTCTGAGCAGTGTAGGACAGTCTTTCACTACCATGCTGATGTTGCCTTTCTGGAGAGAGCTGCTGTCGTAGCTGCTCTAACTCACGTTCATACATCAGCCGCTGCTCTTCAAGAGCACTTCGCTTCTCTTCCAAGTACTGTTTCTCCAAGATCTGGACCACGTTTTGTACAGGGTCTAAGAAAAAAAAAAGGGGGGGGGGAAATGTGAGAAAATGTGAGATAATGTCACCTTCTTTATTTATATGGCAACAGCAATCGAGATATCCCAGAATCTTTGCAAACACAGGATGTCTGTTGCCCCCAAAAACAAAATCCAAAATAATAAATTAATACTGAATTAAATAAATAAATCCAAGCAAGAAAAAATTTTGGCATGCAATTAAGCTAGAACAATGGTTCTGACCCTCTTCTACTGCATACTTCAGTACTGCCAATTTATAATATGTTCCATAATCCCAGTAGGAAAGAAAGAATAAATCGAAAAGGGAACAAATCAGTAAGAAAATAAGAAAACAATGCAAAATACGAGAGAAGATGATGTTAACCAGAGAAGGATATGATTTCAGGAAGTAAAAAGCAATTTACTTTCTCCATTTTGGCAGAGAATGAGACATGTTGAATTGCTGCAGATGTAAACTGAGACAAATTGTCTAACTGATCATGCATCACATTGTGCCAATGAACTTCACAACACTGAAGCAGACAAAGCCCATTCTGGAGGGGCTTTCTGCATTTGGTATTACAAAGCACTTTTCATCTCAGTATCACTCAGAGCAAATACTCACTAGGATACTCTGTCCTGAAACAACAACTGCTTCTGTCAGTCAGCAATAGTTAAAACTTAATTACATTCAAATTAAACAAGAATTACTTGGTCTGCTCCTGGTTTTAGGTCCAATGACAGGCTGTGCCTCTGACAGAGCGATTCAGTAGAATAAGCTGCTTCTACGAGCACAACTCTTCCTCATGTCTGTATGTTTGAAAGCTTAAATACAGCCAAAATCTGGTTTGCAAAAGGACCAATCTGGATGAACATATTTGAGTGACAGCACATGCCCTAAGAGATTGCTGATTATGTGTGCCAGACAGGGAAGGGAGAGGAGGAAGTTCCACAGCTGGAGGGGTGGATAGAGGAAATAACTTTGCAGCTCTAGGACTTGTCAGGATTTTCAACTACAAAAATGTTGAGCTTTAAAATAATTGTTTGTGATCTCTTCCATTTTGCAAATATGTATATAAATATATATATAATTTTTTACATATATATACATACAAAATCATGTTGTGACTTTTAAGGATGCCAGACTGTCACAGAGAAGGGAGAAAAAAAAACCTACATTTAATTGCACTGCCTTGTTTCAGACTAGGGTCTTCTTCTCAAAAATAAAATTAAAAAAAAAAATCAGCGTGATTTAGTTAGGAGCCACTTTGCCTTCACTACCCAGATCCAGTCTTATTAAGACTTTGTGCAAGTTTTCCTGATACCACAATGCTACCTACATGAAAGAAAATTTGTGTTATTATAGCATTAAATAGAGGATTCACATGAAAGGTTCCATAGGAGATCCACCAACAGTACTGTATGCTGGGCACCATAACAGGCACATACACTCTCCCAAAAACTAGATCCCTTGCATTTTTATGAACAAATGTAGCATTACTATATCCAGTAGTGTATAACAACTTACTTAGTAGTAAACCTACTGAGACTGATTTTGCTGAACTAACCTACTGTCTGTGATTTTAACATACATGGATATTTAGGAAAGTCACTTTACAAAACAAGTCCTTCGTATTATAAATGCCAGAAGAACAAACAAGATCCTCAGGATTCTGTTCCTACGGTGGATTTGCCCCTCAGCAACCTTTTTGAAATATTGATGTAGAGCACATCTTTATCTCTAGCAGAAAACAACAGTAATTATAAGTTGCTACTGTTGCCCAAGCTGTCAGTGGAAGAAATCACTGGCTTCATACAAAGGCATCATCACAAAATACCACTGAAATGGCAATTACAAATCATGAAGTTAAAAGTCGATCAATATAAATAGCAACCAAATAGCAAAGCAGTGATCTAAAAGTGTCTTAAAATAACCAGAAACAGTACTTTTTAGTACATGACATTCTCAGAAATATGGCTAGCTCTTTTTACTTTTTAAACAGACGATGCAACAAAAGCAATTGACTGAAATGAGTTCTAATATCCTAGAATACAAACCAAGTTACCTGTCTTGACCTGCACCATCCTCCTCCTCCTCCTAACTCATAGCGAGAATGGCTCATAATGCCAGTCATTTTCATGTGCATAGGTTTTAATGTATAATCCCTAAAACAGTTTAAACTATGTATAAGAATAGTTGAGAAATCAGTATTATGCAGCAGAGAGAGAAGAGGCATGGAAGAAATTAAAGCCCTCTGTTGTGTTTGGAAACACAGGAAATGAATCTAAGGCTGAGTCATTAAGACAAGACTTTCCTAAACTGCTCCAAGACCAGCCCCAATGTCAGGGAGCAGAGTTCTTTAGTAACAGTGATCTTTTCAGCCACCTGGATTTACAGAATTACAGCTATCCCAGGATCATATTATACCAGGGAAAACAATTGGCACAAGATGCAACAAGCTAGTCTAAAATTTCTAATTTCAACAACATTCAGTACTGTTGGGAGTGAAAAGGGGAGTTATGCTTGTATTGCAATGCAAAATGTAAATTTACACTTCAGAGTCTTCAGTTTACTTTTTGAAGGAGATTCACACACATAAAAAAAGCCTTTAATACTGAAAAAGCAAAATATGCTGTGAATTATAAAACTTCTAGTTAGAACATGAAAAAAATCAACAGTCAAGTTTTTACAGTTCAGAAGAACTGTAAATGATGATAAAGCTAGATTTAAACACCATGGTCCACTATTTTGGATTCCTCATGCAAAGGCAAATCAGGGAAGATTCTCCCCAGTGCTTGCCAAACACCCAGTAAATTCCATGCAGTGTTAGAAGTCCCAAGTCATAACTCTCCACATATTCATGTGGTAAAATAGTTTAATGATCCTGACAAGGCCATTCACATGCAGTTACTTCTCTGCAAACTGTTAGAATACTAACACTTAGCCAAAAGTATGCACTTTCTTCCTAGGATGAACAGCACTTGATTACCTTGCTGTATCTTCACTTAATTCACATCAGGAATCTGTTAATCCAATAATAACAATGCTGAATAAAATCTTTAAGATTTCATGTGAGTGCCTTTTTCTAAGCAAGCCAGGTGAAAGTCTTGCTTTGCTGTATTTCATCAAAATCCCTACCCTGAACTAAAAATTTCTGTTTGCTTAAATGAGAAACTGTGTAACCCAATCACATTTTTCACTTAACCACTGTACCCTATACTAGAATAAATCCTTGTTAGACCAGCATCACAAATTTGTGGTACAAAGCAGATCTGACAGAATCCCCAAAGAAAGTGAATGTGTTGATGTGGGGTGGGGAGAATTGGGATGTCTTCTTTACAGCTGTTTTCAAAGTCCCACATTTTCCTCAGAGCTTCTTTGGAGCCAGATGTAAAATGTGACACTGTTGTAACTGATTACATGCTTTGAAATCTAATGTTTGCACTCCGGAGAAACCAGGCTGTTTATCGAAAGAAAGTCACTGTTCTCAAATAGATGACTAGATCAAGGTCGAAAAAAAAGAAAAACTCTTGCTTCAAGCTATATCAAACCACTGCTGTGAACGAAAAAAACCCAAACCCATGTATATACCTATAAGTACTCATATATCAAATTTAAAACAAACAAAGCTTATCAGAGAATACAAACGATAGAATTAACAGGCTTCAGTCCATCTGCCCCTCGCCCCCAGGGTATTTTCAGAGAATCTGAATGACAGAATTAAGAGGTATCAGTTTAATTTATTTTTTTCATTTTAAGGGAGAATAAATAAATGGTATTGAAACAAATCTTCTGTACTTCTTACCCAACAAAATGGAAGCCTGTCAGAAAAACTGTAATTTAGATACACCATCAAGAACGAAACCTTTAATTGCTATCTAGCTTGGAACCAAAAGATCATCCAGTGATACTTGTGGCTTCTTGTTTTGTCAGGGTTTTATTATCACTTACTACTCCAACTTAGTTGAGCAACGCCTATGTGGGAGGGAGGGAGGAGAAGAGACAAGAAGCAGTATAACTGGGTTATGATGTCTTTGAAACGGCGCGATGTGTGACTGCTAACATCTGCTGTGCTTTAGGGAGGAAACGGCTCTAATGGAAAAGGAAGGTCTGCGCTGCCCTTGAGCAGACATGGAAAAAAAACCAGCTAAGACTAAGATAGGCCTGGACCACAGTCAGAAACGCCTACTGAACTGAAATGGAAAGATGTTTGAAAAATTGTTAAGAATCATTTCTACCAGCTAGACAATAATACATCAAAATCAAAAGTGACCCTCTATTCAAAGAGCACTTGCTCATTGCTGACTGCTGTAGTTTATTCAATCCCCAGTTAGTAACAAACAGATCAAGCATCAATGAATGCTTTCAAATTTCTCCAGCAGTATCATGCATGAGCCAATCGAGTTCAAAACCTTTGTCCCAGTTTTGGCACAGATACGGGATGGTTTGAGGCCTTAAGACAGGCAACAGAATCTTCACAAGGGATGACAACACTGAAGACCACCAGGATGGTAGATTCATCTGAAATTCGTCTCCTGGTATGAGTGAACCATAATGAGAATAATTCTGTTATCAAACAGTAATTTCGTATTCACTTGAATAGCATATTAATTCACTTGAATGACATATTAACTTGAAGAGCCTGACCCTGCAACTTACTCACACAAACAATTCAATTAAAATCAAAACCAGAACATAAAAAACTGCAAACTACTGCTACAGAATCAAGTACACAAAATGATCATATTGTACTCAAAAGTAAAAGAGAGGAAGATTAAGAGGAGAACAAGAAAAATGTGGGTATTGTACAAAAGAAAGGAGACACAAAGAAAGAAGAACAGAAAAAAAATGAAACACTGTCTACTGTATCTTTTTGGTTAGAGACCAAAAACCAAGGCATTTGGCTCTCAAATTTTGCATAGTTAGAAAACTTGTACAAAGCACTCAGTAGTCCACTAAGTTTTTCATCATTTCTTCTTCCCATATTGTAACACTTGAATTATGATGTGCCTTTTGGAAACCATGAAAATACAATACTGTTTTTTACATATTAAATTTTATACATGCCATGTATCATACCGTTATTTTATATATATCACATTTTATCCACTGTAACTGTCCAAAAAATGCCTTGAAATAGGTTTTAACAAAACTAAGATTAAAAACAACTTCAGAGTTAAAAATTACGCTAGCTGACATTTTGACTACAGGTTTGTTATGATTTCAGTGTTTTTTTAATATGGCAAAAATGGTGTCAGTAATATTCGATAGAAAAGGAAGGATAAAACACATATCTGGAGCACCTTTCTGTCTGCGGTAACCTGTTAAAGCTAGAGGTCAGAAGAAGTTAGCTGATGATTTGATGATTTGACTGGCACATGACATGGCAATTGAGCTGCACTATAAAGATCAGCACACTTACAGATAAAACTGCATGTTTTATCTGGGCACATGGGCACAAACCAACTACTAATTGTGTTGGTGAAATTTCTTCTTACCTCATTGACCATTTTTTTGGCATTTTAATTTTTATATTTTTATATGTGTGTATATACACACACTTCTATACACGCACACACATACATATATTTATATTTATATTGAGGCCTTAATACAGGGACCAGAATTTTCATAAGGGATGACAATACCAAAGACCACCAGGACAGTACATCCTGATATACCTGAGGGAGTGGGTGAGTGGATATATTTAACTTTTTTTTCTGTAAAACATCTTTCGCTGAAAATGCTCCAAAAGTCCCTCTGGTAAGTGTACCACCTGCTTTTAATCTAGAAATTAATTTCCATGCTGAATTTGTTAAACAATCCAAAAGAACCTTTGGACTTATCTGTCAATTCCCTTACCATTACTATTCAGTGTCTTCATAATAACTTCCATTTGAGCAAACTCATAATTGTAGTCTGGTTCTGAAGAAGCTTCACTGGCTGCATCCAGATCATGTTCTCCTAACAAAGCTTCTTTCTCAAAGTCTTTCAGCCAATCCCGTCGTTTCCTCTTTGGTAAATTGATTCTGTGTAAAAAAAAAAAATTAGTTTCTAAAAAGTTAATGCAGAACAGTGGAAGGAAAAATAGATTGAATTTAATAACGCTAGAGAATAAAGATAAACTATTACCTAAAAAAGTGGTTGTTCCCCCATAATATTCTATCTCCATGCCATAGCTGAGTGACAGAACATACCAGTGCACCATTTACACAGGATCTGAAAAAAAAAAAAAAATCAACTTCAGCGAAATCCTAAGACTAAAAGTTTGAAAAGTACCTATAAGATGTACTGTTTCTCACACCTACAGATAGTGATTTGTATCACATAATGCACAAATCAGATAGGTTCTCATTAAAGTATCAACGGGAAAATTACTGGTCTGATTTCTACCATCAGAACTAAACACGAAACCCCTTTTCCCCTCGAGCTCTGTTGTTGCAACTCATCAGTAAGCACACAGACAAGGTTGCATTTAGTTGTACTTGCACTTTTTTTTTTTTTAAATGCCAATTTCTCAAACTGGGTCACTGCCTGTTTCTTATAAACAGTCTGTAAATTGGTTGCATACAAATCCTATTGATAAGGCTCTCCAAGATATAGGTTAGTCAACACAATTGTAAAATATACTGTTAGCATACAAGGCATTCAAGCATAAAAAAAAAACTTAGCTCCAAGTTTCATTCTCTCAACAAACTGAGTCTGTATTATTAACAAACTTATATTTTTTGTGACCATCTGGTGTACTGCTACATTTGCTTTTATGTTTCTTTGTATTTAAATCCCAAAATCAGAAAAATGGAGCATGTGAGTCACAAAGCAGGACAGTTTATTTGAAAGGCAAAAAATTAGGTAAAACAAATGCCTTTTCAGATGCAGTGTTCTGAAATCAGCTGTCTCAAATAAGACAACACAAACATTTAAGCATTTGATTTAAAAAACCTTTTTGCAAAGAAATTCTTGTAACTAGCTTTCTCTTGACAAATATTTTAAGAACATTGATTTAAGCACTGCAGGTCAGGCACAAGTAAAACAAAAAGTATTATATGTTTTTTCCACTGACATGTGCCTTTGTCCTTGCCAGTCAAAATGACTGATTTCCAGTACGGTAACTCTATCACAAGTTTGAATCCCATCTGTTTGAAATTTTGTACTGTAGGCTGCAGAACAAGAATGCAAATGCTAAAAGGTATTTCACTCAAGTCAGAATGAAACAGATTGTGGATTTTTTTAAAGATTTCTCAAACTTTCCTCATTCTTATAACATCTAGACATTTAGATATTCAGATTTCAGAAAAGCAGTAAAGACCATTAGTTAGGACAATGGTACTGCTTATTACATGTCAATGAAAATGAAGTGATAAAGACACTTAGAATTCCATCCAAGAACCCACAGTGCCCCCCAAAACAACGAGTTATTAAACGAAGGAAGCAGAAAGAAAAGGAGAAATGTAACTTCACACTGCATATTTAATAGACACAACAGTAATTGTAGTCTTTGGATCTTTAAAACACCTATTTTCTCACAAAATACTGAGCTTTATAACAGGAACTACTCAGAGGTGAAGTTTATCATCCCACATCAAGAACCAACCATCACAGGGTTGGGATAGCCAGCAGCAGCTCAGCCATCTTGTTACCAACCAAGACATAGCCAAGCAATGGTCCCTCATTCCTAATGAGTATCTTCTTGTGGTGGTTTCCTCTAAGCCAAACCACTGATAGCCCGTTATGATGCAGTGGTGTTTGTGGGTGTACACGTGTGGGGAAATCTCAGTTCTATCTCTGAATTTCACCATCTAAATATCTAAGTCTCTTATACTGCAGCTACTCACTGATCAAAAAGTAAGATATTTCTGACTCTGCCAAATAAAAATATGCGCAAGTTATCTTCTGGTAATGAAAAGCAAATATTTGCTGGTATAAGCGCTGCTGATCTTCCTTACCTTGCATTTTCTTTTGGTGTGAGTGTAACTTCTCCATCTAAAGCAATATCAATCTCACAGTGTTCTGGTTGGATTCCTATACCAAAGAGCTGTATATCCTGAGAGGTATCTGCACCAACTCTTGTGTGATCCTAGAAAATAAGTTGTTACTAAGAGACAAGCAAACTATTGCTGTTTATATAACTAAGACAATATTAGCTGAAGCACTGAGACTACACTGAGCAGATTTGAGGTCACGCATAAACTGTTCTGTTCTGCACTTTATCTTCCTACAGTTTTAGATCAAGCAAAATAAAGCAGCTGATACACAAATTCTGATTTTAAAATATTCCAAGACAATGCTTGCATATAAGCAATAAATGCATATAGTGAAGAAAACAAGCCATGTCATACAGCCATACGGGACAAAGGATAACACAGATAGTAAAACAAGGTGCATGGAGTTGGCTGCTTTTCAGAACACAGCTATATAGCAACTCAACTAAGCATACTAATCTCCACATAATTTCAAGCCATACTGTAAATTCCACCGATACACTTTACTTTGATGTTGCTATAGAAGTTGTACTTTATTTACTGTTGTTCAGATATGGAAGCGTTACCTCAACCACTAAAGCAGAAAAGTAACCACAAAGTAGACAGGTAAGTTTTTTCTATCTTGTTGACAAAGAACTCACCCTTCCAATATACTTCCTACTCAGTCTGTCTGATTAAGTATGCATTTGAAACTATTTCACTCTGAAATGAAGACTATGGTAAACTGAATAATATGGAAGACAGTGGCAGAAGGAAAACACATTTCTGTTCACTTTTAACAGAGCTTTTTTTCCCTCTTTTTTTAAAATCTTTTTCTGTCATTGAAGCCTTTGTTTATTCCTACCAATCACTAATAAACATCTTCCTTTCACAGTTAACTCATTGAATATTTAAGGAAATCCTCAACTCACTAATAAAAAGAAGCATTATATGTCATGCTCTTACTTTAAGAAGCAATGCTCTTTAGTCCAAAAGGCAATTATGCCTGGAAAAGCTAGAATTTATCTCAATGCTGGTACATACTGAACACTTCTTCCACTGTTGGCAAGCAGGAGATCAATTAGGTAAAGCTGAACTGCAAGGGAAAATGTAAGCCTGAACAGCAGGAGTCCTATTTTATTTTACTGCAACTAGTCTTAACAATCTAAATACACTCTGAATATCAAATTGAACCAGAAATTCAAAACAACAAACAAGCATCCTTTCATTCTATATATACATTCTGGTTTCATTGTTACCTTTAAGTAGTAAACCAAAAGCTCATTGAGTGCAGGGTCCGCATTCAGGTTCACCAGGTAACACTTGTCATCTCCGACCTTGATACCTGAAGACTCTAGGGAAATACCCATGCTCTCTAGCTGTCTTTGCCTCTCCTGCAAGCACAAAAATAGGCTAACCTTGCCTGCTGCAATATGTAGAGACAAGTATGTCAAGTAAATAAAAGCAGAGCAACTAAAACTGAAGATTAACATGCATTCTTCATATTGCTACAACAAAAAAATAGAACTTAGGACAACGGTCAAATTTATTTTTAATAGAATTTATTTTTATAAACCAACAAAAAAGGTTAGACCTAATCCTCAAACATCTGCCCTAATGATTTTATCAGAGGTATTCATACATAATACAATGTGGCCTTGAACCTCTGTGTTAGCTAAAAACTAATCTCAATTGCAATGACTACAAAGATAATCAGTCACAAATAATTTTGGAAAAAGCATGCCTTAGTTTAGGTTCAACCTTTTCCAGTGTTGTTATTAATTCAGCTAAACCATCTACTTGGTCATGCATGTCTTTTGCTCTTGTACAGTTTTGTTCTTTTGTTTGCTTGGTTTTGGTTTGGCCAGTTAGGTTGCTTTTTTTTTGTGCCTGTTTATTTGTTTAACAGGGATTGTACCAAAGCATGCATCTGCTACATTAAGAGTAGGAAAGGTAGCCAACAATACTACTTCTCCAAGCTATAGACAGTGGAAATTATAGAAAAATAGATCAGAATACTCAAGTCTTATTTCAAATATGATAATAAGAAGCAAATTCATTTTCTTTCTCTGGTTAAGAAGCCACAAAAAGCAATAGCAAATGTAAACGCAAGTACTGCCCAAAATTCTGATCCTTTTGCAATTCTTGATTTTCTTAGTCACTCCAAGGAAAAATTATTAAATATCCCACTGTGGTCTTATAAATAAAAGAACAACCGAAGTGTATTTTGATGTTATATTTTAAAATTAAATATTAACTTTTATCAGTTATACCATGACATAACTACATTTACTATACAGACATTTAGACTGTGAAAGGAAACGGAGAGCAGAGCAAAGGAAAAATCCAGAGAAATTCAAAATAACTGGTGGTAAAAACAGCATAGCCAACCAAAGCTCATGAAATTCAGCTGACTTGTACTCTGGCCTTTTCTCCTCAAAATTTTTGAAGTACCTGTGCAATTTCTTCTGTTTTCCTTAACTTTTCTTCCCAGGTTACTGTTAGCTCTTTTATTAGTTTTTCAGATTCTTCTAATTTTTCCTTCAATTCTGGTGCCTTCATGGCCTAAAATATAGAAATTAGCAAAACTTTAAGGTACACTTCACATTGCAACAGCTGCTTAAACAAGAAAACTGAATACAGCCAACAGAATATGAAATGCTGCAGGTACAGGATAGGTTTTGACTATTTTCCCAGGTTTTTCATGGCAGAAGGTGAAGAAACAGGTCATTTGCAAAGGAAGAGGACAGAATCAACATAAAATAGGTTCAGATCTGAAATAGATGAAGATCTGCCTAGTGCCTCAGAGGCTAATGGAACTATGCAGACCAACAAAATCTGCAGGGCTGGCCACTCAAGCTTCAGCATCTGTATAAAAAAATCTGAGTATTTAATAACTCTTAATCATCTGAAGCTCAACGCTAATGTCTTTCTTCCAATAGTAGTTTCAAATACAAATTCCTCTTGATGTTTAGCTTTCCATTCTATCTTGCTTTTGTAACTTTTCCTAGAGTTTCATTAAGGCTTTCAAGACTGACATTGTTGATTATATCTTAAGGGAGGCATACTCTGGAGCTAACACAGGCTTCTTGTTTCACAATAGGAAACAAAAGCAAGGGGCTTGAAAACATTCAGCACCAAATAACAACTCAACAGGCGGGCATATAGGTTTATACAATTGTTTTCAACAGAGATGGAAGAAGAGAAAAAGCTTTTAAAAGAATTAGTAAAATTTGGAGTGCTCCCTACCTTCCTATGGACTGTATTCAGCCACAGTCTATCAACAAAACTAAGAACAGACTACAAGAATATTTTCCGATTTAAAATATGGAATTAGAATAGATTTTTATTTAGGAAAAAAGTGAATGGCTCCTTTCTCCTAAGGGAGATTTTCCAATTCCAGTCTGTAAGGATCTGTTCCTATAAGCAACGGTATTCCTTAAATGAATGTAAAGTTTAAACGCCACAAAAATTTAGCTTCAGACATACTTCCATATTCTTTTTCCCACAGTTACTATGTTTTGCCTGAAAATATCAATAAATTTTCCTACAGTGCAGTGCCTAATTTCCCCAGATATCACCAAAAGTACTCCTATCCTGATACTTTTTGCTCCAATTAGAAACATTTATCTAGGATATGCAGCAATCACACACTGTTAACTCTCCAGCCACCAGACTACTGATGGTTCTGGTGTTGCAGTTCTAACAATTCTTGATAGATTTTCACAAATGTCAAAGAGAGAAATGTCACACACATTTTGTGGTCCAATACCAGATTTACAGCTTTTCACACTTTCCCATTTGACATCACAGCAGCATCTAGTCCACCAATTAAAAAAATAATAATTCTGCTAGTAAGTCTACACAATGAAGTTGTACCATCACTCTTATCTGTGCTGTATCATCTACTGCTTGATATGAAGTTCTTCAAGGACAGTCCATTCTGACATGAATCACCACCTGTACAATGTTGTCCTCACTTAAAAGTTATTAAAAATAAACAAATATTATGTTGGATCTATTTCAGGAAACAAGGTTAATTGTTTAAAAAAAAAACCACACAAGCAGAGACCCTTTCTTTGCTCATTTTATAAGACTTAAATATAAACCAAGTCTTCCAGATGAAGTTTGACATTTCCTCAGGTAATTCCATTTACACTGTAACACGAATAATGTTACCTCGGCTTGCGAGAGCTGTTCTTTCAATTTTTCAACTTCTTCTCGTAATTCTCTGATGACCCTAGCATTTGGATCTTCATTCACCACAGCATGATTAACTATCCTTTTGGCTCTGTCTGCATATCTCAGAGTAGAGAGTGTTTCTTCATAGTTGTCTGCTGCTGGACTAATTGTGGCTATCATGGCAGTTTGGCTGTTTCCTCCCAAATTGTCCTGTAGAGTACATCCATATAAAATTGAGGATTAAAAACTGTTCTGAGATTATACAATGTCTTTACAGAGATACTTAAGATACAAATCTTAGGCTGTTTAGACACTGATACATAGTCTGGATGGATATTAACCAAGGTGATCCATAAACATTTCCAACCACCTCCACCAGCCTAAATTCCAATGTAACTGAAAATATGTCAAACAGGACTTTACATACAATTAACAAAGTATATGCTTATCTGCACATATTACTTGAAATAATTTGTAGCTATGACCTTAGCTCATTTCTTTAAAATAAAAGAGAAGCCCATAAGTAGACAGAGGTATGCTAGAACCTATTAAGCTGACAGCTTGTGAACATGGTGAACAGAAAGTATTAATTACCTTGAGAAGCCAAGTGAGTACAGAGTCTCTGTAAGGCACAAACTTATTCTTCCCTTTTCCTGCTGCTTGATCAGCAAGCGATGATATAACTAACCCCAGTGTTGAAAGGGATCTATGAAGGCAACACAGCAGAACAGCTTTGAACACATATTCCAAAAGTATATTTAATAATACACAGAGAAGAGTTTAATTTGTGCCGTGCAAAGGTTCACATTTAATTTTGAAAATATTATAGAATAATTTAAGCTGGAAATGACCACAGGAGATCAAAACAAGGCAATTTATCTATTAAAGTTACATATTTGGAACAATATATGGATAACTACAGTGTTTCATCTCATCTGGTGCTCAGACCAAGTTCCAAAAAGACTAAGTTGAAATATTCATGTATTTGAAATAGTTTGAAAAGTGTAAAGCAGACCACTTCAGTATAGGGACAATTACTGTCTTAGATTAGACATCTACGTTTCCTCAGAGACTAAAAAGCCTTCCATCTTGGACACTGCCTCATGACACCATTACGAGGCAGGGTTGGCAGTGCAGCACGAATCCCCCTGTATCTAGGAACAATGTTTTAAGAGCACTAGCTTAACAACTGACTAAAACCGAACATTTCCCTACCCTTAAGGAGGCAACCTCAAGATAACACCAGCTATGGCACAGGAGAACTAGTCTGGCAGGTGAACCAGCAACTAAGCAGCCATCACATGATAATGGAAGACTGCTCATCAGAAGAGACCGAGAAGGAAGTCCCATGACAAAGGGGTTGACTTATAATTGAGGTGCTGCTTCACTTGAATCTTTTATGGGGAGCAGAGATGAGAGGAATAGACCAAATAATCTTCCAGTTACAGAAGTGTTGCAGGAACACAAGCATGAGAAAAGAAAAGCCCCCCAAACTGCTTAGCAGACAACGACAGCCCCAAAACCACTCTAGAATAGTGAAGAAAATAAGAACTTGTTCACCGTGGTACACGTACCACTTCTACCAACAGGTGCAAGTATTAGCAATCTTGCAAAGCACCTACACATTATATATTCCAATTGTTATATAATCCTGTGTAAATGTTAAATGACACTGGGGCTCTTGGGGTGAGTATGTTTAAGATAATGAGCTGGTTCAGGAGCCTGAGAACATTAAACAGATGCCTGAAGGGTTGTAAAACTGACAACACAAGCTCAAGAGCATACTGGCCCATCATTTTCATAGAGAGTAGCTGGATAATTGGCCATAACTACCAAGGAAATCTTTAGCATTGCGATTAGATAGTTAAATAAAACCTTGGTTCTACTGTTCCACTCCATCCTGTTGAGTTTTTTCAAAGTAGGAGCACTATTTTAGTTGGTGTTTAGACAGTGTTTGCACAGTATTTGTAAAAGTGCCTCAATGCTTCTGAAGCAACATTTTGTAAATGACAAAAATATTGCAAGAATATTTCAAAGAAGACATCTGAGGGCAAGGTAACAAGAACCGTTACATATGTCACCACAGATACCTCATATTGCAACACACAAGGAAACAAAATGGTAAGAAGGTAGTGGAGAGCTGAAAGCAGAATAAAAATGAAAGAAACTTGAGAAGAGCCTCATCAATCCAATGTTCCAAGCAACCCCTCTATTTTGAAACTTTGTCTGAAGGATACCTTTCTAAAGTCTGTCTGAATAATTCACAGCAAAAAGGACAGTCAATTTTAGTTTGTTGCCCAAACAAAAGCCTAACAACTCCGGAAGGCTTGGGGGAGGGAGAATTGGTTTTTGTCTCCCATCTTTCTTCTGCACAGATTGGGAAGACAGTGTGCTAAACATGCAAGAACAAACAGTAGGATGCTGCTGTATGCTGCTCCGTAGCAACCTCCCACAGCGCAACTGAAAAGCACTGACAACACAGTCCCAGTGAAGTCCACCTTCAAGAAGCATAAAATTAAAAAATAAAAAAAAATAAAGATGTAAGAGAGAAAAAAAAAAACATGACTCCAGCTTATTTGCCTCTAATTCCTCTTGTCCTCCTTAAATGAGACAAAATGTGAAAAGCAAAGCCAAAATACTGGGGGAGGGGGGAGAAAAGGACATTTTTTCACTCCGAGGGACAGGGGGATGGAAAGAACAGGGATCCTAAAAGGCCCACCATTGACATCTACTTCACAACAGGGCTGCAACACCAATTCTTAGTTACAGGCACTGTTTTAATAAACAGGAAATTATAAGCAACAGTTCACTGACACAGGATTAAACAATGCGATAATATTTTTGCTCCCGAGTTATAATAAAATACTGATTTTATATTAAGACTATTAACATCTGCAGTAAAAACCAAACTAGAGTACTTTAAGTATGCTACATGAGATTTCGTAATACAAAGCTGCTTAAAGACTATAAGGAAAGTCCTAAAAGAAATGGCTGCACCATATAATTACAGGACTCAGCGGCTGCATTGCTTTATGCTGGATGATGCACCAGAGATCTGTCATTACTTTGATCCTACCTCAAACGACTTACACCTAATGAATCAACCAAAAGGCCTAAGCCAATAAATAGCGCACAAAAGACTGAGGCAGTTCAGAAAAAAACTGTGAGCTTACATGGTGCAAGACCATGGGAAAGTGTAATTTCTGCACACTTTCTGTTCTCCCTGACCCTTTTCCTCAAGCGTGACCAGGCTGCCTTTGCTCCTCTGTGGCTGGAAACTTGCACACTCCCAACAAGGGCCTGTGTCAGCAGCATTCAAGGGCAGGTGGTGCTTCCTTACCACATGGAAGAACTGTCCCTAAATGACTGCAATTCAAGCTACTTCTGTACAGTTTTCCTCCAAATTCTTCAGCAAACAGAATCCTTTTTTTCTATTAGTTAGCCCTTTGAATATAAAAACCCTCCCTAAAAACAGCTTGGAGCCAGTCCTGTCCCAAACCATTCCATCCCACCCTACCACTACCCTTTAAAATATTTCTTTTGGCATTCTCAAGTTAAAATGACAATAGCTATGATTTCACTAATCAGTTAAAATTACAAACTGTTCACACAATTTATTTTTATTAGACACGAATGTACAGTTTGCTTACTCTGTTTTCTCCTGCTATTGTACTTTAGGAATTCTTCAACTACACCGCAAAGTTATTAAGCACCTGTGTTTCTCCACTCACTATAGGAAACCAACACATCCTGTGGAGCAACAAGCACATCCAGCTTTCTTATGAGTTATGGCAAGTCCCCCAAGGACCTCAATAATAAAGAGCGGACACCCAGCACCACTTCATGACCCAAGGCAACTTCATATCAGCTCCAAGAAAAAGAAGTTATCTTTATGACAACTTCACAGAGCCATTAACAAAATAACAACTCTCAGCTGTTTCAGTAAGCGGGAGAGCAATCCACCGCTTCCCCTCTGCAACATGCTGTCCCAAGATACAAGAGTTTGCAGCAGGGCAAGCCATGGGACTGAGGCAGCAGCTACTGCAGTCTTAGGTTGGTTTCATGAAGAAACAAACAGCAGAGAAACCTGCAGAGACTGACTGAATGTCACACTACGTAGTTTTGGTATGCACAGCTGAGCGAACATTTTCCCTGACTTGTAAATACAGAAATAGGTATGTTATTTGCCCATTCTTCTTCAAGGCAACAAAATGTAGTACAAGCGGCAAATTTATTTGCCAGGTAATTATAGCAGCTCTGGTTTTGATCTCATTAAATATAGCGCATGCTACCAATCCAAGTTACTGCATTTTTATAAAAGAATAAAAATGAAAAAACAGGAGCTGACATAGCAAGGTATATGGTTTAAGTATTCTATATTACTCCATAAAAGATTATTGCCCTTCCCTATTAAGTACGGCACACATTAAGTACCCAAAAGAAGATTGTGCACAATGTTCTGTGAAGAATCAGTCTGATGAAACACGCATACCAATTTTGAGGCTTCCAGTAAAAGTCAGACTTCATTAAAGTTCCAAGTAACAGCAAAAGTCTAATAAAAGACACGGCACTAAGAATTCTCTTTTGCCCACCAGTTCCAAAAGAGATTTCACACACAGAATACTTTTAAAATGGACTGAGGTAATACAGGTTTATACCATATAGTAACTTAATTGATGGGAAAAAGTAGAGCTGTCAACCTATCTTTTTAAAATATCTTTTATAGAGAGATCTGGTGCTTGCACCTGCAGCATGGGCAAAACAACTTTCCCTTACTGCATTACTGCCTTAGAAGCTTACTAACTGCATTACTGCCTTAGAAGCTTACTAACAAGTAAACATCCTATTAGAAAAAAATAATAACAATTAAAAAAAAAGAAGTCTTTCTGTATCTAAAACTACATTTGGAGTTTCTTAATAGCTGTTGGGAAAGTTGGCATTTGATTTTTTCCCCAAGAATTAACAGGAAACATTCAATTTTGCCTGTGTTTATGCAAAAGACAAATACAATTTCTAGTAAAATCAATCTGAATTTAACTAGTATCCTGCAGGGTAAAGGTTTGATACCTGCCATTAGACCAACAGGACCATATAATTTTGATCTACAAGAATGTGGCTACTGACCTGATGCATTAAATACATAATATATTAGAAATTATGCTATAAAGAGCAAGCATGTTCAAACTCTAAAACAGGGTAACTGAAAATCATTTTAAGCATGAATGCAGTTCAAACACACTTTTTTGCTATCACTGTTAGATTAAAATACCATGAATTTTTTAATTTTAATTTTAACATGTTGCAAAATGTGTAGCTTTTAATGTTACAGTTGAACTGTTTTGTTGTTGTTGTTGTTGTTGTTTTTTCTCAGGAAAAAAATAGTGTGTTTAAGACAGTAGTGATACTGAGCTATATTCTTGCTTTTGGGTAACAACACAGTAACTACAGTAAAAAAAGTGCCTTGAAACTTGTCATCGCTTGAGTACAAATGCCCAAGGCAATGTTAAACTTAAATAGCTTCATTCTGGTCTGGTTTTCTTAAACTGTGAATTATACTCTTACATATTTTAATACATGTTGGAACAAAGCCATTCAACTCTGCAACTTTGCATTCCTTGAGCATACGATGAGACAAACACATAAGCCTGGGGACAGGGTGTATAAATGAATCACAAAAGGTATATGCCTAATTAAAGAGTGCTGCTGTCACTTTTTCCAGATAATACTCATATACCTCTCCTCTGAGTCAAGTATGAATCAGGATCCCTATGCCAATGTAACAAAACACACGGTGTTCAGTACAGAGCAACTGAAAGAGAGATATTAACTGCTTCTGGCTAGGCATATCATTTGAACCGACTTGAGACAAGCACACTGAGACAGGAGGCCAAGGAAACAGCGGTTGTTCTTACAAGATTAAGGTTTGCAACCTGTGTATGCCAATGTCTTACTTGTTTATGTTGCTGCCTTCCTTCAGACGTTCTCCTGCAGCTCCTGTTTTGGACACTCTTTCACTACCAGCCAAATCCACCAAGCTGACCTTGCTGACCTTCTCTCCAGAATTCTGCACAAATCAAACGGGGGAGAAAAACAGCTAAGAAACCTGAGCACAAAATGCTAATGTGTCTGATATTAGCATAATTACGCTGCTGTCCATAATAACGTGGGTCAAGCTATCAAATTCAAGATATGACAGAAGTAATTCTCACAGTTCTTAGTCTTTTAAGAGTCACTCATACACTATACTAAAGGGCTGAACCACTAATGAAGGTGAATCAGCCATGTGGTAATGTCAATAACTTCACTGGCATAGTAGGTCATTAAAACATATTAACGTCAGCAATAGTTAACACCAAAGACAGGTTTAACAGCGGCAATATAATCTTGAAGTGATACAACTTTTTGCTTTATCTGGTGTGCTTCCTCTCTCTTCCAGTGTTCTCTCAATCTTACATTCTCACCAATGTTACTTTGATTACCAGACCCCACAACATTAAAGGCAGCTGCAGAGCTAAACAAATCACGTATGCGTACCAAACAAAAAATGGTGAGTCATGCTAAAGTCTTGACATAAAAGATGAACAAATCAAGAGAGCAAACATGTTTTTCTCTTCACTTCAGGTCAAATGCAGAGATACTATAATATCATATAGCAACTCAACTCTGAGACACGGTGGCACTTAAGCAGGTTAAACCGTCTTGAGAGTTGAGGCACCTTCAGCATTAAAATGGTAGGCCATGTGTGTCTTTAGAGCTTTAGCCCATATTAAGTGATACTAGTGATACATCTACAAAAGCATGCAGCTGGATAGCAACGGAGAAGCTGCTTCTTTTAATTGACTGCTGCTCAAAACAAATTGAGAACATTCAGTGGCTGAACAGAAGAAAGAAGAAGAATTCACTACAACTCTGTAAATTAACCATCAGAAATACATACACCAGAATGCAGGTCATAAAGTGTCTGAGTCACTATAATGTTGAATACAGCATGAGAGCGGCTGCTTTCTTCATTCATGTTCGTTGCAGCAACTGTTCGTGATTTGTTTCCCTCCGACATCAATGACTCAATATCCTAGAGCAAAAAGAGTAAAAAATGATGCCAGGATAAAAGAAAGTTTTGAGCTTGCTGAATAAAATACCCATCTAGATGGAAGGGTGTGTATGTGTGGGAGAGAAGAAGGGAAGGTAGAAGTAATGAGAAAATTCTTTTTATGTTTTGAGATGCAATGGCAGAGAGGGGACGTAATTCCACAGAACGACGTTACGTCTCAACTTTAAGTGCTGCACTTAAAAGCCCAGCAACAATATTCAATGCACATTCTCCTTATTTGCTGCTGAAATACGCTGGCAATATCCACACTGCAAATCATACTGTTTAACGCCAGTAATCAAGACAACTAGATCTACTTACAGAACTAAACACAAATGCTTTTCTTTACTCAATTGTACTAATACTGTATTCAATGAATTGGGCCAAAGGGTTACCTCACCTGCAGTTTGTACCTTTCTACACATGTAAAAATAAAGACGATTATGTGGAGTCTGATATACGTGCAACAAACTAGGTATTAAAATTTCCTAGAATTTGAAAAAATAAGATGTACTTTCAAAGTACAAAATTTATGATAAAAACTGCAAAAGCAGTTATATATATGCACAGATATGCACACATACAATACGCACAGATGCTTCAGAGAAATAAAAATCCCCATAAAAAGCAAATTGCTTTCCACACAATACTACACAAAGAATGGTTTAAAAACAAAACAACCACAAAAAACATTTCCTAAAGCAGCTTCCTCATAAAAAGGGCTATGCAATTTATACAACTGCACTGCTTTAATTAATTCCATTGTAGAAGTCCATTGGATTCTACAATACTGATTTATTTGAATGCATTCTAGTAACTCAACTGGGCTCAGATGCTGTCGTGATTTAAATGATTAATTATATTAGCCATGCTGTACATTCTCATCCAATACACTTGTATAAAGTAAGAGGCTGTATTCAACAACAACATCAGAGGAATTAATGCTGGAAGAATTAGTATTCTTATTTTGGAAGCCTCACATTTCCTTTGTCAAGAAAACATGATGTATTATATAAATTGGCAACTGCAAAATACAGAGATATCACTTTTCGTATTTTTAACCTACATAACAGCGAACCCAATGCTTTATTAAATAAATACTTGTGGAAGCATTACAGGAGATCTTTGTGATTGTCAGAGACTGTAAACACTCAAGAAATGAAACCTCTGGATGGATACTAGTTTATCTCTGGTAAGATTCCTACTGCTTAGGTGTATATAATTTAGACACCTTTCATGGGTTTAGATTTACCTCAAAGTTTGTAACAGCCAGCTGAGACAAGCCATCTACATATGGCCCCAACACTTTGTGCTCTCGAACCTTAAGGGACTGCCGACTCCTATGGAATAAAATAGAATTTATACACAATCCACTACTGTGAACTTTATTCCAGCTAAAAGACATAAATTCACCTGTACTATGTAGAAGATTTTTGTAATTTCATATGATATTTTCTTTTGTTTTTCAATTAATCATGAGAAGAAAAATGTCTTCCAGAAAGATTTGACTTAATGAATAATAAAGACTCAAATTAATCTAACTGGTTTCAATAAGTATACATGAATTATTTTCAGAGCATCCACCCACCCCAGTATTTGTGGCTGGATCAAAACCTGAAATGCCTTATTTGGCAGAAAGAATACTGACAAAAAGGGAAACAACAAATTCCCCCCAGCAATTTGCTAAAGATTCAGTTCTTTATTAAATTTTCCATGCTTTATTGAAATATGTCAATTATGTCTAAAATCTATCTTTTAACTAATTTGCGTTCTTCTTTACCCAATGCAATTATGCTAAAGAATAAAAAAAGACAATTATCAATGCTCAGACTGAAAAAATACTATCAAGATATCTCTTATCTAGAAATCTTCATGCCAGAGAGCCTAGCCAGTATTTCTGAGCAAACAAAACAGAAGTAATAAAGAGTGCCAGGAGTATATTCTGAGGTGTTGCACCTTCCCATTCCAGAAGTCCAACTTCTAAACAAGGAAAACCAAGTTGTTAATAAGTTTTGCACTCTTTGTGAAAATTAATGAAGTTTTTTACTTGAACAAAGTCTGGATATCATTGCAAAAATACCTCAGCATTTGCTTTCTGGTGTTAAGTTACTTCACATAGTATTTGTTTGCATATATTTTGCTGCCATATTTAAATCAATCCACACTGGATACTACTTCATATACAAGCTTTATATGGATATTTTCTTCTTGCTGACGTTTGGTATCTGCTTCTTTCTAAAGGAGCTGTTTAAACGTACATTCTGAAAAACCTTCTCAAGGATTTCCAGAACTGATTTTCACTTTTCAGTTTCAAACAAAAAAAAAAAAGGAAGGTGGTGAGTGAGGGTGAAGCTACTAACCCTTTTGGGTCAAGTAAATCTCTGACTTTCTCATTGTAGATTTCCATATAGGACACTTCAACTTTAAAAGTATGAGATTCATTTTCTTCCACAGAGATTCTCTGAAATAAAGCACAACAGAGCCGGGGGATCAGACCCAGCTGCTCTGCATTGCCCATCATTGAAAAGGATTTTCCTGAACCTAAAGGAAGAAAGGAAAAGAAAATGCTTTAGAATGAAGTTTCTGAGCTACTCAGTTGCTCATGAAGAATGTTTTAATTCTCTTTTTATTTCTCCAGAAGTACATATCAGAACAACACGACATGTTATTCCAGACAGAATGCTTGCTCTTTGCACTACAAGATACAAGTAAACAAAAAGAGAAATTATCTTAACAGTCTCTTATAACACACACACACGCACAACTGAATGAGCCTTGGGTATGAATTACTCCTTTCAGGCTTCCAAAACAGTCCCAAGAGGTAGCAGCGAGGAGCATATTTACAGGGCTGCATTTATACTGTCACTGGTTAGTTGTTGTGACACTGGCTAAAGTTGCTGTGCATTTAAATGGGACATTAATCTCCAAAGAAGTGAAGCAACTACAAATCACTAAAATGAAACAGAAAACAGCATCCTGATAAAAATGTTTGACATTAAACATTACATTTCTATATATAATTTTAAATACTATCTAGTTTAATATTTATGTTGTGCTCTTCCTACTTCATATATGTGCACAAGAAGTATTCCCTTTCTTCAGCACAAGTGACTCTTACCTGTCTGTCCATAGGCAAAAATACAAGCATTATATCCCTGAAAGGCCTTTTCAAGAATTCCTTCTCCAAGGCACTTGAACACCACTTCCTGACCTAAAAAATAATTATTTTGTAAGTTTATTTTACACAAAATGACAGATTAAACTTTATGGAAAGCAAGAAAAAAAGGTTTTGGGATAATTTTTACTATCGTGTGGATTAAGGAACAAATGATTTCATATATAACTGAGTGAATAAAGTTCAAAACTGTTGTCTGAAACTAGTACAACTCCTACCTCTGTGTTTAAATATACTGCTCATTTTCATGTGAAGGGAACACTTTTTCAAAGGAGTCATATACGCTGAATGCTTAGAAAATGACTTAGATAACAAAACTTTGTATTATTTAAGTGTAAACTTTGCAATCAGCATGCATTCTTTAATCACAAACTATATCAAAGAGCTCTGTAACAGAATTGCAACAAGTACATAAGTGAACTAGAATATTAGGCATATAACAAATGCAATGCTAGAAATAGTACTCATTGTTCTCTTGGGAACTGGCCTCAAGTTTCACTATAAACCATTGTTATCCACCCCACATCAAGGGGATGCTGGAATCCAGGCAGAAACATTCTGAAGACATCGAGGCAGGAAAGGCACATTATGAGTTTGAAAGACTTAAGCAGATCTATCTGAGGACGTATACTGGCAAGTCCATAGTTTGAAACATCAGCTGCAGAATTCATAGTCTGAAAATCATCTCTCTATGCCAGGCAGATCATAGATGTGCTTCTATCTTTTAGATGTAGGAGATAGAAGAGGAGTAGCGTTTTTTGTTGTTGTTGTTTTGGGTTGGTTTGTTGTTGTTGTTTTTCCTTTTTAATAAGGAAGCTCAGAATTTGTACATCACAAACAGGATCAATGGGTTGTTTGGTTTGAGTTCCGATCTGAGAATTGCACCATCTGTACATACATCCACAGGAAGAAGAACTGAAGTAAGGACAGCATTTATATATATGTTCTGGTGTTTGGTTTTAAACTTACGTACACTGCCTGGTGACTTTCTGAACAGTGGTGAACAGCCACACTTCTCCGTTAATTTAGTTTTAGCAGTTGTCTGTTTATCAGTTACAAGAAATTGTACGTTGGATGCAATAGTGACTTCTATAGCTCTCATAACAGAACCTTGTTGCATAAAAAAAAAATAATAATCTAGCTGCACATTTATATGTTGCTTGAGAATATTTATTCTCTATGATCCTTGAGTAATTGGTAGGCCACAGAATGCCTGCAGAACAACCTGTGGAATGACTGTTTGTAGAATGGTTTACACTAATGTAAATAAGAGTAAGAAGTCTCTGTTACTTCTAACCTAATTTCTCTTTTGCTGTAAAGGAAAAATTAGGACAACAATGCCATATAAAATGGTCCATGTATACCTTTCCAATTGGATTTCTAAAATTCCAAAGGGTTACTACTGCTCCTTGGATTAACACTGCCCAGAGTAACTTCAGAAACACTGAACAGAGGAATTCAAAATAGAGGAGAACCTGCTGTACTCTGGAATAATTGCATCTCCTTCCCTGCACATTCATTCACTTCTCATTCAACTTATGACCGTTCAGTCATTTTATAATATATATACTTTGACAGAGGACTGTTTGACAACAATGTAGAGAACATTAACAAACTACTGAAGAATGAATAAAGAAAACGTATCAGTGGAAGTGTATAATAAGAGGGTATAATACACAAAAATATGCCTTCCAACCAACTCCTGAGGGTATGTTTTGAAGTTAGGAAATCAAAGAGGCAAGGAGCCACTTACTGTCTTGCTGAGCAAGAATGCAAAATCAAGTAAAGATGGATGTTGAGTAAAATTATTAAGAGAATAAAAGCATATAGCATAGAACCATAGAATCACTAAGGTTGGAAAAGACCTCCAAGATCATCTGGTCCAACCATCACCCTACTACCAATGTCACCCACTAAAACATGTCCCTAAGCACCAGTACTGTCAAGCAGTGGCACCAGTTTACTTTGAAAACACTTTGTTTGGTATTTCATGGTTCCAGTCAAATCTTTTTTCCTAATTGTGTGTGGGGGTTTTTTTGATATTTTTTTTTTTTTACATTTTTCCCTTCTGCCTAGCAAAATGTGATGGCCAACATCCATTTTCTAGCTCACCACATCTCTAATGTCTAACTTAAATTCACAACAATTTTGGTGACATGATCCAACAAAAAAGGACTGGAGTTTTAAAACAAAGCTTGTTTTTCTTTCTTAACAGTTACTTAGAGGAAGAAGTTTTTCAATTGTATAGATGAATGTGTAAAAGAGATGAGGACACTTCAGTACGTTGAAAAGATGGGGACACTGATCCTTTTATGAGTGTTTTCTATTCAAACACTATTCTACAAAAGAAAAAAAAAATCATATATTCTGCAATATTTGTGAGTGTAGAATAAAATCACTTGTCAGAAGAGGATAAAAACCATATTGCCCACTGTTGACCAGCAATAAAACACAACCTCCTCCATGTTTCCCAAGAAAAAAATAGATACCGAAATGTTACAAAACTGTGGATGGTCATCATTAACCATGAGATGACCTACAGAATCTTCTACTGCTAAATACCACAAGAGGAAGGCAGTTTAAATAACACAGATAATGCTGGATATTTTTTTGCAAAAAAGATTTTTATGAGCTCAGCAACACAAACATAGACAAACAGGCCATTCAAGAGTGATGTTTAGAGTAACCTGTCAAACTACCATGGGATAAAATAAAATTTGGTTCTAAATGAACTCACAGAAAAGAAGAATTTAAACTTCAATTACAGGTATTACAAGTATTTTATTCTTCTGCTAATGCAGTGCACTGTTGAGGGCAAGAGCATATCATCCATGAGATGTGGAGATATTTTCATCATGAAACATCACCTTTGGATTGATTACAAAATTTTTATTATACAGAATTATGTCTATATGCACTTAAGGTTAAAAGAAATAATGCAGTTCTGTTGTCTACACTACTGATTGTGGTTTTCCTAAATAATCTTACACTACAGCAATTAATATTTCTGCTAATTTACAAAATTTTTCTTCCACAGATACCTAGGGCTTAAAAAAGAGAGCAGGGGTTTTAACTCAATCCTAATTTAATTTTGTCAAAACAGAAAAACGTCCTTTTGTTCACCCCTGCTATTTAGTTACCAGATTTCCCTTACACCGACTTCTATTGTCTTTCAGACAGGGCTGCCCAACCTTCCAGCCGGGTAAGATCACATAGACTCTTGTGGAGGCAACCGAGACTAGATGTCGAAACTCGTCTCCTCTCCCATCTTCTGTCCAAAACACGGGCAAGTCGTAGGTGTCTGACACACACGCCACTAGGCTGGGGAAAGCACAGCCAAGACTCACTGGAAGCCTGGGGCGGGTGTATGAGCTGCCAGTTCTCACAGGGCAGGATCTCCCGTCTGCCCTTTCCTCAGAGGACAGGGAAGCACAGTCTCGTGAGCTCTGCTCACAGACCACAGCCTAAATAATCTCGCTTCAAGAGAAAACGCTTAATTTAAAGAGCAAGACTGTTGAACTGAAATCACGCAGTAAGAAAATGTTCAGACCATGTCGCTGTATGCTCTGTAACTCCAGTTACAGCACATTTGGCAGTGCTGCCAACACTGCAAGATGGGAAATGCTATCAACACCCTTGTAGGTATGCCTCATTAATCAAAACCTGATAAACACTGGTGGATGTACTGGAAAGCAATGCCAAGACAATGTGGAAGCCTTCTTCCCTTTCACCAGACAACTATAACTGTCTTCATAGCTTCAAGACTTTATCTGTGCATTTCAACAAGTGCAGCTACAAGCCTGGTGCCAACAGTAAAACAAAATCTAAGAAAGATCAAAGAAGTAACTCTCAGTCTCTTAGAAGGCCCCTTCCAGCAGGAGACTCACTCAAGAACCTTTTCATTAGCTCTCAGGACTGAGCCTTTTCATACGCTCAGTACTCTGTCACACACTGCCATTGTCCTACAGACCCAAAAACCAAGACAACCAACATTCCTTTCTTAGCACTGACCATACTAAACCTTTGGAAGATTTCAACAGCCTAGACGGTATCTTCGACCTACCTGAAGGCTAAAGGAAACTCATCTTCTGAGAACTACATTTTAACATACTCAGTTCTTGGCACTTTCCAGTGCCATGTGTGTGCTATTACTATGCACCATGGCCATTCAGGATATCACACTGAAGCTACAAAACTTTTTCACATCTTCTCTACCTGCTGGATGGGTATTTCAATGGTAAAATTATAAAACAAAGTGAAAACAGCAAAATATGGCGTGTCCATGCTAACAGTAGCTATTAAATCACTAATAATTCTAAACTAAAACCCTAACACTATCTAATTGCAGAGCTGTGTGAAAATCTCTTAGCTGGGATCTCTGAATGAGAATGAACTATTAGAAAAATTACATTAGGAAAATATGTAAGATACAAAGTCCCTGAAAATAGAAAGACAAATAAACATCCTGATGTGCAAGAATACTACAACAGTACATCATTTTCAGAATGAGATATTTAAGTATTTTCTCTTTTGTATCTCTATGCTCTTCCCCCTTTTCTTCCTCCAAATAAATCTACTCATCCAGTTTCCTGAAGCCCTGACCAGGAGATCCAATTTGACAACTTTCCTAAGGAAGCCCACACATTGCAGAAGAACCCTAGAACACATTCTCACGATCTGCAAAATGAAGACAATCACTTTTACAAATTAAATGCACACATTCTCATATATGCATGAAATGGAAATGGCCTCAAGTTGTGCCAGGGGAGGCTTAGGTTGGATATTAGGAGAAAATTCTTTACTGAAATGGTTCTGTGGCATTGGAATAGACTGCCTGGGGAGCGGCTGAGTCAGCATCCTTGGAGGTCTTCAAGAAACGTGCAGATGTAGAACTTGATAGCATGGTTTAGCAGTGGACTTGTCATTGGAGGTCTTTTCCAACCTGAATGATTCTATGGTTCTGTGATTTTCGGATCACCAGACTGGTGACTGATAACCAGACAGAGGAGAGGAAAGAGAAGACAACAAAGTCTCCTTTAAAAAAAGGCCATTAATATTTATAGCCTTTGCTAAGAGCCACTGTTTTACTGACTAACTTACAATCAAGATGCACTGAAATAAAACTTAGTTTCAGTGTCTGGTTTTCAGATGTCCAGTATTTCCTGTTCTCAGCAGCTTGCCAATCTGAACTCGAGATCTGTCTCGGGCCTCTCCTCAAGTTAGCATAGATTCGTTCAGCCAGGTTCTGACTGCAATGTTAGGACACCTCACTGCTGTTCCTGAACCCCTCGACTCACGTATACAGGGAAAATAACTGGAACCAAATAACAACTTGTTATGTACAACACTGAATATTCAAGCTGGTCCATGTCTCTCTATGGCTTAATCTCTAACTTGGAACATTTTAATACACAATTGCAATTAGTTCCTTGATATAGTAGTTAAAATAAAACTTTATTTGCAAAGACTAGAATAATCAAAAGCTCTGCTAGACAGTAGTTTTTTAAAAAATCTAATATTGGAAGAAAGATGACTATGGTTGATCTTAACAAGAACATAAAAGCACAACAGTTGGTATAGTCTAACTCCTGCAGCCTAACTGTAATATTGACAAAGCACTGCAGTCTTTAGTCTTCAAAGCCCTGGATTCAGAAAAGGGTCTGAAGTGCTTCCAATTAAGTGCCACAATGTCTACATTTTTTTAATTGCCTGACCTAACATGCTAAACCTGTACCATGTAACTAGGTTTCCCCAAAAATGCACTAGTCAGATGTCAGCTGCGTGACCCAAAATCAAGGCCTACATGCTATGTAGCAGCCTCCTCCAAAAACAAAGTCAAGGGAATGGTAAGAAAGGGGTAGATTTCAAGTATATTCTCCTACTTAACAGCTTAAATGGGTAAGCCAGAACTGCAGACAGACAGACATTCCTGTCTGCTCAAAATCCACAACTAACAATCACTCATGAGAGTAGGAGACTACAATTCTTTAAGCCAATTGTGTGGTTTGTCTCCTTTTAAAACAGCTGCTGGAAGAGCAGTAATCAGCATATGTATTTCAAATAAAATTAAAGCTTAGCCTGAAGTCAGGTGTTTAGCCTCTCAGGACAATGCAGCCTGCAGAAACACAGATCTGAGATTTCAGGCCAAATGTGATGCAGATTAGGAAGTTTAAGAAAACTTTATGGACAAGTTGATACAGAGTGGGGTCCTTGTAATGGACCTGTCTAAGTGCTACTGTAGTTATTTACACCATCTTTTGAATCTTTCCCAAGCTGAAGGGTTTTTTTCCTTCTTTTCAAAAATCCACTTCATTACAGACTTCAATAGGCTCTCACTGTTGTCTAGGCTTGTAAAAAGAATTCTTTGTTCCCGTCTCTGAGATTTTCTCAATGTGCTTCCCTTCACCAAAATGTCTTGCTGTTATTTGTTTCTATGAGCTTTTCAAGGCAAGCAGGTGTGTTCTTATCCAGGAACTGACTCTTGGCCCATTCAAGTCAAGTAACAAATGGCAATAAGAAGCTATTTTCCTTACTCTCAAAACACCTTTCATACAGCCTAGAAGGCAAAGGTCATCTCTTTTCCAGATCAAGTAAAAATCATTCTATACTAAAACCAAATTCCCCTTCCTCCTTATAATCTACTTCATTGACTCATTTTTGTTTTTTAACTTTCAGGTAAGAGGTTCACACACTCACCAAACTCCCAACTACTCGCTTTAGAATTAAATTGTCAAAAAAAAAAAAAGGCCCAGTAAGTAGCATATAGTGATCAGCATAAACTCAGTTTTGTAACTGTTCCTTACTTGGAACCACGCAGCCACAAATTGCTCAGAAACACACATTATCAATATCAACAGTAATCATCCCACTGCCTGCTATTTGGTTAGGTTAAAAAAAAAAACGAACAACAACCCTACTTCAATGTAGATTACAAATGCTTCGTTTTCAATATTAAAAGTCAGAAGAGAATGTCACTGAGAAGAGAAAGATCCAGACAAAAGCTGAAGCCAAAAAAAAAAGAAGAGCCAAAAAAAAAAAAAATATTAACCAACCCTTAATGAAAGGTGAATGGGGTTCTACATTGAACAATATCCAAGCTGGGATATCAAGCTGTTACAGAACCTCTATCTCTTGCACTATCTGAAACCTTGCAGCAGGAGGGCAGGAGGTGCTCCAGGCACGCAGCAGCAGTTCCCCTGCGGCCTGTGGAGAGGCCCCTGGTGGAGCAGGCTGTCCCCCTGCAGCCCATGGGTCCCACACGGAGCAGATCTCCACGCTGCAGCCCCCCCGTGGAGGAGCCCCCGGTGGAGCAGGTGGATGTGGCCTGGAGGAGGCTGCGGCCCATGGAGAGCCCCCGCAGGAGCAGGCCCCGGGCCGGAGCTGCAGCCCGTGGAGAGGAGCCCACGCAGGAGCAGGGGGTCTGGGGGGAGCTGCCGCCCGTGGGGGACCCGTGCTGGAGCAGTTTGCTCCTGGGGGATGGACCCCGTGGTACGGAGCCGTGTGGGAGCAGTTCCTGAAGAGCTGCTGCCTGTGGGCAGCCCCCGCAGGATCAGTTCGGGAAGGACGGCATCCCGTGGGAGGGATGCCACGGAAGAGGGTGGATGAGGGGAAGGTGTTCTTAGTTTGCTTTCTTTGTTTCTCACTTCTCCAGTTTGTTAGTAATAGGCAATAAATTTCTTTAATCTCCCTAGACTGAGTCTGTTTTGCATGATGATAATTATTGAGTGATTTCCCTGTCCCTATCTCAACCCTTGAGCCCTTTCCATCGCATTTTCTTTCCCTTTTCCTTTGAGGAGGGGAACTGAGAGTGGTTGTGGTGGAGTTCAGCTGCCCATCAGGATAAAACCACCACAGCTGCTAACAACCACAACTGTGACCATTAAAAAGAAGGAAAAAAAAAAGTTTAATCTTTGTCCATGTAGAATTACTGGAATACAAGTTAGGTCCTAAATACATGACATTAGGTCTTCACAGCAACAACCCCCATATCTTTAAATGCTGGAAACAGAAGTTTCAAACTTGAATAAGATCCCTCATACCTTCCTGAAGATGAGTTCCCAAAGAAAGTCAATACAGCAAAATAAGCCTGAGCTCCAGACAAAAAGATGCACGTCTCAGAAGGAATTTAGGGTAAGAGAAAAAGATGACTGATCCCATCTCAGGGTCAGTCCTGTTCTCCCAGACCCTGAGAAATATTACCAATTGCCCACAGTGTTAAGTTTACCCAAATAAGAATCTTTCTCATGTGCAAACAATAATAGTAAGTGCTGTTAATACTGTAGATCAATCAGCAACGTGAAAAACAAAAACAGCCCATACTTATGTGTGATAGCTTTAAGGATCCTGTAAGAAACGTGCATTTTCAGGAAAGTACAAGTTTTGTTGTTGTTGACAGGAAAAAAAAAAAGAAAAAAGAAAAGAGGTATCTACATGCCAACACAGAATTCAGACATACGTTGTCTGTGGTGCACACCACTCTGGGTGGGGGCTTTGGTATCTCACGTGTCAATCAACCAAATCTTTCATGTAGAATAATATACATAACAATATCTGTTCAACATAATGCAAAACAAATATGCCTTAGTTTTGCACATGAAGTGATGATTCGTATTTGAGAATTTCTTGTTAAACCTTTCACTGTCACATCTTCCACTGTATTTGTGTGGTGCAGATTAAAGGTGTTTTCAAGCCATTAAATTTGACTCACATACCTTTTTATCTCAGGAATTTCAGTTAAGCTTAAAGCTCATATGCTATGCACATTTACAAGCACTCCAGACTTAGCTATTTCAAGCTTTGGACATGTTTCTTGTTAATTGTGCAACTAATCACTGCTCTTGCCAATGACAGTAAACTCACTCATCCATATAGAACTAAGCCAGGCAGGAAGTATCCCATGCATCTGCTCAGCTTCCGGATCATCACCCCTTCTGTAGCCCAGTGCCCAACCAAGAAATTAGAGTTTGTCTGAAAAATCTGGGTTGCCAGCTGTCTGGCAGTCCTGAACTTGTTAGCTCTGTAGCAGTCTCTGGTACAGTATCTGGACCTAGCATGTATATTTGAGGTGCCTAGAGCAATGGGGCTTTGTTCCATGAGCACAGCCAGAGGAATTATTAAAAACCCTGACCAAAATCAATTGTATTTCTTCAATACAGTAATTTAGGCCAAAGTGTAAAAGAGACTTAAGAGACTTAAATACTACAGACATATAAAAGCTAAAATCCTACCACTTTGGCACTTCGTTTGTTGGCTCTAGAACAAGAAGCACTACCGTAGTACTAGATAGTATCCATTCATGTAAGAACAAGTGAACAAGCCAACAACCCAGTAACAGGGCTGAAACAGATTTTTTTGCTTTTATTTTTTATATTCTGCCAAATTCATTATGTTCTAGAACGTGAGGGCTGGAAGTCACGAGATAGCTTCAAGACCATGCAAAAATACAGTGAAAGCATTGTTTTTTGTATGCAAGTCTCAAAGCTCACGTTCTTATCGTATTTCTGAAATAAAGAAGGAAAATTTTCTTTTTTGGACAGGAACATTATCTGAATGGCCGAAACCACCTAACTTTGTGGACAGTGAGAAAATACAAGAGAAGTAGCAGCATTCTAGGCTCCTGTCCAACAAGGAGTTCATGTGCATATACACAATAAAGCTTCAGTTCCCAGTCAAGACGAATTCAATGACAACTTCTGAAAGAGGTTAGAGAAATCCAGTTTTGATTCAAATTAAAAATAGGTTCACCTGGAATCCCATTGAATTCACCTGGAGATGGCTTAAACCATGACAAAAACAAGTTTAACTGGTTAGAGGTGTTCCTCTGGTCTCAGTTCTCTAGGAGCGGGTTAACACTGTGATGCACCCAAGAGGTGCAGCTCCCACCTGCACATTTGAGGCACATCAAGCCAAGATCTGGGTGTGTATCATTACCTCCTTCCTTTAAAGGGAAATCTAGGCATGCAGACACAAAAAGAGCTGTTGCATGCTCCAAGAATCTTCCAGTCTGAACTATGAGCACTGCACAGTGCATCTGTTGAGTGCAAACACAGCCACTGAGACAAACCAAAACAGAACTGTTTTCTTCAGGAAACCTGTGTTGCTCAGACAAGCAAGGAATACAACATAATCTATGCTCAAGTGCATCTCCTGAGGTTCAGGATTTGACACCAAGGGCTACAGCAGTCAGAGATTTATTCTAAAACACAGGTATATGACTATTTATTAGACCACTGATCTCAAGCTTTGAGCTAATTAACCCTATCAACCTTCAAAACTTCTTTCAGATCACAAAATTTCATAGTGAGTATCTTAACCAAGTACTATTTTTTCTTCTTTCTTTGAACCACAACCGTGAAATCCTAGTGTTCAAGGCTGTGACTATGAGAATAAATTATATTACAAAATATTAATGTTAATACACTAATCCGGCTATGAGAAAATTAACCACTGGGATGATAATCTGGTCCGGAATATCCAGCTTTTGGGAGGAAGGTATCACAAAGGTGATCACTCAAAAACACCAGGGATCTGAACAATCGGAATATGAATGTCTGGAAAGGCCTGAAATAATCACACCATCTGAGGAGAGCATACATGCAGAGGAATGGAGAGCACGGAAAACACATACTTTCATCACTAGCTTTAGCCAGAATTAATTTCTGATACAGAGCTGCAATTTCATCTTGAGTGACAGAACGAATTCTCACAAGAGGCTCTTGCAGGGGATGAAAAAAAGAGCACTAGGGCTTATATGTAAAGAAAAGCACCCCTCCCAGGCAGTGTACTGGGCACCTTAAAGCTTGCATTCTTTATTAACCAGCGAGCTTGCACGCACATGACTAAACCTCTGTAAAAATGGAAGGTGTGCTTTTGCAAAGAAGTCACTCGAGCATCACAGCACATAACATTAAAAAAAAAAAAAAAAAAAAAGCCAGAGGACAAAAGATCAAGCTCTCATATGTTCTCAAATTATTTACACTGTTGAACGTACAGAGAATAGCTTACCTGCATATTTTGAGGTGTTTGATTCATCCATGGACCAGAAGCAGTGATCAAAGGCAAACACCTGTAGAAGCACATAAAAAGACAAATGAAAAATTCAGGCTACAAGACATCTCTCAAAGCAGTATAAATCCACAACTGCTTAATTGCAGACAGGCTCTATTGTTTCTGTAGATCCTGAATCAGAATTGTAGAAGACTTCACCAGCAGGAATACTTTTTGGAAATCTTAAGAGTTGCAGTTGTACTTTTTCTACCTGTATTATCCACACTGCTTAAAAAAAAAAAGTGTGCATTATAACAGCATGAAATAGTTTTAAAAAGTATATGTGAGTCAGTTTTAAAAGTTTTCCTACTGTTCATGAATCCGACATACTACATGGAAAAGAAGGAAGAGAGACAGGTTTACTAGGGTCCCTATGTGAAAGTACGTAACAATTATCCCCACTTAAATTTTCATTACTAAAATCCTCTTCAGACTCTACACCACATACTGAGTAAATGCCAGCCCTGTGTGAGGCTATTACACATGGCCAGGCTATTATTTCTCTACTACTACTAATAATAATAATAATTTAATTCCAGCACTGAGCTCCACAGTAAAGTCAAACTCTATAACTGCTGCTCCCAGTTGTTGTGCACTAAGATGGGGACAGGAAGACAGAAAGACAATGCTGTTGCCACATGCTTTCAACATCTAATTGTTCACATTCAGGCTGTGTACAAAAGATAGCACCACCTGATCTGAATGCAGAGGACACCAAGTGGGGAGATAACGAAAAAATATAATGCAAACCTGAGGTATTAGGCTCGAGGACAGCTGTTGGTTTCAGCTGGGAAAAACACAGCATTTGAAGAACCAGATATGAAGGGAAAGAAAAAGAATCTTACTTGAGAAAACTGGTAGCGGCACAGAAGCAAGCCTGTGGACCTGTAAACAGCATGCTGCTTCTACGTGCCTGCAGTAAAGAACCCCACAATTGTAACAGCATGTGAGGAAAGCATGCCTACAGCAGAAAGGTAAAACATGTTCTGCTCCTGTGCTTGTCGACACAGAATGGCTGTTACTCCGTTATGTCACTAGCTGTAGCAGCTGAACAGCCTGAAAGCGAACTGTGAAACGTGGTGGTGGGTTGATGCCAGCCAGCAGCTGAGCCCCACACAGCCACTTGCTCACTCCCCTCCCTTCTGCAGGACAGAGGAGAAAATGGGAAGTGAACGTGTGAAAACTCATGTGTTGAGGTAGCCTGTTGAATAAGTGAAGGAAAGAAAAAACACAGCAAGCAATGCAAAGGCAATCTCTCACCACCTCCCACAAGCGGATTGATGCCCAGGCGGTCTTCCAGCAACAGCTACTTTGGCAGACCACTCCCTGCTCCATTTTTATCGCTGAGCATGAATGCCATACAGTATGGGATATCCCTTTGGTCACCCAGGATCAACCGTCCTGGCTGTGTCCCCTCCCAGCTTCTTGTCCACCCCAGCATCCTCACTGTGGGCAGAGGAAGAAATGGGGAAAGCCTGGGAGCTGTGCAAGCACTGCTTGGCAATAGCCAAAACACTGGTGTGCTATCAACACTGAGTCACCGATCTAAACCACAGCACCATATGGGCTGCTGTGAAGACAGTTAACTCCATCCCAGCCAGACCCAGAACACACATGTTCTCCCATTTGCTGTTTTAAAAGCAAGGGAAGTATCCAGCTTATCCTAGTCTAGAAATTAACTCCTTCTTCCAGGAACTTCAGGAAACAAGATGATCTTTGTTGCCAGCAGACTGACATATTAAGCTCTGTTGTCACAGCATCAACAAGCACAAGGAAAGCAGTGCACTCAGTCTGTGCACTCCATCTCTTAAAATAGGTAAGTTTGTATGAACAAATCATGACAATTTGGTCCATCTTTTGGATGCTTAGTTGGGTACCATAAAAAGAAAGAAAAAAAGAGCAGTAACATTATTTAGAAATAGAGGATGTGCTTCCTCTCCAGGACCGTATCACTAACTTTAGCTCTAGCCTACATCAAAGAGGAAGTCTGCAAAAAAATATGTTAAAAGTTGCTGTCCTGGTGTTTAAAAACAAACAAACAAACAAAATACTTCACATTTCTTCAAGTACAACTTTTGTAATTAATATTATGAGAAATAAGTCTAAATACAGAAGGAGTTAAAATTGAACTGAACATGCCCAAATCACCGAATGTGAAGTTTTATTCTGGATGAACCTGTCAAACGTCTAGAGAATCTTACTGAGGAAAAAGATATTTTCCGGTAAACAGATCTTTATGCAGAGAGAATAAAAAATCAAGAAAATTCCCCCAATTTGTGACAAAGAGCTTTTCATAACAGTAGGTCTTCATGGCTGGAAGATGTCTCCTTTCCTCTAGGCTTGAAGACACAGCCAGCGACCACTAAGCTAAGGCTGACCGAAGCTTCTGCCAACCGTAACAAAACAGCACCAAAAGGAACTCAACATGCAGAACTCGGTGAGATGACTATTTAGCAGACATCAACACAAGATGCACAGAAGTTTTACCATGACTTGGACTTCTAATGCTCAAAGAAGGACAATGTCTGAGCCTTAAGGACTAAATAAATAGTATCAGGTGACCTGCCTAATCTACAAGAACAGTACTGCAGCTCAGCAGAGAAAGCTACAAAACTACAAACAGAAAATCTAATTCTGTTAGACAAGCTATCGGTATGCCTGCTTTAATAAAAAGACTTGCTAGCATGTCACTCAAAGGTTCCAGCTAGGTAGAAACAGAATGAGATTCAATATTGTGTTCAGTGCGCTTGTGGACCTGGACCAGTGTCCTGTAAAAACACTTACACGCTGTCATTTTATCCAAGTTGCTTTTCCTGCACATCTGAGAAAATTACAGTATAGACATTTAGCATTGGCATTTGGCAGTTTTATTTTGCCCAAGCACACCGTTAAGTTGCAGTCTATTTGCCACATTTTACCACGGTAAACTGACTATGGATGAGCTAATCATAGAAAATCTGTTTGCGTGTGTGTGTTCTTTTGGGTTCCCAAGTGGGGCGGGAAGGAACCACTTCTTTATTAAAACTTTGCTTGGGCTGAGATTTCCCATGCCTAGTCTACCAACAGCTGACCTCCTTAGTGAGACAAACAATGCAGGTCAATATAGAGTAAGAGCCATGGGATCTATTAGGAGAAATGCAAAATATCCTGAAACAAACCCTGAAGTGTGGAAGATGGTTATGGATCGTTTCCTTTTGGCTTTCAGGAATGCAGAACCTTTTGGATTCCCTGCTGTTGCAGAATTACTGTACAATCTAACCTACGGATATACTGTAACCAAACTCTTCCTGAAATGTCTGTTGCTGCAAGTATTTCAGGATAAAATATCAGGATAAAATTTCAGGTAAGCACAGCAACTTTGCTCCCTCTCTTTCTCCTAATTATATGCAAAATATACCAAATGCAAGGTCTAAGAGAAGACTTGACAGTGAGACAATGCTTAGTCCACAAGAGTGAAATGAGTTCTGGAATTTCCTTCTAGAGAGGAAAAACAAAAAACCCCACCCCAAAACTATAATCCAACAGGGAGGACTGAGTCATTTACTGCAGTATAAATAGACAGAGACAACTTCATGAGTCAGGACGTTCCCTGCTGTTAGTGAAAGATGTAGTTTTGCTACTGAACTGTGAGCAAAATGCATCATTTACTTTCCCTTACCTTCAGACTTCACATAAATAGGGTGCATTTCAAATGACTTCTGTGCATTTGTTCATCTTGCTTCATATGTTCTATGTTCTAACCTGTTTTGTAACTTTTACAGCCCAAGAAACAGCGTCTCTCTTCTCCCGTTCCTCTTCTTCTGTGGAAATTTTCCTCCTGGGACTGGGTAACAATACCTAATCTCTCTATGATCAAACTGCAAGCAGATAAATTGCAAATGAAAACCTAATTGTAAGGATCCAAATCTGACATGCCTATTCGTCCCCCTCGAAACAAACTATTATCTGCAATGGATCTCACAACCCAGTTCAGAGAGGTTACCCAGCTACAAATGCTCGTGTGTAATGACATAAAGGGTCGATACAGAACTACTGTAGGCCAATTTAATCTATTGTCCTACACATTTTCCCCTCAGTTAAGGCAGTGAATCATGATTATTCAATGACTCATAATAACATAAACACTGATCTTGTAAAGAGACTTAAACTAAAATATGTCCTTACAGCCACTTCTCATAGAAAAGCAATTATCTGGATTCCTTTAAAAGGGTATTTTTAAAAAATGGTCAAACTGATCCTAAGAAGTTCCAAAATGGTTATGAAAGAGGAAGGCAAAAAAATCTGTCTCAAAATAAAACAAATGTAAATATAGGATTTTAGCATGTTTTCACATTGCACATAAAAAGCCCAGGCAAAGACTTAGTCTATTTATAAAATCCTTTCTGGAAAATTGTTAATTCCTTCTAAGAGAATAAAGTAACAAGATTACTTAAAAAAAAAAAAAGTCAGGCAAAAAAGTGGAAGCTGCTGGGGCATGCAATACCTGTATAACGTGTATAGCAACTGCAGTAAAACTCTCTTCTCCATTAAAACAGGTGGGCAAAAATTGAAAAATTACTTGGATCAGTAATGACAGAACAGAAACTTGGAACATTCCAAGCAATGATAATTCAAGGAAGCACCCAACCAAAACTATTTACAGGACAACTCAGACCTCTGGAAAAACAGATTCCAAATGCAAGGATTAGGAGAGTAAGAAATAAGGCTTGTAAGAGCAACTTCCTAACCAGTATGGCTCTTCAGCACATACGTAACTAAAGCATTTTATGGGAAATGCCTGTAGGGCAGAGTCCTAACTGAGTAGTGAGACCTATTTAATCATATTTTCTTTTTTTTTTTTAATTAAATAAAGATGCTAGCTTCTATTTTCCTGTCCTCCAATGCAGGAAGCTGCAGGACATGCAGTGCTAAGAGGAGCACACAAACTCACCTGGGGTCAGTATACAGAACCTATGCTAGGACAAAGAATAAAAAATCCCGTTAGTCTCATCTAAGAAGATGCTCCCTTCCTCCTCCCGTCTTCGCTGATTATTCTTCCTTCAAAACAAATATAGTGGGTAGTATTTTTTCTTTTGATATAAGAAAAAAATGATTACTCTGCATACTCCTTAATTTTTTACTTCTTAAGACCCATTTCTCTGAAGAAGGTAAGAAAATCCCTGTCAATATGAACACCAAAGATATCAGAAGTTCTGCTGATGCTAAATACTCGATGGCTGATACTCAAACTGGGCATTCCTGGGCATTGAAAATGCCTTTTTAATTTTGGGGAGAACACTCAAAAGCAAAAGTCAAAATCCTTATCAACTTATTTCAAAACGATTATCGTACCATATTTGAACAACGAGAAATCTGTGACACACAAACAGAACTTTTTAAACTACAGGCATCCCCTGTGAATTAAACATTTTTGGAAAATATATTCCATTTGGGTGTTTTAACATCATAAGCCAAGTGTTTAACACAAAAGGCCAAGTGCTTTTTATTTGAAACTCAACATTTAAAATTGCTACCTGTATCTCCTGTAAGATTTCATGAACCTTCAATTATTCTTCTAAGCATTTCAAGAATATCTCTGTGACTCTATGGGCTAGTATTTCTAATTTACTATTACTCTGATGTCAATTCCATAGCCACTGTACCAGGAAGCTTAAAGTATTTTAAATAGGTAAGCAAAATGGGAAAACCATGAAAGACAGCATACACCTACCTACCAGTTAATGCACTGGTTGGTGTTCAACCACAAGCAGACATAAGCTCGCACAACTATTTACTAGGTCTAACAGCTAGACCCAAAATTATTCTGCGTTTTCAAGTTACGCAGGGAATTAAGAAACAAGCCTTAAAATCATCCTGTTTTTGCAAGATCGTGTACCTCATAGTTTATTTTAGCATCTAAAAGAAACAGCTAGATAAAAGGAACCCGCCAAGAACCTGCCATGCCAGGGCAATAGCCTCTACACTAGAAACTGTGAGTGGAGCTAAGAGATCAACGGTTGTGTTGTTTTCTTTTCCAGCTCCATTATTACAGTGTTTGACATTGCACGGTATTTTCAATCTAAGCAGTGCTACAGTTGGGAAAAAGCTTGAAAGTTTTATTTTATGGCTATGGAAACAGTCAAGTAACAGACAGAGCTACGAGTAATAAAGTACAGAGCTTTCACAATTGAGAGTTCAGAGTAAAACTAAGTATATGAATTGGAGTATGTACTCACTGCATATTCATTACAAGAATTTTAATTCACAAACATAACAATGGGGAGTTGTGAAAAAGAGTTGGCCAGGAAGTGCTAGATCCTTGTACTACTGTATTCAGAGCCATTGCAAGTGTGCACATTACCCTAGTTAAGAGTTATGTAGGTCATTTCTAGGTTAGCAAGAACAATGCTCTGAACGTTAATGACTATTAAAAAAATAAGCAAAAGACCTTTCTCATGTTTTTTTGGAAGCTAAGTAAGGAAAATATACAGGGCTTTGACTCAGATTTCTTCAGCAAAGACCTACAGCAGTTTCAGACAGCTGTTTGTTACTGTTTTGCTAACGGGATGACAGGAGGTTCCACTGCAAAACAAACAACGGTGCTGGTCAATACATTGCCATGTCAGTGAAAAATCTGGAAAGTTGTCTCAAATTCATCTGTACCTGTCACTTAAAATGAGATAGATTTTGAAGCAGAAGAGCCATTGGGTCTGACTACTACACAGCACATAAATTCTCACAGAATCAGAAAAGACAGCCAAAGGGTATTCACATTTTAAATAGCCAAAATAATATTCTGCAAAGGTCATTTGTATTAAAGCCCCTAATCAATGCATTCAAGAATTAATATTTTGAAGGGCTTACGCATGCAAGTATACCTATGTGAACTACTTACAGGTAGGGAGTATCATATCCAGTATTAGTGCTTGCCTGATTAAGCCATATAGAATCATAGAATCATAGAAAAATTAAGGTTGGAAAAGACCTCCAAGATCATCTGGTCCAACCATCATCCTACTACCAATGTCACCCACTAAACCATGTTCCTAAGCACCACATCCAACCTTTCCTTGAACACCCCCAGGGACGGTGACTCCACCACTTCCCTGGGCAACCCGTTCGGATGCCTCATTGCTCTTTCTGAGAAGTGTCTCCAAATTGTTTTAATTGTTGAAGAGTAGTGTTCTTTGTTCAATTCTTTGTTTTAATTGTTGAAGAATAGGGCCATGATGTTTCCATTTTTCCACTAACCAGGGACATCGCCCAACTGCCAGGACTTTTCATCTATGATGGAGAGAGGCTTGGCAACCACATCAGGCAGTTCCCTCAGGACCCTGGGATGCATGTCATTGGGTCCCATAGACTTGTACCTGTTTAGATTCACCAGGCGGGGTCGAACCTGCTCTTCATTTAGAGTGGGTAGGACTTTGCTCCCCCAGCCTCCATTTACGGGTTCAGGGAAATGAAAGACTTGGGAAGCCCGTCTGTCAGTGAAGATGGAGGCAAAGAAGTTGGTGAGTACCTCAGCCTTCTCCATGTCCATCGTTACCTATTATTCAGATATAGAAACTCACTCCTAATATAAGAAATTAGCCAGCTATAATCTCTTACACACTACGATTTTCACCCCTCAGTCTATTTTCACAAATGGTAAAGGTGCATGGTGGCCCTCGGGGACTCCTCCTGTCACCCCAGCACAGCAGACTGAAGGGAGCTGGGTCCTCTCTTGTGCTCCTCCTCAAGGCTCTGTGCAGAAGGGATGCCACCTCTCGCACAAGGGCTAGGGGATGGGAAAGAAGCACTCACGTAACCCCTGAGAATTGGCAACAGAGTTCTTTATTGCCGGGATATCTTGCAGGTGACCCTGCGGGATGTCCGTGGTGTTTGTTGGCTCCAAGCTAATGCTGGGGATGGAGGCTGCACGACGAGTACGGAGCTCGTCGGCCACTCCTGCGACGCTGTTGGTGCACTCTGATGGCAGGGAGCAAAGCCTTGTCAGGGTAGTCCCAAGTCTGCTCTGGCCGAGGCGGATCCACTTCCATTGCTTCCTCCACATCTCCTGGTGGATTCAGCTCCATGGGCTCCATGGTGTTTGGCAGAAGGACAAGCCAGTCCTTGCCCGGGACTGCCCACACGGGATGCCTTCCATCTGGAATGTTTTCAGGCCAGGTTGCCAATCCAGGGGGTCGTCCACTTCCATGCCTAGGTCCCATGACACTGTCCAGCTCATTTCCATGCACGGGTTCGACGCTGCCATCTGGTTTACGGCCATGGCTGGGTCCCACACTGTGTTCTGGACGACAGGCTGGCCTCTGCTCCCCACGGCTGTCTGGCTGACACTCCTGCCTTCGCCCCACACCACTGTTGCGCCATTGGGAAGGCCCAGGCCCCCTGTCACTGTACGGCTGAGGGGCCAGCCTGTTCCCCGCGTCGCTGCGGTGCCAGTGGTACCGCTTATAATAAGCGCCTGTGGGCTGCGCGCCAGAGGTCCCTCAAGCACTGGTGTCAGTTGTGCTCCAGGCGCGATCCCTCTGCCCACGACACGTCTCCTTCTTGTTAGGTGCACTCCTTCTCAGTGCTTCCTTGGACTGCATTGCTGTCCTCTCGCACCGAGGAGGCCTGCCGCTCGCCTTGCTGCTTCGGCTCTTCTTCCTGCCACACAAGTTGGCTGTCAGAGGGCCTAGAAGCTCAGCGAGTGGCGGGCCAGCTGCAGGGGGCCTGTTTTATAGGGCCCGGAGCAAAGGCGAGGCAGCGGTGGCCACCGTGACCTCAGCAAGCCTCTGTGATGGAGTGGCCCACGCATGGCCAAAGGCGGCCGTGTTGGGGGCAGCCTGGAAGATGCCCTCACGTGGACAAGGAGGAGGGTCAGGCGGGCTGAGGGCCCCTTTTCTGGGGCTGGCTCCCCTGGGCCACAGGGACTGCCCTCCACTGCCCTGGGTTTATTTACTAGAACAAGGAGTTAGATGCAAACACAGAGCTTGATTATGATACAAACATAATTTGGGAAGAAAAGGCAAAGAAAGATGTGGGACAGACTAAAGCAAACTTCAGAACAGTTCTCCAAAACTCAAGCAAGGGCAATACGGAAAGTCACCTTTCTTTGTACCTGTACTTCAGAGTCTTTTTTTTTTATTATTTATTATGACTTAATTACTTTAGAAAGGAGTCTAATTTCACATTCATTATTAGTCCTTTTAAAGCTTAATCCTCAGTATAGACTAGAGAGAGTCTGGGGCTTTTAGCGTTTAGCCGTGCATTACCCAGACTGAACATATTCCCTAACATACACTGCCTATATATCTATACAACATTGAAAATGCATAGATACCATTTAACAGTCATTCCCATCTGACCAATAGATGGCCAATAAATCGTCTTTTGTTTTTAATAGAAAAAAGAGTTATGCTGCACAGGTGAAGATATCGCTCACATGAACCTCAAAACCTGTCAGCCTGACAGGGAGGGTGACCTACAGGACTGACTACCTGGATGCTAAAAAAAAAAGAAAGGGAGAAGTGAGGAAGGGAAATTTTCATTCACCAGACAGCTGTTGCTACATCTCTACTACAAGTGTTCAAGTAGCTAAGCGCACGTTAGGAAAGAGCAAACAAAGTCTAAACTGGTAAGCTTGATGTAGATGGAAGCCACTAAAGGAACTGATAAGGAAAGAAGTTGGTCACTGTTTGCTGAGCATCCGCTGTATGAAAAAAACACAGGACCTACCGCATAAAAAAGTATAAACAGAAAATCCTAAGGCAGTACTGGGCGCAGCTCATAAGTCTCAGCTTAGAACAACTGCTTTAATTGTCACAACATTAGACTGAAAGCCCAAGATCAGTAATAAGCTGAAACACGATGGTTGTAGAAAGACAAAAACCCTAGTATACTTATGTAACTTTTCCTACCACAGTTTCATAGCTATTGAGTTGGACTGGAATCACAATTCACCCATGACTGATGACAGATTAGCTTATTAAAGATTTTTATTTTTTAAAGTTCAACACTTATGAAATTTCATTAAAAAATCCTAATTTGAACATTGACTATGAAGGGTACCCAAAAAGCCGTATAAGTCAAGGAACATCCTACTCTCCTATCATGTCTTTACACACTCATAAAATGATTTCTACTGATGGTAAGAAGCACCTGCTGTCTCAAATTGATAAACATTTCACACATCATCATAAATATCAGCATTATAGCTCAAGGATATTAATGACAATCTAACTATACCTAGTAATTAAGTAGCACATATACACCAGTATGCAGCTGGTATGTTTTTGTGGAAGAAACTCAAGGCCATCATTAAGCTTTTACATAATGTAGAAGAACAACTTTACCCGCCTACAATGGAATACAGATGGGGAACTACAGAAAAGGAAGGCTCTTGAAAAAAATATTTTGTGAAATTACAAAAAAAATGGGGGGGTGCTTTTTTTTTTTTTTTAAGACAACGGTCAGGCTCTTTTGCACTAGAATAACTTCATCCAGAATAGAATAACTTTATCTAATGCTCTAAAAAAACAACAGAGGAACTAAAAACCAGGTCCATTATTTTAAGAGATTCAATCACTCACAGGAAAAAAAAATCAGTCCACAAACCATTTTAAACTGAAATATCAGTGTTATTTATTATAACAACTTCCACCATTGCTTACACCTGCTGTGACCTTAAATTACGTTTGGTTTATACGATTATTTCAATTCATGTTAAAACAGATTTTGTTTCCTTGCCTAATGGGAATAACACACATCACTTACTGGATGATGTTGTCTTCTGACACTTTAGAAAAATACTCAAAAGCTATACGCACTTTATATTGATATACATATACACACATACACACACATAGAAATAGCTGTCTGAACCATGAGACATATTAATTGTCTAGATAGATAGATAGATAGATATCCACCCCAATTTTGCTTCCCAGAAGGCCTACAAAATACCTGCAGAAGACATATCAGACTTGCACATAAACTATTTCTTGAAGATCTACAAACCAAAGAGAATAAAGTAAAACAAACTCATTCACAGTAACTACAGCCCTCTCCTATGAAAATTAACATGCAACAGAAACAGAAAGGACAAAATCATCATTCAACTGCTGCGGCAAAATACCAATGTGCTGTTTTGCATCTGTTGACAAGATGTAGTTGACATGCTCCTTTTCCCTTATCATTGCCACCAGCCCTGTACTGATACTGTATTTCTCATCTCAGTAAGGCTCCTTCTCTAACCCAGTAGATACATAACACTCATTCTCCCTCCCTTCCCCTGCATTACACACACAGAATCATTTCTAGACAAATTCTGGTGCCCTCTGGCCACTTTGCACAAATTATTAATTCTTGAAGATCGTCAACTGCAATCAAGAACAGTTTGTTTCTTCCTAGATGTATTTTACCACCTTTTAAAGCAATATTCATTTTAAAACAGAATTTTGTGCAATGATATGTTTTCCACACATTATTTACTTATTCTTTCACAGGTATTTAAGAATGCATTGAAATCATGGCTTATTCTGGTCACAGCTTTAAGAAGTCATGTGCCTTAATCTGCATGTCAATTGGATTAAAATGCAATCTTCTGGAATTATGAAGTTAACTGAGAAGTATGAGGAATAGAGAGCTTGTGTTGTTTTTTGTTTGCTTGTTTGTTTTCTAATATGTTTTCCTTTATCAAAGCTGTATATTGATCACATACTACAGGAACATGCCAGACACTTTGGCAGCGTTCAACATTTTTAAAGCAGGCCCAAACACAAAGAGAGACAAAACACTTACCTTAGGTGGTTTTCTAGATGATGGGAAAAAAATCAGCAACGATGAAGAGAAGCACAAATACACCATTCACATAAAGGGAAGGCAGCAAAGAAAAAGAAAAGAAAAACAAAGTCAGTGTACTTCATTACTATTATCTCTACTTTTCTGTAATCCATAATGTATTTAGGAATACTCAAGTCAGAAGAAATCAGAAGATATTTATATGATACACCATAAGTTTTTAACAAAAATATCAGTAGTTACTTTGTCAATAATACAACCACACATTAAAAAGAAAGGCGGGAAAATGCAACGTTCCTTATAGATATAATATTTTACAGCACCGAGTTCTGGAAGGAAAGCAAGCATCCATTTTCTTTGCCATGGAAGTCAAAGCACACCCCATCTTTTCTTGCAAACTAAAACCAAGTCTGTAAACTGATAGATAAAGGTGCCAGGCTGTGAATCCTCATTGACTTTAGGAGCGCTACAGATATAAGACCAAGGAGTTTATAGAAATGTGTAGAAAAATACACTTACTTTTTCCTGGGCTACAGAAAGCCTACAGAGAGCACAGGAAACCAAAGCAAAAACACCATTACCCTTCATGCACAACTCTAACTGGTGCTGTCAGAAATAAAGCAGAGGCAAAAAATACCAAACTGAAGACACCAATGCAGAGTACTTCAACTTGCCCTTCCATGCTTTATGCTTATGCTAGCAGTCATGGGGTCACATAGTAAATTAGATCTGTTTGTTTGGGTTTTTTTGGTGGGATTGGTTGAGCCGGGTCACTGATGTGTCTCACTGTGCAGCCTTGTGCTTGCTACTGACAGTGCCGGAGAAGAGGCGAAAATACAGCAGAGAATTAGATTGATGTAGGCCACTCATGAGAACTACAACCTTATGCATAGGTTTAAGTTATGTATTGAAATAAGCCTGAAGTGATGCACACTAGAAATTTCCATTTGCATTTCACATCAAGAAGAAAAAGTGCACAAATGTGAATGAAGAGAAAAAAACACAGCCAAATAGGTCTACAGACAAAATAGATCAACCACAGAACGTAGTGAGCTTTACAAAATAACGACAGTGATGCAGGGTCTCCATCTACCCAAGAAGGACAGTCACTCTACACTAAATTTAATGATACCAAGAGGCTGATATCTCAGTGCAGAAACACGCAGGACCAAGCCCAGCTTTCACCCACCAGGCTACACACACAAACTCCACCAAGTCAGAGTGGAAAATAACTCTTTGAGCTCTTTTCCTCTCAACCCACAATACAGAGGCTCAGCAAAAAGAAGGGCAAGACCACAAGAGAAGGGTAAGAGAAGCAAGTCCACAAAGACATGTTACACAATCCTTCCTGCCTACTCTCGGCTCGTACCTCAGATGACACGTCTGCCTAAACCAGAAGCTACGTAGCTGGCATAGGGTACTGGTGTAATGCAAATACGCGTTGCCTCCGAGCCAACCCACCTGTGGCAGCCCTACCCTCTCATTAACAGCAGCGAGCTCACGGCTGGGTGGCTCAGAACTTGTGCCAGAACCGCTGTTATCTAGTTGAAAAATACTATTTAGCTCTACCTTCAATATTTTTCCATTTAAACAGTTTTCAGATGTGATGGAAGTCCAACTTTGCCAGCTTACCTAGGCAAAGACTCAGCACCAGCTCTAAACTTTCTGTTCCTACATCAAAGAGATGTTCCTATTGAGGGAAGTTACCCACAGTTCCTCGGAAAGATTTTCCTTTATTTTAAATGCACTCAGGTCTTGAGAAATAATTCAAGAACGTATGAACTTTCCTAGGGAATTCCCGATGGACAGCTGTGGTAGTTCTGTAGGGTCCTAACTAAACAGATTAGTTGAAGAAAGCAAACGCCAGCACAAAGTTTACCAACTGTGTTTCTGAGCACGTTACTATAAGCCTCAGGTGGAAAAGGGGTACAGAACATCATTAAAGTAAACAAATTCTTTCACACATTTCTTAACGCTTTTCCTTAAGCAAGCCTTTTAGGAAATTTCCTCTCATTTTCCTCTGCTGTCTGTGTCAAGAAAAGCACAGCAGCGACTTTTTAAAGCACTGGCGGCCAGCAGAGCTTCCCAATTGGAAGCAAGACGTCCATCTCTGGCTTCCAGCATTTCAAGGCCCGAGGAGCTGCAGCTGCCCGCTGGATGCCACATCCCACCACTCCAAGCTCTCCGGCTCTGCAGACCACCTAGCAGCTCCCCAGGGCACCTGCCAGCCTCACCAGCAGCAACACAAGCAAGGGCCTCTGGAACAAATGGGTTATCTTGCTTTACAGGATATCTTTTTTTTTTAAGCTATTTGGAAATTCCAGCTAACCGAGTCACTGTAACCCTTGTCTTGGCAATGATTCAGATGGAGATACTGAAATCCTTTCTTCAGTCAAAGGCCTCAGACTAGGAAAAAAAAAAAAGCACTGTTTACAGTTTTACTGAAATCACATCTGTAGCAGCTTAAAGATGTCTTATAAAACCTGCATTAGCCTCAGTCAATTTTCCGCATAAGTTGTTTTCGTTTTATTTTTTTCAGATGTGCTTCGTGGTTTCTTCTGTGTCCCAGAGGCCAGAACCTTTCAGCTTCATAAACAATTGAATTTGCCTCATTTTTTATCAGACGCTGACCATGCAGATCTGGTGATCCAGTGTTAGAGCGTGAGGGGGACAGGATAGAAGAACCCAGAGCGACAGCAATTAACATTTTGACTTCCTAGACATACTGCATGTTTCATCATCAAGGTCTGATCACCCGTGGTGCCAATGACAACATGCAGGTGTACCTTTCGAGTGGCAACAAAACCTCCTCAAAGCTGAGCAGCCAGGAAATATCACAGCTGTCTAACCTTGTAATGCACAGTAACAGATTTTTGTTTAAAATGACAAAAAGCAATACGCACAATCAGACGGAAGACTGACTTCTCTGACATGCCTAGAACTCGAAACCAAAGTCATCGCCATCTAGAGCCTGAAAAATTCTCACAGATCGGAGGAAGCGTGAATTTCAATGACCTCAAAGCCCACTATGCTAGTGAACTTCCTTCTTTGTCCTTAAGCCATCGTGGCTATAAGCAAAGTATCACCAGATGGATTTTCTAACCATGCTGAGAAGTAGGTGTACTGAGGTCTGCTCCTAGAAATCTGCTCAGGCTTTGTCTTTTGCAATAGTACTAGGCCTCTCCTCTTCTGCTTGACAAACACACGCCAAGACCTCAAATGTGTAGCTATCTCAAATTTTTATCCCGATGGAGAAAAACAATTTCTAGAAAGCTTTGTGATCGTACAACCATAGAACAGCTTTGGTTGGAAGGGACCTTAAAGACCACCCAGTGCCAACCCCCCTGCCATGGGCAGGGACACCTCCCACTAGATCAGGCTGCCCAAAGCCCCATCCAGCCTGGCCTTGAACACCTCCAGGGATGGGGCATCCACAGCTGCTCTGGGCAGCCTGTGCCAGTGCCTCACCACCTCTGAGTGAAGAATTTCCTCCTAACCTCTCACCTAAATCGCCCCTCTTTTACTTTAAAACCATTCCCCCCGTCCTGTCATTATCTGCCCAAGCAAAGAGTTGCTCTCCATCTTTTTTATAAGCCCCCTTTTAAGTATTGAGAAGCTGCAGTGAGATCTCCCCAGAGCCTTCTCTTCTCCAGGCAGAACAGCCCCAGCTCTCTCAGCCTTTCTTCACAGGAGAGGTGCTCCAGCCCTCTGAGCATCTTCCTGGACCTCCTCTGGACCTGCTCTTAAACACCCTCATCCTTCTTGTGCTGGGGGCCCCAGACCTGGACGCAGCACTCCAGGTAGGGCCTCACAAGTGCAGAGCAGAAAGGGACAATCATAATAATGCAAACTATTGGTTTTCCTACTGTATCTTGCTAAAAGTAAACACACAATGCTCCTCACATTTGCTAAGACTGGTAATGCACAAAAAGCACCAGTTCTGTTAATGTTCTGCACTAGTACAAGAATAAGAAGTCTTCTTGACTGCATCCCCACTTTCTCTCTGCCATCTGCCCCTGCCTCTGTCAGCACACAAAGAAATGCATGCACTTTCCCTGTAGTTTAACAACAATAAAGGTTTCCTCTTTTCTTTTTCTACACTATTTTCACACCCTAAGTTGTTATAAGCTGACATTACATATACTGACTAAAAAACTAGTCCTGTGCAATTGGGAGCAACAGAAGACATTCCTGCTCTAAGAGCATCCAGAAGTACCTGGTAATGTCATCTATCTTAGCAACAACCATGTTCAGATCCACACCTATGAGAATGATTTTTGTCCCTCAGCGAGTGTTGGCAGCATTCCCAAACAAATGTCCTTTCTAACGGAGGAAAAAACATTTTATACATCAAAAACTTAAAAGAATTGGTGAATGCCCCCCTCCCTCCCCAGTCCATACTACGTGAGTTCACCATCACCCCTTAAGAATGGCATCTTCAATAGGGGTGAGGTACCTTTGAAAATGATCCCATAGGTGTAAAAACAGGTGTTCCACATGTAAGGAGACAGGGGAACGAGGCATTTTTGCAAAACAGGTCTTAGATTCTTTGGAATGACACCCACACAGGCCAGTTCATCTCCAATCCGACCGTGCTAAGAAGCCAAGTAGGTCGCAACTGTGCTATAATTACTTCATATTTTGGAAAGTATTCTGTGGATTCTTTTCCTTTCTCACTATTAATGAAGATGAAACAGTAATAACCGACTACGTTAAGTAACCACACGTAGTATCTATAGCAGATGATGAACCAACCACTTGGCTTTGCAGCTTGCTCTTCTAAGCTGACTCCACCAAAAATCATCATCCAAGACACTGACTCTGAAATACCTTTTTGTCTCGTCACATGTGCAAGCACAGCAAATTCACAGTACTCATTGTTTTCCCAAATATATAATTAACTGTTTACATGTAGTGGCTATATAGTCATCAAGGTACTCTTCAGGATAACTGGTCAGAAGAATTATTACAAGCAACTACCAATATACTAGAAAAGGGGATAAAAACCTTCAGCTTTTTACATAATGAGTTGAAAAAACAGTCTTCCTTCTTTCTTCTGTGAGCATAAAGATTGGCAAGTTCAAAAGATCATCTTGATGGATAAAGAAAATGTTTCTAGATTTATTTTTGAGCTCTCCCTAGCCACATTTTATAGCCGCAGTTTCCACAACTTCCCTTCTCCATATTCCCCACATGCAGTTTATTCTGTTGAGAATTCTGCAGTACCAGGAAATGAATGGGTTCTTTTTATGAGCCTACTGCCTGACTGTTCCCAGTTACATCAAGTCAGAACAGGTTATCAAACTTGTTATGCTTTTATGTGCATGCAAGGATGTAGCTTTATACTCCTACCCTCCTCAATTTCAGCATTATCTTTTCGCTCACCACCTCTCCAGCCTCTCTGGACCCTAAAGACCAGCTGATCAAAGCAAATATAATAGTATTTTCTGAGATTTTTGGTGGTGGTTTGTGTTCCTTTATTCTTCTTCTTAAATCAGACTGCCAATAACGCACGCCAAGAGTATTCCATCACCTGTGTGCGTCTGCATGATTCAGAGGCAGAGTGCTGGGGAACGAACCAGTAGTAGGATCATCATAACAAATGCCCCTTGCTTTATTTGATCAAAGTAACTGCATTGTTTGCCCAGATAGAAAAGTCTGTCAGCGTGGCTGCAGCAGAGACAGCAGACAACCAGCACTCATACCTACAAACAACACAAATTATGTAGAAAGCAAAGAGATGAGGTTTCTCTTATCCTTCATAGGAAGATCATGCAGCTCTAGGACCCTTCACTGTTGCATGGTTTATCACTGCAGGCTGTTAATTGCAGGCCTGGTACCAAGCATCTTAAAAAGCATGCCCATATATTATAAATGGACACTACTTCTTAATAAAAGCTTGTATCTACAAAAGGATTGCAGGCTGCTACAGTAACACCTTTGATGATCATGTATTGCAAACAACAGGCAGTACATCATTTTCTGTAAAAAAAGCAGAAAAAGGAGACTTACTTGCACATTTCCTCCTTCCATTCTCTAAAAGCAGGAGAGGATCACAGGAAACGGGGCAATGCCCTGAAAGGGAACAGGGTCCCACCTTTGCACTTGGCTGGGGCACCTCTTGTAGAGCTGATTAATGATAAAGCCAGCACCACAATTCTATACGAGGGTTCCCAGAACAGTTACTGTACATACTGTATGAACATATACGTATACAAATAACTAGTTTTATATTCCTGCATAAGGTGAGGAGCACATGCCATGCATGTATCTGTTTATTCCTCCTACCCAGGTCTGTTCTATAGACAAAATAATGCTTTGAAGAACAGCAAAATAAAAACACTTTAACAAGTAAAGCAATTTGATTAAGTGCCTGCATAATAAGATATTAGCTGATCATAATCAGAAACACCACAAAAAAACAGATGCATACTCTAAAAATATGTTGCTCTCTGACGTTTTATGGAAACACTGTATGAAGGAGCTGTGCTACTCACTGCAGAACTGCCACATGCAAAGAGAAAAGTTGAACACAGAAAGGAGAATGACAAATACTGCAGAGCAAGTTAAAGAAAAGAGGCACTACAGTAGCAAAGTGACTACCAATACTTAAAAAAAAAAAATCTAGAAAATGACTTGGTATTTCAGCATAACAGGGTTCCACTCCAAGATCTTAATTCACTACAGCAGTGACAAACTAGAAAAAAAAAAAGGCAGCACAGGTTATAAAACTGACAAAAGGTCATTAAAATAAGTGAAAGGCAATGGAAAACAAAGTGACAACTGCGTTGTAACACGTCTCCTCCCTAACTTACCTTTCAGTACAAGTTCTGACTATTTTTACTGCCCAAGGCATTATTATTCCAATGCCAGCAATTTGTTGACGTGAAGTTCAAGTACTAATCTTTACATAAAAGACTCAATGTTAAAGTGAAAACAGCTTCTATTGACAGCTTGAAAAAGGGCTGATACCTGTCCTACATACAACAGCAAGTCACTTTGCAAATAGCAATTGGCTTCAGAGAACACTCACTACCCAAATATATGCGGAAAGATTGATCGACCACTTTGGTAGATGGTTCGCTAAAGAAAATTCTCTGACCACTCTCCTGCTCTCCAACATAAACCAAACTTTTTTGAATTAAAATAATAAAAATATTATCCCATTTCAGTTAATTTGCTTAGTTTTACTGAAAAAGAAAAAAATGACTCAATAAAATTGTCATTCTACTCTGAAATGAAAGAGCTCAAACTCAAACCTGACTGCTGAGCCCCCTATCCAGAATTTATCGTGTTAAATAATCTTTTTCCACAAGTCTTAAATTCTAATCAAAGCTTATACAAAGACTATGTATTATCATAAAAACCTCCTACCTACTAGAAGTACAATATAACCGATCACTAGTGTGTTCTTAGTAACATCGAAGTAGCCTCATAACAAAATGCAAAGCAAGATGCAATGATTCCTATTAATGATAGTTGCTCCAACAACTGATTCTCTAAAACTGTTTCTTTTTCTCCCCTTTTCAATAAAACTGAATGCAAAAGAACCTAAATCAGGAGATTTTTATTAACTAATCAGATTTGGTGGGATGAGTAAAAGAGTGAGAGGAAAAGAAATCAGATCTCAGAACCCAAGAGCTATCAGCTTTCAGACCAGTCTGTAACGACTGATTCTTAGCGTGAATGTAATGAAACATTTGTCTGGGCAAACATACTGTTTCTGTAAAGTATGTGGAAATACATTCTAGCGGCATTAATAAATTTACTGTGGCATTTATTAGGCACCTATTATTCTTTTTTTGTTGCCTCTATTTCTAGCGCTCACGAGGAGAAAAACACCCCGTGCAATAACTGGCATTTCGACTCTGTGCACAAACTCTACTGAGACCATCAAAACCCAACCAACCAGTCACTTGGGTTAGCTGCTCCCAGCAATTAATGGCCTCTTAACTCTCCACCACCAATGAAAAACATTCCCTTTCAACGCTACCGCTCCACAGAAACTCCTTCTGAAGCGCTGCCTGTACGAACCACCAACACACCAGGCTGTACTGAAGATAGAGCCCTTCTGCAGGCAGAGCTCAAGCTGTTTGGAAAAACGCACTGCTATTAATCACTATGCACAGAGTTTATTACAAGACAAATCAACTTCAAAGGCACGTGAAGGAAACTTGCTAAGCAACGCAGCATACTGTAAATTAAATTCCACTTTGTTAGTAACAGCCTGCTCAAAACTCAAGCACCGTAATTTGCTACGAAGATATGAACAGCAATTAGCAACTCAGTTGATGAAGATCAAGCCATAAGATCTCTAAGTTAGTGAAAAGACAAGGTACTGGAAAGAATTAAACCATTGGCATTAACAGAGTAAGAACTTATTTTCCTGAGTAAATGGAAAAAAAATATCCCTGTTCTTGCTGTGAGGTGAGTCAAACAGGAGAAGGATATAACGGAGACATTCCTGAAGATGCTCGAGCAGCAGTCCTGAGCGTTTGTTCAGACTGGACAAGACGGAAAAACCCACAAGTTTCGCTGTCACATTCCATAATCACACCAGGGAAAATCAGCATTCACATTTCATCTAATTTATGTTACTAATCAGATTTCAAAAGAGATGCTAATTGGGCATGACACTTCATCCTTTCACACAGCTGTGCAAATGTATGTTAGCATTCTTTAAATATAACTGCAGTATGAAAAAAAATCTTTTTGAGACTCAGCAAAAATCACAAATTACTATTTTCATTTCATCCTAGGATGTTTTTTCAGTATCACGAATATTACATGAACTGATCAGAAAGAAAACGTTGTTCATTAATTTGTATATGAAATTAAAACTGTCCGCAGTTTTGATGACATTACACATTAGCACAACAATTTCCACCACTTCACCAGCAAGGTTTTACAGAAGAAAGTCTGTATCAGCAGGCTGCAACACCACACATCATTCGCTTTAACAGATAACGTTAACAAGAGCTCCCGTTTGCCAGAAGGTGGATGGACACCATGCAGAGAAAGAGTAGCATGGGATAGAAAAAGTTTATTGTGTGGAACAGCCTAGCAAGAATGTAAGCTCCAATCAGCTCTACCTAAATAAAGTGAGTAAATCATTGCAGAACCAACACCCAAGAGACTTTATTCTTGTATAGCACCCTTACAAGTGAAATTTTTACTCACTGCTTTCTTTAAAGCTCTGGCAATATTCTAGCTAGCTCTAGTAACCTAGCATGTCATGAAATGAACCCAGAATCAGAAGTTACCCAAAAGCAAAAAAAAAATAAATCTTCACAATATGTGCTCCAAGTTCATCAGCTAATAGAAACAGAACAGCTGCCAAGACAGCTAACGCTCTTCGCACAGGGAAGGCACCAAGCACGAAGTTATCGAACCTAGCAGAGGAAGGCACAACCTGAACACATTTCTAGACTCTGAGAACTGATGATTTCCAGCAAAGAAAGGCTGGCAACTGCTAAAATGGATTTTCCACCTGAGGGCTTCAGAGAGAGGTTAGATGCCCTTCTGCTACACAAATTACTTACTGAGCTTAACCCCTTGTCAGAGATTACAAGCTAATGCCCTATACAACAGAGGAGGTGAGACCGACAAAATTTAACAGCATCCCCAATCACCCAGTGAACTGGAAATTTGTGGCAATTCCTATAAACGTCACCTTACCTTGAGCCACAAACATTTCCTTCTTTCCATCAGAGGCAAGACCTGTCAAGCAGGCATTATGCTATGTATGTAACAACATGCACTTGAAAGCAATGACAGTCACCTCCTCGCTCATGTGCCACGATAAGACAGAAACGACAAGAGCAATGCACACTCCAGACGACTTCCATGTAACCACTACGACTACTGCTTCCCTCCCTGTTACCTGTGAAAAAATAAACAAGACCCTTAAACTTTCCCAGATTGAAAAATGAAGCAGACACTGCTTGTGTACAACAAAATAGGAGATATTTAGCCCTGGAGCAATGACAAGTCTAACCTTTTTCAGGGTTATAAAAACATCATCTTATGACTGTATGACCTTAACAGATTGATATTTGTACTAATTAAACAAATTCTTTTTCTGGATCTTACTGAATCCTAAATGGTTGAATTCATGCCCATTCATAAGCCTGGTTTTATACGCTTAAAATAACAGAGTCACAAAAAGTTTAAAAAATAAAAATTAGAGGCTGGAGCATCTATTAGGAAAGGTTGAGAGAGCTGGGACTGTTCAGCATGGAGAAGAAACAGCTCAGGAAGGATCTTATCGATGTCTATAAATCCCTAAAGGGAAGGTGCAGAGAACAGAGCCAGGCTCTTTTCAGTGGTGCCCAGTGCCAGGACAAGAGGCCAGGGGCACAAACCGGAGCACAGGAGGATCCCGCTGAACACCAGGCAGCACTCCTGTGCTGTGAGGGTGACTGAGCACCAACACAGGTTGTCCAGGGAGGTTGTGGTTTCTCCCTCCACAAAGAGATCTTCAAAAGCTGCCTGGACATGGTCCTGGGCAACCTGCTTGAGGTGGCCCTGCTTGAGCATGGGGCTGGACCAGGTGACCTCCAGAGGTCCCTTCTAACCCTAATCATCCTGTGAATAATGGCAATTTGTATTTTATTTTAGATAGTGATGTAGAAGAGCATGAACATCAGTATCAGAGATGATCTGCAATGTTTGTCATTAGGAATCTCTAAACCCTTACAGTCATCCCAGACTTGTGTTAATAACATCATTACTTTTTAAAAGTAAATAAAAAACACCTCTAAGTATCTTTATACGATGTGTTCCACACACTAACTTAAATACATCCATTTCAGAGAAAGAAGTTTACAGCACTAAATATAAAATTTGTAGCAGCCCAGTAGTATTCAGTCAGATTTCATGTCTGGTTTGTATGCCTGTAATTTCCTCATGTCTCCAAAAAGATAGAGTATGTTTGCTGTGAAGAGTATTATCTGTTGTTTCCATCAGGTGATGTTATCAGGCAAGGCCAGGCATCCAGGTTTCACCTACTGGCTATCAGTTAACAAGCTTGGTCAATACTGCTTTAAAACCACTGTGGCAATGTTTAGTTTGCTCTGGCAGATATAGGGATTTTCACTTAGTCTCTATTTTCTTCAGTTCTCAGAAGAAGGTCATGGCCATTACTAAGAAAGTGATACTTCTGTATGGCTCCAGCACAAATCAAACGCTCAGAGACAACACACTCAGAAATAAAACTCAGAAAGGGGCAGAAGGCATAAAGCACTAACTCAAATGACTGTTATGAAAACGGGTTTGCAAGTGCAAGCCAGAAATATAACAAATGGTTTGAAACAAAACTGACGTTCTGCTGATTTACCTAGAAACTGTCAGTGAAGTAAAGGAAATACAGACACAGCTTGCAAGTGCCTTGGCAGAAAATGAGTGCATAGCTAAATGCTAGCAACTGAAGCACCAGTCAAGCTCTGAAGAGGGGCATAACATACAGTTTTTGTTTGTTTTTTTATGCTACACTTCTTTTTTTCTACAATATACACAGAACAGTTGGCCTCTGTCCTATAAAAATTGTAGTTTGTTTGAAAACAAACAATGCTACAGTGTTAAGTGAGAAGTACAGTTCCGGATAAAGTATAACTACCAGTTCTCAATATAAGAAATGTTGGTGTCAGGCAGTAAACATGGACACGAGTCAAAATTTCAAAAGCACAGCTAGAATGAAGTTTTAGTATGCATTCTGAGATAACACGAAAGAAAGAAGCCATCTCAGGCTTCTTAGACATTGAAGGTTAGGGAAATCCAGAAAGAAGTCATGGTGCTATGGTATACAAGCCATTACTGCTATCTAAGAATGACCCAAGAACTGAAATTGATAGTGTTTCCTGAAGAGAAACAAAAAATGAGTTATGTCTAGTCTTACAGCTAAAAAGGGAGATTACATCTGCCCATACATGCTAACTTGACTGAATGTAGCAATAAAATATAAAGATCTCCAACGCATACAGTCTGACTGTCATAGGCAATAAAGCCTAAAGCTTTAGCCTTAAAGACTCCAGACTGAGTCTAAACAATTCAAAACCAGTTATGTTATTCTGCCTCATGGAAAGCTATTTATCCTACCAACATTCAGAAGGTTTTCCTGATTCCCCATCTTGCACAAATAAATGAGGTTAAATTTCTCCACGTGCCAACTCTACCCTGTAACCTAATGCTTCAAATTAAGTTAGCTTCCTATATAGGATCGCTCTCATGCTACGCTTCCCTCCCAGCTCTTCGCTTTCCTTAGGTTCTGTGGTCCTGTAGCCATCTTAGTAACTTTATAAATCACTTTGGATCTATATTTCTTAAAGATAGTAAACCTGAAATGTAGAGAATATTCCACAAGTGGTTCTACCAAATGCCTTTTAGAATGGCATAGTTCCTATGTTATAACTACGCCGAACTGCCTATGAAATAACACCTGCATTTAACGAGTTTGGAAAATATGCATGTTCTTAGAAACACAACTATTTTTTTGCATTTAAGTGCAACTCTCCCTAGCCTTTGTCACAGTCCTGCAGTACTCTCGAGGAGTCAATGTTTAGGTCTGCTGTGGATTGCAGAGTGAAGAACTATGGCAGACTTTAGTTTGTATTGGAGACCAGAAAGAACGAGGCATGAACCACAGGAACTTGCATTTTTGAAAGCCCAGCTTTAGCCAACAAATTCTTTCCGAGAACATCTCTGAAACAGAGAAAGGAAAACTTTGAAAGCAGAGTCTACCTTTAATTAGGCCATAGGTGAAATAGTTTTTATCTCTGCAGGGAAAGCGGGAGGAGGAAAAACAGGTAAGTGTACATGCTCTGTTTCAGGTCTGAGGCACAATGAGTAAGCTTCAGACTAGCAGACACCGGCAACAACTGCCCTAAGAATACCTCGCTGTAATTGCTCAAGAGGCAAAGCCAGTTTAAGAGTTTCTGCTCATCTCCAGCTTCTTGTTCCCAGGTCCTGTGCTGCAATTTGTCACACTGGGCTGTGCCTCTGCCAGATAAATGTGGGGTGGTGGTGGGACAGCGTTGCTTTGTGATTTTTGTTTTAAAAACAAGTTTCACCAATTTAGTTCGCAGAACCAGAAAACGGGTGTCTGAATGCAGGGAAGGTGCAAGCTAAACATGAGCAGTGCAGCTGGGAACATGAAGGCAGAGACAGAGAGATGAAGCCATACCTCACGGTTATGCCGCTGGCATAGCACAGAGGAGACCCTGCCTCTGGCAGTCACCAAACCTTTAATCGAGCCAACACACTGCCCCCAGAGCAGGGCAGAAATCAGCCGTCTTGCAGTGTCAGACCACAGGTGCTCTCACCAGCAAACAGTGAGATGGAGTTATTATCTTCAAGCTTAATGGCCTTCCAGGATTTTTCTCCCATATTAATTTGCCTAACCATCTTTTAACTGCATGGACTTTCAGAAGTCAGAGCATCTTGCAACAAACTCCGCACTTTAATTATGTGCATGTCCTTTCACTTGTTCTGAACCCAGCTCCTGCTAAATTAAGGTGAAGTCTCATAAAAGATAGCAAATCATTCCTCCTGCTGTTCATGGGTACATAGATCTCTAAGCATACCACTTTCCCCTCCCCAGCTCTCTTTTTCTATGCCAAAGGACTATGGGTTCCCCATGTTAAGGTGGCCTGTAACCTCACCATCCTCACTGCCACTCTCCACTTTTTCTTAGTTGTACCATACTTCTTGAGAGGAGAGAGACAGAATAAAACACAGTATTCAAATTCACTCTGAAGCTGCACAGAGACATGACACCTCCTTCCTTGTTCCCTGTTCCTTCCAAGTCGTTTCTCTAGTAGTTTGTAACATTCCCTTGCTTTTTTTCCACCCCTTTGCTGAGCACCAAGCTGAGGTTTTCTCTGAATGAGTATAAGTCCAAAGTGAGTCTCCAGAGAAGAGGGGAGTACCTAAGGCCAAAAGAGTTTTGCATTTAACAGAGAATTGCACGTGCCCCTTTTCTCAGCCAGTCACAACCCCCCTGAAGGACTTTTCACAACATGTTGTGGTTGCCACATTGTATTAGGTTTAGGTAGCAAGGGTTTGGTAGCCGGGGGGCTGCAGGGGTGGCCTCTGTGAGCAGAGCCCAGCAGCTGCCCCATGGCAGATCAGAGCCAGCTCCAGCTGATCCAAAAAGGACCCGCCGCTGGCCTGAACAACACTCAGAGGGAGTAACGTTGTTTGCACCTCTGTGAGAGCAGATCGAAGAAAGGGGAAAAAATAGCTGGGCAACAAGCAGCTGGAAGAGTGAGGAGTGAGCACCAGCCTTGCAGACCCCCAGGTCAGTGCAGCAGGAGGGCAGGAGGTGCTCCAGGCACGCAGCAGCAGTTTCCCTGCAGCCTGTGGAGAGGCCCCTGGTGGAGCAGGCTGTCCCCCTGCAGCCCATGGGTCCCACACGGAGCAGATCTCCACGCTGCAGCCCGTGGAGGAGCCCCCGGTGGAGCAGGTGGATGTGGCCTGGAGGAGGCTGCGGCCCATGGAGAGCCCCCGCAGGAGCAGGCCCCGGGCCGGAGCTGCAGCCCGTGGAGAGGAGCCCACGCAGGAGCAGGGGGTCTGGGGGGAGCTGCCGCTCGTGGGGGACCCGTGCTGGAGCAGTTTGCTTCTTGGGGGATGGACCCCGTGGTACGGAGCCATGTGGGAGCAGTGCTTGAAGAGCTGCTGCCTGTGGGCAGCCCCCGCAGGCTCAGTTCGGGAAGGACGGCATCCCGTGGGAAGGACCCCACGGGGAGCAGGGGCAGAGAGTGACCGTGAGGGAGCGGCGGAGACGAAGCGTCAGGGACTGACCGCAGACCCCAGTCCCCGTTCCCCTGCACCTCTCAGGGGGAGGAGGTGGAAGAGGGTAGGAGGGAGAAAGGTGTTTTTAGTTTACTTTCTTTTTTTCCTCACTTCTCCAGTTTGTTAGTAATAGGCAATAAATTTCTTTAATCTCCCTATGCCAAGTCTGTTTTGCATGGGATGATAAATGGTGAATGATCTCCCTGTCCTCACCTCAACCCGTGAGCCCTTTCCATTGTATTCTCTCCGTCTTTCCCTTTGAAGAGAGGGAGTGAAAGAGTGGTTGAGGTGGAGCTCAGCTACCCATCTGAGTAAAACCACCACACATATGCTAACAGCAGCAGTGCAGTGTTGTTAATATATTGTGATACCAGCATTTGCCCCTTTTTCATTCTTTTATAAAATGAAGAAGTATCAGAACAAGCACAGATCTCTTCAGGACTCCACGTGTGATATGCAGAGGTGGGGGATAAGATTTTAACTGAGCACATGGCTCCTTTCTATGGGGCTTTGCAGAAACTATGTCCCTTCCACAAGGAACAAAGAAATTTCTTGTGCACAAGACTTACCTAAACTATCCACCTAATAACACTCATGTAGGAACTGATGAAAAAGCATTAGAAACCACTTATTAAATATTAAATAAAATATTAAGTCTGACTTTAAAACACTACCAGTACTTTTGATAGACAGTGGGGTTTTTTTGTTTCTTTTGTTTTGTTTTTAAAACTTTGTTGGTAACAATTGCAGAATTCCTTGATCAGCTTTCTCCAGTTATCTGAAATGATACCATTTACCATTGTTTCAGAATAAGAAGTTGTGGATTAAAAACAAATCAATCTGAAAAATGGTGATACAGAGGTCCAAGACCAAAATGATGGTACCGTGATATGAAACACACCAAAGCTATCCTTCTACTTTAGGATCTGTCAGCAAAATTCAAACTGTAGGGACATAAAGCTGTCTTCAGTACTTGTTTCTGTATGTTCCAAACAGATTCATGCATCACCAATTCAAAAAACTGCATTCAAGAAGTACTCAAGGAAAAAGAAAAAAAAGACTCGAGAATATTTTTGCATTGTAATCTAAAGGAGTAACAAATATTTGCTTTATTGTTAGCTGTCTTCTCAACGGAGGGAAACAAAATTTTATAGGCATCTTAGCTTTTCTATCCCTCCCAATTTACATACTGAAAATCAAGATAAATGTAACACATAAAAGCTTCCATCTTATACACACACATTTTTTCTATCTCCATTACAATACTATAAACCAAGTGGCTGCATTTGGGGATATGCAACTGTTTCTACTTGATGTACCTTGTGCTGCCTCCCATAAAAACGCCCATTCTCTGAACCTCTTACTGAACATACATGTAGCTACTCCTCCGTGCAACAACTGTAGCTGAAAGCAGAAGAGCCATCCTTTCATACATAATACTTATTTCTTCATAGAAGTCTCCCTAGTTTTAAACCAACAGAATCTGCTTCTAACAGATACAAGTAAAACCCAGAACATCAATGTAGCGTTGCTTTTGGTTAAGTAAACTCGGCATACATAAACTGTATAGAATTCACTGTCAAGCTAAGCCAAAAATGAGTTAACTGCACAAAATAAGGATACATAGAAATAACAAACTTTTAATAGAAACCCTAGCTTTTCCAAATGGCACTTTTTTTAAGATTAATCTGTATCAGGATATTTAGAGTAAGTACTTTAGTTACTATGAGAACAGTAATTCTTGATTTGGGGACAGTTACAAAAAAGTAGAGAATTTTTGTAGAGCGCTGAAGGAAGCATCGAGGATTTTCTAAATCTTCTCACGTTCAAATACCTCTCTAGAAGACAGCACTATATACACTGGAACAAACACAACTCCAGTTTGTCATACCAAAAAAGCATTCATACCATTCCGTCTCCTAGAGAGGGAGGGAAAGTAAGCCTCCTTTATACATTGAAATCTCACCAACTTCTCTTCTGGCTTTGCTGAGTGGGTATCCCACATGCAAATCAATTCATTCTTTATTTCAAGCATAATGAATAAAATCTTCAACTTGTGGGGTGGGGGAACGTAGAGGGAGCGGAGAATAGGAAGGTGAGCAGAAGAGAAAGTTGTTTTGTTGGTTTTTTTTCCCCCTTACATTAGGAAATGACAAGCAGTGGCCATTTCTCTATGCATTGCGGTGGTAGATAGATGTGGACAGCTGCCGTATCTCCACGCATGCATCACATCAAATTTCTGCCTCGCAGGATCTTCTTGGAGCAGCATGAGCACTACTGAGCAGAGGTCCTCGTGTCTTCAGCCAAAGGTAGAGATGGCCACAAATGCACCAACAGCCCCTCCACTGAAATCTTGACCCACAACACCACAGTGACTGCACTGCGCACACGTTTTGTGGTTGTGGAGTTACCACCTTTCCTGTTCCACATATGCTACTTCAGAGGACGATCTTTCCCCTTGTGCACAGAAGAGGTGCACAAAGAGCAATGATGAAATAGTCTCTCTGAAGTCTGCATTGACAAACACTCCTGTCACAGTGGTATGATGCTGAGGGAATGGTAACAGCACCAAGATACTGCTCTGCACATCTCTAGTTGGGAGAAATCTTCACAAAGGCAACTGTAAAAGCCTGGACATAATTAGAAAAACATCATTTAAGTATCACATTTACTCTTGTCTTAAGACAATCTGTTCAACGTTGTATCAATATACTGCTCTCTGAATCTCACGTGCGAGATTCTCCTCATAACTGCTGGGAGAAGAGATCTTTCAAGTGACTGAGATTTCTAGAATATCATTAGTGATCTTGCATTTTTTTTTTTTAATTCAGATAAACTTTTGAGGCTGCTTTTGGAGCTTTAAGAGAATGATTAGAGAAGAACGTGGGAGATTACACAAAGATCTTCAGCTCCACCCATCCTAGTATTTGTTACTGGGGTTAACTGGGCAATGAACAAAAATTCTTTAAAACACTAGTGCTCATAATCCAAACCCTTACCAACATTTTTTTTTTCCAAAATTTAAGCGAAACTTCAGAAGGACCGGGTTCATTTGTTTGTAAAGCTTAGATTTAACATACACAATTATCTTCTCTTATACAAAGCTGCTTCTTCACCCCTTGCTTGGTTGTAAGTAAAACAGGTGAAACAGAAGGCGAGTAAACAGAGGATACAACATTCAGGCCTGAATACTTTATAGGAGAAAACAGGGAAGCCCCACATCACTTATCAAACAAACATCAGTAGCCTGAAGTGGAAAAAAAGTAACTCAAATCATTTTAGAAAAGAGGAGGAAAAAACAGGATGGGTAGAACAGAGAAAAGCTCCATCATGCAGCTGAAAGGGGAAAAAAATAGTTTTCACCTTTTTGCTTAGATATATTTTACTACTTTTCACATAAGTGGTACTTTTCCTGCCAGCTTCACTATTTTTTCTGCTCCTCCTTTTCTGCTCTCCTAAAGGAAGTTATTTAAAATGACTGCACTACAGAATTAGAGGGAAGTTAAGCTAAGAAAACTAAAGAACACTAAAGAACACCTTGAAACAAAATGCTGACAAACTGACAATGTTAATTTTGGCCTGTATTTTCAACAGAGCCTCACTAACCTGGCTCCAAACCACGTGTGCCTTGGAAGTTTGGGATTGAACACCACTGTACTACAATGACTTCACCTACAAACCACAATATTTAAATTTCAAGGTTTTGTCTATACTTTGACCATTTTTCTGTGGATACTTTTAAGATTGAACCACTGAATCATCTAACCATTGAATGCTTTGGGTTGGAAGGGGTCCTTAAGCATCATCTAGTTTCAGCCCCCTGCCATGGGCAGGGACACCTCCCACCAGACCAGGCTGCCCAAGGCCCCATCCAGCCTGGCCTTGAACACCTCCAGGGATGGGGCATCCACAGCTTCTCTGGGCAACTTGTGCCAGTGCCTCACCACACTAAGAAATTCTTCCTTATATCTAACCTAAACTTACCCAGTTTTCATTTAAAGCCACTACCCCTTGTCCTATCCCTACACTCCCTGACAAAGAGCCCCTCCTCGGCTTTCCTGTAGGCCCCCTTTAGGTACTGGAAAGCCGCCATAAGGTCTCCGTGGAGCCTTCTCTTCTCCAGGCTGAACAACCCCAACTCCCTCAGCCTGTCTTCACAGGAGAGGTGCTCCAGCCCTTGATCATCCTCACGGCCCTCCTCTGCACTTGCTCTAACTCATTTTAACCTCTTTGTGTTTTAATATTTGTTGTAGCAACATGATAATGAAACATAGAAGCGACTGTGATCACAAATCTCTCAAAAATACGAAGGCAGCATTTATTCCATTTGTAGAGGAAGTACATCCTTAATCTCCATGCCAAACGTTGTTAGGCACTAGGTATACAGCTTGGAAATGGAACTGTATAATGGAAATAGTGAGAAACTCTTTGCCATAGCATCACTGGCAATATAAATAACCAAGATTACAAACAGTATCATCATGTGAGCATTCCAGGCCAGCCTATAAATAGCAATTGAGAAAGAACTGGCCTCTCACAGCTACAGTGCCCCAGTACAGTGTGCATCTGCTAAAATAGCGATAGATATGTTCAGTAACAGCATGCAATGAAAATAGGTGTGTGGGAATTTTGGGAATTAAGTAGCCATTTGCACACCTTATCTCTTTTAAACTGATGGATTCACAGGACTAAAGGGGTAGACTTCTAACTGAACAGAATTGTACACTTTGCATGTGAGTGTATTAGTCTTTGATTTATCCTACTGCAGAGTTTCTTCAGAAACAGCACAGCAACATGACTAATTGCGTGTCTTCATACTGCAGTCAAAATTCATGATTCAAAAATTCGTTTGGGATTACAGCTACAAAATCAATTGCATTTGCATATTATGCAAAATGATTCTTAGAGATAAGATGCTCATCTACATCTACCTACAGAGAAAGTAACTGCTTTGTACAAGAAAATATACTGTTTTGATACTGCTAATTATTTTTCCAGAAAGAAACTGAACAACAGTTTCATATTAATGGTTATACCACGTGCTTATACAATAGAGGGAGTGGACACATTCCTCAGGTAAGAGATCAGTAGCTTGCAAGGTCTCAGAAACAATCAGAATTTCCTGAGAGATAATGGAAAAGATAATTCATGTATTACTCAGGGCTGGCTTACTCATTTGTCTTTGCCAAAAAAAAGGATGGTGTTAGACAGTGTTAGGGATCAAAATGACAATTTACTTGAAAGTATTAATGAATTCCAAATTTATCAATGGCTGTAAGTGTCAGATTTCAGCAATTCATATGGATATAGCCAAAGAAAAAATTACTTCTGTGTCTCCACAGCTTGCCTTACCCTACCTACTTTCTATACTTCAGCCACTTTGGTTACACTATCCCAAAAGCCGCTGTAACAAGCAGGTAACAATAAAAAAAAAAAAAGGAATGAATACAAGAAGAGAAAAAAAGATGGTTTAAAATTTTTTTTTTTATGGCCCAAACTCATCTTCTTCACTTGCAATAGCACCCATCAAGCTGCTCCTGGGAGCAACATGACTGAACTCAGTTTTCTTGGAAGATGTGTCCCTCAGTTTTGTCTCTCAAATTTTACTGGAAATGCATTTGTTAAAAAACTTTTACAGACCTAGTTTTGATTTCACCCCCGCACAGAAGCAGGAGCAGCACGGAGCACTCCTAACGATGACACTGATGAATTCACATCACTCAGCAAGCAGCTCTTTGTTGTCAGACCAGCACTAGGACAGGCCACGACAGCTCAGAACTAGCTCCGGGAAGATTCCCAGCAAACAGAAATCTGTCATCAGCAGCGCCCTATGCTAGCACGCAGACGGGTGAGGGACCCAGACGCACAGCTGAAGGCTGGTGAGACCCGCAGGATTAATTAGCTGGATACCCATCCGGCACCGTACACCCCACAGTGCTAGGGAGTGGTGGCAGCCCTGCATTGCTGCTGATCACCTGCTCTCTTCCCACTCAGCTCCAAGCAAGGATGAGGGATCTGCTCCTGGCCACGCACATTTTTGGATGTGATCTGTAAAGAGACAACACTCGGGAACCTTCAGCGAGCAGCTTCTAAAGCTGGGATGAGAGAAGAAGACAGCAGCAGTACTACACAGCCAACTTTGCATGCCATTTCTTTACTCACAGTTAAGTTTCATTCATTTAACCACATGGCACCGAAGATTTAAACTTACAAGTTCCCCCCCCACCTCAATTCACACTTAATATAAATAACAATACAAGACAGAAACCCACTTAGATCAGTGACAGTGCCAAACCAGTGTCATATAATTTTGCAGTATTTTTATATTCAATTGGTTATGAACCCGCTTCAAAGACTTGAATACTATGCAGATACTAGAGATAAATGGAAAATAAAACTAGATATAATTGGAAACTAAATTGGAAACTAGAGCATTCTCAGTTTTAAGACAAGTAACTCAGTCAATGTGAAGGACAAGGATAGCAGGATAAGTACTATTCAGTGGGGTTTTTGGTTGGTTTACAGATCCACACAAAGCCTTTAAGAGAACCTTCTAAAAACACCTATCCTTGTAACTATATCAGTTGAATACAGACTATTTAAAGGAAATAATAAAAATCTATATCCTGAAATAATAATAATAATAATAATAATAATAATAATAATAATAATCTACATCCTGAAATAATAATAATAATCTATAACCTGAGATTGCTATTATTTAATTAGCAGGACAGATCTGCATACTGTAGCAGAAAGTGCTCCAAAATGTATGTGAGACAGTTGCAGTTTCCAAGCTGCATGTTTAGACAGGAATGCGCTCTTTTGTTCTATTTTCTTCCCCTCATTTAATCGTAATGAAGTCACTTGTGACATTACAACAGTTTCCTGAGCAACAGTCCAGTCAGATGTGATGAACACAAGATAAGGGTGTGAGCAGGAGTGAGCTCGTAACCCACCGGAGATAGAGATTTAGAATTCAGCATAAATCTCTCAGGCCAAAGAAGCAACTGGATCCGTCCTCTTCTACGTGAAAAAAAGAGAGCTTCATACAGTGGGATCAGACTTTGAAACATCATTAAAGAAACACAACATCCGTTCCACAGGGAAAATACATTAGGTGTAGAAACAAAGCAGAAAAAGCTACTGTAACACAGCACTTTCAGTTGCAGTAAGATGAATGATAATCTAATGGCTGGCTGGCCTCATCATCCTGATTCAATATTTGGCTATCGGGTTTCCCAAGAACTTAAAAATATAATGTATTATGTCTGCAGAGCAGAAAGGGTAAGGTCTAAGTAATAACCCCTGATCAAGCCAGGTGCATGTACAAACCAGAAACAGTCAGAAATGAGAAACAGAATTAATTGTACACTGGAAGGCAGGAACCTAAGCATGAGAAATGCAGCCTTAATTCATCCAGATATATACTTAGTCCTGTATCAATAGACAAAACACCTTTAGGGGTTTCACAGGGTGTCTGCAGTTTTTCCAGAGAGCTTGAAATGCCACGGGTTAACCAGTGTTTCTGTCCTGGGACAACTACACTTAATATTAATAATTAACCCAAGGCACAAACAACAAGAACTGCACAGTCAGCATGTTTTAAACACATAAGGCACAAGAGTGGAGTTTGTTTTCTTATACTGTAGTAATACCTTGGAGGTAATTATTGTTTCCAAAAGATGCTCCTCAGAAAAACAGTGGTAGAAATATGCCGTAATAATACTCCCTCCTCCTCTGAAACCGCTCCAAATGAACATTTGAAGGAGCCATTATCAGCAAAAGCAATTGTTTCTTTATTGGCATCATATTAACTATCGGCATGAAAGCTAACCAGGAATCCTGCTCCAAAAGCAAACCAGTCCTTGAACAGTGCTCCTTGTCCTTTTGTTCCTATGAGAGCTTCATATTTCAGATCAAACCTAACACTGAATGATGGTAAAAGCGAAGCTCTGTGGGCGTGGAGGTCCACTGAAAGAAAAGCTGTAAACAAAAATCCTCAAGATGTAAAACCTGCGTAAATAAGTGATGCAACTCAAGTCTATTCACTATGCTAATGAGGAAAATCAAGGCAATGCAACCAGGAAAAAAGGAATCGTTCATTTCTCTGCTTACAGCGGTGAGAAACAAATAACAGTTAACTTCAGGGAAATAAGTTCTGAACTGTACAATGAGCACGGCTACACAGCATAATTCCTGTTTCTAATTCCTACCCTATTAACGCCAGCACAGTCTTCCAGCAAACACAGACACCCTTCTACAAAATCATAGGACCGCAGAAAGGGACAGGGTTTCATATGTCATGTTAGGTCCCAAATCAGTGTGAACTTTAATTTAGAGTCACATTTTATAAGTGTCAAGTTTGGGGGTAAATTACTACAACAGCCAATGACAGCACCCTTGGTAAACTCAGTATCTCAGTCACTAATGTTCCAAGAAAGAAAATCCATTCAATGCTAGTCCTAGATAGTATTTAGTATACCTAAATTAAACCTATTGTTACTAAAACATGAACAGCCAGCTCCTTGTTAAGCTTTCAGAGGGGCAGATAAGAAAGTGACTGTAAACAGGACTTTGGAAGTGTCTGTTTTAATTTGGGGAGGTGGTAGCAGGGAAAAAAATGCAATAGAATACTGTATGAAGCAGTCATTTCCAACTAACAGGAAAGCTTAAAAGGTGATTTTTACAGACTTAAAATCTCTGTAAGCCTATTTCCAAAAAAAAAAAAAAGGAAATTAATATACGCACTCTAGGGCCAATCTGAAGAGCTGCCTCAAAAGTTTTTCTTGGAAGACTTAGCCAACAGCAACTGTCTTCCAGTAACTTTTCACATGTGAAGAGAAAAAAAATATAATCATAACAGAAGAAGAAAAAAGCTATATTCTGTATCTGGCTATCCTTTAGCAATTTGCCAGTCCCCATTGAGCTTCCTCAGTCAGATCTGATTTGTCCCCCAGGAAGCCACAGTGCAATTCATTCCGAGATGCCTGGGGTGTAAAATTACTGCTCTCTCTCTCAGCTCACCTGGGCACCAGGACCTGGCACAGCCTGGAAGACAACACCAGAGCTGGAATTTAATCCCCTCATACTAGCTCTCCTTCAGACAGGAGGCACAACACTGCAACGTCAGACGCAGCATTGGGTGTCTGTCACCCAGGGTGGCAGATGCACCTGCACCCAGCCTACCTGCACCCTTCTCCCATTGCTAACAGCAACATCAGGTCACCGGGCTGCATCGCTAACATTTCTCAAGCACCTCAGCACTGACACATCCTTCCAAGATGCCAGCGAAACACCTAACACCTTATGTGAACGACTGTAATTCAAAGCCTGTCAAACACACTTTATTCGCAGTGTTGTGTGAAGTGCTAGGGCTTCTGAATGCAGAACAAAAACTATGCTGCTCTACAACAAGGAAATGCTTCGTGACTCTTCCCATGAGAAAGTGCATCTTTGCGAGCCTCGCTCAGCTGTTTCCTTTGCCCACCACCTACAGAAAGCCCCAGAGTCTAAAAAATTAATGGTTTCTTATCCTTCAAGAAGTCACTTTGAAGAACAGTTAAGTCTTTGCTTTTTTTTAATTTATTTTTAACGAGTTACCACTGTTTCCATCTGGTCACTTTTGTACATCTTTATCATTCACTTTATTACTCACTTTTCTACATAACTGTAGTATCACCTAGTATGGAAAGTTATTTGAAATGATGATATCTGTGGATCTAAAGCAGTGCTGAAGAACGAATATACTACGATGCTAAATACGACAAAGTTATAAGATACAGAATACAAAAGACTGAAGATTTAGAAAGAGCACAAAGCATGGCTGCAGGCAGCCTACTTTCTCGTGTTTTAGAATCAAAAAATAAAATCCAAACCCAACACACACGGATGCATTTATTCAGAGAACACATTTCAAATGTTTCGACGTGAACTACTTTTTTTCCAAACCAATTCCTGAATTCCTGAGAAGCTTCTAAAAGCTGTCCACTCTTCATTATTGTGAATTACTTCCATAATCTCTGAAAACCATGCTAAGGGATTTACAGCAATCTTCCCTTCCCGGTAGGAACCAGTGTCTTCTGACCCAATTCCAACTAAATCACCTCATCTACAACTCAATCTGAATCAGGATTTTTTTCCTCCAATGCTAAAAATTGCCCATTCTATCTGTAATCTCCTGCAGCCCCTACACAAGGCTTTGCCACTATTCTCCACCGCCAGCATGAGCTGATGAACAAGAACATGTTTCCCAACTATTACGTCCCCATTTTCTCCTCCAAATCCATGATGCAGATGATTCTAATTTACTGTAACTGTGCATGCACACTAACCCAATTCATTGCCTCTTGTCCCTTTCTGAACTCTTCATTTCCCTGTCTTTTGAAATATCTATTAATGTTAAGAAAAGCATTTTAATAAATAAGGTTGTCCACAATAACAGGGTTCACAAAAATGTAACATTTTATGCCTCAGAACTTGTTCTTACATTTACTCAATACATTCTTAATAAATTGTAGCAAATTCATTACTTGGGATTTCTATTCAACTCTCCTCCATGTTTACAACAGAGCAGACATTTATCATTGCCCAGTGATGGAAACTATTACTGCCATCTGTGCTGACTCCAGCTGGTATAAGACTAATATAAAATTCCTTTAGCTGCTCTGAGCTGCTTATTCAGCTGGCAGTAATAAAAGTCAAGCTCATTAACAACAGCCTTCCAGAGCAAAGTTTCTGCTTATCTCTGAGAAGCAACTAAGCATCTCCAAGATCCTTTTCACCACTGAAAAAATACAACTCCATTTACTTGGCACCTGCTTTTAATAGCAGTCCCAAGGCTTTACAACTACTTCCTTTTAAAATGTATCTATCAACCTTGCTCAAATTATTTAGAAAATGAAAAGCAGCTACATCAAGGCAATAAGCTGCTTCCTGTATACAAGCTGAAATACATTTCTAAGGTCAGAGGCAACACTTCAAGAGGCGGTCAGATAATGAGCACCTCCAAAGCAAGTATTCGGGAAACAGATTTGTGCAACTCAAACAAAGCTTAACTAAGCACTGATGATAATTTTACACAGCCTTTAATTTTTTCAAACAGACAAGAAACATGGACTGTTATTAAACATGTTATAAGCATATGTAACTGAAGCATACTGTTATCTTAGACACACCGGGCAATTTTATGTTCTCCGTCTTGCAAATTGCACAACTCGGGGAATATGACTGAGATACTAAAAACGGAATTTAACCATAGTTTAAGAGAGCTTTCTATCCTCCCTTCTCATTGAAGTTACAGTGTTACTGAAGGCATTAGTAACCACCAAATGAAGGAAACAACTTCAACAACTTCATTGAGGATGTGCAGTTTTTTGGTAATTCATTTATTAAATTACCAAATTATTAAATACTGCATATGTGCAGTAGAATTTTTTTTAAACTACTGTTTTTAACAAATACAATTTCTCTTATGGCACATGCAAGAATATTTACTTTTCTTAAAGGAAGATATAGAAAAAAAATGTCTTGCCAAAGGAAAAGGGAGAAAAAGTAACATGAATTTCAATCTCCTGACTAGCTGACCAAACTGATGTTCATTTCTACCATAATTCAGAGTATCACTATCTAACTGAAGACTGAATTAGAAACAGTTATCTTTTGTTATTCCACCTCTAATTCCATTCCAGCACGTGCTACAAAACCTGACTAAAATCTCTCCACTACTCAGGCACACAAAGGAACCATGCAGATTGACTACACCTGCCTGCACACAAGTCAGACAACAAAAGGTAGGAATAAAAAGACCTTCAAAATGCAAAGATTACCCTAGCCCAGACACCTAACCAAAAGTCCTTAATAACATTTAAGGGGTTAACCATCTTTCCATGACTCATCACATCATGTATCAACATGTAACCTGGGGTGTTCCTTCAAAAAAAATCCCCACAAAAGACAGCCAAAGTCATAGCCCCCCCCCCCCCCCCCAACTTTTCCATCCATGACTATCAAGGTGTTGCAAAGAGCACAATGCCACCACAACAGTGAGGGCACCTCCTGTACGCTTCCAGGCTCAGAAGCCCGTAGACTAAAAATGAGATTGCACACCTGGCTAAAAATTTCTCATATATTCAATTGAAGTGTAGGTGCCAAGTCTTATTAGTACGCACAGAAATTCTAGGTAGCTCAAAGGACAAATGAGAGTTAATATTCTACCACTGATAAAGTGCATATCCCATATTAAGGAGCTGCGCACAGGTGATTTATAAATACAGGTGGTTTCCATCTTAATCTACTGTACTGGGTCTAGCTGGGATGGAGTTAACTTTCCCCGCAACTGCCCACACAGTGCTGTGCTCTGCACGTGTAGCTAGAACAGCACCGGTATCACACCTGTGTTGTGTCTGCTGCTGAGCCCTGCCGGCACAGCTTCAAGACCCTCACCAACAACCACCCCATCCTCCCAAACAACCGCTATGCGTATTGAGGCCCTGCTTCCTGGGACGCAGCCGAACGTCGCTCGTTGATGGGAAGTAGAGAATAACAGTATTCTCTTTTCACTTCCATGCAGCCTCTCCCTGTCGTTTTTCCCCTTTAATTAAACTATCCTGATCTCAAAACCTGAGCCTCCACACACGCACACACCAATGTATTGCACTGCCTTCCCCAACCTCCCCTCCTCTGAGGAAGGGGAGCGGGAGCATGGTGTGGAGGAGCTGGCGTTCAGTTGGCTGTCGATGCGAAACCACCACAGTCACGTATATTGTACAGAAGTATATATTGTGTAGAAGTTTCTCTTTTATAAGCTATTGTTTCAGTATGAGTTTAACACAGAACTTTCAGAGGTTTTGTGAGGCTTCACAAGCTCATTCTGCAGGTCAATCTTCTGTTCTCTTTAAAGGCTGAGGAAAAAAGCACGAACATTGCTAATGGAAATAACACTGAACTAGCAACAGAACTTTAAGAAATTCTACAATGCTTTCATGCCCAGTTTTCTTAATGATGTGAAATCCTCTTGTGAATGGTCATTAACTTTATCTTCTTTCTCGCCTACCTATTTCTTAACAAAGTCTCCTGATACTGTTCATAATCCCTAACGCTCTCTTCCATCCGTCTACGGCTTCCAAAAAGCAGAACTTCTCTCAGAGCAGTCAACTCTTTTCTGCCTGTACAGTTTTCCAGACTCCCAAGTCATTTCTGATCTTTTCTTTACCATTTCTGATCATTATATTTTAGTAAACTGTACAGTCCAAATACACAAGGCAGGCAAACACCGAAGAAAAAGCTATTGTTAAAAGGTGGTCCTAGTTCATAGGCATGGACAACAACAAAAAGGGAAAGGTTAATTAACCATCTTATCTGATAATTGCAGCCTAGATTATTGTTGTACATATGTTTAATTTTACTACTTGTACTCAGTAATTGAGTACTCTTCCACTGAAATTCTGCCTACTGTCATATTTAAATATGCATATCAAATTCTCAACACCACTAATTCACTAATATTCTGAGAGCAGAGACCTATGAATACGAAAAGCATCAAAATTCAGTTCAAATCTTCTGCTTTCTACAAACTCCTTTACTTACATCCATCAGTTTCCTTTATTATTTCATTTATGAAACTGCCTATTTGCAACTCCAAGCAGATCGATTATCTTGTGCATGGGCTTCCGCTCATAACTCCTCCACATTGCTCAGGTTTCTGCTCCTTGTGTTCCCCACCTCCCAATATCATTACTGTAATTCAGTCACTCATTCAGTAATTGTGCCACACTGTCCACAGTAGGAATCTCTACGGAAGACCGGTAATTTGAATGACTTGCTTTATCACTTCAGGAAACTTCCAAAAATAGTTTTTCTATAGCTCCAATTTCCCATTGAGTATCAAACAGTTTAAGAATATAAGGTGCTGCACCATTTGTGCAGAATATTATAATCCATGGATGAATTATTAAAAGTCAAACCCAGCCCTACAAATATGCATGGTTACTGAACTACGTATACTACAACACAGGATTTTTCTATTTCTGAGGCATTTCTGTAAAGCACATAACAGTAATCATGAATGCTTATTTTCTATTTCCTCAGTATAATCATGATAATACAAGTCTAAAATGTCTCATCATGATACATCTCCATTACAGGCAATGGCTTTCGTATTTCTCTTTAAATCTATTGAGAAAACTTTTTTCCAGATTTTTTGTTTAAAATAAACATACTAAACAATTTTGGGACATATGAAGAATAATTTGAGAGGAAAAAGGTATCAGTATTAACATTTTTGTACTCATTGATATTCTGGCAAACAGGCAAAGAAATTCCTTCGCTGACCTTTAAGTTCTATGAACCATATGGTAAACTACTTGAAGCCAGGGTTTGACCTGGGTTTGTTGGAGTTCAAAATATAAACAGTTAAGTCGGGAAATGGTAATGAAAACGTTAACATCCCCTTCAGAGAAGTGACTTACCAGTTACATCCACTTCTGAAATGTTAAGAAACACTATCACACAGCATAAGCAGGTTAATGAAAAAGATGAGTAAAAAACATAACAGTAGTAATGAAAACATAGAAATCAGAAAAACAAAGACATCTAGAAACTAAACGTTTTACTTGCCAGTTAACGACTACCTACTCTGAAATACAAACAAACCTGCTGCCCACGAAGAGAAGCGTGTCTTTTAAAGGAAAAAAAAAATAAGCAAAACTGATTACCTGGCTTCTACAAAGAATCACAGGAATTGTTGCAGAAAATGAAATAGAAACAAAGTAAGAGGAATGAAAACCTCGGGACTACCTCAACCACCAAAGGACAGAAAGCCAAAATTACAACATTAAGTATTCTGATTGGGAGGAAGGCTCCCTTACAGACAGGCCTGACGAATTTAAAGATTCAACACTATGCAAACCTAGTGCTCAATGCATAAAGTGCCTTCAAAGAATATTTCCTTCATAGATATTGTCTCTGCATAATTTATTATATGTTGCATAGTAATGGTTGTAAACAGCCATTAACTTTCTGTATCTCAATACTTTTAATAAGCTTAGACTTAACCAAGTTACCAAGAATCAGCTGAGCCACAGTAGCTGAACAGAGCAGTTGCAAGGCAGCAAAGTTTTCCTGGCTTACAGATATTTAAAGCTCGCATTGCTCACACAACTGTAAAAGAAAAATCAACCTAAAGCAACAATTTAACGTAGTTTGTACATTGCTACTTGTTCCTTTTGTCAACTTTACATTTTAAGTTAAAAATTGATGCACAAAATAGCTTGGAGGCCCAGGCGTCCTTACAGTCACTTGTAAATTAAAAAGCTCCACCTACAGAATCAAAGTTAGCTGGTATCTATTAACAAATAAGTTTTTATACCCATCTTATACTTATTACTATTAACATATTGCAATAAGAGTCACAAAAAAACCCAAGAACAACAACAACCACTTATTGGGTGGACAGCAGATGCATGCCTACCAGAGAAGTCTCCTGAAGCAATTTGTGAACTGCACTCATTCATGACAGAATATAGTATTTTACCTCTGCAGGTGGCCTGGAAAAGAACTACAATAGAGTATGTTCTCCTTCATACTTTTCCAGTGTACTCAGAGGATCTGCACAATGAAAGGATCGTCATTTCTTTGCTGCTTTGACCAACTACTTTAAGTGCTTTGCAATGCTGTACTTCACATTTATTGGTTGTGTGAAGGATATTCTGCTACCTAAGGTATAAATTATTTGGAAAATTTTGAACGTGTTATTTGTTGAATTCCAGCACTCACTCACACATTAATCTGAACTCTAATGCTCAACGTGAAAAGCCATCCACAATACAACTTTCTTCCTCAGGAACAGAGCTTCAGGTCTGATCTGCCATATAAAAAATTAGACTAGAAGAGATATTAAATAACCTTCATTTTCAAAAAAGAAAGCTCACCCATCATAATCTGATTTGTCTCATTAATTACTTGTAATTGAGTGTATCTTTACTGTTCTATGAAGACAGCTGGAACAGTTTGTTCAAGGAGTGGGGAACACAATGAAAAGTGTCCTTCTATCAGCACGAACATGCTCAGAGCCGATCATTCTCATCCACCTTGGAGTTTGCCAGAGAACCGAGTGCTCAGAGACTCTGAAAAGACAACTCTAGAAAAGGGACAGGAAATGTGCTATTTGATGTCTCCCCTTCAAAAACATTAAGTCAAATATTAAAAAGAAGAAGAAGAAAGGAATCTTCTGCTTTTATAAATCAAAACTTGTATACAGCCTAGAGAGACCTCTGTTTAACTTGTTACATTTGAGCGTTAAAATCCTCAGAACTATGAATTTATCAGCTCTGAGAAGGATTTAATATTTTTCAGCCTTAGATACCAAAGCCAACATAAAGAAAAGCATTAAAAACTTATTTGAATTTTCATCTCGAGCCTATTCCACTCCCTAAAAAGCCAGCATTTCACACAAGGATGCCCAGCCCACCTACTACAACTCCTTTCACATGCTGCACCAAACCTCTGCTCATCAATTTATCCCACGTATTGCTCTGCATAAAGACACAGTAATATACTTGAAACAGTCACCAAGCAGATTAACTTAAAGATAGTTTTGCTTTGGAAATGTGACTACCTGAGGCCAACCTCTTCTCTCTCCACAGAGCTTGCCCAGTGACTTTGCACTGACACGTTGCCTTTGGTAGCAAAGTAACAGCTTTGAGTATGAGAAAAGTAAAGGGAAGGGTTGGCAGATCTACTGCTTCCCAACTCACCAACAAGCGTTAAGATCCAAGAGACGCAGCAATGGACAACACAGACACAGCTTATTGACAACTGGAAATAAGGAGATGTAGAATCTGGCCTCCAGAATTCCAGATGACTTATTAAAAACATGATTTTGCATCTTTCCATATCTTAGTGTAGTTTAAGGGCAACAGAAATATATAGACAATATGCAGAGATAATTCATAATTATATATACACACACATGCAGAGATAACACATAATACGTATGAACTAAGCAATTTTGCTACCAAATTCCAGAGAGAGTTTGGTCAAAGACTGCCAATGATCATAACCATCCTCCCAAATTGCCTTGCTAGGCTATGCAACTCTGACACGTACTGATAGCAGACTTCATCACCCAGGAATCTTTACAGAATACACAAGTGGAGACATCCTGAACTCTGACTAGCAGCCTGCACAGTGTACCAGTGTCAGAAAGTAGTTGTTTCCTTAACAAAAAATTTGTTTCTCTCCAGACATCCTTCTACGTTTAAAACACATGTCCAAGCAACATGCAGTATTCTCAATGGAGTTTTACTCAAATAGCCCGAAGTTCATATGCAGCTCAAGTATTTTAAAAATATGATTATTCTTTCCGGAACAATTTCTCCTTTTTTTCCACCCCCCAAAGTCTTCCTTGAATCTTTTTCTCCCTCCTTGGCTTGCAGCCAACAGCATTTATTCCCTCAAAGAGTTTTCTGAGCTGTGATCTCAGACTGCAGAACCAGGTTTACATCCACAATTCATTTTACGAACATTTGTTTACAGAGAGCAGAACACTACTGTATTATTATAGTGAAAGGTATAATTTGTTTGAAATATCTTCCTTCCACTATTACCTGTGAGAATTTTATCCATGTTCCAGGCTTATTGTGTAGACAAAAAGCAGGTACTTATTAGCTCCAGGCACAAATCAAAGCAAAAACTGATGAAAAGACAAGCTAGCTTCTAAAAATAGAGAGGGAGCGTGGACACTTTCACGTGGTGGAGAGCGCCTGACCAGGTACCAAACACATACACAGCCCCGCCTGGATATGGTGCTGGCAGGGTACGGTGAGCAAAGGAGTGCTCCAAGGGGATGGGGGGAGAGTTTCAGAACAGGAGTCTCCATCCCCCTGCAGATTCACTAGGGTCTAGCTGAGCATTTTAGCTCCAGATCTGCAGCAGTGTGCAGAACACACACAGCTGTGTTTCAGAAAAAAAAAGTTTGTTTTTCACTAAGATTCGTCTTCATGCAGCAGAAAAAAAAATCTAAATTAGAAAGCATGATCATGTTACAATAAAATCAAACTAAGCCCTGACAAGTTTCAGAACAGGAGGGATATATTAAGCTATTCATACACAGAAACACAAAGCAGGTGATAACAGCAGAAAAAAAAACAGTCAGTGAGCACTATGAGATAAGTTACTAGTAGAGGAAGAAGAGCACAGAAAGAGAGCTGAGACACAAGCAACACACATGCTGCTGTACCAGCTACAGAAGACTAAAGGTAATCAAAGCTTCCGATTTAGAATAAAAAGCACAGCGCTGCTGGGACTTGCTAACAGCACTCGATCTTTTAACTTGAAAATGCTATCATTTCTGGAGATTTTAAATAATGTATTTAAAGAGCATGGGAGAATGCAGGTAGCATGTCAAGAAGATGAAAGGTAGATGAAAGAGTAAAATTGACAAGAACGGAGAAAGGCACAAACTTATCTATGGACATGCTTGCACAGAAGTGATGAGGTTTACCATAAAGATTAGCTGCATACATTTAAAGAGCCTGAATGCTGATGTGTCAGCCTTGGAAACTGGCCCCAGCCAGGTGCTTGCTAACCCAGAGACCAAAGGACACCATGGCCCATGCTGGCATCTATTCAGAGTCAGGTCAGGACAGAGATCTGGGTTTCTGCACAGGGATATGAAGCGTGCACAAATGATCCTGTACCGCAGTAATACGATGGAAGTTCTCTTTCACAGAGCAGATAGGGAAAAAATATATCCTTTCCTGTCCAGTGCTGTTCCAGGTACTACCAATACCCCGCTTTAAACCTAGCATTCAGCAAAATTAGTACGGTCAATAAGCGTATTTCATTTAAACTGGGAACTTTCACCCTACTTTATTGGAAAGTACACAAACTACTTTGGTTTTAATCTTTAATGAAGTACTTGAAGTTCTCCTTAAAATGTGGATACACACCTTCATAGTCCCACTGAGTCCCACCTGCACTGCGATCTGCAGTCAGCTCTACAACTCCTGCTCCATGCCCGACAACGGGAAAGCCCAGCTAACAGAGGGCACGCTAGGCAGAGCATTGTGGGCACACCCCAAGGCCAAATCAATGCTCATTACCTGAGCACGTGCTCCTTCTGCAAAACATACTAGTAAAACGGTAGCAGAGGCCCACAGTCACCTACTTTTGGCCCTGTCCTACCCCAGCATTGCTTTTGACTGCACCATTGCCACCTCCTCTCATCTCTGAGCTGAGAGGGACAGGCAGGACCAGCCGGTACGGCAGGGTATGGGCAGGCCAGCAGAGCCCTCCTGTATGGAAGCTGCCATCGCCCGAAGCTGCTAGGTACTTGCTGTGAGCACCCAGGCTGCAGGTGTCCAGGGCTGAGGCCGTGCAGGAGCAGGTGAGGCCCTGCAAAACTCCCCAGTTAGCGTCCCACCACACCAAAATGCAGTCCTGCTTCAGGAGCTGCGACTTAGCTCATTACCTCTGCCATAAATAACCCTCAGCCTCAGTGATCTACCCAGAGATCTGCCTGCAGAGTGGCTAGAGGTACACAGTCTAGAAGAAATGAAGTAGAAATACATGCAGTCTATCAAAAAATGTATAAAAGTCTTTAAAGGAGAATGAGAAGTCATATTAAGGAAGAAGACTCAGAATAAGTAGGTCAGTTCGAAATACTGCGTACCCTTTCATACGGCTTTCCACAAGTTTCTGAACTCCAATAAGCACTCCTTTACTTAGTGATCTGAGAAGGCAAATACTACCAGGGTCAGCAGTTTGGGGTTAGTTATACCAGGATGAGAAAGAGAAGAAGCAAAGTAGGTATGCAGCAAAACTGCAAACATATTTCAGGCTTGACAAATAATTAAATTCAAAATTGTTCAAATGAAAGTTATCGCACGAATTTTCAAGCATAGCTTTCCCACTTTGAACATCATCACTAATAAAGTCAGCAGCAGCAGCACTCAATTTTCAGCAATTTTCAACGTAATAAGGATACAGCTGCTTCCTTTTTGCTTAAATAGCTGTTCTACTTCAGAAATGGATAGAGGTTCTGGTGTCTGATTAGCAACTCCAGACCAGTTCAATTTATTTTGATCTACGCCTGCAACCTGAGACACAAAAGTAAAAGAGCAGGACTAGAAAGATATGGTACAGGAGAAGCTGCAGCTAAGGCAAGCATCCCACTTCAAAGGCCCTTAGATTAACAGCACTGAAGCAAAGAACTGATGTGCCTCATATGGAAAAACAGTTGAAGGGAGGGGAAAAAATGTAGTAAAAGTATTTTTAAATGAATCAAGAACTTGCCCCTTTAGGCCTTTAACAGCAAAACAACAAAGCACACAGTGTCCTTTTCTTCTCCATTTATAAGAAAAGTTCTGTAGCAAATCTACAACACACCATCTATTTTGGATATGAAAAAGAACAATAATTATAAAAAATGTTTCAAGTGCATAGTTTTCCACTACTATTTGGAAAAAAAAAAAGTTTCCTAGTCTAATCAAACACTCCCCTTGAGCTTACTCAAATCTGACAATGCTCATTTTCCCACATAACAACTGCATGTTATCACTAACATTGCTATTTTCTTTCAATTATACAAACTGCTGACGAAGTACTCCTCCCTCAAAACTCAGCTCCGCAGTTCCGTATTATAAAATCTCATTACAAGTCTACAAAGAGATGGCATTTACTTTTTTTTTTTTTTTTAATCACTACAAAGGCAGACAGGCAAGAGGTCACTTATGTGAGTACCTTTTCCGAACCACAACAAAGATTCAGCTACCTTCAAAAAAGTGCAGGAATTTCAAATTCCACTTTTAGGACTGTGAGGGAGTTGTTCTGCAACACCCTTCTTTACAACAGATGACAGATTAAGATTGAGCTGGCTTGGAGAGATTTTATAAAACTCATTTTAAACACATTGGTCATGTGCGTGCCAGAGTGTTTCCAAAGCACATTTGAGTGTCTTGCACATGAGCCACGAATTTCTGCCTTATTCAAGTAAATTCTCAAATAGCAATCAATAACATGGGTCAGAGCACGCAGCAGAAGAAACACAGCTCGGAAGACAAATGAGAATCGCACAACACTAAGGGCATTCAGCCAGCAAATCTGCATTTCTGGATCTGGATTTGCATTTCTGCGTTTAAACTAGCACAGAGTGGCAAGATGTCATTCTGTAATGATCAGCTGATACCGAAATTTCAAATGAAGTAACACCGCATCCCTTGAAGCATATGCAAAGCTTCTATCTGTGAGCACTGAAGGCAGTAAGGAGAGATTACACTACAGGCACAAAGCTTGCATACCTTCACTGTTTCTGAAAAAAGCTTCCCTCCCAGAGCCACGTTCGCAAAGCTATTTTAGAGGATGCAGCCCACCCTAAAGAATGGCTAGACAAAAGAGGAGAGATTAGACTGATGTCTATCTAGGCTCAGCACTCATCTTCTATGCCCCGCTGAGCATTTTAAAACAGAACTGGCACAGGCTAACTTCGAACTTTTACTATGGGGGAGTCGGACATTCCCTTCCTTTGACATGCTGCTTCTGACAATAAAAAGGAATCAAGATGTGGAGCTGGGATGCTGAGAGGAACACAACATCTACTGAATTTATTAAAAAAAAAAAGTAATCAATGTAAGGTCTCCTTCAATGGACTGGTAAGACAACACTCAAGTGCTACATCCTCAAAGACATTTTCACTATCTTAGATGGACATATGAGCACTTACTTCATGGCCAGTTTCTGCAGACTCTCAGACGTGATGGACATTTAATTAACAGTAAATAAAAAAAACAGTGTTAAAATGCATGTTACAAATATACACTGAAAATCAGAAATACAACACAAACTTAGCTACGATGTTATAAACACCTCACTAAAAATACAAAGGACTTGGAAGCTCCTGACAAGATCAGTACATGGTAAGCTCTGTCCTGTGTTCAATGGCCTGTTTACAAGAACTGACTTTCCTTTTTGTTTGCAACTTGGATCTCAACCAGAACACACATGAATAACGTAGCGTTTCCTCGCAGAATGCCAGTTTCTCGTACATACTTTCAGCAGGATGGGAGAAAGCTCACAGGATACTTTTGTTTTGGCCTGGTTTCCCCCAATATGTACTTTGTGGAGTTTGTAATACTGTCAGGCACCCAGTTCTGTACCTCTCACCCGCCTTTCGTTATCCTTCCAGTCCTGCTCCCCAAGTATCCTTTCCCTCTATTCTGCTGTGTCAGCAGCCAGTTGGTTAAGGAGCCGTCTTTCGCACTTTCTAATGTTTCAGTTTCCATGCAGATACTGAAGCAGCATTTCTCAAGGACACTCCAACCAAGAATACAGGTACAACTGAGGCTTACTTACACCAGAAGAATGTCAACTATCCAAAACTTTCTCCTTTTTAAATTTAACAGGCAAAGAAAAGGCCAGATTGTTTTCTAGACAGTTTGTTCCAGAATTGCATACCCACTATGGTCGGGGTAAGAAGCTCTGAAATGGCAAAACCTGAGTACTAGGATGATGATCCACAATACACTTCTGACAAAGCTTCCAGAAGCACTTTTTTATACCAATACAGTGCAAAATGCGAGATCACAAACGGTTTCTGCTCTTTTACTCTATTATATAACTGCAAAGTAACCAAACTCAACTACTATTTGCTGAGCATTCAGAGGATACGTGAGTAATATATTAAGCTCTTCAACTGCATGCACCAAATAAAGGAACATTTCTTTATTTTACCAAAAGACCAATTTCTGTTTCAGCCTGATTTCATTAGATGAAGTTATGTGAAAACATATATAAAGTCTAAAGGAAATTCAGGAACATCTCAAAATATGGAATGACGACATGGCATGACAGAAAGGAAACAAGAACTGTATCAAAATGCTCAGGACTTGCATCATTCGGGGAGGGGACACTACCGAACCAACCCAAGTCTGGAGCACTGCAAACTTACATCACACTGCATACGTAAAAGATTCACATCAACAGATACTGACAAAAACTTTCCAAAGCAGACCAGGATGCTTCTCATTCAGGGCCATAAAGTGGCTTTGCCAATAGAAAACTTCCACCAGTTCCACTGAAATGCTCTGTTGGCTTATCTTCAGGAAAAGCTCAGCTACTATAAAACAAGCCTCGGCTTTTGAATCACACAGCAAAACTGAATTTGAAGTAAAAATTCAACAAAGTAAGAACTAGGACGTATTAAAAACCACACAGCAACCGGTGCTGATCACTGTAGAAATCCATTCATTTTGCAGATAAAACCTTCCCTTCTGCCACATTCCTTTAACCTTCAATTCTGAAGGAATCAAATTCGTGAAAGACTTTCTCAGCTACCCTGCACATGATTTGATTTTAATCAGTCAGACAAAAAGTGGAAACCACATGGGAAGCAGTATCAAGTATTCCAGTTTCTTATCAAAGATCTGCTGTTCCTTGTCATCATACAAGAAATATTAAGCAAAACAGACAACTCCACATACGTATACTTAGTACTACAAAAACTATTCCAGTGTCTGAAGAGACAGATGCAGAACTTTAAATTTTCTTCTTCTAGCATAGGGCTTCAATCTCATTGGAGGCTTTTGAATGCTACTTATTTAGGATTGATGTTTGTGTATAAAAAGAGATGGCAGAACAATAAACTACAACTACAAGCTCAATAAACAGGGTATCATGTACACTTTTTATCATTTCATCTGCAAGTCTAAAATGTTCTCTAGAACAACAAATTTTAAGGAAAAATATTTAAATGCTGACAGTTTCAGCAATCTGTTTTTAATATAAAGCACATTACTTGGACAACAGCATACAACGTCTTATGAAGTTCACAATTAACAATGCATCCTGGTAGTTTTTAACATATTGAACGCTATCTTCATAAACATACGCAGAGATAAGCATGCCATTCCAGCCACAGCAGCTGCTTTGATTCACGTTTTTGAAATGCCTACAATTCTTGGAATATACACACACTGCAAAAAGAAGATGCGGTGACGCCACAAATCTCAGGATAACCAGCACCAGCCTACTAGCTCTGCTGCTCCTAAACATGACCAGGCAGCAGCACAGGCTCGGTGGGAGCTAGCTCACAGAACAGAGACCACAAGTATCTTCCCTGTTGCTAGTGAACAATAAGCTTCTGCTGTATCTTCAGCGTCATCATTAACTGTGAAGCTTACCATACACTTACCAGAAGCATACAGAAATGTTTCAGACACCTTTTCACTGCTGGGCTGATACACCTCAAAACAGGTACAGTACAATTAATAAACGCCAAAATATATGCATAGCTTAATCTGTCAAAAGATTAGTTGAGGTATAAGTCTTTGTCCTGAGCTGTAACACTCAAATATCAAATAAGTGACTGCAGGATAATAAAATCATTACTGACTAGGGGCTAATGACATACGATACCCCTATGGAGATCTATGTGAAACAAGAGCACATTTAGGTTACCTTCTAGAGGAAAAGTTACACCTCACAAGTCACTAACTTAACACCTGAGGAAGATGTAGCTGTATTTGGTAAGCATTTACATGCCTGAGGATGCCTCTGCTTAGGATATAACAAAACACCAAATAAAGGTTGAGGCTGATGACTAGGAATTTATTAGTTCAGGAAATGGCTATGAATTTCATTAGACTGATGACCAAGGGCTGCTTTTTCTTTAAAAAATGACAGCTGACTTTTAATCTAAAATAAAACCGTAACTGTAGAAGTTAATTAGCACTAACCAGCACAACAAGCCTTTCATTCACTTTTCTCCAAAACAGTAAATGAAATGAAGGGGCACCCTCCCATGGAATTAAAAACAACTTACCTAACTCTACTGTTCACCAGCACAGATAATCTTGGGCTTATGTCACTGATTTGTGACCCCTGTCAGCAATGCATTTTTCTGACTGAAAATTTGCCGTATGAAGGTCGATCTGCTTGTTGTGCACTTCCTGAGCTCCTCCCTCAGCTCCCAGACATTGTCCACCACACTCAGCAGAAGGATCATGAAACATTACACAAGAAGCTCAAGCTTCAGCAAACCTCAAACTCTGATGCCCAATTTCCTATCAGCATAGAAAGTCACATACTGATGGAACAAGCTCATATGCCTTCAACTATCTCTTGTAAAAAGAGACACAGCAGCATTACTTCCAGGCAACAGCACAACTGTTTTAGTTAACACAGTGCTTCAGGTCTCAAGTTAATTTGCTATCGCGTCCTGCGGTGCAAATCATTGCTCAGTAGGGGCCTTTTCTTTGCACGCTGCACTTACTGAGCACGTACAATTCACCGTCTCCAGACGACACTTTGACACTTCCGTAGCGCCCGCTCCACACTCTGCAGTTGTTAACAGGCATCCTTACAAAACACGAGGAATTAAGCAATTGGAGAACTTATTCAGTTAAGCAACAGAATCTGCACAGCGCTGCTGCAGCAGCTGGCATTTCACTAGAGTAGGCAGTAATTGTTTCCATGAATAGACTCGCACCACGGCCAGGCCAGGCCAAATAAGCAGAGCCACCAGAGGACTTTCCCACCACTGCACACAGCCTTTCCGTGTGGGAGACACGGCAATGCAGCCGGGGGCTGCTGCCCTTCCTGCTACTCAGTTTGCCCCCAGCTTCAGAGAAATAAAGGACTTCAAACATGGTAATGTCTCAGAACCACAGCAGCGACGAGTACTTTTTGTCAGTTTAAAGATTTAGCTCTAATCTTATTACTACAAGTATCGCCACGACGGCTCCGTCGATGACAGATGCCCGCCTGTGCCTGCTGCACTGCGGGCCTGAGACAAGGAAGGAATTCACTTCGTCACCAAAAACATGTGCAAAGATTTGCAGCCCAGTGCCCTGCAGTACATAACCCTGCACGGAACGGATGCTTGTGGGTGCTGCTTCTCTCCAAGCAGGAGGTTGGTGGAGCAGGGACTTTATTAGCACTTGCTGAAGTGCCAGTGCCACTACAATACGTTTACAACTACCACCTAATTTTAAACGTGTCAACTACTACAATTTAAGTCTGAAACTTTACCATACACATATTTAATAAGCATACTAGATGCACAGAGCAAAGGTAATCTTGTAGAGACATTCTTCCTTTGAAAAGAATGTATACCAAGGGGGGCAAAGGAGGTGAAACAAAAGCTTTTCCTTCAGTCCCAATCTCCCCAAAGAAAAGGGCAAACATAAATCCATTTGAAAAGAGCAGCTGTTTTTTTTAAATTCGTAATTTCAATAAACAACACGTTCAAGGTGGACTGAATAGGAATCCAGATCTCAAAAACCATTTCTGGCCGCAATAATAGACAAATGCACACGTACCTGCCCCTTCTAAACACAGAAGCGAAGCGTGTCTAAAAGGCCTGCCAACCTACCTGAGAAATCTTTTTATGTTCTACTGCGTGGGCATTTCTAACATCATAAAACAGACAAAATGGACATGTTCAAGGTGAACCCAGTTTTACTGTATTCTGAGTATTGCTTTTAAGTATAACTGAATAGCAGTCCAGAAGCAGGGAATGTCTACAAAGCAACGATTGCCCAAGCATGGTATTATCAAGAACAGTTTTCCTTCTCTTCGAGCATGTTATTTCTGTTCTGATATACTGCCAGCTACGTACTACTAGCGGCGTACCCACAGTCTCAACAGCATCCAGTGGTAGTTTCCTCTAGCAATGCCTTTTCAAGACCAAAGCACAAGGTCCCAACAGCTGCCTGGATTTTATGAACGTGGCAAGGTAACAGGTGTTCATCATACCCATGGCTCAGTTGACCTTAGAAAGAACCTAGAGCCATGCCACAAATTCATAATCCAAAACACATGGAAAATCCAAAATACGTGGGATTCAGCAAAGAGGAATTTGAAACCAAGTGTTAGAATGGTGGTTTCGTGGAACTGCATCTAGTATCCCACCTGAGGCATGGATGAGTTACCGCAATGCAAAAATGGTTCTGAAATGACATTCGCCAGCCGTACATTTTATCACTCAAACACACCTCTTCGACAAAGATTCAAAGTTAACAATTCACATCCTGAACATTGATGTCGAACAGGAAGCTAACCGAAGAGGTCAAAGTCAGATTGCTTTTACAATTTCCTCTAGACAAAGATAAAGGTTGCTGCCTGCTCTTGTTACACCATCTAGCTCAGGTGAATTCAGAGTATATGCATCAAGGACACGATCTTCTTGATCATGCCTTCAGATACAAAAATAATTAGCAGTTGTCCTGTTTCAGCTTCCCGAAGTTCCAGTTTGAAACAGGGACCATTACCAGAAACGCACATCCTCTCCCTGCAACCGCGCTCCTCTCTCATCTCTGATGCTCTTCGAAGCAACATGTCAAAAAAAAAAAAAAAAAGGCATCACAGTGACCACGTGAAGGACCATCTATTAAAGACCATTCAAAATACTTTTTTCCCCCAAGGTGGGGAGGAGGCAACAGCTGCTTTCTGGAAACAAGAATTTTAGGACAAGCTAACTAGGAATAAAATCTGTGCTTCAGGTCATTATCTTGGGAAGCATCACGACCTACAAGAACTAGATAGGCCCCATACACATACCTGTTCCCAGCTATTTGTTTTACTAAAGAGCTTAAACCTACTCAAAAAAAAAAAAAAAAAAACACCATATATTCTGCCTCTCTGAGTAATTTAAAGATATAAGAGTTTTACCTAAGTATAATTTGGCATTGGGGCTATTTGTCTGTTATCTAAGTAATGACGGCAGAAGATTGAGCAAGCAAGTCCTAAAATAGGTTTAAAAAACAAAAATAAGTCAGACAAAAAAAAAAAAGATACTTTCTGAGCAGAGTGGACTTTAAGTTCAGCTCCACAATCTGATGATTTCTTTCTTATTTTTTGACCCAAGGCCTTTAATAAGGCAAAGTTTGCAGAAGGCTACTGTGCTTTAAGGTAATAAATTGCCCAACAGATGCCTTCTGCTTAGTCAGAACTACAGCTGAAACAGTATTGCAGTTCTACTGTCTCCGTACTTCATTATTTCTGTCAATACAAATCTTTTGTTTACTAACAACGGAAAGATCACGCCATGAACTGTAGTCAGGGAAGCAAAATAAATTTTTCAGATCCTACATGTTTAAAAAGTGTAGCTGAAAGGCAAGGTTGGATGGAGAAAAGCCTGTTTCGACAGTCAAAAGCACAGGTGGCACCTGGCAAAACCTGATTTGTCCTACTAACTAAAAGAATAGCATCTCTAACATCAAGAGAAAGCTTTGACGAACCTAGAGAGGGGCGTGATATTTCCATCGTAAATAATAATTACTCAGATATTTTGAAAGACTGCCTGTAAGCTCATGCTCTAGTTATTTCATAGTTGCAGTTTAATGCTGTACCTTAATGCCAACCAGACACAAACATTTATAGCATGACAGTAAGACGTACACTACTGGTTTTGAAACGATTCAAATTCCTAAGACTATTAGTTGGAATAACTATTTCAGAAAGAAGAGTACTTTGATCAAGGAAATTCAGCTTCCCAGGTGAAGACAGGAAAAATAAAATAAAAAATCACAGGGTTCCCAGAAATACCAGACATTATTTCCTTCCAGGAAGAAAGAGAAATCCACACCAATTTTGGGGGGAAAATGTATGGAAGACCAACAAGGTAACTAAAACAACACAGAAACACACTTAGGCAGACATAAAGGAAACTGATGCTACTAGTAACACTAAAACAAGGGCTAAAGGCATGAAGTGCAACAAATCAACTTCGAAAAATCTTTGCCAGCACCAGAGAATATACCTGATACCAGCTAATGAAAGCTGTTTCTTTCTGAACTGTCTGCTATTACTACAGTCAGTAAAGATTTTCCCGTCTTTCAGACTCAGCTTGTTAGGTTTTACTATGTTTTGTTTTTTCTTCTTTGTTAGTTTAGAATCCTAAAACTGTTTGCCTGTAGGGAATGAAAGGCCTGCTGTTTATAAAAAGATAAAACATTTAATAACAATTACCGTTTTGTAGCTGTGTTTGTTAAGGTACAGATGCTGTGTGGTCTAGCTGTTAGAAGAAGAATTGAGAACCCAGATCTAACTTACACAACACCAATACAAACTAATACAAAAGTGGAAGCTGAACAAGTGACAGCACTGTCTTGGATTTTTGGCATTTTTTGCCACTTGTAAAACTGTCATAACTTGTCTGTCTAAAATCCTTCAGAAGTATCTGTGATAAAATGTAGAGACCTATTAACGGGATGCATCTGAAATTAGACCTAATTTTAAAACTCCTTACAGAATAGGAAAAAATAGTAAAATTTGATCTTCCTAAACTTAAAGTTTGCTTTTGGATGCACAGCACTTTAATAATTATAACAGATATCTAATTTTACTTTAGAAAATTCTGTCAGTACATTGAAAATTACAACTAAGAACACAAAGCAAATAAAGAGCGTGGTCCTGAACACCCCTCTCCCCTCACCCCCCCCCCCCCCCAACAACTACAGTTTCTCTGCTTCAGCTCAATTAAGAAAAGCAGCCCTGGAAACCAACTTTGCTTTAGGAGGCTACTTATTCTAATTCCAAAGCACAGCACAAACTTGTACTTTCATTCCTCTAGAAAAAAAGGAAATCTCCATATAAAAAGAAAAATGTAAAAGAGACTAAACAGAATATTAAAATAATGCAATATAGCACAGAAAGACCAGTTAATCAGCCAACAAGGGAAGTAATTTTTGCAATGACACGGTTGCTCTGAAAGAAAAAATCCAGTTGAGCTATATAAAAACAAGCTACACAAAGAAAACCAAAAATCCATTTGACATCTCTAACCCTGCCAAGGCACCAGTCCAAGTACAAGCAGCAACTACTCAGCAATTCAGAGCCAGTCTATATAGACGTTTTATTTGGGTACACACAGAAGAAGAATAGAATTCATTCTTCATCATGAGAATTAAACTCTATCTTGACGGGAACAAATAAAACAGAAATCAACAGTTTAACACTGAAAAAATTTAGGAACTTCACAAGGCACTAGATGGCCATTAGCCATCTCAACAGTCTACACACAATCTCTGCTATTTAGAAGGTAGCCAAACCATATTTTTGCATCAACGTGAGTTACTTCCGATCAGCATTTCCAATCCTCTCACGTCATGCAGTTGCTTCCTTCTAACACACAAGTTAAACATTCAACAGCCAGCCAAGTTCCACCCTCACAGTGGGCTGGCTGCAAGCAGGGCAGCTATCACCTGCCAACACTGCTATCACTAACGAGGTTGCACACAAGTGTCACAACTCACCCATAAGGCTCTTGGCACACAATCAGAAGCCAATTCAAACTAGGTAAGAGAGTTTATAAATATATATATATATTATTTTTTACAGGTATTAAAGCCAGACAAACACAAAACACAATCTCTCAAAAGTGTCACTGCATAGTCTCCCTGAATACCTGCAGCCAACACGCACAACGTTGCACTTTGTACCTGTCAAATCCACTCACTTTAAAGAGTCGATATTATTCTTAGTACAGCTGCGTTGTGATGGACACCACATAAGCAGTTCAATAAACGTTAGAAAAAGCATACTTCCTAAAATAGTCTCAAGAAAAACAAGATTTTCATTTTTCAGATGGGATGCTAACAGGCACAGAGGCAGCATGACTTGTAGATCGCACAAAGTCTATGAAAGGGAATGGAAACGAGCACAGCTCTTTCAAGACCCAAGCCAACACATTAGCCATAACAATGATTCTGAAGACAATGCAGGTTGGATTTAAGTTAAATTGGCATGATTACTGCTGTATTCCAGTATTTAGATTAACGTGAGAGGGCCTTCGCATCTTGGACATGAAAGAACAGAAAAGGTGTAGACCTTTCCTGCTGGAAAACGATAAAAGCCATGACATTGTCTTTGGAAAAAAAAAAAAAACGCATATCCTCATGCTAATTTTCATAGCTATTACACCCTCAAAGACATTTTTAATAAAACCTTAAGTAGCAAGAATTCGTCCAGATGAAAGTCTCTATAATCATGCAAATGAATTCACACTCCTTGGCATTAAAAATATTTAACAGATCAACCGAGTTGAGCTGTCAACAGGTAATCACAGAGATAAGCAAACAACGTAACTATTCCCCTCGTGCCTCCCCGTCTTTCCCCACACTCCCTCAAAGGAAAGAAATCTTTTCCTGTTCTGATCTATTTTTACAGTCCAGTGCACTGGTATTTTGGACTATTTCCAAGGGTATTCTTTAGCGGGGCATCACAACTAGACGCCAGATTTCCAAATTATTTAAGCGTATTCTCAGACTATTCCACACGACATCACGGAATTAATAAAGGAACTGGTAATTACCAAATGCAAGTATGTTAAAACTCAGCAAACAAAAAATACCATCGCTAGGACAACGTCTGAATTCTGCTTCTTGTTTCCACAAAGGTTACACCGTGTCACCAGCAGCCTGCGCTTAAGGGAAATTCCTGGGAGCAGCAGCGTGCACGGTCAGTGTCCATCCATCCTTACCTAAGCCACGGCTCATTTTTTGAGCATTTACCCAGGAATTGGCTTGCAGGCTCGGGAGGCTAACAGCGAGCTGCACCTCCCTTTGGGCGCCTCCAGCTCCTCGCAGGACACAAAGCTGAGGTCCGGGGGAGCCCTGTGCCCTGCCCGACGGCCGCCCCCTGCCCCTCGCAGACCCCGGTAGGGGGGTCAGGAGCCGGGGGGCAGGGGGGCTGTCTTTTGGCCCCGCTTCTCACCTCTCTCCCTGCTTGGCGTTGGAAGGCGGCGGGTGCAGCACCGTCTGGTTCCCCTCCATCTCCACGATGCACTTGGTGTTCAGCTCCAGCTCTGCAAGGAGAGGCGGCGGGGGGATGGACGGGCGGCCGGGACGCCCCCCGACACCCCCCGGGGGGCTGCTGCTGCCCCCCACACCCCAGGGGGTCGGAAGGGGGCCGGGGGGGGGGGAGCTGAAGGGGGTGAGGGGCGGGGAGGGAGGCGCTTGTTCATCCCCCTGGCCGCAAAGGGGGGCGCGGGGAGGAGCCGGTTACCTCTCCTGTTCATGGGCCGGACCCTGACGGCGACCTTCACCTTGGTGTCCGACATGGTTCCCCCGGGGGGCGGCGGGCGGGCGGGCGGCCCCCCTCAGCGGCACCTCGCAGCCGGGCAGCGCCGCGCACAGCGACCCCGCGCAGCGCCAGCGTCCATGCCGGGGGAGGGAGGAGGAGGAGGAGGAGGAGGGGAGGAGGAGGAGGGAAGAAGGAGGAGGAGGGCCCGGCGGCGGCGGCGCAGCCCCACGGCCGCCTCCCCGCTCAGCTGCGGCCGGCCCCGGCCCTCAGCGAGCCCCCCGCCGCCATTTTCCGCCGCCTCCCGCCCGCAGCGGCCCCGCCGCCGGGCAGCCGCGGAAACACCCGAGCGGCTTCGGCAGAGGGGGCGGGGGGGGGGGGGGTGGCGGAAACACCCGAGCGGCTTCGGCACCGGGGAGGGGGGGTGGCGGAAACACCCGAACGGCTTCGGCAGCCGGGGGGGGGGAGGAGGGGGTTGGCTGCCCCCCTCGGGCAGCCGCCCAGTGAGCATGCGCAACGGGGCCGCGCCTTGCAGTGGCGCTAAAAGGCGGGGAGGTGGCGCTGTGGGGCACGGCGCGCATGCGCGGTGCGGGAGGGGGAAGCCGGGCGGTGCGCTCTGCCCTCACTTTGCCCGCCGTCGCTTGACGCGCGGGGGTGGGGCGCGTCAACGGGCGGCGGGCGACCGTTAAACGGTCAGTGGGTTGCGGGTTCTTCAAGTCTTGCTCTTGTTTTATTTTAACGGCCTGCACTCTTCAAGGGTGTGCTCGCTCCGCAGAGAAAGATGAAAGAACCCCCAAATGGGGGAGTGGGGAGCAGAAGAGTGAAAAAATGGGGAAAAAATAGCAGTTTGAGGGCAACGAAAGGGCTGTGAGGGAGTCCGGGCAGTGCCCAGAGTCCGGCGTGAGGTGCACAGCAGAGCAGGGGGGTGTGAAGATTTATTCTGTTATCACAAAGGAACCTGGTTGTCCTACCGGAGAGCAAGTTACATGGAGTTTGGGAAAGGTCACGAGGAGGAATCCACAAACTGCCCAGAACAAAATACTGACCTCTAGGGAATTCTAGAACAAAAGATGCTCCATGATCATAAATAGAATCAGAGAATGTCTCAAGTTGGAGCCCCATCCAGCCTGGCCTTGAACACCTGCAGGGATGGGGCATCCACAGCTTCTCTGGGCAGCCTGTGCCAGTGCCTCACCATCCTCATGGTGAAGGATTTCCTTCAAACATCTAATTTATATCTCCCCTCTTTTAGCTTAAAACCATTCCCCCTTGTCCTGTCATTATCTGAATGACCAAAAACTTGCACTCCATCCTTTTTATAAGCCCCCTTTAAGTATTGAAAGGCTGCAATGAGGTGTCCCTGGAGCCTTCTCTTCTCCAAGCTGAACATCCCCAGCTTTCTCAGCCTTTCTTCACAGGAGAGGTGCTCCAGCTCTCTGATCATCTCCATGGCCCTTCTCTGGACCTGCTCTGACAGCCCCACATCCTTCTTGTGCTGGGGGCACCAGACCTGGATGCAGCACTCCAGGTGGGGCCTCACAAGGGCAGAGCAGAGGAGCACAATCACCTCCCTCCACGTGCTGTCCGCTCCTCTGTTGGTGCAGCCCAGGACGCAGTTGGCCTTCTGGGCTGCAAGCACACACTGCTGGCTCATGTCGAGCTTCTCATCCACCAGAACCCCCAAGTCCTTCTCTGCAAGGCTGCTTTCACATGCAGCACCTTGCACTTGGACTTGTTGAAGCTCATTAGGTTCGCGTGGGCTCACTTCTCAAGCTTGTCCAGGTCCCTCTGGATGGCATCCCTTCTTTCTGTTGTATCAACCGCACCACTCAGCTTGGTGTCATCTGCAAACTTGCTGAGGGTGCACTTGATCCCACTGTCTATGCCAAGTTGATGAAGCTGAAAATAATGAATTGCCTGGTGCATTCCTGGTGCTAGCACTGATGCCCCAGGTGAGCCGTGTTTTACACCTCTGGAAGGCTTGCAATCAGTGCTACCTTAGTGCTAGACATTAAAGAAAAGCAGAAACTGCCCCATTCCCAGGCTGGAATTTGTGTCCTTTGAAAAGGGCTGTCTGTGAAACCCAGAGCTTGCTCAAATGGAGCTGCTTTTCCAAACAACTGACAATTGTTAACAAGTGCCGGTCCAAATACCACAGGAGAGAGTTGTGTCCATTCACTAACAGTGAATTCAACATCAGGGAAAAGCATTATTAATAGCAATGCATTATCCCTGCAACCATGAGCTCCAAGAATGGCCACGCTTTCAATGAATAAGCCAAGAAAGACGTTTAGTAAAACTGCAGTAGGCTTATGATCTCAGGATAGCCTTCCTTTTGAAGTATCTTGTTAAAACTTTGTTTTCACCCCAAAAGTGTTTCCTTAGCTTCAGGAAAATATTTTCCAAAGAATCAATCCTTATTGTCTAATGCAACTAACTGGCAGGAATCCCAGACGCAGAATCAGTGATATCTGTAACATTTTGCTTACTGAAAAGACAGGCTGAAATCCAACTGGGATTATTCTGTCTACTTTGGGGCTAAGCTACTGCAGGGAGAATGGACTAAACAAAAAATGACGGATAGATCGCTGCACTGAGAAACAGCAGACCTTTCAAAAAGAGGTAAAAACGTCCGATGGCGCTGCGAAGGCACGTCCCACCCCGCCCCCTGGCACATCAGCCAGAAGAGCCTTGCAAAGGGACTCAGAAGAGCTGTGAGCAGAAAGAAGCCTGGAAGTAGATCCTGTTGCCCCTGAATGGCCACTGGTCCAAGGACTGATTAAAGGAAATGTGAGACATGCGCTCGGTGTGGTGAGAGGGAGACTTCAGCAAGCAGAGCTGGGTATCTGAAGAACGTCACTAGCAGAAGCTGGCACACACACATCTCTTGCCTGTGGAAGAAGGCATCAGGAATGAAGTTTGTTATGAAATGCATCAGAAGTACGTGGTTCAACCAGGAAAGAAAAGGAGAGATGTTGAAACGAGACATCCTACATATGACTGTAGACTGTAAGGACACAGATCAAAGTAAGCGCTGGCTCAAGATAAGGCGCGATGTCTGCAATGGCTGTGCAGAAACCGAGTTGTTCTGCAAAACTTGGATGTTGTTGGGAAGCAAAAGACAGCCAACAGACAGAAGGGAAAATAATCCCTTCCATCTCTATTTTCCACCTCTTAGTGGAAAAGCTACATCACTGCAAAATTAAATAAAAACAACGATATTAGATAAAGAGAAACTGAAGGAGCCTTAATAAGATTGCCTATGATTTTGGCTGTGGGAAGGGTCTTGGGAAAGAATTTTCACTGAAGTCTGGAATAGGCTTGTGGACGATATTCAACTATTTGCAAGTTCTGAAAGCCAACCAGGCAAAAGAGTTTGAAAATGAAGCTGCAACCTAATTTGTTCTCACATAAACTGTAGCTGCTGTTCTCTTCTTGTGAAATCCTGATTTTTTTCTGGTGTTAGGTAATTGGGAAAAGGATTTTTGCTCTTTCATTCACATCAGCGCGCCCTGAAAAACAACTGCCAAGACTGAGGTGCTGATTCCACCAACATTTTATGTCTTCTTGGGGAAGTGCTTTTGGCAACATCTGTAACGCGACCTGACAACATCTGTTAGGCAACAAGCATGTAGCAGAATACATTTCTGGTCTCCCCAAAACCTTTGGCATTACAGCAGAATAGGAAGAGAGTCATGTTATAGGGGCCCCATGAGATCATTAGGTAGCCCAGAGAGCAATCTGTACTTGTACAGAAACACTTTCTTAACATGCCTGACAGAACCATCAAGCCTGAAAAAATTATTTGCCTGAAAAAATTGTTTCTGATGGGCCTGGATGTTAGAACTGGTGTGTATATATATAGCTTGTAGTCTCAGAAAGCAGGTTTTTAAGATCTTGTAAACAGAAGAAGAAATAATGGACCTGATGTAAGAGGGTGTGTGTGTGCCAGGATAGAAAATTCTTGGCTGCGTGGGTGTGGGTGTATTGGCTCTTTCATCAAAAGACCCAGTGGAAAGGAGTTCACCACTACCATCTCACAAGCAAAAACAGCAAAAAGCATTATGAAACCCCAAAGGACTGAAGATCCACAGAGTCAGACAGCCTACGCCAGCGTCCAGAATTGAACCAGAAGCCGAATAACCAAGGACATATTTGCAGATTTGCAACTTATCGTTCTAGTACAACCATGCTGATTACAATTAATTTACGTTTTGGATACACAACTAAAAATGTTGCTGTCTGATGATATGATTAATGAAGTCCACGGTTTCTGTGAAAGGACTTCATCAGGTGGTGTTTAAGCTTATGAGTACTTCAAAAGTATTTAAAACTGATTGATTACATACACTAAAACTCATTTACTCATTTCTGCAAGATGTTCTGTGGTGTGCCTACCTCTAAGGTACAGATCATTATATGACAACATATTTGGAAAACTTTATTTTGCATTTAATTAACAAGGTAATATCAGTGTTACTCTGACTATTGTTGAGCATCATGCTCACCAATGCAAGACTCTCTTAGTGTTTTCAGAAGTTTGCTTTTAAACCAAGGTGCCTGTGGTGGTTTTACTCAGCCGGGCAGCCATCCTTCACCACAACCATTCTCTCACTCCCTCTCTTCAAAGGGAAAGGGAGAAAAAATACGGCGGATAGGGCTCAAAGATTGAGATAAGGACAGGGAGATCACTCAACAATTATCATCACGAGCAAAACAGACTCAATGTAGGGAAATTGATGTAATTTATTGCCTATTACTGACAAGCTAGAGCAATGAGAAACTAAAAACAAACTAAAAACATCTGGCTGCCCTGTATCTGTAGTAACACCCAATTTGAAGAAAAGTTTCAGATACTTTGTAAGAATTTGAATCATTCTGTAATACACTTAAAATACAAGAATGGCAAAACAAATAATCAGTTATTTTGGCATAAGTGGTGTATTGCAAGCCTACAAATTGAACTGAACAGTTAAAAAATGAGTTTTTTTCCCCTTTTTTTTTAAGAACAATGAAAAAAAGAAGACGCCAAAAAAAAAAGATGAAAAGAGAAGGAAGACACCTCAGATGTGTCTTTTTCTACCGTTATGTTCCAAAATACACATATTTAAGTTGATTGCTTCTTGTCTTGATATTTTTTTTCTGATGAGTAATAATTTTAAAATATTTTGAATCAGACTTCCTGCATATAACTGCTTTTGCACTGAGGAGGAAAGAGGATGCTTGGAATATATGGAGGACAGCAAACAAAATGGCAGAAAGAAGGACCTGAGTGCAATTCAGGCCAATAAGATGCTTGTCTTCTGGCATTATATTTCCCCTTCGAACACAGCAAGCATATGGAACTCTTTCCATCTCTATCTCTGCTACCCACAGCATCTCTGGATGAATGTCTCTCACCTGTCACCATTACTTAGCTTGATCAGTTTCCGTGCCCCATGGGAACTGGTGAGAATTATTGATGGGTCATTCATCCATCGGAATTAGCTGCCAGCTCTCCCGGACATACTGATGGATGGATGGGAGATGCCACATGAAAAATGACAGCTTACTGCTTCTGCAATGAGAAAAGATGTCAGCTGGAGAAAGTGGATGGTGATGGTGGGTGGGAGAATAAGAATGCAAACACAGGCAAAAACATCTCAAGCCATTCTTCCCTGATATCTTTTTCCTGTCCCTGCTTTCCACCACCCCCGTATTTTGGTATGGTTTTGCACCAATGGAGTCAACACGAATTTTGCAGCTTCACAAGGGCATGGAATGAATCTTTGTCTGGCTCTTGCTTTCCAACAGTTTCATTTTTGTTTCTTCCCTCTCAGCATTCCCATGCATTTGGCTGCTGATCCACAGTTCAGCGAGAAGAGGAAAGAAAATATCACTCCTTACTTTTGTCTGGTGGGGTGTTCCAACTGCCCCTCATCTTCCCAAGGCATAACACTGACAATGTGAATTGACATTAAGGCATGGCCATGTCTTCATGTATATTCTCAGCAGGAGGATCAACTGCTCTACTTCATGTCATGGAAACCGGGGAGCAATGCTGGGTGCACAGAGTGAATGCCTGAGGTCCTGCCAATAGGGCACTGCGTTCCGCTGACCTCCTCTCTCCGGCTAAAGGCAGGGAGAAATGTCACGGAGCCTGCCAAGAACATCCATCTTGTCAGCAGTGTCCCCAGCACATACCTTGCTGCGCCTGACTGGCGCACGCTGTCACTGGCACGTCCAACTTCATCTCGTGTCACAGGAGCCAGAGACAAGGAGGAGCTGGCAGCACTGAGAGCATGGGAAGCAAAGCAATTACTTGTCTTTCAGTGTTGAAAGTGTCAAGAGAAAAACAAGGTGCTTGATCTTACAGTACCCAAAGTCTAAAAGATGCTTGCACTGAAGGTTTTTAATAGCAAATTTAACCCAAGTCATGTGTTTTATAAGATTGACCAAAATTAAAGTTTTCTCTGGGTTTCCGAATTTTCACTGACCACTTTTTAAAATAAAAATTTACAGAGAAAACAAAGCTTATTTTCAACCCTAACCCATTACAACATTGTCCAGCCTGAGAGAGAGAGGCAAAATGAATACAATACAATGAAACCAACAGATACATTTAAGATTAATAACCTAATATATTATACTTACATTATGAAAAAGCATAAGAAGAAATCACAGGTCTAACAAAATGATAGATTACTGATGTTGATGAAAAGAGAAGGTTGGATAGTCATCTGTTCTGTAAATTAGTATTTAGTATATAGGAAGCAAACCTGGATATTCTAAAAGGGAGAAATATTTCCTATTAGAGGGCTAGGATAAAATATAACTTCAAAGGCATGAATAAATGTCCTGTTATGTACACAAACTTGTATTTTTCGTTGAATAAAATATAGACATTTAGAGAGCATCTATGGAAGCAAGTGCCTGCCCATAATTGTAAGCTGGGAACCAAATTTCTGTCCCATACATCACTAGACTTTGCAGATAACCCCACTGGACAAACACAGTGAATTTACGACAGAGTACATGAGAGCAGGGTTTTACCCAATGTCCTCGGCTAGGTTTTCAGGCTGCTTTCCCATTTCCTTTTTGCTCTCAAATTCAAGATGGATGTCAGGCTGGATGTTTGCCACCTCTCTCTTATCAGAGATCTGTTTTGACTATGTCTCTAAAACACTGCTGGAGGCATGAAAATCATCCTTTATGTCCAACACATTTATGGCAACATGCTGGGCCTAGAAAGGGACTGTAGTGACAGATGCTGTTCTGGCACTCAGAAAGAGAAGCGGTTTTAATTGTCAATATTAGGAATAAATGCAGAATACATGCACCTAAACATCACGCTGCAGATTAAAAATACATGTACATTCCCATGTAGAATATTACTATTTACGAGCAGCACAGTCAAAACTACTCCACTTTGAACAGAGTTAGCTTGCAGACTCTTTCAGTGGTGAATGGATTAAATCTGTTCTTATGGGCAATTTACATGTGTTTTGAATTATCTGTTTGGTTTTACCTGGAGGAGGTCCAAACCTCTGTTAGGACTCTGATGCCTCCTCCATACCCACCCTGAGCGAGTGAGTAGACTGCAGTCTGGGACTGAAGGTGAACAATTGCAGTGAACGTCCCTAAAGCAGATGCAGTCATGTCTCCTTCGAGCTCAAATGTTCCTTGCTGTGAGAGGAAAACACATCAAAAGCAATTCCACTGATCAGACCAGACATTTTCTCTCCGCCTCTGATACAACAGTGCAATAGGTTTTTAGAAACCTCAGCCCTCTGCGCAGCACAGCAGACAAGACCAACCCCTCAGTGAGGGTACCTGCTTAATTTTAATATTTAACCACGTTTCTGTTCTACAGAGGATAATCAATCCCTTTACACCCCTCATGAGAACAGGGTGCAGGGAGCTCTGTTCCCCATCTCCTCTTACCAGGAAGAAGCAGTTTCAAGTTACTGTGGGAACTTCATTGGTTGCTGCTACCTGCAGATGATAAGTCATATTAATAGAAATAAATGAGCTTAGGATCAGAGTAATGCAGCCATAGGCACAAAACTGATCACAAGCAAAGAAGGGGGAAAAAATAGTAAGAGTAATTCTTTATTTTGTTCAGAGATGTTTTCCTGGACTCTGGAAGTGTGACTGCTATTTCTGCTGGATCCAAAGAGAACCCTTCTATAAACTCAAGGGAGATTTGGCCTATGGCAGGGAATTTGACATCCCTGCAAAACCTTGGGCACAGGTAACAGTTCAGTCCTCTAACAGCTATTTGTGGGCTGTGTAGTTCACATTCCTTAACCGTCAGGGAAAGAAATGACACAGTGATGGGTTTCTTTGCATTTGTGTTGCTCTTGGTGTTAAATGACTACGCCATCCCTTTTTCACCTCAGGGAACACCTCCTCCCTGACTCAAAAACCTTCCTAAAATTTGTTTACAGCAGGGAGAGTAGGTCTGTGGGTACACAGACTGGATTCACAACCACGTGATACCATGACAAAGCCGTGTGTGGCTGGGGCTGTGTCACTTGAGTTATTTCCTACAGTGGGAGAGCAGGTACTGATGACACTGTAAAAAGCACTGCTGAGACTCCACCTGGAAAACTCACCACAGGTCTGCTGTTCATCATGTAGGGAAGAGAAGCTCATACTGGAACAGACCCGCAAAAGGGTTACTGGGAGGACTGGCGAGTGGTGAATATTATCAAACAAGAGCAGACTAGAAAAGTTCAGTTTGTTTAGTCTAGCCAAATGAAGACAGAGGGGATATGGCTGTTTATGCTTCCTTTCAAGCCAGTTAGAAACCATGGTGCTACTTAAGTTCAAAGAAAACACTAGCACAAGAAAAAATGGATGTAAACTGTCTTTCATGCGGCCCTTTTATCCGGGGCTGCATTAGGAGGAGTCCTGCCAGCGGGTCAAGGGAGGTGATCCTTCCCCTTTGCTCAGCACCAGTGAGGCCACATCTGGAGTGCTGGGTCCAGTTCCGGGCTCTCCAGTACAAGAGGGACATGGACTTAACAGAGTGAGACCAGTGAAGGGCCACGAAGATGATGAAGGGACCGGAGCACCTCTCCTAGAAGGAAAGGCTGAGAGTAGGGACTGTTCACCCTTAGGGAAGAGAAGGCTCAGGGGGATCTCAATGTCTATGAAGCCCAGAAGGGATTTAAGAGGATAGATCCAGGCTCCTTTCAGTGCTGCCTAGTGCCAGCACAAACAGCTATGGGCACAGACTGGAAACAGGAGGATCCCTCTGGACATCAGACAGCACTCCTGTGCTGCGCATGTGGGTGACAGAGCGCTGGCACAGGCTGCCCAGAGAGGTTGTGGAGTCTCCCCCCTTGGAGATCTTCAGAAGCTGCTGGGACATGGTCCTCAGCGTCCTCCTTTAGGTGTCCCTGCTTGAGCAGGGGGTTGGACCAGATTAGCTCAAGAGGTTCCTTCCAACCTCATGCAGTCTGTGATTCTGTGATTCTGTCTTGGAACACACTCGGACTGTGAGTTGACCTCTAGCCCCCTGAAGAATGCCTGATCGGTCACTCAGAAGACCACAGCAATACAAGTAATTAATTTCAAGAGACAGCGTGATTGTATTAGGTGCCTGTGATAGCTGAGAACCTGTCCTGCTGACCTTATCAGACACATGCCTCTGTACAGCCTTACAACATCATGGTGATGAGAACAGTTTATGGTAGAGGAAAGGGAAGGAAAAAGAAAAAGATTTGTACTGTTAAAAAAGCAAGATTGTAAGGTTCCAGAACAAATATGAACTGTTATTGCCTGCATATTGTTAATATAAATATTAACTTCTGAGAAGAGATTGATGTTAAGTTAGTAGAGATTTATATTTTTTCATCCCCCCCCCTTTATATGTTTTGCAGGAATCAGATGCTTATCCTAAGAAACAACAAACTACCACAGCTGGCTTCTAACATTATTTACAATTCAAATCAGTAGGCAGGCCCCAGCAAACCCAAAGGAAGGACAACCCTCCTATTATTCCCCCTGCCCCACAAGCTCTCAGCCCTCTTCATCACTTCGATAAGGAATGTCTGGTATGCGAGCACCACTCCAGCAGATCCCTGCAGTTCTGTTTGTGGCTGTGAATCCTGAATGGAGACTGAGGACACTAGTGAGCAGGGGTCCTGTTTACGAATGCTGTCCAGAGTATCACAACCATTGCTCTGCATTCACCTAGTGCAGATGTCTGTCTTATTACAAGTAGAAAAACTGCGTCTGCAGTCTCAGCGTCAATTCAAATAGCAATCAGATGTTACTTGCAGTCTATCTAACCTACAGCAACACTCAGGCTCTGTTTTCAGAGGCTCAGTAGGGGTGAATCAGAAAGCTGTAAATATAAATGGTCTGATATGTGGCAACTGCCTCTCAGAAGAGAGGCGCAGCATTACCATCAGCCCTTTGGCACTCGGTCACAGTCCCCTTGCTGCTTTCACAGAGAAGCTAAGCTTTGCTGGCTGCCCGCCTGCTGGGCTTGGGACTTGGGCTCTGCCCCTCCTGCTGCTCCTGGGAGGAGGAGGAGGGTGGGGAGGGAGGAGTGCATCCACCAAGCGTGCTTACTGAGCAAGCTGGGCTAGTAATGGTGCTGGCCAAGCCAAAATTTCTCCCTACGCAATTACTTTTTCATGATGCCTGCAAATACATGCTCTGGCCAAACGCGTGCATCTTTCTAAAGTGCAGAGAAGAAAAGAAGCTATTGCTTGAAAGAGATTAGAGAGGAGAACAGTAAGCATTGGGAGGTCTGCACGTAAGGAAGCTGAGTGAGTCAAAGCCTTGAGAGAGGAGGTGGGTGGCACTGTGTTTGTTCAAACAGAAGGACAGATCTTGGCTCCTGCTGCTGCCTCCTGAAATCAACAGGAAGATTCTCATTAACTTTAACAGTTCCTGTGTAAGGCAGAAACAAGAGCTGAAGGTGCTCTTAAAGCGCATAAGAAGACAGAGGTCTTTTATTTAAAAAGCAAAACACCCAATCACTCTCTCCACCCAGTTCTCCCCAGACTGAAGAAAACACAGCAAGCATAATCACCCAATAATCAAAAAAGAAAAATAAAATCATACCCTCATTTTAGATTGAAGACTGCCAAATAGTGCAACCACTGGGTGTGTTTTTTGTCATTTAATTTCATAGCTCTTCCTCTTTGATTCACAGCTAATGGCATGGCAAAAAGTTTTGCTCTTTAAAGGAGATAGAATTAGAGGCACAGGCTGCCAACACGGGTTTCCAGGCTTCTCGTGTTCTGTCTCCACCAGCATTTGACAGGGAAACTCTGACAAGATATGGGAGTCACCTACATAACCCAGTACAGGGAAGACCTCTGGATCACTGGGACCAGACTGCTGCTATCATAGACAACCCCAAAAAGCCAGTGACTTGCAATTTGTTGACTTCTAATTTAGTTTTTCCCATAATCGTTATCACAAATAAAGCTGCACAGGAGGAGCCGGAGTAGAAGTGTTCCTAAAACTGTTGGTCTGCACACAGTTTAACTGTAAAGGCCTTCACCCTCGTGCATCCTTTAATAAAACTTGCATGCCTGTCTCCAAAACACGTTCCCTGAATGACTTAAGTCCTTTCCCACCATTCACATTGTGATCTGAGGTTTCCTCCCTTCAGTCTGACAGTAAAGATGAAAGGCTGTTTTAGAAAAGAAACACAAATAAAAGAAAACACGGACTGAACCTCTGGGCGGATTAATCCTTCTTCTGAAATCAAAGTGGTGTGGACACATGTATCGACCACACAGCTTGACTAAACAACGGCTAATGAGAAATATAGTTCTGGAAGACATTTCAAGGGACTAAACATTGAACCGTGGAGAATGGGTGAGGTCTATGCAAAAGTCACACATAGGAAAAACATGGTTGAATTTCAGAAAATAAAAAAAAAAGACTTCTCATCAAGAAAAAGAAGATTTGAGATTCAAGTTCAACACAAATGAAAGAGTGACAGTCTATCACTCGATACGTATGTTTGAAAATAATTCAGCTGCATGGCTTTTATTTCCCCAGTGAAAGAGATACACGAAAGAGAAAATCTCCTGCCTTCAGTTTACATTTTTTCTAAATGGGTATTTTTGTTTTTTATCTCAGCAATACCAACACGGTAGAAACATGGGAAGAATAATATTGGCTTCACTTTAATGATAATACTATCCAAATACTGAGCAGCTTTATGACCATCACCAAAAAGGAGGGAGAGTTAAATAGAGCCCCTGTTCCAATTGTGAGCGTGGGGCAACCTCAATTTTTTATTTTTTTATTTTTTGGTAGGGAAAACAGTACAGTTTTCACCTGTTCTTTAAAAGCCTGTATTTCTCAATGTGAAAGAAGTGTCTAACTGTCCTGCAACCTTGGAAGTCCTTTCACGTAGTCTTCTTGAAGGTGGAACCTACCGTGTGGTCTCCACCACAAGGAAACATGGCAACTTCTTAAACTGTTGGCAATTGCCAATAACCTCCTCTTCAAGACTGGCAAAAGCAGTTCAGGTACAAGCTCTCCACTGCTGACAGCTCAGAGTAAGCCTTGTTCCAGATCTGTCAGGCTACTGAGCAACCCCACGTCCCAAAAGAGAGGTGCTGCACCAATCCCCGTAGTCAGATGGACTGTTAGGAACCAGACAAGGCTTCAGTGTGTTACACAGATATGAGCAAGAAAAGCTAAGCCATTATGTGAGCTTTGCTTTGCAAAGGATTTCTGATGTTGAAAGAATGTCATAATTAGTTATAACATATTCTAAACATGCACAGGGCTTTCAGCATGTGAAAGAAAAAAACAACAAACCAGTGTTCCCAGAAGTTGTCATAATAAAGTCTGCTGCAAAGACTTCTCCAGGGCAAACCTCTGTACTAGCCCAAATCTCCCTGACTTCAAGCCCAGTCCTGCATCGTTTATTTATCTGGACAATTCCATTTGAAGTACTCATCACTGCACATATAAACTATTTATGACAGATCAAGCCTCAACTCAAACAAGTCACTGTAAGGAATAATAAGAATAGAAAAAGAATAACATACATATTTGAAATAGTTTAGGCTCCACAATATCACGCTGTAAGACGAGTGGAAACTGATGCAGAGCTCACTGAAGAGCCCTGTTTCCTACCTAATTAAGGGCTATGACAACCAAAGGAGACAGTCACACAGTTTTCATAAGACCATTTTACATTTTTAATACTTCCATCTAAGTTTTTTGATAGATTTCTTATAAAGCATATCTTTAACGACATCATATTTCTTCTCTCGTTAACTTCTTAGTCTGTGATAGTAAAAGAAAAGTGGTCTTTGTTTCTTACTTTCAACACAGGTCACTAGTTACTAAACACTGGTAACTACTGGTTAAATTCCATAGTCCCTATTATTTGGGAAATCATTCTAGGTGAGCAGTAAAAGTTTCATGTGTATTTTGTCTTTTATCTATTTATATTTGGAACAAATACCAGTAAATATCTTTTGTGATTATGTAGGTATGACAATTCTTTCACTATCTTCTTCCTATTACAAATTTTAAATAAAGTTCTTATAAGGGACACACATGTATATTTTAATAGCTTTACAGATTTCTCAAAATAAATTGCTTCATTTTCCAAGTTATAATTTTACCTCTCTAGACCACTATCCTGTTTAATATTGTCTACCATTTATTAATTACAAAGCATATAGGTGTACTTAGAGTATTTAAAATGCTTTACAGAATCTCCTGACTGGAAGTATTTTCATGATTTAAAACCCAACATATTGCATAAAACCAGAATTTGTTCTTACCTTAACACACTGCTCCATATAGTGCTCACCTGTGAACAAAGAACGAAGATTGCCTACATTAAGAAGGGTCTTCAGAAAAATGTTATGTATGTATTTATTTGATTATAGGGAGTATACTTCCCTAAAATGCTTAGTTTGCTCCACATCTTCATTTCCCACAGATTTTTCCTACTGTGTTTAGAGTGATAGACTGCTCTCTTAAGTATTGCCATCTGAAAAGTGCCTAATTATGGCTGTGAAATCTGTTCAAAAGTAGGTTATCCCCCTGCCAGAGTTCAATGCTAATCAAGAGGCAACTGCCCTTATCTTCCTGTCCATTTTCCAGGCTGAAATGCTTCACGTCTTAAGAATGCGTTCCCTTTGCTGGAACTATGGGTGTGCTCTGATTTGGTGGGTGTTTGCCTTCTGCTTAAGCCACAGACACCTTTCATTAATTTTTTTCTCATTTTCAGAGTTAATCTCTTCTCCTCCTTTCTATCCTCAAAATGAAGTAACTCGATCAGTGCCACGGGGCTTCACAGCAGGACACCTTCTTACAGAGCACGTCAAAACTCTGTAACCACGCAGCCTTGTGGAGCATGCTGGAAGCAATTATCTAGGAATACATTGTATTTTTGAAAAAGTATGAATTTCCATGATTTGTAGGAAACAACAAAGGAATTAGTAACAATGAGACCATCAGTAAAATGTCAAAACTTGTTACAAGATCGGGAAGGCAGCTCCCCGACAAGACGATAATTAAATACAGACTCTCCCTCCTTTATTAAGGCACCAACCTTGTAATGGGAAGTCTGAGATCTAGTCTATCATCTGCCAAAGGCTTCTCTTGATTCTCAGCTCTCTTGTCTGCAACCGCAGGGCCAGAACATTTGTATTGTGTTTGCTTCACAGAGATGTTGGAAAGCCAAGTTCAAAAATATCTCTAAATCTCTCGGAAAGCATTGGACTGGAAAAAGACATACATGCAACGCATCGTCTGCTCACCAAAAGCCTCTTGTGTTCAATAGCTTCGAAATTGTCCAGGAAAATCACAGGCCAGTTATATTAGGGAAGCACTCCAGAGAAAACCTCCATATTCGTGTAACAGAGTCAAATATAAATATATTATTATTAGCACATTTAGTTGAGATCATGAAGTTGAAAGTGTAATACGGACTTGAAGCATTGCCAATGCCCACTTTGATGGAGGAACACAAACCAGATATGCATGCCTTCTGACTGATGTATGGCCCATAGCAGTACATGGCAAAGGGGAAAGTGTTGGGTGGTTCTTTGGATTAACATATTTCAAGTTTAAAGCTTACACGTTTGGGATTTTTGTATGCAGGTAATGACAGTAATTACCCGTTGCATTCAGTAGAGTAATGGGTTTGCTGAAAAAGAGTAAGTTACTGACCTTATTTCAGGTCTGCCTGGCCTGTTCCTCACAGTTATGTTTTTGCTTCAGTTATATTACACTCTGTGAAAGCGAACTGTGATCCAAAGGTGACTTGTAAACTAAATGGATGGGCTTCTGAGAAGAGGCTTGCATGAGCTTTTCACATGTTTTTGGGGAGCCCACCATAGCTAAAGGTCCAGTTAGTGAGAGCATGGGATAACATCTATCTCTGCTGGGCCTGCAATCAAACATGTTGTTGAATACCAGGGAGCAGCACTCAGAATCAGATGAGAATCAGGACATGACAAAGGTGCACGGATCTTGTACTGGTTCCCAAAAAGCAGGGTCCTGATGAGTGTTCAGCCAGGATAGCCGTCCAAAAACAAGCAGCAAAAAGCATGCTCTTCCCTTCCCAAACCAGCAGGTCTGACTCACTGCCCTTTGGAGGACAGCTAGATTGGGCTTAAACAACGATGAACTTTTTATTCCAGCCTTCCTCCAGTATTAATTTAGCTGGACAGCACTGACTTAGGTAGACAGAGAGGGACCAGATGAGCGACACCAGAACTGGCAGCGTCTCTCAACAGAAGGGGGTTGATGCTGCACAGATCCAACAGGCTTGGAACTGTGCAAACCCAAAAGTAAAGCAATACCAGAGCGGGACCATTCACTAGAAAGACTCAAGTCATATTTGAAACGTGATACATAATGGGATACATAATGTCTCGAAGAGAACTTTGTGTTCCTTTTATCTCTGCCCTGTAGCCAGTTGTTTAAATACTGAATAAGCAATATTACACAGAAACCTATTCAAAAAATGCAGTGGGTTTGAATTTTGTAAATATCTTTGAGAAAATACAATTTTTCTTCCATAATGCTTCATCTGCCATAACTCTGCATCTTCAACACACTGAAAATATTTTTTTTTTAGATGGAACATGTGTTATGGTGGTGTTGCACTCTACAGAAAAAGAACTTGGCTTCCTGTATTTCCCTTAACCTTTATTATTATTATTATATTTTTCCAACACAGTCATGTGGAGAAAAGTTGCTTTTTTACCTCTCTCAACCCTTCTAGGAAGGAGAGGCTTCCTGTATTTCAGGTCGTCACTTTGATGGACACTGCTCTATAAAACTCTTGGTGGTTTTGGGGCTTGACATTACAGGAGCTCTCCTCTTCACCTGAAATAAGTCCACATTAAAAAATGCTATGGTGATGTTATGGCCACGTGTCATGAAAACATGAACATCAAACTGATGCGCAGAGCAATGTGGCTTGAGGGAACTAATAGCCAAAGGCCAAAAGTAAATTATACCTTTTTTTCCCTCTTTCTTTCTTCTTTTAATTCACCAAGCTGAATAATTATATTCTTTAACAGAAAATACTTTGTTCAAAACCAAACCAAAACAAAAATTATGTTATAGGACACAGTTTTGATTCACATCTGTGAAACTCCTCTGACACCTTGCTAAACACCGTAAACACACCCAAGTATATTTATATGCAATGATAGCAATCTGAGATCAGAGCTTAAAAACAAACCAAATAGAAATTGCAGTGTGTGTGTGCAGCAGTCATACCAACCTACAGTAGGGGAATACTGTTTGTTATATTTATTTGTTTGCAATCCATAATGTTAAAACCTGAGGTGCAGGGGATTATGCAAAGCTTACATCAGGTTCTTTTATTAAATAGCAGCGACGGTGATTATCACTGAAGCAGTGAGACACAGTCCCGTATTACATTCTAGATGAAAACCCCAGCACTCTTTTCCAAGGGGAAGAACACATCACGCTACCCCCATTTTTAATACATCCACTAGAACCCCCAAATCATCATCTACGTAATTATATCTGTTCAGGTGGGAGCCCCTCATCCTTTTCCATCCTTCCCCCAGAACCCAAGTTTTTGTTCAGTTGAAATCTGTGACTAAATTCCAACCAGTTACCAGACAGATAGAAGCAATACGTGTTCTGTAGGTCTTTGAAAAGCAGACGGCATTAAGTTATCATCCTGAAGGCAACAGGTATCTAAATTAGGTATAGGGAAATGTGCATAAATGCATAATGTAAGAGGAAAGAGTAAGAAAAAATGTAAGAAGTAAGAAAAAAAGGACTTTTTAGTTTCTTATATGCGTATTGGTGGATCTCTCTCTCTTAAATCTTCTTGTGTGATGAAAGAAAGATTTCAGGTTTTCCCTGAAAAACTGAAGACTTTTAACATGATTTTTATGTAGTTTTTTTAAAGCTTCTCAATTTGCATGCCCAGATCAAGTGAATTAAAACTGAATTCAGTGGTTTCTTTGATGCAGTACTGAACAATGCCAAATACCAAGCCTTAAAGCAAAAAGAAAACAGCATCATTCACAAAAAAAAAAAAAAGTATTTGCTTGCAGTCAGTAAATCAGAGAATGCAAGACATGGTGTGGGGCAAACTAGGTAGAAGAAAGGTGGTTTGCCCTAGCAGGTAGAATAAAGCAGAACCCAAACATCAGGTGATTTCTAGCTATATACCAAAGCAGACAGGAGAAGAATGGGCAACAACTGGAGATTTTGTGTATATTAAAACAACATGAGTCAAATACTCAAAAGTCAGCATTTCAGCTGCTAGTAAGCTTCCTACATGGTAGCAGGCACTAGGAAACTTGCCCACCCATGAGATCAGCAGGAAAAACAAGCTCCTGGTGCAGAGGAAGGTTTGAGGAGATGAGAGCTCACAGATGAAGTGTCCGGGTCCCACAACTGCTATTGTGATAAACTAATAATTATGTATGAATAAAGCATACATGGTATTACATGCATTTTGAAACACAGCAGTTCCCCAATGGAAGTGTTGTCCAATTGTTTTTATATCCCTCGAAGACAGCTGTCTTGGCACCTAGAAAGGCATATATAAGCCAGGGGGCTGCTTCTCTGAGTAAATTTCCTTCTTGAGCCCTCAGGAGGGCTCCTAGTCAGGGCAGGATACCTCCTACTGCAAAATATCTGAGAGATATTTCTGGTCCCACCAAAGGCACTTGCTGTGTGGCTTGGCACTAGACCAACTGTGCAGGCCCATATACTTTCCAACAGCAACAAATCACCCTACAACTTCAGCAGGATATCTCCAAATAAAACAAAAGAAACCACCTATACAGCAACTCCAACAGAGAAATTGAACTGTAACAGAGAAAACTGTGATAAAAAGAAGTTAGAAACTTTCACTAGATTGCCCAGCATAGGAGTAAGCAAATCACACTTTATTGGCAGGTCACTGTTCAATCAGCCTTTACAAACAGCTGCATTTAATAGTTTTGTTTGCCCTCTTTTATAAATGGTAACATGAGACGGATTAATACATTGTCTGAATTAGAGGACTAAAAATGCTTCAGTTTGAAATATTTGGAATATCGCTGGTACAGCAATACATGCAGTTACTAACTGCCCAGGAAGCCAGACCAAAAGCCAGATTAAAAATTAGCCAATAGAAAGACTACCTGTGAATTTCAAGTGTCTTTAGTTAATATGCATGCTTTCAGTCACTAAATACATGACCAAAAAAGTTTTATTCAATTTTGATCTACTTGTTTCTACCTCATAAAACATTTACATTTATATCTAACTTCCTTTTAGTGCTGAACCACCTAAATAATTACTTTAGGAGCAGAAATACATAAAAATGCAGCAGTGACTTCTAGTGGGTGCGTTAAATCCCTCTCAAAGTAATTCAGTTGTAACTTAATTTCCATGGTGCAATAAGGCAACAGAACTCATGTCCACAGTGAAACTGCTTTCAGGATAACATAAAATAACCTAAACCTGCTGTGTATTCACTACCAACAAAACCTCCTTTGGAAGCTGTGAAAAAGCAAGGCTCACGTTCCCCTTTCCCTATTATTACTCATCAACACCATTTCAGTTTTCAACTGAATCTTGAAGATTGGTGTAAAAGTACTAAATTAATTACGAGACAGATGCAGGTAGTATTGGAAATCTCCCAAGAGTACCTGTGTGAGTAACACAGCCAATTCAATTTTGTATATGCAGAAGTACCTGTGGTCTAAGCACCAATACGGGAGGGGCTGCTAGGGAAAGCTGCCCAAGCAGGTAATCACACACAAGACTTCATCTAGATGAAGACACAGGCTCATGCATTATACAGGAAGTGCTGCTGCTTCTGTACAACTCCAATAAAGGCGGCAATAAACTAATATAAAGAAAAGTGCATCCAGAAGTGCATTTCCCCAATATGGAGAAAAAAAAAAAAAAAAGGTTTTGAGCACCAATTCATGTCGTATAACTCACTAATTGCTGATAGCTCCTCTACTGCAATTGACCTTGGCTGGATCAAATGACCCTTTGAGCTGAATCTGCCATTTCTCCCATCAGTTCATCCAGTCAGTCTCCTTTCTCATGCAGAAATCCTACATAAACCGTTCCGTCACTCTCATGCTTAACGAAGAATAACGAAAACAAAATGCTGATGACGGTAAACAGAAGATGCATCCTTCTCTCTCCCAGCTGCAAGTCTTGGATTACTCCATTGCAGACGCTGCTATTACTTCGCAGTATGAATATTTGGTTGTCAAGGTATGGAATAGTTTTAAAATGCCAAATCATTTGGTTGATTCACTGTTGACTCTGGCCTGCAGTGGCCAGGTTGTCTCCTGTGGGTAGGCAAGGGATTTGATGCAAGTTATGCGGGAAGCAGAGCATGCTCGTTAAAGAGGGTAATTTCACTTCAAGTCGAGCCCAGAAAATACCCCCTCCCTACACACCTATGAAGACCAGGACTTTGCTTGCTTTGTGGGCAAAAGCAGACACAGCAGTATAAACCTAGACCCATTCAGGTGGAGCTATAGATTTTTACTGTGTGATCACCGCTGTCTAAAACTACGAGGGAATTGTTTGCTGTGTAAGTCAGTCCTATGGGGTATGAAAGCCCGTGGCTAATTAGAGGGTTAAAGCTGGGAAACTCCCCAGGTTTCCCTAAGCATATCACAGCCTGGCTACAGACATCTGTTACTACGATGCGACCCTCTTTGTCAAAGGCCACAGCCGTCGTGTATATTTTGGAGGGGAAAATGAGGTTCAGGCCAAAGCTATCCATCTGTCCCACGAGATCCATGTCTGCACTGAATATCTTTATCCGGGTGCTGCTGTTGTTGGGCCCCCTGGCCTTCAGGTGCTCTATCACCACAACAGCGCCCGAGGTCTGGCAGACCGCCACCCCTCTGGGGCTGGTTAACTTGGACCGGAGCATCTGGCACTTCTTCAGCTCGCCCTTTCCGAAGTCGGCCGTCAGGCGGTACAGAGCTCCTGCCTCCGCGTCCGTCAGGATCACGTCGCTCTCCGGGGTGGCGTCCAAGCCCCATGGCAGGCAGAAGCCCTCTCGCACCGCCAAGGCCCCCCTTCCCTCCCAGTCGAAGGCCTTCACCGCGCGGTCCCCGCCGTCGGTGACCACCACGTGCCCGTCCGCCGTGACGGCCACGTCGAGCGGGTACTTGATATCGTTGCCAGCCTCCCCGCGCTCCCCGAAGCGCTGCAGGCAGGACCCGCTCGGCCCGAAGACGTGGATCCTCTTCTTGCCGTCGTGGGCCACCGCCAAGCGCCCCGACTTGGGGCACGCCGCCACCCCCGTGGGGTTGACCAGAGTCCCCCAGCCGCCCAGGGCCAGCCGCAGCCCCGGAGCCCCGGGGGCGGCGCTGCCCGCGGCCGGGAGGATGCTGCAGGCCGGGCCCAGCACCTCGAGCAGCTGCAGCAGCGGCAGGCAGTCGCTGGTGTCCGAGGGGCCGCAGGCCCGCCGGCAGAAGGGGCACTCCAGCCGGCCCCGGCCGCACAGGGCGCCCACGCAGCCCCGGCAGAGGACGTGGCCGCAGGGCAGGTTGCGCGGCCGCCGCTGCCCGCCGGGGCCGTAGGGCTCGAAGCACACCCGGCACTCCAGCAGGCCCAGCTCCGCCTCGCCGGCCTCCGCCGCCGCCATCCCGGGGCTGGCCGGGCCGGGCGGCTGCCCCCTGTGGGCGGGCGGCGGAGGGACGGGGCCGCGCCGCCTCCACGCCTCCCTTGGCCGCCCGCCCGCGGCTGCTCCGTGAGGGGAGGGCGGACGCCGGCCCTCGAACACCGGCCCCCAGCCCTCAGCCTCCCCTCCCGCGGCCAGGAGAGGGTTTTGGGGGTCGCCGGGGAGCCCTGGTTTGGTGGGGGGGGGGGGGGTGTGTTTGTGTGTCTGTCACGCGGTTCCCGGTCGATAGAAAAAGTCTCTATTTAAAACTACAACAAGAAAATCAAATTACATACATAAAACATGCATCGGATTCATACACGTGTCCAGCTACCAAGTTACCTCAAGGTTGCTAGTGCTATTTATGCCTCTGTCAGGGCGAGGAAGCAGTCACTGTTGCATGTGATTCCCCTCGCTGTTCGGGGAAGCTTTTGAAAATGTGAGGGAAATATTTATGCTAAGTGCCAGTAGCCACTTTTCCCACTCACATCCACACACAGCATGGACAGCGTGTGCTCTTTTTGGAAGATGCTGCATTTACCAGGACGGCTTGTCAGCATGACCGCGCCCTCGTTCCTGGAGCCCTGCGCAGGACCCCAGGGTCAGCAACATCCAGCACCTGGCCTGGGACAGCTGCAACGCCTCTACAAACCTGAGATAAGTTTAACAGCTCTCACACCTGGAAAAAAATCTGGACAGAAATAGAGGAGATGCTTTAACCCAGTAGCTGCTGAACTGTGCAGAAGTGAAAATGTCCAAAACCAGCAGTTCCCAACTTAGCCGGCCCACGGGCTACAAGAAGGTAGCACTGTAAGCAGCGTCGTCATCTTCTCCGGTGACCTGGCGCTGAAGCAGCAGTAGCTCCCAGTGGCTGTGAGCAATATCGAGAGTTGTGGGTTGGGGGAGAGGCTGTAGGTTGGGGACTGCTTTGCTGAAAACATCAGACCCACTTGCAGCTCTAGGACTGCAACATTAAAATTGCATGTAGCTTTTTCTCTCGTTCTAGTCTTAATAAGTGGCAATATACTACATTGCAATCATACATTTCCTTTTTTTTTTTTTTTTTTTAAATAAGCCACCAAGGCCAGGACAAAGAGTCTTCAGAGTCCCCAGTTTTGTAATTTAAAAAAATTGCAATAATACCCCTATGACAATGATCAAAGACCTGCAAAGAAGGGTTTGTGTTCGGCTAACCACACAGAAGCCCCACAGGCTTTCTCTGACCCCTCTCGCCCTAGAGCCCCCTGCCAATTTACCTGCTGGTCGCTGCACTCTGGAGGAGGCAGCGGCACGCTCACAAGCGACCGCAGGAATATTTTCTTCCTGGACTCTCTCCTTCATTGTCAGCCATTTACTTCCCTCCTCTCTTCGCTACTCGATTACTGTTCCCCCGTGGCAGCTGTTGCCAAGACTTCCTGCCTTCTTGTTGCCAGCTCGTCTCTCAACCTGTAATCTAACGGGGACAGAGAGCAAGCAGCAAGCCGCGCCAGCTTCCCGCCTCTCTTGCCCAGCTGCCCTCGCTGGTGCAAGGCGAGCGGCATTTGAACAGCAAATGGAAAGCAGCATTTGAACAGCAGTTGCCATTACTCCAAGGCCGCGAGCCTCCGAGGAGGACCTGCAGAGCTACACACAGGCAGCAGCTACTGGCGGCCACAGAGAAGGGACCTCATTTATTTATTTTTTAATTCTATTTGAAATGATACAAAAGAAACACTCAAAAAATGCTTGTTGTGCATTAAGTTTGAGAAAAGCTATGCACATCTTAAAGCAGTGAAGTCAGTTATGTAGGAGAGTTGGCTTTGAAAGCAAAATCAAAATGAAGACGTCCCACAGACATTTTTCTGTACACTGAAGCCTGCTTTAAGGGTGTCCCAAAACATGTCTCATTTTAAAAAGTAAGATAAAAATAAAAGCTAGATGGGAGGTAAGTTGTTTTAATGGATTTTAATCAAGCTACAAACTTTAGTATATACAGAGTCTCCAGAAAATAATCTAGGCCCCATTGCCTGTGTCTGTCTGAGAAGTCACTGACTTTTTCGAGAAGCTTAATTTCACAGTGGTTGCCTGAAAAGGAGGAAAGAGTAATAAATTACTGAATGGTAAGTCACTGAAGAAAGCAAACTGTCAGAAGACAAAATCCTATGTACAGATGTCCCTAACTGCGCAACACAAATGCACTGAGGAAAACTTATTGGTCTCTTTTGCACTGGGATAAAACTGTCCTTGCCAATGACTCACTGTGTACGGACACTCCAGAGGTCTCGTAAAGATGTAAGATTAAAACAAGTGCAATAGCAAAGCATATCACGACCAATATTGAAAATTTCCTGACACAATTCTGATACATATATATGTGCTAATGAATTTGAGTTGCACATCTAGCATTTCTACAGCATGACATTTTACTTTTCTTCTTTGGCTACAAAAATACATCAGAAGCTTTAGAAATAATATGCAAAGGCATTGCATTAAAACCAGGGTAGACAGTGATGAGGTGCAGAGAAAGATGAAATTGTCAAGTAGGAGAAAGACTGAAGCTATGAGACCACAGTGTGCAGTCTGAATCCTGGGGGACTGCAAAGAAGCCAAGGGGAGAAAAGAGACAGCGACAGCCTCTTGGGTTTTCCTCGTGTCTTTAGAAAATGTGGGAATTTGCATTAACAGCAAAAACCTTGTGGCAACGTGATTTTTATTTCCCTCATTATTTTTCCATGACTCCATCTCTTACCTAAGTAGCAAACACATGACTTGGTCACTTGCTGCAGAGATAGAAGCACAAAAAAACATTTTTGTGTTTTGGAAAACATCATAAGGGTGAGACGAAACATTACTTACCAAACAAGCTTTTAACTTCAGATTCAGGAACATAAAACGGTGGGCCTGGAAAGGAAACGGTGAAGCTAATCAGAGAGGAGACAAACTTTTGTACTGCGACAAGAGAGCTGGAGCCAACCCCAGCACCCGGCCCCAGACAGGCGCCCGTGTGCAGCACCACCTGCAGGAACCAGAAACACCACGTAGGAGAACTGGAGGCACCTTGGTGGACCCCCTGGCAGCTTCAGGTGCTGCTGCTGGTGCAATATCTCCAGGCTGCAGCCAAGGCAGCCACGTTGTCAGAAGAGGGAAGGTCACAAACATGCCATGGATACAACCACTCTCTCTGTCATGTGGGAATTGGGCCGATAATCCCTTTATAGTGAAATGGCATGATTAAAGCTAAAAGCTGAATAGTAAGAGGGAGAGCAGTGAATTAAATTATTGTGGCTAATGATAACAAGACCTTCTCTCTGAAGAGTAATTATGCTGAACAGATCAAAAGCAGCAAGAAATCTATCTTTTGTGAATTTGTAATTAAAATAATAATTATAAAATAAAAACTAAACTTTGGTATCTAATAAAAGTTATAATAAGGAAAAATTCTTCATGGCCTTACAGAATTTCACCTCTTCCAGGCATATGCAGACCATGGTAGTGGTTGGAGGAAAGGCACAAGATGGGCAATGCAGTGCATTGCAAATATTGGGCAAACAGACCAAAGGTCTAACATGGTTGATGTACTTAGGAGTGCCCCAAGGTCCCTAGGCCAGACAGGATGGACAGAGTTACACTAAGCATTCACTTTTCCAGTTTCATTTTGTGGTTAGTATATCACAGGATCAGAACGGCTTGGGTCGGAAGGGACCCATCCAGCTCTTTAGATCACGTGCCGGTCTTTCACTTGTCCTTGGCATGTTTGAATGCTAAAGAGAAAGCAAATTTAGCATCAAGCTTGCTCTACATCTACAGTTTTTAACACACAGCCATATTGGCATGATTGTCTAACAAAGCTATGTTTGTTAAAAAAAGCTGAGGAAGATGCTAATACATATCTAACACATCTTTACACAATTTGTATTAATGTAAAACCAAACCATGAGGAGTGCAAAGTTCTCACCTTTGTGTTTGTTTGGATCATATAAAACAGTAACGAGGAGATAAGAAGAATTTTTCTCCATTAGGGAGATCATCAAACTGGCATAGCTAAAAGGAGATAGTTATACTTTATTATTTTGGAACTGCACAGATATTTAAGCATAGCATTCAAAATATTCACCAAAGAAGGTAACATGTAGTCCTGTGTGGAGACAAGTCAAACTGACCCACACAGGAACTAAGCAGAGATAAACGAGCATGAAATTCATGAAACATCTCAAATAAAGGTTTGTGGACACTTTCATAAAAAAGCATTTCTTATTTCCAATGCTCCTCTCAAAACTAACAGACAAAACACCGTATTCATCCGCCAGCCCAGAATGCAGTACAGAACTGATTTTTGAAATTATTTGAATTCACAAGATCACGTATCTAATTCAAAAATCCTGGGAGCAGGGTCAAACTACATTTGGGTTGGCTGTAGGCAAGAATGCAAAATTGGAGTAAAGAGGAGTGAGAGGAAGATGAAGACAGGGAAGAGAAGCAGATGGGTTGAAAAGGAAATAATAACATTCAGATGAGACTTGCAGCTCTGCTTCTTCTGGGTTGCAACAAACCACATATTTTCCCACCAAGAGGCAGGGCCGCTTCCTGAAGGAAGCTCACAAATCTAGAGCACTGCGCTCTGCAGCTGCGACTGACGCTTACGGCAGAGAAAAACTTGTTTAGGTTACTCTGCTCAGTGAAAGAGGGCTTGTCGACAGGTGGCAGAAGGTAACAAAACTGTGTCACTGGATGCATTAGAGAAAAGATTAACCGCCAAACAAATTTACTAACCGTTGTCTGTCGCATGGATTCACAGCCACTAGAGCTCCTCTGTCCCAAACCCCATCAAACTTGCCAACAATTGCACTATAGAAAGATGAGAAAAAAGGCTTAAAAATACTGATAAGGTACCTTCATCCTTATTCAGATGCTTCTGAGCGGTCGGCAGTAGTCTCCAGCTGGCTGTGCAGACCTGATTTGTTGTTAGGATCCGGCCTTTTCACAACCCAGAACATTGTGAACTGGGTCGCAAGAAACCTTCTGGTACATGGTTCTGCCATGATAGATAGCATGAGGTGCTGGAATTGTTCGTCATTTCACCATTGCTAGGGTGTGCTGAGACAAGGCAGGGGGAGGAAACACTTTTTAAATGCTTTTGGGATACAAGTCTGGTGTTTTTGGCAGTCACAACCTGCCATGACCCCTGAGGCAGCACCAACATACATCTGGGACATCGTTAACTCACGGCTTCCTTCTAGGACCCACACATGATTTCAAGCGCAGGGTAAGGAAGGCACCTCACTGCTTTAGGATTACTGAACGCAGCACACCCAGTAATTTTAAACACCCCAGTTCCCAGTCACATGCTCAGGACAGTTAGCTTCAGTCTGCGATTTGTTTAATCTTCGAAAAGCTAAGTTACTGTGATACTTGCCTCAGTCTAATGCTGTCACAGACATTATTTTTGCTCCTGAATGATCTGGCAGATGGCTTCAATGACTACCTAAAGCCTGCAAGTAGCCAAGACTATTGGAAAATGCCTTTATTAGCAGGCGTTAAGAGCAATCAGGGTGACACTAGAGATGAGGATGTTTACAGGCAGGAAAAGCCTTGTTTCTGGTAATTATTAAACCAGGAAATTAGAGAGTAAAGTAATAACAAAGTAAATTGCATAATTTTAAAGGAAGTCTGAAATACATTTACTTACAGAGGAAAAAAAAAAAAGTAGTCTGCAATACCTTTCTGCCTACTGGGACAGTGTCTGCGTCCAATTGCATCACCTCTTTCTTCACTTCTCCCTGCCCTGCTGCTCATTTCTTTGCAACGGCATCGCTGAGTTTCTGGCGTCTAACCTAGAAGCTGAGCCTGTACTTCCCGCTCTGCTGCGATGAGACATGATAACACTGCAGATTCCTGGCTCCTCTTAAAGCTTGCCAAGACCAAGCATCTAATTTGAATAAACAGTCTCTTATTTTCTTATAAGGATTTTAAAGAGACAGTGGGGATGAGGGGGCAGGTGACGAACTTGATTTTCTGACGCTTGCAGGCTGTTCTCTCTGCATAGACGAGTCTGCTGCACGACCTCAGGAAAACCCCTGCGTTTTTTTGCACCTCTTTTTTCTTTCCAACTCCAATCTGGTCTAACTGGAATGGTGGCGGTGACTCCACACAGGCATTTCAGGTACTTTACTCCCCACGGATTTCATCAGGGACTACAGACACCGCAGGCAGTGGGCAGCCTCCCGCTGCAGCCTTTCCCTGGTGCTGGCCTCCTGGCTGCATAGATCCCAGGAGCTCCCGAGCGTCTGGGTGCTCCCTGCCTGCCTGTACATCCCATTTGCTTCTGAGGAGAACCAAGCCAGGAGAAAATGGAAGAAAAATGTGCACAGCTTTCTTTCATCCTGACTTCATAAGGATGAAACTAAGGTATTAGGAAGCACTCCTCTTAGATACATCTTTCACCATACCAGTACCCAATCTTTAGCCTCACTTTATCTCCTGCTGTAAGTTTATAAGATAAGCAGCATGAGAGATGGCAGCCTAGATATTACTACGATTAAAAACAATTAAAAACAATCTAAAACAGAAATTCACATATCCACAGAAATCCTACTTCTTTTTGGTAATAATGTTGTGAATTGCTATCCCTATATGCGTTTAGTAGTTTCAGTTAAAGCAATTTTTATTTATAGTCTGGTAGCTATAATTGTATTAGGACGTAAGATGATTGTGTAATATAACTGTTTAACACACTTCCCAGAGTTCCCACGAAGAGCAGTAATTCCTGTTACTCTTTAACCAGCAAGAGCCTTTGAAATGTCTCATTCTGACAAAGGTCACAAGCACATCTGGGTTTTCCTCTAATGAATGCTAGGCGAGGAGATCAAAAGGATTTGTTTGCAGGCCAGCCTCGGCAAGAGAGAAATAAGTTTAATTTCTGTAATTACTGGGTAATTAATCAAATGGTCTGTACATAGAAACCAGAACTGTGTGCGCATTTTTGTAGTCACAGGTATCTGCTGACTGCTGTAGGGAACGAGGTTTGTACTTTCATCATAGCAGCACCCAGCACAGAACCATGCATCCAGAACACGTACCTGCCAATTTATTTTGTGAGGGACAAACCTATCTACTGGGCCCATTAATATCAACTGAGGTTTTCACTAATTACCTATTTTTAGTTTACTTCATAGTACTATCCCACCACATTATGATGGAAGTTATAGATTTTACCACGCTACCTGCTACTCAACTTAGAACCAAAATTTTTAAAAACTGCAGATGAGAAGCTCGAGCAGTCCCTGGGCAACTTGTCAACTCACAGCTAGAGGGGCTTATAGGAATCAACACAGCAAGGAGCTACATCACAGGGGAAGAGTGAGGAGGAAACCAGGCAGTATCTACAAAGTCGCTTTCGTACACTGCCCATCTGTTCCAAGGTGTTCATTTTTGCATTTGCCTCCTTATATACACACTCCGAACCAAACAGCTGCAACAGCAAAAGTCTTAGCAGCACTCTATCCTCTAGAGGACTTTGGTCTCCAGTAATGAATACAAAGGGGATCATTAAGCAAGCACTGTGTTCTTGTGTCCTAAGCGACCTATTAATCCTGTATAGGTTGACTCTCTGAAAAGCCTGTACACATAAAGATCCAGACTTGACCTCCTCCTCCTCATTGAACAGCCAGGGTACAAATTGTTACTGACAGTTGTTTGTATGAACGCACATAACCTCACCAAAACCCTAAACTCTAGGGTAAATTGTGTCAGAGCAAGAAATACAAGAGGAAGGAACTACAGTAGAGGACACTGGGCATCTTCAGCTTCCTTCAAGACACATTTCAAAACCAGAAGCATCACTTTCTTGCATGCTCTCCAACCTCCAGCTACCCCAGCACTGGTGTAGGTCTGGGGGTGTTCCAGGGCAGCCTTACTATTGTGAACTAAGGCCTATTGTGAACACCTTCTTGGGACAAACAAATAAACCAGATGCATTACTGTTCAAGGCAGAGTCTCCTATGCTAGAGGCTGGAGAGAGTCTCTGTACAACTCTGTGATTTGCAAAATTCCCCACCAGCTGACAGCTGAGCAGAAAGCCAGGTGCAAAGCCACCCCAAGATCTGAGAAGTAAATCCGAGGCCACAGAGAACAGCGGGCTGAAATATTTTTCAGGAGACAGTAGTGTGGACTGTGCTGAAACATTTTGCATTTTCCGCTGTGTCTTGTAACTGATGAAGAACGAATAAGAAATAAGGACATTTTAGCACTAAAATCCTTTAGAAGATATTAAGTTGAGCCATGGTTGTAAAAGCACTTGCAGTCACTGTCTGACAATATTTTAAAAGGGACATAAACTGGAGCGATGTTAAGTACTTTAAGCCCACTGAGAAAAGTATGTTAAGTAAAGCATGGGGCACATAAACAATGGGTACAGCTAACTCATGAATATGTTAATCAAGTAGTTTGGGGGAAAAATATATTTAGTACTTAATTACGGGAAAAGCTGTTTAAGACAACACCTCTGGTATATTCTCTTTACTTTCACTAAGCTACTCTGAGTAAGGGATTGTGCTAGGATTTTGCCTTGTAGAATCAATCAATAATATTGAATGTAATTTGTTTTTACTGCAAAAGCAAACGTGGTTTCCCATAACTTTTAGATGACAGCTTAGACGAGCCCATTTAAAGATATTTAGTTGCCATCTTTACCTAATGGTCAACAACAGGGGTAATTTTTGTTGGATATTGGCTATTCACATTTCTCACACAAGTTAATAAGAGTTTTCTTGAGAGGAGCTGGTTCAAATAAAATAATTTGACAGTATGAATACATGGTTGGTTATAGAAAATTGTAGAACACATTGTGGACTCCTACCTGGACAAATCATAAATACTGCAGCAGTACAGACAGATGTTTCCAGAGGTACTCTAGGATGAAAAGCAAGAGAAACAATATTTATCAGCAAACTACATCTTTAAATATACACTTAGGTGTCATGAAGAAAAACTGTTTTTTTTTTTTTTTTTTTAAACCAAGGTACATCTCCTGATCCCTTCCATAGAGGTTCTGATCTATCAAGGCATGCGACTGTCCATTTTTGAAATACGCTATCCTCTAAACTTCATATTTAGGCCTTTCAAAGTCATATGAAAAAAAAGGCCAAAGTAATAAGCTCAAAATAAGAACTTCTCAGTGCAAAACTACAACCCAGTGTTTCTTTTCAGACCTCATTAGGAGAAATGAACAATTACCAGTGGCATAAAAGCAGAAGGACTTGTTTGCTCAGTTACGCCTGCATTGCGTGGCTAACCACGCTAGATCGCGTGGCAACGCAGAAAACATACCTTCAACTTTTTTGCTCCCGCAATACCTGGGACTGGCTCCTCGCAATAAGGCAGACTCTGATCTGCAAAAAACTCCTTCAGCGCTTGCTCGCTGATGTCCACGCCGACGATGCTGTGTCCCAAGTCGGCCAGCCTGCACGCAGCAGAGAGTTCCCAGGTTTACTGAGGCCCACAGCTCAGGCCATTACTGTATGTGCACCTCAATAAGTATTTACTAGAGAAATGCTCACTCAAACCTGGTTCTAGGATGCACTGGTGTGTCTCCTCTTTCTGGAGTTTTCACGTTATTGAACACCACCCCCGCATGATGAGAGTTTAAGTTAGCACCCCTCAGCAGGCAGCTGATGGGGACTCACCAGCTTTATTTAGATTTAATTGCTTAATCATTACTTTCTATGAATGCAGTGAAAAGGAAGACTGCCCCGGCAGTGGCGCTCAGTGAGACAAGGTGGCAGGGTGTGGGTCCTCACTGAGGCAGCGGCACGCCTCGGGGCCTGTGGTCAGCCTAGGAACCCATCACCACGACCAGTTGTGGTCACTAGGGCTAATTGGGGGGGTGCAGATCAGTTGGGATGGGTTTGGCTCGTGTCCCTTACCCCCAGGGAACAGCACAGGCTTACGCAGCCCCTAATAATAAATTATAACCCAGCCAACAACTAGTGAAAGTAACATAAAGAAATGTAAAAAAAGTTGTATTTAGCCCAAATCACCTAAATTCCCAGGTGTGACATGCCACGTGGTCCCATGAGCACGTGCTCTGGCACAACCAGCCTCACTGTGGGCCATTTAAGCTGACATTGCCAAAAAATGAAGCAGCCATTAGGGCACAGCTTCTGCCGCTCTGTCCGTCACATATCCGGCATTCCCCAGGCTGAACTCAGGGCGGTCAGAAGGACGTTCAGGTTAGTCCTCATCCATCCCATTTGCGCCACTAAACCAAGCACCAGCAAATGAAACGGAGCAAGCCTTCAGTCTGCCGCCAGCAGAGATCCGGCACGCTTCCATCGGCCGTTGTAGGGCTGGGAATTCCCCCTCTCTCTCCCTCCTTCCCCACATCACTGAGATTTTCGCTGTTATAACCTGTGCCGTTTCGTACCTTTTCATGTCTACTGCTTTACCACAAAGTGGGAAAAATATCCTCAGTCCACTCCTGCCGCTTAGGAGCACGTCCAGGTACTTCTCTAGCAGCCTGCAGAAGAACAGATACTTTTTACTTTGCACTGAGAGCATTTGTGCTGGCTCAGGAAAGAGCCAAGCGCTACAAGATATCACACAAACTCCACCATGGGATACACGGCCCTAGTTAGAAATGCTATTAGAAGTAAAAACAAGAGCTATGAACATTCACCTTCCATTTTCTCGGAAAGCGAACTTCATGTCTGTTGAGCAAATTTGTCCTGGTTTCTGTTTGCTCGCCTTCTCAGGTAAACAAAACAACTTACCCACTTGTAAGAGGGCCGCAAGAGGCAGCTTAAACAGAATGATGATTAAACCTCTGGATCAATCATTTATACACGTCTCAAGTGTAAGTTTTATTAGTTACAAGACAGTATAGTTGGGTGTTCTCCCTCAGGCCCCTGTCCTCCAGGGCACAATAATTGCCCCAGCGTTGCTTTAGGCCCCGGTTTCATAACTTACGAACAGCAACGCAGAGCCTTTGCTTCAGACAACTTAAGACTTTTTAGTCAGGTCGCCTAAACTTTACAGTTTAAATCATGATTTAAGGAGGGACAGCTCTAAATGGAACGATGTCTTTTTTTTTTTTTTTTTTTTCGCTGCCATTTTTTAACAAGTGGAGGTCACACAGCTGCGTCAACGTTCAGGCAGTGCCTGTTTCAACGCGTTTCCCTACACAACCTCTCCAGCTTTAGGGGGGTTTGTTGGACGAACCGGGCCGCCCCCTCCCCGTCCCTCCAGCCGAGGTGCCGTACGGGTGCCCGTGCTCCTTGTGGAAGGCGGCCGCCCCCGTTTCCCACTTGTGCAGCCACTCCTGCGCCGTCAGCGCCCGGTCCTTCTGCGCCCCGCCGCCTGGCAGCTCGGCGGGCACGCCGGCAGGGCCGTCCATTTCCAGCGGCTGTGGGAGGGAGAGGGAGAGAAACGCCGGTCAGCCGGCACCGCGCACAAGCCCCGCTCCAGAGGGTTTATTTGGCTGGAGCGCTGCGCTGCCCGCGGTGCCCTCCCCCCCAAGGGTCTCCAGCGCCATCCTTCCCGTCCGAAATGGAGGGGCCGCTCCTCGCCCCCCGTCCCTCACACACGTCTACCTGGCGGCGCCGCGGCCCGGCTCGGGGGCGAAGGCGCCTGGGGGCCGGTGGCTGTGGCGGGGCCGGGCCGGGCCGGGCCGTGCTGGCGCCTCCCCCTCGCTGTGCTGAGCGGAAGCGGCGGCAGCAGGAGGCGGGCTGAGAGGAGGAGGAGGAGGAGGAGGAGGAGGAGGAGGATGAGGATGGCGCTGGGGACGGCCGCGGCGGTGAGTGAGTGCCCCCCTCTCCCTCAGGCGGCGGGGCAGGTGCAGCGCGGCCCCCGCCTCACCTCCGTGCCCCCCTCCATCCCTCCCTCTCCCCCTTCCCTCTCGCCGCAGCTGTAGCAGGAGGCGGCGCGGACACGCGTGGATGCGGTCTCCGGCCCCTGAGGTGAGCGCCTGGCGGGGACGCCCCCAGCCCCGTGCCGGGGCCGCTGTCACCGCGCTGCGGGCGGGAGGGCGGCGACCCCCGGCGTGGGGCTGGGGTCGGGGGGCTGGGGGCTGGGGTCGGGGCTGGGGTCGGGGCCGTGGCCGTGGCCGGGGCCGGCGCCCCGAGTTGTGTAAAGGTGTGCGCGGCCCCTCGCTCCCGTTCCCCTCTCGCTTCCTCTCTTTTATTTATTTCTCCTCTCTTTCCTTTCCTTTTTTTTTTTTTTTTTTTTTTTTTTTATTCTTTCTTTTCCCCAAGCCAAACTTGCTGTCAGCTCCCCGTGGAGCCCCGGGGGGGCTTTCCCTTACAGGCCAGGCTGGGCGAAATGTTACCGTGAGGGACGTGCTGTGTGTCCCCCTCTCCCCCGTCATGGGGGGCATTTCCTTGGCCGGTAAGACCACGTATATAGGGTTCAGAGCCAGTAAGACCACATTTATAGGGCGCGGAGCCAGCAAGACCCCGCTCATAGGGCACAGACCCCCCAGGCTCCGTGAGGTGCGCGCTGTTTGCTCCCTCTCCAAAGAGCCAGGGGTTGTGGGGTGAGCCCAGTGGGGTTTGTGGAGGGGACCTGGGGACGAGGTGACACGCAGCTGGATAACAATGGCCTTCCTGCAGCTAGCCGGCCGCCTCCTGCCCACCTCCTCATCCCCCGGCAGCAGCACTGACAGCACAAACATATTCGGGCTCCCGTACTGCCGGCCTCCGCCCTGCCAAACCGGAGGCCTGCCTGAGCCTTCAACATCCTCAGAGAACTTCTTAGCGAGCCATAACTGTCTCATCTCTCTTTTTTATTCTTCCCCTCCCAACCTCTCAAATGCAAGGAAACAGCACCAGTTTGCCTCCTGGGATGCTCGCACCTCTCCTGCAACCACCTGGAGGCACCGAAACCAGCCAGGGCCAGTGGGGGAGGTCAGAGCCTCCACCCTAAAGGCAACAGTATTTAGGGATGGTTAGCTAGTGGCCGTGGCCAGGAGGATACACGGAGGTGATACAAAGCGATACTGTTGTGCCCCCAACCCAGAGGGACAGCCCCAGGGGGAGAACAGGCACCGTTTCCTGGGGCTTCACGCGGTGCTTTGGGAAATGTCACATAAATGCCAGTGGTTGGCTCTCCTGTCTCTTCTTCTATCCTCATCCACCCCCGTGCAGTGGGGGAAGCTGTGGTGGAACATTGTTGGCTTTTTGGGGGAGTAAACATTGACATTTTTTTTTCCCCTCTAATTAATTATAATTGATTTTTCTTGTATAGAAAAAGAAATTAATTTTTGTGTTGGCTTGTCCGAACTCATTTCTCTCCTCACATATGTGGATATTGTGTGAATCTTCCCTTCTGCACCCAAATCAATTCCCTCTATGTTGAGGGCAGAATAAAGCAGCGACTTACTTGATTTATGTCAGCTTCATTTGAAACTTTGTAAAGATGCCCATTCTCTCCTCCTGCTACCTTTACTTCTGGCAAAATCCGTGAATGAAGCTACTGCTAGCACATCCCTTACTGTCAGCTTGAACAAGGAGGATGCAGCCTGGAACAACAGGGAGAACTGAGAAATTCCAGAAATATTAAAAAAAAAAATAAATAAAAATTGCAAACTAGTCCCTACTACAACAAGATAACCTTCATGACTCAGTGCTGTAGTACAAGGGTTTTATTTCCATTTCCTTTCTGTGTGGTGGAGTGCATTTAGATTTAATTCTTCCTCCAGGCTCTCCTTATTCTATTTTAACCCCTGCAAAAAGAACGCCTTTGATAATACCATTTTAAATGTGCTTTCATATCTCTGTGGCATGCTTTCTCACATTACATGCTTTCCAGCTTGCATGATGAACTATGGTCTTCCTGTTCCCACCAACGTAGTCAAAGACAAGTATAGATCTATCTTGTGGTGTTAAACTTCTTTTTTCTCCCGAAGTATGTTTAATAACTAAGTTTGTGATATTCCAGTTGCTTAAAATTGCAATGCAAACGTAGCTGTTTAGGCTTTATGTTCTGATGCATTTTTACAGGAGGGTGTGAGACAGGAGAATCTTGGAAATGGTATTTCACTTGGCAATAAACACCTCTTGAGCATGCTGTTTGGAAAAATGCTTTGCAGTGCAAATCTCTTGCTAACGATAAATCAGAAGGTGGTAGGAAGAGCATTGTGAAGACTGGTACTTCAAAGCTTGCATTATGGACTGATGTCTATTCACTTTGCCAACCCTAATTCCAGTCCAGATCTTGACGTAACGCAAACACAAATCAGATTATTGAAATCCAGGGTATGCTGATCTGGAATAACCTGTCAGGATGTACTCCAGGATCTAATTTTAACTCTGAATTTACTTTAAAATAAGATTGTTGTTTCTTTCCTCATAGTGCCTCATTCTCCTTTCTCCCCTGAATTGATAGCCAAGCTAAACAGATTCTTGTCTAGGTAACTCTGAATAAAGTAGCATTCTAAGAGTGGCTGTACTGTCCAGGTGATTAGACAGCTCTGCAAATTTAATCAATTTAATTTTTATTTTTCCTTAACTGCTGCGCTTTTTTTTTTTTTCCTCCAGGTCTAATAGTACAATGTCAACTGGAAGGGTGCGAACAAAGAAAAAGACATGTTCTTCAGACCAGTCTCCAGACAACCTTCCCCTGAGGAGTTCTGGAAGACAGGTACTTATAACAATTTGAAAACACATGGTTAGGTACTTTTTTTTTTTTTCCTGTTGATGTTTATAAAGAAAGAGGGCTTCACTGTGGATCACCTAGTACTCAGAGCATATATCCAGGGAGAGGGAGAATTTGTTAACTCTGTGAAGAAATAGTCAAAGCTTCTTATTTATGAAGAATATTCAGAAAAGAGGAATGCTCACTGTAACTTGTAAATTCTTGATATGTTAAAAATACAATCAGAGTTTTTTTCTGTGCAGCCAAGCAAAGCTGTCTGCCAATCGAGACTGAGACCTAAAACAACACAATACACACTACCTTTGAAGCCTAGAAGATGCATATGGTATACAGCTTTGTATCTGGAGTCATTCCCCCCATGGCCCTAATATTTTATTTGGTGTGCGGAGAAGATTGCCACTAATTACTATCAATAAGTATATGAAGAAGAGATTTTTCTGAAGGAGAAATACAACAAACGTTTGAGGCCTTACTCATTAGCAAGTGATGGAGCTTAAAATGTGATTTAAACTGGAATCTTTGCTTATAATCTCTTCAATGGCATCAGTTAAGCTAGGGCAAGACATTTTTAGCTTTAAATGATATTTCCATCCTTACTTTTTTTTTTTTGGTAGAAAAACTGACCTACTTTGACAGCTGTTTCATGCTGCAGCTATTTCACAATGAATTCAGAAAGTTTTGTTTGTATCATTTTAAACTTCCAATGCTATGCCACAACCTGCAAAGCTGTCTGAATACCACTGTGTGTAAAACGCAATCGTGTCATTTCTGGTCAGATTTCAGCTATTCTTTATTAGGTGAAGAAGAAAGCGGCTGAGGCAGCAGATGATGATGATGATGCGTCAGAGAAGAAATATAGGAAGTGTGAAAAAGCTGGATGCACTGCAACATGTCCTGTTTGCTTTGCCAGTGCAGCTGAAAGGTTTGTTTCTTTTTAATTTGATTTTTCATGGACTTCTCTAAAGTTGCAGTTGAAACTTGGAATTTTAACTGCATCCTGAAAAATCCCTTCATTTCTAAATGCAGAGAGAGAATTGAACGGTAGTAATACGAGACTTAAGATGCCAGGAAAGTGTCACAGTTATCCTTTTGTGGATACATTTCTTCTGCACAAGTTGCTAAATCTGATACAGCGTGTCTTTAGCTTAGAATAAGCTTATTGATGTTATTAATGGTGTCTTCTGGAATACACCTTGCTTCTGTGAAACTGAGAGTATGCAAGGGTAACCTGGAAGCTAAATGTGCTTCCGAGATGGAAAATAAAACCATCATTTACTGCAGAAACCCTTTTTTTGAAACCTGCTCATTTGTTGGAATGTTTTGCAGTCTGAGGCGAGATTCTCAGCTTCACGTTTTAGGTCTTGGGAGACAGTTGTGCTTATTTGAAGTCTTTGTTCTCAAGTTGTTTGTGACTTTTGGCCAGTCCTTTTGTGTTCTTACCCTGGAGATGCATCTTGTCAGTACCATGCATTCAGTGTCTGCAATAAGAAAGATATTAGATCTCATTATGCAGTAGGCAGACTGTAATTACATGGCATCATTCCCTCCCTAGCTAATTGGGGCAAACTTTCCTTGTTTTATTTATTCTTCAATGATGTTAAAATAATCCAGACACCTGAGAAACACCTGAGAAATCTGTGTTGGTGATTTATTTTTTATTTAGGAAACAACAGTTATTGCATAGTCATGTTTCCTGAAGTGTTATTTTAGTGTTGTAGTAGATATGTATTTTTCCCCTAGAATATGTGCTTTCAATGTCATTTATTTGACATGAGATCATTTCTTTTCTAGCTATTTCAGTTAGTAGCTTAGACCACTGTTTTTTACCTCATTAATTTGTCTTGAATCATTTCATTGAGTTTAATGAGAGTTTTCTAAGTGAAGAGTGGTTGCTTTGCATAATGAATATAATTTTTGCTAATGGATATTTCTTTCTGAGAGTATATAAGGAATAAATGCCCGGAACGTGTAACGGTTTCCTCAGGATTTTCTCTCATTGGGTTAAAATTGCAGCCACCTTGGTCATGTTAAAAAACAGGCAACATCTGTTTTGCGTTCAGATTTGCATGTACAGTTCTGTCAGCTTTTCTGGGGTGTAGATGTTGTAATGACTTATGAATCGATCGGTTACCCACACACGAAAAATACTCATTGAAATGACTTTCTCCCACCCCTGCACTAACATCAGAATGAAATGAAAAAAGGTAAAAGAAGGGTAAGTTTCTACAGAGAGGGACATTTGGAAAATGCTTTGTGTGTTGCAGTACATACTGTAAAAGCAACTGTATTTCGTGTCCAGGAACCATCTGCTTAAAGGGTACTAAAGAAAGGCTCAGTGGACCATTGTTAAAGTTGCTGGAAGCCAGACCAACTATAAAACTGCATATTGTGTATGCTTTGCCTCCTTTGCATCTGGTGCTGCTTAGTTCGGAAACTGGAAATGTCTGAGACAATTGAAATGATCTTCTCGTTATTGTTATTAGTGTGGCTGTAGTGCCTTGTGCAAGTCAGCCTTCATGAATGGAACATAATGGCCTGGCTTGTCCTGAATATATTGTTCACATTCTAGAATGTGCTATTGTCAATAGATTTTTTTTTTTCTGAAATGTTTTATAAAGCTATTTCTATGTCTCTTGCTTTACAGATGTGCTAAAAATGGTTATACATCTAGATGGTATCATCTTTCCTGTGGGGAACACTTCTGCAATGAATGCTTTGACCACTATTACCGAAGGTAGATTTGCCAAATAAGGTTGTGCCTTTTCAGTTCTTATTAAATTTTGACAGATGATACAAGTGCTGAAACCTAATATACATATGTATAATACAAAGTCTAGTCCTCTGTGCTTGCTTTATTTGAAGTTATGCTGAGATATTGGTGGTAAAACTGCAGGTGTTGTATGGACTAATCATCTACATGAATACGTGGCAGGAACAAAACCAGTTGTTTTATGCAAGATGTTTTGTGGGGACAGTTATTCTGAACCTTTCCTCCCTTTTAAAATGACAGGAGAGAATTTTAAAATATGAGAATAGTTTTAAGTATGTCTATTTTCTCTTAGTTAGCAGATTCACTCTACAATGTGAATTCAGGAGAACTTGCCTCTACATAAGACCAAAATCAGCAAGTAGCTTTCATGCTTGCAGTTCAGTGACTGGAGTCTCAGAGAGCACTTCAGGCTTCAAGCTCCTTTCCATTTGCGTGGGAGTTGAGTCCATCTCTACTGAGGCTCTTGAGTACTTGTGTGCTCAGCAGTACCTGTAACTCAGTCCAGGCTTCAGATTCCAGGAAGCCTGCTCATTATCAAGAGGACACAGTGGTCAGGATGCTCTTTATTGCTATCATGAGAGCCATGACTTCCTCTGCATTTAATAAGAAAATATAGAACTCTGCAGCCTTATTTCTCTGTCCTTATATAAAATGTTTAATTTTAGAATAACCACTGTTGCTTAAAATGACATAGATCATTCAGTTTTCTGACTGCTTGCTATTTTCTTTTCTCTTTCTTCTTAGCCATAAAGATGGTTATGAGAAGTATACTGCCTGGAAAAGGATTTGGACAAGTAATGGTAAAAGCGAGCCCAGTCCAAAAGCCTTCATGGCTGATCAACAGCTTCCTTACTGGGTAAGACAGAGAGTGATTTACGTAAGAGGGTGTATTTTCATGTGATGGTAGTCTGAGAAGGTATGCAGTTTTGTTCTGATGTTTAAATGAGCTCCCCCTGCCCCTTCTTTTCTATCTTCACCTCGTTTCTTGTTCTGAAAGACTTTCTGATATTGCATGATCAAGCAACAGGTCAGCTGAGTTTTCAGTTGGGCTTCCTAGTATTAGAGGGCTTGGGAAAAGCTCAAGATAATTTCCCTGGTAAAGGGAGAAGAGAAGGAAATATGGGAATTGAAGGAAGGTGTTTAAAAAATATTATTATTTTTGAAGTAGTGAATGATGTATTTTTGCAGCAACACTTGCAAAGCCTACTGAAGACAGTAGTGTAACTGGGTATTGAATCAATTTTGGATTTAGGTTCAGTAGTGAAATACAATCTTACAGGAGATTGACCCAAGATTTACGTATACCTTACTGATGTCTTACTGATGTCCTGAGCATTACAGGAGAATGAATTTAACAATTGTATTTAACAATTTCCTCATGTCTGCCTTCTTTCTGATCAGCTAGTTATGCTCCATTAACCTTATCTGTAATCAGTCAGTAACGAGTAAAAACATGTTTGTTTTTCGACTTGTAGGTGCAGTGCACGAAGCCAGAATGTGGTAAATGGCGTCAGCTGACAAAGGAAATCCAGCTGACACCACAGATAGCAAAAACATACAGATGTGGTATGAAACTAAACAATTCCACCAAGGTAGCATAGAAGACTTTTGCTCATTCTGAAACTAACAAGTATATTTTTCTTGTTTGCAGACATAAATTACTTCTTGTTTTGCTGCTTAATGTTTCTAATTTCAAAACAAGTGTCCGATGGCCTGGAGAGCCGCATGGCTTAAAAGCCTACAAGCTGTTTGGCTTTTTTTGTTTCCTGAGAGAAAATATCAAGAAAGAAGCATCTGAAATACTTTCTGTCTGCAGTCAACTGTAAAATCACTCATTCTAAATCTACTAAAAGATTATCAGCATGTATAAAATAGACATACACCAAAATGTGTTGGTTTTTTTTTTAAATTTTTATTTATTTATTTTTATTTTGGTTTTGTTTGGCCATACTTTACTATTGAGGAAAACATTTGAAAAGCTCAATGAGCTTTTATTAATTTTTAGCAAGTTTGTCATGGGGCTTTAAATGGAGAATATTCAGCTTTGGCATGAAGGTAACTCCTGAAATCTGAGAGTCCTTATAGTGCCATAGAATCGTTATAGCTAAAAACATAACATGAAAACACTGACCACGTGAAAGGATTGGCATTTCATCTTGGAACTTCATAATATTCTTAAAATAAATGAGAGAATTTTGTTTTTATAGTCTAGACTGGAAGATTTTCTCTCTGAAAAATGGGGAATCTTCCCAGAATTTCTCTATATAATTCTGCCCTCCCACCCCCATTTGTTTGTTTCAGTGTTCCACTCCATTTCATGGAATAAGACACATATCTTAATGTCTGATCAGTAGAGACTATTTTATTTAACAAATGAAAAAGGTTTTCTAGGGTGTTTTGGTTTCATGGTGTGTTGTGTTTTTAACTATGCGTTTCTCTATTATTTATTTTTACTAATACAACGCCTGTGCTACAGAAAGCTAACATTAATGAATTCTTTGGTTTGGTTTTTATGTTTATGGAACTATGCCGTAGCCAAATTGTTTTCTTTTATATTTAATTTTTGTCGCATGGCCTAAGAATAGCTCTGATTCAATTGACTTTCCTTTCAGACGGAGGGCTCAGACCAGTGTTCCATGCCTGAGGACTTGGTGAGTAGTGGTTGTTCCTCCTCATTTGTTCTAGAATATAAAAACAACCCTAAAGCATGGCATATGTCTTTCCTTTTCTTGGTCCTTCGGCCAATTGTAGTAGCATTTATGCATTTTGTTCAGGAAACTGTCAGACACTACTTGCAACAGAGCCTCGGGTTTTCTACTTTCTCATCTTTTTCCTCTCTTCCCTCGCTACCAGTTAGATTTCAGGTGGTTCTTGGTGTCTTTGGGTTGTGATCCGTGATTCAAAGTTTGCTCCTAATCCTCTCTTTTGATCAGGCAAAACAACAGCATTCAGTTGCCAGCTTTCAAACGAAAATCCCCATCCCCAAATTTCCCTGTCTTCCAGGTGGTTTCTATCTTTAGTCAAACTAGTCTCCTCTTTTCGGAAGCTGCAAAAGAACACCAAATCATGTTTTCTCTCTCCTCTCGCCCACAATACAAAACGTGATGTATGTTGGTGTTGCAATGGCTTTATGATCGTGTAACCCTGCATTTCAGATCGAGTATGATCTGATGTTCAATAAGCTATCGTTGGCAAGTGTCTCTGAGGTACCTCTATCTCAGGGCACCTGTTCAAGATCATTGTTCACTCTTGTAGGAGCTTGGTGGTTTTGTTTCATTAATGCATGTTTGCTTTGTAAGACAAGGCTGAATCGTTAGCATTTGTTAAGGTTTTAGAAGGTCTTGGATGGGGGTAGCACAATCTAAATAAAATCGAACAGTTAGTTTAGACTTTTCTAAGTTCAGATTTCTGGATGCATAAGCAACTGTAAATGCTTTATAAAGGGCCTGATTAGGCATAGATTATTGTCACGGTATGTCTCATCTGTTTGCTTTCCACATGGGTGTGGAGTTTGTGAAGTTTCAGCTCTGCTTCTGAGGAAGATGTTAAGACTGCAGGTTTTCTGTGTCAGGCTGAGGAAGGGGAAAGAGGGAGAGAAAATGTCTTTTTGACTTGCAATTCTGAGATTGGTACTTCTAGTGCTTTTTGGTCTCAGCTTTGGAGGGAGGGGGGAATTGGTTCATTTTCCAACGTTTTCAAAGTACTGACGTGTTCTCTTCTCCCCTCTTTCCTTCACTTCTCCGCTTGGCCAGAGAGTGGCTGAAGTTTCAGACCATTGGTGGTACTCCATGCTCATACTCCCTCCTTTGCTGAAAGACAGTGTGGCAGCTCCCTTTCTAGCTGCATATTATCCAGACTGCGTGGGCATGAGTCCATCCTGTACCAGCACTAATCGTTTACCTGGTGAATCCAACCTTGTGAAGTTAGAGCACCTAAAGAGCGTGCCTAATTTGACTGGTAAGAGCCATCTGCAGGGCTCTGTTGCTTAAATAGGTGTGATGAATTTTGTCTTACAACTGAGTTTGTAAGGCACACAGTGCTCCTGACTCAGAAATGCCGGTTCTGTTCTCAGCACTAATACACTCTCTCTGTGTGACTGCCTCTGTACTTCTTTGTTGTAATTTATTCATTTGTAAGATAAAGGTAATACATTTCTCGTGACATTTATTTAAGGTGTAATTACAGATCTCATAGGCTTTTGGATTACTACCTGTTATTTTTTTAATACAAATGGGAAATTAATATGTGGGTACTCAGTGATCATTTGCTTTCTTAAGGAAACAGATTTATAAAAACAAAATGTGATTCTGCTGGTTTTGATGTTGGCGATCTTTGGGGTTTGGAGAAAAGGATTGGATTTCTTAAGGCATTTGGATTCAGCTTAGGTTAGCTTTTCTGCTAATAACAGCTCTGAGACCGATAGCCTGGGTGTGCTGATCTGCAAAATAGGCCCAGTATGGAAAAAGGTAATGCAGGATTCCCATACTCATCTGTACTGATATACCTCAATACTAGCTCAGAGGGAGTGCTTTGAGGAAAGTTCAGTTTCTGTGTCATCCTAGCAGGCTCTGCTATCCTTAGGTGCTGAAAATAAATCCACTCATGTACTGAACAGTTGCTTATCTGCTTAACAAACAGAAAACCAACTTCATTACAAAGAGCTACCATTGCTGCATGTGGAGGACGACGTGTAGTTACTCTTCACTCTGGGTAGTGGTGGGGGCTGAAAATGAAAGTGGTTCAGGGGTACAGCAGTGCTAGACCTTGGACTTGAATTCAGATCCTGTTCCATGTTGGACCTGTCATGGCATCTGAGGGCACACAGTGTTTCTCTCTAGCAAAACTTAAGCTCTGACAGGTCCAAGACACATCAGGTACCAGGACAATGATTAGTACCACGCAGCCTGGAGGGTAAGAGGGGAGAGTGATACAAATGAAGTCGTTCCAAAAGTGGCTAGAGGTTGGGATGCTTTGCTGCTCATAAAGGGAAAAGGATAAAAAGATACAATGGAATATGACATTTTTTTCTGTCTTTTTTTTTCCATGTGTCTTTATTCAGTTGCAGGAATGAACAAATATTTCCAGCCTTTTTACCAGCCAAATGAATGTGGGAAAGCACTTTGTGTGAGGCCGGATGTCATGGAACTGGATGAGCTCTATGAGTTCCCAGAATATTCACGAGACCCAACCATGTATTTGGCCTTGAGAAACCTGATTTTGGCTCTGTGGTACACAAACTGCAAGGTAAGACATGCTAAAAGTTAATTTGTTTGCTTACAAATAACAGCTACTGCTATGGGATGTGGAGATTTTGAGGGGAAGAGAGCAAAGGGATTAGACTCTCTTCTTAGATATATCCTGTACACCAGAAAAGCTGTTCCTGTCCTTTTGGAAAACCTTTCTAAGACATTTTTTTTTTCCTTTTGTATTTTCCCCTCCAGTTTTAATGCCTGGGAGCTTATTTTGCAGCACATATAAAAATGTTATAAGCATTAAAACTTTTGAGTCTGCCCAGCTACTAGCTTTTAGAGGGATGCTTGGACATTTCTAAACAGTGTTTTGGAGGTGCTTTATGATTTTTTTTTTTGTATGAACGTTGGACAAGGGCATGATTGTCTTCATTTCTGTTAACGTTACTTCAATCGAGTTGCCTCTATCATATTCAATATAAATGAACTCAGGAGCCAGCTAGAATTTCACATACTGAAGCTTTCAGATACTGATATCTTGACTAATATGAAGCTTTTGGATAGTGATCTATTTTTTTTATTTGGAAAGCTACTTTGGTGTGGATTTTACTGGAATGTCGTTGACCATTGCCACCAGGTAGATTCATTTTGCAGTGTGATGGATTTCAAGGCCACTGCTATACTAATGGAGCATACTGCAGAGTCTGCAAGAGTCTCTTTTAGACTCATGCTTTTATTCTGTGTCAGTCTAGCTTTTTATTTATAGGAAGGTTGGAAGAGAGAAATTGTTACCTTCATCTGTAAAACTGGCTAGCAAGAAACTTCCACAAAACTTGCTTTGAAAACGCTCTCAGAAACCTCTACGATTGATGATTAACCTTTGACATCTGGTCTACAGTTTAAATATGTTGCAGATGTGAAAATATTGAATATATTAGATTATCGACACTTCCTTTTTTGTTTGTCTTGTTTTTCCTTTACAGGAGGCTCTTACCCCTCAAAAATGTATCCATCATATCATTGTGCGGGGGCTTGTGCGTATTCGCTGTGTACAGGAAATGGAGAGGATACTTTATTTTATGACGAGGAAAGGACTAATTAATACAGGGATTTTATCAGTCAGTCCTGACCAGTACCTTCTTCCTAAAGAATACCACAATGTAAGTGGCTGTAAAAATCCCTGGGTTATTAATGCCATAAAACTACACGGTACTTTTTTTTTTCTTTTCATTTTTTCCTCATCTGTCATTTAAGTCAGAATTGCATCTAAAAGCAAACATATTGCATGTTTTTCACATGGTCCTTCCTCATCTGCCTTCAATGCTTATGGAAACTACAGACATTGGGGTCTGCCAGCAAGGTTTGTATTCATGCTGACATCTATGGAATCCAGTCCTGTGGATTTGTGCTTCCTATATGCTTTTTAGATGGATGGAAACTGTGGGAAAAACATTCAATATGCCTCGGTTCTTCTTGCGGCTTAACACTGTAGTACACCACAGCTTCCATATTATATTCCATAGAATGTAATAGGAATTTTCTTCTCTGGTTGCAAGAGCTATGATTAAACGGTACATACTCATGAGTAGCAATCTGTATGACAGCACACAGAAACTTGTAGAATGAATATATTCTGTAACGGAATGCCTCCTAGAAGTAGTAAGCTGATTTACATATGGAGAGCCTATTTCTATGTGGTTGCAATTTATAAAATAGTTTTTATTGGTCAACCCAATTTTTGATTGAAATTGTTACAAAGTGTGTTAGTTGCCTGATAACTTCAGCTGTTCCTGTTAAAAGAAATTGAGACATTTGAATTTAAAGTGCCTAAAAATTTTAACTATTTTCAAAGCTACGATTGGCCTTTTCTGTATATTAAATGCAATATAATTTCTAAAAGTGAACTCTGATTACATTAGAGGACAAGACAACTTAAAATTCTGAAATCTGTGGGTACTTAAAATTTAGCAAGAAGAAAAATAAGTGTGCAATGATCACTTCTATTTTAGCTCTGAGTAGTTTTATTTATTTAAGTATTTTACCATTTTTTAGAAATCTGTCATTATTGTTGGGGCTGGTGCAGCAGGATTAGCAGCAGCCCGACAGCTGCACAACTTTGGGATTAAGGTAAGAAAGTTTAGAGTACATAACGTAAAAAAATCAGACTTCTGCTTTGAAAATATTCTACACACAGAATAATAATAACATTCTTGTTACAAACATCTAAGTATTGGGTGTTCTAATTAATCTGTAAAATCTGGGGTTTTATTGAGTAAAGCTGCTGTTAAGAACAACGTTTACCTTTATTTAAAATCCAGCAAAGCAACTGCTGAATATTTTGTACAGACCTGGGTTGGGGAGATAGGGGAGACAGGGATATTCATGTCCAAATAATAAAACTGTAGATGATGGATGTTTAAAAGAGAGGACATTTTCTCTCCTTTGTGCAATTTAATGTACCTATTTGTTTTTTAATCAAAAATAAGCAAACCACGTGCATTTCCCTTTTCCCTCCTATTTGTTATTACCAGTGTGATCCCACAATATTGACACATTGACATAATTTTGTGCATCGGAGTGTTCTTATGAAAATCTGTGGGACTTTGCACGTGAAATGTTTGCAGGACTGATGCTTAAGGAAATGAATGAGCACATTACTTTCCTTAATTTTTTTTTTTAAGTGAAACCCTAGATCCTATTGCGCCATTATCTCATTCGTTGATGGTTGAAGAGCAGATTGCAGTGCAGCCTTATTGTCCATCAAGTCCTGTGGAAAGCTCTCCTGCAGTAAAATATGTAATTATCAACCGGCAGGACATTTTTTTAAATGTATGAAATATATTGTAATTATTTTTTACATTGTTTTTATTTTTTCCTATTGCTTTCTGCTGTTCTGGAGAGATGGAGAATCTCTAAAAAAATATATAAATAAATAAAAAGACTTACCTAAACATAAAAAGATAATATAAGTTAATAATAATAAATATATTCAGTTCAACAAAATATCCATCCAGTGGTGGATGCTGAAGAAAGTATCTGTAAATGATAGAAATATGACAATAAGGTATTCTCAGAATGCCCCAGGAATAAACTTCTCCAAAATATTTGTAGATGCCCTCAGGTGGACACTGTAGTTGGATAATTGTGTTTAAAAGTCTCTAGCACACGTTGAACTCCAATTTTAAGATTTTCTGAATATGTGTTTAACTTTTTTAAAAAGGTGTTTTTTTTTTTTTAACTAGGGTTGTTTCTTAAAGTACCAGTTATTTTATATGTGTATATTTCCTAAAGAATAATGTTTAAGTTAAAATTTAAATACATAAATGAGCTATATCAAGAAACAAAAATAGCATTAATATTGTTAGCATCGATGGATTGTTTTTTGTTTGCTTGTCCGGTTATGCTTTGTTTTCCCCTTTGCTCTGGAGGTGAACAGATATGTTTATTATAATCATGCCTTACAATTTCCTGAACTGCATTCTGTCATAGGTCATTGTCTTAGAAGCTAAAGACAGAATTGGCGGCCGAGTGTGGGATGATAAGACGTTCACAGGAGTCACCGTTGGAAGAGGTGCACAAATCGTCAATGGATGTGTCAACAACCCAATGGCACTAATGTGTGAGCAAGTGGGTTCCTTACAGTGGTCATGCATTATCGTTAGTGCAAAAGTGGTGTTAAAAGCCAGGTGTGGGTGGGTGGGCGAGGGTGGGAGTCCTTTTTCATGACATGATTGAAAAGCTGTTCTGCATTTTAAGTAAACTCCACGTTGCTATCGTATCTTTGGTAACAGCTGGGGACAGACAAGGGCTGTGGAATGATCTCAGGCACCTTATGTAAAGCTAGCTAGGGTGGCTTCAGCTTCAGAACCAGAAGTAACCACATTTTTGCCCTTTTCTGGAGATAAAAATGTAAAGAGGCCCCGGCAGCCTGCTGATTCTAGTACAGGCAAATCCTTGGAGCTGAGAAGGACTTTACTGTGGGAGGCTATTGCTGTGTTGCTGTAATACCTGTATCCACGATAGACTTGGCTTGGCTTGGCCTCTGTATTTCTAGTTTGATTCTGCACAAATAACGCTTAATATATTTAATAGCTACTGTTGCAAATGCAATGCAGTTTGATTGTTTGGGCAGGAAGCAGGATTTCCCCAAGTGGAACTTGAGTTTGGAGTTCGTTCAGCGAGGCATGCAAATCCAGCCTGTGTTAACAGGGTAGTGCTCTGTAGTGTCATGAAGAAAAAAATGTATTTTTTGGTTTTAAGTCATATTTTAGTTATGAGGTGAGGAGCGACGACTTCTGAATACACATTGGGTGCCCGTCCCCATGTGGTCTTTGATGTTATCTTTGAATCAAAGTCCAGCTCTATCTTGATCTGCAGTGGCAAGCAACAGCCTGGAGATATGTGAGGATATGCAAAAAAACGCTGGGGTGCAGTTTAATTTAACAAAGCCCTAGGAAGAAGTTAGAGCTATTCTAGTGCTATTTTCTCCAGACCGACTGTGGAATATAAAGTCTGTTCTCTGACTTAGGTCTGCTGGGTGTTTGATGCAAGTTGGACAAGCAGAGCAAGATATTAGGTTTAATTCAAAATCGTTTCTTTCTTTGCTTGTTTGCTAATGAAATGGGCAATATCTGGCGAGATGCATCCTGTTGATTCCTGACTTGCAGGGAACTGTTGGGGCATAAGTTACCAGAAAGTTGTGGAAAATAACTGATTTCAATGGCAAAAAAAAGATAAGGCAAAGTAAAAATGAAGGAAACTGGTTAATCGTGAATGATAACAGACCCAAAAACTCTGTTCTAGCCCCTGACTTGATAGGAATGTTGGAGACAAGGTTTCAGAGAATCCACGATATAGAAAAGGATGGAAGAGTGGGGAAAAACAGTTTGCTGACAATTAAGGGATAGAAGGGCTGTTGGTATTCCAGTACTAGGAGGATGAGAGTCTGAGTTAATCTAATTATTTAAAGTCTTGGATGTTTTTTAAGTGACATCGCTTAAATCTGAGGGATTCACCTTTCTTTAAATAACTTTGAGCAGGTTAGGCACTGTAGTTTTTCCATATTTAAAAAGCAATAAAATGTCTTTTTCTTAAGCTTGGCATTAAAATGCACAAACTAGGGGAGAAATGTGACTTGATCCAGGAAGGTGGAAGGATAACAGATCCCACTATTGATAAACGTATGGACTTTCATTTCAATGCCATCCTAGATGTTGTCTCTGAGTGGAGAAAAGATAAAACCCAACATCAAGATGTTCCTCTTGGTGGTAAGTGGGAGATGTATTTAAAAGTGAAGATGTTGGCTGTGCTCATAACCATCAGAATTCAGAGTTTTATATTAAATTGCCTTTTACATTGGACATTTTTAGAAGTGTATGGCTGCACATCTGACCTTAAATACAGCAGTGATAATGTGACTCTCTGAAGGACAAAGGGAGATTGACTGACTACCATATATACACAGACCAAAATGTCACATGTAACATTTAAGGAAATTTAATTTGAAGGCTTTATAGTTCTGTATTACTTTTAATGTAGTATCTTGTTTTCAAGATATAGCTTTTATTCCGTATACAGAAAGCTAGTGGCAATAACGGTTCAAAAGACTTGTTTCTTACCAAAGCAGGACATAGCTAACCATTAGTTTTACTCGTTATGACTAACCTGTCTAAAAAAGCCTGATCAAAGCCTTTTACTGCCAAGAATGGCCCCACCTCTGTTGGTAATGCCTCCCACTTACAGCATGCATACAAGTATATTCAACAACAAATAAACTTGCTTGGAAATGACTGCGTCCCAAATCTTTTCACTGTGGGTTCAGTAAGACAGAATTAATAATTCCTGTGGTCTTCAGTGAACTCTGGATAAAATTTCTCATCTCCATAATTAAAAAAAAAAAAAAAGGAAAAGAAAAGCGGTATTTATTTGCAAGGATTCTCTGTTATATTGAACTGCTCTTTTCCTTGAAATATCTTCGACTGTACATTGATGATAGCTAAACAATTAATTTCTCTACTGTCTCAATTGATTATCCCAACTATGCTGTTGCCCTTTAAAAAACAAATTTTTTTAACCTTTTTTTTCCTTTTTTTCTTTTTTTTTTCTTTTTCCTTTTTTCCTGAAGTTATGTATGTTTCCTTTTGGAAAAAAAAAAATTACTAGGGAAAACTGTTTAAACAACAGAGCTACATTTTATCACCAGAAGGATCTTGTGTTTCTTTTTCTGGGGGAGAAGAAAAAGATCTTAGTGCAAACTAGTAGTAAGCTTGAAAATCACGTGATCCAGAGAATAGCATACTGAAATGCAGTAGGACTTCTGATGAATCATGACATATTCTTATTTTAAACATGTTATTTTACAGAGAAAATACAGGAGATCTATAAAGCCTTCATTCAGGAGTCTGGTATCCAGTTCAGTGAGCTGGAAGAAAAAGTACTACAGTTCCATCTCAGTAACTTGGAGTACGCCTGTGGCAGCAATCTCTCTCAGGTGAGTTTTGACAGCTGTTTTTTGACATGGTTGAGCTCTATAGAAAATACTGTTGCAAGTGACATTGACAAGCTATCTGATCCATCCATGCCCCCAAGGAAGAATCAGCTAGCCCTAAACTATTCCTATATCCCTAACCTGTTCTTTAAAAGCATCCTGACACAAATTCCAGCACCTCCTTAAGTAATCTAAAGGGAGTTCATGACATGCTTGCAGCGATATCCTCTTTAACTTCAGAAGCTGAGAGTAGATGGCGCAGTGGAATCAGGGCATTTTGCTGAGATTCTGGGTGGTAGAATTCACAGGAGAGTTACTCTGCCTCAGATGTTGTGTGTGACTTCTGCTTCTCAGTTGTGCTTAAAAACTGAGGTATTTCTCTACCTTGCTAGGTATCTTGAGAATAAAAGCATTTAACTTCTGAAGTGTTCCAACACCCTGACGGTGGGCCCCAGTTCACCACTCCTAGGTATTCTGTTGACTATGTGATACTTGGCTTTCCTCGCGACTTCAGAGTTAACCAAGCAGGTTCAGGAAATACCAAAGTATGATGTTGTTTGCAGTGTGTTATTTGCTCAATCCTGTTGCTTGGGTTAAAGATGTTTAGGGTCAAGCTTACTGTGGTAGTGGGAGAGCTGATTGATGTGTGCAGATGCACAAATCTGATCTGAACTGAGAAGCATATAAGAAATAACAAAAATCTGCAAGACAGTGTTATACCAGGACAGTCAATGGAGAATATTTTGATCTGTCAAGCTTTTCCACTTCATTAGCACCCAGGGGCAATAATAAAGATGCTAAAACCTATCTTCTTGTTGATTTGAAAATCAAAATATGAGGTAAATGCAACTGCAGTGTTAGGAATTGTAATTTCAATGGCAGTTTGAGAATTGCTTCAGATTTTTAACTGCCAAGTAGTGATTGCTTAGTGCAAATATCTCTATTGTCAATGAAAAGTATCATGAAAAAATCTGCAAAGTTAGAGAAAAATTATATTGAGATTTTTTTAATATCTCATTTCCCCCTCATGGTGGGAAGTATTTTGATTTTTATTGGAAGTCTTAGGGCTGTAAAATCTGGCTTCTTTGCTAGAGAGAGAAAACTGAAATAAATCAACTACTATCCACCTGAATTTTTGTACTACTTTTTTTTTTAAACTCATATGATTACTTTCCTTAATCCAGCAATTTACATGCCATTTAGAGGCTTTAGAAAAATAAGCCGTTTATTTTTGTCAGCATTACTATATATTATCATGCTGTACTTTCCTCCCCCTCCCCCCAGTTGTGAAGGGAATTAGGGTGGCTTCTTCTAAGCTGTGGGACTTCTGCTAGTACCCACGTCACCTCACCAGTAGAGACAGCTAGTTATGTTCTGCCCACAGGTATCTGCACGCTCATGGGACCACAATGAATTTTTTGCCCAGTTTGCTGGAGATCACACTCTTCTAACTGTGGGATATTCTACGGTGATCGATACACTGGCAGAAGGATTGGACATCCGGCTGAATTTCCCAGTAAGTCTGGAAAATGTTGATGTAGTACCTGCCTTGCTTTACTTTGAAGCACCCCATCACATCTTTGTATTCTTTTTGACCAGGTAAATCTGCACCTGCAGTTATTCCAGCTTAGCTATAAGAAAAGAGAGAACAAGTTAAGTTTCTGACTGATCAGAAATTAAATTATTGATGTTGCCATTAGCATCGAGTAATGCTATTTATATTAAACCTTTGATACTGAAAACAGCTGTATTTCTACAGTCTAAATGCAATCTAAATTTTATATAAGTTTAATTGTAGTATTTGATGAATGCAGTGTCAAAGGTATACAGTAATAAAAAATCAATTTATCTAAGTAACTTGAATTTTTAAATACTGTAATGAACAGTAAAGAACTCTCTGGTAAGGAACACTTTATACTATTTCTGGAAAGCCTCTCTGAGGACCATCTGTACTTAAACATAATGTGATGAGCTGGTATGTTAGAATCATGAATTTTCTTTTTCAGCTACATAGAAGCTTTTTTTTTTTCTTTCAATATTTGTGTGGATATTTGTACTCAACTAGTTTGCAGACTGATGCTATGTTAGCTATTCTTGTCTGAACTTATATTGCACGTGTAGATTTTTGTAGTATAATAGCTTTGCATTTGCCTTTCAATAGGTACAGAGCATTGACTATTCTGGTGAAGAAGTACAGGTCACTACTGCAGAAGGAACAGTGTGGAGAACCCAAAAGGTAACCAATATGCTTCAAGTTTACAGATTTTGGAGAACACAAGAGCAGTATTGATCACAGTACATGTACTTTTTTTTTCCTCCCTTTCCCTCAGAAGACTCTCTAATCCAATCTCTACTCAAAGATGAAAACTCCTATATTCCAATGACCTGTATTTGGATGTCCTAGAACGTATTTTTCATTCCACATGCTTGAGTTTTGAGTACTAGTTGATATAAAGAACTAAGGCCTATAAAGGTAGTACTATAAAAATGTGAATCACATAGATTTTTATCTGGTCTTTGAAGTGACAGTTAGGATGGTGGTTTTTTTTGGTTCCATTCCCTACTCAGCTTTACCCCACTTGACATGTAAATCTGCCCCATGAAATTTTTCCCTTTGGGATGCAGGACTCAACAACCCATGTTTCTCAGTCACTCTTATTTCCTGTGTCCCCATCTGCTTTGTGCTGCATAATTTACATTTTAGGCATTTAAAAAGTGATACCTAAATGTGATCAAAATTGGGTTGTCATCACTCATGTTACTGAACAAATTTTAAAGGGTGGGAAGCTCTGAAGGGGAAAAAAAACCCACATCTTTCCTCCTTTCAAAAAGACAGTTCTTTTAATCTGATAGTCATTGACTATAATTTACAGGAGGTATTAAAATTAACAGTATGGTTAGCCAGTGATACAAGCAATTCAGCAGACTTCAACTTAAAAGCCAGTGAATGAACTGAGGGACCTGTTCTCACCTGAATGTAATGCGCAGTAAAATCAGACACTAATCTGGTGAGTATTACGCTGCATCCTACATGAAAAATCCAAGACAGTTATAAGAGGATGCTATTAGGCTTAAGTGCAGTGTTCAGCTTTTGCTGCTGTTGTGACTGCAATTATTTCTCTCAGGTATTAGTGACCATACCACTGGCCCTTCTTCAGAAAAATGCCATCCAGTTCAATCCTCCACTGTCAGAAAAAAAAATTAAAGCCATTAATAGTTTGGGAGCAGGAGTCATTGAGAAGGTAAGTAAATTTGGAATATATTTCTACTTCTTTTCACAGAAATATTGGCTGCTTTGGCCCTGTTGCTTCTGCTGTGCATTTCTCAGGGTTCACCTACACATTTAGTTTTACTTTCTAGTCAAAAATCTTCAGTGACGCGTCTGTTACGTGCAGTTTTGGAGGGGGTGGGACAGGGAAAGGAAGCACGGAAAGAAACATTTTGCAGAGCTGCTTCTTTTCTTTATTTCTACACTATTAGAGAAATTCAATGGAAATAGTTGTGTTCATTTGTTTTTTAACCTGCACAGTGTACATTGTTAAAATGCTTGGAAGAGAAAAATGCTAGCAGGGATCACATGTATTTCTTAGTATTGCCAACTCAAGTCTGTTTTTTAAAAGAAATTGTTTGCAGAATCACTTCACAGCTTAAACTTTTTGTGCAAGCCTTATATTGATCTTAGATCTTCCAAAATTCTCATAATATGCTTATTCCTGTTCCCTTTGACCTAATAAATATATGAACTACTTCAGATGAATACTGAAAGCTGTGTATTTGACCAGTGTAAGATCTACATTTTTCCCAGTGCAAAAAGATCCCTTATAAGGTCTGTGCTTAGAACAAAATAGTAACAGAAGTAATGCCAGAAACCAGACAATAACAGTGTGGAAATCTAAAGGCAAGATTCAATGATCTCCATCCACTGTGGGTTATTTCTGAGTTCTGCATTAAGTTTGTAAAAACTCTGCCGAATTTGAGCATTTTCCATAGTGAATTAAATTGTGAACTTGATTTTGTTTTCAATTTCTGGGACTTCAGTTTTATTTCCCTCCCTGTTCCCCTTGGTGAACAGGCCCATACATTCTTTGTTGAGATCCCCTTACAGAACTGTATGCCTCTAATTGAGTGGAAAAGGGAAAAAGAGTTAGAACAGTTTTGAGTTTGTAGTATGAAATTACTTGATTCCCTCTCTCTTTCTTTCTCTCTAGATCGCCTTGCAGTTTCCTTATAGATTTTGGGACAGTAAAATTCAAGGAGCTGATTTTTTTGGTCATGTTCCACCCAATTCCAGCCAACGTGGACTTTTTAGTGTCTTTTATGACATGGATCCAGAGGTATCATACACTACCTGTATTTTCTGTTGTCCCTTTAGAAATACAGTTTGTAATCTAGGCGCAATAATTACTGACATTGAAAGCTTCACTTTTTTTTCTGCTACTCTGAAAAGAAAGGGAATCACTATTTAGCAAGAAAAAGTCAATTTATACTTTGTAATAAATGGCAGCATTTTCCCAGATTTGGCTACAAAATAATATACAAGTAAGTTAATGTTTTATTGTTAAAGCTATCCTAAAAGCAAGTGTGTAACACCTAACTGCAGATGAGCAAATATGGGAAAGTCTGCCAGTCACTTCCAGTTTAGGACTTTTGTTTCCTTACTTAAACCTAAAAAAGTTCATGCCAGTTTACTAATACCTAATGGCCTGCAGTGACCTGAATGACTTTGTGAAGCAGCAGAAAACAAACAATAGGTTTTGTATGAAAGTGAGCTCTGCAACTCATGGATTTCAAAAACAATTCAAACCAGTGTATTGACATTATGTTTCCCTTCCCTGACAGTTCCAAGCAGACACCCTACACACTTAATTTTTCGTACTTTAACAAGTGCTGCTTATTACTTGGCAGCAATTAAAAGTCATTTTATAATCTCATGACTTAATCAAAAAAGAACTATCCTGTGAAGTCTGCACTCTGTTATTACAATATCAATACCTGTATATGGCTTTCTGTAAAGAAGTTTTCTCCTTAATACTTAGGAGCTCATTCTACATGAGATTCAGTGTGCTGTCTATAGCTAATAGAATAGATAACTATCCCCTGATAGCTATCAAATTTAATAACAGAAGAACTGCCTTATAGATAAGAGAGGGGGAATTTAATGGATTTGACAGCCTGTGTGGTATACTATAGTCACTACTTAATCTTTGAAACTACTGAATCATAGCAAATTTGTTGAAGTGAAAGGAAGAACTGAGCTTTCCTTTCTTTGGCCAGAATCAGATGCTAAGGACTTAGCATTGAATCATAAAATTCCTTAAAGACCATAAAGACCACCCAGTGCCAACCCCCTGCCATGGGCAGGGACACCTCCCACCAGACCAGGTTGCCCAAAGCCCCATCCAGCCTGGCCTTGAACACCTCCAGGGATGGGGCATCCACAGCTGCTCTGGGCAACCTGTGCCAGTGCCTCACCACCCTCTGAGTGAAGAATTTATTCCTTATGTCTAATCTAAATGTACCCTGTTTCAGTTTTAAACCATCCCCCCTTGTCCTATCATTATTTGGCCAAGCAAAAAGTTGCTGTCCATCATTTTTATAAGCCCCATTTATTGAAAAGCTGCAATGAGGTCACCCTGGAGCCTTCTCTTCTCTAGGCTGGACATTCCCAGCTCTCTCAGCCTTTCTTCACAGGAGAGGTGCTCCAGCCCTCTGAGCATCTTCCTGGCCCTCTTCCATCCTCTGGACCCCCTCTGACAGCCCCACATCCTTCTTGTGCTGGGGGCACCAGACCTGGATGCAGCACTCCAGGTGGGGCCTCACAAGGGCAGAGCAGAGGGGCACAGTCACCTCCCTCCACCTGCTGTCCACTCCTCTGTTGGTGCAGCCCAGGATGCATCAACAGTCTTCTGGGCTGCAAGTGCGCACTGCGAGCTCGTGTTGAGCTTGTCCAGGTCCCTCTGGATGGCATCCCTTCCTTCTGTTGTATCAACTGCACCACTCAGCTTGGTGTCATCTGCAAACTTGCTGAGGGTGCACTTGATCCCACTGTCTGTGTCATTGATAAAGGCATTAAACAGCACCGATCTCAGGACAGACCCCTGAGGGACACCACTCATCACCAGCCTCCACCTGAGATAGAGGCTCAGTAGAGCCATTGACCAACGCTCTCTGGGTGCGACCTTCAAGCCAGTTCCTTATTCACTGAATGGTCCACTCCTCATCTCTCTCCAATTTGGAGATCAGGATGTGATCTCCAATTTGGAGATCAGGATGGAGATCACGTGTGACTGTGTCAAAGGCCTTAAGCACTGGCTTAAATCCAGAAACATATCTAGCTAGTATTTAAATAGCTTGTCTCTTTTAACATTTTTTGAAACCGGAGTAGAGTTGATGTTTTGAACTGAAGAGGAGCTTGAGAGGTCTGTCACAAAGAGTAGGACCCTCAAGGTCATTTTTTTTGGTGTAACACTTCAATAGGTAGACAGGAAGTTTTCAGCGAATTCTGTGAGTTGTAAATGGGGCTGACTGTCACCTGATACAGATTTGTGTCAAAAAAAAAAACCAACAAAAAACCCAAACATTAGTGGATGTTAGTAATTTGAGCATAAATACTGAAGAATATGAACTCTTTGTTCTAAGGAAATAATTTCCTCTAGAATGACAATATCTTTGTCAATAGCATTTAAAAGGAACGTTTCAAGAAATACCTAAACTAGTAATTTTGAAGTGACACAATATGTTAATGTTTTGTTTCTAGGGCAAACAAAGCATTTTAATGTCAGTGGTCACTGGAGATGCTGTGACAACCATTAAGAATTTAGATGATAAACAAGTACTGCAACAGTGTATGACTGTACTTCGAGAGCTGTTTAAGGAGCAGGTAAGAGAAACCTCTTCTCTTAAACGACATGCATTAACTTGCCAACAGACATAAAGCTTTTGGTTATATTACTTGATGTCTGAAGTACCAAAGTTTTCCTGTTTTATTTTTTTCTTTTTCTGTGTGTTTGAGGGAATATGCGTTTGAGACATGGTAAAAACAGCATGTTTGGTCCCTTGTCTAAAAAATATGTCTTGAGATTTCTTAGATCTGTCTCAAGGAAGAGCATATTGAATAGAACACCAGAAACGAACTTTCCTTCAAAGTGCTTTTAGAAATGACAATTAAAATAAATCAGTACTTTAGGAAGACAATACAATTCTTAACTGTCACTTTTTCCAAACTTTTTGTTGGCTATCCCTGCTTCTAATACATCATAAAAGCTTTAAGCATAATAATTCTTTTTTATTCCCTCCAGTGTAAAAAGCCACTGAAATTGGATGCAGGTGTCTGTGTGTGGGAAGGTTATTCTTCTAATACGAAACAGCCCTTCCCGAGATACCTTGGGGTGGAGGTACAAGCAAGATGATCAGTCAAGGGCCCTATAGCCTGACTGTAAAGAAATAGAGTAAAAATTCCTTTACTTCCCCACCAGCTCATCATCAGGATAAGCACTAATAGGACAGTCAGATAAATCCAGGGCAAGCAGAAGGTTATTACTTAGCAATGCACTCTACTTAATGGACTGTAATATCTTAGATTACTTAGAGCAGTTAGGTCTCAGGGAATACTTGGACTAACAGTCTTGGAAAGATTTTGGCATCCAGAAGCCTGCCTTTTCCTACTAAACAAACTTTTGGTAACAGCTTTACAGTTACTAGAATCATGGCAATGCGAGTCCACATACCTGCTGTTTTGATCTCATGAGAACACACAGGCAGCAAACAGCTCTTGGGTTTTGACGCTAGCCCAGAAGGATGATTCTCTCCTCTTTGTCCCCATCGTTTATAGCAGTTGTGAATTTCAGTCATCCGTCCACAATGCTGCAGGATTTTCAAAGATTAGGTGGCTTCTAAGGGTGTACCAAAATTTCCTTCTGGGATTTCTGTGGCCATATGTAGCTGTTTGCCCAGCCCTTGTTTTGATTGCTTGCATTTTAGTATTTTGGGTGCTACCTGAACAGAATAGTCTATTTGTTGATACCAGATGTTGTGCAAGAGACAATCAGAGGTACTTTTGTCTACTTATGACAAACCCCTTAAGAGTAAGACACAGCTGTAGTTAACTGAGCCCTCGTACAGTTATTCAGGCTCTTTTTGGTAGAACTGTGTAGAATTTACACGCTGTGATGTGACAAAGAATACATGGTACTACTGTCAAGGCTTAATTATGGACTTAGTTTTCTGTTTTCTCCCTGAACCTAGCTTTCAAACTAGCTCACTTTCTGACTTTAGACAAGTAATGTTATTTCTTCATTGGAATAAAATAATGCACAAAATGGAGATTATATTTTGAGATTTAACAAGCTAGAATTTGCAAAGCATTGTGCCTTACAAAGATGTAAAGTGCTTATGTTATACACGCAAACATACTGAATGATGTTGATACTGGTATTTTGTAAGTTTGCAAGACTATGCATTATTTTAACAGGATTTTTTTTTCTGTGTAGTTCTAGATATAATATCCAGATTTGTTGCAATCAAAACAGTGCAACTGTAATGTTTCAGACATCAGACATGTCTAGCAAACAAATTATTATGCCACCAGTCACTAAAAGAAAACTGGAATTCTGGAATTTAATCCAATCTGTGTTGTAATAATACTGCATGCTCTCTAAAGATTATGGAAAGCTATCCAAATATGAGCTCTTCTTTGTAGCACATAAGTTTTACCTTGATTACACAGGAGGTTCCAGACCCAGTAAAGTTTTTTGTTACTCGATGGAGCAAAGATCCATGGCTGCAGATGGCGTATAGCTTCGTAAGAACAGGAGGCAGTGGAGAAGCTTATGACATTATAGCTGAAGACATACAAAGAACAATTTTTTTTGCTGGTGAGGTAAGTATCTTTGTTACTGTTGGTTAAGGTTACTGGGGAACTACTTATGAAAGATTGTCTTTTGTTAGTCAACAGTTATTAATTTAGAAGTAGCATATAAATATTCTATTACACAAATACACTAATGTTTCTTGATTTTGACACAGACCCCTCTTTAATTCCTATTATTGGGAATAGGAAGTTTGCCAAATATCTCAGGTTGGGAGCAAATCGCATAACCATAAGAACGTAATGTTGCAAGACAACATGCTACACTTGTATTTTTAGTCAAATTATCTTGCTGTTACTGCACTTGTGGTTAACATAACAAATGCACACTGCTGACGGCACAGGTGCTTTCTATATCGAACCAGTACTTACATGTCTCACTGAAGTGCAGATAGCAAAACAGACTACTGACTTGCTTGCAGATTTTGATGTTGCCAAAAATAATAAGTCTTTCCTCTTAAACTCTTTCAAACAAGTTTTCTATACCATTTTAGGATGTTGGTATATGCTTAAGGAAAACATAACTGATCTTACAAATTGAAATTCTAACTGTTTTAATCATTTTAGAAACAAATCACTTTTTCTTCTTTTAATGCAGGCCACGAACAGGCACTTTCCTCAGACCGTTACAGGAGCTTACTTGAGTGGGGTTCGAGAAGCGAGCAAAATAGCAGCATTTTAAGTACTGAAATTTTGTGGTTACAGATATTTTAAATTGTTTTCTGTGGGTAAAATTATCTTCAAGTTTCCTATTTGCTGCCTTTTTTCTAAATGGTACTTTAATAGTATATGGTACCTGAAGATAAAATCTTCATCTTTCTTTTCCTATTTTGTTGTTGTTTCCCCTTTACAAGCCCTAACAATACTTATTGTTGGGCTTGTTTTTCCTTTCCAGCTAAGATATTACTAGCAAGAGTGACATTGGAGTCCCTGGCCACAGCTCAACTAACGGAACTTCTGTTGAGAGTCCTTTTCTGTGTGGCTCAAATCACGCTATTGTAGATCTTCATTTCAGAAGGTCACATTAAAACAAGACTAAGTTAACATACAGCATTAAAAATGCTGACAGTTAGTAACGAGAATAGGAGTTTTCCACTAACTGTGCTTCTCAGGTGAATTATGCTCAGAGGAGTTCAAACTTGCTCCCCAAAACCTGAATAACCTAGACAAATTCTAGAATTACTGTAGGAATGAACTCAACTATCATTCTTTCCACTTGTAATCAATAACCTCTTCTACAGTATTTTTTCAGTTTCTTAGCCTCCAACACTTAGGCTTTGGAATATCAAGTTTGTTTAAATCAGACTGCTGGAACAGTTTACAGTGCAATCATAGTAAGGTTATTGTACCTTATAAAAACTTGAAAGGAAAAATTAACTTCTACATAATTTTAAAAACTTCTTTTAAATATTCTCCCTGTTTTACTCAGAGAAATCCTTGTTACAATAGGGTGTTTAGATTTCCTTAGTGCTTCTGATCATTTAGAAATAGGACATCTTAAAAATATTATATTTCTATGATAACTTTGAAAACAAAACTCCAAATTCATTTGGGCTGAGTAGAGGATGTCTACTGATACGAGTGTACAGCAAGGAGTAAAGGAGGACTGTAAGTTCCTAACGGCTCATTCAGCTTTTATATTTAAAAAATAAGTTAAGATGAATGAGGGAAAATATTAACACTTTATGAAGGGCTGAAACAAGGTGGCTTGCACTTTGACTTGATTTTTTTTTTCTTTTGTTATTAAAGTATTATTAAAAGCAACTTGTGGGAGTTATTCAGTAAGGGCTAAACATCTATCTAATAGCTTTTCCATGAGATGGGGAAGACAAACTATTTTTTAGTAGAAGTAGGACAGGCACAACCAGAATATCTATTGTAATACTGTTCCACTAAAGTGGTAGTAATGGAAAAAAAAAATATACCAACAACTTAGTTCTGTTCCATCATGCCTTCCACGTAACTTCACTGCAGAACTCAAGTTTTCTGGAAGGATAGTAAGCACTTATTCTTCTCCCTCCCTCATTCTCAAGCGTAGGTTTTTTCATTTTTAAATCTCTTCATGTAAGAGTGGCACAGAAAGCTTTTTTTAAGTTACAGTGCTTATTTCCATAAAGCTGTATCATTGAAAAAAAAAAACAAAAGCAACCTTAAGAAAAATCCTACTGAATAAATGCAATTCTTCTTTTTAAATACCTAAAATTTGTTTTTAGAGTAGCAAGGATATTGTTAAATATCTTTATTTAATCTTTAATTTACAAGGTGAAGATGTTTATATAACTAGATGTTTTTCAGATATATATTCTGTTCTGCTTCTTAAAGCTGAATTATATGGATTAATAGGAAAAGTGTAACTGTTCATAATTTTTCTCTACATAAAGGCTAATATGTACAGTTTTAAAAGTATTTCCATGTATTAAATTGTAATTTAAAGGCTATAAGAAGCAAGACAAAATCCTTTGAGGATAAAAGATAATCAAATGTCAGATTTTGCTTTTGGTAATCATTTGCACTTTGTTAATTTCACATATTACAAGCCCACTTACAGCACACCTAGGAAAGACTGAGAGCTGTATATGTTTGAGTTCCCAGTTTATCACACACAACATTAATAGGAGTGGAGCTTGTGAACGTGGGGAAAAAAAAAAGCTTATTACTACAAGCTCAAGACATTAATTCAATTCAGTGGCTGCTTACAGCTGACTTTGGTCTAAAAATCAGTCAGCTCCATAACAGCATATAAACCTATTGTGTATTTAAGAAAGATCTGCCTGGAAAGTTGAGCACAGCTTCCATTTCTACAGTTGAAAGCTTGCATGAATGTGCTTATTTTAGGCATGTGCTTCCATCCTGTTAATTTGTACTTGGGGTTTTAAATCTACCTACAGCTTTGTAGGTAGATAAGTGATACACTCTAGGGAATAGAGATGGACAGGAACAAATATTGTCATATTTGGCTTTAGCTGCTGCACACTTCTTGTAGCATTAAGAAAAAATAACAAATGATACATTTACCAATGGCCTAGTCTATTAATTATTTGTATGTTATTTTTGTGCCAAGGCACTTAAACGGTGTTGTACTGCACTTAAGTTTGAGGAGTAAATAAAATATGTTCCACTTTAGCTTATGGTGATTTAAAATATATAAGAACATCAGGCTGGTTCTGAGGCTTCATTCTTAATTAATGTTCCCCCAATTTTTTAAATACTTATGTCAAATTTTATTTCAAGCATGTATGTGTTTTACTTTTGTGTTTAATTAATTTATTCCCTGCAAATAAAGAACTAGGGAATTTTTTTTTGAGCAGGTTTGTTTAAATGTTATCAAAAATATTTGAATGCAGAGCATGATCTGTTACACTTCAACTCTTCTGTGTGACTATGTTATGGCAGCAGAATAAAACTGGAAAGTATCCACAGGGCACTTGTGCTGTGTTTTTTTTCTTTTCTTTCTTGAAATGTAACTAGTGGCTAAGCCTACATTTTTGTTAAACTTGATATTGCTCTAAGACTTCATATTAACATATTCTTACAGCTAAACAATTCCTCAGTAGTCCTGTTCTACAGATGTCTCTGAGGTCTAAGTACTAACTTTGCTGTTACTTGGATGATACCATAATAGTATCTTTTGCCTCCTAACTTTACAAAGCACTTAAGGAAAATAATTATAATTTGATATGAGCTCATAATTCCAAGATTTAAGGTAAAATGACAACAGTCCAGAAGCACTGACTGTGATATGATATTAAAATAGCTACACAATCACCAGAGAAACACTTACTGCTTTTCATTAAATAACTAGCATGAATGCTTTGTGAAGTCACAGTCCTGAAACATTCCTACTAGCTCAGATCACTAAAAGCATACATACAGCTGTAGAAGCCTGACTACGTATTACAAACCTTAAAAATACAAACAAGGCAGCCCTGAAATGTTTGATTGCCCAGTGAAAAATGCTGCTAACAGTTACCTACATTGTTCTGTTTGAAGGGGTGTGGGTGGGTTACATGTTTGTTTGGGGTAAAATTGACTACAAACAAACAAGAAAATCCCATCCTCTTTAAAAGCAAGTATAATTAGTATAGATTTCACCACACTCCCCCCCCCCCATGACTGTCCTTCAAATAAAATAGCTGATGTAAAGGATTTTTTTTTTCCATGTTAGCCCAGCTGCCTAAAACTATCTCAGAAATGAAAGTGGAATAAGTAGTGAGATTAGGACTGGCTGCAGTCCCTTGAACGATGTCAGGTGGAAAAGAAAGGCAAATCTGTTAATGCTGCTATCCTGCTATGCACTGAACAGGTAAGATGCTAGTTTTTTTTTTTTGTCATTCTTAGAATGAAGCTACCATTTTTCAAGACCAGCGTCATGCATAAAGAAAATAATTTCCTGGAGGGACTCGGCCTTAGGAGAAATAAACAGGTCATCAAGACACACACATTGAACATGAGGGCAAAGCAGTGAACCTGCCATGCAATAGTGCTTTCACTGTGTCAAAACTAGAGGTGTTACTGGTTGAAATAAGCTTTTAAAGAGGCTTTTTTAAAGATGCTAGGTTTTTCCAAATCTGGGGCTTGAGATGGTAAGATTCCCCCAGGACAGCATATTTTCTTACTATATCAAGTACTAGTACTACCATAAATGTTTTATGAATAGGTAAGAGGACATTTTTCTTCTTTGTTTTCAAAAGACTGTTTTTCATTAATTAAGCAAAGACCATTAAGCTCACTGCTTTGGTCTAACAGCCTCTGAATTTCAGCAAACTGCACCTGCACGAGCCTATCACTCTCTTACTTCACCACCCTACAGCTACCGGATGTTTCAGAGCAACACTTAATTACTTTTGCACTGGCAAGCTGCTCAAATAGTGAATTTATCAGTAAAGGAGAAACATTTCATCTATTCTCACAGAATCATAGCTAGAAGGGAGATCTAACCTCTGGAGATGATCTGGTTTAAGCTGCTTCTCAGAACAGGGACAGTGGAGTGGGTTGCTTGGCTTCCTGCCTGAACACCTCCAACAAAGGGCATGCCACAACTGCTCAGGGCCCCTCTTCTGGGGGAACACCCTCACAATGAAGCTTTGCTTCTCCCAACATACAACTGCAATTTCCCTGACAGCAGCTCGTGTCTGCACCTCCCATCCTCTCACCGCACACCTCCAAGCAGAGCCTGGCCCTGCCTTTCCTCTCCTCTCCCACTCGGCAGTCGCAGGCTGCAGCACGGTCCCCATTGACCCAGCTCTTCTGAAGGCCGAAGGAGCCCAGATTGCTCAGCATCCCCCTACACCGTGTGCTCCAGCCCCGTCACCTTGCTGGCCCTCCAATCCAGGCTGTCCGCACCCGCCTCGTACAAGGGAGCCCAAAGCTGGGCACAGCACTCCCAGGGCAGGCTGACAAGTGCTCAACATGGGGCATTAATTAATTGCAATAATGCTGGCTACACACTTGCTGAACCAGCCCAGAGTGTTGTCGGCTTTCCTTGTCACAGGGGCACACTGCTCACTAGGGTTCAGCTCAGTGCCTGGGAGAACCATTTGCCCCTAACTCGGGTCCTTTTCTGCCAAGTTGCTTAGAAAGAAACCAGTCTGTCTCCACCCACACTGTTACATGGTGTTATTACATCCCAGATGCTGCATCTGCTTTTGTTGACCCTTATGAGGTTCCTGTTTGCCCCTTTCTCCTGCAAGTCAAGGTCCAACTGAACAGACTTCTTGACATAAACCTTTCAGCTACTTGCTTTTATTATAATCATTTCTGAATTCAAAGGCAAAGAGATATTTCTTTGAAGAGGAACAACAACACACTTGTTAGCACTCAAGATGTTTCTTCCCATTTTTCAGCAAGAGAAAGGTTGTTTTTTACCAAGTTTCTTACTGCAAGTTTTCAGACAAAGTATTCTGGTACCTTATAGATTTTTCCACTGTTCTCCTTAAGTGATGGGAACCAAAATAAAAATAATAGAAATAACAATGTAAAAAAAAAAAGCAATCATTTCAGGAATGCTTTCAATCTGACTCAGTAGGAGCTACTTGATTAAAGTCATCTTGAGCAGGTGAGTTGGATCAGATAACCTCCAGAGGTCCCTTCCAACTGAAACCATTCCATGACTCTGCGACACATTTACCACACAACTTTCTGATTTGAAAGGAGGAATAAGTAATTCTACCCAAGTGGTTATGAGGTATCCTCTCCAAAGCAGCAACAGATCTAATAAACCTTCCTGCAATCCCCGTGCTGACTGCCAGGAGCATTACTTGGCCAGATTAAGCACTGGGCTCCAAAAAGCTTATTTAAGCCCTGCTTAGCAGTGGCTAATCTAAACCCAGGCATTCATACATCTTGTTTTGTCATGTACCTTGTAACAGGAAAATGCAGAAAGAACACAGATACTACAAACAGCCTGTTCAGGTCCAAGAAGGCTATTAGTCTACAGCATCTGGAAAAAGTAGGACAGCACTTAACAGTTGTCTTCCCAAGTTAGTCTTGGTCAGACGTGCCTGAGCAGTATCCCATGGGTTGGTTACTCCAGTTGGTAAATCCAATTCAGCTGTTTGTCTGAAGACATGCAACACCTCTATATCTCTCTCCCCTCACCCTGCAAAATTCTACTCTTCCCTTTCCCCACCTCGTTCCCCTCCATCCCCCTTCTTTTACAGGAACCAAAAACTTCAAGTGCCAAGCTCACTCATAAATCCAGCTGTTTCCATAAGGAAGACATTCAGGTTAATTACATGTTTTTGCAGCTCACCAACCAAAACACTGAATACTTGAGATTTAACAAAACAGAGGAATCAATACACTGCCCTGCAGGAATTATGCTGTAAGCAATCAAATCAAGATGCTAGAATGGTTTTTCTAGACTACTATGGTCAGGATATAATCTTATACTTCTGCAAGGTATATGCCCAAACACTGTACTCAGTTAACTTTTATCCAATTAGCCAGTAACTATTTTTTAAATCAGCATCTCTGTATAGCATCTAGAGCCCTGATCAGCTGTGTTTTTAATCCAATAGCATCAGGATAACCAGGACATTTTATATACCTTTTAGTATTGTCTTGCAGCCTTCCACGCTGTTGTAGAAAGAACTGGAATCTTTTATCAGCTGCAGCCAGACTGGTACGAATTCGCAGAGAAACAGCTCAGACATTTCTTCTCAGCTGAGAGCTACACTTAGTTGTAATTAAGAGATTTAAACACAGCCTTTGAAGGTTGCTAAGTTAATTTCCAGTCCTTCATCACAATTCCAAAATGGCAAGTAATGCACATATACAATAAATAGAAGTACACTATCCCTTTGTAAGCTTTTGTTAGAATTTACACTGTAAGAAATGTTTATACTTGAAAGTTATTCACCTTAAAAACACTTCCTGACCCACATAATTAAAACTGACTGGTGTATTTACATAACAATCACAAGGAAGGTAAATTATTTGTAGAAAATCCATCTGAAAACACAACAGAACTTGACACAAGTAACTTACCACTTTTAGGCAGGACTTCTAGTGGAAGTGGAAACTTCTGGTATTTTTAATTAAAATTTACAAAGTTTTCTTTATGCTAAAATATTTCAGAGGGAAAAAATAAATCACAGAAGATATAAAATCATAACTTGCTGCAAGGACATGCACTTCAGGAAAAATATCTTTAAAGTAGAGAAGCCTGCTGAACCAGGCTTGAGTATTTCTACCAAATGAGATAGAGACAACAACCTTGTTTCTGTGTAATTTTTTTTACTATACATTTAAGTAAATGTTGTATCATCAAAATTGATTTACATTTTTGTGAAAGACGTTTATTGAATACAAAAAACCCCCGTTACATTCAGCCTTCTTATAAATGATTATATGCAAAGAAATTCAAAGTGTATGACAATTAACAATCTAACTGGCTGAACATTTTCAGAATTTAGATCACTTATGAACCCTTATTTCCCAACTGTACAACAATAAAATTCAAAAATATGCTTTGTCTTTCCAGAAATACTGTAGTCAGAGGGATTCTTTGCTCGTGGCGTTAACGGTTTGGCGTCTGTTAGTAGTTCATAATTTTAAGTGTAGGACTTTCCATATTAACAACATGGTGTATGGAGATCAGAAACCTAAAGAACAGAAACTTATGCAAAGAGTTCACTTTGATCCAAAAAGCTGTGGGCCAAAGTTCAAGACTGCAGACTTAAAAGTACCATTGCGCATGTTGAGGCACCAAGGCTCAGGTTCCGAAGAGCTTTCACACACAGAACAGAGCTTAACCACACACTTAGCAATGCCTGATTCAGAAGCCCCACTGCGGGCTTCCAAAGCTCTCAAGCCTCCCAGCTGCACATCCTGGACACACACTTCTGAGACATTAGGCCATTAAATCAAGACACTAAAATAAAAGATTTTGTACAAAGTGAAATTTGAAAATTTCCCTATAGCTTTTAGAGGGATTTTATTTAATATGTCAAGCCATTGAAACAAATGTACCTGTAGTCTTTGTACAAAGTTAAATGCTGAAAAGCTTAAGTATAAAACTACAGTTTCATTTCTGTACAAGGTAAGATGGGAAAAAACACTGTAAAACCTCAGCTCGTAGTTGCACAAAACTTCTGCATCCCACTTTTCATCACAGCCTCACTGCTGAACAATGACATTTCATGTCATAAATCCTCCAAGATAACAAGATTAAAAAACTGATTTGCACAAAAGAAATCTGAAATAACTTTATATACACAACAGAAAGCCTTTTAAAAGTACAAAAATAACATCTATATGCCAATTACCATGCTTTAACAGTTGTCTCAGTGCCTACACATGCAAGACAGTAATCCAGATTTAGAATAACTCTGTATCTGTAGAATGTATCAGAATATAAAAGACATTAACATGTGACTAACTCTTGTTATTTTCAGAATGGATATGTATTCAAAATATTCTTTAATAACCAATACTGCAATATTCCAGTCTCTGCATGTATATCCACAGATAAACAGCTTTCATCTTCATTTTAAAATCTTCTACAAGCTAGTAAGGCAGACTAAACTATGATGGTTCTAATGAATCTAATTATACAAAGCAATTCAAAATGTACAAAAACTATAAAAAGGGAACACTTATTGCCATGCACAAAACTTAAGTATGTTCAACTAAAAACTGCATCAAATGCATGTTGAGTTAAAAAAAAAAGATACACAACATGATTTACATCAACACTCTTAGCATTAGATCAGCAGAATCAACTCTGACTGAATACAAGGGTAAGACACATTCCTTTTGCTGGTGCCTATCAGATCTTCAAATCCATGGGAACATAAAATCAGGAATCTTCAATTTCCCACAGTCAAACCAGATCATGAAATCAACTGAAATGAGAAGTGTATTAGTTTTCTCCTTTGTCTAAATGCAATTACAAATAGCCTCTCCTTCAGCATCAGACTATCAAGAAAATACTCTACTTTTGCTATCACAAAAAAAAACAAGAACATCCCTGCATCAGACAGATTGCTCTTATTTATGCCTTTGGTGATAGCGACATGTACATATGTATGCACAGCACACAGGTACAGCTATGTTCTAGACAGCCATAAATCATTTCAACATCTGCAGATAAAACCACATGAAAAAGAAAAACTCAAAGGCAGCATCATAACTGATCTCTCATAAGCACATGAAGAAGGGCGCACACAAAGAAAACCTATTTATCTTTATCCTTTTTTTCTTTCTCTTACTGCCAAAGCTTTCCAATCTGCAGAGCTTATACAATCTCCTGTGCTGTTATCTATGAATGTATATGGGCAGTGCATGACTTGTGGGGCAACCTGCAGCCAAGGCTGCAATTAAAAGAAAATACATAGCTTTCAGAGAGTCAGAAGTCATCAAAAAATACTGTAACTTTAGTTTTAGTTCTGCTTATCAAAGAAACTCATAAAGTAGTAGTGAAATGCTAACAAAAAAGGTCTGGACCAGTTATTTTAGGAAGAGGAATACAGGACCCCCCCCCTTTCCCACCAGAACTATTCACGTTTATCAGAACACTGAAATTTAGGGCCTCCAATACTATACAGGAGGCTATTAAAACCAGTGTAAAAGGATGCCATGCCAATTTTTAACAGACTGCAAAAAACTATAGAAAGTTTTCTAAACAATAAGGTCTTTACCTCTTTGACTGTTTTTTTAATGAAGTCTTTTCTGTCAGACAAATCATAACTAGGATAGTTTTCATACACCTAAAAAAAAAAGAATAAAAAAATACAACCTCAAGTTACTTTCATTCAATATGTTGTATGAATAGAAGAAGCTTAAATGAAATTAGGGCAAAAATTGGTGTTGTACTTGACAGTAGCACAACTGTCAAAATTCCCTCTATTAGTTATGGGAAGTGATTTTCCTGTTCTAATTTTGATCACAGAATTTAAATGCATGTATTTTTTATGTTTGGTCACCAACTAAATTGTTACTATCAACACAACAGATAAACAAATGGGAGTGCCTATCTTGCCATGTCAGGAAAATTAAGAATTCTCCAGTTTTTGTCTTACATGCTATCTAAGTAGACAGATGTCCTCTGCATTAGGGTGGGAAGCTAAAATAATAGTAGGAAAAAAACAAAACCCAAAGGTTTTTATTTTTTTTGGTAAAAAAGTGAAATTGTGATCCTCAAAGTCACTAACATAAGAGTCAACATATTTAAGTGCTATACTACAACTACTCTTTGGTTAACCACCAAGATTAGGGTGTGGAGGGATACCACACAAACAAAAAACTAGATGCCAATACTGACAATCAACGCAGAATGCTTTATTCCACTACACAAGGTTTCAGACATTCTAGAACAACTATAAACATGAACAGACTTTTGTACAGAATACAAACGTACAATTTTCTCCTAAGATTAACTGCTAGTTTAATTTTCTCAAGATAACTTTGGGGAAGTATCAAGAAAACAAACGTGAGTTAACTGACTGCAGAAAGTGCCAAAGTAACAGCATTGTCTGTATGGTAGTCGCTTCCCTTTTCTATCCACGTTCCTTCCTGGCTCCTGTTCTGCAGCTTAATGACTCCTTTGCCGAACCCACCGAATTCACTAACTCAGCTGAGAACTAGTCATCTTTTGGTGGTAGGTTAGCACTGAATGGACTCAAAGAGAATACATGAAGAAGAGCAAGGTGAGCAGGAGAAATGTGCACAGAGCAGGACACAGCCCTCCCCTTTTGACGGTAGAAAACTGCTGCACTATCTCAACAGCTCTAACACTTGCACTTTTGTACACAGCAGTTTTGGAGGTAATACCGCTACTTTCCACATAGCTCATTTTGATTTAGAGATTTCCATTCTTGTGTGGAGCATCAGTGCTGCATACCTTAAGGATCTCCTTGCCGTAGCCGTTGGTAAGTAAATAAATCAATGCAAAAGCACTGTTTCAGAAAAATTATGCAGAGTGCAAGCCACAATTGATAAAAACAAGATGACAAAAGTTTGTTTATAGACAACTCACTATCTAAAAGAAAAAAAGATTGCAAAATCATTTGCTTACCTCCTTGCAAATTTGTTTCATTGTGACCTCCTCCAAGTTTGCATTGGCCAGCAATTTCTTGACAGTTTCCTTTAGTTCTTCATCTGTGGGTGGTTTCTTCAGCTTTTTAATTAAAGGTTCATCATCTGAACTATCCTCAGACTCACTTTCTAAATATGAAGAATAAATTGTAATAAAAGATTTTAATTGTAATAAAAGATTTTAAATTTGCCTGCCTTCTTCTGCCGAAACAGAAGCCACCAGAACTTTTCCCAAACAACTGATGCAGATGGTCTCCCTCAAAATCGATATCTTGCCAGACCATTGCTTTATAAACAAAGCTAATGCTGGCAATATTACCTTTATTTAGGACTCTGCATCACTGTCCATGAACTATCAGTTTACAAATCAGTATGTACTCTAGAAAGTACGGGACCGATTATACTCATCTATCAAACTAGAAAAAAGCCAATTATAGCAATTCTAAATTGAGGCATTATGTACCTAACAGTACTTATCTGCTTTAAAAAGTAGTTTCAATTTATTTTTCCCCAGCAGTGCTGCCCATTAGCGTCTTGTAATTTTGTAACGTTCTAATACTAAACATGCCATCAGAAAAAACCATGCCAACAAATGAAGAGAATCAGAGGAAGTTATGTGAAAGGACAGGACATACAGATAACACTCCTACAATCTGTTCCAGAAACAAAAAAACTGAGACTGAGTGACTCTAACTTCCACTCAATTCCGCGACTCCGAGAGGAGGCACAGATCATCAGAGCAGATGCCAATAAATCTACAGAATGAGCATTCAGAAATATGTACTTAACATTTTGATTTTTGTAGGGTGAACATACACTCAAAACAGAAATGGAGTAGGAATAAAGAAGAAATGATGCTTACTTTATGTAACATACAACTATGTAAAGCACATATATAACATAAATATATATTTGTGATGGCAAAATGAAATGTACACAAACACAGAGCCGATCACATTATTACTGCCAGCAGACAAACAAAAACTGTATTCAGTACAGGCTACATAACTGCTGAGAAATTAGGCTACGAAAGAAGTTTAGCATAGCTCTATAACTGGGAGTTGCTACTGTCAACACACTGACAAACAGGGCGGTTTGAATTGCTGTGTGTTCTGTAGCATACATATACTGGTGCTGGCATTAAATGAACTGTCTGCAGCATACGGATATATGCTGGACTAGTAACACAGTACATCTGGGACAGAGGCATGGCTGTTTACTCATAGAAGGTCAGGGAATTTACGGCTGGGGGGGACCTCTGGAGATGATCTGGTTTAAGCTGCTTCTCAGAACAGGGACAGTGGAGTGGGTTGCTTGGCTTCCTGCCTGAACACCTCCAACAAAGGGCATGCCACAACTGCTCAGGGCCCCTCTTCTGGGGGAACACCCTCACAATGAAGCTTTGCTTCTCCCAACATACAACTGCAATTTCCCTGACAGCAGCTCGTGTCTGCACCTCCCATCCTCTCACCGCACACCTCCAAGCAGAGCCTGGCCCTGCCTTTCCTCTCCTCTCCCACTCGGCAGTCGCAGGCTGCAGCACGGTCCCCATTGACCCAGCTCTTCTGAAGGCCGAAGGAGCCCAGATTGCTCAGCATCCCCCTACACCGTGTGCTCCAGCCCCGTCACCTTGCTGGCCCTCCAATCCAGGCTGTCCGCACCCGCCTCGTACAAGGGAGCCCAAAACTGGGCACAGCACTCCCAGGGCAGGCTGACAAGTGCTCAACATGGGGCATTAATTAATTGCAATAATGCTGGCTACACACTTACTGAACCAGCCCAGAGTGTTGTCGGCTTTCCTTGTCACAGGGGCACACTGCTCACTAGGGTTCAGCTCAGTGCCTGGGAGAACCATTTGCCCCTAACTCGGGTCCTTTTCTGCCAAGTTGCTTAGAAAGAAACCAGTCTGTCCCTAATAGCACTGCTGGAACCTCTACATGGTATACTGAATGTATATCTTCTACGTATATTGTCAGATATGAGAAAACTAAGAGCAACAGGATGCACATACAACCCTTATCTATGTTACCAAAAACACATTGGGCTGCTGAGTAAGAGACATACGCAGTGGGATATATACTACCGCATCAACTATAAGATTCATGTAAAGCCCCTATAGAGGCACTAACGGAATTTCACTGATATTCTTCCAGCAGAAGACAGAACTAGGCTGATACTTCCAATGATTAGGAAAGTAAAATGTATATGCACACAGGTAAGTTATATAAAGGTATACCCAAAACAGAACATTTTAAAAATATTACCATTTCAAGGAAAGACATATCAAGCAGCAAGTCCATTATTAATCAAATTCCACTTTCCTTCACAATTAGGTGAAGAAATCTGCCTTCTAATAAACATCCTTGTTAAGCTACAAGACGATGTAGGAGGACAGATTTAAAGCATTTACCTTTTCTAGAACTGTTCTGATTCTTTTTAGTAGTGCTGCTATCAGCCTTCTTGACATTAGCACCCTTCACAGCTTTCTTGGGTTTGGAAGTCATCTTTTTAGATTTTTCTCTTTTGGATGCTTTTCTAGGGGGCTATAAAGAAGAAAAATGGAAGATTAAAATCACGGTTTCTACCTCAACAATCCATTCCCCTTTTCAACAGAAGGGATGGTTTCCATTATTGATACAAACTAAATAAACAGATTGTATTACTAGATTTTACTAGCAATTTCTACCCCTACACCATAGAAGGAATATGTTCATATTCTTTTCAATTTCACATTGTCCCTCTACGCAGACTCAAACAGCTAGAACTTTTTGATACTAGTAATTTAGTTGTGCTATAATGTACCATTTGTAATTAGTTAGCATAGAATGGTTTGGGGTGGAAGAAATTAAAAAAACATATCTAGTTCCAACCCCTCTGACATAGGCAGGGACACTTTCCTCTAGATCAGGTTGCTCAAAGTTATAGTTAATTATAACTAGCTTATAAAATTTCTTAAACACACACAGAAAACATAGCACATTGTGATCAATTAATTTCTAGATCCTACAGCTCCCTGGGACTACATGCAACTAATTCTTTTTGCACTAGTTGAGAAGAACTACATGAGCTAATACTTAATTTGACCAGTTATTGTGACTAGTAAACTCAAAAAGTTACCGCATTAAGTTACTACCAACAGGGGAAATTGGGAACATTAATACATACAGTGTCTCTGTGTATGAATACATCTATCAGTGCATTGCATTTTTGGCACAAAATGTGTGCTTAACACACAAAATCTTTACATAGTACTTCTGACAAGGCTGAAAACTTTCCTCACAGAAACAAATACAAAACTTTGAGCAGGAGTAAAGAGAAGGAACATCATGAAACAAAACAAATCAACTGAAGTTACTAAATTCATAAGTAACTAAAATTTTAAATGGCAGTGTAGTCAACTGAGCAAACTATCACACCTAAAAAAATTAAGATTAGTTCATCCAACTTTTAACCACTTTTCCCATTAGTACCTGGTACAACCTGTGAAACTAGTATTCAATAAACCAGAATATATTTATTTATATTGGCTTGCTCACTTACAATCGCACTTGCAACTATACAACTACGCAACAGTGTTAAGTAAAGAATTCAGACCTTCGTTGTTGAAATTCAGGAAATACACTCAATAATCACCCCATTAACTTTTGAGTTTCTGCTCAAGTTCTATCACTAGCTACAAAGTCAAAGGTTAAAACCAGCACTCACATTTAAGCTTTTACAAAATTATGCTCCCTCAGCACACAGAAGTATTTCAGACATTTTCTGCTTCCAGGTAACTAAGATTTAAAATAAAAAAACAAAACTGCAATCAAGAGAGGCTCTTAACTCTATTCCAGCCACTCCATGCCCAAGATTCCAACAGAAATGGGGTTACAAAGCAGATATGTTACCTGCATCCTCCTTCCTATGTTAAGGAGCATCATAAACCTAGCATTTTTTAAAATGCTGTTATCTCAAAGTTGTACAAAGGTACACATTTACTACTTCACCATTTCCTATATTCAAACTAATCTGACACAATAGTGTTTTTGTAGTAATTAAGCTTTTGTTTCATGCAAGTCAGCTTCATTTTCCAAAGACTTCAGTGCACTCAGCTATTGCCTGGCAGACATCTAACTCCTACCTTTTGAAAGAAGACAAAGAAGACCCAGTTAGATCAATAGGGTTTACTTTTTTTTCCTTAAATACTCGAGTTCTTGAAAAAGTTTCTAAAAGCAGACTCCTGGCTCTGAAAGCCACGTTCCTTTCCTCACAGCAGGAAGATTGTACTGCTGAAGAGATGAACAAATATAAAATTAACTTATAGCATTTCAGCCCTCCTTTGACTCACTATTTCTGGGGGAAGAAATTCAGAAATTAAGTTTGTTTTATGGAGATGTGAGGAATTTCCTTGAACAGTTTTTAAAGTTAAAATGAGCACCTGTCAAAATGACAGTGTTTGCATCAACTGTTGAAGTTATATACATCAGCTTTCTAACCAAAGACTTTTGTTACTATTTTCTGCAACTCAGGCTATTTACTTAGTGTTACACTTGCAATACAGTAGAGGGAATGCAACCCAAGTAAGTAACGGTCACACTTTACAGTCAAAGGCTCTGTAGCTTACATAAAGAATTTTCTTTGACACTAGTTAACTAATTGCTGCTTGTTTCAGGCCTTTGATTACAGCTAAAAAGGCAGTACTGTCTAAATCAAAATACAGCATAAGATGGAGCCTGTAGGTCCTTCTCATTTCTTTATACCACACTTCAGGCATAAGGACGAATCAGTGGCATCTGTACACTTACACTGGCTCTCCGTGTGTCTATTCTGTAAGTATTGGACTAAAAGGGAATGCACATAGAAAGGTATTTTGAATTTAACAATAAAGTTCATTTCACTTCTCTCCTACTATGGAAAACTGAAATAAATTTCAAAGAAAATACAGAAGAACTGCAAATAGTGAGGTGAGAACAGTCTGGAGACTGCAGGGATCTCTGTAAGGCTGCTTACTATGTTGCTCCCTTTTGCTTTGTGATCCAAGACACAGAACTCTTAAAAGAGAAATTATGACAAAATCCAGAGGAAATGTGGTCTGGAAACAATGCAGCTGAGTAGGTTAGGGACATCTACTGAGTTCAAAGTTAACTCCTAGATAACCAATCAAACCCTACACACACAAACACAGACACACACAGTCAAGCAATCCTGGGATTTTTTTCTTTTAAATGAAAATCACATTAATAAAGTCTTCACAAAATGATACAAGAATCAATTGCACTTGAAACCCTGACTGCTCCTAAATGACATACAGCAAATGGTTTGTAAGGTGTGTATATACATAGAAAAATCAGAACTTTTGCCTTATCGATTCTCTAAATTTAATGCACAAAGAAATCATGACAATCCCTTATAAATTGAAGATGTGTTCCCTTTTCCATGTTTCGCTTTCAAGCCATTCATTCAGTAAAACATCACTTACCTCCCAACCTTGTGTGTTCCAAGAATTACCAATTGATAACAACCACAGTGACAAACCGCAGACAAATATTTTTAGCCCTATGTTGAAAAACAACAACAAAAATCCTCATTACCTCCTCTTCACTTTCCTTTTCTTCCGAAGAGTCATCCTTTTCTTTCTTTTCATCTTCCTCACTGCTAGATTCATCTGACAAGATCTCTGGACACTTGGTGCGTTTTGCTTTTCTTGTTGTTCCAGTGCTACTGCGCTCCTTTTTACCACCTTTGCTTGGTGTTTTTTTGGACTTTGGCAATGGCTGAGAGACAGGGATTGTGTTATTCAAGTAGGAATGCAAAAGTGAGTTTTGAAACATATAAATACCTTCAAATCATGTGAAAGAATAGTAAGTACGGAGGTCTTTAAGTTGTCATAACAAAAAACAGACCAATTGTACATGCTACTCCTATACCATAAGCAGAAATTCATAGTACAGCGATAAATCAGAGTAAAATGAAACTTAAGTTCACTTATAAGCTAAGCATCCCTTTTACTCCCATAACGGAACACATCTTCCACTGTCAAAGACTAGGGAAGACAACAAACAAGGAATAACAATTTAGAAGGAGTCTTTTACATTACCCACAAAGGCAAACTTTTTCTTCTAGCAACAAATTAGATGACAACTTTTCAGGTCATACAACACTGCATTTTGTTGTCACTCGGTACCTGTGTGCCTAAGGCAATATGCTGATTTGTTCGTATTAGTTACTAGTGTTTTCTGGGAATAGATTTAATTTCCTGAGCAATACTCTCACTAGTTAAGTACCAATTTTAGATTGAAAACTGAGGGTTGAAGAAAATTACTAATAGTTTAGTAGTCTTGGCAGCTGAATGCAGTGTATTAGAATATACTAGATAAAGCAAATATTCCCAGCCCTGCAATAAATTCCATTTTGAGTGTGATTACACACACTTGTCAACTTGTGGTGTGCCCAGCTACATCTGACTGTTTATTTTCCTGTGTTTTCACGTTTTATTTCTTTGCTCTGACACTTTTTTTTTCTTTCCTGATTATGTGTTATGTGCATTCTGTCCCACTCACCCACAAAGCAGAAGCTACTTATGGCATTTAGATATGGATGTTCCTAATAAGCTTCACACATGCTTTTGAGTGCTAACAGCATATAACAAGTGCTCTTACATGTAAGCATTTTCTATCAAAGTTCTCACCCTTAAGACCCATAGCAAGCTAGAGCAGGTCCCATTAAGGATGTCTGCAGCAGTAGTACTACTCACTTTCAAGAATGGAGACAGCTGCATTTTTCACTAAAATAGAGCTATAAAAACAAGCATAGTAAACTGCACCTCACCTTGCCTGAAGATTTTGGGTGCATCAAGAAGTTTAAGATCCTGGTTACCAGTTCACTATTAACTCCTGATCTCTCCAAATCAAGAACTTCACAGATACTTTTCAACATCGCATTTCTAAATCTGGAGGGAGGAGTAAGAGGAAAAAAAAAGGATTCAGTATCACTTCATAAATGATAGATCAACATTTGACTGCTGGAAGCTGCTGCCTGGCTTATGTCTGCAACCTGAAATTCTTCCATTTGTTATGACTAGCTATACTGGCTTACATTTGTAAACCCTTTTAGTCCGTAACAACCAAGCTGCAGCCACTTCTGCTGATAGAGAAGGTGCTTATGTGAGAAAAAGTTGTGTTTTTACAATAGAAGGTGTTTTTGCAGTGGAAACAGTTAAAAAACAAAGAAAACAAAAAAACACCTATTTGTTATGTTAGTTGCTACAAATCACTATATTTATTTGACAACAGTTCTAGGAATAATACTTTTATATACTATTCTAGGAATAGTACTTTTAATATACAACGAGCAGAAATGGTTTAGATTTTGAAGAAGAAAGGCTTTGAGACATAGAGGGATGAAAGGGGTGAAAGTTTGCACCATGAATGGAGAGCAACATAAACTTTGTGAAGTAAAATTTTGAAAATAAAAAGAATGTAGAGCAAGAGTCAGACTATATTAAGTAGCAATAGAGATCGTTACTTTTTTAACATTTCCTCCTTTTTCTTGTATTGGTCACTTCCTTTTTCAAATGGAAACCCACTGAACTGACCCACGTTCTTCTTTAGGGAAGCAACCTAGAACAGAACACACAGATTACTTTCCTTTAGGGGTACCTTAAAAGATGTCATCCAATTATGTTTGTTAACTTTTCATACAAGAAAAATCTGTTCTAGCATTTAGCTTTCTGTTGATGAAACCTTATCCGCTTTCAAAAAAAACCACATTTATACAGTTTATGCTTTCATTTGCCTCATGACAGCCTATGACTGATAACTACAACAATTAAGTTCCAGTGGCCCTGGTAATTTAGTTCATTTTAATAACTTACCTGGTAAAATCACCTGCCATTTCGAGCTTGTTTAGAATGTACTGCATTATTATTTACATGTTTGCACAACTATGATCATTGGAAGCCTGTCACATGATTTATACCATATATTTTGCTACAGCATAGTGAATTTGGCTTTTACTATATGACCTACTAGAGCAGATTTGCTTTATTTGCTATTTTAGTCTTACATAGGATCGTGCTTGTACACTTGAACCTCTTTGGTAGCATGACCAATTTTCACATTTACATACCACCCAATTTACAAGGTTGACCATTAAACCTGCAGTCTGAACAGGACTGAACTTTCACTGCAATAGCCCTTACGGTTGGAAAACGCTCCCATCTAGATCCTAAAATATATTAAGTGCCTTGATTTTTCTCCATCTCCTCTAAACAAAAAAGCAGTTTAAAAGAATCCCCAAATCTTCTGACATTTTTTAACATTATCAAGAATAATCTGAACTCACTTTCAACAGGCTTACAAATTTTGTTTCTGGTGTTTCTCCATTAGTTTCCAATTTTACCAAAGCTAAGCTCCTTTTCCCAAGAAAATTATCTTTGCCCAGCACCTTAAGAAAACACACAGATGATACCGTTATGTTTTATTGAAAATGTTAATCACTTTCCAGAGCACATACAGAATGTGCATACAAAACAACACCTGATCTTCCTGACCTTAAAGATCTTTCTGAGCTCCCTACAGTTCTGATTATAGCTTTGGATGAAACTGTACTGATATATATTCAAATGGAATATATTTTGAAGTAAATAAATATATTCTCTGATCTTTTAGGTCAGAGGCATTGCTTTCACAAGAATTACGAATTAATGGAAATACAGTAAATTGTCAACATATTTGAGAGTTTTTCTAGGACTAGGAATATTCTTATAAATGTAACTATACTTGAAGGCAATAAAAACAGTATTAAATTGTCTGTAAAATACTGACTGTGGTCAATGAGCGATGGGGCATACTTTGTGTTACAACATAAGCTTCCAACACAAGGTTGTGACCTAATTCGCGTCTATCACATTTTAGGTTAGAACACAGGTGTTACTGAAAAATGAGTGTAGAAACAGAACAGGTACAGTTATTTAAGAGAGAAACTTTCCATGATAAACAGGTGATGATTAATAGGTGGAAGAGATACACTGTGACGTGACAAAATTCTATCTCAGTCACTTTAACAGATGATACTACTTGATATCCACAAGCAAAACATCCTGCAGGTGTACTAAAACTTTGCAGGAAATCAGAAGATTGTTCTAAGAATACATCAAGGGCAATGATTTGTAACCAAGCAACTAAGGCAGCAGGACGCTGTGTAAGCTCAAAAACAGCATGAAAAATCCTGCTTTGTTATGTGGACTGTCTGTGTATAAGCTAAGGAAAGTATTTGTACTTCAGTGGCATGAAGTAGATAGAGCAACTGAGGTTAAGCAAACCAATTTGCCTTAAATAGGTTTGTTACACATAAGCCGTGTGTAATCAGAATGAACCAGACAACTGAAGGGGTGGTTAGGTGACCTGTTGGAGAGCAGAACCTTGCAGGGCCACTTGTACCTAGAGAACCGTATCAGTAGTGTACAAGGCAGAGATTGCTCGGGTGACTGCATCAGGAACACTGTGCTTTGGGCAGCAGGAATGTGGACACCTACAGAAAGTAGCGAGGGTGACCTAAGGACTCACACCACTGGGACTCTAGAGCAATCCTCTTTAAGCAATTGGTTGGGTTCTCCAACTCAATGCCCATAAGACTGTAAGGGAGAGGGCAGAGCAAAGTGCGGTGAAATTGCATCCAAGTTGTGTGTGGGGGAACAAGGAGAGCTGTATTTCAATTGCAGTTGTGTCTAGCTAGTGAGATTTAAGAGTGTTAAATATCAATTTATATCATTTTGCACATAATTGTGAAACTGCTAAGAGTCATGTGTCTGTTCGTGGATTACATTATATATTAACAATTGATTTAGTAAGCAATAAAATACTATAATGGAGTTGTTAGTTTCTTCGTAGCTTGTCGCAAAACAACAAACTTTATAGTCCCTTCAATGAGTCATGCCTCAGACCTGCGAGTTAAAGTGGGAGAGAGGGACTCTGAGGTCATGGTATCCCAGTACCACCACTGGAAGAAGGTATAAAAGCGCTACTGGTATCAAGAAGGATAAATGGATACAGTTTCAAAACTTCCACTATACAGGTAGTTAAATCAGAAAGTTACCTGGTTCTGTCATTCCACCTTTCAAACCAAAATTAAATTCTACTGCAGAACAATTCAAATGTTTGCAAACCTCCGTATGCATTGAGCTAGAAGTTTTCTTGTTTTGTTTATTGCCACACTGAATAAATACCATAATTCACAGAAATGGTTTTTAATGAATATATATCGTTCTTTCTTCTGAATACTTGAGATAATGGATCTTTGCTTTGCCATTTAAACAAGCATTGCATTTTCAGCAGTGGTCTGAGACACTATAATTAGCATGCGCTTGTACTACGCAGTTCTTGATTTCTGTGCTAGCTATTTAAGTTTCCAAAATATAAGAGCAGCTTAAAAATAAATTCCTACAAATACGGTAAGTGTATTGAAATGGTAAAGTTTAATCTGCCTTAATTTCCCTATGTCCACTTCATGCCTTTTAGGAAAAAAATGGGTCATACTTACTCTGAAATTTAAGGCAAGATCAATGGTACATAAAAGACTCCAAAAAAGATTTGCTGTTATGATTTGCTTAGGTTTCATTTTCAGATATAAATGCAAGCATATCAATTTTTAACTAATATTTTTGTTGAATCTTATTTTAGATAAATGAAAAAATGACTATGAAGACTTTATATATTAATGTGTGCTTACTTTCTATTGTTTTGTGCATATTAGAGGAGAAAATGACTACATAGGTAACAATGTAGCAAAAACCACTAACACAGGTATCAAACAAAAGAAACTGAAGTACTAAGAAAAAGCTATGTTGAACAAAGTAACTATACATGGAACACTTTGACTATGACCTGCATATCAGCAGTTTTACCATGTGACTCAAATTATTTCCAACTCATCCTAGTAAAGTAACCACTCCCCTGCACCCAAGGAAGGGAAAAAAAATATCTCTGTTCAAACAGGCTTACAATTCAGTATACCTTTCCACAGGATTTTTAGAGACTAGTTTATGGAAGTTAGAAAAATTGTGGGCTTGATTAACTATTCCTTTAATATTAATTTTCTAAGTAGTTTGTAACAAATGACACTAAAGAAGTAGATCCACGTGTGCAAACGCAAAAAACTTTACTACAAACCTTTTCACAATGCATGAGAACTAATAAATATACAAGATTGATATTAAGTTCTTACAGTGCCTGGCCTGTTGTAGAGGAGTTTGTGCAGGTTCCGAAGTTCATCTGTCTTCTTTTTACTCAAAAAGAATTGTATCCTTTCAATTTCGCAAAGTTTTTGTCCTTTTCCTGAAACAGTTAAAATCAGTTGTGTGATTCATCACATTTATATTTACCTACGTGTTTACAACTTCAAACAGCTATAATTCTTTAAAAAAGCGAAGAGTTATTTCAGCACAGTATCAGACATGCATGATAAGTCAAACATTAGGCAGGGCTTTTCCTATCAATTAGGCACCATGATAGTGATATTTTTTCTCTTTCCTACTTGATACCACCTATACCAGGGTTCACAGACTTGGCATTTCTTTTTATTCTAGATGCTCCTGTAATTTTTAGTGGTGGCTAGATACTGAAGAACCTATTCAAGGTTAAGTTTAAATACTACATAACTCCCAAGGTTTAACAGGACATTACAGAATGAAAGGTAGTTTTCATATAACTATAATAGCCTTACTATTCTAAAACATACCATGATTGTTAGATTAGGTCTTATCTACAACAAATTAACAATTTTATCATTTGAGAGGTTCCGTCATAACTCCCAATACTCACAATTCTTATGTGAGAGGTCAAACTTACCTGGTGTAATTGTAAAAGGTTCTTTTTGTAATGAGGATACTTGCATGGTCAACCGGTCTACCTTCTTCTTCTCCCTTTTTCCTTCAACGATGAGGCTCTTTTCTGCAAAATACAGTTTCCTTAAACAGAGTGTTTTTCATGACATGACCACACTCCACTGCAGTGATAGGCAATACAACTCTGAATCACTGCAATGGCAAACCAAAAAAAAAAAAGATAATGATATAACCAAGTACTATTACACTTTCAAACCTTTGGCTAAAAGGCCAAGGGGGTTCTGTAGAGCTGTGTATCAGAGTCTCTAGTTCTTAACTACAACCCTACATCCAACCTAACCTCAATGAGAAGGCTAGACATTTCCTAAAGAGAACTGCACCTCATGATGGAGATGACAACACCATGCATTTTCAGAATCCCAGCCTTCTGTCCTTTCATCACCTTTCTAAGGTATAGAGCTGTTATTTCTTTTGCAGTCTCCCTCTGCCACCCCTAGCTCCCACAGGCACAGTTCCACTCTAGCTCTTTGTGGGAGAACAACGCTACCAGATGGGCAAAAGGGGAATCCAACTTGCCTGCAGCCTCTTCCTCTTCCCACTTGCGGCACAGGGGAGCTACACAGTAGTATCATATCAACAGAAAAGACAGATCGCTCCCACAAGGACAGTGGGACTGTACTAATCCACACACAGCTGTGCTGTGCTAACACTCTGCAGAGCACAAAACTAGTGTCACCACTACTACAAGGATATTATTCGCAATAATTCTGGTACTGATTAGTCCTTCTATTGGAAAGTGTCCCTGCCCACTGCAGGGGTGTTGGAACTAGATGATCTTTAATGCCCTTTTCAACCCAAACCATTCTATGATTCTATGAATATGTTTAGATTGTTTTATCTATACATTGCATATCACTACTTTAACAGTACCACACCAGGACAAAAGCCCCAAGGCTTCACAAACCTAAACATTTCATAGTAAAACACTCAACCTCAAATAAACTTGTCACACTGTTTTTAGCAGATAGTGCTGTTCTAGCCTTAATATCAAAAAGCAGCTTCACAATGTGTATGTACATAATCGAAACTGGACAATTATCTGCTGACAACATAGCAAAACATACTCTGGCATGTACAAGAAAGAGCTATTTGTAAAAACTTAATTCTAATTACTCTGTTTTTCCCCAAACAGCACAATTTTTCTGCTACCTTTCCTGAAGACAAAGCTCTGCTCCTTTAAGAACCTAAGACCACCACTGACTCAGTCTTCACTATGCAATACTGCAGCTCTGCTTACACGTATGCTTTCATTTGCAAAATAGTTGCCTAGGGATTTCACACCAACATTATTACATGGTAGTTCCTTCATCACAGCTTGTATTCCTTGACTACCCTCTACAATTACACGCTGCGACACAAATCCTGCCTTGCTTGTCCCTCTGACACCACAATTTTTACTAGTAAAATCAGTCACATGGAATTACCCCACCACTATAACTAAGCTTTGGTACCAAATAAAATAATCCACAGCAGTTAGGCAAACAAAGATGTCTGTATTATTCCAAAGCTATTTCACAGGTGTTTCCAAGTTTCTTTCTTTTGCAAACATAGATCACTTCAAAGCGTTACTGGCAGAAAAAGGATTCTTTCTTGGATATGTATTTTCTTTTGTACGTGAATAATTTGATACAGGATGCTGCACCTTGTAATCACCTAAAAGTTTTTCCAGCAACAAAAAAAACACACTAGTGTGTGAATCCAAGATGCCAGCAATTCCTTCATTCTTGCTTGAGGAACATCAGTGTTGTTGCTTCTAGGTTTGTCTGTTTTAGTCTACTGGGAGATTATTTATGATCTGAGAGAAAGATGCACTGTAGAATCTTCTAATATTTCTTGTAAAATTAGCTGAGAACACAGACGACTGCATTCAATAAGCTTAGCATTTTTAAAAGACAAATTATTCAGTGGAAAAAACAAGTACCCTTTTCTTCTTCCTCCTCTTCTTCCTCCTCTTCATCTTCATCACTTTCCTCAGCTTTGTTTTCAGCTTCAGGTTGTTTCTCGTCCGCTTTCTCAGACGACATTGTATCTTCTTTGGATGAAGCAACAGAAGACATGGTGTATGTTTCTGTAAAAAAAAAACCCAGGAAAACCATAAAAAAATTACACTATTGCTTTTTTTTTTTTTTTTTAAAGTACAATACAATTAATGTCATAGTGCTTCTATTGTGACTGGTTACATACTTTAAGACACAAACGAGACCACTCTGCAGATACACAACGGAATAAGTTTCAGAAGTTGTCATCCATCCTGCAACTAGCCTGGTTAAGAAGTTTAAAAGTTTATCAGTTCTTTCCACACACGCGTCTGCAAGCGTGCTTGGTGAAATTTTCAGAAACACCCACTCAAAGCAAGTGGCGCTGTACTAGGAAGAACAGTAAAGTTTTAAGACGTCACAATTTTAGTGCACCACGTTATCAGTTATTTCTGATCATAGTTAACTACACATACAAGTTCCCTGATAAATTCAACAAGCTGGGCATTTACATAGGAAATGGGAAAAGCGAGAAAAAAGTTATGAGCGATTTGGAAAAGCAAACGCTGCTTTCAGAATTCAAATAGGTATGAGACAACTTAGGGCTCAAAGATGCTTTTTGTTTTTAACCTGCAAGTCTACAACAGAAACTAATAAACGTGTCACACTTAACATATTTAAGAGGAGTCTTTTCCTAGCACTTCAAGTGGCTTAAGTTTAATATCTCAATCCGGTGAGTGCCATTTCCCTCGTGACAGGGAACGCCTACCTAACAAAGGAAGCTAGCCCTACCTCTTCAGTTTACAAGACTTTAACTTTCAAAATCATTCACTGTTTACGCTTCTGGAACACAATACACCATCAGTTGTTTGAGGTCTTGCGGGAAAATATCACGTTAATCGTTTTATTTTTGTAAAATTAAAGCCGGTATACCTGCAAGAGGTCAAACTCAATGAACAACTAAAATAGACACACGGACGGAAGTTCGCAGGTGGCAGTAAGACCATGAGTTTTATTAGCGAGAGGAAAATGCAAGTTTAATCCTCTTTGTTAAACCACCAGGAGAAAAGACGTCTCTTTGGGGGCACTCAGGGCGGTGCTCTGCGAAAACCCCTCGCCCACAGGGGAGAGCAAGCAAGCAGCCCGGCACAGGCTGCCTTTCCCTCCCCTTCCCACGCAGGCAGGGGGCGCTGAAGGAAGCCGAGAACTTTGTGCCCCCTCAGCGTGAGGCGCGGGGAAGGCGGCGGCGACGACGACACACGGCGCCTGAGGAGCCCTGCGGCGGGCAGCGCGGCCCGGCGGCAGGCCGGCTGACGGGGCGGCTCCGCAGCGGGACGGGAACCTCGGTTCGCTCCCCCTCAGCGCCAGAGGGCCCCCCCCCCCGTCGGGAGCGGCGGCGCGGACCCACCTCAGCTCCGGCTGCAGCCCCGGGGCCGGTCCCGCTGCCGGGGGCCCGCGGGGAGGCGGCGGCGGCGGCGAGCTTTTCAAAATGGCGGGCTCTCGGGCGGCCAGGAGGAAGCGGGAAGGCGGCGGCCAATCAGCGCCCGCGGCACGGCCGGCGCGAGGAGGCTGCGCGGCGTGCTGAGGGGAGGGGGGGCGGTGACGTCAGGGCGTGCGCGGCGGGCGGCGGAGGGGACGGGACGGGGGGGGCGGGCGGGCAGTGTGGCGGCTGCGGCTCCCCGCGCCTCAGGGCGGCGGCCAACGGAGGAGAGCGGCCGTTGGGGAGGGAGAGGGAGACGGGGGGCGGGGTCTCCTGGTGCCCTGGGACCCGGGGGTGGCGGCGGGTGCCGGTGTTCCTCCGGGAGCCGGCGCTGTGCCGGCAGCGAGCGGCTGGCGGCGGGGAGCGGCTTGAGGGGAGGAAGGGGGTTAATAAAAAACGAAGCTGATTGCAGCTGTTTGCCTTCTGGGCGTGCAGGAAGCGCGGCGATCGGCGTGGGCTTGATAATTAAGGGAGGGAACGTGCAACATAAACATAACCGCGGCAACGCTGAGGAAACGCTGCGATTTGTATACTTGGCGCAAAAAAATGGGGCTGGGGAACGATCCTGACCCCCCCAACTCGACGACACGGACGCACTTTCTATGTTCAAAGTTTTAAGTGCGTGCAGTCAAAGCTGGTGGTACTTAAAAAACACGCAAGTTATTTATCAACGACACGTAATTACACAAGCCCGAAGTGAACAAGCACACAGTACGCAGAGCACCATCCCTGCACTATCCCTTAATTACGGCAGCGTTACACGGGACCCGCAGCCCCGGGCAGCGGCAGCCCCGGTGCGGCCGAACGGCGGGGCTATGAGCGGCCGCTGCTGTCACAGCCGCCCGGCCCGGCCCGGCCCGGCCCGGCACTGGGGGCTCCCCCCGCCCCGGGGCCGCCGTTCCGCCGCTCCCCGCCCGCCCGCCCGCCCGCGGGGAGGGCGCGCAGGGAGAAGCGAGGCGAGCGGAGGCGCCGAGCAGGACGGAGCAGCCGCCGGGCTCGCACCCCCCGGCCCCGGGCGAAGGTAGGGGGCCGCCGGCGGGCTGAAAGCCCCCGGGCGCCCGCTGGTACCTGCGCGGTGAGGGGCCGAGCCCGCCTCCCGCCCCTCAGCGCGCTCGCGTTGTCCTGGGCAAAGGAGCGGCTCGGTCCCGGCACGGTCCCCTCAGGGACATTTCTCCTCAGGGGTGGTCCCCTCCCGGCCCCGGGAACTTTTATTTAAACGTAGGGTTTCCGCGATTTTGACAGGCTTTTGAAAGCCCGTGCCACATACCTTCCCGTGAGGCGTGCTTCGCCACGCGTCAGGTGCGAGCGCAGCGGTACGAAAGCTGCTAGGGCAGGGAGAGGCTGCTGCTGGGAGAAACCTCCTCGCTTTTCAGCGTATTTATCTCAGAATACGTAAACTGGGCTCGTAAGGAAATATTAAAGTTCCAGGGATTTACAGTCCAGAGCTGTAACAACTATATTGACTATCTAGAGAAAGAAATCCTACCTACTATAAACGTTTATACATCTGCATGTTACAGTCAAGCTACTTCAAAATTCCTGCTCTGTGAATTCTCTGTGAATCATGCCTTATTCTAAAATGAATGGAATTTCACACTGAAAATACTCACGGTAAAATGTTTAAGTAACATCAATGGTCTGGCTTAAACTAACAAAATCCATGAAATCCAGCACAGAAGCAAAGCGTTTATCCTCATTTTACCTCTGTGTCCTGGGTTTCCAGACATTTCTCCTCACAGATTATATAGTTATTCATTGTTTGACCAGGGCTTTAGGTTTAGTGAAGTGAGTAAACACCAGGTGGCCAAGTTCTGCTCCCAGTTCTGACTTCACGCCATGGTAACTCCATTTGGTTCAGTGCTGTTATTCTGGCTTTACAGGGCTGTCATTGGATACTGAATTTGTTCAATAGCTTCTGCCATATTTTGTGAATTTTGTCAGATTAAGCCAGGCTTCTAGTACAGGATTTATTTATAAACTGGACAATGCACAATTTAACTGATAATTCTCTTTAACAGGACTTGCAGAATTGGAAGTATAGATACAACACGTGTTTTTAGTAGAGGCAAGAAACCACAATGGTGTTTTGTGTGGCTAAAAGCTATAAGCATTCGGTACTGATGACCTTCTTAGTGGAGATTCTGGTATGACAGAACTAAAAGCTTTAGGGAAACTATTTTGTGTGCACACATAAATAGCAAAGCCAAGATGAGAATGACTTTTAAAGTTAGAAAAAAAAAAAAGAAAGAAAAAAGTCTTAAAGAATTCCAGTAATGACATTCTGAAATAGAGACAACTTAAATATAGGAAGCTCATATTTTCCGCTCTGGTGGCTGGACCTCAAAAGCTTTGCAAATTTCTGCGTCTAGCATCCCCTTAATGTGAGGTGGGCTCCACTGTGGTCTAGAGCCCCAAGGAAAGTTAGAGGAGGCTGGTATAGAGCTGCAGGGGGTTAACATGGGCCAGAAGATTTACAGTTTCATAAAGCAGGTTCCTGGTTTGATCTTGTTCTGTGTAAATGCATCTTAGGGGGTATTTAGGTAAAGTCTGTCTGCAGTGTAAGAACCTAGAAAGACGTTTTAACTTACTGAAGTCTGTGAAGGGAAAAATGTGCCAATGTATTATATAACAGAAATGTGACATTTAGGTATGGGTTATTAGAAATAGCTTGGCAAAAGCATACTTAAACATTGCCACATTGCTTTAAGTGGAAACAAATTTGATAATGCTTATTTGAAGTACCGCTTTTGATAGCAGTATTCTTGTTTTGAAGAGGAAAGATGGTTTAAGGCTTAACTGGGAGTGTGAGACTCAAAGAACTGTTTGTCATGTGAAGGGGAAAGTTAAGGTAAATATCCTGAAGTCTCTGCTGAGCTGCAGCCCTAAGCTAAACGTTGTACAAAGGTAAAAAATCTTTAATTGTGACTTCTGTTGCTATGTTTCTTCACCATGTTTCTTTTTCATTTATATTTTTTTCCAGCTAAATCTCAGTCGATTCCTCTCATTTAAAGTTTGGAGCGTGGTAGATTTGCTTTGACGTGCATTCATTACATAGTTCCAAGAGGCATCCGTACACAGTAATGATTAAGAATGAGTGTAAAAGGAAGAGTACGTTTAGGCTGAGAGGACTGAATTGCGCCTGCTTCCTCCAATGGATTTAGCTGGCTGAAGCCCATCGTTTTGAAAAGTGCCATTGTATAGTGCGTTTAAATGATGTGGAAGGGTTTGAAAGCTGTGAAACTAATCATTCCTGCCTAGCAGCTGTGGACATACTGATAAAAATGTCTTCCTTCACTGAGGTTAAAATAAAGACTGCACCTTGGTAATTACCAGATAAAGCAATCTGGCTTACGGGAATTAAGGTGGGTAAGTGAAGAGTCCACCTGATGTTTTGACACAAGGAAGATTTCCCTCACAACAAGCCCAAATGAAATTCAAGGGCATTCAGTACTTTAATATGGTATAAAGGAACAAAGATGCTGGCGTAGGAATGATTAGAAATACTGTGATGCTGAGGGGATTGTGGCTGGATATTTACTGGGAAGGCCGCAGTCATGCAGAATTTGAGTTCTCCCTAATTTTGTTACAAGAACTTCAGCCGTTCTTTGTGGAGGAAGACACTGATTTAAACTCACTGATCTTGAACAGCTGCTCTACCTTTTTTAGCTTTCTGTGCAGAAGAGAAGCTTGTAGTCTTTGCAAATGTTATTGCTTCTTTAAACAGAAAGACTTTTTCGTATTTCAGTCTTTATTTCATGACCACAACAGAAATAGATTCTGAAGTCTTCCTAGTGGAAACAGTATGTTTACATGTGTCAAAGAATTTTAGAAAACACTTGCTGAAGATTTAAGTTGTTGTATACCGAAGTATTGTTTATTGCTTAAATTTTCATCTTTGAAAAAGAAGAGTAGAAAGGCTTTTGGAGTATGGAGCTAGAAGACAAATTTTCTGTCTTGTGTGTGTGAATCTAAGAGTCACTTTCTGTGTCATCAAAGACAAGTTTGTGAAGGTCTCCCTACCTGGGTTTTGCAGGTACACTGTGGAGAAAATACTTTACAGGAATAGTCTGAAGCATGCTCGAAAAATGAAACACTACGTGATGCCTAGTGAATGGAAGCTATAGGATCTTAAAATGTTCAGTGGAATTGTGTATATATATGCATTTTAAGTAATTCCTACAAAATTGGACTTTCTCCTTGGTGAAAATATCCAAACACAAGAGTATGCAGTTACTTAAATGCAAATCAGTACTTTAGTTATTTTGCTTATTTTTCAGGCAGTATCAGGCCACTGTATTACTCAATGTAATTCCCAAAATTAGACTGTTCTGTAAAACACTCTGGTTCCAGTAATCCCTGTACAAGTCAAAACTGTTGCAAGGATGCCAGAGAAGGCAGAGCTTGATTGCCCAAGGATGTGTGATACCACTTCTAGAATGTGGACATTACAAATAGACCTTCCAGGAATAACATCACATCGCTACCCACACGCATCTGTGGGTAGTTGGTCAAAGTTTCTCAGAAACTTCACAGGCTAGCTAGTTAATATTCATCTCTTGATTATATATATAAACTGTGTAGACTGATGAAGAGATCATAAATCTCTTGAAAGAAGAGTTAGATTTTTTTTTGTCTCACCTTTTCCAATATCCTGCCCTCTTCTGCCCCATGTAGATTTGCTGTAAATAAATAAATTGCTATTAAGGGAATACTGGATTTCTCCACGTATTTGTCAGTCTTAAGTGAAACAACCTTGAAGACCCCAAATTTGGGATTTCAGGTCCTCAGGTATTCTTATTTTTTTTTCCCCACTTTGAGACTCATTTGGACTACGTTATTGCTTATTTTACTGTCATTTAATAGCAGAACTGGGGATAGGCTGCAGGTCAGGTCTGCTGATTAATGCTGATTAATTCCCGTTCACACTGCCTAGACAGTGGAAGAAAAATGGAAATGTACATCTTTCCTATACAGAGCAAAGTAAACTTATCAAAGTGTGCAGTCCCACAGGACTAACAGGGACGTTTATCTAGAGGAACGCTTGTGATGCCCGTTCCAACTCCCTGAGTGGTTTTGCTGTCCATGGAGCAGCAGCCTCACTATGCGTGACATATCAAGGTGAAACAACACTGGTTTTGTCATCCACGATGTTAGAGGTTGTGATCTGTGACAGTTGTTGGACAGGAAACCAAGCATATGTTGTATATACGTGTATTCAATGTAAGGCGACCTACTTCTAAGTCCTAATATTCCCATCTATGTTTGGGCATGTGTATGCATTTTATTATGCAAGTTCTGCTGGCATGAAGAAACGCGACGACGATTTGTTTCCATTTCTGAGAGTGACTTTAGAACGTGCGTTGTCTGTGCTTTTCAGGATTTCAGCAACAAGCCAGCAGTCAACCAACTGCTGCTGTTGGTATCCTGTTGTCAGGGCGAAGAGGTGGTAGTGAGTAAAATTATCCACAGGTCTGATGTCTCCTGCGTCCTCCCTCCGTGCTTCTAGGTACATCACAGGCAGATTTTAAGGAAGACCTTGAAATGCAAAATCAACCTTAAAACTGGTGTTTGTTCAATGTGTTGGTTAGGATGATGATTTTTTTAGGCATATGCTGAGCAACTGTCTCTCGTAAATCTTATGAATGGTCCAGTATGCACAGAGATGTGTTGCTCCCAGTAATTTTTAAAAGATTTCAGAATTCATAAAATGGATCTCGGTTTTGTTCGTATTTTACAAAAGCTTTTGAAGTGTTTCAGATGCTACTCCTTCCGGCTTTTATAAAAATAGTTTCACATGACACTTCAAAATTTTTCTGGATACAGAATCTTTGTTGTTATTGGTATTTGCTACAGTGCTTTGGCTTTCAAGAAGGTCTTACAGCGTATGTAATTTCAAAATAAACATCATAGCTTCCCCAAGTAATTATTTTAGAAATAAATTGAAACTGCTTAATTTTGACAAAAATATTAACTGTCAAACTTCCAGCAAATCCTGTGATCCAATGAAATTATCTACTGCGTTTTGGAACAAGTTGTGCATAACTTCATGGACATCTTTGTGGGACAGAACACATTCTTACTCGTTTTAAGCATTTGTTCTGGATATTGAAGGTTAATATATGAAAATCAGATGAAAGTTGAGAGCAAAGTATGATACTTTACATAATGCCTGTGCTTTGAATTCAGCTGGATTTGTTTGAAATACGTTGGTACATTTTTGTTATATAATAGCTGCTAGTCTGTAGTGCTCTGCGAAATTGAAAGCTACATAAGAATTTTCACCATGGTCTTGTGGCTGAATGTGGGCTTTGCAACTTAATGAATTATTCTCCTTTCCTGATGGAATTTTTCTATTTGGTTTTAGTCCAGAGGTTAACTTTCCTGGTAAGCTTATGGGAAAATCCTTTGCCTGCTTTTGATTAAAAAAAAAAAAGAAAAAAGAAAAAAGTTATTTTCCTATTTAAAATGTAGCTGGGGAAAGAGGTTGCTATCATATATATATATCAAAACAAAAGAAACAAACAAAAAACCCTATATAATTTGATATTTTTATCCTGGCTATTTCTCTTTGAGAGTTTAATCACTTTGGAGATAAAAGATTGAACAAATACTTAAAAAAATAGATAAATCTTTTGCCTGTTTCTAATTTATTCTTAGTTGATTTACACTATTTGTTTCTTGAAAGACTTGTACCCTGCTTGCTAGTGGTGAGGCTTTGTGCATTGGTGCATTTAAACTGATGTAAGTCAGCATGAACAAACACTTATTACATTTGCTACTACCTTTGGTGGGATAAGGCTTCTCGGATGCTTAGTTAGGCTCTAAGGGAGATAGTTATAGCCACTATGTAAAGCAGCTTTTATTATTGATGAGAACCGGACTTTTTGGAGGTGGATTGCAGCGTTGGTTACAAGATCCTTGATCACACATGAGCCCTGTAACCTGAGTGTTCTGGTACGTTGGAAGAAGTAGCTGCCTGTCACCTCTCAGAAATAGGTCCTCAAATCCCAATGCTATAAATACCTATGAGAGTAGTTGCCTAATTTGCCTACTCGAATAAAGATAGAATATTCACATAGCCGTCGGTTTGTACAGATGTGTGCAGGAGTGTGGACTTACCTAATAATGTAACACATTATTATTTATTTTTTTATTAAATATTAAATATATATTTAATAACACATTATATAACAGTATCTCTGTAACAGGTTTTAAAGCCTTATAGAAAATTACTATACAGTTTTATTAGATCTGCTTGTTTGTAAAACTCCCTATTTTGGTCTCAAAAAGTAAACATACTTAACATTAAAAATTTGTTAAATTTCAATTAAAATGGTGTACAAGATCTCTCGTGTCCTAAAGCCTGATGAAGTCTTTCCAGTGGTTTAAATGAGTTCTGAATGAAGGTACTCAGGTCTTTTTGCCCACAGTAAACTGGGAGCTGGTATATCCCGCTATTAAAGCCAGCAAGGGAAGGATGGAGGTTGAGTGATTTAGTTGTGCAGTTTCTGCATCACTTCTGAGATGGAAATGTCAGTTCAGTTTTTGAGCTTGAGCCTGCGTAGCAGCCTTGTCCACTCCGAGCTTTGTTGGGAGGGAGTACAGACACTAAAAAGTACAGCAGAGTCTAGTTAAACTGTAGAAATTAGATCTTAAAAACAAATGCCATGGTTCTCATGAGAGAGCTCTGTCATTTCTTTTTCCCTTAAAATTTGTAGCCATATAATTTTCCTTTTTTTTTTTTTTTTTTTTTTTGTTTCTGGTGTGCTTAAGAGGTGACTTACCAGAGAAGAATTTGGCCTGCAACATGTACTTCCAGCATCAGAATGATCAATAGTATCAAGGTGCTATAAATATATATACTTTTTTTTCCCCCAGAAATCTGAGCACTGTTAGAATAAATTTGTTTTGTGTGTCTAATGGCCTTTGCAATCACCCTTTAGAAAATGTGTTCACCTTGAGTTTTCATCAAAAGTTTTGCTTGTCTTTCAGAGTAGTTTCTACTTTTAAACTCTATTAAAAGAAAAAAAAAAAGGAGAGTGACCTTACTTGGCACAGAAGGTCACATATCTTGGCTTTCCATCTGGTTAAGTAATTCAGTTGAAAAATGAGCTAAGCAACAGAGCCATTTTTGTCATTTTTGTGAGTAACTTTCAAAAATACTTGCTTGGCACGCTCTCACTTCACACTTCTTCACAGCCACCTTCCTGCCCAGGGCTAAACACAGCTCTCTGTCTTCTCTGCATTTTGGTGTCTCAGGAAAAATGAGTAGCAGTTTCTGGGCTTGTATACATAGGAACATTCAGAAGAAATATTCCAAGCTAACTGCATGGACAGTCTGAAATGTTAATATGAGCTAACTTCTAAGGCGTGCTAGTTAAATCTCATTCAAATCTGTTATGGATACTCTTATTTGGCAGCGGCTATTGTTTATTTAGCTAACTTCGAAAGAAATTAAACAAAAGTGCTTTACGGTCACTTTAAAATTCTATTTATGGTTTAATTATTGCTTTATAAAAGCCGATTCAAATTCATCTTCCTGAAGGCTCTGGCCAACAAACCCCGCGAAGTTTTGATAGGGTGATTGATGAGGTTGTGACATCCAGCTCCCTGTTCCCCTCTCCTTATGCTGCCGGACAAAGATCGTCAGGGCAGCACGTATGGCTGCTGGGCAGCCGGCGTAGTTCGCCAATGGCATACAGCACAGATTTACGTTCAGAGAAAGCAAACGCAGTGGACCGTGAACTGCAGCATCGTAAGGCAGGAGCAGATTGCTTGCCGTGCTGCGCCAGTGGCCATCGGTGGTGGTACGTGAGGCAGGCAGCGAGAAGAGGCAACGACATCTTCAGCTGCGGGATTTGGCAAGCCTTGCGTCAGTAGCATGAGTGCCTCTGCGTAAACAGGCGTTCTTTCTGCAAACCGTGAAGTGGAGACGTGCTCCTTCCTGGAAATCTGCGGAGAGTGAAGACATTAAGTTAAATTGGTTAGATACATATTTTGTGAAGTTATTTTCTTGATACTGAAGGCGTGTCTTCCCACAGAAGTTCCCATGGAATAAGGTAGGATGTGCAGAAAGGCTGGTGTGCCATGCTTGCTCCTGCTTTGGGTATTCTTGAATTTTCTTATTGAACGTGAAGTAGTTTACTGTCCCGGATTGTTCAATTTCTTGCATGTGGCAGGAGCTGTTGAGCAGCTGAATTTGTGTTGTAAATTCTTCTCTGCAGTAGCTGAAGGTATGTTTTTCTGTGTAGATAAACTGTGAGAGACCTTTGTCGTTCACCCGGGCACGTGTATCCTTGGCTAGCTTTCCACATTCACTAAGAAGCACAGAAGTCTCTTCCTCATGTGGACATCCCTGATGCCAAAGATACTCGTACAGTGAGGCCGTCCTGCAAAAGCTGTGCGAGAGGAAATTTTGAATGCAGTTAGTGGTGGGACGAGGCAGTCTCTTCCGTCTCTGGAATTATGATTAATTTCTGCATAGGTCGATTTGGATGGACATACGGAATCTCTCTAGAGTACGTGGTTCTGGCTAGGAACACTGACTGCTTTTCAAAACTAGTGTGCAATAATGAATATTAAACATCTTTATAACCTTTATATAGTTACACATCACTTAATTCTCCTCTAATTTAGGCCCAATAACCTGGAATTTTTCCAGGTAATAACTTGCAAAAAGCTAGAAAATATGTCCCCTTAAACATTCCTGATGCTTCCCAAACTAAATACTCCCTTTTGAGTAACCAAACAGAACACATTCTTTGGCGTGGGTTCTGCTCCTGACCTCAGAAAAACAGTCTTGAATATGAATTCAAACAGTTCAGAGCAGCTGGAAACAGCTTTTTTGGAAGTGCTGCTAGATACTGGTTTCTGCTCCCTTCTGAGGATACCTGGTTCTATGCCTCGCGTTCTTGTGTCAGGGCTGATGTGAGTATTGGTCATAGACCTTTAATCACCTATTTCCAAAAGGCAGAATATGAAATGTTTCATCCCCACAATATGCTAGGACTTCTAAAAATTTTTTGAATGTGTTTTTTTTCTTGATACTTGCTTTCTGTTAACTCTGACCTTGCAAAGCTGTGAACTGTCCCATGTTTCCTTTACACGTTGCATTTTATTCTAGCAAATAGTCTATAATACGTGTGTATCTGTTTATGCCAATTGGCATTTTCATATGCATTTGAAGAAGACCAACAAAACTCAAGTGTTTCAGGATGCTTTATAGGTTGTTTTAACCAACTGACGCTTTGTTGTAGCTTACGAGGAGAGGGGCAAAGGGACAAGCGTCGCACGTGCAGTTGTACATTCAAATGGCAATACACTTCCAGATGCTTTCAGCGTACAGTATGGTGAGGCTGGGAGGGGGAAAGCAGCGAAATGAAGCGACTGGTTTTGGTTAGTAGGTAGTGCTGGACGTGGGAAGAGAACTCGTGTTTCTCTGCGAAGTGGTGCTGCCCTAGCGGAGCCGTTCTGCTCGTTCATCCCGTAGGCGGCTGGAAGGACAACAGCAGCATGGAGTGGTCCCCTCAGAGCGAAGGATGCTGAAACCATCACCTCCAGCCAAACTCAGGAGAGTTTCACAGCTGCCTGGCTGTCCATGCATTGCAGTGGGACACTCGGTGAGGTTCCCAGCGAGCAGCCAGGTCTGTGCCTGCTGCTCTCGCTAGATGGAGCTCCTCTCCTTGCTTGCCTCAGCTCTGGGCAGCCAGGGGAATCGCTGTCCTCGGCTGTGTCCCTTAATACTGAAGGCAGCCGAAGGCCATGCTGCTGCCAGAAGGGGTGTCCCTGTCTCCCTGTCCTCCCCTGCCCCTTGCTACTGCTCGAATTTAGCATGAGGGATAATAGCTGGATAATAGACGTGGTCCAGCTGGAAAGGAACGAGTGGTTTAAGCTCTGAGCATCTCCCAGACCTTGCAGCTCATCTGCTGATGCTATTATGGCACAAGTGAGAAGTCAGTACCATTCTTTTTGGGGACAAGATAAGGTGAGGTCAGTTAGTAGACGTGGTGGGCAGGCAGCGGAGGGATGAGGGGACGGAGGCAAACTGGGTCTCTTCTTCCAGGGGAAACCCACAGTTGCACCATATTGGAAGATCCTAGAGGGATGTTGCATCACATCTAAACATTTAAAATCATAAATTACAGCGTGAGTTAAGTTTCAGTTCAGTGGTGATTTTTTTTCTTTCCTCACAGTTGTAATTACTTTTAAATCAACAAGTTTTCTTTCTCGTCAAAGGAAAACACAGTAAAAATCAGAAGTATTTTGTCATGAACAAAACAAAAAACTGTTTGAATCCTTTCATTCCTTGCTAACTTGTTTTTAGCTGGTATTAAATGTTGCTTTTCCATTATATATAAAGTCAGTCTTAATGATAGGACTTTGAAATATCCACGAAGATTAGCTGACTTAAAGGGTTTAAAACCAGATGTAAAGTAGTTTGAATAATAACTCTACATTTCATTTATTGAATAAAACATTAGATTTTTGACAGAGTCAAAATGGACATATTAGAACTGGGATTTCATTTATGTTGTCATTAGAAATACGGCTCTTAAAAATTGGGATTCACATTTGGTTGTTTTGACATCTGAATACATTTATTTTTATGCCTTAGATGACTCAGATTCCCACCAGCCTGCTGAGTGTGTTAATTTCCAAATGCTATAAAATGCAGGCATTAAAAAAGTCATGGACTGCTCAGTGTGCCCTTCAGCACTGATTACATGCTCATTAGCTCCCAGTCCCCTCATTTGGTTTGTCTCCTGGCTCCTTGTCCTCAAAAGACATGCGCGTGTACTACTTTGCTCTGAGTTGCAGCCTAGGCATCAGCGGAGCTCTGACGGTCGTCTTCCATCAGCACACGAGATCCCAGTGGTATAGGAGGGTGTACAGGAGTCAATTCAAGCATATGCTGAAGGGAGAGGCTGGGCTGGTACGGAGTGACGGAGAGCATCTATGTGACGGTGAGCTTGGGTTGGCTGCAGGCATTTGGGGCCCTAAGCAGCGCCCTCACCCAGTGCACTGATGTCTGTAGATTTACTGAGCTTTTGCCTCTTGGTGCCCAGCTCCTAGGTGAGTGCCACTGAGCACTTATTTATTGCTGCAGTTTCACCGTCCTTTCTTCTCCACCTTGTCCCTCCGACAGAGGAGTTTGGGATGTGAGGCTGTTACTTCCAGCTCAACTCAGATAGCCTGAGAGCATAACAGCTAGGGAAACCTCTGAGAAAATAGTGAGCTGTTTGTTCACTTGCATTATTTTTGGAGGATTAGGACTGCTACTTGTACAATATATCATTATAAGTCTAGAAAGAGACAATATCCTATTTTAAAAAAAAAAAATTTTGGTACCACTTTTCGATCTGGCATTTCTATAGTACTGAAGGTGAAACAGTGCTAGCTTTTCCCAGTGGGCTGTTGCTATGAGAAGTTGAGAGGTCTCAGCCAGAATGTAAAGTGAAAAGAGAATTGCTAGAAGGAAAGAAAACTCCATGCCATGTTAGCCAAAGATATTAAAGTACATAGTGAAGCACTGTGGAACTAGACAACTTTCCAGAGCAATTTTTTTTTCTTCTCTATTTATTATTAAATTTTGAGCAAATAGTTGCATTGAGTGCTATAAAGAACACTATTAAAAGTTCCTAAATCCTATTACTCTCCCCTCTCCTTTTTTTTTTTTTTTTTAATACAAAACTTGATGCTTTTTAATGTATTAAGTTTTGAATTTTAGCACTTCTTTTTCTTTTTGATTATGTTGGTAAATGTGTGCTTTGGAGACATGGACATAAAGGTTTGTATTTTTGTAAGACGGACAATGATAACATTAGGAATTATAATTAACTCCATTTGCTGGCAGTTTGTGCAGGGGTACGGGCAGCCGGACCAGGAGGGCAGCCACTATTTAGAGGTGTCCACCCCACCTGTCTCTGGAGGCCCAAGTCTTTGGGTGCCAGATTTCTGCTGGTTTCCTATTACTATCTGGTCTGAAATACGAAATTTATATCTCACCCATGATCTCTGTTCAATGTACTTTTAACAGATAAGGGCAGGAGTACTTATAACCATTGTAACTACAGAATTGCAGTTCTTTCAATGTTTTTTGCAGAACTTCACTTTCCAGACTAGGAAAATGTGCTTGCTTACTTGAGCTGCCCTCTGCAGTCACCTCTGAACAGAGATTTGTTGGGCATGTATTTATCCTTAGCTTGACTTTTTTGGGGGTTGTGGGCAGTGGGGGGAGAATATTGGATAAATTGGATATATAATATTGTGCCTTTCTCAGGGGACAGACTAATGAGTAGTTTTGGGCTGTGTCAGGGTGAAAACAAAACCTTGCTTTTGTGATAATGGACTTGATAGAAGCTGTCAAACATGATTTTGAGTCATGAAAAATGTTTGAAAATGTTTCTATCAAATAATGGCATACACAGTTCTTTCCTGACCTTGGAAATCATTGCTTGTTTTAACAAACTGTTCTTCTCACCTCTGTAATCTCTGTGAAGTGGGACTGGTAGGGTTCTTTAAACTGAATCTGTATTATCATTAATACAAGAAAAAAATCGAATCCCTTGTGTCGGAGCATCATAATTAATTTGTTCTAGTGTCAGTCTGCTTTCTTTCATGCTGCTTTTTCATTTTCTATCAAAGGTTACAGGAAGAGAGAAATCATAACAGGACACAGAGAATGGAACTCATTTAGATGGGAAAATATAATAATAGTAAAGAAGCACTGAATTTCCTCTGGGAAAACAAGGTTTTCTTCTTTGGTACTGCTGTTACTCGTAAAATTGTATATGCTTTGACCTTGCGGTTAATGACCTCAATAGAGTCATATCATACACTTAAATCACTGCAGGGTTTTATGTATTTTCCTTTTGCTTGTTATCCCTTGATAATTTTATTGATACTGATGGGAAACATAAATTTCATTTACATTTAGATAAGAAACTTGTGCTACTGCTAGGAAGCTAAAAGCAGTTCTTGTAAACCTTATGTACAGGTAACTGAGGTCAGTGAATTGACATTTTCGGTCCACATTAAAAAAATAAAAATCACACTTTTTGTACTTAGAGTAACTGCAACACAAAAATATCCTCTCAAATCCCTGAAGTAAGAATCCTTTAAATAAGTGTGTGAGAGTTCAGACTGAGTCTGAAGAGGCAAAGGCTGATGTTATGCTTCCCAATCCCATTGTTTTAGCAGTATTTCTGTTTGTACATAGTGTATCATTAGCTGTGGGTCTGAGGGACTCTGGAGTGGCAGTCTGACACATCCCGATCATGAATATCAGTCTTGGCAGAAGGGATGTCTTTGCCGTCAAACTTTGTTCTCAAAACTTCTGCACATGCTTTCTAAAAATCAGAAAGTCATTGCAGAAGTAACGTTGGTCTTTATAGATGGACTGAATGTATTTGCTTTTATTTCACTGTGGCTTTACAGTTCTTTTTCATTTGTAACTGCAATGTGTATAAGAAGCTACTATCAATTATGAAAGAAGCAGGAATAAAATGTCAAGATACTTTCATTGGTATTAACTGCATTATTTCCCTAAAGAAAAAAATAAAAAAACACTCTTTGGTTTAGATGAAGAATTACCTCTCTTGCTGAGAGCAAAAGCCCTACAGAAGTGATTGCAGGTCAGGACAGCGGTGGTGGAGCCTGTGGGACTGCGTGCCACCAAATGAGGTGATTATGCCCTTTTCCTTACCCATGGATGCTGGCCTCTACGTTGTGCAAGCATTGGCCCTCATGTGGCCGCGTGATGGAGAAACTATGGGCCTGATCTGACAGGTGGGTAGTTTTCAGCCGGAATGTTCCCAAGTCTCGCTGGCCCCATGGACAGGGGCTGTGGCAGCAGGTGAGCAGAGGGGGATCCAGATTTTTGGTAACTCAGACAGGAGACCCACAAGAGAGAAACATAGCTCATGTGGGAGGCTGGATGTATTCTGGGGTGTCTGAATGACCAGTAACACCATACTTCAGGAAGTATGTCTTTGGTGTGGAGGTGCCCTGTGAGTATACGGAAGGCCAGACGATGCCTTATTATTACTCAGCTTGAAGCTAAGGCACTGAGATTGCTCTTTGTGTCCAGACATATATGTCACATCACAGGTACACAAGGCACGTGACTACCAGTAGATGTCTTGCAGACAAAATGTAAGCATATTTTGCACTTTTTTTACAGGTTGCACACGACTCTGTCTTGCAGCTCCTGCTGATGGGATGAATGCTTTTCTTGGGTGGTAGATAGGGAACCCAAAGGCGTAGTCTCCCCAGAGACTGATAGACCTCTCTGATAGTCCTGGGACACACAGTGGTGTGCCTCATAGCTTATCTTCACAGGCAGAAGATTTGTTGGCCCAGCTGAGGGAGTGGGACGTGTGGATGAGTAAGGAATCTTAAGCAGATTTTGCCTTTTTAAAACTGGAAAGGGATGGCCTTTCAAGAAGTGAACTGAATGGAACCCCAGTGAAAAAATGACTCTTTGGAGATGCTAGCAGCTTTACCCATTAGTTGCAGACTATCAGTAGTGGTGACTGAATGAGAGAATTAGTTCATTTTGAAGGCTGAAGGCTCTCAATATTAATACTCATTAATACAAATTTATTTATATAAATGATTGTCTGAAATGCTGCTTAACCCCGTTAACCAAAATAACTTTCTTCATGCAGATGTATCACCCAGTGACTAAAATTTACTTTCTGCTAGCTAGAGCTGTTGGGTGGAGCTGATAGGTGGAAATTTGCAAGGAGGTTCTTTAGCCATTTAAAAGTTTTTTTATGCCTTCACTAGATGAGCACTAGAGGGCTCTTTTAGACTAATGCAAAATAATAGTGTCTTCAGAACTGAAGACAAGTCTGAGTCATTTTGTATCTTGAATTAAATAATGAAAGTTATTATTTTCATTAGAATAAAGCTTTTCTTTTCAATAAAAAAAGAAATTGGTATCTTTGAAAGAAGAGAAATATAGTCTGTTATGTAGCAAGTATTTGAGATTTTGAAAGGTGGGGTTTTTGGATGTTGTAGTCTGATTGGTTTAATTTTTTATACGTTTTTCTGATTAGCATTCAGTTGTTTTTTTTTTTTTTCCCATGTTCCCATTCCAAGTGTTCTATTTTAAACTAACTATCTGGTCTGTTTCTTTCTGCTCGTCTGTCCTCCCTGCCTTCCCTGGGCATTAATTTATAGAAGCCCTTGTATTATAAAGCCCAAGGCTGCATGGCATTTTACTATACATGATCACTGTATGAAGAAATGAGTGTAAAATGTAGCAGGGCTTGTTTGGAAGTGTTTTTCAATTGCTTTATGCATGCGTTTCAGAAAAGGGTCAAACATCATACATTTCATGGATGTCAAGAGTGATTCGTAGCTGGTGTGAATTTCTAGTGCAGCCTGGAAAGGCTTTGTCATCTTATACTGACTGAAACTCACACCCAGTGGGTTTATTCCAGTGTTAACTGATACCATTTGGGGAAAAAAAAAAAAGGCTGAAAAACCTGCTGTATGTTGATGAGGAAAAGCCATAAAATAGCACTGCTCTATAAGCTGTAGGGGAACGGTGATCTCATTGTCTCAGTTTACACAATCCTTGTAATCAGATATATATATACATATCTTTTTTTTTTCTCATACATCCTCTTGATTTTTTCCTTGTAAACTGGTTCTTGTGCATAATTTGTTCTAGTGTTTTTCAATGACACTGTGGTGTTGTAGAAGATAATTGATATTAGAGAAAGGGAGAGACAGTACAAATTGAATTAGTTATTGTGGTACCCAATTTACATCACTCTGGGCAGCACAATTTTATATTGTCAGAAAGAAGACCAAAATTGTGCACCAAAATTAATACGACTGTGCTTTGAAATTTAAAGCTTTTACATATGCACAGATGTACATGCTCATTTCAAGAAGAGTTTGTGGAGAACAATGCGTAGGTTTCTTGTTTAGAAAAATGAAGGGCATTTTTTCCCTGTGGCAAGTCAATCATCGAAGAAGCAAATGAGACTTGAAAGATAGTTTGAGAGATACTTGTTTTGTGGGACTGACGTCCTAAAAAACAGAGGAGATTTTTTGTGTGTTAAATAGTACTGGCAGTTGCAGTACCCACTCCTTAGGGATATTTGGGAATCCCTTCAGACTTCTTCCAAGTCTTGATGCTTACCCCCATGGATTCCAGCCCCTGTAACTCCCCTCCCAGCACCTCCATCTCGCCTTTCTCTTTGCTCTGCTGTCATTACTAAGTTGCATGTTTCTAGCCCAGGTATGAGGACAAAATTACTTATTTCTTCTCATCTTCAGGGCAGTAGGATTCAGTTTTGTCTGTCTTGCTGAGAAACATTGAAGTGATTCCATGGGGCACAGCTCTCTTCCCCTAAACGCTGTTGATGTTATACCCATCTATTACCAAAATCAAAGTGCTTTCAGTTGTCTTTCAGGATGAACCCATGGTCTGCCGTGAGTGTATGTGTGTAGCTTGGTTTGCAGCACACAGAATGAATTAGTGCTACAGACACAAGACTTTATTAAAATGTCTTCTGGACACTGTATGGCCAAAGACACCGTTCGTCCTAAGATATGGGTGGCTGTTATATTTCTATTTTTCATCACTGATGAAGCATGATGCATGTGGTGACTGAGATTAGAAAACGACAGGCTTGGATCATTTTCAGCTGCTGCTTCTAGCTATCACAGAACCAAAATAGCATGGGCTACAGCACAGTTCGTAAAGCTTGCAAAACAGACTTGGCTAGTGAAAATACCAGCCAGGTATCAAATACTTTGGCAAGGAGAAGGTTCCTTTGGTGTAATTGTCAGTTCATCCTGTGAATGCAGTCTAGGATTTAAGGAGAGCCACTGTTGGCACTAAGCTGAACAGACTTGGATGCTCAGTGAAAAGAACATAATAGATTTAAAAATGATTTCAGTCTTCTGCGTTTTGGTTAGTTGTATTTGGCTAGGCTTTGTTTGACTACAAAATGAAGTACAAAAGGTAGTGATTTTGGAAGGCTTGAGCTCACATTAACTCTACTCCGTTCTTGCTAGTGTGAATTAATGTCTGCTTCTTCCTTGAAATAGCATATTTTAATATTTTTAGCTTTTGCAATTCTAGGTCTCAGAGCAAGATTCAAATAATGCTGAGAATCATAAAATTTCAGGACAAAGCTAAATTATGCTGAGTCAGGAACGATTAAGGCATTTTGAATTATGAGAAGATAAAGGCTTATGTTTAAGAGAGTCAAAGAATTCTGAAGTGTGAATTTGTTCGAGCATACATTACAAACGACTACAGTTCTGTAGCATTGAGATCCAGGACTCTCAGAAGAAGGGTGTTTGTATTCTGTGTTACATAAATTTTGAAACAGAAACTGGTTCTAGACAAGGAACATCCAACTGCTTTTCTGTTAGGAACATCTTGAGAAAGTAAATGTATCCCTTTGACATTTAGTAAACAATAAAAAGATTGTGCCAAGCTTAATCATCAACTACAAACCAGGAATTAAAAGCACATTCAGAGCTCTTTCTTTATGACGAAGGAAATCCAAGTGGGGGTCTTACAGATGCGGGGAATCCTTTCTCATATATAGCCTTATTTGCCTTAACATCTCATATTAAGTCATATTAATGTTGTCCTTCAAAGGCGTGACTTTTTCTAGAGGAAGAGGTAGTGTATTCCTGGGTTGTAGGGAGGGGTGGAACAACGAAGGGAAGAAGACGCTGTGCAGGCAGCGTGTTTGTGTTAGGCCCCGACTCCTGCCAGTAAAAACTGGTGGTAATGATCTAAACCCAATTCCTGTTATTTTGCTGTGCCAGTAGGGGTGGAAACGCTGCTGAGGTCTGTGCTTCTGTGGTTTTGATTAAGTTTATCAAACCCACTGATACCTACAAAGCCATATAAGCATCGGTAATTAGTGCTAACCCATTTTCACAGAAATGTAGTTTATTGATCATCTAAGAAAGTGGGTTTTGGCCACTCGAACTGCAGCTGAACACTTTTCTGTGATGGATCTCTGTATAGGTAGGCGTCTCTCTTTCCCTTATCTAAAGGCAATGGCTACAAGGTTTCTGCTGTGTAGTTCAGCTGGAAGTGGGAAGCATTATGTGGGCTGAGGTAAAAAACAGCCTTTACTCCAGTACAAAACATAGAGGCATGCTCTCTAGATCCAGTATAGCCACAGTCACACTGTGGGTGCTAAATGTAGGCCATCATTCCAGAGGAAACGGGGCGTCATTCGTTCTGCTGCGCCCAGAGTGGCTTGGAGAAGGGGAGGCATGCTTCCAGGTATGGCTGTGCTCTTAAGATACTAACAAAACTTTCAGTCAGCAGCTCAATAGTGGAGTGCTTTGCGTTGTTCCAAAGGTACGTTTTCATCTCCACAGGAATGGAATTATTGAGGGCCCGCTGTGGATGGAAAGCCTGTCATTTATCGGGGAGCTGAACCGGTAGGCATATCTAATCTGCCTAATCCCCTAGCATTACCATGGAATAGGCAAAATGCTGAAAGCATACCTAAGCCCACTGGTGGTATAAAAGTGCCTGCAGCTAAATAGATCTTTTGTTTCTTGAAATTTGTAGCTCATGTATGTTTGCTATGCAACCAACTAAATTCAACTGAATAATATTACAGTAACTTAGTTAAAGGCTTCTATTGACAGTATAAATCATGAAGGCAGAGCTAGATTCCCTTTTATGTGCATCTGTAGTATTGAAATAAAAGGATGGCTTTACACATTCATATTTCTTCACAGTAGTTACAGAGGAAGCCTAGGCAGTAGTTTTACTGAAAGGGAACTTCAAAGCTGAGGCTGGTGTGGAGTTGCATCAAAAGGGAGTTTCAAAATCACGCCTGGCAAGTGCTTGTGAAGAGCCACAGCTTCAGAGTGGATGGAGAGAATCATCTTTGGTCTGTGTATGCAACTCCTCTGCTGTTCTTCCAGAATGAATTGAAAAAGGTATTTTTTCTTCCATTCAGAAAGGTTTAATACATTGTAATGCACCTTGTACTATAGAGGGAGAGCGGAAAATAAAAGGAAGGCAGCAGGATGGGTGAATGAGACTCAGTGAGCAAGCTACAGCGAAAGGCCAACTGTGTTTTGGTGCATTGCTTGGTGCTCAGCATCTCAAAGGCATTTATTCCACAAGAGAGCAGTCAGGGACACCAGCAGCTTCCTCTGCCAGCTGTGTCTCTGTTTCCAGTTAAAGGTCCTCATGAATCAGTTTGGTGGAGACTGAAGATCTAATGTGTTAATCCCTCTGACAGTTGGTCCTAGTTACACATCGTTTTAAGGCATTATGCCCCCTTTACACAGCAGTGTGTTTTTCTTCAATCTTACGATGCCAGACACTATCCAGGTATCACAGTGGCTTTTAATTTTCCTTCTTTCTTTAACATTTTCCAGTTCTTTTCTGTGGTAGTGTTGACTAGGTATTCTCATATGTTACTGACTATTCATCTTTTATGTTAGAGTAAATATGAAATATAAACAGTGTTTGAAAGCGTTCAGTATTTATTTTGTTCTTTAAGAGCCATTCGATAACTGTTAAGAGGTGGTTTTCAGGTGACCTTAGCGTGTTAGTTCAGCACTTTGCTCAGCAGCTTTCTAAAGGAGATGGGGTACAGAACAGAGGTCTCTCTACCACTTTTTTTTCTTTTTTTTTTTTTTCCCCTTGGAAAGCCTACTTCCAAATTTCCTTGTAACTACCCAGACAGCATTAGGAGTGTGAGTGATTTTTGCCTTAACAGAGGTTGAAAAGTTCATTACCAACAGTCAGATTTGTTTGGGGCATGGTATTAAAACAAATAATGCAATTGTACGATCACAGAACATGGCAGATACACTTGACTAAAGGCTGTTTAGCACTCCAAATGTTGACAACGTCCTTTAAACTTTCAGGCTGGACCCTACTGTCCACTGTTGCTGCCTTACTGTAGTTTTACCCAACATGGGGCATTTTTCCAGTGGGGAAGCCTACGAATGTAGCACAGTCCGGAAGAGGCTGAAGAGCCATGGGGAACACAAATGGTCTGGTCCTGTGTTCTTGTAGCGGTTGTCAGCATGGTGGGAAGGGGCTGAAAAAAAATAAATAAAATAAAGCTGATTCAGTCGGGTCTGGCATGGAAAAACCTAAATTGTTCTTGCTTGGAAAGAAGAGTCAGAAATGAAGGAGGAGCTCTGGAGCCTGTGACACTTCTCAAAGGTAAAAGGTTTTCCCAGAGCCAAAAAACATGGAAGGCAGTGCTCAAGGTGTGAGGACGCGGGGAGCAGAGTTTCCTCTGTGCACCTTGGGCAGCAGTTGTTCTGCCTAGTAGTACTGAGAATCTGCTACTTGAATGGCTGACACGTGCTTTGAAAAGTAGAAACGTGTACCCAAAGACAAGGGCAGTTGTCCCCTTGCTGATTGTGCTAGTGGGATTTGAGACGTTGTATCTGAGGAAAGGGGGAGCTTTGTGCAACTGCCCCGGGCCTACCTGCTGTTGGTAGCTTGTCTGCCGAGCTGCTGCCAAGCCCCCCAGCAGACAGACGGACAGACAGACAGCTTTCCAGAGCCTGCTCACAGCATCCTCCTCTTGTCTCTGTTTCAGGAAACTGATCTGTACAGAGCTGGTTTTCAGAACGGTTTGTGGGGCACAGCTTGATTTTGTGGTGTTGCAACACCCTGCTTTGTTTCTAGCTTCTTACCAGCACTAAAAGAGAGCTAATCCTTTCTAGAATAGTTTCTTGCTATCGTTTTTCAGTACAATCATTTACCAAAGCTCTAATTACAGATACCAGGGAAAGTCCCTCTCAGTTGTTAGTGTCAATAAAACAGCTTCTTTATTAAGAGACGGCTCGCATTGTGGAGGAAGGCTATAAAGCCAAATACGAACCCTGCCAGAAACACCTCCGCAGTGAGGTGCTGACAGTATCTGTGCCACGATTAAGCAATCAGAGCACCCCACTGATTACCAAAACAGGTTCTTCATTAACCCGTCTGAAACAGCGAGGAGTTTGCAGGGGGAGAGGACCAGTGAGGAAGGGGTTGGTGGCCGAACTGAAAAAAAGGTGAAAAAGGGAAAAAAAAAAATCATCCAGTAATTATGCTTCAGTTACCCTCATTCAGGAGCTTTCAGCTTTGCAATGAAATCAGGAGACTGAGAAGCGTTTGAGAGCCTGTGATGCTGCAGCGTTTCTTGTGGTGCTCAGGACCAGAGGAGCGTTCTGCCTCACTCCATAAAGTCTGCTTGGAAGGGCACTTGTGTGTTTTTTTTTTTTCTTTTCTTTTCTTTTTTAAGGGACAAGATGAGCGATTCTGGAAATAGTGAAAGGAAACGTGTGGTCTGAGTTAGTGTTTCTCAGGCTCTAGGTGTTACCACCAACCAGCCGGTGGCGGTGGCCGCAGCTGCTCAGCTGTGTGTGTGTGTGGCTCTTGGGCTGCCGGGTGGCCCCGTGCCCTCTCTCCAGGCTTCTGCTTCCCTCTGCTTTCCAGCTCCTCCGCAGCTCACGGCTTCCCCCATGTCTTCTGTGGTCAGCAAACAGTGGGGACTCGTATCGGGCAAGAGTTTGTCTGTTTGGTTATTTATTTTCTTGAGGAGGAGGAAAGGAGGCTGAAGAAGGAATGTCAAATGTCCCAAATAACTTCTTTAGATGCAAAGGTAGCTTGTATCTTTTTCCAGTCACGCTTCTCCCCCTTGCTTTTCTTTTCGTATTGTTTTACAGCTCTTCCTTGTTGCCTCTGACTGCAGCTCAGGCTGTGAGCTCTTTGTGATGCTGCGGCTTCCTGCCTGTTGCCTTGCAAGGGGACCCGTTTGGGGTGGGATACAAAAAATCTATACAATGAAATGTAATTATACCAGGCTACCTAGTTAATTTAACTCAATCTCACAAAATACAGCCTTTTATCATTACTTGCATTTTAATAGTAGATTAGAAACTGTCGAACTGGTGTTGCCTGAAGAAGTTACCTTCTCATAAACCTCTGCTCACATTAATGACAAACAAAAACATGAGGTCACGCATACTACATTTCCAGTAAAACAGGAACTAAGATGTACATACTAACAGAAAAACTGTTGGTTCAACACATTTCACAGAGAAAGCCTTTAAGGCAAAAGCAACATCAAACATACTGGTGCACGTTATATACTTGTATAGATACAAAAAAATCATGAACTACTGCCATATTCACAGTGAGATAGCTGAGTTTTTGCTGACTGGGTAAAATACGTATTCTAAAGAAAAGGTGAGAAGATTTGGACTTTGAGTAGATTTACGCAGGTTTCACATGGGTAACGCAGGGTTGGCCAGCCAGGAGGTTTTAGGAATTGCCTGCCAAAGTCTTTGTGTGGCTGACATCAGAAGACATACACCCCATACACTGAAGAGTCAAATGGAAGAAGGTGTGAAGTCGGAAGAAATCAGGGCATGATTCAGAAACGAGATGTAGAGTGGCCCCCCGTGGCCCCATGGCTTCTCTGCAGGCATTTAGTGTTCATTTCATATTAGCATTTAGCATTCAAGCAGTTACGGTGTGTAAGGCGTTTGTCTATTCTACTGATCTTTCTTAGCTAGGCAAGATTGATTGAAATAGGCTACACACACTTTGTATTGTTTGAACGATCATTTGCATTACCTTCCAAACAAATACCATCCATTTCATCAGATCACTGATGCTCACAAAAAAATAAAAGCTTTTTCAGTCATGACTGACTTTTCATTCTATTCATTCACTTCTGACTTCCCTGTTGAATATTTATGTTCCTCTGCTTTGTGCTTGAACCCAACTAGCCTGGAAATGCAGTACACTTCACAGTCAGTAACAGGATATACAAGACACCTGGGGCATAAGCAAGTAAGTTTTCTGGGGAGTTACAAATATTAAAATCAGCGCATGTTGAGGTTCAGTTACTTTTCCAATGTCAGAGGATGTTTCTGGCAAAGCCTAGAATAAAATATAAACCTTGTATGTCTGCTGCAGGTTTGTTTTGTTAAGGAGGTGGAAAGCCTGTTGCAGAGGTCCTGAAATCGGCTTCCCTCGGCCAAAACCAGATTGTCAAATGAAGGCTTTCCCTCTTTGCTTCTCACTGTGTGCAATGAAACCCAAAGGTAACCACAACACATAAGCTTTGTGCTTAGGGTACTCCTCAGACTCGTAACTGCAGAATACAATGACTTTTGCCATATTTCTGTAAAATCATCAGTCCAGTCCTTGGAGCTTTGAAACTGAGTTAAGTGTTGTGCTAGGAAATCGAGCCTGCGTGGATCTCACTATTTCTCTGCCAGTACCTTTGACAACTTTTCAAGTCACCGATGCGAAAAGGCAGGCAGCGCTCCATTTTCTGGTAGCATCCAGTCTGAAAAACAGTTACCACGTACAGGACTCACAAACTGTCATGCATGTGGGTTGGTGCAAATCGTAATTTGCATTGCCTTGTGTCCAGGAGCACGTTGTAAGTGATATCAGGAAGATGAGGGTTACTGTTTTAGTGGTAAAGTTCAGTAGTGTTTAAGGCATGCAAATCCTTAGAAACCGCGCTTCATTAGCTTTGCTGCTCACCAAATGATTTTTTCACATACAAGTTGGGAGCATAAAATCTGCCTATTTAATAAATCTTTATTCCTGAGGAAAACCATGGTTTATAATACATACCTTCTGAATAAATGAAGAAGTCCTTTTCTCATTGTCTTTTTTTCAGCAGCATGCCTGGAAACAGTTGTTCAACAATCAAACCCTTCATTATTTTAACTTCAACAGCATTTTGTAATCTTCCCATAGAGCTTTAAATTGCAAAAATAATTTTTGGGGGCAGTTGGTGGTACAGAAGCAGCAGAGATCTCTTTGGTCATCAGTCTGGGGACCCTCTAACATGAAGGAATCTTAAACCTTGATGCAATGACAGTGACAAGCTTCAGGTGGTCTGGATCACAACACAGTGATGTTGGCTCAGGTGGTATCCAAACATAAAACTTTGTGGAGTGCTGTGCATTCTGTTTTTTACTAAATGACAACGAATTTCTTGGGGACCTGTTGCCAGTTGAAGCAGGCTAAAAGGATGTTGGTGTTTCCTGGAAAGAGAGTCAAAGAGCTAAAGCTGATCCTTGGAATTTTTCCTTGACCATTGCTATCTACATTCACTCCATACTCCACTGTGTTTTGTGGAAATTAACTGCAGCAGAACATCCATTTAATTTCCTGTAAAACATTAATTTTATTTATTCTTCCTACATGTTTTTCAGTTTCGTCCTCTCTTGTAAGCCTATTGACACCAGAAGGAATGACACAAAAGATCAACTGTTGGCTTTATGTAAAATATTGCATCAAAATGATTAGTCACTGGAAAAAGATTTCCCACAGTGAGCACACACACACAAATATCCACTCAGGTCACAAAAACAAAAATGTTATCAATAAGGACAAAGGAAGTTGTTATGTGACTTTTTAAACAGTCTTGATTCATGCTTCCTGTCATTTTGCTTGGGGAAAGAGAAATGACTATTCCTCAAAAAAAAAAAAAAAAAAAACAAACAAAAAAAAAAACAGTAAAACTGCTGGAAACTCTTCAAAACAGTCAAACTGCTGAGAACTCTTCAGTTCTTTAAACCAATATGATCAAGAATAAAACCACAGTGAAAATCAATTATCCTATCCTCTGCTCACCAAATTCTGTTTTCACGTACAGAGTTTGTGCTATATATGACATCATGATTTCATACTTTTTTAACCTAAAGACAAGAATCCATTACTGTAAACACTGTTTCTGTGGCATATTCTGATAATGACCAGATTTCAAAAGCATCTCAGATGGAGCCTCCCGGTTCTTCCTAAGCTGTGCTGGATAATTTCTCTGAGGTTTGCTCAGTAGGAAGCAGCACATTTGTTCTAGTTCTTGGCAGCCCAGTGAGGTGCTCCTGCCACGTTCACAGCTGAAACCTGCTGCAGCTTGTGCCCTGGGATACCCAGAAACTGGTGAGATGTTTGTGATTGCCAGAAGGGATGCTGGAGATGCTACAGGTCTGGAGTCTGCCACTGCAAGGCTGCTGGGAAATGCTGTTTACCAGCTTTTAATATATGTTGCTCAAAAAGCCATGATGTTAGACAATAACGTGAGAGATTATTTTAAGAGCTGGAAGAGCTGGTCTTAGAAAGAAAAAAAACAACACCAAAATATATTACATTGAAATAACTTTTTCCTTTTTTGTATAGTTTTCATGCATTGTTAGAATTATCCTGAAAGTGTTTAATTTTTCTTCCCTTTTACATGCTTTTTTTCTATATAGCAAATGTACTCTATGAGTGAACCAAAAGCAGGGAGGGACAGGAGAAAGTTATCCTCAGCCTTTTCATGATGTTAATCTCATATTCAGGGGAGTCAAATGGTTTCCTTTTGGCCCCTGTTTCTCCCTAAATTTCATGTTCTCTCAGATCTCCTTGACAGACTTCAAGAACCTGGAGGTTTCTTACTGTCAGCCTCCCACAGAGGGAGCTGACCTAACTAATGGGAAGTGAGAGAATTGTCAGGGCTTCTTCCATGTAAGTAGGCCAGTTGTTTCTACTCTTGTCCTCCTTTTCTTACTCCACAAGGCAGTGTCTCTGCTCCCGTGACGGCCTTGTAACTTGGGAAACTGCCTTTTCTTCGGATCTGCAAATACAGGCGTGGAGACAGTTGTCCTAAGGATAATGTAAGGAGAACAAGTTAGTTATTGACTAGTAGACAGAGTTCACTGAGCACGTTTTCACCACCTTGCATTCACATGCCCTGGTTGCAGAAGGACAGAGCTCCTAGAATCAGATTCAGAGTTCACACTTCAAAGCTTTGCATATAGCTTACAGTGCAAAGTAATTCTCTGTGGGAACACATTTTGCTTCTGACTGGTTTGTCTTGTTATGTCACAGGAAACGTCTACATATGTGTAAAATGAAAAGTTAGCGCATATACCTAAATTCTATTTAAATTTCTTCCTGAGAAGTGCAGGGGAGGTGAGCAGAGCCAGTAGATTTTCACAGAGGTCTTGCTTAACAAAAAGATGAGTTCCCTTGTCAGTTCTTCAGTGACTGCAGATAGTAGTGAAGCAGAAAGCATTATTTGCTTGGGTTTCAGCAGTGTTTAGAAAAGCAAAGGTTTTGGTATGCCTCCTGCCCTTCAGCCCCTGCTGTCTTATAAAGCTTGCCTTTCTTTTCATAGAGAATCTCTCTGCCCAAAAGGATGTGCCTAGTTTTATAAGAGATTTTTAATATTATGAGGTAAAAAACACGTATTTTTAATAAATTTATCTGGCACTTGAAAGGAACAGTTGCAAAAATAAACAACATAGAGCTAAAAACTACAAAATTATTTCAGGGCACCTGAAAAAAAATCCTTGTGTCATTTGCTGCAAGTAGGCAGTTTGCTTGTTTTTGAGTTCACACTATGCTTGTTGAATTTAACCACTTGCTCGGTGGGGTGGTGAGGGAGGGAAATGGGGTGGGCAGCCCTCCCTGGAAGCCGAGTAAGAGGAGGGATACTGGGCAAGAGGGACAAGTTCTTGATTTTCCTGTATGGGTGTGTTTCAGCTGAGCATTTCCCTGCATATTCAGTCCACTGGAGTAACCCTTCTCAACTTGGAAATCATTTCTCACCCTGTATTAATCAAAGGATACGTCAGCGTCGTACCTAAACACTAAAGAAAAGGTATGAATCGAGGGTATGCTCTAGCTCCACGCTGTGGTCCTGCCTGTTGGATGTCTGCGGAAGCCCTGTAACAGGGCAGTGACTGCCATAAAATGAGGTGCCTCAATCATATCTCATCTCAGAGCTGCCTGTCCCCTACTCCAAAGGTATAGTTAGAACAGCAAGGTCTGGGCTGAGATGTATTATTAAGCTTCCCCCCACTCCCTCCAATTCCAGTTGTCTTTTAAGCCTGGAGATAGAGCCACACCAGGCGCTTCACTGGTTTGGGTTGAAAGGAATAAAGCTGCCTTTTAACATTTCCGAAAAAGGGCAGCTGACAACTTGAGGCAGGACAGGAGAAGCAGTAGAAACCGAGAAATGAAAACAGCATGCACATTTTTTTCTCATGACAAGGACAGGTTGGTGACCTCCTCTGTTGCAGAGGCAGCTTCCTGTGTTGGCTGCTGGTATGGTTTTGCCCTCTCAGTTTTTAAAGCGATTGTGATTCCAATGTCTGGAATCACTGCAATTCTAGGTACATTACCAAAACACTTGGTCAGAAGTCAACAAATTGTGTCACTTTGGGCACACAGTCAAAAGGAAAAAAAAAAACTAAAACCAACTGCATAATTTATTCTGTGCCATGCTCTGAAGCTATCTGTGAGCACAGCTAGTAGAAAATAAATTCGTTTAACCAAACCTTGACTTTTTCCCATACAATCTTCTGTTGAAAATGCCTGCTTACTTTAAGAAAGAGCAGGAGGACAACTTCACTGTCTCCTCTTTGTGTGCATGCAATATGGTCCTCTCAGTACGACCTTACGAATTACTCTTTTTGCAGCTATAAATTCTTACCTGTTACCCGGTCCTCAGAAGAACCGAGCAACTCCATATCTGCATGTGTTATACCTGAGCTCAAGAGCAAGGCAAGCTGTTTAGTTTGATATTTTTTTTCCAGCAGCTCATCAGGTGGTGCTGGTGTGTGGGAAGCTACGTGTGCTGTCCAGCTGGGGAGCTGGCCCCCTTTGCTCAAGGTCACCTCCGAGCCCATGAGGTGTCCTGCGTCCTCTGCTGCCACGTGAAGTACTGTCATCACGTCACCGATGTGCCAGCTCTTCTTCCCATCCTGAGGGTTTGGGGCTGTGCTTACTGTGTGGGGGACAAGGGACACCACTGCTCTGTGAGCTTACAACTGGCATGTCTCTTGTCCCAGGAGGTCAGGGGGAAGGGTGACAGTAACCTGTCTCTTCCTCGTGTCTGAGTATGGAGAGGTGGCTGAGGATGAGCCCTAGGCTGAGGGTGTTGTGCTGGCTGTTCCTGGGCTGGATATTTGTCATTTGGTGAAAATTCATCAGCATTTTAGTTACGGAAGACTTGTGCCAGCTCGGCCCGTTTTCTTTTTACAGGCTAGTTCTTCACACACCTAGTGAACAGGCAGTTGGTAGAAGTTAAAAATGTATGTAGAGCTGTTGCTGGTGAAAAAAGCCTACTCCTGGCAACATCACCAACTGACCTATGCTATCAGCAGGATCTTCTGTGGAGGAAAATACCCATACCCTTAATACTTGCAGGTCCCAAGAAGATAAGTTGCACTGGCACTCCAGTAACGTACTGTCAAAGCCATCAGCCCTGACCCATAAACCAGATTTCTGAGCACCCCAAGCACAGCTGTTCTGCTGGGGTAGCAGGCTGTCTTCTCACTGTCCTCTGGTGAGGCTGTGTTTCTTTCATACAGCACTGTTCTGCGTGGGTATTTGACAGCTCATTTTCAGCAGCTCATTTCCAACATCCCAGGAAGTATTTCAAATTATAAACACAGGAGAAAGTATCAGTAGAGAAGAAATACAGATATTTGTGGAAGACATGTGATTGTATTTTCTTTGGAGATGGTCGGCTGTGCCAGGATGTTGTAATGACTTGCATTTTGTTTTATTCATAGAGCAGGATGACTGTAAGTCAGCTTACCACTTTTCTCTGTGTCTGTCTGAGACAAATCCACGTGTTTTGAGATCATCATCATGAATGTTCAGTAGAGAGCGCACCATCCCACTCACTTTTTTACTGTAAAATAAAAAGCTCTTTAGGTTTATACCTACTATTCTTTCAAAACAGTTTAACTCGATTTATTTCACTCCACCACAAAATACCTTATAATAAAGTTTTAGTATCTTTTAGCTGAAGGGAGTAATGAAGATTTCAAGCCTGGTTTGCCAGAGAGTGACTTGCATACCGAGTCTGAATTGTAGAACAATAGGGTTACTTAAACAGAAAAAGATGCGATCCTGATTTTCTTGCAGCTATTCTGAGAAAAGCTTGTCTGCACGCAAAATATTAAATAGCTCTGTGTTTTTGCACTGACATCTAATTTCTGTCATTGCTTATGTAATAAATCTATATATGTTAGATTAGAGATGCTTTTTTTCAAGTAGTAACTTCATGAAGCTATCACAAATGACTTTTGAGGGTGGAATCCTCCTTTGAAATAGTTGCCCTTGAACAAAACTATCCTTAGCCCATGAACTGAGGGGTGTCGTACTTGTCAACTTCAGATAATATATTTATACCCGTTGTGTAAAAAAACTTTTTTTTTTTTTCAGCATTGGTTATGTTACATATCAGTATCTATTCTGCTTGTGAAACTGTTTCTCTTGCATATAAAAATACATTTTTGTGTATAGGAGAATGGATAATCTGCATGCACAATAAGTGAAATGAATAAAGACATTTTACTGAGAGTTACGCTCTGGTTTTAGGAAGTTTGTTACAAAACCTGTTTTTATTTTACACCTGTGGCTAGCAATTATTTTTCAGGATATTTCTTTTTTATTAGTTGAAAAACTGAATCAGGGTAGTGACAAATTTTTTTTCGTCATAGGCTAATTCTGGTTCCGTACGTAGAAATATAATGAAACTGAGTTTTACGCTAACTTGGTGTTTACATTTGCTGTTAATGGTGTTTTGTTTGTGAGATGCGAGAGGGCATTTCAGGGGTCGTGCTATTACTTTTTTACCCAGCTACCTCATAAATTAATTAGTAATTTTAGTTAATGCCAGAGTGGCTTGGTCATTTTGTAAGTATTTCAAGTAGCTGCTGGGATGACACAGCAACGTTAGTAATTAACTATGCCAACCTTTACTCTTACTCTGGCTGTTAACTCAACCGAAAATTCCCTGTGATGTTGTGCTTTGGCATGTACCACCTCAGAGACTCCCAGATTCCCCCACCCCTGAGCTGTAAAAGTGTCAGTTAAGAACAGCCAAAAATTTATCCGGACCCTCTCTGTTTTGTGCTTTGTATTACTGTTATTGAAGAAGACAGCAAATGGGGAGGGCTTAGTTTCTGCCGTGACTGGCATTGTGTGACATTCCCTACTTGTGTTTTTTATTTATTGTTGGCTCTGAAAGGAAATCAATCAATCTGGGTTAAGAGATTCAGGGATTTCAGCTGGATAGCAATTTTAGCACGACTCATAACACTTCACAAAATTAGCTTGCCAAGAAAATGTGCTTCTATAAAACTCTGAAGTACCTGGGCTCGAGGTGCAGCTGGAGGAGAAATCATTTTGATAGCAGAGCTCATAACAGTCCAGCTCAGGACCTTTGGTGACGGCGAGGGAAAGAATCATCGGTATTGATCATCCCAAGTCCTTATAGCTCTGGCACGGTGCCACGCCACCTTCAGCTCCGCGTTGCTGCAGCAGTCCTGGATAGGCACAGAGGCAGGGGCAGGCACACAACTGAAGGTGGGAGCAGGGGAACAGCCAGCTGCCCACCCAGCATCAGTAAGCGATTGTCCTGCATATAAATACGGGGATCACAGTCTAGGTTTTGCTACGCTTGGAGTGGAATGCTTGGAATAAGATCACCTTAACATTTTCCAGAAAATGATAAGTCTTAAGAAACATTCATGATGTTTCTCAATAATTCTGTGATGTTTTGGGGAAACTAAATTTGCTGTAAGCAGTTTTGCACGTTTCTGCAGTCACATTCTAGCTTCCGTGCAGAGAGATACGCAGTAGGAGACTGGATAAAGATACCATGCGATGTTTGCAGCTGAAGTTTCCAGAATTTATCCGCATTTTAATAGACTAATCTAGTTTTCTTAATTCAGAAGAACAGCTCCCCTAGATATGAGCAGGATTAATCATAAATCTGAAAAGATGATTAGCCTTTATGTGCAGTTGTTTCTCCTGACTGGTGGAGACTATTGCAGTGAAGCCTGGTTCAGTTTTATTGTGCCAGCAAGGAGAAAGTACCAACCAGATGCTGTTACTGTCCGCTTCCCTGCTCTACTTCTGGACCTCCCACCCTACCATTTTCCCCACACCAGCTTGAGTGACTTCCTTCATCCTCCCTGTAGCACCACTCTCCTCCTTGAGCTGATTGTCCTTCTGCTGTTGAACTGCTGCGGTGCTGGCCGCAGGAGCTGAGCGGGGAGGTTTTTCTTGCTGCGCTTCATCTGTTGCCTAACAAGTACCTGGGCGATGGAGGCAGAGTAGCAAAGGTAGGAGATGCAGAAAAAGGAGCTGGAACGGAGGGTGGGAGTGAGAAGAGAAGAGAGGTAGTGGAAAAGTGGTGGAGGCTTTAAATATTTCCTACTGGAACAGGAGGTGGGGTATAAAAACCTAACCACTGAAGGGCTCTCCTTTTCTAATTGTGAACTTAGACACAGAATTCAGAATTTTCACCACTGCTCTGCAGCCTAAAAAGTAGCTCTGAACCCCAAGTGCTTCTTAAGTACTGCCTAGGATTGGTTGCTGCCGAGGATAAAGGTCTGCTACTGGCAAGGAGTGCTCTGCTAGCTCAAGTGGCGGTGTGGGTGAGACAGCTCTAGGTTGCCTAATCCTACTGATGAATCCTGTAGGGATCAACATGATTCCACATATTGGGACGGCTGTATTTTTCCCAGATGCTATTCTCTCCCTGCACAGGTACAAAATTATAGCAATGTCAAATAGACTGATAAAATCTGTGCTTATTTCAAGGGGAAAATAGTATGTGCCGTTAAATAAAGCTGCATCATAGAGGTGCCAGTAAGCTGAATTAAAGTGCCATGAGCTTCCTGCCTTTTCCTTAAATTCACCTGATGCAGTATAATTGTCTGAAAATAGATAAAAGCTCAGTTCTGAGCTTCTGTAAACTCCTGAAGAAATGCCTGTACCTCAGTCCTCCCAGTAAAGTACCGAAGGCAAAATGCCAGCAATAATTGCACAAAGCACAAAGTAAATTTATTTCATCATAAAAATAAAATTAGAGATTAGCATCTGTGCTTGTTTCTCCCTGTTTTTCTGCACCCGCTGCACTCGGACATATCTGTCCTTCATATCTGCGGGTGTGGTACGTTTCCTACAGCAGGAAAAGTTCCTGAGCATTTGGTGTCATGTGGCACCACCATACCTTCTCCTGCTTCTTCGCGGGCGTGAATCACACCTGCAGGATTAGGGAAGAGAATTGCAGAATTTCCCACCCCTCTTGCACACAAGCTCAGCTTAGAGTCGAAATGTAGCATTGCCACAGTGAGCTGAGCACAAGCACTCGGTACTTGACATTACACCGCTGCTTGGGAGTTTGGAGTTTTGCTCGTGAAGAAATCACTTTGCTTTTAGACCACGTTTTTCACATCTGGAGATAAGCAGAAGGAGCAGGGCTGCAGACATCGCCTGCCAGTAGGTCGGCTGCTGCACAAACTGCTATCCTGAAGCAGGTTAAATGGCAAGTGGGGTCTCACCTCTGATGCTTTATCTCCTTCACTTTTATCTTGTCAGGGCTCAGATGGGAGTTAAAAGCGGCACGGGTATCCAAGTAAGAACACAGGGTATGCACTGGCAGGAACGTGACAGGGTGTAAGCAATCACCTGCAGTTGAATTGAGCCTCGGATGGGAAGTAGGAAGTGCTGTGCTCAAGCTTCCTGTATAAATAAATGCAGCTTTCCCACAGCTACTGCATGCAAGCTGTGGCGTGCTTTTAAGATATAATGGCAGCATGCTCTTAATAGCAGGGAGGGGATTATTTATCAGAGTGGCAAAGGGACCGGGAGGCAAGTCCTGCTGCAGTCCTAAAAAGTGCACAGCTGTCAGATAGACGGAGAGGAGGAAGGGTGTGCGAGAGAGATCTGCCTCTGCCTCTGATTGCAAGCTACAGTGGTTGTGACATTATGATTCTTGGGAGCGCTGAAGTGTGAGTGAAGCTATTGAAAAGTCAAACAGCTGGGAGTGAAGACTACTCTGCTTTCAAGGTATGTTGGAATATAGCTTTCTGCCTCTTTTTTTCCTTAACAAAAATAATGAAGGAACAGAAAACCGACATTTGCTTAGAACAGAAGAAAACAGAAAAGGTCTAGTTAGCAGAAAAGGTAAGGAATAGAATGATCGAAGAGCTGGAATAAATATTATTTGTGGTTTGGCTAAAACTGAACTGTGTGGTGCATAGGACTGAGGCAAAAAGGCAATCTTGGAGTCTGGACGATTAAAGGCACAGAAAATGAAATGAAGTACTTCCCAGAAGGGTGAAATTACTTCTAACAGTGTAACTTTTAAAGGAATATCTGTACGAGCAGGTTGAAAATGCTGCAGTATTAGGGCATGTAGCTGTGTGGGAAGCAGTTGCTAAGATGGCATACTGTGTCATACCGGCTGTAGCTTAAATACAAGAACTCACTCACTTCATGCTGAAGACACATTAGATTAGGTTGGAGGGAGCCTGAGTTTAAAATTCAGGTTTCCTCCTGGTTTAAAACTGTTCCTTATGTCACAGTATGGTACGGCTGCTGTCATGAAGGGAATAATACACTTATCTGTATTTTAATGTACAGGTATAAACTGTTCAGGGTCTAGGGTTATGAAGTTTAGGTAAACACATACTAAATATGCAATAGATTTGTTTTCTAGTATGCATTAGTTTTTCTGTTTCTTTTTCTTTTGCACTAAAGAGAAAATAGCCTTTATTGGTATGTTTGTACTGCTTTCTCTTTTCCAGTGGTAGGCTTTCCCAGTACAAAGCTGCTTCGGTAATGAAGATATTTCACTCAGGCTTATTATAAGGCTCTGTATTTTCTGTAATAAAAAGGCACTCTGCTTCCTAACTCCGTATGGCTATACCAAATATGCGCCTTGTAGAGAGTACTGTAAGTAGTAAAATATTTAGGATGACGATAGTTAAGGAAACATTACAGGGTGACTTCCTATCCTCTGTAAAAACAGCGAATGCTTTTAAGAAGTACATTGGAGCAGAGAGAGAGGCTGTGACTGAAATACCCTGGTGCCGCTTTAGAGCTGGCTGTGAGCAGGCACGGTAACGTGATCTGTTTTGCTGCCCTCAGCCTGAAGGGCAAGGGGTCTTTGTTAAGGGCAAGCACAGGGTCTGGAATAGCAATTTTGCTGGAAACAGAAGTTTCAAAACCCCATCCTTAAATATTTCCCCAAACAAATGTATTGGCCTGATTCTCCTCCTGTTTAGGGCTTGTCCACGCCTGAAAATGTGAGTGGGTGTATGGGTTGTTGTCACAGCATGAAAGTGGCTGAAGCCCTTCTCACAGTGAGCATTGGAAAAAATACAGCACGCTGGAAAGGGGATGGCTGTAGTGATGATACTGAAAGCGATGCTTTACGTTATGGATTAGGGAGAATGTGTTTGCAGAACATCTAGAGCTGTGGTGAAGTGGGAAGTATTCCTTCAGAAGAAGCTGGAGCTATTCCAGAGCCAAGCCAGTATGATGAGAATCAGACTCCTTTTCTGCCAGGCTTCTTACTGTCTGGTGGGGGTATTTAACACACGGCGCTGTCGACTTATATAAGGACATGGAAACCTCCCTACGCTTCGTGTAGGAACAGCATTTGGCGACTTGCTTGTTTCTGTTCCCCATGTCACACTGTATCCTGTGCGCTCCTCACTGACAGGCACTCTTCTTTCCTGCATATGGTGACATTTTGTTGATTTTGCCTGTGCAGTGCTGTACTTTGGAGCAGAAGTTAATAATATAAATAGCCAGCGATATGGAGTTGTTCCTCTTTAGCTAGGTTCTTGGATTACACTATTCTCTAAATGCTTCATAAGCTTTGTAAAAACAAATACGCAATGTGGAAGTGGCTATCTGACCTTCCTCTTCTGTTGGAGGGGGAAAGTATGTACTTGACCTTATTAACATCTTCAGTTTAAAATGCAACTATGGAAAGCAGCAAGTCGCTTTACAGCAGAACAAGCAGCACTAATACTTAACCTGGTTCCCTGTTCATTAGTATACTGGTGATAATATCTGTCATAGGAGTCCTGTGCCTATAATCTGCCTGGTCCAGACATTGCAGTGCCTTTTAGTAGTGTCAGCCAGTGAAGTGTGTTGCTTGAATGTGTAGTTTAAAGAAACTGCGACAGACTTGCTGACCCTCTTTGTGAGTGGGGAGTTTTCTTGAATATGTGTGAAACTGCACGATGCCGATAGATCCTACATATCAGATCCATAAATATCTCCTGGGCTGGTAGTATTGTGAAATCTGAGACTGTAATTACAGCTCCAGGCCTATGATCACAAGCACATGTGAACAAAATACCGAGGCAGGCTGCCAGTGTCGCTGTGAACCAAGTCCATCGGACCTCCTGGCACACAGCAGAGGAGACATTGCCTCCAGCTTGGTGAGGCTGGATCTGCCCTTCTCCTCTGCGTGCTCACGGGGAGGTGGGTACAGTTCCCTTCTCGCCCCGTGCCAAAGGCTGGCCCGGTGTAATGCACTGCGCAAACTCCCTTTGTTACACAACAGCCAGGAATAACCGTATAATCACTCCACCTCAAAATTAATCTTCTTTTTGCTTGTGAAGGGGAACGTTGAACGAACCAAAAAGGAACAGATCGTAAGCGAAAGACAGCAGAGACACTGAGGTCTGCCTCCATCGTGTTGTATTTCTGCCGAAGTTGAGCTCCGGTGCTCGACTGCGAGCCTTCTAACCTGACAGAGAGAAGTACAGGTCGGAGGGCCATCATACACTGCACGTTTACCCAGTGTTGGACAAATATTTACAGAGGTGCTTGTGCCAAATAGCATTGTGCTGATCAGTAAGAAAATAGTGTTCAGTAATCTTTTTCTGGCTCGTAAACGTTTTCAACTTGGTGGGAACTGAGTGGGCATTACATTCATGAAGTAGATCATTACTAGCCGATATTAAAATGCTCTTTAAAAAAATAAAAAAGATAGCATCTCAAATTGTACTTCCTACTGAAGTGGGACTTTTCCAACTCCTAGTCTTCCAGGGAGGAGCAGAGGTGCTGAGTGAAAAGTTCAAGGCTTGATAGCATGACAAGGTTAACTGCATTGCAAACACACTTTCAAATAAAAAATGTAGCTGTATAAAATAATATTTCATTGATGCTGTTTCCTAGATCTCTTTGTATGTGTAGATGCTAGCACACAATGACGTGTTCCCCATTTCTGGTTCCTCTTATTCTATTTTAATACAGAAAAGAGATGGGTTGCCCAAGGTCTGGGTGTTTTTTGCTGTATTTCTAGGGGAATCTGCTCAGGCTCCACAGTAAAATCCATTGTTTAAGCACCCCTATGCTTAAACACAGATTGGTGTCAGATGGTGTTTTGGTTGGAAATGTCATCTGACTCTTTGAATGTCCCTCGTGCCCACAAGTGCAGTTTTGGCTTTGGTGGAGTTCGGACCATGCATCCATGGGACCTGTGAGCATCCTTGTGCCTCAGGTTTTACCTGGTTGAGATCTCTGCAGTCCCAGCCAGCACCAGACACAGCAATTTGGGCTGCTGGAGGCTGGCTCTTGCTACAGAATAGCTAACCTCCCTCCAGTGAGGCAGTCTCAGGCACGCCGTAGTCAAGGGACTGTCTGTTTAAATTATGCTTGTGTAAAACCTAATGAGAAATTCTGTACCCTTCTGACAGACTTCAAAACCCATAAACAAGGGCAGATAAGTGAGACAGGGTGGGACTGAAGCGTGGCTCCAGAACTGGGACTTGATAAGAGTGTGCTTTGATTTTGGTCTGGAGCTGTTACCAGTGAAGAAGAAGAAGTCACGATGTGCTGGTCATGAAAACCTTGGCCAATGTATTACTGTGGAAAACTCCAGCTTGTGTGGGGGGTGTTGTGCATGCTAGAGCACGTCTCTTGTATGGGGTTTCTTCCTGTGCACTAGAGCTTGTTGTAGATGCAGCAGTCATGGAGAGTTGTTCTACATGCTTTTTGCCTGACGGAGAGACAAGAGATGCTGATTAGGAGACAGAGTACAGAATTACTTTTTACTGGAAGGGGAAAAAAAAAAACATTTTACCATCATGCACATGTTCCTCCCCTTTAATTGAGAACATTACTATTTATTTGTGTCTGTTGCAAGCTTTTCTGGCTTTCACTTTGCTGTAATAATGAGGAGAGAAGGGAAAATACAAGACACGAGTCATTCAAAGCATGGACGCTGTCTGGGTGTCTAACAGCAGCTTTGATGTTCATGGTAGATTATACAAAATGTTGTATCCCCAGTCTTCCAGCGAGTAAATGCGCAGATCTGAGAACCTTTATGTGCTCTGTCTGTTTGCAAAAAGGAAAAAACATTGCAATAGAAGAGCTATCTCCCTGCGTTCAGGGGCTGAAACAGGTCCTTCATGGCTATGTTTACTTGCACTTTTATGTATTATATATTACTGTGGCTTAGAGGAGAATTCCTTGCTCATGAATATATAGCCAGAAATCATTCAAAACTGAATGCTCTAAAGCCCTGTGTACATAGAAGGAAAAACACATTTCACGACAGCTAGCATACAGGCTAATTATTTGCATGCAAAGAAAATTCCAGCATTAACTAGAGGCTGTGACGTGCAGGCTGACACTGGTTACGTCTGAGCTGTAGATGGGAATGATCATGTGTTCTGTCTCTGCTTAATTTTGGAAGCATTTTGATGGGTGGAGGTGGGGAGAAGATGAAGGAAAAATAGCTGGTGTTTCCCTGTCCTGTCCCATCCCCTTCCCCAAAAGGAAAAGTTACAAAGATGTCAGTGGGGAAAACTAGCTGAGCTTGTGGGCTGTCTGCTGGTGCACTCACTTGAAGCTTTCTCAAGCAGCGGGCTGTCGGCTAATCACTGGTCCTGGAGCCTTTCCCAGTGGAGTTTTCCCAGTATACGGCTAAGATAACATGCACAGGGCCAGCAATGACTTGCTTGGTGAAGATTTGCACAACTGGGAGGATGCAATCTTGCACCCTCCTGACCTCTTCGCAGTTGTACCGATGAGTTCGGTGGTGGGGAGTCTCCATCACGCTCTCCAGGGAGGATTTGTGGGAAAGAAAATCATGGCCTTTGCCTGAAGTGGAGTAAAAGTCATATGTATACATATAATTTAGCTGATGCTACTTTAAGGACATGTGTTTTTTGGACTGGTCAATGTTTTCATTGCAAATACCCAAGCAGCATACATGGCTTGACCATTTTCAGCCCCCTCGTTGACTTAGCTTCCCGCATTTTGACGTGATGGGCCAACGAATGAAGGAAAAAAGCACTTGTGGGGAGAGGAGTAGACCAGGAGTTGAGAATTCTTGCTGTAGCTCTTTTTCCTCATTACTTAACAGAGATGACAAAATGCCTCTTTGAGGGGTGTTGGTTCTCGTGGTCATAATTAAGAGACCAGCCTCCAGAAAGATATCCTTAGAAACGCTTTTGTGAGATCATCATGCTATAGTATAGCAAGGCTATGAGGTCCTTCGGTACTGTGCTCTAGATGCTAATTTTTCTGAGTGTTTGGGAGGTTTTGGAAGGGCAGCTTCCTTTAACTAATCCTGGTGTCTATGCACACATAAGCAGGCCCACTTGGAGCCCTTGGAAGCGTTCCCATTGGCAGGGTTCGATTTTATAGCCAGGATCATGCACGGACCAACCAGTCGTTAACAGATACTAAGGCTGAGATCTTCTGTGTTTCCAGCTTTCTGTCTCCTTTGAAATTATTTCTGTAATGAAGGTTGAAATTTGGAATTGGAATGAGGGAATGCAAGCCTCTAGTTCCATGTGCTGTGCATTTCTGTGTTATTATATACATTGTAGTAGCATGTGGATTTCTTAGAAGAAGCTAACTGGGTTCCCTGTGCTTGACACTGCGGTGGCAAAAACCTCCTTACATCCTGAAACAGAGACAGAGAGGAGATGTGGAAAGGTAGGTGGGAGAGGTTGGGGCAGCAAAGAGACAACATTGCATTGCACAATAGGCAGTGTCATCGCTGAGCTGTTCAGAAAAAAAGTGGGAATACATAGGTGATTTAAAAATACATTACATTTAATCAAGAGTCTAGGACTAATTGTAGTTGAAGCTGTTATCGTTACTCCAGGAGAGTTTGTGGCTTCGGTTGGGTGGGGCGCACCTGAAGGCTGGTAGAGGTGCTCAGTGTTCACTTCCTGGTGGCTGGGGTGGGCACCAGGGGGCAGCTCCCCAGGGCATCCCCAGAAGGGTGCAGAGGGGCAGCAGGCAGGGTGGAGGGAAGTGCCAGCAGCAGGTCCCCTCCAGCAGCTCTCCCCATCGTGCTGGGCTCGTCGTTCTTCCCATGGGCAGGATGGAGAAGAGGCTGAAGAAACGTGGATGTTGAGAGAACAAGCAGAGTGAAGCCCCGACAGGCATTGCCCTGGGAGTTTGTTTCCCTTTCTTGCCTTTGCAGATCTGGCTGGGGCTGGGACTCATTCAGCGCTCGGCTGTCCTTTCCTCATTTGAGGACCTTACAGACGAGTTTAGGGATACATTGCAATTAGTTTCATAGCCAGCTGTGAGAAGCAGTGGCAGTTGCTTCAATAAATGCAAGTTAGTTTCAAAACAAGCTGCTCATTTCAGGGTCCAAACCTCTGCTATTGCTTCTTAATGACTCTGTATTATTTCTTATTGAGCTCTAGCACTGTCAGTAGTTACTCATGGTGTTTGCGTAATGCAAAGTGTTGTATTAGCTACAGTGACTTCCCCCAGGTCTCATCTTCAGACTTGACTCTCAGTCGTACCCCAGGGTCACCCCTCCCAACTTTCTAAGTCATTGAGACTTGTTTGGATCAAAGGCATTTTTCAATATTTTGCCTTTTTTATCCAGATTACCTTGAACAGCATGTTTCATCTATAGTAATGGGCAGCATATTTGACTGAAAGATTAGATAAGGGCAAACTAAACCACCGTACTTGTTAGTTTTATTCACTGAGCAGTCACACAAAAATTGTTGTAAAAGGAAAATGAACTTGTTCTTTAATTTCGGTTGATGTAAATACAAAATTGTGTGAAAGTGCTTCTTGATGCTTGCAGGAAACAGGACTGTAGGACCACAGTCTTGCAAGTTTGCAGATTTCTTGGCCTGGCAGAATGAAAGGACAGAGATGTTAAAGGCATCGTCTTATTGCAAGCTCTGAAAAAAAAATTACTCAGATAATCTCTTCTAAAAATAAACAACTAAACAGGTGTTGTTTTTTTCTATATATGGTGTTCAGTTAATTTCGTTAGTATACAGTGCTTTTACAGAAGTCAGTGGAGGATCTCTTTCATTGTTTTGGTCAGCTCGGTTGGTTTTTGGTTTCTGGAAAGTTCTGCATGCTTATCTTGGCACTTAGAAGTGTTTTGCTGTCACGTTCGAGGCCTGGCTCTGGGTCGTGTCTCTGCTTGCCTTGGACTGCTTGCCTTGCAGTCAGGACGCTGCTCTGAAGAAGGAACCATCTGCAGCCAGAGGAGCCCGATGGCCCAGTTAGTGTCTTCTGAGAAGAGAACATGCTCTGAGCAAACAGATGAGGTTGGCCCCTCTGTCAAATACAGTGCCACTGCTTTCACTTTAACAACATGAGTTTACAAATACCTTCCAGAAATCCTTGACATTGGAACAGGCCAATGTCACAAATATGTTCTGAAAATATCCTATCTAAACTATAAACAATCTAGTTCAAGGAGTTGACATATCCCAAGGTTTTGTTATCCGATTAGCAAAAACAAACATTTTTTTTCTATGTCAAAGGCAAATTGTTACATTTCACTTCCTATTCCTGTTTTGGCTGAGACAGCTAGCTGAGTTATCATCAACCCACTTGACATCCCAAGGGTTTAATTCCTTTTTACTTACTATGCTGCAGTTACCAAAACCCTTCATGTGATCAAAAAGGAAGACCTATCATTTGCTTTTGTCATTAATGTCATGAAGAGTGGGGTTTTTTTTAGTAGTGGTATATTACCTCTTGTCAACAGGAAGTTAAAAATAAAGTACACCAAACTAGTTAGGATGGAAATTCCTCGTAGCTTAGCATTGGCAGGCATTGCATAGTATCATTAAGAAAAGGGAGTGTTATTTAGATAAGCTTTAGAGTCTAATCTCACCTTGGTAACTAATACTTGAAATTCCAGTTGGTACAATTTTGTTGTTTGGATGTGTTGTGGAAATATTTGGAAATGTTTGATGTCAAAATACGCTGGTGCTATCATCTAGCTGCAGTTTGCCTGTTCTACTGCATTTTGTGCTGATAACTTCTTACAGCTCTGTGACTGCCAGGATGAACCTAAAACTTTAGGAGAATCCAGTTAGTGACCATCTGCAGGACTGGAGCACCACCACACTGCTCGGGCAGAGCAAGCTTGGTTCATCTGGCTCGTCCCCAGCGTGATGCCCGCAGGACCTGCGGGCAGTAGATCTGCTGACGTTGACAGAGCTGATCCCGAGCATCGGGATGTCCCAGTTCAAGCCCGGTTCCAGCAGAACTGGCTGAAGGTGGTGGCTTCTGCAATACAACGATCTGACGGCCTCCCATGCAGAAAGGCTTATTTATGTTTGTCCTCATGGAGTCGGTCAATACTGCTGTGGTGTGGCTGCTGTCAGTGCTGAGGAGAGATGAAGACCATGCTTGGATTGTGCACTGCAGTTTAGCATCAGGGTGCATTGTTTCTTTTTCAGTCTTTGTAAGTAAGTGATTGGAAAATGTTCTTCCTAGCTGCCTGTCAGCTAGGAGTAACAGCAATTATTTCAACGTTAGCTGTTGGATTCCCTTTTCTTGGACTCCTCAGCTTTTTAGGAATGGAAGGGGGAAAACCCCACATTTTTCCCCCTACCTTATTCTAAAGCAGTATTACAAGGAAACATAAAGAATTCCCACAATTGCAATGAGTCACATCTATTTTGGAAAAAAACAGAGGTTTGTTATATTCAATTAATATCCACAATCATCTTGCAAAAGAATTCCCTGAGGACATACCGATGTAGGGTTGCTAAAAGTTACAGTGAAAAACTGTTATAAAATCTCCATGTTATTCTTACTGTGCAGTTTTACAGTACAGAATTACAGTAAAGATGCAGTGTTACCCAGCAAGTATGCCCATAAAGAGTTGTGGAGTGTCATGATTTACATGTGCCCTAATGACAGTTTGATTTATTAGAATGATTTGAAATTACTGGGTTCATGTGGGATTTGGGAAGTTGTTCAATGTGTGCTTTAGTTGTCCTAAAATGCTAGTATAAAAATACCTGGCAGGAAGCTGGATGATATTCTTAATTAGTGCAGCCTGTCCCTTACTTTTTTTGTGTCTGTGCAAGAGGCTTCCTGATTGCTACATTCTTTTCCAAAATATTTTATATATTTATTTCTTGGTTGCTAGCATGATATAAAAATACTCTGTACGGCTAGTGCTTCTTGAACAGCAGCTCAAGGGCTTGTTTTTTCCCACCTTTCCAATGAAAACAAGTGAGAGAAATTGCCTTCAGTGTGTTCTCATGTACCAGACAGCACATTTACTTCGGCTGCTTGTTCTTTAAAGAAGTTTTCTTAAAATACAATTTTTACAGTGCATGAAGTATTACGCATCTATTTTTCTTAAGCTCTGCTCAGACAGAACAGCTATTGATATACTTTCTGATACTTCAGCTTGGTGGCGTATTATGGTAGTCCAAAAATGGGTTTTCCTTAGACATGTATGTAATCAAGTCATTGGTTTGCTTGCATTAAGGCACAGGTGTAATACAGTAATTCTGAATGTATTAAAATGTATTTTAAATTAGACCTTTCATTCGTGGTTGCTTTTTTGGACAGCAGAATTTCGAAAAATCTAAGTACTTGTGTAACTTGTTAATAATCCCATCATAATAAAGCAAAATACTTAGGCTTTGATACACAGGAACACTTAAGCATATGATTAAGTGTCCTCCTTGAAGATGAAGGCTTTCCTGAACGGGAGCTTTAATCATATGTTTTACAGCCTTACTGAACCAGTACTTCGTAAGTAATGCTGTATAGACGAGATTGGCAGCTCTGTGTAGGCAGTGCATATCAAAAGAAGAAATTAATGCATTGTGGTTTAGTGGCGAGTCTATTAGACCACAGAAATAATAGCCTGCTTGATTCACACCAATACCTTGTGCAGAACCGTTGAGTTTAAAAAACCTGCCTTAAATGTGGATTTTGAGTAAGAGCAGAAGAAGGATGTGGAGCTGTTAGAGCAGGTCCAGAGGAGGGCCACGAAGATGCTCAGAGGGCTGGAGCACCTCTCCTGTGAAGAAAGGCTGAGAGAGCTGGGGATGTTCAGCTTGGAAAAGAGAAGGCTCCGGGGTGACCTCATTGCAGCTTTTCAGTAAAGGGGGCTTATAAAAATGATGGACAGCAACTTTTTGCTTGGGCAAATGTTTTTTTTTTTTGCTTGGGCAAAATGATAGGACAAGGGGGAATGGTTTAAAACTGAAACAGGGTACGTTTAGATTAGACATAAGGAATAAATTCTTCACTCAGAGGGTGGTGAGGCACTGGCACAGGCTGCCCAGAGAAGCTGTGGATGCCCCATCCCTGGAGGTGTTCAAGGCCAGGCTGGTTGGGGCTTTGGGCAGCCTGGTCTGGTGGGAGGTGTCCCTGCCCATGGCAGGGGGTTGGCACTGGGTGGTCTTTATGGTCTTTAAGGTCCCTTCCAACCCATTCATTCCAAGCCATTCTGTGATTCTATGATTTGAATAACTTTGTCTTGGGAGAACTGGGCCAGCTAAGGACTTGTAACCAAAGCTGGTAAAGAGGACAGAGTTTTGTTGAAGCTGATCTTAGAAACACATAGGTTTCTGACATCTGTCTTCATGTGTCCTAATTTCACATCTTGGTTTATATCTTCTGTGATCTGACCCCGTTACCTTAATACCACTCTGTTATATTTTTGACATATTTCTGTAATTACTCTTTTTCTCCAGGGGCCTGATTTTTAGGATTGGTTTTGCATGCTTGTATTTTTCAGGAATTACTATTATTATTAAGGGGCGAACCTTAGTTACAGGAAACAACCAAATGCTGAGTTGAACAATGTCAAAACAGGTTTTTATATGGCATTGAAGTCATTTTGTAATGGGTGGAGTACTTCAAAAATCTCTAGGGCATGAGAAACAATTACAGCACTTGCAAATTCTTCTTTAGTAAAGCTTAGTGATTACCTGGTACACTAAATGGGAACTTCAGGCAGGTGCTGTCAGTAGTTCTGATACTAAAAGTTTTTTTTTTTTTTTGTAAAATGGGGAAGTGCTATGTTACGTGTTAGGGCGACACATGACCGTACACCTAATCCCAGACCTCTTCATGATCCCATGTTCATGCAGGTCCATGCCTGGGTGCTGGTCGATTGCAAGCCAAGGGAGGATGTTGGGGTAGAGGGGACATGAGGGCTTACCCAGTCCCACAGGATGGGCCACCTGCCCGAAAAACACATGAAGGGCCCTTTTTATCCTGTGAATGTTTCTTGTTTGTACGCTTTTGCACATTTCTTGACTTCCTTTAAACTCATGTTGTGGTTTAACCCGGCTGGCAGCTAAACACCACACAGCCGTTCGCTCACCCTCCCCCCTCCCTCTCTGGGATGGGGGGAGAGAAACGGGAAAGTGAAGCCTGTGAGTTGAGATAAAGACGGTTTATTAAGACAGGAAAATAATAATAACAATAATAATAATAATAGTGATAATGGTAATAGTATTAACAATAATAATGTGTAAGAAAACAAGTGATGCACAATGCAATTGCTCACCACCCGCTGACCGATGCCCAGCCTATTCCCGAGCAGCCGGCCCCCCCACCCCGGCCAGCCACCCCTATATATTGTTTAGCATGACGTCAGATGGTATGGAATACCCCTTTGGCCAGTTTGGGTCAGCTGTCCTGGGTCTGTCCCCTCCCAGCTCCTGCTGCACCCCCAGCCTGCTCGCTGGCAGGACAGAGCAAGAAGCCGAAAAGTCCTTGGCCTGGTGTAAACACTGCTCTGCAACAATTAAAACATCAGCATGTTATCAGCGCTCTTCTCATCCTAATCCAAAACATAGCACCCTACCAGCTACTATGAGCTACTTAACTCTGTCCTAACTGGAACCAGGACAACTCAGCGTTGAGCTGAAAGCGTGGAACTACTAACTCCAGCAGAATTGTTTGTAAACAGGAGGCTCGACGTCGCTTCTCTAAGAACTCTGTTGTTATTGGATGCAGCGTGTGAGAAATGAAAGGATGACTTATGGTGCTGAATGTAATCCATTCATACTCCTCCAGCATCAGTGCAGAAGGCTTTCATGATTTTATGTGATCTTTCTAAGAGGCGAAAGTCACACCCAGATACTTTTTTTAGCTAAATACAGTGAGTTGATTGCAGGCACTCAGACAATGTTCTTCTGATGTTGCAGCTCAGCAGACTGCCTGGCTTGTTTGCTCTGTCACATACACAGAGCAACTTTTGTTCTTTGAGCCCAGTAATCTGGGTTTGAGGCACCTGGGCAGACTTAAGCGAGCCTTTGTATGACTGTGACAAGGATGTTACCTTACAGTGTGTGCTCACAGGGGAAAGTTTCAGCCCTTGCTTGCATCAGTTTTTAACACCTCTGTGGAGCTGTGCTGGCTTGACCCTGGCTGGCTGCCCAATGCCCACCCAGCTGTGCTCTCACTCCCCCTCCTCAACAGGACACGGGGGGGACGTCAGAGGGAAAACTCACTGGGTTGAGATAAAGGCAAGGAGATCGCTTGCCACATGCCAGCACGGGCAAAACAGACTCTACTTGGGGAAAATTAGTTTCTTGCAAATTAGAATAGATTTGGATGGTGAGAAACTGATCCCAAAATTAACGCAATGCCTCCCCGGCCTCCCATTTTTCCTAGGGTCAACTTCAGTCCTTCATTCCCAGCTCCTCCACCTCTTCCCACAAGTGGTACAGGGTACAGGTTCTGCTCTGACCTCGGTGCTTGCCGGGTTGCTTCTCATGCTTTTTTTACCTTCTGAAATACACACCTGAGGATGCAATTTGAAGTGTCTATCCTGCAGATGTGTGAGGTGAATACCTTCATGGGATCTCATGGTATAGGCCCTGGAAGACCTTCCCCGGGGGTTGTGTCTGCTGAGTCTGTCCCGGCTCTTGATCTGGAGGCCACAAAACGTGACAAATGCTATAACCTGTTCTGCTCTGTACCCACAGGAGTAAACATAGCCAATTCAGCATACCTGTGGTGGTTAATAGTTTCCACTTCAGGACACTAATAGCAAGATGTGCAACAGTACCTGTCCAGGAGTAGGTACAGTGGATATTTGCTGTAGGGAAGTAGTTTTCAAAGCCAGACGCTGGTGGTCCGTGGTGTCAGGAGGCCCTGAAGGCAGACGGGTTCTATACACCTTCCTCCTGTGCTTTTGCTGTTGTGTTTTTCTTACTTTGCTCAAAACCTCTGATGCTTTCGTGTTAGTGTTTCTGTATTTACTTATCCTCCTGCCCCTCCTGAGTCCTTTCTCGCTCACTTTGACCATGCCTGTATGTTTTCTTGCTTATGGAGAGACATTTCAGTTCTACGTGAAAGCTTTGTCACCTCCCTAAGGCAAAGCAAAAGAGCCTGCAGGCAGCTGAAGGAAACAGAAGGGTGGACAGGTCTGAGCGCTCAGCAAACTGCTCCTGGTGACTGTGCAGTTTACCCCCTCCCAGGACTGACCCCATCCAGCTTGCTCTCATTTGTTCAGGCTTTTTCATCATGCCTTATCCTAGAACATTGACACCACTAGCGTCAGAGCCGGGGAAGGATGAATGTCCTCAACAGGTCCTCTTCCTTATAAGCCTTGCAGCACACAATTTGCGGAAATACATCCCATTTCCTGGAAATTCCATGTAATGTAAAAGGAACACGGTCTGTGTGTGTGTGTGAATGTGAGTATGTGGCTGATAGATGCAAGTAAAAAGACTTGGATCTTGGGCCCTTAGACAGGAGTGTTTATGCTCATTGGGGCCAGTTTGGCCGGTTTGACCCAGTTTGACTGATTTATGCTGGTACAGAATTTAGTCTTATGTGTTCCTCTGGGTTAGAGCATCCCTAACATGTGTTTATCCTTGTTATACAACATCTCATGCAGCCTTTGTTGTTGTTCAGTGGAGGTTTTTGTGCAAAATTATGTGCTGTATTTGGGTTTCCATGAGGCATATATCACTTTATATGGGATTCTGTCATAATTGGGGTATTTGTGTTTGTGAGTAAGAAAAAGAAGAAAAGGAAGATCTTAGTGCTTACAGATGTATCCTGTCTATATGAGGTTCCCAGAAACTTTCCATTTACTTTTATTTCAGGTCATTTTTGTTAATATAATCAGATGTGGAATGCTGTCCTCTTTGTCCCCAACTCATTCTTCAGTGACTCCTTCTTCCCCTGCAGGACGCATACATCTAAGATATTTTGTTTTCAGCCTAAAGTCTTGGCAACTTGTAATTACAGTAGGAATTTTAATCCACTGTAAAGAGAGCTAATGGATGTATAATTAACTAATGACAGTCTGTGGGACAAGGCCAGGCAAAGTGAAAGCCATAAAAATGTGGAGCGGATGAGTTTGAAGTTCACAGCTGCTCCGCAGTGGATGGAAAAGTCAGTTCTGCCAGGGGTAGTAAAGTTGAGTAGATGGTTTGAGAGCTCAGGAGAGGACAATGGGCCTTGAGGCGTTGGGAGAGAAGGAGTAGAGGGTGAGAGCTGGAAGAAGACAAGTAAATTTCTCTCCCCATCACTTCCACCACCTGAAACATGGGATTGAACCTCCTTCCTCCCCCTCTACTCTGCCCTGGTCAGGCCTCACCTGGTGTACTGTGTCCAGTTCTGGGCTCCCCAGTACAAAAAAGACAGGGATCTCCTGGAAAGAGTCCAGTGGAGGGCCACAAAAATGATATGGGGCCTGGAGCATCTTCCCTGTGAGGAAAGGCTGAGAGACCTGGATCTGTTCAGCCTGGAGAAAAGAAGACTGAGAGGGGATCTTATTAATGTTTACAAATATCTTAAGTATGGGAGACAGAGGGATTTGGCCAACCTTTTTTTGTGGTTTGTGTGGACAGGACAAGGGGCAATGGCCACAAACTGGAGTACAGGAAGTTCCACACCAACATGCGAAAGAACTTCTTCACGGTGAGGGTGACGGAGCACTGGGACAGGCTGCCCAGGGAGGTTGTGGAGTCTCCTTCTCTGGAGATATTCAAGGCCCGTCTGAATGCCTACCTGGGCAGCCTGCTCTAGGGAACCTGCTTTGGCAGGGGGGTTTGACCCGATGATCTCTTGAGGTCCCTTCCAACCCCTACAATTCTGTGATTCTGTGATTCCTAGGCCCAGTTTCTCTTGCCACTGGATGGGGCTATCCCTCTCCATGACCATTAACTCTTCTTCCTGCATGCTTTCCTTGGCACTGGCAGCACAAGTAGCTATTCTGGTGGGCATAAGCAGAGACCAGTTGGTTGGGTTGCTCCAGGAAAAGGAGCGGGCCGTGCACGCTCTCCCTCTTTGATGGACAGATTTTCAGGTACTAACAGGGTGGCTTTACCTGTGCCAGCCTGACCTGGAGAACTGCTTATGGACAAGCCAGCTCCTCAGGGGGCATGGAGAGAGAACTGCTTGTAGTAGCCATGGTGCCTCCTTCGGGTGCTGTGCCCATGGGGCTGTGGTCATGGCTGCTCTGTTTGCTGAACCCCCCTTGGGGTGAACGAGGTTGTGGTGAGGTGAGGCAGCCCAGCCTGCACGGGGGGCAGGATTCTCTGGTTGGCCAGGTTTGCGTGGTGCTGTCTGCTGGGTGCGCTGCTCATGGAGGTGAGTAGCTTACCTGTACGGATGCAGCTGATGTTGAAAAGCATACCTGAGTAAACGCGTTATAATCCTGCTAAATATTGAGATAATGTCTAGCATGTTCTAAATAACAGGTAGTTCTTGATCTGCCGTAGCATTTCCAGTGACTCACTCCCTTTTCCCCCTTGTTGCAGTAATTACAGAAGAGTGTTGCAGTTTCTGACTCAGAGGGAGGCTTCGCTCCAAGGCTCCTGGCCCTGCAGGCAGCCCAGCTCAGCAGCCATATGGGGCGAGTTGTGGGGGTCTGCGTGGCAGCTGGCGGGGACTGAGCCAAGAATAATGCAGGCGTGGCATATGTTTTGAACAAGAGATAGCAAGCCATTAACGGGAGAATTTCCTTGCGGCTAACCCGAAGCAAGTTGGTTGCCAGAATCTTGGCTATGACTTTTGTGTCTCTCAGACTGGGTGCTTAAAGGAAAGACATCCGAAGGGACAGGTGACACCTTCTCTGTCAGGCTGGGCTAGGAAAATACAGACTGAAAAAGAGCGTAAGTGTGCTCCACCCAGGCTTGTTGTGGTTTCACAGCTTTTGAAGAGAAATGGTCTTCTTGCAGACACAAGGGAAACCAGACATGAGTCTCAAGGGGTAGGCATGGAGATGGGGCTCAACCGTATGACATATAGTGAGATGGGAGCTGTGGGGCAAATTTCACATGTGCTGTCCCCTCTTGCTTCATGAACACCATAATTTCTCCTTCTGGGGAGAAATTCAGCAGGTACTGAAGCCAATGCATAGTGTGCACACTGACTGGGTGCAGCTGCCATGGCTGGTCGGGGAGCAGCAGAACACCAGCAGTGACACGCTGCCAAACGTGACCTGACAGCCCTGCCATGAGGACACTTAGGGCTGCAGGGGAGGGAAGCACGAGTGGACCAAAGGGATCTCCTGTTTGCCTCGTGAGATGTCAGATCTCACAGGCACGTGAATGGGTCTTGATCCTCTGCAGTTTTCATAGTTGTGTAGCCTCCATTTGTAATGAGGCTTTTTAGATTTAGTAGTGCTGTGCTCTCACTTTGTGCTGGTGCAAGTGTCCGTGTGCAGCTGGCCACCGTGTCTCTCCTTATAAGAAATGTGTGTGAAGGTCCTCTTGGCATCAGCAAAGTATATTCAGAAGCAAGTATTCAGGCCATGCTTTTTGGAGATGGCGATAGATTTTCCTGTGCCCTAAATACTGCACCAAAACCCACTGTCTATTTTGAGGTGAACAAAATCTGCAAACTTCCTTACTGTTGTTTCAGTTTAAGCACGAGATCATTTTCTTTAATTTCTCTTTCAGTGTAAGTGGGTAAGAATGGGGATCTTGAATTTTTTAATGGTTATGGTGCGGTGTTTTCAAATGCTCAGAAAAGGTCAGAAAACATATGTATGAGCATGGTATCTCCACATATAATGGAATCAGATTCCAATCCATTGCTCCTTCTCAAGGGAGAGACATTTCTTCCCCAAGCACTGGTGTGACATAATGTGTGGTAGAAACATGACTATTTTGAGTATCCCTATGTCAAAGTGCTAGTGCACTTAGTTTACGGTTCACAAACCTCATTTATATGCCTAAGAGCCCTGTGATATAGATTGAAGAGTTGCATGCCAGTGAGTGGGATACCAAAAAAACACAGACCTGAGCAGGCAGCTATCCATCATAGTCAAGGGAATGCAGAAAGAGAACTATTCATGAAACACTCTTACTCCTTTGGGTTTAAGTTTCAGCCCCATATCATGTAGGACATGCGATGTGAAAGGCTTTCCTGGGTTTAGATGCCTTTGCTCCCCATCTTGGTAGGGACTGCTAGCTCACTGTCTCAGTGACAACTCAAGGAGAAGGTACGGTTTGTGGTACCTGCCACTTATATTAGAGGCTAAATGTTTGAAGTGCTTGCCTATGGAGTGGGAGTCTGTACTTGCAGTTGTCTTGCACTGCCCAGGAGAGCCCCCAGGTCAAATGGAAGGTGGGAGCGGAGCTGAAATTGTGTGGGTGCATCAATGACCGCAAGATTCACAGTAACAGGAGGGACATGACTCTGAAACTCGTTTGAGAGGGCAGAGTGATGTGTATGTGTACATATATAAGCATTTTTTCAAATACAGAATTCATTGTCCCAAGTCCCCGCGGCACTTGCAGGGCAAGCAGGCGATCAGGCCCAGTCAGCATGGGTTTATGAAAGGCAGGTCCTGCTTGACGAACCTGATCTCCTTCTATGACCAAGTGACGCGCTTGGTGGATGAGGGAAAGGCTGTGGACGTGGTCTACCTTGACCTCAGTAAGGCTTTTGACACCGTTCCCCACAAGAAACTGTTCCTCAAGAAACTGGCTGCTCGGGGCTTGGACTGGCGTACGCTTCGCTGGGTTAGAAACTGGCTGGATGGCCGGGCCCAGAGAGTTGTGGTGAATGGAGTCAAATCTGGTTGGAGGCCGGTCACTAGTGGTGTCCCCCAGGGCTCGGTACTGGGGCCGGTCCTCTTTAATATCTTTATTGATGATCTGGATGAGGGCGTCCAGTGCACCCTCAGTAAGTTTGCAGATGACACCAAGTTAGGTGCGTGTGTCGATCTGCTCGAGGGCAGGAAGGCTCTGCAGGAGGATCTGGATAGGCTGGAGCGATGGGCTGAGGCCAACTGCATGAAGTTCAACAAGGCCAAGTGCCGGGTCCTGCACCTGGGCTGCAACAACCCCAAGCAGAGCTACAGGCTGGGAGATGAGTGGCTGGAAAGCTGCCTGGCCGAGAAGGACCTGGGAGTATTGGTGGATAGTCGGCTGAATATGAGCCAGCAGTGTGCTCAGGTGGCCAAGAAGGCCAACAGCATCCTGGCCTGTATAAGAAGCAGTGTGGCCAGCAGGTCGAGGGAAGTGATTGTGCCCCTGTACTCGGCTCTGGTGAGGCCGCACCTCGAGTACTGTGTTCAGTTTTGGGCCCCTCGCTACAGGAAGGACATGGACGTGCTCGAGCGAGTCCAGAGAAGGGCGACCAAGCTGGTGAGGGGTCTGGAGAACAAGTCTTACGAGGAGCGGCTGAGGGAGCTGGGCTTGTTCAGCCTGGAGAAGAGGAGGCTCAGGGGCGACCTCATCGCTCTCTACAGTTACCTGAAAGGAGGCTGTAGAGAGGTGGGGGTTGGTCTATTCTCCCACGTGCCTAGTGACAGGACGAGGGGGAATGGGCTAAAGTTGCGACGGGAGTTTTAGGTTGGATGTTAGGAAGTACTTCTTTACCGAAAGGGTTATTAAGCATTGGAACGGGCTGCCCAGGGAGGTGGTGGAGTCACCATCCCTGGAGGTCTTTAAAAGACGTTTAGATGTAGAGCTTAGGGATATGGTTTAGTGGAATACTTAGTGTTAGGTCGGAGGTTGGACTCGATGATCTTGAGGTCTCTTCCAACCTAGAGAAATCTGTGAATCTGTGAATCTGTGAAAGTCAGATCCTTGCTCCTAGGACTTTGGTGAGGGCTTTGACTGGTGTTCTGTTGCATACAATATAAATAATATCTCATCTATGTGATTTTTTTTTTTTTTTTAAATTTGATGATAAATGGCGTGACCGACATGCTTCATGCCAATGAGGTAAATATTCTCTGAGAATGCAACCCAGTTCAGGCCTTTTGGGGAGCTGAGCTCTCAAGCATCTTCTTGGTAAATTTTGAACATCCTGAAGCGTGAGACTGGCACCGAGATGCTGAAGTAGTGAATTCGGGTGTGCAGGGGCTTTTATGGATCCGAGCTGTAAGTTCTCGGATCAATGAGAAGTGACTGTGTGGCCTGTGGGATGTTTCAGCTGTTGATTTCTCTTTTCAGGCAGAGCGGACGATTGGTGAGCAGATGGGCTCTGCTGGGAAGGCTTGCCCTCTCACCATGACAGCTGACAAGTCAGAAGCTGGAGAGTTAGCTCTGGAGCCGCTGCTCACTTGCAAGCTATGTCTCTGTGAATATTCCCTGGATAAGATGACCACTCTTCAGGAATGCAGCTGCATCTTTTGTACATCGGTAAGATCTAGCAGCACCTTTAAGTTACAGGAGCAGAGTAGTGGGGGATAGACAAACCTCTGAGATAGGGTTGCTTGGGATGGCTTGTCCCCTGCTAGAAAGATGTTATCCATGCTGATAGAGGATGCTTTCCTAAAGAACATTTGGCATTAGTCTGTCTTGCCTTATCTAAAGACTTATCTGCCATTCAGTTTTTGACAATGTGTAACTCTTAGAGATATTTACATAGCAAATAATAAGAAATACCAGTATTAAATGGGGAATATATGCATTTTAAGACTGTCGGAGAACATACGCCATCTATATACAGTCTCAGCATTTATTTTTTCTTAAGTGAAATCTTGAAATGTCATAGAACGACTGTGAGATTTTGTTAGGTTTTGTTTCCCTGTTATTTTCTGAGTAGTCAGATGCCTATTTTTTTTTCTTTTAAGTCTTGCATGTATTTTTCAAGGGCAATCAGAAAACCTAAACAAAAACTGGCCTATTGAACCTTTGTCTCTGCAGTCTATGCTGCGGAGAAATTGCCCAGGTTATGCATTGCCTATAGTTGTCAGTGAGGACTTTCTATCCTTCAAATTCAGATCAAATAAAGCTGCTGGAAGTGATAAAGGCTGAGGTTGAGCGAGCCCTTGAAAGCCCTACATATATTAGTGCTCTTCTGGTTTCTTTTTGTCAGCATGGGAAAATGAACCCAGTTTCTCTGGCAATAGTGACTTTGATGTACCTGACTAACGGATATTGGAAGTAGGTCAGAAGCTGCTGTACAGAGGGTTTTTTTTTTTTTTTTAAATTCCAGAATAAACATTTTTTTTTAACAACTTGTGGATGAGCATCAAATAAGTACTTTTAAGTTTTGTGCTTGATTGTTTGAACTCATGGAAAAAATGAGATATTTGTCAAGCCTGCTTGAGTCAGAGTATCCTCTTTTACACTGAGTTAAGGCCAGCTTAAGAGGGACAAGAATCTAGTTACGTGTTTCAAGAAACTAGAGTAAGATTGGTTAATGTGCATTTTCAACCTGAACTTCATTAAGTGTCTTTTCCTTGATGACTTCTGCAAAACATTTCCACTCTTTAGTTTGTAACGTAGGTTTTAAGAGAACATGCCTAACAGGTAGATATGAAGGAAGATACAACTTTAGATTTAAAAATTTGGATATGTGGATACATTTAAAGTGGTCCCACTCCAAGAATTCAACGACTCTGATTTAGTATCATTAACAGCACATGACTCTGACCTCAGTGTTAGCAGGGCAGAGTAATTCCTTCTCCCCTGGGGAAGGGAGGACTGCTGAGGACTGTGCCAGGCAGAGATGTTCTCTCCAATCCGCCAGGGCCCTGGCTAAAGGGAGATGTCAGCGATGGCTGTATGTGGTTGCGGTCCCCACCTGTCCCTTGTGGTTGCTGCATCCTCCGCCCCATACGTACAGCCCTTACCTGGCCAGCAGCATGACGAGCATCTGCTCTGAGCTTGGCTCTCCAGTGCCATTGCAAAAAAATTGGAAAGTGCAGTCACGGTTGCTTTGCATCTGTGCAGACTTCGCTGCCTTTGTCTAAGGCTAGAACCAGCCTTGGGTGAGTACTGAATGCAGCTGGGAGAAGTCTTTCAACAAAATCTATTTATTTCAGTGTGCCTAATATGCCTCGGTTGTGCTTATGCTCTGTGTCTACCCTTTGGCTGTTGTTGCCTGCTTGCCTCTGTCTTTCACGGTCACTTCTCACTTGTCCTGCAAGCGCCTTGCCTGGCTGTGATATCAGGGGCAGGTAAGGAAAGGAACAGCTCCTTTGTGAGCAGGCTGTCCATGAGGAGAGGCTGCCGTCTCCTTATTTCTGTGGCTGCCGGTGTGAAAGGTTGGACAGGGGCTGAGTCACTGCCTGCAGAATGCTCTGCGCTTTCCTGCTCCCTTTCCTGTTGCTCACCACGTGTGCTGAGATGGAAACAAATGCGAGCAGGGCTGGCAGCAGCACAGCTTTTGACATGTATTTGCTCCCTGTGGTCCCTCTGTGCCCATGACGAAGCGCAGTTCTACCTACTGCTGCTGGGGTCTGGGCTCAGGAAGGCTCCTCTGGAGATCAAGGGTCTCAAAAAGCACTGAGACGTTTCGTGGTGGTTATAAAGAGAAAGGGAGTTATAAGGCACTTCTTTTAAAGGTGAGATATGTAACAGAGGAAGGTTGATTGATACCTGTAGCACAGGTCTGAATGGTAATCTGTGTCTGAGCACCCTCCCGATACACTTCTGTGCCGATGCATCACAAACACATGGATCTTGCATCCTGTAACAGAGGGCTCTGCAAACTTTTAACCTGACTAAATGCTTTAACATCTTGAACCCTGAGCAGTTTCTGGGAAGCTAAGTTGCATCGATACCTTTAGGCAGCCTCTGAAGAGCAGTGGCAGAAGCACCTCGCTACAGAGTGCCTTGCTACAGAGTGCTGGGGCTTGCACCGGGCATTGCTCAGGGCAGAACCTGCAGTAGCTGCTCTGGTATGCAACGCCATAACTTTCCTCCCACCCATGACAAGGCTTTTAGATCCCTTCAAGCTGCCTTTAAGACAGAGATTGCAGTGAGAATGTCAACCCTGAGCTATGGGATCAAGCCCATATTAGTTTTTGAGCTAGCAATGCTTTCAGCTTGCATAGCTTATTCTTATCTTTTATCACTAAGGTTAATTCTGTAGATTCAAGAGCAGTACTAAATTTGAAATTTAATAGAAAAGGACTTGACATGGACATAGTATGTTCTATTGTTATATTAATTGTGTGAGGCCTTTTCTTTTTTGACAGCTGTAATGATGCTTCTCTGTCTATGGCTGTTTATCACTACAGCATTTTTAGCTGTGGAAATAATTGGAAGTTGTTAATGTTTAGGCATGTGCAGGGGGAGATCATATCTCCTTTTCATTCAAATTGTGTACAGCTATGTTTTCAACTTAGATACCTTATATATCTCATAAAGACTGTGTTCTAGCCAAAGTAAGTAAACTCTGTTTAAGAAGGTGTATGCTTGAATTTTGGTGGAAAGTTGCTATTAAGGCAGGAGCTTTTCAACTACCTATAAACAGTTTTACTCTGTCTGTTTGGAGAAGGAAAAGCAGATGGCTTTGTGGAACGCACTTGATGTGTTATTTGGTAGCCCAGTCAGGTCTGAACAGTCATCAGCCTTGTATTTCTCCACATTTGTTGCGGTTGGCATAAGACTCCACTGAAATGTGAGATGAAGCACACATTTACACATCCCAAGAATTTAGAAATGGCTATAATGCACATCATGGCTTGGTTTCGCTGTGTTTGGTTTATATTAGTTTCTAATGCAAGATCGATCTCTAAAGAGGGCTGGGCAGGGAAATGATGAGGTATATTTTCTCTGCAAAACTTTTGTTGTCTGCACTTTATGTTACTCTGATCATTTCCTATATCCATAAAACCTTTGCAGTGATGTACAATATTGTAAATGAATATACGTACATATATTCAACAATATGCGTATTGCTTGTACCACATGGTTTTGTTTTACTTGTCCCATTCAGAAAAGGGGGGTGGGAGGTGTCTAGTCTGTTCCCCATACTGCTTGTATTTTTTTTTTCCATCTCTCCAGTCATCCTTCTTGCATATTTGGCAGGATGTCCTTTGTATCTACAGTACCTTGTGCTTGCCTTGTCTTGCAACCTCAATGTCCTTGGATGCCACACACATGTGCAGCTACACAGGTCTTTGCTCCTTTGGTGGTCACACTGCTCATGTATGTACATAAAACAATTATACTCCATGTCTGGCTGTGCCGTCAGAGTGTTAAGAAATACAGTATTTTAGTGCACTTCTCTTTGGGTCCAAAGCAAACTAATATTTATTATATCCTGATTAATACACTTGGAAAATTATATTTTGCCTCGCTTGGGCGAACATCAGGAGTGCTCTGGTGGGTTACTTACTGTTAACAACATTGTTGTTACGGAGAACATGGTTTTGGGGGGGGGGGGCTGTAAATGTGTGAGCATGCTGGTGTCAGCTTTTCCCCCCACACCAATTCTGTTTGGTTTTGCCTTTGCTTTTTTTCCCCCCTCTTTCTGAGCATTTCAGGTCTCTGACGTGAGCCAGGTGAGCAATTGCTCACTATAGCATTGCTGCTATTTACGTCGAGCAGCAGCTTTTGTCCATGTCTTGTGTGTTATTTACTGGAATAGTGTTTGAGTTGCAAAAAACAACAAACTCTAAACACAAAAGATACTTTTATGTATTTGCTCCTGTGTTGTCAGCACATGTTTATGCAGGACCAGCATGAATCACCCTTTTTTTTTTCCAAGCAAATTCTTTGTTAGGTCTTGTATTTCTGAGAAGTGTGTGAGGTAACTGAGTTACAAAACAAATACCATGATGATCACCTGTTTGTTACTTTGGTCCACAGAATCCAGTCGAAGTAAGATTAAACTTCCTGAAACCTTAAAAGGAGAAGTCAACGTGCAATGTTGAATAGAAGCACAGGTAGCTTCTGCCTTGAGTATTCTACAAGTAGAAGGTGATCCGGTGGTGTTTGGAAGAACAAGATTTTCTGCTCTAGCTATGTGTGACAGCAAGGCCAGGGCTCTAGGCATGGGCAAAACAGGCTTTTTTTTCCTGCTGTTGACAGCCTAGTGTCCTGGGCAGCTCTTGCCTGCCTGGTGAGGAAGCTGCAGCCTCTGAAAGAGGAGCTTGCGTGCTGCTGCCAGCTATTTTTGCTAGAGGGGAAGGGAAAACCCTTCCACAGAAACAGGAGTTTCTGTTGTGTTTGGCCAGCAAGACACTCTTAAGGCTCCTCTGCTTTCCTTGTGTCTTTTAGGAGCAGCTGTGCGCTGCCCTACTTCCTTCTTCGGGTGGCCAAATGTTGACATTTTGTCCTTAGTACTGCAACGTCTTTGGCTGCTTTTGCAGGGGAGAGTTGGAGAACTGTAGACAAACTGATATGAAGGATCAGCATCAGCAAAAAGCATTTGAAGAAAAGCCTCATAGCAGAGGAGATTGAGCAGATCAAAGACAAGGGGGAGGCAGATGACAAAGAGCATGGGATGTCTGCGAAATGAAGCAAACATGCACACATACTACAGTGAAAGACTACTTAGTAAAACTTACGAGTAAGGAAAAATTTGGATTTGCCTGCGTCTAGCAAACTCTGGGTTTTAATCTCTCTTCTGTTTCTTTGTGCTAATTTTCAGGAGATTTCTTGATCCTCTCTTCCACCTCTTTTCTCCATCCTAGGAGACATCTGTATGTGCTCGCGGCTGCACCAGAACACTGTGTTCTCCTTTTCCTAAATAGCCCTTGTGCTGCGATGCCCCACTTACTTTATATAAGCTCACCTCAGATTGTTTTCTGTTTCCACCCACAGGTAGAAACCTGTCAAATTTTTTGACATTTCAGATTTTTTTTCTTTTTTCCCCCAGCTTGACATTTGAAATGTTGCAGAATAGCTTTGTTTTAAAGTTATAAAAAAGAAAATTCCTACACCTGCTAACACCAGTACTGAACATGTAGCAATTCTATAGTAATTTAGAGGGTCTGAAAACTTCTCACATGCATTTCTGGTCATTTTTAGTTTTGTGGTACCATTTCATGGTGAAGATTACCGGGACCCTATCCTGACTTTTCTGAAAGGCGTCTATCATGTGGAGGGCCATGTGTAAATTGATTTTGGACTGCGCACCTGAGCAGAGTCTAGCACCATTGGCTGTAGATCTGTTGAGACAAAGCTGACTACAGCAGATTTCTCAGGCTTACTTGAAAGATCCCCTAAAAATCCTGGCTTGTGGAGCAGCAAGAGGCCATTATATTCTAGTCCACTGTCATCTTTCCTTGTTGATATTTTCACTTAGTCATAACAAAATAAGATGCTTGTTAGTCATGTTTTTTCTCCCCTTCTACTCAGCCACAGTTTGTCATTTGAGGCTAAAAGGGATTTTTTTCACTTTCTTTCAAGCATCTTCCTCAATAAGGCTTTTGTGTGGTCTGATCTTGTATCCATTTAAAGGTAACTTCATTTATCACTGCACCTGGCCCTTAGCAGTTAAAATACAGATCAGACAATACAAGTACATGTTTTATTGGTGTGGTTTTGTTGTACTTTTAAAAAACTTTTTTTTGGTTGGAAAAGCCCCACATTTTTCTTCAAGCGAAGTGCAGATACCTCCAAGCTAATCGACAATAGGCTTAATTCATCTGGTTTTAAGACCTGCTGGAAAATACTTGACACATTCCAGGAGTTCAGTTACTACACATTGAAAGTGAGTGGTCTGCTTTACAGATTGAACATGCAGAGGTGCACGTGTCATGATAAAGATGAATGCATTAAACGTTATGTAGATCTGCCATAACTGCTGAGTACTGTTCTCTACTTTGATTTTATTTTTTTTTTTACATTTAGGTACACAATTGATTAAATATTGAGTGGATAGGGCAGCCACTGGGGTGAAAATTGAGAATTCTGGCAAGTTAATAATTCTACATATAAAACTTCACAGCTACTTCATTGTCATGCATATGCACTGAAGAGCAGGTAACATTTGTAAATAAGAAAGAAATGAGAACTATGTCTTATATAATAAAAAGTACACAAACACTACAGAGAACTGAAGTGAAAACTAAACTTAATCTGTTCTGACTCGTAAGACAGAGGCATGTGGCCCCTGGAATGCCAATCAAAAAGTTATGTCTTTTCTCCATATGTAGTCTTTTTATTTCACCCCTCAAATTTTGAGTTTGTGAAAGGCCAGGGCTAAAAAAATAAGCACCAAAAAAAACCCAACCCCAAACTCAATACAGTTTTGAGGACTTTGAGAAAGAGATTTAACATTTTAAGTCAGTCTTGTGGGTATTAAAACACGGGCCTGAGGTTTTCTTACATTTTCTGAAATGGAAATTGTCTTCAAGTTACACATTAGTAAGAAAGACTTTCTTCTTTGGCAGAATACTTTAAATCATATTTTTATGTTTAACGTAGATCATACTCTAGGAGTGGTTAAGAAATAGCGTGGACCTGATTTTTTCCCCCATTTCCACAGTTATCATGTTTAATTAAAGACAAATACCCTTACTTGTTCTGTATAAACTGCCACACAGTGGTTTGCAGCACTATATGTAGCACTTGACAGGAAAATAGGCCAGCCCTTTCAGTTTCCATCTTCTTCCTATCCATCCCTCCATCTCTCGTTAATACTACCTGTTCAGTTTTGCTGTATCACATCTGTTGTTTCCTTTTATGCTTTCATGTCCAAAACTGTGAGGCTGCATTTAGGGAGCTGAAGAGCAGGGTAATGGAATATGTCAAAGTACTTGGAAAGGCAGTATGTAGGAATGACTGGGATCCATCTTTTGTCTCTGGTATAGAGATGACCTGAAAATGCCTTTGAACAGAAGCATAAGATTTCCCAGGGAGAAGGATATAATGCCTTTGTTACATCATTACCTAGCAACATAATACTAAAATTATACTTTGAACTCATTCTTAAGTTAAAATGCAGAACTGTTATGGTCCTTCTGCAGATTAAAGACATTGCCAAACAGACTTCCTTTTTTTTTTTTTTTTTTTTGGTCAGCATATTAAAAAAAAAAAAGCATATTATTAGGAAAAGAGAGAAAAAAAAAGTTGAAGTTAGAGCAACATGTACAAGAAGTGCTGAAATGAAGAATCCATGAGTAGTCTGAACAGAATTTTCTGTTCCTGGAGTTCACAGCTGACCATAGCAAACACTCTTGAAAAATACAGGAAGTGTTTATTACTGAAAAAGGATTTGTTATTCATTTGTGCATTGCTGGGTTGGGATTTTTAGTGCTTTTTTAAGAGAGTCTTCTTTCATGTTACAACTTACATTTTCAACAAAGCTTTGCCTCCAGGAGAGGAATGTGTACTTGGGCATATGTAAATATTTGCCTAAATCGTAATCTCTTTTACAAGTCCTGTAAAATAAAAATAAATGCATATATATTGCATGTACTATGAGAATATGATCCAAATACTTTACAGGCCTTAACTTACTAGATACTCACGAGTAGCATTTTTTGATGTAGACACCCGTCTTATTTTATTAAATGGCAGAAGGTGATGGCTTGAAAGACAGAAACATCTTATTGTGAAAAACAAATTATTGCCCCCGAATGCCTAGAAAGCAAATTATTTGAAAAAAAAGGTCTCATTATGCATTATGAATCTCAGGTAGAAGAAAAAAATAAGCGTAGTACTATTTTCACTGAAGTTAACAGTAGTCCAGCAGGAGCAAAAGTTGTTTGGTGAAGTCAGATTGGCACCAAAACCTTCTGTTAGGTGTACTGATTTTTACTAGTGGACTGGTATTTCCACATTGTAACTGATCCCTCTTCCTTGGTTGCATCAGGATTACCTAATGCCTTCCAGAACACAAGTATCTACGTGGTATAGCTGCTTGGTGGGCAGAACCTCAGTTAAGATGAATGTAAAGTGATCGGGGTACAGTTGCAGGCATGGGAGTTAAAATTCCCGTGGTTGGCTTCCTCCATTTATTTGAGGAGCAAACGTAGGGGAGCTAATCCTCTTATTCCATTTGTAGGCAGCAGGATTCAGACCTGTTGAGCGAGACCTCAGGGGGTTTTTAGTCCGTTGCCTTGACCATTCTGCCTCGACTAGGTAAGGCATTTGTGGAAACCTTGCTTGCTTCGAGGAAGGGCACTGCTGATGAGTCTGGAGAGCAAGCCTGTGGTATGACTGCCACTGAAAGCCACAGGTCCTCTGGTGCAGCTTCTGCAGTCACTGACGCTTGTAAATCACCAGACTGGGGGAAATTGGAGGGCATTGTGAAGCCCACAGGTGTCACAGCCTGGTGATTTGTTGGGTGTCAAGGTTTAGATCCTTTCAAGGAACTCCGGTGCCACAGAATGCCGAATATCTTGATCTTACCTTCACTTTGTAGAGTGACTAAGTAGCATGTGTAATAAATAAATAGCGTTTTTCGTTACTGGGATATTTCTGATTTTTGTAGACAAAAACCATAGAAAAAAAAAAAACTCTTTAACATTTTATGTCTATGTAATGAATTCTTCATAGTGTAGGAGGACATACTGCTGGGAAAATGAATCATGATGCGTTGTATAAACAGTGAATCCTCTTTTCATCACATTTGCAGCTTTTTCATCTTTTCAGATACTTTTATTTGCCACTTTTCAAGGAAGTAGCTAAATTAGTAGCTGAGCTGTAAATAATAGTAAAACTTCTTTAAAAACAGTCTTGCTGTTAACGTGGAAGTGTATTTGAAAATTTTAGTAATTTTCCACAATCTCTTCTTTGCTGCTAACTTGTGAAAGAGGGAACAAGAAGTTCACATCTTCATTGATGTACAGACTGAGGTAAAAAGCTTAATCCTTCAGTGATAAATGTAAAGGCTTCCTTTACGTCCTTCTGTCACTTTCTTGAATTGCACCCAGAACACGTTCTCCAAGCTAAGAAAATCAAGGCAAAATGTTTAATAGCTATGAAAGCTGTTGAACATGGAGGTTTGCGGTGAAGCGTTGGAAGATCTGTGGCACTGCACAAACCTGTTACGAAATCTCCCCAGGTCACACCCTAAAAGCACAGCGCCCTCTAAAAGTACCGCGGGAAGGCTTAACTCGCTGTCCTCACCCATGATCGGGTGGTGAGTGAGAAGAGAGAGAGAATCCAGATGCATTAATAATCCTCAGAAACCTCTGTTCTCCTGCCTCGGTATCCCTAATGGTTCAGCTAGTGCATACAAAAGCTGAAATCAAAATCTGTGCTGTGGATGGGAGCTCCTTAAGTGCTCCCTGCCCATCGTGGCAGGGGAGGGCAATTGCCAGCGCGCTGAGCTTCAGTCCTGGAAGTCTAAATTAAGAACAAGCCTCTGGGCTGCTGCTAGGCCTGCAGGAACTTCTCAGGCTTTGTCCTCGCTCCGTAACTGCCTGACCTGAGCTGCCCCCAGCATACAAATCCTCTGTACCACGCTGTCAAAACAAATTACTAAATATCAGGCAGCACCACAGAGGAGATAGAAGCCAGGATCTCAGCGAAAGTTAAAGGTTGTTCTCCCATGCTTTCTGATGAACTAAGGCAGACTAAAGTTTTTGGCAGGAGGGGAACTTTCCCCCTTTCTCAAATGTTGCACGTTGCAGCGCACGCAGGCTTCGGGGACAGGACTCGGACGGCTGAGCATCACTCACAGTGGACAGCGCAGGCACAAACCAGGGAGGGAAGCCGTGTCGGGAGTCGATGCCTGGTGCCCCGTTTCTCCTGCTGTATGATCTGAAGTGCGTGGGCACCCATGGTCTCTATCCGCATCAGCAGTGGGGCTGGGAGCTGCCCTGGGATCTGGGGGCACCGTTTTGCCACCGCCGTGGCTGTGCCTGGTTTTCTGCTTACCACTCTGTGGTGGAGCTGCGTGCTATAATGGGGTGACTGGTCTGGTGGTTACACTGTTTGTAAGCACGGTGCCTAGATGCCTTGAGGGAAGGCGGACGAGTGGATGGGAAAAGGCACGGAGTCTGCTGTTTGAATAACAAAAGAGTAGCTCCTGGGTAAATCTGGACTGATGCTCCCTACGTGGTTCATAGCATCTTCAGTTACTGACTGATTTCTTTTTCCCCCTTGACCTGTGAATATCTCCTTCACCTCCCACATATTGCTTGTGTACCATCTCTTCCTTACAGCCTGCTCTGCTGCTTTCTTACGGGAATGGGTGCTGGATCTGAATCCATTTAGTGCTTAATAAGCTAAGTATTTAAAACTTACCAGTAGGTTATATCCCTATATTCTTCTAAACGAATACTATTCAGATATTTATAAATCAAACGTATTTTTTTTTAAAATGCCACTAAGTTAATTTGCTTCTACTTGCTTGAACTGTGTGTAGTCCATCCGAATTAACCAAGAAGGTGTGGACAGGGACATTTCAGTGGAGGGACAGAATAAAGAGGAAACCTCGTTTCCGTTTTTTGAACTCCTAGGTAGCCTGACATTTAAGAGGATACCAGCTTTCCAATAAAAATACAAATGAGGAAATTTCTTTAATTGGAGCCCGTTACACAAAGCCTTCTCAGAACAGTCCAGACTAATGCAGGCTTGAATGTTAAATGCCCATAAATACTGGAAAAGCACTTTGCGAAGAGTCCTGGGACTTTACGCTCTGATTTCCCTCTCTGGCAGAGAGGCAGAGGTCTCGGGGACCTTACACTTTGACATACTTCTTGAAAACTGACAGGTGTTTAGCCAGGGAAACCCAAATTAGGTGCCCAAATGATGGACGGGCAGGTAGCGTTTAACCCGTTAGCTATCCTCAGAGGCACCCAGTGCTGCTGCTGGCCTTTGGGGATGGGAGCAGGGAGGAGAAGGGGAGCAGGAGCATCAGGGGAAGCAGCCGGCAGTATTGAGGAGGAGGACAGGTTTACCACATGGGCATGTAATAAAAAGCTGAAGAGTACAAAGCTTCCCTAGTCCTGCTGCTCATAAAATGTGTTGGTTTTCATTTACAGTAAACTATGCAAACTGATACCAAAATCTGCCAGAAATCCATGTCTTGTTACTTTTTACTTTTTAGAGTGATTAGCAATTTACTGTATGCTTTTTGAGCGTTTTCAAGGAGATGGTTGCTTTATTTTATTTAGAAGTGAGTTCATTTACTTGCCTGTGTACTTTGGAGATAAAATTAGAACAGCGCTCTTCAGTCCATTGCCCCAGTTTTATTTCATGACTTTACTGAAGATTGTATAGTAAGTGTAATAACAAGCCAGATACATTTGAAACTGGCATGCTAAATAAAATGTGAGGGGGAAGCAGAGGGCTTATTTTTTTGGAGAGGAGAGGCCTGCCATTTTTGTGTGATGAAACAATTCGGAAACATTCGTAAGAAGGTTTCCATGCTGGAAATGGACCTTGAACTGTTGCTTAATAGCCTAGAGGCTGATGATAAATCAAGGTAAATCATGGAAATGACCTGATCTCTGTGGGGCCTTGAGAGGGAGGAGAGACCTGATAGCTGCACATCTTGTAGGACAGATTATAACCTCCTCTAACCTCCTAGCCCTCCCCCTTTTATGGAGCTGGGAACAGTAGCCTCCTTCTTGTAAATGAGGTCTCCTACAGTGGGGACTCCTGGCTGAGAGTCTGAATTAAGAATGCAGGAGGAAAGACAAAAGAAAGAAGCCTGTTTAATTAGGATGAAAGATGCCCCCCCTCCCCATAATCTACCCAACCCAGTTGGGGGGAGCATAGGGGCTGTTAGCACTGAAGGGTCTGACTTGCTGACTTGGGTAAACACAATGCTCGGCAGATGAAGTCATGCATAATTAATTGTTCTTTGTTGCATTCTTTCCAATGTAATGACTTGTAACATTCACGCTTGTAATAATTGATGTTTTCTGTGTGCTGGAGCTTCAGGACAGCCAATTAAGGCAGTGGAGGTGGTAGCTGTGTAGTATCTCCAGCATCTGTGTGTTCCCAACATGTGGGCTGTAACTTTTTTTTTCTTTCTTTATTCCTAGTGCCTAAAACAGTACATGCAGCTGGCAATTCAAGAAGGTTGTGGATCTCCTATCACTTGTCCAGACATGGTATGCTTGAACCATGGGACCCTACAAGAAGCAGAGGTATCAACACTTCTTTCTTCCTCTTTTTTAACATAAAACCCCCCAAGTACTTTTCTTCATCTACATAATAAATATGATCATGTTCTTTTTCCTCCCTTTAATTACCTTTAATGAGCTTTTGGCAAGAAGCCTGACTGACAAGAGGAACTAGAAACAAGCAGATGTTTTTCAAGGGTTTTGCTCCTTTTTTTCCTTCTCTGTGCCTTGAGGAAGGGCTTACTTGGCATCCAGACAACTTCTGAATTACCCATGCAGGTGACTTAACCAGAACACCTTGTATCCTAGAATTGCTGAGCCTCCCTTAGTGCTGTCAATTAAAACAGATTTGATATGACTATAAACACTGAGATTCCAGCACCTCTTTAAACCCAAGAGCAAGAACACAAACTGATTGTATGCAAAGCCAGAACTTCTTCCTCCATATTTATATTGGAATGCAACAACCAATTTGCAGCCCGTATAAACATGCAAGACTGTATAATTGTATTCAAAGAAAGGTATCTGCACAGCACTGGGTGGAAGTAGGTCTTAAGAGAAAAGTGGCTCAGTTCCCAGGGCAGAGATGGGAGAGACTGAGAACTCAGAAGCTAAACGAGGTTTGGGCACAGCTGTTTGCACATCTGGCACATGCACAATCCCCCAGAGTAACATGAAGGTTCACTTTGAAAATCAAAGGCAGAGAAACTGGGGGGAAAATGTAGCTCCAAGACCTCCTTACACTGCCTGGGGCAAAGGGGTTCAAGGGGGCTGTCAGTGGCCCCCACCAGGCTGCCCGATGGCCTCCCAGCAGAGCTCCAACAGCCTCCAGGCTGACTTAGGGCTGGTGTAAAGTTTCTGAATTGGGCTTAGCGCCAAACCCATGACACGGGGAGGAGCTGCTGGCAGCGTGGCTGGAACCTTTATGCATGCCAGCTATTCTGTGCATCTAGAAAGCCATGGAAAAACGTGGGCAAATCTGATTTCACCCTGAGGCTATTCTTGCTTGCTTGCTCGCTCTGTGAGCCAGGTGAGCCACTGCTGGGCATGGGAACACAAGCAGAGATAAAAAAAGGTGGCTAAAGGATTTTGGCTCATTCAGTGCATTCTCTCTGCATTCACGTGCAGGAACAATGTCAAGGAGAATCAGACCTCCATCCGGAACTAAAGAAAAGCAGTTTATTTATTTATCTTCTGGGTTTCCTTAACCGCTATTTATACAGATGACATAACTGTGCTAGAGGTGTATAATCGTATTCAAATGCAATCATGCTATTTCTCACAAATTTTTCGTGTGTGGTTATTTTCTGCTGGAGAGAAAGGAGCAAACTCAATATTAACTCTGTATTAAGGAGTAAACTCAATTCCGTTCATTATGGAATGGGATTTTCCTCCAAGCAGGCATGCGAGAGTTAGACCCATTGGGAGGCAAAAGTTTTGACTGAACATGAGGGACCTCCTTTGTTCCATTGACACTGGCAGCTGTGCTCCTCCTCTCTGCTCTGCCACGAGGCTGGGAAGATGACACGCATCGAGGGGATCACCTCTAACCAGGGAAGGACTGCAGCCAAGTTGCAGTGGCTCTGCTTGCATAAGGGAAAGCAGATAGAAACACCGTCTCACACGGAACTGGAGAGAGTTACCAAGAATTAAATTTCTCCCCCAAAAAGTCATGATCTCTCCAGCATGAATTTGAGACACAATGCTTAGCTGAATCAGGACTTGGGAGGTGCAATTAATTTTTTTTTTTTCAAATGCTGTGCTGGCACATATTGGAGCTTTTCTTTGGCTGAATCCAGCCATTGTGGAAAGAAGTTAGCTGTTTCCCGTCCTCCTTTCTTCTGCATAGATGCCGAGAAGGTGTAGCGTTGTCCCTCCCACCTGTACCACCAGACTGAAGACAAATAACATTTATTGAAAATGCTGTTTTAAAAGAAGATTAGCAAATGGTAGGAAGAATTCTGCACTGTTGAATTAGGAACTATATATGCTATAGGAACTGTAAGGATGTATTTCCCATTAGTAAGCAGAAGAGCACTCAAGGGCATGTATTAGTGGACCATTAACTTAATCCTTGTGTGCTTTTTGGGGCTAAAGGCAGAATGACTAAACAACCCAAGATGTGCATTAGTGTCTGGTGGATGAATGAATATTCTGACACTCCCTCTTGGTGATGCACTTGAAACACAAACTCTCTGCTTGAAAAGCAAACAAGCTCCCAACCTCGTTAAAATGAACTGCTTATGTATTTTACCAAATACTTATTTTTTAATGAAAAAAATGTGAAAACAAAAGATGAACAATAGAATTAATAGACCGTCTCTATTAATAATCTGTAAGATTAGTAAGTAAACCACAGATTATCTGTGAGCACTCTGTATTCTCTTTTTTTTTCTTTTCTTTTCTATAAAGGCTGTTCCATGTGAAAATGCGGCCTTTGAAAGCTACTATTTAAAAAATAGAACCTTATTCAGATTGGAGACAATGTCCTTATATATGGCTATTGTTTGGCATGGAAGTACTATTTAGCCTTAGAGTTTATTCATTAGACACTCTGAAACTCCAGGTGTGGAAACATCAGCCTCCTCGCCTCCAGAAGGGCTGGTTGTTTGCTCTCTGGCCTCCGGCAGGAAAATGTTCATCACCACAACAGTGCCATGAGAAATGTCATACCTCTGGCAACACTTTCTCAACCATTCAGTAGTGCATAACTTAAAGATATTTATACTTGTGCGTTTAAAAGTTTGTCTTCTGGTAAACATTCAATAAAATATGTTAATATACGCATGTAGACTTTTTTATGTTTTTATTTTTATTTTTTTCTGAAAATTATGTGACTGTTACCTCTCCTGGGGGGAAAAATACATTGGTCCTTTTTTCTCCCCTGTGTTAGCATCAGGGTTTTGAAAAAGTGTATTTTTCAGGTCATGTCCATTTCAGACCCTGCTGTAACTGATGTTTAGCAGGCACTGTTAGAGTTTGGAGAAAAAACAGCAGTTCAAACTGTCTTTCGCATGAATGTGGTGTTAAATAGGTTCCTCTACTTTGGGCTAAATTGTGTCTAATTACGTTAGCTAACACACTTGTCTTGTTTGCTTTTTAAATGCCTTTTGCCCTAGCCTGCACAAGGGAGATAAGGTGAACTTAGACATAATTTGAAGTGAAGAAAAGCCTTTCCATTGACTTCAGTGCCTTATGGATTGAGTCCTGTTCAATAAGAAACCTGAACAATTAATAATAAAGCTTATAAGCAACTTAGAACACATAATATTTATGAAAGTTCATCTACTTTCCTCTGTCAGGGTCTTTATTCAAGATGTGTAACATTTCTTCAGTACTTACCAGTGACCTACTTGTCTTCTCTGTGAATAAAGTATGTTTTTGTCTTCTCAGTAAAATTCCTCAGTGTCACTGTAGTTTGGTACTAAATTATTAGAGCCTTTTCACTGCCCTGGACTTGATTCTGACACATACACTTCTTGTGTTGCTTTTGGCAGTGGAGAGGGCAAAAACTCAGGTTAACACTGTAAATGTGTGATAGAATTTCTTCCTATATTTGTCATGAAGAAATTAGCAAGTCTGAATAGTAGGCATGTGTCTAAATATTTCATTGGTGTTTGGGGAGTAAACTGCTTATTCACAGAGTATAGGAGATGTTGGGAGTTAAGGCTTAACTTCTGGTGAACTAGAACATGGTGTCTCTCCGGACATCAGAAGAAAATGTTTCAGGTTTTTTATTCTTTTAAAAAAAAGGAGTAAGTAATTTGAACTAGAAAATTGTACCTTTCAGTACTTTCAAAATGTGTTTTCTGAACCTCCTGTTTTGTTTTTACATTAACAAAAGCTAGTTGAAACTCGTACTTTCCCTGGCTGTTTTTGGTTTTGACAAACAGTGCACTTGAATAGAAGGAACTGTTCCACTACAGTGCTTGAAATCAAGTCTAAGCCTAGATCATATCTTGACCTGTTACATCAAGAAAGCAGCTGCTTTAAGTGTAGCTTGTTTTAAAGCAGAAATAAATGGATGTTAGTGGTGAGAAGGCAATGGTTTTGGCTACAGGCACTGTTTCAAATAGCTGGTTACACAGAAAAAGAAAGTTTAAAAGCCATCTTGTTAAATAAGATGTTTGTCCTTTCGCACTCTAATAGTACAATAAATGAAAATGCTTTGGGTTTCTTCCTGGAAGCAGAAGGTAGAAGGAACATCTTACGCTAATGCAGATCTCTTCAACCGTGCAGACTTCTCCCGTCTAGAATATTCCTGTCTCTCTTGAGGATTTGCTCCATTGATTTAATTGGAACAGTTAATATCCCTAACCTAAACAGAGGGTAATTTATTATGATTTGAAATGGTTTTACGTGGTGCAAATGCAATCACCAGTGTAAGCTGTGAATCAGGGTAAGTCTCGAGTGCATATAAGGACTTCCAATGTAGTACTCGCTTGGATGATTTCTAGTGGGTTGTGCTGTGCTGTTCCTAATGTCTGCATTGTTCTGAAGCTTGTAGAGTTGATGCCAACAAGGCACAGTGATGTATGTAATCTGATTTGAATTACAGTTGTGCAGGGAGCACTAAGAGAGAGCATCATTTGGGCTTTCCTTTTGCCTCCTGAGTTCAGCAAGGAGAAGTTTCCCTTTGCACTCAGTGCGGTTTCTGCTTATTGCCCCTCCATCTGTGTAAATTCCCGGTCTATGCCAGTGCTAACCTGGCAGAGGGTTGTCGACACTTTGCAAAGAGCTGATGAAACGGACAGTGACCCAGATCTTTGAATTCTTTACTGTGTTGTATTCCATACATAGCTGAGCAAAAATCCCTCTGGGAGTTGTTTTAAAATAAAGGCTTTATTTTTAATTTGAAAATTGGTTTACATTTTGCTAGGGGCGATCAAAATGGTAAAATGGGGAGGAAGGTGGGAAAATTTTGCAGGCCAACCTACTTTTTTCAGGGTCAAAATTTAAAAAAGTTATTTACTTGTTCTTAAGTAGATCTGAGGGAAGTAAATGCGAGTCTTTTGTGTGTGTGTGTCATTAAATAAGGGAAGAGCTCCTTGATAGAGAAAACTAATAAATTAATGTTTTGTGATTAAACTACTGAGCATAACAACCACAGCCCAAGTTAAAACTGCTTTGCACTACTTGCAAAATCAGACGCTGCCTCTGTGAGTGGGACTTCAGCAGAGCCGGGCAGTGCAGCCCTTTGCTGTTGGTGCTGCCAGTGCAGGATCTCTGCTTTCTGTGTGTCTGCTGAAGAGAGAAAGGGAGAAGGACTTGTCCTGATGAACTTTCCTCTCCAGGCAGTATCAAGACTTGATTCATATGGGTGTGAAAGGAAGTAAGGCCTATTCAGTTCTCTTGATTGCCTCCTTGCATCTCCTTTGAAAGCCTGAGAATAGGTGGAGCGGTGATTTTCCCTTTCCACTGTGGTAGCCAGTGTTTAAAAACAGGGGAGTTGTTCTTCCTTGGCTCTTGGTTACTGCACTGCCCAAGTTACAAGGAACAGTCTGCCCCTGTGTAAACTGAACTCAATTATTTCCAACTCTTTCATTTTCCTTCCTTTGCTCTTTTGTCTCGCATAGCAATAGCACCCCCGGTTATTGTACTGTAGTGGGCAATCTTTTGGGACACTTGGCAAGGGTCCAGCTGGAGCCTTTTGTGGTAGCGAGCTTTCAAAATTTTGCTTTTTTTTTTTTTCTATGGGTATTTTTACTTCAGGTGAAAGCTGCTGTTCTTAGTGAGACCTGCCAGTATTCGTGTGCTCTACAAGAGAACTTTAAATGAAGAAGTTGCCTGTGATGCATAGAAAACCAGAAAACTTATTTCAACTCCTACCGGTCTGATAAGTCTCAAATCAATGTCTTTTCATGAGAGGAGAGTCCTAGATTCTCATTTTGTTCAGAGGTTTAATGGTAACCTTAACCCAGTGCTTTTTATTAAAAAAAAAAAAAAGAAAAGAAAAAGAAAAAACACCTAAAACTTGTCCTGTAGCATTTCTTGTTGCATTGAATAATTTCTTAACCGAGAGTAAGAAATGTCTTGCTTTCTGGCGTGCTCATGCTCTTTCTCTTTTGGCCCTTTGCCACCTGCCTTGTTGCCAGTTTGCTTCCTCCCCAGGTTTCCATCCTGTGCCGAACCCCTGGGTGTGTGCAGTCGGGCAGGACAGGGGTGTTTGGGATGGGCTCCCAGATGGGGCTGAAAGAATTGCATGGAGATGAGCATTTAGACTCTGATGCCAAGCAGGAGGAGATAAGCACCTCATTGCCCAACCATGCTGTCCGAAAGCTGTCTTTACCATTGAACGTAAATGAAATTAGCAGCAGAAGGGACAGGCTGTGTGCGCCCAGAGCTGCGTACAGGGAGCCGGACCTGGGCTGCGAAGAGGCCGCATAGGAGGAAGAGCGGGGCTGGAGGAAGCCAGTGGGGAGGGCTGGCACAGTGAGGTCAGGTTTTCAATAGAAGAAAGGGATGCTTTCAGCACCAGCTCTGCTACCTATTGAAATCTGTGATAAAACTCCTAACTCTGCTCCCACTGTCATCAAAAAGGCCGATTTTTAACACATGGGAAATTCTGGGCTCAATAGAGCTGCACTTGAAAAACGGTTTGTTGAAAGCAAGAGCAAGCACAAAAAGGCCTCAGAAAACTACACAATTCACTCAAGTGGCTCTTACCCTTGCAGCACTGAGACTCGCTGTTTTAATTTAGTCATAATGAAGTAAAATTTAAAGTAGTTGCCAATGCTCACCCAGCTAGAGAAAAGCAGATGACTCTCTTTGTTTTCAGAACTCTGTTTAGATTTTAAGCTGCCCTGGGGAGACTGGGCAATACTGAAATGATGTCTTGTGGGTTTTGTGTAATTCCGTTGGTTGGCTTCATTCTTTGCTGAAGCTGCTGAACTTCACTCTTTTTGACTCGTTTGATTAAGTTGTTATTTGTTTTCCAAGAGTGTTTCAGCTAACTTCTGATGAACAGGTGAAGAGTTTTCCAGGAAGCTCTCTGTGTTAGTCATACTAAAGTATCCATGAAAGTACTTTCATATTAAAAATACTTCACACCCTGAATTCAGAAGCTGAATGAGGACAGTACTTTGACCACAGAACTGATTCACTAGACTACGAGTATGGTTTGTGAAGATGTGTCAGTGTTTCCCAGTTAGCTGAAAAATCCTTTGATTTCTTCAATTATAAGTTTTTTAAGCACCTTCGAACACTTAAATCTGGAAAACAGTGGCATTGGTTTAGGTCAAAGATTGATCCAAAAATCTGCTTCAAAATGCAATTTTAATTTCATTTGATTTGAGACCTTAATAAAGTGATTTGTTGTCTTGCAAATGGATATATTCTCTGCTATTATTTTTTCCAACTGCCAAAGCAGAGGTATTTACAACACGAGATTGAATATACATTGAATTTTTCTGTCTTTGTATTTCTTCTCATGAGTGCCTTGCAACACAACCCAGAAGGATAGCAAGGGCCAATTTCTACTCCAATGAGAGCAAAATTTTACCTTTACAGTAATCTGAAGGTCCATTGGGGGCTACTGGAGGTGAAGGTTGAGAACCCTTCATTTCCAAGCTGTCAGGTCTGTGTTGTCTCACAGGGCTCCAAATGATCAGGTCTTCTACTGGTATTAGTCCAGGTTTATTTTTAGGAAAAGAATAAGTCATTTAGGTAGGCACAGAAAATTTTTCAGTGCTGGCTACATTCTGCAATGTTATGAATGGATCAAATAAGAGAATTATCTCATATTTTGAATTCAACAAACATTTGGCTTCTCAAGTATCTGACAAGTTTCGTTCGAACCCCTCCTTACACTGTATGCAGGTTTGGTTATTAGTTTTAAATACTTGGTTATTTCACATGGACTGGAGAGCAGAGCATTTATCCGTTTAGGCTGTTAGCTTAATTATGGTAATGCCCAAAATGTATTGACAAAGCCTGATTGTCTATGCCAACTAGATTGTTAACTTTAGTTCCCAGTGGGCTTGTGCATGTCTAAGGCAAATTCCAATTGCAGTGGCATTAACCGTCTTAGTCCAGGAAAAAAAAAAAAGAAAAAAAAAAGAAAAAATGCATTTTTTACATGAAGAAAAAATGGAAACCAGACTGGCTTTTTTGTTCCCGAGAGCTAACTGGCTCCTACCATAAAGACTGGGAGACATGAATGAGCAATCGTTTGTTTGGACTGTATTCTTGTGCATGAACAACAGACTTCAGTTTCCAAGGCTGGCTAGCTGTCACCCTTCATTACATTAAACAAACATGAAATAAAACAAAGAGGTTGAAGTAAATACAGAACCCCAAAAGAAGGCTTTCCTGTGCATGGTAAGAAGGACTTGGGCTGAACTACTGTGCCGTGCAGTTGAAATAGGAGAGACCAAGAACTACTTTATACTTTGAAGAAGGAAGTCTAAGTGTGGAGAAATGTGGTGGTGAAAAGTATGCAGAAAAAGAAGGTGGATATGAGAGCTGGATCAGGAGAGCAGACAAGTAGAACAGGGTGCTTATTAAATTTTCTCAAGTCTCTAATTGTTTCTAATGATTTTTCTGTTTGTTTCTCATTTCAGATTGCCTGTTTGGTGCCTGTTGACCAGTTTCAGTTGTACAAGAGGCTGAAGTTTGAACGTGGTATGAGTCGTTTTGGTTTCTATTACCTCGAGTTTTAAAGTGTCAGTAGAGGCAGCAATATTACATATTGCAGAGCACTCTGCCTTAAGACAAAGCATGCTGGGTGAGTTAAGGAAGAGATGGAGAAGATGTCATTGTTTTGAAATATACATCCACGAGGATCTTCAAAACTTCTAGGAGATACAGACCCTGCTGTCTGATAGAAACTTTTGCAAGCATCCCTAGAAGAGATTTTTCTCACAGAGAAGCCTTGTGTGTATTCTGCTAGTATATTTAATTTTTTTTTCCTTGAGGGATAATTGGACCCCTCATTACTGAGTAAGGCATAGTAGTAAGGAGTCTTGAAACTGAAGATCTTACTGGTGCCAAGCTTTGGTATGTCAGAGGTCAGCATTCTGCTTCAGGAGATGATTCCTTGCCAAGGCTGAAGAAGACACTTGATAGTCAGAAAGATGAGATCCCATGCTGATTTTGAAGACTGACACCAACTTGAAAGCCCAGCTGGAAGTTGTAGTATTTTTCAAAGAATTTGCATTGTGGTAGCTCGCAGAGTAGGGTATCTGGGACTGATCAGCTCTAACTCTGTCTTCAAGCTTTCCTCTGAAGTCTGTATTTGTGCTCTGCTTTATATGCATGCTTAGATGCAGAGGAATTGGGAATAAGAATGAAATGCAGAGGTTCATAAAAGTTAGGTATATTAATGCACTTAAAAAAATGTTCAGATAGAAGATTATATGGGTTTTTACTGAATCTCATCTGGACTGAAGTTCAGTGAGATGACCATGAAGTACAAAACCAACAAAATAAGTACACCCAAGCGTGCCCCAGAGGTCGTGGGCAGATGCAGATTGTAGCTGTGGTCTGCAGGTACTCGGGACAAAGAACAACAAAAAAATCTCAAACTCAGCTTTCATTTTTGATTTCTTTCTCCCATTCTACCTTCTTGTTTACCTTTAATTCCTTAGGAAGTCCCTCTAGTTCATAACCCAAGCAGTGGCTTGTCTACAGTCCTAGAAAGTAGAAATCACAGCTTGTTAAATAACATATTAAGGGGTTAAGAAAGTGAGGCATTCTTGCAATACATTAATCTCTTTTACATAAAACCTTTTTTTAACTGAAGACTGTGAAACTAATGATTTCCTGGTATCTCTTCCTCTACAACTAGCCAAAGCTGAACTCATGATCTTTTGTCCAACTCCCTGTTACATTTTTTTTTTTACTGCCTCCCACTCTCAGAAACCTGGAACTTGTCTGTTTTTTAAATCCTCCTTCCCTTTTCCTTCTTGCCTAAGTCTTGCAAATCCTCCTCCACCTCCACTGCCTTTTTTCATGATGTTTTTAGATCTGTCCTTTCTCCTCTGATGAGTAAACTGGCATCCAAGCAGCAGGCTTAAACCGAGACTTTTGACCTCGCGTGCCCCAGCAATAAAGTGAACTTACTGATGCCTGGGAACACAACCTGCTAACTCAAGTTGTGTCCTGGACACCAGCACTAATGCCACCCCCAGCCAGGACCTTTCTCCTGTCCCAGGTTTAGCATTGCCCCCTAAGGCTGACCTTTCTACACTTATCAGTTGAACCTGGCTTGCGGGCTTCTGCTGGCTGAAGCTCTCTTCTCAGACCTGACCACAGCCCAGCAAAGCTTGCCTGCCCAAACCAGCAGCAATGCCGACCTGATGGTCCTTTTGTGAATCTAGCAATAAGCCTTGATGATGGCAGCTGCTGGGTCCAGCTTCTGACCCGGTGTCTGCTCAGGGACTCCTGACAAATGAGATCTGATGCACAGCTTGTGCCTCTGTCGGCATAAGTGAAACCCAGCCCTTTTCAAACCTTGTGTTACACAAAGCCCAGGCTGCTACTGCCTAGCTCTTGCCTCTCCCACAGACTCCTGCCAACCACAACCACTGTGTAGCCTCACGATCTCTTTTCACACCAGCCCTAAGGCAAACTCAGCTGCAGCTCCTTGACCTACCAGCAAGTGTAGTCCATTGGTCTTTGCATTCAGTGATAGGTCTTTCCCTAAAAACACGTGAACTCCAGTCAGGATGCAGCTCAATGGCCAGAGCTGATGTCAGCCAAGCCAAGTACACCTTCAGAGGACCACGGATTCACTGGAATTATGTAATGATAGAGAATACCTCAAAGAACTGAAATACAGTGTAATAGTAGCATGGCTGTAGTCAGCTTTTCAAGTTCATTTAAAAATGAAGAAAAAATTTACGTATGAAATATTTTGAGCTCCCTTTTCTTCGTGGTCCTCAGTTTTTTTCTTCAGATCAGGCACTAGGGAAAGGCTAGCTGGAGTTAGCTAGGGTTGTTTTTTGCTGCATGGTAAGGGAAAGAAATAGAAAGCAATGTGTTTTCCAGATGTTGCTGTCTGAAGTGTACTGTCCTCTTTTCCACATTTGCAAATACAATAGGCCAAATTCTGATTCTTAAAATAGGCAGGTACTAGGCTGTCCTTCGTTACTTTTGCTCTGATCAACAAAACCCAATATTCAAACCCTTCCACTTGTTATATTTAGACCCTTCTGCTCTCAGCTTTATTCTGTTGAGATATGGGCTGTCTGTCCTCCATCTTGCTTTGGTTTCCCCTTTGCTTTACTAGAAATGCTGGACATAAGTAACCAACTGCATGGGTAAGTCTTTCTGCTCTTGCTTTGTGGTCTTTTCTCACCAGTCTTCAGGTGATTGGTAAAGCCAGTGCTTCTCATCCTTACAGACATTTTTTGTTAAGAGATTAATTTTGAGAAAAATTTTGAAGACATGAAGAACTTAGACATCCAAAAGCTGTTTTCCCTATCTTTGCTAGCTGTTTTAATACAATATGTTTCCTCTCTATTACCTTATTTCTAAGAAATTGGACAGATAATATTGGGTTAAAAGGTTGTGAGAAGTAACTGGCATACGATTTAATGTCTATATGCAATTGCATAGTCTGATACTGAAAGCACTGAAAATATTCGGTCCTCTTGTGTTCTTTGTGTTCTTAGTATGCAAATGTTTCCAGGCTTTAAACCAAGCTTTCCTACATATCTATAACTTATCAGGACCTAGTCACAGGGCTTCTGTGCAATCCATCTTAATAGAAGAAACAGGAATTGCTGTATGTCTGTTTAGGATGGGGTTGTTGTGGGCATCAGAAATAACAAAATAGTGGAATAGGATGTGGTTAGGACACACGCAGTGTATTTCTGTTTCTCTGACAGTTGCCCAATAGGCCTAGTGAAAGATGGTGAGAACCTCCTTTTTATGCCTGACTGAAAAGCAGTGCATTAAAAGACAGGTGTTCCTAATATTTTGTGGAGTGCACGGGGCCACCTTTTCGGTAGGTACCTCGTCTAAGCCAGAAATTCTTCGTTCTTCAGAGTGCTGCATTTCCCCTGTTTGCATCACACATCTCACCTGCTTGCTTGTGCGTTTTGTGAAAGCTGGCCAGATCCCTGCCTCTTACTGTCACGGTCTGGGGAAGCTTTCCTCCTGAGAGTAGAATGAGCGTGGCTGAACTGGCTGTGAGGAAGCAGGGAAAAGGCTCAAGAGAGAAATAGCCCTAACCAAAAGACTGAACATCTTGTCAGAGTAAAATGATAGCCTCTTTCCTTTTTTTGGCTGCTCCTTTTTATTTTATTTTTTTTTCTGGTTTCGCTTGTACTCCATGGTAAAGCAAACAGTATGAGACAGCATGGATTGCAAAACACCATCTGTAGGTTCTTTGTAAAATGGAGGAAGTGGGAGAGGAGGGAGTTTCATTTTATGCATCACATCTTACTGCAAAAAACTTGTAAAAATCAGTAAGACTTACAACCCTTTGCCCAGTGGATGTCAAAACCAGACATCCTGTCTTTCATCCAAAACGAGGATATGAGAATTTAGGTTTCCAAAGTTGAGCATGCTATCTGCAGGAACTGCAGTTTTTTTCTCATTTTAACTGTTGTTTATCAACAGAAAACATATGGAACCTATCGTGGGAAGACTTAAATGCAATAGTCAATAACAGGGCATGGTCTTACCCAGTTCAGAGCATCATCTCTGAAGGAAGCTACAGAAATAATGAGTTCTCAGGCAGGATGCTATTTAAAAATGCTTGGATGGCTTGTCCACCCCTGTCTCTTTCTTCTCCTCACAAATGAAGCTACAAACTGTCTTTTTCTGGCTTTAATTCAGTTCAAAGCAAAATGTTTGTTTGCTTTTGCTGGTAGAGGAAGCACGTGTAAGAGAATAAGGGGAAAGAAGGTAACTAAATTCATGGAATGGCTGGAAAAGAAGGTAGATGGTACAGGTGTTTTTCTGGCACTGCCTAAATTATAGATTAAAGCCTTTGCTATGGATGCGGAAAGTCTCCACATCTGTCAGAGGACTCTGACACAGATTAATATATTACCTGTAGTTGCAATAACTACATGGAGGGATGGAAAATAGATGAATGTAGCAAAGCCCCTGACTTAGTGTCCCATATGACAGTGACCAATATGCCTACTTTAAATATGGGAGACTACATGCTAGTCTTTGTTGAAAGAGGTTCAAACTCATGTCTCTTGACTGCCTTGCCTGGTAGTCAGATCATGGCCCAGGTGAGTATTGTCCCTGCCACCACTGTGCATCCAGATTGTAGTAGCATCAATGGAAACTGAAAGCCAAACACAGGATTATATGATAGCCTGACCCAGAGGACACCTTCAGAAAAGAAGGGGTCTCAGCTTGTCTTGAGCAGAGGAGTTGAATGAAATTCTCTCCTATACGCTTGCTCTCAAATATTAAATAGAAAAAAGGTGTTAGTGGTTACTCCTCTGCTGGTGGCTTTGCTAACATGATCATTTAAAAATGGCTTCTTCTCTAAGTATCTGTCAAGAATCACCCTGAATGTGTGAATAGTTTTAGGATAAACCAAGTTGTATTTTGGTGTGGGTTTACTGTTCACCCCAAAAGACACCTCCAAAACTATCAGGAAACTCTGAGCTACCAGTGGATTAGGCTGAAGTTAGTTTGTTTCAGTCAGGGAGGGAGATTGCCTGTAAGGGTTTTTGTTTGTTTGTTTTCCCATAGCTTTGAATCATAGAATGGTTTGGATTGGAAGGAACCTTAGAGATGATCTAATTCCAACCCCCCTGCCATGGGCAGGGACACCTCCCACTAGATCAGGTTGCTCAGGGCCTCATCCAACCTGGTCTTGAACACCTCCAGGGATGGGGCATCCACAGCTTCTCTGGGCAGCCTGTGCCAGTGCCTCACCACCCTCTGAGTGAAGAATTTCTTCCTTATATCTAACATAAACCTACCCACTTTTAGTTTAAAGCCATTACCCCTTGTCCTGTCACTGCACTCCCTGACAAAGAGTCCCTCCCCAGCTTTCCTGCAGGCCCCCTTTAGGCACTGGAAGGCCGCAATAAGGCCTCCCCGGAGCCTTCTCTTCTCCAGGCTGAACAACCCCAACTCCCTCAGCCTGTCTTCATAGGAGAGGTGCTCCAGCCCTTCATCATCTTTGTGGCCCTTCTCTGGACTTGTTCTGATATGTCCACGTCCTTCTTGTGCTGGGGTCCCCGGAGCTGAATGCAGTGCTCCAGGTGGGTGCTCACTAGAATAGACAGGGAGAATCACCTCCCTCAGCACCCCCAGGTCCTTCTCCTCAGGGCTGCTCTCAATCCATTCTCTGCCGAGCCTGTATTTGTGCTTGGGATTGCCCCAACCCAGGTGCGGGACCTCGTGCTTGGCCTTGCTGAACTTCATGAGGTTCGCACAGGCCAGCTGTGAAGAAGCTGGAAGTTTTCAAGTCGAACACAGATGTCTGACATACTGGAAAAGAACTCAGTTTCTAAAGTACATTAGGTTATGAAGGTTGTGGGATGTCTTCCCCAGGCGTTGATGTGTACTTTTATCTATTTACTGCTTACGTTTTATTTTTCTACTGTTTATGTATCTACTGTTTTACTTCTTTGAACACAATTCTAGTTGTATGGTTTCTAGTTTCTAGATGTCTGGATGCTGAATTGATACCATTGTTTATCATGCTGGCTGGAGCATCTGCTAGATATCCATCCACCAGCCCCCTGCAATGTGAGCTACCAGCAACCTCCTGTAAAGAAGCAATGCAGACAGGAGTGTACACAGCAGGAAATGCCTTCAACTGTTTCAGCAAAATTTGGCAGAGAACATATGTCAGGGGCCCTTGTGTGGCCTTTTGTTTGCTTTTACCTGCTGGAAGTAGAGAAGAACTCTGTAATGGCTTTTGAGATCTCACAGTCAGGGATTTCCGTGCTTTACTGAGGCATTCCCCCCATCCATTTTCATTGGTGGTCCCAGAGAGCTCCCAGGGAGGGAGGAGATGCAGGGTGGGAGTGTTTGGCTGGGCTGCATTGACTTGAGCAGTGTGAAGTGAACACACAGTGGACAACCCTAACAGTGGATGTGATTCATCTGGGTTTCTGCTGCAAGTCCAAAGTCCTCAGATGAAGGTTGGGGAGCAAGAGAAAGAATCAACATTTATCATTTGCTACCGTGTGCCAATGTTTCCACTCATGAACTTACATTGACTATTGTTATAATTGGACACCTGACAAATACTGATCATATAATAAGGTGAATATTAATCACTTAAAAGAGCGTGGGGGAAATAAGGTACAGAAAATGACTTGATCTTAATTTAATGACAGTTCTCCTGCTATTTACATGAATGATGCGACATGGTTTCCACATGTGAAAGACAAAATGGTACATGCTTCTCAGAAAGCATTAGTTGTCTTCATCTTTTGTACCCTCCTATAAAGGCAAAGAATATGTCCCTTGTAGTATGTTGCTGTTATTGTGATGCTTCCAGTGCAGCTGCTGTTGCAGAATACCATTTCAGACCTGCCTGCAGAAAAGTAGGCTCAAAAGCCCATGAGCACAAGTGCAGAGGGCCTCAACTTCCCCATGCCCATGCAGAACTGGATCTTGCATACCTAGACATGTCACTGGAATAAGAAGGGGACCATATGACCAGTTTTATTTCTGTCTCTGTTACATCTCAGAAGTCCACTTGGACCCCGAGAGAACATGGTGCCCTGCGGCTGACTGCCAGACAGTGTGCTGTATTGGGCCGAGCGAGCCAGGAGTGCCGGTGCCAGTGGAGTGTCCGGCTTGCCACCTGACGTTCTGCTCCTCTTGCAAGGAGACGTGGCACCCACAGCGCCTGTGCCCAGACAACCAAACTACTCTGGTACCAACAGAGCAGGGGTAAGAGAGGAACCCACAGGAGCCATGTGATCTTTTGGTTTGTTTTGGCATGAAGTGCTCACTCTGTGTCTAATGTCAGTTTCATGGAACTGCTTCCATCTGGTTTCTTAGGTGCATCTCTGATACTATCCACCTCTGCTGGCGTTCCCTAAATATAATTCCAATCTAATGATTATTTTAAATTATACATTTTCTTTTTAAAAAAATTCTTAATATTATTTGGGTACTTACCAAATTTTGGGATGCCACTGACACTGCTGAAAGGTGAAATCCACCAGGGCTTTCAGTCCTCCTAAAGACCTTGTTTGCATGGTAGAATTATAACATGTACCTGTACAAAACATCCAGTACACTAATATTCTGGGATCCAAACTTTGCTTGTATTGTGATTAAGAAATTACCTCTGCTTTATATTTACAGAATTTCTACATAGAAAAATCTTAACTTCAATGAAGAGTGGGTGTGCAGTGTCCCATTTGGTGGGAGAAATATGATTTAAGTTAATTTTACGTAGGTGCAAATAACCCACAGGTCAGGTTGCATAAGGCATTAATCTACAGAAGGAAAACACTTATTTGTTTAGATTATATAATGTCTGTGGCCATCCATCTTTGTTTTCTGAATCAGATAAAGTTCAGTCATGTATATTCAAAGTTTTCTGTTGCCTTTTGTAAGAAATTAAAGACTTAAAACCTAAAGATTCTGCTTGCTAGAGACTTCATCAGATATGAGTTGCCAAAGATGTCTCACCATAATTTCTCTCGCCCAGGTTTGATCCTTGGCTTTGGTGGAGTTTAAGTTATTCTGTGACATGGCAAGGACAATGCCATGAGTTACATAACCCAGTTCTTCTGTTAATGTGTTGTGGAAGCACTCTTACCAAGTGCTGATTTTTAATGCTGTAGGTGATATGTTGGTGGGTATAGTCAGTGTTGGCTTTATTTAGCATGAAAGACCAAGAGAATAGCCTTTCAACTTTACATGATATAAAATCCTTCACTTATTACTGAGTATACTTTGGTGTATTCTGAATATAATAAGCCTCACATTAAGTGCATTAAGACAATAACATTAGATGCTCTGAATAGTAAGTACAATACACATTAGGTAGTGAATCTGAGTATCACCTATAATTATATTTACATTTCACTCTAATGTTTCCTTACTCTTCTAGATCACTTATTGGAACAGAGACAGAGGCACCAATTAAGCAGTGCCCAGTTTGTCGGATCTACATTGAGAGGAACGAGGGCTGTGCTCAGATGATGTGCAAGAACTGCAAACACACGTTTTGCTGGTACTGTCTACAGAACTTGGATGTAAGTGCTGCAGATTAAAAATAGATACAGGGTAACCGGGGTAACCCATAGAAGCTTCCCAACAACTCTTTGATGTTCTAGTGAATCTCCTGGCTCATTTCAGCTTCTAACTTAGAAGCACAGAATGCTTTGGGTTGGAAAGGACCTTAAAGATCATCTAATTCCAATCCCCCTGCCATGGGCAGGGACCCCTTCCACTAGTCAAAGGAACTTCATTCACTTCATTCTTTTCTTCTCACTAATAAAAGTACTATCCAGTGCTTTTATTTATATCAATATCCTTCTTCCATAAAGGATTATAGCCATATCCAGAGGTCCCACGGTAGGTCTTTGAGGGAACTGGGACAGATTGGTTACTTTCTGGAGGTCCATTATAGCACTGCCTTTCACTCATTCCCTCTTCCCATGCAGAAGCCAAAAATAGTTTGAGAGTCAGGGAAATAAGTTTCTCGTGCTTGCTCCAACTGCAAGGATCACAGCCTGTCCAAAAAATGGTACGGTACTGGGTGAAGGCAGTTGTTTCAAGGGAGGGTACATTAAGAGCTTGTATAAACTTGGTCTTCTTTGCTAGTCCATCTCTAGTGCTGTGTTGCTGAAGAGAGCGATTATTTAGTAGGCTTGAGGGTAAAACTGTTGCATTATCAACATGGGTTATGAAACGCAGGTGGCTAATTATTTCTCAAGTGATACCAACTAGTCTCAACTTTTGTGGACCTTAAGTTTTCTAGTAGGATTAAGAGTACAAGAAGTAATGTACTCGTATATGTGACTGCTTCCCTTTTTGGCACAGTCATTAATAACACCGGTGAGAATGTGAAAATAACTTTACCAGCACTTGAAATAAAATATCAAAAGATGCACGACTTTTCTTCTTTTTTTTGTACTCCTCAGCTAGCAAACAATGAGACTTCCTCATTCTTCAGCCTTCCTTTTCTCAGAATGCTTAGCAAGTTTCACTTAATGTTATGTCCCATTTTTGGATGCAGGAGTGTGCTTTTTCGACATCAGACTAGTGGCTTGCCTCAGAGTACATACAGTACACAATGAATGCTTAAAACTTTGCTGAACTGGAAGACCATCAGATTCTCCCTTTCTGCAGACATGTCCTTACAAAGTTTTAGTCTGTTCAAGAGGACAAAGAAAAAAGAAACTGTAGCTGTCCGATTCAAATGTAGTTTTTCTAAATGAGCAGGGTTAAGGGAAATCCAGATTTAGATGTGGGTAATACCTGCAGAGCTGAAGAGTAAGGCTGAAGAATGAAAGAGGAAGCAGCATTAGGTCACAGCACAGCTGGCAAGGGTAGAGTAATGTGGAGCATTAGTCATCTTCTGAAGAAAAAATAGATATTTTAGTAATATTGGGAAAAACAAAAAGAAATGGCGATTTCTATTTTTTTATAAAAACAAAAAGAAACAGGGATTTCTGTTTATTTTATATTTTATTTTATTTATTTCATTTTATTTTCAATTTTCCTGTGAAGCCTAGTAAGAAAAATGACCTGAAGGGACAGCAGAACGGAGGGTAGAAGTACCTTAGGAAGGTGATACCTGAGACTGCTAACTTTCAGAAATGTCTTGATTACAGGCCCCTTTAGCATCACCAAATTACAGACTAGGTAATTTTGTCATAAATGCAATGCAGATATAGTTGTCCAAAGCTTTTTAGAAGTGGAGGAAGGAAGATGCTATACAATATTTTGGATTCCAAATACACTACACTTTTTGGAATTGCAAGAAGGTTTTCTAGATAATTATTTGGAAGGTTGGTGAATTTCCCTGCCAGCAGCAGGTAATTTTACAGCAGTGTCAGGGAAGTTGTATTTCCAGTCCAATCTTGAACATGTCCCTGCATGTCCCCATACTGTAACCTTCTCTTACAGCTTCTTCTTTTGTTTTTTAGAACGACATCTTCTTAAGACATTACGACAAAGGCCCTTGCAGAAACAAGCTAGGCCACTCACGTGCTTCAGTGATGTGGAACAGGACACAGGTGTGTTTCTAGTCAGCTGAACAGAGCAATCATGCATTTGTTAAGCAGAGATTTTACCCTTCAGTGAAGGACCAAGATGATTATTTTCATGCTTTCAACTATTTTTGTGGCTTACTCCATGCTTATGAATGCACACATATTTTATTTTCCACATTAGCTAAATATATATTATTCCCCGCTATGTCTTTCAGGTTGTAGGGATCCTCGTTGGACTAGGTATCATAGCATTGGTGACCTCTCCCTTGCTGCTTGTGGCATCTCCATGCATCATCTGCTGCATTTGCAAATCTTGCCGAAGCAAAAAGAAAAAACACAGTCTGCCAGCAACCTAACTCTGCGTCTGTTTGAGCCTCTGTCTGTACAGCGTATGTTTGTGAGAAAGCACAATGGTTGTATTTTGGTGCCATACCTACCAAATAATGCTCCCTTTTTTTTTGCCAATTCTTGGGATAAGTGCCTATTCTCTACAGGCTACTCTATCACTTACAAGTTGCAGTGTGGAAAAACTCTAGATAATAATGCAGTACATACGGTATAGGTTTTTTGCTTTCTAAAAGAAAAACAGGACGCCGATCGGTAGTTCATACCCTTAAGTATGAGCCAGCTCTTGAGATTGCTAGAAGATTGCCACCTTCCATCAACTGCACAAGTTGATCCTGCAGTATTATTCTGCCTTTGCAGACCCAACTGTTACTGTCATGCTTTCTGTTGGTTCTTGGTGACAGTCGGATTTCTCAGAAAGTTTTGGGTATTTTACAACGGGGAGAGGGAAAAGCTTGCTAAAGGTCTTCTGCCTGCTAGCTTGTGTCCCGTTAGAGGTAAAAAACTGTTAAGAAAATATATTGACAGTTTCCTGTCAACTGGCTGCCATGGCATTTCTTTCAGCATTGAAATCAATGGGATTCATATTACTGATCTCAATTACAGAAGTAAAAACCAACAAAACTATTTGTAAGACAGAGCTCTCTCTTAAGAGACTGGACTAGCTTGGGAAAATAGATGCTTTTTTCAGATCAAATGAGACGTACCTACATTGAAATACAAGGACTAAGCATATTTCCCTGCTATTGGGCATGCCTTTTGTCAGTAACGTGGGTGTAGTAAAGTCACTAGGAATCTGGTGTTTTAGGAAAGGCTCCTATTTTGTGCAGTACTGGGATCTTGGCTGGGCGCATATACAGTGACCTCGTGTGTGGATATACTGAGTACATAATGCACAATTTATTTTCCAGGCAGTCAGTATATTTTTTCAGCAGTTTACATGGGGTAGCAGCAAGAACCCTGTAAAACATTACTCAGAACAGGCTAAACCAAAACCCTCTCTTGAACGTTACGGACCTGCTGAAGTGAATACTTGAGAAATGCTGTGTAAATGTAAGCTCCATCCATTGGTGAATATTTCTTCTGTCCCACTCAAGGTTAACAAACTTTGTTACCGCTCATTTTTAGTTACTCTGAATATGAAAGCCTGTCATTTTATACACCCTTTGTTTTCATTTGGTGCCTCACCACTAAACTGATTTAGACCCTGGTATCAGTTACACCCGTATAAATTCACTGAAACCTCCCTGAAGAGCTGGAGTTACTTCAGGCTCACCCAGTAGCTGAGTTCAGACTCTGCTACATGCATTTATTTCCTTAATGGCTGGTGCTCCTCAAAACCCTGGCCAGCAGCATCTTTTGTTCTGGACTTGCAGTGCATTTTATATGTGTGGGAACTGATACGAGTTTGCACTGTTTAATCAGTTGTAATTCCAAACCCTTTGCAAAAGGGCTGCAAGTTTTAAATGGGATGCTCAACCTGAGCATCATGTCAGGCTTTTCCTCCTTGGTCCTACCCTCCTCCATGCATGCAATGCGAAGCACCAGAAGAATGCTGCAAAGAACGTCTTTTCTGTTGCGTTTGGCTGAGCCTCAGGAACTTTGCCTTCTTGGCAGCCATAAATGTGACCTTTTTTGTTTAACTTCCCCCTCTGTTAACTGTAACAGAAGTGGTAGATTTTCTTATTTTAAGAAAGTGTAGTCTGTTGAGCAGACTAGCAGGGACAAAGGCCTTAAATGATGTTGTCTGTTTTACTTTTTAATCAATTTCTCTTATAAATGCTATCTGACTTTGCTACTAGTCGTGACTGGAGGGCAGGCAGCACTCGCCAGTTTGAAAGGTTATATTTATTCTCCATCCGTGGCTTCTAAGGGAAGCAGAAAGGTAGTCAGTACATTTTAAATACAGAGTGCAATGCAGACAACTACGATTTATAATAAGTAGAGAATGTTTTCTGTATGTGTTTTCTTTAACAGCAGTAATGGTTGTGCTTGGGGGCACTTGTGACAGATTAAAGTATCTAGCCCTCGGCTTTACACTATTTTTCTACCTACATTTTTACCTGCCGTTTTCTACATACATTTACCTGCCATTTCCAGCTTATTGAGGAACTTTCAGTTGAGAGTCTTACTTTAAGGAAGCCCTCAAGGACAAAGATACAGGAGCTGTACAGTCTCTTTAACCATAACCAGCAAGTAATGATACCCTTTGCATGTTAAACTTTTTTTTTTCATGTTTTGTGGTCTTCAATACACCTTCTGCTAGCCCAATTTCTTTCTTTGTCAACTTCCTCTTTCGTTTGTAGTTTTTGCTAAAACGCCCAGTGAAATGAAGGTGTCTCATGGTTTTTCGTTAGTACTGCTGCGTTAATGAAATTGCCAGGTTCTTCCCTCTGTTAAAGGAATGCAGCTGAAGGCAGTATCTTGCCCAGAATACGCTAAAAGACATAAGGTCACCATTTATATTATAAAACAAATTCCAGCTTGTTTAGTTCTTTAAATGCTGTCTGAAGTTAATGTAGCTCTCTCCAGAAAATAGCAATTTGTTTCAGTGGTTTGAAGGATAATGTTTTATAAAAGTAGTGCACACGTGCATAGCTACAAAGTCTGTGAAAGCAATGCTTTTCTGTCTATTTTTATTAACTTCTCAGTTTGAGTGCAGGATAACTTCTCTCAGAGATTAATATCTACAGAGCAGAAGGAAGATGTGCCTTTTCCGTGTGCACTTCTTATTGCTTGAGCCAGTTTAGGTGTCCAGTGGGTGTACCAAAAGCAGTAGAAGTTTAGTATCTGGATGTTAGGGCAACCTAAGAGCCAGAATGCCAATCCAGGCATTTAAGGAGCCTGTATGCCCAGATATTAGCTGGGGGTCTTTACCCAAAAGCTGGATAAAGTGGCATGAACTACAGGCACTCCTTTCTTTGGCTGTGTAGATGCAACAAATTGATCAAGAAGGAAGCTCCAGAACTACTTTAGAGCTTAAACTATAAATCTTATGAGGATTAACTTATTTAAAAGGCTTTGCCCAGTACACTATGTATCCTGGCTTTTCTTTGCGTAGGGATGCCTGAGCATGTGCTCTAAGTAGACTGTGACCTGGCCAGCTCATAAGGATGCACTAACTCTGCCAGGTAGAGCTGTACCTGTGCTGAAGTGCCAGGAGCAGTAGGGCCCTGTTGCCTTGCTTTCCAGCAGGCAACTATTTTGCCCCAACTGGTCATATGCAGTCATACACAATGAACCTTTTTAGCAAGAGTGTTTTTTACGGGGTTTCTTTTTAAAAAAAAAACAACAACAAACTCACTTTATAAGAAATGTATTGCAAGCTTGGCAAATAATATGAACAGAAATTAGGGAGAAAACAAACAAACAAAACAAAACAAAAAATGGGACTCTGGCTGCTTTTGACTCTTCTAAATCGATGTAGTTGTAAGTCTGCCCTCTTGAACTCCATCTATGTGATGCGGTGCATGTTAGTATCAGCCCTCATCCTCACCACTCTCACCATCTATCCTTGTTCTCCTTTCACATGTGGTTGGTGTGCAGGAAGCACCCAAGGGAGAATTCCAGGCTTTGGCAGGGTTGGGTGCTGCGCAGGAGCTGGGGTGTATGGCACACCTGCAACCCTCCCTGGCTCTGTTGCCAATTCTCCCTGTGGCCTTTAACCGCTGAGACAAACTTTGCTTTTTTTGGCTATTTATTTTGGCTATTAATGTTAGATTGACAATGTCTACAGATGACTCCTTTGGAGAACAAAAGTCACAACTGTCTATTCCCTATGAGTCAGAGGCATTCAGCCCTTCAGAATATTGGGCTATGGATGTCTAAAGATCCAATCCTAAAAGTCTAGAAAGTAATGGAAATTTGTATTTTTACTGCAGCTGGCCACAAATCTCCATGGCCACATACCTCACCGTAATTTCTCTGCAGTCATGGCAGCTGTGTTGAATACAGCTGGGGATCCAACTCTGCATCTCTTGTCCTTGTGTTACAATGAGGGTGGTAGTACCTGCTTCCAAAACCACTTGTCAATAAGAAGTAAACATCTCTCATGCTAGAGCATAAGTACTTCTCTGCAGTATTTATCGTAGAACTATGGGAGATGGTCAAGGTGGCCTTTCAGTAACTGGTTATTTTTTAATGGCACATGGGGTTACTTATTTCAAAGGAAGGCACGAAGGGTTACAGTAACTGATGTTTCTGCAGTGCTTTAATGATGCTAAATGCTATGTACGGTTGTCTGTCCAGTAACATAGCAGAAAATAAAGTCCAAAGATAAGTATATATTTTTTTTACTTGAATAAACTTAAGAGAAACTGGATATTATCTTCATATTTGCTTGAAGATATGCAAGTGGACAGAAATCAACTGTGTTTCCACAACAGGACAATGAAACCAGCTTTTAACTGCTCTCTTCTCTGGTACCACAGCAGGTGGTTGTGTTGCAGTCCCTGCCACTTTAAAAATTGGAAATCTGTTTTGCACTGTAATCTCTGTCTGTCAGTCATTCTTTTCTTTTCTCATACAAAATCCTTTTAAGATTGTGCTTTTCATCCCCTGTCTCAGGCCAAAGATTTCTAGAGTGAAATTAGTAGATTTCTTTATATGAGGATAAAAACCTTCCAACAAATTTCTCAGAGGTTTTATTAAGAAATTTGATGCTTAGATAATGACCAAAGATAGAAATTTCAAACTTGGCTTGTTTAGAAAAACTCATTGATACTTAAGAGGTTGTCTTGGAATCCCTAAATAAGGACTGCTTTGTTAGAGCCCAACAGCTTTTGAGTTTCACATGAAATATGCTTCTACTGTTGAGCAGACTTTTTGGAAATATACTGGGCAAAAAATAAAACTTACATACATGTTTTCATTTTATACATCAAAAAATAGTCTCTTGTAGGTCTCCATATTTTAGGGATCCACCCCCCCTGGAAGCTTTCTCAGATATATGTAAGATAATTTAAGAAATTCAATAAAACAGTTTTAACAGAGTGTTCTAGTTATAGACAGTCAAGTAAGACTCGTAAGCTAGTAAGACATCTCCCTTGTGTGTAAGTATGTAGTATCAGGCCCTAATTTATGTGGCTAGCAATAAAGATGTGAAAATGTACTTCTGAAATAATGAGAGTTGATTCTTCTGCAGTCTGCCAGAAGGTCAACTTACTGCTACGATTATGAAAAACTTCAGTCTAATATTTATTTGTCTTCTGGTTAGTAATGTAGTGAGAGAGTAATGGTTTTTGCAGAACAAGAAGCCCAAAGGTCTATTTTGTGTCACTACACTCAGTTTCTGAGAACCAATGCATGTTTATAATTTATAATTTATACAATTCACATATAATTTATATTTTGTAATTATACCAATTCTGAAGTATAGTTGGCTTTTATCGTGTGATACATTTATTTTTAATTGCATTCATATGGGAAACCTTTCCTCTTCTACTTACTGTGGAGAAAGTTGTTGTGTTCCAGGCAGGGTAAACTCCTATGGTTTGGTGCAGTCCACAGCAAATGTTCTGTACTGTTTTTTTAGTTACATCAGATTGTTTTGTTACGATCCCTCAAGTTAGTTCTTTGAATCATGCAAATTCCTATTGTTAGGGAAGGTAATTTCCTAGTAATGAATTTTATTGACCATCACGATCTGGGCTATTCAAGATGATGGTGGTTGACAAGGTCCACCACCTTTTTAGAGGACATGAAATCATTCTTTCCCCTTCTTTTTCCCGTTCTGTGTAAGAGGCTTTCTCTGTTCCTAGCTGAAAATTAAAGACTTAAATAATTTGTCTGTGCCTTCTGGATATTCAAACAGAAGCAACAGCTTCTGGTGGCCACATGCCAGGAGATCCTGGTCAGGTCGAAGGCGTGATGCCACAACATGTGTGCAATGAGGTAGTTACATTTCAGGAAGGTGCCTGGGCTTTTACAGCTTGCTGGGACACATGCAATAGATGTGGTGCACAAGGGACTGGTCTGAGAGGCTTCATGAGCGCTGCCAGCTGTATGGCATGTATGGCGCGAAGCCCGTGCAGCACCACAGCCAGGACGCCAGGCCAGGTCACTGTGCATGTGTGTCTCCCAGAGTTTCATCAGGGCCACCATCTCTAGCTTGCCCGTAACTATATACCTGACCCCCAAACTCCCCAAATGCCACAGCAAACCTGTGTTCCTTCGGTTTTGCAGGCTCTGCTACTGGTCTGTCTCAGAGAAACCACAGTTCAGATGAGTTATTTGGAGTTGGCCTGGTGTAGGTGTGCATTTTGCCTAATATCTAGGAAGAGTAGCAGAACTGCTATATACCCTGACGATACTAGCATCGCCGGTGCCAAGTGTCACCCTGTGAGAACTCCAAACTACCACAGGGTTGCATATTTCTGGGGAAAAGTGCATAAGCTCTTGCTGGTGGGAAGTCTCCTGGCTGGACACACTGCGCTGCTTTCCAATGCGTCGGCGTTTGAAACGAAGCCTCGGTTTGACAGGAGCAGGACACAGGACACTTCATTGCTGTGCTGGGTGGGTGGCATGGAAAGGAATGGTTTTGTCTCGACAGCAGGAAGCAAATTCCTCTTCAGAGGACCAGCCCTTCCTGTTCAGGGGGACTTGCCTTCTGCGCTGCGCTGCACAAGGGTGAACTCCTCTTCAGCGTCTAGATGTCGTTTCCCTGGTACCTGTTTAAGCTTATGTTTTGTTTATCTGGGTTTCTTCTTTTCTTCCAGGTAATACACTTTCTTCACCACTTTTATCCTGGTGAAGGGCAAAAAGGGTTTGATCTTTGTAAGATTTGTTAAAATATTTTTGTGTTTATAAGAAAGCCGACGTATAAAGAAATAAGTGCTTTTGTAAAATTTTGGTTGTATGATTCAGCATTTAAACATTTTACAGATGCAATTTTTTGCACTCTCTCTGCATACATTCATAAAAGTATATATTTATTTTCCATCTTTGAGATTTACTTCATTTTTTTCTTCCGATGTTACAAAATGCAGTATGTACAACATTAAAAAATTAGTGAAAAGACATTTATCTCATTTTGTTGTCTGTCTTTAAAAAGATTAACATTTGGTTCAAAAAATGTGGGAACAAACACATCTGGGGTGCTCACTAGAAATTTTGAGAATAAAAGAGGATAGATCAGAATCTTGACTCTTATCTGCTTTCTAAAACATAAATGGCGTTAAGCTGTAAGCAGTACCTCCCCTGGGCTCCTTAACAGCCTTTGAGATTGGTGTAAATCCATTTACAGAGAGTGGGGCAAGCTCTGGCTTAGCTCCTGCGTGCCACTGCGGCATTGCTCTTTTCTCTCTGCAGGTGGGGTGCAGGATTCCTGTAAACCTGGTCCCTCGCACGGTCTGGTGGGAACCACGACCTGGGGCATACCAGGAGCAGCCAGAGCTACCTGCAAGTGGGGAACCCATGGGAAGCTGCAGTAAGGGAAGTCTGCTGCTTCAAAGCCCCTCTTCACATCCTTTGCTCCCTCAACCCTGCCTGTCCTTGCAGCAGAATTGGGCCTCATGGTCTGTGTTGCCAAAAGACATAACGAAACATTACACTCAGCTGTGTCATTTCACATAAAAACGCTCCTTAGTTTTCTTGCACACCCATTTCCTACTGTGTTTATAAGGGACAATCGCAGCTGTGTTTCTGAGCATCGAATATTAAGGTGATGCTTACTATTAAATATTTCTATCCCAACTACAATTACTCAGCATCTGAAGTAGGATTTTCCAGCTGAGTGGCACATCCTCAAAAACCCAGCATATCATCTGTGGAGCTTTTCACCTCAACAGATTATCGGACAGATCTTGAGAGTTTTGGCTTTCAGGAAACATGTTTTTGGGATGAGGGTTGAGGGGAACGACTGAGAAGACTGTTTTCACCTGACATTGCGTTTGTAACCATGTCACTATTTTCACCTGCAGCTCAAAATTTCAGCCATACCCATGCATTTTTTTTCCCACCAGTTTGCTCAGAGTATATTCAGCACTGATGTTATTTTATTTAAACACAGCCATTTTATTTATTGAGTTGGCTTTTTATTATTTTTTTTTTAATTTTATTTTTTAATAGCCAATGCTCTGGTTTTGTTCTGTCAATGTGCAACAATGCCGTGGCAATGCATTGGCCCAGACAGTAACATGCATGACACATTGCAGCAGACTGAATACTTCCAGCACAGCAGTTTTCCATCAGAGGATCTTGCTGATGATAGAGGAACCAGCATTGTGGTGGGAATGTGTCAATTCCATCAAACTCCCAATGGAAACCAGCTGTTGGCAGCCAACACGCCTGGTGCCCTGCCAGCCCACCAGCTGCTGACAGTGGGCAAGCTGCCCGGCTTCCCACCTGGTAGACGAGTGAGCTGCCGGCTCCTCATGTTGCAACTTCAGAAAAAAAAAAAAAAAAGTTTTCCAAGGCAAAAATTCAACATTTCTGAATTTCTCTGCAATTTTTAAAATTCCAGATCAGACAAGCGTGAGCAATTTTCAGCTGAGCAGAAATGGTAGAGGCACCACAACTCCTGTGTGGTCACAAGTTCTTCCACGTGCACTTGTTCTTCAGTAGAAATGGGAACTACCTACCACATTCAATTCACTTTCTTAATGTGAGAAGGGAACTAGCACTCACCATTACTCCTGCTAACCCAAAAATCTGACCAGGTTTTCAAAAAAAAAAAAAAGAAAAAAGAAAAAAGTTAATAGCTTCAAATTTGATTTGTTTCTAGCTTCAGTGTGCAATTTTCCCCCCAGTTCCAGTACTTGTCATAAAGGCCAGTTTTCTTCAATGAGTAGTGGTTTATTTCAGGGTTATTTATGACTAAGCCCCTGGATTTTAAACTTCCTGTATTTTTTGAGGTTACAAAAGATGTCCTTTACCTTAACTTGTATGTACGTAACAGCTATCTGCCCACCCATGCCCATATCTCTTTTTGTGTTGGGGTGAATGTTGACTTAAATGTTACCTTCAGCCCGAACTGTCCTTCCAGTTTGACAAACGTCACCCATGTCAGTCTCACAAAACACCTCCTGAGGTCTCCCAGCGAGAAGTTGGTGTTTTGTTCTGGTGTGACCCCGTGGGTGATGCCTGTCCACCCTATAATGATGCTATCATGCTTTTTCATGTGGCCTGTGACTTCATGGGGTTGTTTCCTCCTCTGCAGCAGCCAATGGCCTCCAAGACAGCTCACAGGAGGTGGTTTCATCTACTCTCAAAGAGTCATTAAGGCCAGGTTCATCCCACCAGAGTGAAATGCCGCAATCAGGAAATAGGTCCCTGCTGGTATCTTCAGTGCTCATCCCTGCGAGCTGACCCAGTTCACCACTGCGCTGACCTGTCTTTTGGAGGTGCCTCCTCTCTTCTTACACGGAGGACACCCAAAGGGTCTGTGCTCCTATCTCCCATGCCTCAGCGGTGCTGCAAAGTCAGCTGTGGCCAGCGTGTCTTCTGCTGTGGGGCAGCATGCAGAGCCTTGCAGGTGTCCAACATGCAAACTCAAAGCAGCGAGTCTGTTGTGATATTCAACAGCAGCAACTAAATCCTTTCTTGCTGTTCCTTTCCCTAAACTGAGCTGTAGCAGGGCTACCAAAGAGAATAGCTGTGCTTGAAAATCTGGTGGGAAGGCTGGAGTACCTGCTGGGGGCAGAGTTTCTGAGTAACAGTCCAGTGCTCACACCTGCCCAAAGACAGGCCTGTGTTTTATCCGCAAAGGGAAAACTGCAGGACTCCGGGTTCCCAAACTGAAGCTGCAGAAAATTTCCCCAGAGGGGTAATAGTCCAAGCAGGAGAACCCCTGGTTTTCTTCAGACTGAAAATTTGAAAATTGACTCTTTTTTTTTTCCCTCCTCTTTTTTCTAATATCATGTGGTACACAAACAAACAAAAAACATTCCTGATGCTGACCTCCTATTAGAACAATCCATTAGCAGGCACAGTTTGTAATTTGCCAGTCTTGCTTTACCAAGAGCCATGTCAATGACAAAATATCAGCCTTTGAGAAAGCCTTGAGGACTGGTCAATTAGTGAGTAATTAAGTTTTTCTCTGTCTTAGCTAATGAATTGACTTTAAGCCCAGATGAGTGTCTGTGCCTGTAGCAGCTTGTGCTGCTGCCTGTCACTGGAGGAAGGAGACTCCTGCTACTTCAGCAGCTGTTCCTGTTGCAGATGGTCCTGGAAGTAACAGTGAGTGAGGAAGCAGCTCCTGGGAGTGTTATTGTGCTAGTTTTGTAGTGTCCAAGGCACTACTGTGGTATAATGCTACTTTTAAAACACAATTGTTATGGAAAGTAAGCTTCTAGCTTTGTTCAGGCTACGATGTGAGAGGCCTGGGGGCCTCTAGTCCGTGTCATCCATAAGTTTTGATACCACCACAGAAGGAGCAATCTCTGGCTCCTTGGGGGCATTGCCTTAAAGGTGATGATAGGGATCCTCTGGATCTTATTAATGTTTACAAATATCTTAAGTGTGGGAGACAGGGGGATTTGGCCAACCTCTTTTCGGTGGTTTGTGGGGACAGGACAAGGGGCAATGGCCACAAAATGGAGCACAGGAAGTTCGGCACCAACATGCGAAAGAACTTCTTCACGGTGAGGGTGACGGAGCACTGGAACAGGCTGCCCAGGGAGGCTGGGGAGTCCCCATCTGGACGCCTACCTGGGCAGCCTGCTCTAGGGAACCTGTTTTGTCAGGGGGGTTTGACCCGATGATCTCTTGAGGTCCCTTCCAACCCCTACAATTCTGCAATTCTCTGGGCCCCAGGGGGACCAAGTACCCTCTCATCTGGGTGAGGAGTTGCAGCAGGGGCTGGTGTTGCTGTGGTGGCCTGCCATCACCTCAGGTCTCCCTGGTGTGCGGTCTGGGGTGCTTAGCAGCAGGGGCTTGGGGTGCATAAAAAAAAAAAAACAACCTTGTCCTTTTCTCCCTCAGGAGCTGTGTAAAATTTCTTATGGTAAAGCTATTGCCATAGGAAACAATTTCCGGTGACGAAGTTAATTTTGGCATTGGCTTTGAAATGCCTAAGCAAATAGTAGAAGTCCACATGTGTGTTTTTTCTAATCTGGAGCTCCTGTCTGTATCGCAGGTAGCTTTTTGGAGGAAAAAAATTTTGCTGCTCACCTGTTAGCTAAAAGCATCCTGATTAAACTCCACCAGGTAATTACAACCTGCTTGCTAATTCTAACCATGAAGGAGGGTGGTATCCCATAAATAATCCTTTCATCTGGGCTGAAGTGGGTCAGCAACACCTTCACTGACATCAGTGTGCTCAGAGACTGTGTGGCACTGAGCTGTGCATGTGTTGCTGTGTCCTCTGACAGGGACTCGCTCATCGCCTGCACAGAGCTGTGAGCAGGGCCTCCACAGTGAGCCAAAAGGATCAACGCTGGTGATCCTCTCACTTCTGCCCCCTGACACGAGAGCACCTTCTCCCTGCAAAGGCCTAATCACATCTAGATTAGCCAGTAAAACTAGCTGTGTGCTTAAAGTGAGGTCAATTAGGAGAAACTGGGGACTGTCTCCTCCATTCACAGGTGTGGAGGCTTAGTAGGTGACTAGCAGGTGTGACTAGCATATATGTAAATAGCAGGGGATAATTCAGTGAGAAATAAGGATGTATCAGCTAATTAAAAGTGAAATCATAATTCTAAGCTTCTGGTGGTCTGTGATCCCTTCAAGCATTTTGGTCACTCTTCACAGCTGCGGCTTGGGTTCAGATAGCTTCAGGCCTGGGTCTGTGGCTGTGCTTCATGTTGCATTTTCATGAGCTTCCCAGTAAGGCCAGCATAGACTACGCCAAGCCTGTGCCAACGTGTAAACTCTTGTGGGACAGCGACTGTGGGAGAAGAGCCTGGTGTAGTGGTGGGCATGGAGGCTACTGAGACTGGTAGACCCACCTCCCACTGGGAGACCCACCTCCCTCCAGCAGCCTCATCCATGGCTGATGCCACCTGAGGCACTTGTTGGGCCCCAAACGCCATGTGTCCATGCCTGGTCCCATGCTGATGTATTTTGGACACCTCTGATACAAGGCCAGACCCACTTAAAATCATGGGAAGGCTTTGCTATATAAACAATAAATAGCAGACAAGTATTTTGCTAGATTGAGTCCTGTGGTAGCAGCACAGCACCCCAAGATCCCTCTCCCCTTCCTCTGGGAAGGCAACAGTGTCTGAGATTTGGGGTTTTGTGTTGGTGTATATCTATGATATTCATTAAGCTGATGTCACATAGGAAGTATTAGCACTGGTGGTTAGGACTACTTACAGCCGTGGCACTGAGGTATTATTATAAAACCCATTATTCACAAGCTATCATTACACAATCACAGATAATGACGGTTATATAAATGCTACCATATTACCTATCTATTTATTTTTATGCACCTAATGACCTCAAAACACCTAAGATGACTGGCTTCTTCTCAGAAATGATTATGCCTCAGCATGCGTGAGACTAAAACATAGAGCAACTGTCCAAGGTCTAGGGAAGTGCAGCAGTGATAAGGTGGTGGGGCTGCAGAGGGCACTGCTTTGCTCGGGGAAGGTGAAAGCTGCCGTTTCAGTGGGGAGTACTGGGGCCAGGGCACTGATGCTCTGTTATGAAGGTTGCTTGTGTGGGGGTCTCGGTGCTGGTGCAAAGGCTCCTTTATAGCCCGTGGACTCCATAAAGCGGCATATGTACTATAGCTTCCTCCCCAGGAGGTTTTCTTCAAAAAAAAAAGAACACAACAAAAATGAAACAAACAAACCACCAACACGAAACAGATGCTAATGTACTAAAATGAAACATTATTTTAAACTCTTCATCTAGAAACTATTTGTTTCTCGCTATATTCTTTGTATATAACTTGCTTCATGTGCTTCAGGAAATCAAGTGGGGGAAGATGTACAAATTAAGATAGGGGACAAAAAAAAGCGCCAAATACTGTGTCTGATGTAGCATTCTGCTTTTTTTTTTTTTTTTTTGGTTGCTGTACAGATACAAATGCAGCACGGTAAGTCCATGGGCACCCTTTAATGCACCTCTGGTATTAGCTGCTGATGTTGAGGATCACAATCAGTTCGCCCTGAGGTGAAACAACCCACCACCTTACTTCCACCCTTCTGGAGGATGGGGCTTGTGATGTGTGAGAGGAGCAGTCGCTGCTGCTGCTGAGTGAACTTATGCAGAGGGGAAAGTGAGTATGGGAAGGGAGAAGGGGACTAAGAGAAATGGAGAGCTGGCTTGTACCTCTAGAGAGTCTGCTGATCTACCATACCCCTGATCAGCATTAGTGTGAGCGGTGCTACATCACCCCTGCTTCCCGGAACCGGTGGAGTCACTCGAAATGCTGTGCAGCGAGAGGCATTTGATTGTTGGCTTGGGACACAGCTCATCTTCTGAAGGAAGGATTACATGGGGGACAGATGAAGCTGGGGCTAGGAAATAAAAAGCAGGTTAGCGTAACTGTCTGATTCATAAAAGCGAAAAAGGTGTGGATTGTGGCCAGATAATTTCACAAAGTGCTGTAGCTGTTTTCCCTGAACATTGCACAGTCTCTGCTGGGAGGCAGCTGGTGTGGGCCCACTGATGGACTTCACCTCTGCTCCTGGAGGTGTTTCTGGATTTCAGAGGTGGGTGTTGAGTGTCCGATAGGTGGGCCTCACTATGTGGTAGCTCAGGGACTGGCAGACAGTGGACACCATGGCATTACCTCATGTGCCACCAAGGTGGATGCTGGCCCAGGCAGGAGAGAGGTACAGCCACCACCAGGGAGGTGGCCTTTGGGCCTGCTGTGCCCTGCTGCCACAGGAGGTCTCCAAGGATCACACCAGGTGGGCCTTTCTGTTTTGCCCTGTGGATCCAGCGTGATGGTGGGATGAACAGCCCTTAGCTAATATCTTGTATATCAGTGTCTAATTTTTTTCCACCTTTTCCAGCATCTTCAGGAGAATTTTAGAGTCAATGTCAGGCCTCAGGTGGGTACAGCTTTCCTGAGTTGATCCTGTAGAGAGGGGTCCCAGACACTGAACTCCTTCTCATAATCAAGACTTGTAGGCACCTGGTTTGAGCATCACTTGTGAATCCTTAAGGGGATTGTCAGAAGCTGTGTTAACATCCTTGTCCATCCCAGTTCGCTTCCCCCACTCCCAAAAGCCTCTCACAAATGGCCTCGAGGGAGGGTGAGGCAGAGCCACCAGCTGGAGCCAAGTCCTTTTCCCAGAATATAGGACACCCTTCCTTAGAGGTGGTCATGCTCTTGGTCACACGTGGAGACTACCCACAGCTGGTGTGCAGACCTTAAAGGTTACAAGGGGACTCAAAGCATGCTTGGGCTCAGGGAGCTGGCAGTAGGGCCCTGGCAGCAAATTCAGCTGGTACAAATAGGTTACATTCTCCAAATGCCTTACCACCTGACATGTTCAAACATGGCTTAAGTTGGAGTGATGCAACTTCCCATTAACTGAGATAACGAGGATTCTGCCATGGATCACTGTGTGAGGCTCTGCGAGGGCAAAGCAGGGTTCATTCTTCACTGAAATTAAAGGAAGTTTCTGAAATATCTCAGGCACTTCTCTGCATGGGCACTTTCCTATTACTTGCAGGAACAGAGCCTTTACAAGTTTGGAAATAACCTTTCTGTGTGTCTTTGTGTGTGAGTCCCTCAAAGGTTCTCTTTGGGGACTTTCCTCTGCTCCTTTTCCCTTTCTGCAGGCACAGCCCAGGGCAAGGAGCAGTGTTGGGGGAATTGCTGATCTTCCCCACCAGGTAGCTGCCCTCCATGCAGGGCAGAGTCCTGACCTGGAGGCTTCAGCCGAGCACCATTTTTAGATCCAAATCCTCACGTGTTCCCTGTCACTGGAGAAGAAGTCACTGTGGTGAGGGCTGGGGCCTGACCTCCCCAGCAGCTGCCAAACAGAGCTGCTGATGGAGTCAGCCAGCATGTTGCCTTTTAGAAAGCTGCTACCTATTTATATCTGAGTGTGCACCAAGAAAACGATGTTACCCATTTCCTGCTGAAAGTGCGAAGAATTTTCACATTGACACGAGCTGTGAAGGGTCTGGAGGTGCTGGTGAATCCCTCCTGCAGCCCCTGAGGGCTCCCTGTGGTTGCTGTCAGATCAGATAGGAAAGCTTGGCGTGGCTGAAAGCTGAAAGCTGCTGAAAATGCTGTTGCCAGAAAATATGAAGAAAATATCGGTGGGGTTGGGTTAAATGTTAGAAAGAGGTCAGATGAATGAAATCATGGACACTGCAGGAAGTGGAGCTCCCTGAACAGGAATGCAACCATCTGATAATACCAGCTGAGGCTGGATGAGCCATCAAAATCACCAGAACATGTTTTGAAGGAGCAGCTTTACCAGAGGGGCAATACAAGGTCAGGCAGGCTGCTGGAAGTGGGGTTGTTTTGGTATGGATAAATCTAGCATTGGAAGTGCTATAGTATGTGATGATTATGTTTTTCTGAAGTCTCAGCTCTGGAGGCATGCGGTCACACTAGACATCTTCATTTAGGGGGAAAAAAGTGCATTTTTAGTCCTTGCCATGCAGTAGGGTAATCTGAGCTTACCCGAGTGGATCAAAACCCATAAAAGTAAGAAAAGCACTCCTGGGATTTTTAGAGGATCAGTCAGCTCAAAGCCAATCTCCTTCCACATGGGAGCCTGGCTCAGAGCTATTCCCATGTGTGGAGATGGCACAAGTGCACTGCATACAGCACCTCATAAGTGTGTTCTTCCTACTGCACACACATTTTGTCCTCCCTCCCTGCACTGACAAGATTGTTTTTCTTCTCCTTCCCTTACATCTTCAATATTCTCATTACCTGATTATATCACACCCAAATTCCTACTTGTTTTGCCAGCACCCTTCCTCCTGTCTTTCCCCTTCCACTTTGCTGCTCTCTACAGGCTAAGGTGTAACTCGATGCACCTCTCCTGGTCACGAGCATCCCTGTGCATGTTCCTGCTCTCTTCTTGCTTGGCCTTTCTGCCCTAGGTTTTGTGGGAACAAAGACATGAGAGAGGAGGCAGGCAGCTTGAAGAAAGGAATGCAGGGGATGCATGTTTTATATTTTATGGCATGAATGCAAGCACTGCCTTGCTGTAGGGCAAGGGTTCACCTCGATCCTGTCCCCTTGTGATTACCTAAATGCAGATCATAAGAAGTGGAGTGTGACAGATGATTCTGTACCCCAGTATATCCACCTCAGCTTCTTTCAGGCAGAGGTTGAAGGCCCTAAAATAATCTCTCAGCCTGTGAGTTGTCATTGTTTTGAGAGTTTCATGAAGGGTGTGACATTTGGTGTGGCTGGCACAGCTGGGTGCCTTGTAGGCAAGGAACAGGGCTGGGGAAAGCAAACCTGGGAGCCGCCTCATTGCTCCTAACTCATGCGCTACATGAGTGTTTGTTTAGCCTGTTGTCATAAATTTTAAACCCCCTAGTCCTTGCTGCTACTTCTGCCCCTGGACAGGATGCACCAAACGTGTCAGCAAAGGCAGGATGTCTGGGGGGGCTCGCTGTGCTGCAGCCACCCTCCTAGGACGGGATCTGTCATGGGATATCACACGAGAAAATGCTGCATAATGCATGGCCTGTTGGATAACAAGAGGTATCCGTGCCACGTAAACAAGCACTGAAAACAGAACGAAACAAAAGAAACTGTTTCCCCACCTATGCTCTCTGCTTCACCCTCCTCTCATCCAGCAGAGTTGTTCAGGTGGGCGCTCCTCAAACAGAGCCTCTCCGTAGGCAGGTCAGGATGGAGATCAGCATGACCCGCTGGAGAGCAGGTGGCAACTCTGACGCACATCAGAGCAGGTATATAAGTGAAAAGAAGCAGCTCTAAAAAAATAAATAAAAAAGGCACAGAGGTCTGAGCTGACGGAGTAGTAAGAGCATGGAGGAAGCCCCCCTGAAAGCCTTCCCACAATTAGTGCTGGGAGACAGCAGCCCAGCTGGAGGGGAAGAGGTGGAGAAAGTGGTTCACGGCTCAGGGGAGGCTGAAGGCCTTGGGAGGAGTGTGGGCTGGGGAGGCAACGCACAACCGGCTGGTAACTGAGGAAGTTTGCAGAGAGCCCAGAGCAGAGCGCTCTGCTGTGACCCCTGCTGTTCCTGCGTGCAGCCAGGAAAACCAGCTGCTAAGAAACCGTGGGCTGATGGCGTGAAGATGCTCCGAGGAGGTATTTCCTGCAGGAGGGACTGATTTGGGATGGGATGGAGGTGCTGGAGGCTCTCCCGGCAGAGCCACCCACCACCTGTGTGTATGCCTTGCACCACTGGGAGAGGAAGAAGCGGTGGTGAGGAGGGGCTTGGGACCCCAGGGTGGAGGTGGCCCATCAGGCTTTGAAGTGTAGGTTTTTGCTGCCATCTAGTGACCTGCAGGGGTAAATAAAAATGTCCAAAAATGACGGGCTGCGAACCGAGCTGCTAAACTCGCAGAATTAAAAAGTAATCTGGCAATATCGTCGCCTTTGGTTTCTGTCTTCTGCAAAAGAACCGTGGGAAGCTTTGGCACTTTAGAAAGATGGCAGTGGGTAATTAGTCACGAAGCATATTTGTCATTGAATAAGGTTATTCCCAAAGTAGAGACAAAATTAGACCTGCCTTTTTTCTCTTTATCACTGCTGCTCCAGGTCAGAGTAGGTCTGCTTCCCCTTTGCTTGCTGTTTTCCTCTCTAACAGTGTCCTTGCAATGTCTGTACAGACATGGTGAGAAGCACATGGTAAAAACTTTGAGTACTGAGTAAACAGCAGTGATCACATTAAAAAGGGAAAAGGCCTTTTTATTTTGAAACTTTCAAGCACCCAAGGCTGACTTGATAACCATAACCCATAAAATTATTTCTTTCCCTGTGTTCAAGTGTAGAGAAGACCTAACATTACAGACAAATGGGGCATTGATCAGTTGTTTGAGTCTGTCATCGTGGTCAGAGATTTCTCAGCCCTCCTGGCTCCAGGAAACTTATAGGACTGCAGTTATCTTAAATTTTTTAAAGCAGACTCTTCCACAATCCCAGGTGGAAATTTATGAGGGTTTTCTACAGAAATCAAAGGGAGAAATTCCCGTGGATTGTGATTAGGATAAGATTACACCATAAAATTTGTGAGTCTATTTATGACTTCTGAAATAATAATGCAAAGAGAACATTTTTAACTTGAAAACATTTTGGGAAAGTTTCCTGAAGACTCTTTGCATATGATGTGCTGCTGCTGTGGCCTGTTCATCCCAGAATGTGTTACGGGTATGCAAACATTTCTCCTCTATCTCTAAATACCCTTGACAAGAGCTAACATCTTTGCATCCTCTTAGCACCAGCAGGCTTCTCCCCTCTGCCTCCAAGCAGTGGCCTGTGAGAGCAGTGATGGAAATGGTGTATTACAAAATGAGTTTACTCTCCCTTTCTTTGTGCCTTCCTCCCAGCCTGAAGCTTCCAGGGGAACCCCACCGTAAGGGCTCTTGCTGCTGAGAGCAGGAGGCCTAGAAATGCTGCAGGTATCCCATTAGCATTGCTTCAGTCTTTCTTGTTCCTTGGCACACCTCTGGGAGCCATGATGCCAGTGGTGATAAATCATTTCTGCTGCTCGTGTCCTTGGGGGCAGCTGCAGTAATTACTTGGAGTGACCCCTGCTTTCAGCCATCACGAAAACCTTGCCATAATCCCAGAAGAGCTTAAATCCTTGATAGGATGTAAAGTGCTGGCACCAAGGGCAGCATGTGTAGCCAAACAGGAATATAATGCTCCAACTACTGCCCTCCAACCTGTGTATTTTTAAAACAAGGTTAATGGTCTCTTGTTAAAAAGAACAAAGTTGCAGCACTCTTAAAAAGGTGGCTACTGTCTGCATAGCCATCTATAATTTTTTTTAAGACTATTACCCAGAAAACAGTGATGATGGTCCCCTTCATTGGAGTCTGGAGGTTTGTTCTGACACACCAGTGGGGTGTGTGTGTCTGATGCTCTGCGTGGCTGGGGATGGGAGTGGTGACTTTGGGACTGACAGCCTAATGAGAAGGTAGTGGTGTAATCCTTCCCCTCTCTGAAGGTGACTGTCTTTGCCATGATAAGTTTGCAGTGTGCTTTGAACACTAGGGAGGTGCAAAATCAGAGAGAGGCAAAGTCAAAAATCTCCTGGAGGTCTGCAGACTGCTCTCAGGTGGTGCACAAGAAGCAGAGCTGTTAGTGTTGACAAGATCTCCACACAGAGCAGTGCGCTTCCACAGGGTGAATGGTTTTCCCACCCTGCTGCAGGTGTCCAGCTGGTGAACTGGGTGAATTCTCCATCACTTAGAGTTACCAAGTCAAGATGAGATGCCTTTCCTAAAGTCGTGGTGTAACTAAGTCACAAGTGATTGTGTTTACAGCATCGTGAAAGCAGTAGCGCTTGCCCAAAACTTACTAGCCAATGGTTCACAAGTCTTGTATGTTGATGATGTTAAACCCCAATTTTTGTAATATCTTCCTCACAGCTAGCAAAGTGTTCAGATGCTTTACATTTCCAGAGCTGTTCTGTGTCACTTCTTACCTTTCCCTAAAACAGGGGGTAGGGAGCAGATCCTAGCAGAGGTCACGATCAACGGGTCCTTGCATTCTATTCCCCTTGACATATCTGAGAACATGGAAAAGCTCAAGTGGCTTCAGTGATCCCCCCAAAAGAATCAAAAGCTGACTACAGTGATGGTCATGTTTGGGATAGAGAAGGGCTGAGGGTTGTAGTGGTGGGGTTATGGTTATTTTATGTATGAACTTCTATGCACAGCTTTCCTCATGCTAGGAGCCAACTGTATGGCAGACATGCAGATCAACTTCCTGGCCAGCAGGACCAAAACTGGGACTTCAAAACTCCATGTAAAACTAATCAAAAACATCTGAGAAAATGCTTTGCTTCATTTGCACGGCAGGCAAAAGACTCTGTGCATGTCCTTTGGTGTTTGGGCACGAACAAGTAAGCACACAGGTAAACTATAATCCACTGAAATTGCTAGAACTAAATGGATGGATTAAAAAAAAAAAAAAGCCTGGCTTTGTCTTGAAAGTATGCCAGAAGATAAGCTGGATGAGAAAACTAAGCTTGGTTGCTGAAGGGAACATCTTTGTGTATAAAACCTAAAGCCCCGAGGCTGTATGTTGGATGCTAAGAAAGGAAAAATCACAGACTTAAAGTTTCTGCCAGTTGACTCTTATCAGTCATTTGGGTTGGAACTCCTCAAGCAGAAAGTTTGATTAAAAGGATATAATTTTTTGTTGCACTCAGCAACTGGGGTTTAACTGAGGGCAACCTTCTCCAGAGGAAGAGATATGCTGTGACCTCTAGTGGTGGATACATGCGGAAAGAAAATAGACTTGATCACGTTGGCCCTTAGAACTGTGACGGATTTATTCCTTGCCGGAGCACTCGTGCGGTGTGAAGGCCAGCCACAGCATCTGCAGCCACTTGTGTGCAGGTTAGCTGCTTGGTGACAAGGGACCAGCTTTCCTCTCTTAGCTGGATCATAGTGCCTTGCAAGTATTAAAAATAAATAAATAAATAAAAAAGTACTACTGTGTGAACAATAATATTTTTCCAAGGCTTTACAGCCTCTTCCCTGAGGCTTTATAGGTCTGAAGGCAGGCTCACTTTCATACAAGTGAAAATGATTTTCGCTCTTGATACCTCCCTTTCCTTCTGGTGCCCTTGAGGTAGCAAGTACTGGTTGTTTACCATCAAATTTGACTTTGATCCAACAGTTTTTGTGGGAAGTGAAGAGGGACAAATTCCTGAAATAGTAATCATAACCATCTTGGCAGCGGCAGCAGCTGGATTTGCTGCTTTTTGTCCTAAAGGGGAGCTGCTGGGCAGGGTTAGCCAACCAAAAAGCTGGCTAGCTGAGAAAGGGGCTGGCCTCGCCCAGGTGAATTGTTTGACGAACCCAGTTTTTAACCTTGGGTGGGCTAAAAATGTTTCTGGATTTAGCATTTGTTCAGATAATGATCCATAAAATGAGATCAGATGTTTCCTGAATGTTTCCCACACCGTGGCTGCCTGCAGAAGTGGCCAGGATGCTGGCAGAATGAAGGGGGTACATGGGCACAGCCCTGGCTTCACGGCTCGGGGCATGCACATGCCAGGTCCAGATCTAGGCTGGCACTTCTTCTTTTGGCCACACTGCCATTCAGTTGTGCCCTGGGGACAAAGCATGGAAAAGGCAGAGCTAACCCTAATCATCAAGGATCCGGGCTGCAACAGGGATCTGGCTCAAATTCACCAGAGGCTGGGAGTATCAGTTTGTTGCAGGTTATCTGTGTCCTACAAAGAATGGCTTTCTCGGAGTTTATTATTTGATTCCTGTGGAATCTACCTGAGCAGGCAGCTCAGGGTCATTTTAAAACAAAAATTTAAAACAAAAAGCCTGTAGAAAATGTTTGTATTCCAAGGCTCCCCATTTTGCAGAGTTGATAACCCTTTTAAACATATTCTCACTGAAGTCTTATATTAATTATCTGTATTATAGTTAAATGTTGTTTGTATTCAGATTAAACAGGTAAACTTAACTGACTATGAAAATGTATATATTTTATTAAGATGCTTGAGAAATACTGCCTTCACTTGCACCTTTTTTTAGTGTGAAAGTATTTCAACCCTATTAGACATTTGCCTGATGTGCAGTTGAAGGAGAGTCCCAAGAAGTCCCATTTGTCCTGTGCTATCTCACCGTCGCACTGGGTGTTGCTGCCATGCTGGTCTCTGGCTGGAATGAAGCCTCCTGTGTGAAATCAGACTTCCCTCGTTCTCCCTTCTGGGCATCCCTCCTCCTGTTTTCTTGCAAGCACTTTCTGACGTGTGCGAGGGTTGAAGTGAACAAATGTCACCACCTTTGCACAGTTGCCAGCAGCAGAGGTGGGCTGTTCAGTGTGACTGCTTGCCTGCTAGGGCATCCTATATGTTTAGACCACATTATAACATTGCTTCATCCCTTACCTTCGTGTACATTTAGCTTTCTCAGGAGACCAACCAGAAAAAACTTCCCTTTTTTTCCACCCTCATACACTTCTCCACATGGACCAGAGCCCCTCTTGGAGTGCTGCAGCCTGAGGCTGTATTCCAAGCATTCTGCATTGAAAGGAACTGCAAGTTAGAACAGGTGTCCTCCATCTCTCCTTGGCTGTGCCACCACATGCTTTGACCAGCACTCTCACCTACCTGTCCTGGTTCTCTAACTGCACCTCGAGCACATCACAAGCTTTATCTCAACTCAGTCATATGTTCTGCTACTGCTGCTGGCATGGGGAATTGTCGCTTGCTTGCAGTGATGCTGAGAGATGCTTGGTGTGCTGAAGGTGACAAATACAGGTCATTATATCCTTGGCAAAGCTACCCACATTTTGCACAGGTCTGTGGAATAACAATTCTGCTGCAGTAGTTGCCTCCAGTGAACAGATGCGAGCAACTTTTTAAAGGAGCAGAGTAGCTGTAGCACACTGGGGAGAGCATGAGTCTTTCCCCATAAGTGGCCCCCTGCAAGATGTCAGTCGCAGTATAGGAGACGAGGTCTGGAGAGGACATCACAGGGTCACCCATTTCACTCTGCTTGCCCGAGGAAGGGTCTGGCTTCTCTGAAACCTTTGCTTCTGCAGGCTTGGCTAAGTGCTCTTAGGAAGGGTGAGTCTCCCACTGCTTTGCCCTGGCCATCTGCTCCTGTGCTAGTTGTGCTCACTAGAGAGCTGACAGTAATCTCTGCCGACTTCTCCCTTGTTCTTCTGACTGAGTGGTCTTGGCTGCCATGATAGTTAATGGATATCTAGTCGCTGTGTTCAGCTGCGCTGAATTCATCTGTAGTCATCTATTCAGGACAAAATGAGTCTCATCCTAACCTTCCCTGACTGCACTGATGTTGACTTCTTCAGTTGAAGATGCCCCAAGGTCAGTGCAGCAGGAGGGCAGGAGGTGCTCCAGGCACGCAGCAGCAGTTCCCCTGCGGCCTGTGGAGAGGCCCCTGGTGGAGCAGGCTGTCCCCCTGCAGCCCATGGGTCCCACACGGAGCAGATCTCCACGCTGCAGCCCGTGGAGGAGCCCCCGGTGGAGCAGGTGGAGGTGGCCTGGAGGAGGCTGCGGCCCATGGAGAGCCCCCGCAGGAGCAGGCCCCGGGCCGGAGCTGCAGCCCGTGGAGAGGAGCCCACGCAGGAGCAGGGGGTCTGGGGGGAGCTGCCGCCCGTGGGGGACCCGTGCTGGAGCAGTTTGCTCTGGGGGATGGACCCCGTGGTACGGAGCCGTGTGGGAGCAGTGCTTGAAGAGCTGCTGCCTGTGGGCAGCCCCCGCAGGCTCAGTTCGGGAAGGACGGCATCCCGTGGGAGGGACCCCACGGGGAGCAGGGGCAGGGAGGGACCGAGAGGGAGCGGCGGAGATGAAGCCTCAAGGACTGACCGCAGACCCCCATTTCCCTGTTCCCCTGCGCCACTCAGGGGGAGGAGGTGGAAGGGGGTGGGTGGGGAGAAGGTGTTCTTAGTTTGCTTTTAGTTTCTCACTGTTCTAGCCTGTTAGTGGTAGGCAATGAATTACATCAATCTCCCTCTACACTGAGTCTGTTTAGTCCATGATGATAATTGGTGAGTGATCTCCCTGTCCTTATCTCAACCCTTGAGCCCTTTCCATCATATTCCCCCCCCCCCCCCCTTTTTTTTTTCTTCTTTTCTTTGAGGAGGGGAAGTAAGAGAGTGGTTGTGGTGGAGTTCACCACGTGAATATTTTCAGAAAACGATCAATGTTCTTTCATACATTCTTTCCCCCCCAAACCACTTGGAAGCCTCAGTGTATTTTTTTTTTTAATGGTGCATTAAATCATAATCACTCTGCCCATTCTGCCTGTTCCTGGGCATGCAGAGTTGCATACCTCAGGAGTGATGTTTGTGTGTGTAATTGCTGTATATGTTGGAGCACTGTGCTGCAGTAGTGTGCAGGAACCTGCCCAGCCCTTCCACTGCCGCTACCTTCCCCGCCACAGCAAACCTTTGCATAGGTGCTTCTGATCAGTGTAAAGCCCAAAACAGCCTGGGTCAAGTCTTTGTTCACCTTTGTGATCTTTCATGGAGATCCTTGAACTAACAGGAGAGTTACTAACAGGGTATTTTCTGGGGTTTGGGCTTCTGAGATGTTTTCTCTCTTTCTGTTGTTGTTGCATTTTGCTTCTATATAACCTCTGCCAATGTTTCCTCAGGAAACATTTCTTATCTTTTCAAGGGATTCAGAGCTAGATTTTTGTGTGATGTTGGCTAGAACAAATTTCATAGGATGTTCATAGGTTTATTGATTAAGATAACTTATATGTAGAATACGTTTCCTGATATTTTTAGCTAACTACTAATAGAGTTGACAATTTTTAAAGGAACCCAGGGTCTGGCTTTACCACATTTTGTCATGTGTTTCCTCTGTTGGGTGGAGGGTAAGATGCTTCAGGGAGAGACACCTCAGGGCGTAAACACCAGAGCATCACTTCCATGCCTGTCTATTCATCTCTCACATTAATCCAAGCACAGTGTTTATAGTACTGAAAATCTCTGAGTAGTGTCTGTTTGCAGGTTTGAGACTGCACAGGAGGAATGGATGGAGATAAACCAGAAGTAGAAGGTAATTTGAGTGAAAGCAACCATGAAACAACAGAATCGCTGTTCTGAGAAAAGAAAGGAGTGAAAGAAGCAGAAAAAAGGTAATGAACTTCAAAAAGCAGATGTCAACAAGCCTGGGAAACAAGTAAATGTGTATCTTCTGGGAAGATAATCCTAAAGATAAATGAACTGTCAGTTACTGAAACTGCCATTAACAAAAGAAGAATGGTAAGCTACCCTGATGTGAAAGAAAGAGGAACCTGAGCAGGAGACAAGAATCCAACTGCATCACGAGCCAAGACCTAGAAATCAAAGGGAATTGTGTGATAGGTAGAAACAGGGACACATAACTGACAGTGACTACAACAAAGCAGTATGGGTGTGCTGGGGTGCAATCAGAAAAAAATCACATGCAAAACCAATTAGGAAGAAGTCAAAGATGTCATTTTTCTACAAATACACTGAGGAAAGCAAACATCTTTAATGCAATGAAAAGGAGTACAAATAGATGAGGCATGAGGGCTGAAAAATTCAATGTTTTTGCTTCAGTTTTGAGAAGAAAGTATCTGGTCAAAGTCAATTAAAACTTAGACAAGCTGAGTGTATTTATATCAGCAGAAAAAGGTGAAGAAAAAAATCACTTCACAGATCCCAGAGGTCTGAAGATAAACCAGGATTATTCCTTTCTCTAAAAAAAAAGGGGGGGGGGGGAGGAAGAATGGCTCAGAAATATTTAACCAGATTGCCTAACATTAAGGCCTACAAAGATACCTAAACGAGTTAATTAACTCTCCTTCTTGTATGTACCAAAAGAATATAAAATGTTATCAAAAATTCAGCCAATGTGGGTTTGTCACAATCAAACCATGTTGAACCAGTCTAATTCCCTTCTCTGATGGGACAGTCCTCCAAGTGGGTAAGGGGAAAGTCATGAATGTGGCACATCTTGGCTTGAATAATAATACTCGGGGGACTATCTTGTAAGCAGATGGCGAAGTGTGGTTCAGGAGAAATGACTGCTTGTCAAGTCTGTAACTATCTATATTCAGAAAGGAGTGACTTGTGCTCCTGTGCCACACTACTAGAGGCTTAGTGGACTTCTTCAGATGTTTCTTCTCAATCCATATATCCAGTAATATCATAAATTCACTGGCACGTCAACAAATTGTATGCTTAAAAAGAAGGATATGACCTCAGATAGCATGGGGCTTGCTTTGCTCTGGCCTCAGACAGTTAGTAACAAGATTACTGTCATAAAAAAGGGCGCTTGTTGCTTTGGTAGGACATGGGAGAGAAGTATGCCTTTTTATGTGGCAGTGCTGAGTCCTCATTGAAGTGCAGTCCTGGAAACCACAATTTTAGAAGCACAGAAGCAAAAGATAACAATAAATCAGGGTGCAGAAGGTGACGTAAGGCTCAGAAAACATGGGCCAAGTGGCAAAGGTCTCTTCAGTCCAGAGAAGTGGAGGAAACATAACACTGGTAGATTTTCTGTGCATAAAAAGTTTCACAAATGCAACGGAGGTCAGCAGGTGCCTGCGTGCCCTGAGGCAGAGCAGGAAGAAACCCACTGCATCAGTGGCAGAGAAGACCCAGAAAAGAGCCCGTGGCCCCTGCTCGCCGCAAAGCAATCCCATTTTCTTTCCTTGGGAGAAGTTCCTTGGGCTTTGCACTCTTGGGCGTGTACGCCAGGAAGGCAGAGCCATGTCAGCAGTGCGAGGATTGACATAGCGCTGCCACACAGCCAAGGCAGGAAAGCACACGCTGCAGATCGGATGTAAAAATTTGGAAGCTATTGTGTATGAAATGGCTCTTGCTGCAATTGTGGTCAGCTTTATGGCTCTTATCACTGGGCTTTTTCAAGGAGTGGGAGCACGCTTCCTCCATCTCATGCCGGAAGGAGCTCATTATTCCTTATTAATTAGGTCTTCAGTCACTAATCTGTTATGTACCTTTCCAGCAACTGTTTACAGATAAGTGTTGTAGGATCTAATTGATGGAGGATAATTAGCTCCTCCCTAATTAGAGTGAAGTGTGCTTCTTTTCACTCTGTGGATGATCGCTTACAAATGAAAGGCCACAAATGGAAAGCTCAAGATGTGCAATGTGTCAGAAACTAATTTGCTTAAACTATTTTTGAAAGCTTATTTAATTAATACCCAAATAGTAGGCTTATGTGTGAGTGTGTGTGTAACTGACTTCAGTTGTAGGCAGGCACGTGGTTGTCACAGACTTCAGAGTTAACGTCACAATCCGTCACCAAAGGCTGCACAGACACTGTGAGCAGCAGGTCTGTGAGCATCAGCAAGAATGAGACATGAAGCATTCAGAAAAAAAAGAAAACCTTCTGGAAGTTTTGTCCACGGCTTCATCATCCCACACACTTGTCTCAAGACTGAAAAAGAATGTGTTTATCAATGACAGCCTGAGGCCAAGCGCTCAGTAAATTTTGGGATGTCCCTTTGTTTTTTGATGCCTGGTCTCTGAAACTTGTGGGGGAGGCATCTTGTTGCCAGAGAACAGGTATTCACTGGAGACCAGATACTTACTTATAGCCGTTTGCGAACCAAAATTACTAGTCATTTTCCAAAAAGCTTCTCCACAATAACTCCAGATTATTCTTTCTGTAACACAGCTACTGCTTGTTGTCATAATTGTTCTCCGTTACGACACTTTCGCTTCGTTGTAAAGTGTGACTGGTTCTGCACGTGACTGCCTGTAGTCTCCTGGCTGCAAAAAGAATCCTCGGGTGTCCCTGCAGAGCAGATGAGCTGCTTTGTGGGGGGGATATCTGCTGTGAAACACGAGTGTCGCTTCTTGCAGCTCGGGGACAAACTTGAAGAGAAACTTTTTGCAGTTTGCTCATTGCTAGCTTTGATGCGCTGATGCATCTGAAAACTTGTAATGGAGGATGTGGAGTTCGTATAATTAAGAATGATGTGGATTCACGACACAGCCTGTATGCAGCTTCAGCCTTGTACCTAGATACACTTTTACATGAAGCCAGTTCTGACCAGACGTCTACCAGGCTGATCAAGAGCCTCTTGAAGTTAATAGACCCTCATTGCCCTCCCATGTACCTTGGATGAGATATTTCTCTCTTGGTAATGCAAGGATACAGCCAGAAAATATCAAGGGAGAGTAAGTAAGCCTCCTCTCCTACACATGAAGAAAATCTTGAAATTGTGATGCTTAGGGATTTGAAACCCCAGAAAATAAACCACAAATCTCACACCTTTTTTTTTTTTTTTTTTCCCAAGATCTTGTGAGGTTTAAAACTGTTTCATGATTTAGGAAGTTGTTCTGCTGCAGTGCTGCTGACCTAAAATATTGAGTGAGACAGATGCTGGGGAGAGAGAGAGGATACCAATGAGGTTGGTATTACCTGTGAATTTCTAATATTTGCTGAGACTGGAGAATTGCTTCTGTGGCAGTAGCTGTGCTCCCTGGAAGCCTAATACTGTTAATCAGTGAAGAAAGATTTCACTGTTTCATTACTTGCTACAGCTGAAACTCAAGGAAATTACTTGAGTCTCATTATCAGATAAAGTTAAGATACCAGTATGAAAGAAAACTTTTTCACACTCAGGTCCAGAGTAATTTATTTTTCCTAGCTCAGATTTTAAAAATAGAGAGCCAGCACAGAAGAATACAATAGAACTGCACAGAATCTGGATACCACAGATCTGCTTTGATACAACAACAGTTTCCAGCCTCTGTTTTATCTGTATAACCATTCCTAGGTATGGTGGGAAGAGATTAGAGTGGCAAGCTGAGTGGTGCATCCGTCCACCACAAGGCACTTGCTGGCTCCATGAAATAACAGCGTGGGGCAGCCTTGAAAGGAGCCACTGCCTGCTCTGCCCAGCGTGCCTGGGGGGTGAGACAATATCTGGGGGATAACTGTGCGAATCCGTGTAGGAAAGCAGGGGCAGACTGCGTCTTGCTTTGCTATTCCCATGGGGGGAGCCGTGCTGCCCGGGTCCTCTCCATGCTCCGTGATCACTGCTGCTGCTTGGGAAGGGGTGCTCGGGAGGGACTGATCGCTGCCCCCAGCACCCAAAGCCCCTGGGCACCCTTAGCTTGTGGGGAAGCTGGGAGCAGAAGTGTGCTCCCTACAAAGGTGGCGTCGGGCTGCAGACAGCTTTTGAGCAGGATGTGTAGTGTGTGTGCTTCAGTGCTGCAGAAACCGGGTCTCTGAGATGTTAGAAAACTCCTTGCTCTCAGTCCTCTGGGCATTTTCTCTTGGGAAACCTCTCTGTAATGAAAGCTGAGCTGAAGGGCTCAGTTACATTCTAGGCAATGGCCAGTTTCCAGTGGGTTTTTGATGCCAAAGTTCAGATGTTTTTCTTTCCCCTGAAAAACAGCGCTGACTAGCTTAGGCTAGTTACAAGATGTGAGCTTGCAGAAACAAGATACGCCAGCCGGGATGACAGCATGAATGTCCCTTCTCCCCTGTGCCATTACAGGGAAGTGCAGCTGCCAGCTCAGGTGCCAGAGCCCTGAGCAGGACCGACACAAAGGAGAAGCCCAGACGGGTCCTTGTTTTCCTTCTGAATAACTTACTAAGGACTTGGCAAAACCTCTGGGAGTCTCAGTGGCGAAATGTAAAACCTTCCAGCCCCTCTGCATCCCCAGCTGCATCTGAGCAAGGGTATGTGACTTTCCGAAGTGAGTTGAAACGTACTAATTCGGAAGTGCCAAGAGCTGTGCTTCGCCACGCTTTGTAAATGTCCACATTTCTTCCCCAAGCTGGGAGTGTGGAGGGACTTGCTTTGCAGCCCAGAGGATGACTAAAGTTTCAGTGTTAATTAAAAGGGGAAGGACATGATGTCCTCCTTGGTGGAGGTCTTGAGGCTCGGTATTCAGATCAGGGTTTTTCAACTCCCACCACCTTGAGGATGGCCAGTGTGGGGGTGCTCTAGGAGCTACTTGGCAGAAACCTGCTGGCGCTGGGGAAAGAGGGGGGTATGGGGAGGATGTTTAGGGACTATACGATGGTCCATTGCCTGGAGGTTGATGTGCCTTCCGTCATCACTATGTTCAGGTCTTGGCTCTGAGGGCTCAGGTGCAGGGTAAGATGACTGCAGCTGGAGGACAAGGGCGCGATGGGCGCATAATGGTGCCTGCGCACAGCTTGTGGTGTGCAGAACATGGACACAGAAAGGAGACAAAAGCACTGTTTTTTGTTTCTAAAGCATCAAAATGTAACGTTTCTACAACTTCATAATGCTGATTGTAAAATCAGACTCAGTCTTACCATAAAACTAGTTTCAGTTTTAAGGAATCTGGAAGTTTAGGCATGAAAATGCCTAAGAAACCCTTTTTCCAGACCATCTTTTTTTTCCCCAGGAATTGTCCCGGGCACAATGTTGTCTAGTCTTTAAGCCAAGGAGAATCCTGTGGATGTGCATCATAGTAGTTACAGGACTTTTTGCCTTCTCTTATTCAGCAACGATTACAAAGATCGGTTTGCTTTTTATTGGTAGGCTCTGATGTAATGACCAAAGCCAAAAGCTGAAGTCTAGGAGGCAGTATCTTTATTCAAACCTCACACCTCCTGTAGATTTCTCCCAGGCTCAAACACCCTGTCCTCCACACCTCCTTCCCATGGCCTGTGGGCTGTGGTACAGCTGTGAAAGTCCTTTCTCCTTCTGCACCTGAATCAGCTCATCTCCAACTCCTTCTGCCATCCTGGCACTCTGAATCAGAGCTCAGCTCTATCCCTTTTAGCCAAAAGCCCTTTAATTTCTAAGGCATCATGATTTGCCTTGTTTTAGGAGGGTGGGTACGCTCAGCTTTCCTTTTCCAGCAGCTTAAGAGTTAGATCTAGCCCTTTCCACAGGACTTTAAGGACTATATTGCATCAGATGGCTGTTTATTTTTTGGTAGCTTCAGTGAACTGCTGCAGCTATAGAAATTGTGCATGCGCATTTAGATACGTGACTTAACTTTTCTGCCATCTCCTTTTCCTAGCGGGAAGGAGTTAGCACCTTATCAGGTGCAACATCACCAGCCTCTCCTGAGCTGAGCAATCCCTTCTTTCTAATAATGATTAGATCAAGCCTAAACCAAAATACTTCACTTGCAGCAAATGGGGATGTCTGGGGTTTTCCTTCAGCACTTTTATAAGTAACAGGCTTGCATCCTTTGCTGTGCTCCACAGGTTCCCCTTCAGCTCATTGTTGCCCCAAAATGCAAGCCTGCACATAAATGTCTGGGTCCACAAACAGAGGAAATGAACCACAAAAGCAGGCAGCTCACTCCTTTCTCTAGCAGTAGCCTCTAACTGGCATGTCTCTGAGGCTTGCTTTATGTATTTATTTTCAGCACATGAGGTGCAAATGAAAGGCAAACAATATGGGTCAGGTGTGATGGTCTTGGATAATTAACAGCTGGAAATAATTACCTGCTACCAGGAAGAAGGATGATGGATGGAGCCGAGGAACAGCTGCGTGGCATCTTCAGCTGGCTGCTGTACAGGGAGGGATGAGAAATGCCCGCAGAAATTGCCTGAAGGGGCTGGGGCAAAGCACGCAGCAGCCAGTGCTGGGAGCAAGTCACACTGCAGTGCCCTACAGGGGGAACTCTTCCAGGGACATTTCTTATTGTGAGACCCTTGCATTTCCTTCTGGAAAATCTAATATTAGCCTTGGCTTCCCACAAGACGGATATTTTCCTAGTGGGCTGTGGGAAGTTGCTGCTCCATACCTTCCAGCCCAGGACTGTGAGCAGAGGTGCCACACTGCCTCACAGCACAGTGTGAAGCAGGAACAAAGCCTTGCGAAGAGAAATGCACGCTCCTGGCAGCGGGATGCAGCCAGCCCCAGTCCTTGCGTGGGATCAGAGAGAGTGGCCGTGTGGTGCTGTGCCTGGGGGACGGGATGCTGTGGAGAGCCTGTGCTCTCACAGTGCTCAAGCAGCATCTCTTGTGGGCTGAGATATGGCTGGGAGGCTCCCCATAGCTGCCAACTTCTCCCCATCACTGTTTCCTACAGCTGGGGCCTGGGGGGATTGCCTTCACCAAAATGAACAAGAGCCTCCTCCACAGCCAGGAGGCCAGCGAGGAGCCCAGGAAACTATTCCCCTTAAATAGTTAAACGGCTGCCTCTCGACTAACACAATGTCACATTGAATTTGAAACAGGGAACTTTTTATATTTTCCCCCTGATTGTGCTGGCACCTGGCAGATGCCTATTTACCACAGGCATCAATACACATAGTAATCAAAGGAAATCAGAGGCACAGATTAGCAACAGCTGCAAGTCATTAGTGGCAGCCATGGGAAAGCACAGCTCTGCACCCAACTTCGAAATAACCAATATGAGTATTTCAGAGCACGAGGGTTACCGCAGGGCACTCGGCGAGCACAAGAGAAAGCAAACAATTGCTTCGTTTGTCTCCCGAGATGGCTTCTTCCCTTCCCGAAGGCAGCGCCGCGCGCTCGGTGTTATCGATGAGCCCATTGCGCTTTGCCGGTCAGTTGAACATTAACTCTTTGGGACGCCAATTTTTTGCTGATCAGAAATGGCCAGAAACATGGGAAACAGAGTCTCTACCTGTACAAATTTCCAGTGATTTTTCATTTTCTCTTAACTGATTGCTGGTATCTTTGGTGTAGTCTTGAAACAAGAGAGGTTGGGATCTCTGAGAGTTAATGCTCGTCTTACAGTAAGTTTTACTTGGGGGGTGGTGCAGAGCAGTGGACCAAAAGCCTTATTTGTATATCTGATTCCTTTAATCAATTCATTTTGAACCAGAATAGAGACCACATCTTATTTAAAAACTCGATGTTGATTGAAATTTCCATTGCAGATTTAGGCAGCTTGGATTTCTATTTTGATCAGCCTCCGGAAAAGCCGATTTTACTTCAAAGCATCTCCGAGTCTTGCAGGCGCAGGAAGTTGCTGCCCTATTAATAGAGAAAGCAGAATCCAGTGTCGTCGTCGTACGGATGCTCTCCGGCAGTACTGACGTGCCGCGTCCTCCCTTGCTCGGCAGAGCCATCACCGCTGCAGGAGCAGCACCCAGGCTGTGCACGTGGTGTTGTGGTCCACAGCGAGCTCTTCCTGCTGCCACCTGCCTGCCTTGCCCCTGCCACATGGGATGCCTGTCCTGGCCTTGTGCTTGCCCAGCTGTTGGCCATTGCCGCAAGGGGGTGGGAGCATGTTGAGGGGTTTGGCAGCGATAAGATGGACAAATACTGGTCTGCGGTACTTCAAAGTACCCCTTGAGCTTCTTCTGCCTCTTCTCAGAGAGGGGAATAAGAGAGGAGAGGTTGGGAGAAAGGGGAGTAGTCACAGAGGCACATGGTGGTCTCAGGGTTGGAGAAAAAATGGGCAGGGATCTCTGGTTGGAAGAGCCTGGGAAAAGAGAAAAAGACGTTTCCAGAAACACTTTTTTTCTGCAGTAAGCCTGTCCGTGTTGGTAACTGGATCTTATTCCAGCCCCCAAACCTTCAGTTAATCTCAGCTCCACCTGCATATCAGAATCACAGAATGGTTGAGGTAGAAAATGACCTCTGGAGGTCACCTCCTCCAAGCCAGGCTACCAAGCAGGGCTACCCAGAGCAGGTTGTCCAGGACCTTGTCTCCAACCACAGATGTGGATCTTATTTCTATTAGCAGTCCCAAAACCTCACTCATTAGTCCCAGATTCCCCAAAACTCCTTCCCCTTATGTTTGCTGTTATTGGAAAAGTTGAATTTGGTTTCCCCAGGGATAACAGAAAATATTTATGGAAAGACAAAAGTGAAATTTAACCTTCTTTCCCAAGGCCTGTAGAGCTGGCTCTGTAAGATGGAATGTGCAAACAGAGTGTCGAAGGTAACAAAGGAAAATATGGTTTTAAAGTAAAATATAAGTAAATAGTCTCAAAAGATAAAGCACACTGAGTACTCACATCTCTTGGCACTAAGATGAAAGCAAGAAGAAAATAGTGGTGGAAGGATGTTAGTTCTGCCGCTCCCTCACCACCACAGCTGTTTCCATCTGTAAACTAATGATTTTAGGATTATGAAAGCCTGTAGTGAGCAAGACAGGTATTTGTGATGGGAGTTTCGCTCTTGCTGGCTGTATGAAGTAGGATGGCTTTGGAAATGGCTAGGGGAAGTGGAAGTTTTGGGGAAAATTCCTAGGTAAGCGCTAGTTTTTAAAGCATTTTTTGATTTACTGTACAGTTAGTGGGAGGAAGTAGTAGATGCAGTCTTTGCTCTTACCTCTGCTAAAAATTATGAGTAAAGGAAGCAATAGCTTCATGAAGAGCATTTTTTTTTTTCAGCAGGAGACTTCATTTTCTATATCTCTGTGCCTCTGTCTTCATCTTGAGCATTTAAATGTTTTACTTGCAGAAGTGTAAGCCGTGCTGATCTTGTTTTAGCATTTTCAAAAAAGTCTTTCCTCCTGTGGTTCAACTCAATGTGTCTCAGCAATTAGCATTCAAAGTATGCTGTGCTATACTTGTTTGGGGTGCTGAGGTGATCTAGGCTTTTCTTTGTCTTCAGGGTTTCTTCTGCATCCCATTCTAACCAAATGTGTCAGTCCAGCCAAATGAAGGATGATGATCTGAGAACAGTAGGTGACAACCTGTACCTATAAAACAAGTGAGACTTTTTTTGTAAAAGCTAGCAAATAGTCATGTCAAAATTATTAACTCAGGGAAACTAGTTTCTTGATATTCCCTTTCTTTTGTGCCTGCAATGGTGAAGCTCGTGTAGAAAGGGCCCTACCTTTCATACCCCATTTCTGAACCATTAGCAGAATCAATGCTGGTGCACACAAAAAGTCTAAGGGAGGGCCAGCAAGATGGTGAGGCTGCTAGAAAACCTCCTTATTACGGTGAGCTGTAAGGAGGTTAGTGCATTCAGTGTATCAAAAATGGACTGAGGGGTAATCAGGTCACTTTGCATAGATATCTGTGTCTGGAAGACACAGGCACCTTTTCAAGAACACTCTTTCTGTGGAAGAACTGATGGCCAGTCCCTGCCAGTTACATGAGTTTTATCTTGATGAGAAAGCGTCCTAGGTATTTAAATAGAGCAGAGGAGCAGCTCAACAGAGAAGAGCTTCAGTAGTAGGACATGTTCTCCTCTTTGTTTATCTTTATTATTAATTATTGTTCTTCTTTTCTGTGAAGTGTCCTTGTGAACAGAGCTGTCCTCAGTGGCAGAGCTCAGGTGGGGGATCTGTATTCTGTAGACGTGGCTGATTACCTCACTGCTCAGAGTCAAAATGATGGCTAGGGTCAATTAGAAAGCATAGGCAGGACCAGTTTTCCTATCATCATTTTAGCCAGTGTAACACATGAAATAGAAATCTTACATTAGAGCTCTTAATTTCCATGCATCGGTTCTTGTGTAAAAAGTAGAGTTGGGTGCTGCAAGTACCTGTGGTACTTTCTTTGTACTTAGGGAAAAGCAGGTAGCTCCTGTAGGGTAGAAAAATGCTGCATATGAGGAGCCCACAGAGAGAAGCAGCTGTGAAAATGAAAAAGTGACACTTAGTCTCTATTCCTTAATTAATGAGTTTTATCCTAAAACAAAGGCACTCATTCTTTTTTTCAGATGTTGAATTTTGAAGCCCTTTCCCTGAGTCTGCACCAATGAGTGTGCAAAAGAGTAGTGCATGCAGGTTTGATAAGCTTTAGAAGGAAACTGAGAATTGGATTAGTGCCAAGAGATTTTGGTCAGTTCCTCCTTAATAACTAAAAGCTGAAGTTTATCGCTGCAATTCTCTCTTCACTTCATGTATGCGGGTAAAAAGGTACGTGATGCTTTGGTCATTTTATTCCATAAAGTGATTTCAGAGCTACCTAAAGCACTTGATTGTAATCGTGCTAGTTGGGAGCTGAACCCCATCACAAAGCCCTCAGACCAGTTTACTTGTAAGTGGTCAGTCACACAGAGGTCACCAGCTTGTTTTTCCCGAAGTGCCTGATGGGGATCAACGCTCTCGCCCAGCCCAGCTAGCGGAGGCACTCAGAGCTGCACTTGGTCGCCCTCCCTTGCTCCAGGGACTGCAGAGGAAACTTGGGTTTCTGAGTTCAGTTGCTGTGAAAAATGTCCAAACTGGATGGCTGAAATTGCTCTGGGAGGATGCTATGAATACCCGTCTTTATGTAGCGCTGGCATCTCTGTTCAGGGGGGCCTTGAAAGGAACATCTATGCTGGCTTAACTGCTGCTCCCGTCTGTTGGAGGGTATGTGTGTATACCCTTTCAGGTCAAGAAAAATGATTTTGTAGAAACTTTGCTGTTAAAGTGACCTGCTGTTCAGGATTAAAAAACAGACTGATTCCATTTTCCACTCCTGACAAGGATCTCTAAGTCTTCACGAGCACAAATACTCAGAAAAGACTATCTTGTTCCTTTCAGGGGAGCTGTAGTGTCTCTGACAAATCACAGTTTTTTCCTTTAAATAAAACCCTGGGGTGCTCTGCAAGATGCTCTTGGTTCTGATTCACTGTATGAGTGTTTGTACGTGCAGGGGGAATGCGGCTGTGTTGCACGTAGCCCTAGAGGCCTCATTAAATCGTGATGTGTGGTGTCACATTTCAAATCCACAGCTCTTGCTGTCCCCAGTTTAAAACTTGATGCAAATGATGAGTAACTGTGGTCCAGAAGCTGTCTTGACAAATAACTTGTACAGACAATGACTGAAATGACCTGAAACACCCACTCGTTTTACATCCTTGGGTTTTTCTGGTGTTCAACTCCAAGACCGCTGTACTTGAATTTCTGTGTGACGCACTCCTGAACTCCTCCAAAATGCAAAGCACTGGAACCCAGCAAGCACTCTGGAAAATGCTCCTGATGACTAAGGTGTGACTGACTGGGATGTGTTTGGTCATGCCTTTACGCTCTCGCTTGTGTTTCCTCAGGAAATACATCAGTGCTGTTCTGATGAAGGTCAGCATCTGTTTGTACTTATTTAACTAAAAAAAAATGCATCAAGAAGGTCAGCAGCATTCTTAGGCCTGAGAGAATAATTAGCAATGAATTATTCTACTATGCAATTGTATTTTTCCCTATTTGTTAATTATCTGCAGGCAACTTATAAAATGTGTCAGCATTAAAAGAATTATTTGCAAATAACCGCTTGGTGAATAGTTTGCAAGTGTGCTGACAGGTGGCATGGAGGTGACACGCTCCCTGCCTGGAGGGAGGCCAGCAGGGCCCCACCATGGGAGAGAATGGGCAGGACACGCGGTGTTGGGCTGACCTTGGTGGAGAGATGTGGCTCCTCCAGGCTGCCCACAGGGGGTTTGCTTTCCTTTCTGCTCCAAAGAGTGCTCTTGATGCAACCAAAACTTCCCAGCCTGGTACCAGCAGGTTAGTCCTGAGGTTTAGGGGGAAAAAAAAAATTACTGTTCATTTGTTTACCAGAAATAATTTTGTAAGGTGTGTTAAGCTACCTGGCCAAAATGACAAGCAAAAGGAAAGAAACCATCACCCTGGTAGGAAGAGTTTAGTCTTATAGCCTCACAGCACTTGTGGTGCTATGAAATGGCTCAGTCTCACTGCACAGGGAAACCCTTGTACAAGTCCATCGCTACAGGAAGTTGGGTTTTGAAACTTCTTGAGTGAAAAAGCATACCTGAAATCTTATTAGTCTACTGACTTGGCCAGGTCGCGCTCCCTTTTTGGATTCTAGCAATTCTTGCAAGATTAAATGTCCAAATGGTGACTCAATACACTTAGGGATTTTTTTTTTTCCCCTCAAGAGTTCTGTACGTATCCTTTAGCCCCTTTGGGTCTGAGCTGAAGAATATGGATGAAGAAGATAAAAGAACAATGCACTGGTGGCATTTGGGTGAAGGGCTGGCTCCAGGAGTCATGATGTAGGGTTTGGACCACAACGTATTAAATTACCTCCTTCATTTTGAGTATGTAGGCAGCTTCTCTTGTGAAGGAGAAGTATCGGAAGTATCTGTCGACACCAGGTTCAGGTCCAAGTCTGTCCTCATATGAAATTTTAATATAAAACAAGGATGTTATAGTTGCTGATGTGTACCCAGTACTATGCTATTCTTAAATAATGACAAGCAAGCTGTTGAGTGACTGACTCAATTGATTCAACTGATGTAATTTCTCACTTAGTAATATCTTAAAGGAGAAAATAACTCTGTATCAAAACCAAAAGGTGTTTTTTATTTTTATTTTTTTTGAATAGAACACCCCTTTATGTCAGAATCATCACTGTTATTGTAAAATAGAATATTTTCTGTTTAATGAGACTTGCAGGCAATGCCCTTGCGGACCCTATCTACCTCATTGTTTTTAATCTCCTGATTTTGTGTGTGATTGGATACAGTAACTTGTTAACTTTTGCTGTCCTTCCATGTGTCCTATTTTTAGGAGTACGTAAAAACAATGACACGAAGGACACTTTCTGTAGAGGCAGGAGATAAGCCTGGCCCTATCTAGATTAGGCTTTAAACTTCAGGGGCATAATTCAAGAAGGACAAGGATGTAACATTAATGAAATGAGCTCAAGTACTAGCAATCAAGTTAATTCCTCTGGATACGTGTGATCAAGTATTATACTGGCTAGTAAATAACCCTCCACCTGCACTGATTTCTTTTAAATTTTGTTTGCATAGTTCACGCTTAAGTGGATTTAAGATATCTTCAGAATAATCTTGATGTGAAGAGGCTGCCAGAGGATAAGAACAGTCTTTCCTCATTGGTTTACTCTTTCCACAGCTCAGAGAATCACAGCTAATTGATACTGTTTTCATTTTAATTACATATAATTTTTCTGTTTTGCTACCCAGGGAGCCAGGAGAAGAAAACAATACTCTGCCCACATGCAAATCTTCCAATCAACAATTTAAAACCTTTATGCTCCCAAATTTGTTCTTATTTCAAAATGAAAATGTATGTGCTTGGGCAGGTCCTTACAAGTTTCCAGTGTAGGGGGTTACTGACACTGATGTTCGGACCTGTATTTTAGTGCAAGATGCCTTTTCTACTCCCTTCTGCTACGCACTGAATGGGGTTTGGAGTAGATGTTCAGGGCTGATGTCAGTGCTCCCAGCTTCTGTGTTTTTGGAAACAGGATTCCCGCAGACAAGGTATTGTGGTCCCCATGCCTCTCATGTCTTAGCTGAGTCCTCTTCTGTATTTTCTGTCTCCGTCTTCAGCCCTGTGCATGAAGGCTGTAGTTAAGCTTTGGTAAATGCTGTGTTGCAGATACGTGGAAGGACATGTTGCTTGTGCTGCCTGCACAAAAGATGCTGAAGGAAAGAGTGAATATGGACGTAGAAGGACACGGTAGGGAAAAAAGTGACTTTAGGGAAGGAATGTGGGAATTGATTCTCAGAGGTGGAAACCAGTGGGAGTTTTTGTGCGGACTTGGATGGGGCTTTTTTTTTTTTTTTTATGGGGGGGGGGCGGGGATTGCTGGAGCTAGGCATGTGCACAGGAGAGAAGTCCCTCTTGGCAGTGGTGTCAGCAGAGACCTATGTGAAAAGGCAGCTTTTGGAGGGAAAGGGGGACGTCCTGTAGGGAGGATAAAAGTGGGGAGGCCAAGGGATATTTTTAGTAGAGAACTGCCTGTGTTTCCATGTATGATGGAAAAGCCTGCCTGCTCCAGTTTGGAAAAGTAAATATTGGCTGAGGGAATGGTGCTCGCGATGTGATGAATCTCCTTTCTCCATTGGTAGGCTCAACCCTGTGGATTCCAGTCTTATGTTTGGCTAATCTGGAGGGTAGGAAATCAAAGCTGCTTTGATAGCTTGCCATGACTTTTCTGATCAGTCAGGCACCAAGCTTGCTCCCTGAACAAAAATGGGCAACCTGGGCCCCAGGCAAGCCTTACTGACTTGAACTACAGCTTTATGATGAAGACCTGAAAGCAGTGATCCTGTAATGTGTCAGAAGTGTTGAGGGCTTTTAAAGAAATTGTTATACAAATCACCTCTGCTCTTCCTTTGCATGAGAAAATTTTCTTGCTTAAGTGCAGTACTCGAGTCCGGTAGTTTAGAAGAAGGATGAGGTCTCCTGGTACGTTAGTGCATGGAGGCAGAAAGCCACCACTTGGAGAAAACCCAGGGTGCTGTAGGTCTGCCGTGTGCCCTGGGATGCCACATGTGGTGGGCTCTAGCCCTGCTGTGTGGGAGCTCCCCACCTCTGGCAGCAGGGATGCCCTTTTGCCCTGGGGTCTGCAGCATCTCTCATCTCTCTTCTTTCTTCCTTCAGTTTTTAAAATTCTTCCAAATCCATCTGTTCGTACCAAAGCTGGTGACTAATGCAGCAACTCTTATTAGGTCAAAATAGCTGAAATCATACGGCAATTACACATGCACGCTCACATGCACACAGAAGGGTTGTTTCCCCCCTTTTCCCATCCCTGGAACAAAACATTCCCTGACTGCTCAGAGGGCCAGAGCAGCTGCCCAGCTGGCAGGAGCAGAGATGGTAATGCTGTCAGTGAAAGGATGAGTCACTTTCTGAAAGTTATTTAGGAGGGTCACCCTTCTCTTCCCCTTTCCCCTCCAGCCACTGATCTTCTCGGGTTCATCTGATGCTGGAGCTCTGCACCGGCTGCTGCCCGCAGAGAGCACAAAGAAGGCTTTTCAGGGCACGAAGGCTCCCAATGGGAGTTGCAAAAATACTGGTCCCATGCCTGACTGATCTGTTGGTCTCCTGAAAAAAGCTTCTGCCTGTCTTGGAAACATATCGTACTAGCTACAAGGCTGCCTTTTCCTCTTCCTTTCGTTCTTCTTTTAAATTCATTAGATGGGAGTTATCTGCATGGGGAGAAACAAGGAGTGAGAGACATAAAGATAATAGAAAATGACGACACAATTTTTGTTTTCTAATTTTTGGTAATAGGTCACAAAAAAAAAAAAAAGCTCTTCTGCTACGAAAATCATGCTCTTTTAAGCTCTCTGCAGGATGTAGAGCTTTTCCAAGATCCTTCTCCAGCTGAGACACCTTCCATGCCCTGACCCCTCTCCTCCCAAAGGTGACTGATGTTTGCTGTCTTTCCGAGCTACTGTGGGAACGGAGTGCCCCTGGAGCCAAACGTGGCAAGAACATATGTGGCCATGTGCTCCTGTGTCAGCACTGGGCCTGTCAGAGTCCAGACTGGACTGGTTCGTGCTCTTGACTGGGAAAAATCTCTGACCCCATGGCAGGTAGCTCTGGTGAACATCAGTAAGAAAGCAGGAGCTCAGCATGAAGGCTGATTTTAGTGTTGGCGTGGTATTCTTGTTTATTAAATAACTCCTGAACAAGATAAAGATCTGTCTATACTGACCCTTTGTTATGCTTTTAAATCATGGCTCTGAACCTAGAGCTGCTGTGTGTGTTTTACGGCAGAGAGAGGCCAAGCTCCACAGCTCCCCTTCTGCAGAGCACAGCCCACCAGTCTCAGAGCTGTGCTGGGCAGGCATGGTCTTCCCTGTGTGGTGTCAACCACCTCAGGTGAGGACGTCCTCTCCAGGGCTCAGGTTATTCGTGTCAAAGCAAAACTATGGTTAGGGCCGCACTGCAGTAGTTCTGGAGGCTGTTCTAGCCTCTTTTGTGGGCTGTGATGTGCGAAGTGGCTACATGCCTGTATCATCTTGTGGATCCTTCTCCCAAGTCTCTCACATCCACGAGAAGCTACTGAAGACTTTCCATTGCCTCATAATGTCCATAGTGCCCATCTCTCCCACCCAGTGTGTGCCTGCAAGCCTGATGGAATTTTCTTTGGCTGCTAGGATGGGCTGGGTTCCCTCGATAAACACGTGAAAGGTCCAGGATTTACTGATTTTTTTTTTTTATTTAGTAGAGGAAAAAAAGACGGGAAAAAAATCCCTTATGCAAAGTTTTAGGCATTACTGATGACAATAGTTCTGGCTGGGCAGAGGAGGAAAACTCAAAATCAAATCTTTTGTTGCTTTTAATGCTTAAAATGTTTTGACACTTTTCATCATTGCTTTAGAAACGTTTCTTATCACTTTTTAAGTGATCCACTGATGACAGACAGGAATGCGCTCCCTTCCAGACTCTGCCACGAGCAGGGAAGCACTGGCTCACAGCACAGCTGTGGCAGAGGCTTGTGGTGACACCCGGCTGCCTGCTTCTTTCGGAGCACTCTATGCCCTCGCTGAACAGCTAAATAAATGTAGCTAGTTAATCCCACAATTAACTTGTCTTTTTTTTTTTTTTCTTTTCCTAGATAATCTGATGTTGATATAACCAAAAAAATCCTTATTTCTAAAAGCCAGAAAAGTGTGTGGGGGTTCCTTCCTCCTCTCCCCCCTCCATTTACACAGCATACAACGGCAATTGTTTAATTTTAGTAGATAACTCACCATTTTCAAACATCTGAATGTCAAATAACCTAGTTAAGCGATTTTGGGTGTGTCAGTGGGGAAGGAGGGTCTCTTGATGGTGTTTCAATTATCTTCTTTTTAAGACAGTATGTCCCCTCCCTCCCTGTTCCCTTGAAAGTTATCCATAAGCTGACCACAAAATAACAAGTGACTAAGCGTACTGAGAAAAATTACAAACCCAAAATGCTCATTGATGGCAAACCGGTCTTGTGTCATTTTGTGGGTGTCTAATTGGCCCAGTGCAATATACCAAATTAAGCTTGAATATTCAGATGAGAAGACTAAAATAGCCTCTCCCTGAAGTTTATTCTGTTCTCTGGTATTTTTGTCCTATTTTCAACCTTTATAGAGGTGACACATCCTCGCTCAGCGTTACTGGCTGCGTATTGTCAGTCTGGAGTACTGGTGCTCCATCTGTGAGCTCCAGCTAGCAGCAGGTATTGTAAATCATAGAGATTCATGACAAGGCTGTGAAGTTTTCTGAAGGACAAATCGCAGTATCTGCGTAAAAAATTACTGTATCTGGTAACCAGAAGCAACTCTTTGGTTCGTCAAACGCTTCTGTGATAACACTGTTGTGCAATGCTTTAGCTGTTGTGAAGTAAATAGACAGAAACCCACATACGCATCTGAGAATATTTTGCAGCTCATATCTTCCCCATGTGTTTACTTGTGTGCTTGTTGCCTCTAGGAGAGCAGAAATGGAGCATGTGGCTGTTACTGCACTCTTCCGATGTTTCCTCTTTCTTTGGGGAAAAGCATGTGGCCCCGTGCTGTTGCAGGCTGCTAAATAGCTGTGGCCTGGAGGGCTTTCAGACTGCGATGTGACAGGCAGATCTGCTTTGTGGTGATACCCTCTGGTCATCCTTGGAGACTCCGTTCGCATAGTTCAGCAGTGGATGCGATTTGCATCCGGATGCATCACCTATTCCATGGGCTATTGGGTTGTTACTGAAAACTCAAATGTCTCGGGGGTCCTGTGGGCTCCCAGTGGCTGGCTGCTGCCAGCAGCAGCTTTGGGAGCCACAGCTCTAGGTTAAGGCTGACTGTACGAAGAAGGCTTATCAAAAGGACCTGCCCATCTGGGTGGGTGGCCACCTGCCCAAAGTATCAACATTGTAGGTGGCAGAATCAAACCCAGTGAGAACCAGCTCTGTTGACACGAGCTGCACAGTGCTGACAGTCAGAGCTGCCTTCACGTACTGTGCCTGAGCCTTGAGCCTCCCTGCACAGCCTCTGACCTGAATGGATTCTTGAGACATCTGCATGTGCCTAGCTTCATCCTCTGTGTTTGCTGTTCTTCAAATGAGGTATTGAGGGAGAGGAGCAGTGAAGTTATTCCTAGAAATCCTGCTGCAGTCACGCTCCTTCCCCTCAACTGGCAGACTCATCCTCACTTCTTTTTGGTGTCAGTGTTAACATGTCTTTTGGATGTTAGTGGGGATTTTTAGGCTTGTTTGGGAGAATCCCCTCTTCCCTGTGTACCACTTGCTGTGCTCTGAGGAAGGGCACAAACCTACTGCCACTAAAGACTTTGCCTCAGAGGCTTTCTAGCTGACACATCTCTGTCCCAACAGGAGCCTGGCCTCAGCCCAGGGCAGCACAGCAGGACAGGGGATAACAAACATACTGCAAAGGGGTTCTGGACAGTTCATGAAGCCTGAGCTGTGCGGGGCGCTCTAAGAAGCAACCTCTTGTTTTCAGGGGTTGCTAAAGGAGTACCAGTTTGCAGCCTGGGATAACAGCCATGAGAGAGGGGCACATGTGTGTGTCCACGTGCATCACATTTCCCTTGCTTGGGCTATGCTGACTTCCTGTGCAAGACTTTCATGTGAAGTACGTTTGTGTCCTTGGCATGCCTGCTGTGATGCTCTTGGAAACGGGAGAGAGACATGACTCTTTCATGGCTGGCCCCACTCCAGATTTTCTGGAGCCCCAGATGTGCCCCACACAGCAACCTCACCGAGCTGCCGAGTGCTGCTACGAATACTTCTGGCACCAAAATACAGGCGGTGAGTCCTGCTGCTTCTCCTTCCTTCCCCCCCTCCGCTCCCCAAAAGCACGTATATTGGACAAGAAAATTTATCCTGCTGTGCTGAGACTGACCTGCTCACCACCGCCCTGCACCGGAGGCACTGTTTTTGGTGGTGCCATGCCTGATAGCAGCCACTCTCTTTGGTTTGCTGCTCCTGTGATGTACTTCAGGAAAACAGCATTTCTGAGCCCGGTTCAGAAGAGTGTTTCCACTTAGGACAGCAGTTAATTGCGTGGTGGAGTCAAACTGAGATTGAGTGGGACTTGAGCGATGCTTTAAGAGAGGGAACTCGCAGCCTGAGACCTGGATCTCATTTGCGGTCTGTAACTGCTCTTACACCAAGAAGGGCCTGCAGCTGAGGTGGGTCTGATCCCTCTCTAATTTTAATGGATGGATACAAAGAGTGAAAATGGGCCTGGCCACCCAGCCAGGGCAGCAGTTTGGATTACATTGGTTCTGTGTGTTGGTGCCTCCATTTGGCAGTAAGCCCCAAAAGCCCCGAGGGTGTCAGCTTGGTGCAGGCAGGGTTGACCATCACTGTACAGCTGCATGAGGCCAACGTCCATGCCAGGATCTCAACCCAAATGAAGTGTGGGGTTTGGGCTTGTGGACACACTGCTGGGGGGTTGAGTAGCAGCTTTTGGGGAATGTTGAACAGGATGGGAGTCCCAAGAGAGAGGATGATGTGTGGGCTATTGTAGGGAGGGGCAATAGAAAGTAAACCCTTTTCTGTGTCTCTGTTTCCACAGGTTTCACAGGTTCGCATTATCGACTCCCTTTTCCTAGTGTAGTGGGGACTTCAGACCCCTTGGGGTCTGGTGTGTGTGACAGGGACCAAAGAGAAGGTGTGGGAAATGGGGTTCCCCTTACAGATCTCTGCTGGCAAACAGTCAAACGAGGTCTGCTTGGTTCCCTTGTTACCCCATAAGAAACAAATGTGCTTTCATCAAGTTTGAGTAGCTCTAGGTAGCTTAAGATTGACCTGCGGCAACAGATCAGGCTCTGGTTTTGCCCGTTGTATAGATGGGCTTTAGTTGTACAGCTCATCTCCTAGGACAGGGTGTTTTGAAACTATGGCTTTCAGTTTTGGCATCTGTATCAGAAATATGGTATGGTCAAAACTGAAATACTTTACCCTTCAGAGGGGTAAACCCAAGATAGCTTTCCAGCTAGCTTGTTTGCTTCTAAGGCTTTTTGCTGTTAGTTTCCAGCAAGCAAGCTGAACAAAAGTGAGTAAGGATCAGAGACCTCACACAACTTTGGTTGGAGAAAGTTTGCAGTTCCGCCACTGAGGCAGCGTTTCCTAAAATAACAGCCTCGGGAACCTCTGCGATCTGTTTCCCTGTCTCCTGGCCTTTTACAAGAACTGAGGAGCCTTTCAGCATTGTGCAGTAGGGCTGCGGCATAACAGCCGCAACAAGAGCGCCTCAGTCTCTAGCACTCTATCTGGGGACCCATTGGGCTATTATTAGCAGGGGGTACCGAATACACTTTGTAAATATTTGAAAAGCCCTGCCAAGTGGTGTGGCAAAGACACACGCTCCTCTGTGAGCCCCGCAATCGCGAAACCTGGACAAAACACAACAAGAAAGCCAGAGTGGCTCACGCAGAGCATCCCGTTTGGTTCTCCTCTGCGCAGGGAGGCGTTCTTGCGGGTCAAAGCCAGAAGTCCTGCCCCTGACTTTTGGCTGAGGGGATTCCTTTTGCGGGTGGATATGGGGCCGTGGGGCTGCCGACCTCCCCGTGTGGGGCCGTGGTGCTCTCCCAGCACGTACTTTTCCGCCAAAGGCCAGCTGCCTGGCTTGGTGCTGCCGGGGATTTCCTCGCAGCCCCCTCTGCTTTGCTCCGAGCCCACGAGGAGTGCCCCGCAATCTCTGTTTCCATCGCTAGAGGGAGGGAAACTACACGGAATTGCAGCGCCCGCACTTCTGTCCGTCCGTCCGTCCGTCCGCACCGGGCAAGATGTACAACCAATGCTCTCCTAGTACGACTTTTAATCAGGAACTGGGAAGGACGTGGTAGGTGGGTTGTTTTCCTTTAACCCACGGTTTGTGTGCTTCCCTGTAGGATGCTGAGAGCTGAAGGCCCTGCATTGCTCTGGGTACCTGCTGGAGGAGGGGGACTGCTGGAGCACGGCAGGCTGCTGCTGCCTCCAGGGCCACCGGCGAGCTCTGGCCAGGCTCTCTTGGGTGACTTTTGTGGGCAGGGGAATTGCAGTCTGGTGGCTGAGGAGTCGCGTCCCACACCTGCGGTAGCTAAATCACTGGGTGAACGTCAGAGAGAACTGAATGCAAACTGCATGGTGAAGGCGCATGCTAAATGCTGTACTGTGGTATGCCCGCATCCTTCTCTGGGGGGGAATACACGGGGAGATAATGCACGTGTATCCTCCTCAACACTCCTCGCAGCTGTTGTCTCATCTAGCTTCCCAGTTTCTGATGTGGCCAGTTTAGTATGGCTAAATGCACCAAACCAACCCTCCCCAAACATTCCTTTGTATGTATTTTTTTTAACACATACAAAAGAAGAAAAATTAACAAAAAGGAAAAATATACTTTAATGAAAGGAAGTGGTGATGGAAAACTTAAATGATGGTGCATTTTTTTTTCCTGTTTTCCTGTTTCTGCACAGTAATTTTGAAATTTAAGAGCAAGAGGATGAAAATTTCAACCTAGGAATAGGAATACAATTGTAAATTAAACCAGCTTCCATTGGCAGTACCTGAGAACAATTTTCACACTTTCAGAACCTGTTTCATCAGACCTCATATCTATTCACCAATCTGCCCTGGACTTGGCGTTATGAAGCTAGATACACTCAGCTTTCCTCATCAGGATGGCACTGAGTAACTACAGTGATTTTGCTTAGTCTGCTGAAGGGACTCATCCCCTCTACCAAGTGTGGAAGGGAGAGAGCAGACACATCAGAAGGAGCTACTCTCTCTGTAAGAAAACCAAGGGTGGATCTCCGTTCTGGGCATTGTTGGACATGGTTGTATAGCACTGTGGGAGGGGATGTTGCCATCAGAAATGATTCCTAGGAATTAAAAAGAAAAAAGGAGGGAGGGGGGAGGTAAAACTGACCAAGAATGAACATGACTATGGCTTTTTTGCTGCTCAAGTCTGAACAGAGGAAATACAATGACAGTAACAAATCAAAAGTAAAAAGGAATGTTTTCTTTTTTTCTTCTTTTTTTAATTTATTTATTTTTTAAGCAGAAGATATTATATATTGTTGCTAGCAGTAGGAAACAAAAAGCCTCACAATTTTTTCTTTAATGAAATAAAGCAAGAGTAGTGCAGAACACTAGCTCTGGAAAAACTAGAAAGGTGAAACCACAATGAGAGTTTCTTTATGGGTGGCTCTGAGCTAGTTGCCCTTGGAACTGTCTGGGTCATCATCAGGAAGGGAAAAGGATGAAGGAGAGCAGTATTGAAGATTCTCCCCCCTCTTGATACTAAAAGAAACACGTACATCCCTGTTAGCAAAACCTGGTTCCTCCTGGCTGAGGAATCCACATGGAAGGGCTGGAGTAGCTGGGGGCCTCTGTGGGATAGGACTTGGAGGCACTGGGTTGCACTTTGGGCTCAGACTTCCTTAGGGACAGCCTTGCCTGGCTGTGGCATTCGGTGGGGCCAGCAGTGGTGGGGAGGCAATTTTCTTCATGGGAAGCTTGTCCCAGATTTCGTCACTGGTGGTCGGGCAGAGAGGATGGGCTCCAGGAGGGGACGAGTGCCCAAGAGGAGGGTGTGCCAAAAAGATCTCGCTGGCAGCGGAGCAGCTGGCCTCTGCTGCTAATTCAGATTGGCTGGCCCAGGAGGATCCTAATTACAGCACAACTGCTGTCTCCATAATCACTGCGGCAGGAGCCGTGTGGGCCAGAAGGCACTGAAAGGGACCTGGATGCGGCAGCAGGAGATATGGGGGCTGCTGCTTTCCATCCTAGCCACTGAGTAACACAGAGTCTACCAGATGTCAGGGAGGAAGAAATGGGTCATCCTCAGAGCAGGCTTGTGCAAATAATGTCATTGGCTGCCTGTGTGAGCGATGGGATTGCACAGATAGGCTCAAGGATATCCTACTGATGGGGTTTGTGGGGAAAGCACTAGAAATGTGGTGAGCCTACTCAGGTGTCAGGGGCTGATTTGCTGAGCAGCAGCTAATTGTGTGGCTGATGGGAGCAAGAAAAGCTGTCCAGGCAACTCCTGGTAAAGTGCTGTGGCTGTGTCAGACGTTTCCTGTGTGCCAGTAAGGATGGCCACTTGCCCACCTGCACCTGCTGCTGACACGAAATCAAAAGAATGGAGGTGAGGAAAACTTGGGCCCAGCACTTATCAAGAAAAGCTGGGATGAGCAGCCTTTCCACATTTTTTTTTTTTTTTGGATTCCTGCTGCAGTCCCAAGGTCAGCTTCTGCAGATATGATATGAAATCGAACCCAGTAAGCTCAGGCAATGAGCACTCAGAGGGGATACGTCAAAGCAGGTGAAATCTCTGTAGCACGAGCCGTTCGGCAATCTAATGTTACTGCTGATGCCTGTTGCATTTAGAACCTAGGGTAGAAGGTGCTCCTGCTTTTTCCTTGGTGAGACAGAAGCATCAAAGACTTTAAAATGCTTTTTTTGGGGGCGGGAATTGCTCCTTCAGGAAAGGACTGTGAAATGTGTAGCTGTATCTTTGACCTGGAGACCCAGCCTTTCCCCAAAGCCTGGTGTTTTGTGGCCCCCAGCTATGAATAAAGGAAGCAGGACACAGGTACAACGTTATAACATTATGTCCTGCTTGCCTCTGCTGCCCCTGTCTGTCTTGTGCAAGACTTCACTCGCACACAGCCGCCTTGTTGGGAGCCGGGGCAATAATTGTGCTCTTAAACATCGCCGGGTGACTCACATGTGCTTTATCTACGTCTGTCCACACAGTTGCGACTTTTCTTGCTGGTGACAACGTGGTGGAGAAGGACAGGGTGAGAGAGGGAGATAATGTGGATGTGGGGGGCCAGGCTAAGGTTTTGCATTGGCATCTGATGGTGCTAATCAGCACCGATGTACTTCAGAAGGTGTCTTTGATAACCAGCCTTTAATAATCTAACCCTCCTCATATTTTTGGCTATATAATTTGCGTAGGGATTACAGCCCGTGTCTGCTTAGGTGCCTCTGGTTTCTGACACAGCAGCAGCCTTTGAATCAGTGAGTGTCTGCTTTTGCTGCTTAATCTCTGAGGCAGCCAATTTGGGGACAGAAGGAGTTTTTACTTTATCTGCTCCAAACACACTTGTACTTTTTGCTGCTTTCCCAATACAAAGGAATAATAAAAAAAAAAAGGAAAAAAAAAGCTGTGTGTGTGAGCACGTGTGTGTGTTTATATAGCATGGGAGACAGAGACAAAACTGAACAAGTGTGGGAGGGTGAGAACCTTTATTGTGCAACAAACTGATGGCACCAAATATGCTACATTTGTTGTGAGTTAAAAGGTTTATACAAAGATTTTCTTAGTAGTGTCTAAGATCTTAATAGGGTAATTAATCTTTCTAAGTGTTAGTGCCAGATTATGGGATCAGCTATTACCCCTGGCTACAGAGTACTCCTTTGTGTGCTGCTATGAACAGGATGAAGTGATGAGACTACCACGTTTGCCAAACAAAGATATGGTTGCTGCTGGCTTGTTTATGTTTGAAATGCATTTTCTGGTGCAGCAAGAGTAGAAGGCACCATTTCCTTGGGAATATTGGTGCCCTCTAAAATGAGCCTTATTAAGAGAAGAAGGGGATGAAGCTTTGTAGAATTTGCAGAGCTTTATAGAAAAGTGCATATATGCTTTAAGAGACATAATAGTGAGTTGCTTGGTTTGACTATTTTTTTTCTTTTTTCCCCAAGCAGGAAAATAAATAGATAGCTAATGTAATTGTAAGAAGCAGCTGTAGGAGTAGATAAAAAGAGGTCTATACTTAAAAACTTCTGTGTGGAATACAGAAGCCAAACACTTTAGTTGAGGAATTAAAATCCAGCTTGTACTGCAGTAAGATAGGGTGGGACACAGAGGACGTGGGAGAATTTTCCTTAGAAATAGCCTTTGCTCAAGCTTGTTTATTCAAAAGGGTGAGTCAAATCTATTGGTTATTTTACTCAATAGATAAAGGATTATTAGTTTTTTCCCCACTGATGTTTGGGTGGAGGGTGGGAGAGAGTGAGAGGAAAAAAGAAGTATATTACCCAGTGGCTGTCAGGGTTGATACAAATGGGTCATCCTGGAGAAATGGCTGCTCGGCCAGTTTTGACATTTCCCGTACTACTGAATGAGAAACCTCTGCTCAAGGTCAGCATAAACTACTCTGTCCACATCATTTAGTCTTCAGTCTAGTGGAGGCTGTCATGTTCTTAAGTGATGATAAAATGAAAACTGAGTCCAAGCTGTAATATATTCTAGAGGTGACTTGAACGTGGGAGTACTTCTGAGCCAACCCAAAAGCAGTCACCTATGAGCGACCGAGTGTGGGCGAGCATGCTTAGTGTATAATAGTGCTGGTGAGGCTGTTGCTCTTTGAGATCAAGTGGCTCAGGCTGCTGGTGCATCAGGCTAGCCTTTCCTTGAGGCATTGGAAGGGAGGACGAGTGCAGGAAAGCTTTGGTACGTGGCTGGAGAGCTAGGGAGCTTGCAGAAAAGTGATGAAAAGAGCAGTCATGGATGCTGGGCGAGAAGAAGTCTTACTGATGATGGCCATGGTGTGCTGCAAGACCTCCAACAGAGCTGTTCCCTTTAGGGAGGGGAGGCAGGTTCCTGTTACAAGGTCAGCTGGGGGCTCTGGTGTTGTCCACCCATCTCTGCAGCCAGCGTGAGGCCATGAGCTCTCTTGGCTTGCCTGCTGGGTAATGATTTACAGCTGAGCAAAGATGGAAGGGAAGAGCTGCAGGGCTTGGCTCTCCCTCTCTACTATCTCTGGGCAAGTTTACATTTTTACAAGGCTGTGGGGAGTAAGGGAGAACCCCGAAATTGTGCCAAACCACCAGAATAAAATCCTAATGCTCTGTTTTGGCATATGGTTGAAGAAGCTTCCCCATGGGTGCACTGGCTTAACGTAGGATTGTAGAGGGTGGTCAGCTGAGCCTAGTAGTGGTTTATTCTGTTTAGCTGATGGGGGAGAAGTCACTGATTCCTCTCACTTGATTGCATCAGTGAGGCTGCCCGTGAGGTCAATGATCATCCCATGTGCCTAGGGGTGGTGGTTGAAATTCCACTAGGGCTTACAAACCTGCTGCACTGTCATCGCTCCTTCTGTAGGTGACCTGAGTGTTCCTCCTAGAAATCAAACATTTGCCTAAAAACAATAGCAAGCTTCTGGCTTTGTCCTGTTGTCCCAGCACAGCAAGCCTCCTCTCTCACCCCTACTAAAGGGACCTCTCATACCGATGCTGCAGAGGTGTGCTTGCTTGTAAGTAGGAGATGTCTTCATTGGTGTATCACATCTACAGCTTTTTGCACGAGCCTAGGCTGCTGTCGGTATCTGGGATTTGTAATTTGATTTACAAATCTCAGTTTGATTCTAGACATGATATGCGACATGAGATGCTAAAAAATCTGTAAGTCTTTGAAAATAATTGCGGTTACCTTACCACAAAGAATCTCTGAGAGCTATGGGGGGGGGAAAATCCCTATTAATGCAGAGTTGAGATGACCCAGTTGTAGCAGAGACCTTTCCAAGTGGAAAATTCAAATCCAGGAAATACAGAATCAAGTGCATGCCAATAAAACATTAACTCTGCCCCCCTGGAGCTGGCAATGCTCACTGGGAATTATCCGCCACCACTCCAGCTGCAGTCACTGTATTAGCTGGAGCAGTACCGAATGGTGGGAGGATTAGCTGGAGCCTGGCAGAGCTTGGAGTACAATATGGAAAAATTTGTGGGTGAGACAGAGGAGGTGCTGAATGTACATAGTTGGGTGTTTATGTGTAAGCATAAATAATAATGCTACCTATGTCCCAGAGAGAACTTGGGAACTTCACTTCAGCACTGAGATGCAGCAAGCAGAGAAAATTTAGCGATGGGGATTTAATGACAGCTAGGCATGAGATAATATTCACTTAATGGGTTTAGTGCTGGGTTGAGGTACTGCTGTAGGCTATGTAGCTGAGTGTGGGGCAGGTGTGCGCAGCTTCCATTTGGTACAGCACACCAGCAGCACAGTTACTGCTAGCAAAAGGAAAGTTTCGGATGCATTCCTTCAATGGGCATAAGCCTTTTGCTTCCCTTGCATCTACAAAGTGTGTTATAGGGGAACTGAGGTCAGGGGGCAGTTGTACAGCTGGATTTTCTTATTTACAAAGGACTGCTTATCCAGACTGGCACGTATTACTGGGTAGTGTAGGCTTTCTGATAGCAAAGATATTTGTGAGTGAATTTCCTAGGTTTGTTCAACAGAAACAGTAATAGACATTTTTTGTTGTTAAAAATGGTGATGACTTATGCAGTTGAAGTTAACATGTAGGTTTTTTTTTCTTTTTTTTTTTTTACTTAAGCTATATATTTCACTACAGAGAAAACAGGATGTTGTGTGATCAAGCGGCCACATTCTTTTTTGTTTTTTTTGCATTATTTTTTTTTATCGGAATGTAAGTTACTGTCATGTTTTCAAATTATTTGTGAGCCAGCAGAAGAGGAAGGGAATTCAAACCTGTGGTCTATCTCAGCATTTTCTCTTGCAACTTTTGTAATGATTTGAAGCTTGTGGCAGCCTCCTTGCTGCCCCAGCACGTGACAAAGAGCTGGGGCTCTGGGTCTGAGCATGTATCACAAGTCCTGCTGGAGTTTGAGCTTGGAGTGAGCTAGTGGCACTCACAGATGAGTGTAAGAAGTATCAAAATAGCATTTATTTATTTATTTATTCAGGGAGGTGAAAAGGGTCTGGACTGTCCTGGGTGCACTGGGGAGTCCATGATGCTCAGCTATCCTGGGCAGCCTCCAGGCAGGTGAGGGCAGAGAGTAGGAGAGGCTTCCCACAACAAATACATCCAAATGCCACCTCATATCCTTGGTTTTTGGCACCCCCACAACATCAGGGAAATGTAGTGAAGCGTAAATGCTATTTCAAGAAGCAGCTAAAAAAAAAAGCCCCACACCAAACCACCACACACACCCTGGGAGAAAAATGACTTGTTAATAAGTCATGGGACTTCGGTATGCCTTAGGCAACGTTTTCAAACTATTGGTCTTCAGATCAGTCGCTATAATTACAGCATTTCCCAAACAGAGAAGAACATTGTGGGGAATTCATCTAATATGATATCACTGATCTGAGTCTTGCAGCAGAACAAAACGCGCTATTGAAACTTAGTGAAATAGGTATGACTGCAGAAGAGTGGGTCAAAGCAAACTCTCAGATGAGTAATTAACTCCCACTACCCTACTTGTTCTATTTCATCCTTAGGTATTTAATTATACAGTTTTCCTTTCCTCCTGTCCTAACATATACCACAAGGCAATTTTCTTCTTTCAGCCTTGGAAACAATAAAACTTGAGTGCTTTATTAGAGTTACTCTCCTAAAAACAGAACTGAAAGGTCTGAGCAGTGGTAGGACCAGACTTTGCAATTACAGCTCTGTCTGGAGGGCATGAGATGGATGAGGATGCCCTTCTGCTGGGTGCTGTGCCCTATGTGTTAATGTAAGATCTTAAAACAGCAGAGAGCTGAAGAAAACCCCCGTCTTCTCTGCAACTTGCAGCCCTTTGTATGAAGCTAAACCCAACATTTGAAATAGGTTGGGTGCAGCTGTAACAGGGTGTTGCCTGGACATGGTACATATCTGGGGATAAGATACCAACTTCTTTTGCGAGGTTATATGCTGGCTAAAACAGTAAATACACGTAGTGTTTTGTTTTGCCTTTGCAACGCTGCTTCTGTGTTACTAGTCTGGAAAAATAAGACTTAAGTGTTTTCTCTGAAAAACATTCCCTGCCTGTTTAGGTTCGTGCAATGTTCCTGTCATTTTAGTCTTCAAACGCCTACTATTCCAGCAACTCAGCTGATAGCACTACAGAAAGTAAATCTCTCCTAAGCATGTTCCTCCCTCTGGCTAATAGCTAATCTAATAATAGTTTGACTCCTACAACCACAATAGCTCTCTGTATAAGATGGGTAGTGGGAGGAGGTCAAAGATTTCTTCTCAGTGGTGATCCAGAGCTCCCTGAATGATGGATCAAGATGTGATGTTACTGGATCAAGGCCCTGCATGGCTTCCTTGGCACCCTACAGATCTCTACGTGTTTAAATATTTCACAAATGTGACATTAAAAAGTCCGGCACAAACAACCAATCCTCCCCCAAAGTGTGTTAACCTTGACATCACCTCTTAGCTTTCATTTTTTTCCCTATTGTGTTAGGTTTTCCTCGTTAGTGTTTCTGTATGAGATTTATATATTTATTTATTTTGTGCTTTTACATCAGCCCTAAATGATCTTCCTATTAGTACAGGAAGCTGGCAGCAGCCAGTCTGCAGCCTTTGGATAGCCAACTAATTAAGGGAAAAGCAGGTGTGGATGGATCTATTGAGTCTGTAAATAAGTGCCAAAAATTTAAGTTATTGGTCTGTGAGTGGTAGCAGGTGGAGCACTGTTTTATACCTTCAATACAGAGAAAAAGAAGGGTTAGAGGAAATGATTTTTTTTTTTCCTCTCCATGATTTAAAAGCTCTTCAGAAATACAATATGTCTGTTCTCCAGGAAAAAAAAGCGGGGGTGGGGTGGATGACACGACTCATTGTCTTGTATGGGGTTAGTCTTGAAGACAAATAATGTTAGTGCAGGGTCTCTTACTTTCATTGACCTGGATGGGGTGATGAACTAGATGGTCTTCACAGAAATAATTCATATTCTTAGGCTGACACTTGGAAACATAACTCACAAGTGACTACAGATGTTAGTGCCTATTGTTCCTTCACTGTTCTGCTTATAAATAAACTTTCCCTGCCTTCCATCAAATGCTCAAAATGTTCTAATCTGCAAAAAGTCTCTTCCCTCAGTGCTAAACAAAAACACGATCTATTGAACAAAGTATTATGCAAGGGAGTTTGTGTCTAAGAATATATTCTCTCCTGGCACTGATTTCTCCTCCTCCCTAATTTCTGCACTTGCTTTCTTCCTTTGTGCTGGATTTAGTAATTTATTCAAACACTTCTAACCAGGGGGCGGTTTTCACCAGGGTGCAGTGGCAAGAGACCACAAAAGCATTTCACAACACATACAAAATACATTAAAACGCTTTCAGAATAGTATAGCTTATTGTAGGATAATGTTAGAATAAAAACATGTAAAACATCTACCTAGTTACTCAACTGGTTTCATCAATTTTGGTCTGACTGATGTGAAAGTTGTCTTCATGGGTATGTATTAATCTTTTATGTGTAGTTTATAGATGCAAATGCAAGCAATAAATGAATGCTTATACTAAAGTTTACATGTGTCAATCTAGGAAAGGGATGACGAGAGGAAAAGCTCCGTACTCCAAACCTGCTTGTTGTTTACATTTTAAAACTCATGAAACACCTGACCAAGCTAATAGGTGGTGTCCTGGAGTAGTGAAGAGGATGGCTTGTGGCCTAGGACTTCTGGGGACATTGCTAGTTTCAGGGATTTTCAGTTCTGTACGTTCATCTTGAAGGCAGAACGGGGCTTTTTGCCTTTCCCGTTCTCTCCCTTAAATACTTCAAGCTGGTGTGTGTGTGATTTCCAGGTTAGATTGATCATTGTGGGTTGTATCATCTTTTACGTCTGAGTCCATTTCTCAGGGCATTCAGCCACAATGTGGGCATGCATATGAAACTTTTTCTCTGCACACCGAGCTATAGGATTTTCTGGTTTATAGCTTGACTTTTGCCCCTGGTTCCCCTTTGTATACATAATGAGATGTTCACCAGAGCAGGGACTGGGACCAGGTACCCAGCCTTCCCAGCTAAGTATGCTAATTAGTCTCTCTTTTTCTCCTTTAATGACTTTATACATATTCATTAAAAAGTAGAACAGCTCCAACAGGAGAAACTTCAGAAAAAACCTTTTTTCTCACAATATCCTGCAGCCTATGTGATGGTTATAACTTCCTTCTGATGGTTAGAGACCATAGCTTTATTTCTTGCTTTAAATCAGGTGTAAGGAAGAAAAAAACTTTGTATTTTTTTTTCTTTCCTCTGGGGTGTATTGTCTGGCCATTGGACTACTGCAAGCAGGGAGAACAGTCTCCTTTTCTGGTGTGTGTGTGTGTCGATCCTTACTGTTTATGCTCTTTTATTCTAAGTGCCTTAAATAGAAACTTTTTTAAAATTGGAGCTGAAGAAAAGTTTGGCTTGCATTCGTTTGCCATTCAAAGTACATCTAAATTTTAAAAGCTGTTTTAAATCAAGCTAGAATATTTCCCTTCCTTATGTCCCACTGATGTTTTTTGGTTTGATAGAGGAGTAGGGATCAGTTAATGACATCATTTTATTGATGTGCTTTTTAAATCACTGAGACCTTATATGCTTTCCCACTTCATCCTGAAGAAAGCTTATAATAATAAAGGATAATAGTAACACTTAGACTTGGAGACAGGTGGGTAAAAAACGGATGAGTGTATGGGCAGAATCTATCCCCTTGGAGAAAACTGGATGTAAAACAGATACTAAAAATAAACTTCAGCTTTAGAAGTCAGTTCTGACAGACCTGGGTCCTGCGTCTTTGTGTAGCGTAATTTGCCACAATCTGTGGGCTGCTGTTGCAGTAAATTAGGTTCTTGATACTTACAGTTAATGAGTGACTGAATAAGTACATCTGTATAAATTAGTCTACAATTTCCCTGTTACAAAAATAAACAGTTTTGATTTCCTGTGTGAATGGTACGGTAAGCATTGTACGCATGTTGCTTTACTAAGTACTGAAGATGTTTACCTGAGGGAAGAGCAAGTGGTCACAAGTAGGTCTATGTGTGGGGGAACAGAGAGCCATGCACTGCATCCTGTTAAGTGCAAACGGGGTTGGGCAAAGCAGAACAGTGGGATTAGTCGAGAAGTCCAGAGAATCAAAAGCTCCACATCTTCACAGATGTCATCTTGTTTTAGTTCATGTGTCCTGTGCTTCAGCCTAAAAGAGAACAGTATCAATAAAACAAGCGTCCAAAACAATGTTCAAAACATTACTTGGATTTTGGTCAAATGGGGGCTTGGGCCCCATGGTGCTAGATGCTCTGTAAGACCAAAGTAGGAAATGTTCCCCTCTCAGAATGTGTCTCAGTTCAGGACTGAGAAGACTTAATAACACTTGGAAGGAAGACAAAGGAGCCAGCAACAAGGAGCTGGGTTATACAGGTCAGACATTTGCACAGTCATAGGATGACTCCTATGCTTCTCTTTTTATATTTTTAATCTCCTCCTATGGTACTCTAAGTGCTTTGCAAGTTACCCATGCATCTTTTCACTCATGTGTTAGCTCTGAAAAAGATTTGGCTGTTTTTTTCAGTGAAAACACCTACACTCCTGTGCAATGACTTCATTAGAAATTAGTTCAATTCTCAGTCCTCATGAGTTGGGTGGGTGCATTTAGCTGGGGAGCTGTGCTCTAATACAAGACATAATCATATTATATCAGTCTCCCTGAAATGGCTGTCTGTATTAGGCACTGGGTCACTTCCAAGAGTTGCAAGGAGCTGCCTGTCTGCTGGTGCTAGACATGTGACCTTATTGAAATGTCTCTCTCAGTATCTAGGGGCTGTGATGTGTCATGCTGATGCACGTTTTCACCTTAACACTCACTCAACAGCAGCTCTCTGATGTGACAGTGCTTTTTTGAATGCATATAGATCCAAGGATGCCTGTGTAATGTTACTTCTGTTTGCCTAACTAGTCTGATAAAATGAAAATCCTGCCACAAAGTCGTTATGCGAGTGGTTTATGATGGCATGCAGGAATATGAACTTCAGCACTTATCCCAGCCCTGATACACAGATCCCATGGATGTCTTGTTGCAGGCATTTATTCTGGAGATGACTGACAGTAAGGGATTTACACACACAGGATAAGACACGTGTTACATGTGGTTACAAGCAATGGAGTCTGTGGGGGTCTGAGACTACCACGTGAGGGCAGGAAGTATTTGGGGTCTGCTTCGGGCTGAAGCACAGCCAGGGCAAATCGTCAAAGCAATAAGCCTAAAGAACACGTAGCGATCTGTAGCATCATTTTAGTGCCTTCCATGGGTTGAAGTGCCTTCAAAAGCACCTGGCAGATCTTTCTGTCTAGCCGATGCTATTCCATATGGGTGGCACTTGCTAGGCAAACAGATGTGAGATGTTTATGCAGCCAACTTCTCTGTCTCCTGCCATGAGGCATGAGCCTTGCTCATTGGCACCCAACGTCATGACTCCTCAACCACTTTATGTCTCAGTATGCTATGTACAGCCAGTTGACCTGATTCAGGATTTACTTGATGGCTGCCAGTCCAGGGAGCACATGAGCCCTACTATAGGGTGCATATGTCAGTACCCACAAAAGACAGAGGACTTGACCACATTGCATAACCCTACATGGAAATCTCGCTTCTGTGCATGGCAATCTCTTGTGCTGTGGGAAGAGAAAGTTAAAAGATGTGGGAAAAGCATGGAATGAATTAATGAGTCAACTAATTAGTGACAAGCCATAATCCAGCTAGGAGAAAACAGGAGAGCGCTGTTTAAGCTTGACATTTCTTTTCTAAAGCACGTTTGTCTGGAAGGTTATTTTATAATTAAACAATGATTAAAAAGTTGTTTATTGTGCACATGTAGGTGTACATACATATGCATGCATGTATCCTGTAGGTTGTGTATACTTACCTGAAACAAGTAAATTTGATTCTACATAGTGGCATGAAAGCTTGTGTAGGCTGGTATCTTTGTAAACTTTCATACCACAAAAGGAGTATTTGCAGAGGTTAACTTTTGCTCATTAAAAAGCTAATGTCTCCAGGCTTCTGCTGTGGTCAAGGGGGAGAGAGATGAGCTATTTCCTGGTGCAATCTAGAGCAGCAGAAGCAGACTTTTTTCTGATAATTTCTTTATGGGATGCCTGCTGTCTCCCTCTCTAGAAGCTGCAGTGTTGGCCAAGGCCACTTTGAGCCTTAGTGAACAAGGAGAAGTGAACTGGGGGAAGCTAACAATTTTTAAAAACAGAAGTGTTTTTAAAGCTGGGATTCTAATTTTCTATTTGTGTTGAAACCAGACACCTGGCTGTTAGCAAAAGCAGAGGGCTCCCAGCTCCCTGGGCAGCAGCACGACCTGCAGGCACAGCCCTGCTTGCTGCAGCATGAGCCAGGGGCCCGGGGATGCTCTGTGCTTGCTTCCCAGTTGATCTGCTCTAAGCTTTGGCTCTGTTTCATGACTCTTCATGGAAATGACTACCCGTCCTGGGAGGAGCTCGGTCTCTTTCTCAAATGATAATGCAATCCAGACATGAATTGGCAGAAATATCATGAGACTTCTTATTCTTGTGTATTTCCAGTGTGAATGCACTCAAAATATCCTGAGAAAGGCAGCCTCGGCATTTTTTCTGATGAACTGATGCTGACCTGACAGTTTATTATGGTTTCTTCCCCGAAAGATAGTTATATAGGAAAGAAACTGAAAGTTCTCTTTCCCATCCATAGCTTGTCTTCTAGCAGTACTAATATTAAAATCTAATTTTCCACGATGTATTTTAGTAATTACTGCTCCATCAAAATACTTACGATTGAACACCATCATCAAGCATGTGCCAATGTTAATGTAAAACCTGTCTACCTCTGCACTACATGTAATACACATTTTGGGAGGCTCAGTGCACCAGATCGGAGGGGACAAGCAGAAGTTTAATATACATCCTCTGCACAAAAATTCAGAGTGCTTTGTTTCTCTCTTAATGCATGGGTAGCCTAGGATGCCTTATCTCCTCCAGTAACAGTACATGAATTTACTGCCTAGAGCTGGGTAATGTGAATAGATGTCATTACTATGTCTATGTCTTGAGAAAACAGGGACTCTATTTCTCTCTGCCTTCCTGTTTGTTTGAGCCATGGTTAGGGTTTCCTCATGTATCCTGGATGATAGAGGGAGGGAAGGTGTTTCTCAGGTTTTCTCCAGTTTTCTCTAACAAACCTTGCTCTTTGGCCCAATGGTGCGAACTTTTGTGAGCTCCTTGGCTTTGATCCCTGAACCAGAATATCAACATTTCACACCATATATATGCATATATTTTTTTGCGGAAATGTAAGGTATGAGGCAGTGGAGGGCTCTATCTGCTGTTTTTTTCCTAGTTGCTTGCCGTTGGGGGTCTGCGTTTTCTGGCCATCTACTGTACTCCAGGCATGGTTCCTCTCCTTCAACGTATAACATCTCTGTGGTGTCTGGATGTCAGTCCTCAGCACCCAATTACCGAGGCACCAGGATGAATGGGATTGCAGATGCTGCTCAAAGACTAGCTTGGGAAAAATCTTTCTACAAGCTTCTACCTCTCCCAAAAACTACTGGGTGGCAGTGGCTTGTGCATCACCTGTGAAAGGCTGGGCTGCTTCTCCCACAGAAGCCAGTGTGGGAGAGAAGCACTTGAGCCTTATAATAACAGTTTTGGGCTAGTTATAGGGTTAAGCTCTTGGTACATGCCTGATACAGTCAAACCTGCCATTCAGTCAAGCTCATTCCTTTATTTTAATTTATTTTAAAAATAAGACCAGTTTAGATGCATTGGTAGTATCTGATAATGAGAGTATCTGATAATGATAATTCATAGAGTTGGACCCATGTGTCTTGTTGGAAAGATAGAAAATGTAGCACCAAACCTGCAAAAGCACTGTACTGGTAAAATATCATAGTATGACAGGTACAACACAAATCAATACCACCAAAGACTTTGAAATACAGCATACAGAAATATTTACAGACCATGAAGATTCCAAAATATTGCTGGCGTGGCTGGGGGAATCAATATATGAGGGTGATTATGGAATGCTGTCATCTTCTGAGACAAAAATTATAGCTCCCCATCCTGCATTAACAGTGGACCTTTGCAAAGTTTCATTGAAATCAATGGGAAGTTCAAGGAGTTTCTGTTTCTCAGCTGAGTTATCTATCCAGGGCCATTATTAGGTTATAGAAATGGGCTCCTTACTTCTATTGATTTTCAGAAAAAAAAACCCTGATAACAGAAAACTCTGAGATGATGCTTAATGGATGGAGAAAGAAATGTTTAAAATGCAGAAAATGTAAGATAATTCTAAAAACTGTTCCCCAGGCTTTCATCCAGCTCCATATTTAATTTGGGAAATGGAGGGATCAAAATCAAGCATGTAGTTCAGGACTTTTTTCTTAGGATTTCTGTAGGTCTGATTTAGTTTTCCTTGTGCTAAAGGAGATGTATAGCCTCTACTGGTAGTTGCTGAGTGGATCTTTTCTGTGTTATTACTGAGGTGTGAGTTGATGTGGCTGGTCACATGTGTTGGAAAGACCTTATTTAACTCTTGAGAAGAAGAAGGCACCTTATCATTGTACTAAACTTACAAGCAGGGTGGAGCCGAAGGCAGACTGGTCATTGCTACTTTGATTGCTAAAATTCTTGAGGCTGTGCAGTAGCATGATTTGTGGTTATATCCTGGTTAGGTGCGGCCTGCAGAGGTCGGGGTGCACAGTGCCAGCTCTGGTTCTGGAGATGTAGAAGAAAAAAACAAAGAGCAGGTTTGTGCCTCTTTCACAGCAGGGAGAAAAAACGGCTTTGATATCTGCACTGAGGTAAACATAGGTGGGTTTTAGCCAGCATATATCAGAAAGTAATATTGTTTACTGAGAAGATTAATCTGAGCTTAATGAAGGCTTTCTGGCACCTCCAGCCTCTGTGGCAGAGCGTGCTCTTGCAATGAACCTGAGCCATTAAGCCAAGAGGGAAATCAGGTATCCATTTCTGCAGGTGCTACAGACAAGGTGCCGGGGGACCGCAACGCTGCTATGTATGCTGTGGACACATGCTGTGCAGCATGGGGAGAGATATCTGGGTGTTTCCATGAGAGGCAATGCTTCCCATGGTGGCAGGGTGCTCAGAGTGGCTTCTTCCAAAGCTCGGTGCTTGCTCAATCTGACAGCCCCGCACAGGTAAGGTAAGGGCACTCTGATGTTGCCCAGTCGTGATGGCACTGATAGCCTGATCCAAATGATGCCTCAGCAGGGCATTTTGAAGGGAGACCATCTCCAGAGGGTGGTGAAGCCAAAGCTGTAAGGTGAAGAGCCTTAGAAGAGAGGTGGTGAGGTGGGCATGCATTGCACCTGGTCTCTTTAGATGCTGGTTGAACAAAGAGAAGTTACAGCAGAACCTGTAGGTTTGGAAGTAACCAAGGTGGAACAGCCAAAAAATCTGGAGGCAGCAGAAGCTGAGCTTCTGCTAGCACCAGAGACCAGTCGACCCAGCCCAAGCATACTGCTACTGTTTTATTAAAAGGGTTGATTTGGAGAATGTTGTGTTTGCAATTCAGCATCATGCCTTGGAGCCTTGATTTCAAGCCTTTATTTATATGCTTAATTGTTGCTATGGAAATTCAATATTTAAAGAGGTAATTATTGCCGATCTTGTTGCATGTGTCCATTTCTGATGTCCAGCTGTTAGCTCTTTAGCTCCAGTCTAGCAGATTAATTACTACTATTGATTACTTTGAGCTTCTCTCTTCACACCTGCAGTCTGTGTAATTAGCCAGTGGCCTCCTCTGAAAATTAGGAGCAGTTTCATTTTGGCACTTTGCCATTTCTCAGCCATGTGCTTTACACTGATGAACAAAAGCAAATCTATTTTAAATAGAGATATCTGGGCAATGAACTCTTTGTATTTTTGAACTATCTGTGGATAACTCAAATTAGTCTGTTAGCAAATATTGCACCCCATTGGAAGTCCACTGATAATAAAATAAATAAATAAATTCCAAAACACTGGTATGTTTTCTCATGACCCACCACTAAATGTTGTCCTGGCATTTTTGAGGTTTAGCGTCTGTAGAGATTTTTTGCACTAAAAGGGACTGAATCATCTGAGCACAATCTATCCTTCTCTCCACCTACTTTCATGAGCTGGAGTTGTCCTTTCATAGAATCACAGAATGGTTTGGGTTGGAAGGGACCTTAAAGACCACCCAGTTCCAACCCCCTGCCATGGGCAGGGACACCTCCCACCAGACCAGGTTGCCCAAAGCCTTGTCCAATCTGGCCTTGAGCACCTCCAGGGATGGGGCAACAGGCTTTCCCTGTTGCTTGTGTGAGAGGCTTCTTGCTGTTCTTAGTGGATGTTGCCAGGGCACCTCAGAGGAATGTTGGTTGAGGATATGCCTGTACTTGGGAGGTCTTCATCCATCCTCTCCTTTTCCAATCACTGTGCTTGTCTCTGGCCATTTACTGTTTTCCAGTGGCCATCCAAGGACCATGAATCTTCTTAAGAAGACAAGTTTGTGCTGAAGTTCCCTCTTTGCACAGACTGATGGTTTCAAGGCTTTGTTTTAAGAAATGAAATGTTTGATGTTGTGGGGTCGTAGCTTCCTTCTCTCAGAAAGAAACTTTTTGTTCACATAAGAAGCATTACTCAACACAAGTCATTCTAACACTGTATGATTCCACACAAGGGTTGTGCTGGGAGGGGGAGAGTGAGGAGTGAACTCTTCACTCTCTCTAGGCAAGTATCCAGTCTAGCTTTATAGCAGGCCAAGGACAGTCCAAAAGCACAGTATGTGTGGCCTGTGAACTGAAGTGTGCAGAAACTCATTGTTCAGGAACTGACTTTTATATTAGCGCTGCACGAGCGGATGCTCTCCACGTATCAGCAGTTTAATGTGTTGTGTTGTGGTTCAGGGTGGTAAGTCTCAAGAGTCAAGGCAGCAATGAAGGCGCTCTCTGCTTCACGGGTCAAGCACTGCCCCAAAAGTTGTTGTGAACTTCAGGGGAATAGAAGGGATCCATCTCCTTCCTGGATGGGTAAAGTAGTTGCTTTAGACTATTTGGTGCAGCACCGGCCTTCAGACCAGAAGGTCCCCAGCTGGAATCTCATCACCACCACTGTTTCTAGATTAAATTCTAAATTGTGTACTGGCATTTGGAGGCCTTCTGTGCAGGGTCTTACTGAGTCACCAGTTATTAGGAATGCCTCCTATTATCACAGCCCTAAAAGCTATTTGAACAGAAGCCTAATGTGACTGTGATTTCCAAGGACCATTTGCTGTTATTGCAGCTCTGCTTTGCTGTGAGTGAGAGAAACAAACCAAAGTTGCTTTCAGATCACATGAAAGGGAGGGACAGGGAAGCAGTGGAGCTGGAGTGACATTCAGTTGCCAACAAATGTAAATTCACCAAATATAAACAATCTCTTTATTAACTAGAGCAGGATCTTTTCTACTGCAAGAAAACAAACAGGTTTATTTTCTTCAGGCAGACACATTTCCAGAATTCTTCTCATTATTCTAAGTAGCAACAAAAATTAGTTGCTGGAGAGGTACACAGATTGTGCAATGCCCTACCTCATGGGTCAGGAGGACCTTCTCCTCTGTAGAAGAGGTGGACACAGCAGAAAGGCAAATGCCTGCTATCTGGGAGAGGAAGGCAGCAACTTGTGTGCACAGAATGGGAAACTACAGGCGTAAATATTGATGTGAAGGCACATGGATGCATGTGAGGAGAAGGCAATATAACATGGGAGAGTTTGGAGACTGAATAATATAGTTTAGGAGCTGGATTTCAAAGCAGTCCTGATTCTGCTTTATTGTTGGCTCAAAACTTTTTAGTCCTAAGTTGCCTTCCATAAAATGGAAGTAGAATTTTGTCTGGAAAAGGGCTGATTAAGATACTAGGAAAATAGATCATTCATTAAAAAAATAAAAAGGAAAAAAAAAAGTTCTATCTGCATCTAAATCCACCGTGAACAGCTTGCTCCTGTTTAGGAGGACTGATGTGGAATGGCGTTGCTCCATTGCAGCGAGTGGTGGTAGACTTCACACTGGTTGAATATATGGCCAAATATTTGTATTAGTCCTGGGTAATATAGTCATATACACAATTCAGCCCTGGCTCTCCCTTATCTAGCCTAGTGCTGGGGTGTTTGGCAAGGATAAGGGTCTACATCAGAGAGTCTATTTAGAGCACAGGGTGCCAGACATCTCCGTATCAGATGGTCTGCAGCCAACCCAGCTTGCAGAAGGACAGACGGCTGGCGAGGGACAAGACAACTGAAAGCTGGGACCATTAGAGGAAGGCAGTGGTGCTGCCAGCTGATTTGCCTTCCCCATTCCCAGCTGGGTTATATCGCTTTTAAGATGCTGCTGCACTGTCTCTAGCAAACAGATAAGTATGTTTATGTGTCCGTGTTAAGTGTCCAAGTGCTCACAGGACTTCAGCATGCCACAGGCTGTGTCACATTTACCAGTGTAGCCGGTGAATGAAGAAGGACCTTATGTACAAGCTATGACCAAAGATGTGATTACTGACAATTGTGTGCCTCATCCTGAAGTTCTAACATACGTTTCCTCAGCAAAACATTCAAGGGTGCTTATCTGGCATTAGCAAAAATATCCGAGTGCCCAGTTCAGGAGGATCTGAATAGGGGTGCGTTTGGAGGTGGCTGTCTGTATCATTCTGCTGTCTGTATCTGTAGGAATGCAAACAGTCTGTCAAGTTGCTCTGTTTAGGGTGTCTTAAAGACATGACTTGAACAGCATATCACCCTTTCTGAGAGTCCTCATCATGCCATTTCTTGTTATTGTTGCAGCTTCTTTCCTCCTTGTTACGAGATTTGAGGTACCGCCTCTACCAACATACACTGATGTGGCTCCCAGCAGAGCTGGTCTGGACCCAAGTCTCTCTGAAATGCAAGCAGTAAACAGGAATAAGAGAGCATGGGGTGCGTCTGCAGTGACAAATGTGAGATGCTCACAGCTGGCAAGTTGAGTACCACAGGTTGGTCTCATGCAGTAGATTTGAAATACCACCTATTTCTTGTCTGTCTCAGTGTGCTGACTTTGTATGTCAGGTGTTGCATTTGCCTTTTGGCATCAGCCTGTGAAACCATCATTGACTTCTTATGATGCTGTGCTAATGTGCTGCACTGGTTCTTCCTCCCCAGGAATTAAGTTGGCTAAGTAGCAATGTGTGTGATCCTTCTCTCAATGGATGACACATAGTCATTACACTTTGTCTTTTGACACCTTGGAGGTTTCCTTTAACCAGTGCAGATGTGAGCTGCCTTTGAGCCCTGTAATTTTTTCCTTTTTTTTTTTTTTTTTTTCATTAATCCAGAAAAAGCTGTTGCCATTGCTGGTGGACACATCTGGGAGAACAGAGCACTCAGGCTTTATGCTCTGACCTGCATTTGAGGTGCTCGTTAACGTCCTGTCTCCTTGTGACACCAGCTCAGGGAATCCTACCAGCCTGCTGCCTCCAGGAAAGGGCTGGAGGAGAGGGTTGTGTGCTCTGCGTCAGGCTGCTCCTGCTGCACTCCATCTGCCTTGCTTAGCTGGAGCGTTCATTGTCAAAAGCCCTCCTGATAGAAAACATTCTGGCTGTAATGAAGTATCCACAGAGATTAATACAGGATTTGTTACCTAAACATCTCCCAAAACCACAGTACTGACTTCTGTGTCCTAATTGTCCCGCATCTGTTTCCAGCCTCAGAATATTACCTTTTAGGTAAAGGAGCTGATGTAACCAAGCTGTCTCTTGGCATCCATTGCTTACTAATGCGGCTTTTGCATTGTTCATGAGCTAAGGAAATAACATTGTGCTTTAAAGGTCCGAGGAAGCTCGGGACAGTCTGTGTTCTCTATGACTGTATACCTTCAGAGAGCATTTGCAATCCTTGTACTATCTTCTGGATATAAAATCCCTTTCTTGAAAGGACTTGTTTTATGGCTCATACTTTTTCTCTCTGAGTGTAAATATATGTCTGTGTGTACGTGTGTCTGTGTTCGTGCATAATATATCTGAAATATATGTATTATATTTCCTAAATAAGGAGATCCTAGGCTGCTCTGTGTTTTCATGAGCTTGTGTGTCCCATCCACAGTATCTGCTCTCACCCTAATGAGCTGAAGCTACATTAGCAAAATCCCAGGCAGATAAATTGACTTTAAACCTTGGTTTGATGATCCTACTAAGACATTCAATTAATTCTATTTTGCTACAAGCTAATTTATGACTTCGTGTTTATTCAAAAAAAAAATGTTGAATGTACAAATCAGTGGGAGACAAGGTAATGAATTATTCTACCTTCCTTCATGCTCTTGTCTTCACACTTCACTACTATAAGCATGGAAGAGGAAATATGAAAGAAATGTCTTTTGATGTATGAAATGTGGGTATTTTCTCATACTGAGCTGTATCTAACTGGTGTAAACACATAATCAAGCCCTCTAGGAGATGCTAATTAGTGCAGTAAATGTTAGTTTATTAATTGCCATTACGTTTCTCTTTGTTTCACCAGTGAATGTGTCTTTTCAGGAGAACAGATTTGATATGGTGTGTCTGTAGAATTTGTTTGTGTTCATGGCAAATGAAGACAAGTAGCCCAGCAAAGCTGTGATGAATTAACAGCAGTCCGTGTGATCAACGTCTCTGAAACGGAGTCCACAAAGTGCACGGGCTTCTGTGTGATCTGAGAAGAAAAACAAAACAAAACAAAACAGAAAGCCCCGGAGGATTTGATAACAATTTTCTGCTCCATCTCTTTACTTGGTGTGTTTTTAATGAGCCCTCCAAAAGCACAGGTAGTAAAACTTTCCCTTTTTGATGTGGCAGAATACACTGCCAAGACGTACTGCAGGAGAGGTACTTCAAAGGCAAACAGCCAGCGAATACAATTACATTAGGTGAGGCTGCTGGGTGTAATTGAGTTCCTCCCATCTTTGGAAAGTGATGGAAGACAGTCCCTTAACAATTCCCTCTTCCTGCTCCTCCGACTTGATAAATCAGTACTTTTCCTGTGATGCTCACATTTCTAAACTATACCATTATCACATGCTACATCTTCTGTGTCAGGCATCATGAGCCCAGATTATGCCTAGTGGTCAGTAATAAAGGGTCAAGTGAGCAGTCCCTCCCGTATGCAGCAGCGGTGGTCTTCCAGTCTGGAAGCCATCCCATCCCCTCTGTGAAGGATGCTAGTAACTGCTGGAAACGCTCACACAGGGAGGTGCTAGTCCCTCTGGGAAGCCCCTGAGTGGGCTGTGTGTGTCAGAGTGAGCGGCTCGGTGTCCGGGGCGGACTAAAGTGGGAAGTCATTCTGTTGGAGTAGGATCGTCACGTGACCTAGATCTCAGGACCTACTTTCAAGCTTTATATGAGGAAAGAGATTTTGCATGTTTTTTATTTACTTTGCTATTGAAATTCAGCCCTCAGAAGGACCTGCAGGTGTTGGTTGATAGAAGCTCAACATGAGCTGGCAACATGTGCTTGCAGCCCAGAAAGCCAACCGTATACTGGGCAGCATCTAAATAAGTGTGGCCAGCAGGGGAGGGAGGTGATTGTCCTCCTCTGCTCTGCTCTTGTGAGACCCCGCCTGGAGTGCTGTGTTCAGCTCTGGGGCCCACAGCACAAGGACATGGACCTGTTAAAGTGAGTCCAGAGGAGAGCCACAAGGATGATCAAGGACTGGAGCACCTCTCCTATGAAGACAGGCTGAGGGAGTTGGGGTTGTTCAGCCTGGAGATGAGAAGGCTTCTGGGAGACCTTACAGAGGCCTTCCAGTACCTAAAGAGGGCCTGCAGGAAAGCTGGGGAGGGACTCTTTGTCAGGGGAATGTAGTGATAGGACAAGTGGTAGTGGTTTTAAACTAAAAGAGGGTATATTTAGGTTAGATATAAGGAAGAAATTTTTTACTCAGAGGTTGGTGAGGCACTGGAGCAAGTTGCCCAGAGAGGTTGTGGATGCCCCATCCCTGGAAGGGTTCAAGACCAGGTTGGATGGGGCTTTGGGCAGCCTGGTCTGGTGGGAGGTGTCCCTGCCCATGGCAGGGGATTGGAACTGGGTGATCTTTAAGTTCCCTTCCAATCCAAACCATTCTATGATTCTATGAAGCCAAATAGTGAGAGAAGGTTCTTTTCTCTGCATGGAATGTGAGCTTTTGTTGCATTTTCATGGGCTTGTGTTAAAACATACCAAAACCCCAGGTCTCTCTTCATACTTCTTCCCCTGATGAATCAGCTCTACAAAACCTAACAATATGAAACAATGGGTATCTTTCACCTAATCATTTGAAAATTTCTTATTTGTGTATGCTTGTGTGGTTTGCTTGTATTACGTGCCTAGATAAATTTCATTAGGTCACTGAAAATCAGGCTAGACTGCTCGTTTGCTCTTTATCCTTGTCAGCAATGTTGCTTTGCCTTGTCTTGGAACAGCTTAAGTCCCTAATCCTGTCTAGTGCAGAATCTAGCTTACTTTCTCATACAATTAATAACATTGGAGTTTTAAATTAGGCTGGTCATGGTTATGGTACCTGGTCTTTACCAAGGATTTGACTTTGTGGAACCCTAATCTGCAAAATTTTCATTGGGTTGAGTGGACAAAAAAAAACAACAAAACAAAACAAAACAAAAAAACCTTACAAAGGTGCTCATGCTTGTAGTTGTTTTGTGATGTGAGCAAAAAAGGATGTCACACAGAGGCTGTTGTACACCCTGACACAAGTAGGGAGCATACAGATGAACTTCCTGAATACCAGCTCCTTGCTCTAGCTGTGCACGAGCAAGGAATATCTGTTACTAGCCTTTGCCCACCTCACTCTCCTTCCCTTCATTTAGTCACTTGGGTCACAGTTTAACCATAATTCAATCAGGGAAGTAAAAAATACATGTGAGTTGTCCTCCTCCCATGCATGTGATTTATTGCCTGTTTTATGTAAACTTTCCAGCCTCATGTCAGAAACTTCCAGCTTGGACTTCTCCGGATGTCTGTTCAAGAGGCAAAATTCTTCTTGCCTCTTTCCACCGAAGCACGCATCTTGCCTATGCGCTTCATTTACTGCAGATGTCAAAGGCAGGCATGGCTGACTGTCTTCTGGGACTCTGCATGGCAACAGTGGGTGTTGCTGCTGCAGGTCTTAATTAGCATTAAATCATTGATATTTTTTTTTTCTGATGATAAATAGTCATAACTAGTATATAAATATGTAGTTCTGCTCTGATCAGCACACTGAATTAGAAGATTCTCTCCAAATGTTTGCCTGATGAGTGAAAAGACTGGAAAGATTTCATAAAAAAAAAATAAATTGCAAATGTGTTCAATGTATTGCTTCAGCACAGCTTGAGCAAAATTCCGCCTTTTTAGTAAGGTGGCTTTTTTGCTGGAATCTGGTAGCAGAAGCATGGTGAGGATGGACACTAGCTTAGAAATTTGCTAGCAATCTGGAGACAGAAACTGGCATGTCCTCTGAGACACGTTCCATATATGCAGAATCTATCTGAATAAATGAGCCCCTTACTTAACTGGGAACGTACTGTATATTCCATCTGCAGACTGAATGATTGCTCCATTTCAAGCCTCCTGACTCCCATGGAGCCATCTGGTACACGCTAGTTTGTACGAATAGGTGAGGATTCCTGCTAACACAACAGCCTTCAACTAGGCAGAGCTCTGATATTTAGCACTCTGCTTCACATCTGCCTGCAAAGCCGTAACTAAAGCCCCAACACTTTTCAGTGTTTAATATTTAAATGAACCTTCCTTTTTCTCCTGGAAAGCCAGTTGGGACAGGAGCAATTAATGCAATTACATCAGAAAATGGGCTGAGCTATTAATACATCCACTAGGCAGGCATTCCATGTTATGTGGCTTTGTGAATTTTTTTCACCCGTTGCTTGCTTAGGGCTCAGCAGGGAGGAGGGTGGCTGAGATGAAGAAGGTATGTGTCATATGGATATTTTTATATCACTTTGAGATATTGTCAGAAAATTAAGCTAACAGAAATAACTCGTATAAGCAGCAATAGGCTAGTCATAGACATATCAATAGAGATGTAAATGTTGCTTTATCTTGATTGTCCTGCCACATGTGAGATATCCCGATGGGGCTGGCAGTCCATGGCACAGCTCCTTTTCATGCCAAGACACCCACGAATAAGGGGTCTCAGTGGGAACTGAATCACTGCGAAGGGTTTTGGTGACAGTGGACAGAACAAAGGGAAGAGGGGAGATAGGGAATGGGGATAAAAGGAAAGGTTGTCTGTGTAATCACACGGTTTCAGTCTCTGGCAACCAGATCTGCAGATATATTTAAGGCACCTAACATGTAGCCTGAGAAGCCTTTGACCTTCTTGGCAGCTTAAAAATAAGAAAACAACCTTAGAGCCCCCTTTTCCCACCAGACATAGCTCGGGAGACTGGAGGAGGAGGCCAGGAGGACTCCACTCCCCAGCTGCCATGTGGTGCATTCTGCCACACTGGCTCTCACCTCTGGAGCTTGCAGGGTTGTCTCAGCTCAGAGAAGATCTTGCTCTCCCCGGACATTTTGCAGAGTGCACCTTATTTAGGACGTTCGTTTAGTCAGTGTTAAGTAGACAAGTGTGGGCTACAAATGAAAGGTTTTTTTTTTTCTGCCTCTATTTATTTATTTTCTGCATTAGAAATAATAGCGAATCTTTCTAAGAAAAGTACTCTTTAATCAGTCACCCAGGCTAGCTCTAGCTCTTTCTGAAAGGTGCAAAGGCTGCTGTTCCCGTGTAACACTGAGTACACGGTGTGCCAGTGTGGAATTAGGTCTGTGCAGATCCTTATGATTCATGTTGGTGTAATCTCACTTTGTTTTAGTAAACGTTGCCCCACAGACATGGGATCACTTACAGGCTGGGATCTGTGCTCACACATCTATTGCAAAATACAGCCTGCTAAAAACAGCTGTAAGGAGCTCCCTTTGTCTGGTTGGGGTTCTTCACTTAAGTGCTTGTGGTGCCTGATTAAATTAGTAATCAGAGATATAGTCATGCTATTTTGTGACTCTGAGAGCCTTGATTGTGGATTATATTTACACACTGCAATTTCTTCCTAAATGGAGCTCTTTGTATTCAAGGACTTTGAGAGTCTTTCAGTCTGCAATAAAATCCAGTTTACTACATAGACGAGCTCTTGCAGTGGTGCCAAACCCTTGGTCAGGCACGCTGGGTAAAATGGTTTTTCATTTGCACAATAAACAGGGCTATGTAAAAGTTCATGTGTGGTATGGCGGTTTTGCTGACCCTTTACACTGAAATACTGCACTGTCAGATGCACTGAATGCCTTCGTGTAGGGTTGCCTCAGAATGACAGTTTGCTTTCTTGTCAAAACAGGGAACAGCTTGAACTAAAGCCACATACATGCTAACAGCAGACTTTGTGGTATAGAAAATGCTTGTGCGAATACAAAGCCTGTGGCCTGTCCCTGGTCAAAACAATAGGACTGGAAAGCCATCCAGCCCTTGCAGCATGTTTTGTTGGGCTTAAAAACTGTAAAGTATGCTAAGCCAGTGGCTCTGTCGCATGCACATAGGTGGCAGAGTAAGGCTGGAGACCTGACTCTGCAGCCCTTCAGATAAATGGGACAGATTAAACAGGGAAGACCCTGTTTAAAGCTTTTGCTTATTCCCTTCAGAAGAGGGGCAGGAAGCTTAATCTCCCACCTCAGCCTAGCTGCATTTAATTGTTTCTGCAAAAGGGTGCAGGGAAAATTAATACAATGAGGTGCTCCAAGGTGGGGAAAACTTCAGGCCAGGCTGTGCTCCAAATCAGCTCAAAGCAAGCGCTAGCTCTAAAGTACAGTGGTACTTTAGTGGGTAATTATTAGTAGTATTATTGTTTAATATTATTTACTTAATTTATTTATTGGATCACTTTTACTAGACAACAACTTATTTGCCGATCTTAGTACAGTACTCTACAGTACTCTAAAGTAAAGTACACTACTCTAAAGTACAGTGGTACTTTAGTGGGTACTGATTATTATTATTATTATTTAATATTGTTTACTTAATTTATTTATTGGATCACTTTTACTAGACAACAACTTATTTGCTGATCTTACCTTGATACTAACAAGGGGACCCAGTTTATAAAAGCATCAGTGGGATTTGAAAGATGTAATTCTATTCCTTGATTTGCTATTCTCCTGCAGCATCACTTCAGATCTTCGTGCCTCATTTTTCCTTTGACCCATTGCTTGTCTACTCTGTGAAATCTCTTTGGACCTGGATTTTAATTATTTCATTTTACTAGAAAATGGGAATTTCATCTCACTTGAATCTATATTTGAGTTGTTGTAATGTAAGTAATATTTAATTAACAAAGTATTTTTAGTGCTTATTTTGAGATAACCTAACAGATATAGTAGCCATTTAGCCACTTATGGTAGTGAAGCCTTTGGATGAATTAACAGCCCAGATGAACAGATACAACTCAGGCACTTATAATGAAAGTCATTCATTCTTTCCAGGAAATTACAGTACCATCTTACAGATTGCTGGAATGGTGCTGCCTAATGGCATTTTCCTTCTGCCACAGAAGAGTTGCGCTGCCCCCTCCCCCAGTGAACTGAAAAGTCCTACAGGACAGCAAATGGATCAGGAATGCTCCCAAACCGAATCATTTTTTTTTGAGTTCAGGGGGTTTCTGTTCAAACAGCTGGAAATGCATTTGCCTCATGCATTTTCTCTTCTAGTGTAGTTGCTGCTACAAGCTTGTTTAAGCAAACTTCCAGGAAAAAAGTCTAAACTGTTGAAAAAAGAACTGCATGATAGCAGCTATACTCACTGTCTCTCTAATGAGGCTCTCATCCTCATTCCTGCTCAAAAGCAGGTGTCTGGAGAAAAGCATAGAAAGGGTGACAAGAGCATGGTGATGCACTTCTGAAAGGCCTCCAGGGGCTCCATGGCTTCTGGCCATGGCCACAGGATAGGTCTGGGCTGTGGGACCTGGTCCCGGCTCCAGCTCCCAGGGACCCACACGTGTGAAGGTGGCAGTCAGCAGGATGTGAACCTCCAGAGCTGAGCTCCATCTGACTGCAACGTGCCTTTAGTACAGTCCTGTCTGATCACACTCAAACCAGCCTACGTTCTTCTGCAGCTATTTAAATACACAATAGCACTTGTTATCGTATCTGTCTTGCTCGTTGTTCTTTTTGGTAAGCAGTGTTTTGTGATCTCCCCGTTTGTAAGAAAAAGCACGATTGTTTTAGGATTTGGTCTCCATTACGTTTTGATTTGGGCTTTTCCCGAGCTTGGCTCAACATCCCCAGAGTTGCAGAAACAGCTTAACTGAGGCACAGAAAAGTACAGTGAATAGGTGCAATCCCACCCACCTCTCTCCTACATACAGCCTCGCTGTGTTCTTGAAGAAACCTTTTCCCAGGGGCTCCCTATGTTGTTCAGTGTTAATTGCAAGTCATAAAACCTCAACCCAGGCCTTTCCTTCTAAGCCCAAGTACCTCTCCTGGCAGCCTGCTGCTCTAGCTCCAGGCTTCTCCACTTCATACGTTCAAATGCTTTTATTTTCTGTTGCTGGACATAATGGGACTCACCTTGTTCAGCTGCTAAACTGGGCCAGCAAAATGATCTTGCATTGCTATGAAGACCTCTCCTATTCCACTGCAATGACTGGCTTATTGCCTCTGCTCCCTGAAATGTTAGCATCGCCTTCCCCACCACCGAAGATACCCTGTATCCCTGCAAACCATCAGGGCAGAAATTGAAACTATCACAGGCATTGTTGCTTCTATAGGCAGTATCTTTCGTGTTGGTTAATGAACCCTTTGAGGGCTTTATTACTACGGCAGTAGAACTGCTTGGTGGCTTGTGTGGCACAAATAAAGTGGGACTAAAATTGTGACTTCAAAAGTTGAAAGGAATGCAGTTACTGTGTGTTTGTTAATTCCATCTTTGCAGGAGGATAGCAGCTGCTTTTCTTTTCTTTTTTAACAGATGGAGTGATTTCTCATGTAGTGTTACAGTAATGACCAACGTGACACAGAAGGAAAATTCTGTGACAATATGGTGAGCAAGATTTTACTGACAGCTCCACTTGGTTGTAATTTGTAAGCTCTACATTGTTGCTCTATTCTTTCTGCCCCCCCCCCCCCTCCCCCCCATGCTGCCTGTCTCTTCTGCCATATAGAATTAGATTTCAAGTTGCATGGAACAGTTTAACTGAGGCACAGGAACTTTTACCTATGAGCTGTTCAAAATCTTTACCAGAACTTACACCCAGCTATAAGTTAAAAAAATTAAATATCACTGCTTTATGAAATGATGGTGTGAAAATTATCCCCTATTTCATTTACCTGTTGAGATTCATTTCTCTTGTAGGAGCTGACATCCTGTCAAGGACAGCAATCACCCTCTTTGCTGTAGGCAATCTAGCCCTCTAGCCACAGAGGCGATGCAGACACACACAGTCCAGCTCTACACGAGCACGGCCTTGCCCCTCAAGCCATGTGTGACAAAGTGTGTGGGCCATGAGTGACCAGGAAGGAGTGCTTGCATCCAGCCCTATAGCTAAACCGTGTGCAGGTGCTGGAAAGAAGCACGGAGACATGATTCTCAAGAAAAATCTGTTGCTTCTGCTGTGCATAGAAGGGCTCAGAGCAAATTCTACCATCCTTTCATAGAGGAGAAGAGAATCCAGCTGGAGAGCCCTACACAGAGCCCTTCTTTTGCAAGGCATGGTTAACTCTGTGTCACTATGTGTATTTAGCTGCACACATAAGGGAAAGGGCTCTCAACACCCTCATAAGCTTCTCAGTAATCTGTATGGGAAATATGTCACAAGGTAATAGATACTGAATCATAAAATCACAGAATGGTTTGGGTTGGATAGGACCTTATAGATCATGTCATTCCAATCCACAACTATCCACAATCACGTAGTTACAATCCACAGCTATCCACAATCATATAGCATCCACAACTTCTTAGGGTCAACCTTTTCCAGTGCCACCACCTTCTGAGTAAAGAATTTCTTCCTTATGTCTGATCTAAATGTACTCTTTTGGTTTAAAGCCATTACCCCTTGTCCTATCGCTCCACTCCCTGACAAAGAGTCCCTCCCCAGCTTTCCTGTAGGCCCCCTTTAGGTACTGGAAGGCCACAATAAGGTCTCCCTGGAGCCTTCTCTTCTCCAGGCTGAACAACCCCAACTCCCTCAGCCTGCCTTCATAGGAGAGGCGCTCCAGCCCTCTCATCATTCTCAGGGCCCTCCTCTGGACTTGTTCTAATACATCCATGTCCTTGTGCTGTGGACCCCAGAGCTGAACACAGTGCTCCAGGGTGGGGTCTCATAAGAGAAGACCAGAGGGGGACAATTGCCTCCCTTGACCTGTTGTACATACTTCTTTTGATGCAGCCCAGGATATGGCCAGCTTTCTGAGCTGCAGCAAGCACACATTGACAGTTCATGTCAAGCTTCTCTTCAACCAACACCCCTAGGTCCTTCTCCGCAGGGCTGCTTTCAATCCATTCTCCACCCCCCCTGTATTTGTGCTTGGGATTGCCCTGGCCAAGGCACAGGACCTTGCACTTGGCCTTGTTGAACTTCATGAGGTTTGCACAGGGCCACCTCTCCAGCCTGTCCAGGTCGCTCTGGATGGCATCCCTTCCCTCCAGCATGCCGACTGCATCACACAGCTTGGTGTCATCAGCAAACTTGCTGAGGGTGCACTCAATTTCACTGTCCATGTCACAGACAAAGATGTTAAACAGTGCTGGTCCCAATACTGACCCCTGAGGAACACCACTCATTACTGATCTCCACCTGGACATTGAGCTGTTGACCGCAGCTCTTTGAGTGTGGCCATCTATCTCTAAAACTGGCCAAACTTCTTGTGTCCCTACCCTGAAGGGCTTTGCAGCTGGTACCCAGAACTAAAATACTGTGATCTAGTGAATTCCTTACCCACAGAGTGGTCCATCCATCAAATCCATGCCTCTCCAATTTAGAGACAAGGTTATCATCCAGGATATATATGGGTATATATATGGGAGAGATGGGATGTTGTTCTACTCTTGCCTTTAGTCTATTAAGCTTGAAACTTGAGAATTAAAGAAAAAGTGTTTGTTAGCTTGAATGTTGTAGATAGTACACCAGAAACAGTTTTTTAAAAGGGAACATTACAAAATAATGAGGGTGCTGTCTGCCTGTGGATGATGTCTGTTCTGTCGGAAGACCGACAGAACAATCCAGTGGTTTCAGAGCATATTGGTCTGGTAAGGAGAACAGGTGGAGTTTGTATGTGCTGTAATCCTGACCTTCTCCGCTAGTCTTCCCTGCTCCTGAGAAGTCTGGATGGGCAAATTCTTCTCTTGGAAATGGTTCCCTAAGAAATAGTCCCAAGGGCTGGTTTTCTTGCTTGCTACTGAATTCAAGTTGCTCTCCCAGTCCTGTTACACACTGTGCACATTGCAAAGCACAGCCGTTTCATGATAACAGGGAGAAATACCCCTAAGAGAAAGATTTTTCTTTACAGTCTGTAAATGAGACTTCCTCTTTGCTGTATCCTGCAGAATGATATTGACGGGGCTGTTTTAATCTCTGTAGCAGATTTACCTTTAATTTCTGCAGTTGGTGGAAACCTGTGGTATTGTTTTTCAGACAGTTCATTAGAATGGGGGGGTGGGGTGGGGATTAGCCTGCTTCTATATTTTGCATTAACTGCCTTTTAAAATTTCTCCAAGTGAAGGGCTACCAGCCTGCTGCTCAGTGACTAATAAATTTGATTCATCCTCACTCCCCACAGGGTTATCCTCCTTCTTACTAATGTTTGACATTTTACGTTTTAATTAAAATCACCCTCCAAGCAGCAAACCACTAAGAGAATGACAGATATTCTTACTGCAACAAGCTATAAGCAAAAGGGCAATTCACTAACTGTATCTTTAGTAGTTCCTTTCAGTTATGCTCTACATGACCACCTAATGTTTGTGCATGTGTGTGAGAGAAAAGGCAACACCTATCTTAAAGTCCAAGGTGCTTCCAGGCTCAGCAGACACTATCTTTTAATGTCTTCATATCAGGAAGAAAAACTGGGGCTGAGGAGCAGTGGTGTTTGGTTGGTGCTATACAAGCCCCCATGTGAAGTCATGTAGTCTAAGAGAAGGGGAGAATGGCAAAGAGGAGCAAAATAGTTCTAAGCAATTGCAATGAAAATCCTGTAAAACTGCGTGGCAGCTGACTCTCAGCTGCCCTAGGCATCGTTGATGGGCTGGTTTTATGTGGGCCTGCCTGCCGAGGAGAGCAGACACGTGAAGGACCAGTGGGCAAAGCTGGTGGACAGGTGTAGAGAGGGGCTTTGTGTAAGGGTCTGTACTAGTGAGCACGGGAAAACATCAGCACAAGAAGGGGAAGAACAAGCAGCAAAGCTGGCATTGATGACCACAAGGGGGTGGGGTTGGTGGGTAACAAGACAAGAAGCTACAGCAGATAGGCAAAGGTGTGATGCATACAAAGCTGGAGACCAGCATTACAATATGCTTAGAAGGAAAAGGAGTGATGCTACTTCATCAGAAGAGATGCTACAGCAGTGGAAATCTTTTAAATGATCTGTATGTAAAGTGGAAGGAAGATAATCCACTGCAGATGTCCTCTGAGGTACAAGAGCTTGAAGATAGCTTGATGGTGGAGCCAAAGAGACAAGGATAGGCATGGGCAGAGGGACGCAGGAGCTCTGTTAGGACACTGAGGATCTGGTGCTTGACTTTGTATGGGGAGACAGATGAAGGAAAGGCAATGAGCTGGTAGCTTGGGAATGGCATCAAACCCAGAACAAGCCCTTCTGCTTTCACCTCTGTTGGAGAGTCTGGTGACACTTGTGGAGCTGATTGTGACAAGCCAGTCTTTTTCAGATGCCAGTGACTGGATGTGTGCAATGTAAGAACTGCTGTCTTTCTTCTCCCCGTGCCGTCTAAGAGCTTGTTGTCAGAAGGCAGTGACACAGGCCTATGCCTCAAACAATGAAGCATCATCGTGACTCTCACTGGCCTGTCCTACTCCATCTGAAATCCAACAACAAAAAATATTTTTCTTGTACATGTTGTGTCTACTGTTGTTGAGGATTTTTATTTTAAATGTCTTCAGAAAAGAAAACGTGCAGGAAAACTTGCAAAATCCTGCAAGTTACAGGCTTGCCCAGGCCTTTCTGAATTATGATACAAACCCCACAGGAATGGCAGAGAAATGACAGCTCCCTTCCATATGATATTCTGTGTGCCCTTAGGAGATGAACAGTGAAATATGTAACTTCTGAACAGAAACCTACCTAACAGAGAGGAAGAAGGCTTAAAATATCAGCATGGATAAATGGGGAAAGAGAGAAAGCTGTAAGACAGGCAGTAAGGTTTTGTATTAGCAGCTCATTCCTTCTCCTTTCCGAGACAGGAAAGTTAGGGAGACATGGTAGTTCCTCTTAAGCAGCTTAAATGATCTGCATTTCAGCACTGTCAAATACAGACAAACAAGTGGGACTAACCGGTCTCCTGTAACTCCAGGGAGACCTCACTTTCGTCTGCTGGAGTAGCTGGTAGATAGCAACAACCCTGTAGCAGATCCTGTTGGTAATAACAGCTCAGTGAATAAAAGGTTTTGTAAAAAACAGTGTTTGTGTCTCATTGTGGCTCAATGCTTTAGGAGGGAATTTATGACAGAGCTGCCTCTTTCTTTTCAGACATCTGAATTTTGCATTTGTGTCAGGCCTGCTAGAACCAGATGGACTTCCTGAAAGGCACCTTAGAGCAGTTATGATGGAAAGGATCCTGGCTTTTTTCAGAAGCAAGTTTCGTTCAAAGATTTCTGTGTCAAAATTACGAGGGAGCATGGAGGTTTTGCCAGGCTCTATGAGTGGCATATACTTGTGTGAAAATAGGAAGCAGGCAGCGTTCCTCAGGAAAAGAGGTACAACACTGCACAGATTCCTACTCTCTGCCAGCCATTTCTCAGACACATTTTTTTAAGGGTTTGTCTACACAGTGACACAGAAGGAAACACATCCAAACTAGCTAAATGGTCTGAATTTAGAGTGGATCTATTAAATTGCATTAAATCCCTGTGTAGATGTTCTCATTCAGAATTAAAATGAAGTGAGATAAGACTTATAAAGGCCGACTTAGTTCTGAAGGAGAATATGTACATAGAGCTTTAATACATTTTAGCTAATCCATTTTAGCAGCTAATTCAGATTAACCATACTCGGTGTTCTTCTCCAGGAAAGCCCTTCAAGGAACAAGACATGGAAAAACAGCGGGCTCGGAAGTGCAATGTTTTTAAACATCCAGCGCTGCCAGTCGTAAGGCAGATAATTATTGCCATGGCACTCCCACGCCGAATGGATGTGTGTGGACCTGCCTGTGTCAGTGCTGTTGGAGGGGCAGTGGTTCTGGGGAGGACTGGCCAAGGCCACCCCTACTTCTAGATGGAAGATACTCTGGGAGATGGCACAGCTTCAACTAACTTGACGGTTGAAGGAATATCGATTGTTCCTGAAATGTGTCTGCTAGCAAAATGCATCCTCCCAACAACAAGCACAGAGTTGGCTGGTACCTGTGCCTGCTCACAGTTGCATGCAGCGAAGTCAAGAGGTGATGTGATTGTTAATGGTTCCTCTCCTGCTGGGAGTGAGGCCAAATCCTCTCTGTCCTCCTATGTGTAAAGTGGCCCAACAAAGAATGCATAGCTCTGTATTGTCTCTTCTTCCATCTGAACAAACAAAAGCTGGAGTTTAAGTTTTGTTATTGATTTATAAAATATATTGAAAACAATAACTTACATAAAAATAGGAGATGATGAATAAATAATGAGGGAAAATACAGCAGTCTGTAAATATAGTTAAGAATGCAGTTGTACAGTGAAAGGAAAGGTATAAAAATGTATATGACTAAAGCAATATGTGTGCAAAGGAATAATAATCTACCATGAATTAGAATATTCAAGTATCGGGGACTAAATTGCTTTTACTACTCTATACGTTTTTTTAAAGTACCTAGAGGCCTTCAGGTATGACTGCTAAAATAAAAATATTATTATTATGGATTTTGGGGGGCAGATGAGTTGGAACTGGAGGATGTCCCCTGTGCCTTATGGCTATTTCATGTGGTTAAGTGCACTGGGCCAAATTTATCTCTGGTCTGCTGTATCTACTGTTGAAAGCACTTTGGAGAAGTGCATATTAAAGCTACATCTAAAGAAGCACTGAATTCTGAACAGGCACTCACAGCAAGGCAATAAAATCAAGGATGTTCTCTCAGGTCAGTTTAGTTTTGAGCGAGGGGAGCAATTGCTCCATCACATTGGTCCAGTGAATTTGAAACAACATTGTGTGAAAAATATGGTAGCAAAATAATGCCTCCACATGGGAAAAGCACTAATGCTAATCACTGGCTAGGCTGCTGCTCGGTTTTTACTCGTAGGTTTTATCCTAATTTTTTCATTGATTATTATTTTCCCCTAGTGACTGCTAAAGTAACTTTTCTACCTGTTTTGCAGGGAAATTTGAGGCCAACATTTTTGCTGGATTACTGAGGTCATGTAAAAAAAAATATTCTTCATTTGGCTTGTGTGCAACAGCCTACAATGGCAGCTGAAAATCTTCATGCTGATGAAAAAGGAGATGGAACTGAGCTTTGGAGGATGACACAAGGACCTGGGTGCCTCTTGTGGATCTGCAGCCTGAGATGCCCCGCCTGTGCCTGCACAGCAGCAGGTATGTTCTGCCCCTGTCACCACCACAGCTGGCTCGGGTGACGTTTTGGTAACGAGGGCGGTGGTGCTGCGCCAAACGGGATGGATCTATGATTTCTTCCTGTTGTCTCCCGTTTACTTCGGAGCATTGGGCCCTTCAGTAAGCACCTGCATGACTTTAAGGCTCAGGCCTTTGGGTGGTATTTGGGAGAAGAAAAAAGGAGCCGTGTGAAATACCACCACCAGAAAGCGAAAAGCTACGGGCAGTGGGATGTTGAATATGCACTTGCTTGCTTGTGCCCTTGCTTGTTGTTATTCCTCAGTGATGGGTTGAGGGAGAGCTCACTGAGCCATTCAGGTGGGGGCTTCCTAATGTCGAGATGCATTCTATGTATTTTTGCAACTGTAACAAGGGTAATGAAGTTATAATGTAAAAACTCCAGTACAAGGCTGAGCTAAGCCATGGCATGCGGCAGAGTTTGGAAATGTTGTGCTCCCAAGCCTTTTTGCTCCCTGGAGGAGCAGGGAGCCTCGCCCAGCCATTTTGCGGCTTCCTGCTATTTTTGTCCCCTTTATTTAAGTGCTGCAAAGCAGGAAAGAGGCAGAGCTCAGGCTTGGCTGACCTTGGTTCAGATCCATGCTGTAGTAGGGCCTGTGTGTGAGAGCTGAGAGGTGTGTATGGAGTTGATAGGAGTGCATGCAAGAAATGGTTTCAGTCTTTCCTGGATACCCTCGGCTACACTGGCAATTTAGCACTGGTCTTTTACCTTCTATTTCCATCTCTGGTAGTTAAAAATGTCCCTACTTGTAGCTGTGTAAGAAGCTTGTATCTCCTATGGCTTGGGCTTGGTATCCTGCACTGTTCTTGGCACAGGGGCTGCTTCACCACGTAAGGGGCATGATGAAGTCCATGAAGAAAAGCTCAATTTCTGCTTCCTTTTATTTGGGCTAAAAGGATCTAAAAGTTTTCAAAAACAAACGAGTGTTTTCTATGCAGTTCCACTGCATTCTGGGAGGTGCAAGCCCCATGTGTGATGTCTTGCTGCCCTCCTCCAACAAGGCACTTGCTGATGGTCAGGTTGCTCCTAGAGAGGTCAAGGCAGAGCTGCCACTGACTTTAAGGCTGCATGACTGCAAACTAGAGCAGGTGTGCAAGTAATTCCTAGGGGTTATGCTTGGATTTGTCCTCCTCCAGTGACGGTCCAAAAACATGGAAGGAAAAAACCTTCTTCCATGCCACTCCAGAGTGTTCAGATGGGCTCTGCCTGCCCCTTTTGCCCAAAGGACCCAACTTTCCCCTAACTGGTGCTTTTTCTGAGGTGCCAATTTGCATGTACTCTATATATTTGCATCCAAGAAGGGCTAGGGTGTCTTCAGAGCAAGGAGAGGTGCAGATGAGCTCTTGCTGCCTGCCCAGCTCCCCACTCCCCAGGGCTGCACTGGCACAAAGAGAGAGAAACTCTATCTGTCCCTGGGGGCTCCCAGCCTGTGCCAGCCCTTCCCTGCCATCCTTCTGGGCAGCTATGTGTCCTCCAGGAGTAGGACATCAGGATGAGCCCCCTCCCAAGCTCAACTGCTTTTGGTGGCTCCTGGCATTAGAGCCTGCCTTCCTTCATTTCTATTCTGCAAAAAGGCAAGTGACGTTCTGCAGATTGCACAGGCAGGTAGGTTCCAAAGACGGGAAAGTAAAGCACCTTGGGAGAGAAATCCTGTGGGCATCTTGCTTTGCAGGGCCTCATTTTGATGTGAAGCACCAAGAGGTGCCTGCCACCTCTGCAGGTCATACCCACAAACATCTGCATGAGGAACTGCAGCAGCAGGACTGCCACGGCTGGGGCGCTGCCAGGAGATGGGCAAGAGTAAGAACAAAAATCAATACTACCTTGTTTTTCCCGCCTTCTTTGTTTCAAAAGGTGACTTTTGCCACTTTCCTTGTCACGGAGGGCATGCCTAGGCTGCCCTCCTGGGTTATCACAGCCACTGAGGACCAGACTGGGGAGCTGGCTTGCAGGAGGGAGCAAAAGTTTACGTCTGTCAGAGCAAAGCGTGGAAGCATGGGATTGGAGAACACTGGGTGCTGCCATATAAGCGCTATAGCCCCAAGTCTAATGGGTAATAGAGTCATTAATTCTGCTGATTAACTTGGCCTTGGGGTTCATGGAAATGACATCCACCTCCTTTCTTTTTTTCTTTTTCCTTTTTTTCATTTTTTTTTCCTTTCCTTCCTTCCTTTTTTTTTTTTTTTTTTTTTTTTTAAGCTCAAACCGTGGAACGAGGGAGCATAAAAAAAACAAGCTAATTAGAGAGAAATCAGGAGAAAAGAAGCAGGGAGAAAAGAGAGACAGTCTGAGCATTAATGAGACTGATTTGGGAAGAGGATGTGACAAGCTCTTCAAAAGCATTATTGTCAAATGTGTCACTGTTTCATAGATGGCTAGCGCTACCTTTGAGCTTCATGCTGATAGTTAATGATTTGAAACTATAAAAAGATTGAAAAGGTAAAAGGGAAAATGTCAGACTCAACTGGATTTTAATGAGGACCCCCCCTCCCCACTTTTCTCTTTTTCCACGTGAAGCAGCCTTGGAAAGTACAAAAAAAGTTCACTTCACCCCTGCCCGGTCAACACTCTCAAGGCAAAAACTATTTACAGAAGTGAAGGGAAAGCCCGGAGATCCGTCCGTCTTGCTCTGACCACCATCTATGTCCTCTTCACCAAACCATCAGCTTCTCCATCTGCTGCCAAGTGGCGTTGGGGTTGTGGTTATACAGGCACAGGGCTGACAAAAATAAGCCAAGATTGATGGAAGAGACAGCTATAGCTCTTGTTTGTTTTTTTGTGACGTGCTGAGCAGAAGCAGTCTTCACACTGTGAAATGTAACAAAGAAATCTAAAGTGATTATGCAGGTTCATTTGTCAGTATCACTGCTCCAGCTATTGCTGTGTGCGACAATGAGATGACAAGGCATTTATTGCTGATGGTTGGTTATTAGCCGCATTATAGGAAACATTAGCACAATCTAGGATACATAGACCAGGGAGACAATAGCTTTCTGGGCTCCAAACTCAGCAGGGTAGCCTTGTCATTAAATTCGGTAGTGCCAATTTAATTTTTTTTTTTTTTAAATAAATTGAAAGGAAACTTTGAAAACTAAATCTGTAACCCTGCCTTTACCTTAAGACTGATCAGTGTGTTTTCTTTGGGTGCTATGTTTTGTATCAGAAAGGCCACGCTGCCCAGCAGGACAACCAGCCTCTTACAAAGAGGTGCAGAGGAAAAGCCAGAGCCTGGCCAATTCCTTCACTGCCTTCCAGCCCTAAACTCTGCAGTGCCCCTGCTGCCTCCAGGCTGGACCAGCTTCTTCTCAGCCATGACACCTGCAAGCACATAAGGAGTCAAGAGGCACCTGCAGTAGTTTGTTATGATCTCTGTCCTGCTCTTATCTTTATTGGATCCTCCTTCTCTGTGCTTGTCCTGGCTGGGTTCTCCAGGTCCAGAAGCTGGTAACTCTCCTGTCCTTGTAAATGGCCATGTAGAAGTATTTGACGGTGAGAGCTAAGTGGGAGAGCAATGGTTTGGCATCCCTGGGGTGTGGCTGGGTGACTGTCATATTTACCAAGCTGTGAAAGAACATGCCTGTCCTATGGTAAAAGCTGTATTTGTGCAGCAGTGCAAAGGCAGCCCTCGGTTCTGGAGTAAAGTGCCTGTTTTTTGCAGCATGTCAGGACTGAGTTTTGCAGTAAAAAACAAAATTCTGATGGGGGCTTCTTTTCAAATAAGGTTTTCTTTATCTAATGCGTTTTCAGATTGACTCAGTCAGTGAGCAATATATTCCCTGTTTCATTTTTTTTTTCTGATGCTCAGCTTTAGTTTATTTTGTGCTACCCTCAGATTTTCAGAATGCCCAGGATTTTGGCAGTGACAGCACTTAAATAAACTGTAACAGTTGTCCTGGGAAAGTTGGAGGTTTTGACAGCTGCGTAAGAGACCATGGGACTTCAGCCCATAAAATACCAGTGCAAGGGGAATTACAATGTTTTAAAATGCACTATCATTTAATAACATTGTAAATAGCAATGGGAGCTGGATTAGGACAGATTCAGACCAAAACCAAGTATCTTTGAATCCCAAAGTGAAATTTTGCTGGAATCTCTTCACTTCCAGATAGGGGGGTGTTTAATGTTATAAAATTTGTCATATTCTTTGCCCAATGTGTTGTCTGCTTCCCAGTGAATTTCATAGAAACTGTGTGTTCTGGATTCATTGACGATAGTGGTAACCCAAAGAGATTCAGCCCTTAAGATTCATAAGTCAGAACATAGATTTTGTAATATTTTTTGAGATTAATAAATAAATAACTAAATCAGTCACTTCCCTCTCTAAACTACATTTAATACACTTGAGCATGAGAGAAAGAATCAGTATTGTCTACTCTCTTAAATTTACTGAAAAAGGTGATTTTACCCTTCATCAGATGCCCTGTTACATCATCTGCCTCTGCCCAGCAATTAATTTTGTCCTGAAGTGCCAAATCAATATTGTTTCCCCCAGTTTCTACTCTTTTTCTGCTTTTTTGTTATTTTTTCCTTCTCTTAACTTCCAGCTTCCTGCTAAAATCCCGTGATTTCAGTGAAATTGGAAATACCAGGGAGCAGGCAGCACTGTACATCACATAAGTTTCAGTGAAAGAACAAGTGCCTGTTGAGCTAGGGTCCCTTGAAAACAGAAATATCCTCCACAAGATGGACAGATAACAGTACCTGTGGTCCAGTTTCCAAAGAGAGTCCAGCTTTTGTAACAAAAAGAGCAATTAATTAAATTCAATCGTATTTAATCATACCCCCTCCCACAGCCCCAACACCATGAGAGGTTTTGAAAGGGTAACTGGTAGTTCTGAACCTATGGTGGCAATCCAGAATCAAATAAGGTATCTACTGAGGCCATAAAGCTTGAAACTTGTCACAGAAGCGGCATCTAAACTGCCAGAAAAGAAAGCAATCTCTATTTGAGAGCACACAGGCATTTCTGATGAGTACGGTCTGATGAATCAGCATTGCAGCCAGTGAGTTAATGCAGCATTTGGCAGCTAAGCTAAAAAAATGCCCTTTGGCATGAACTTTGCTTCTGAGATATACGCAGTGTATCTCTGAGAAGTGGGAAGGTTTTTGAAGTTATAATGGAGGCTGTTTTAATTTGGGGCAGGCTCATTAAGGAACGCTGTTTAAAAACAGAGATTTTGTTCCCTCTGGCTGTATGCTGTGCTTCACGATAAACTTGGCAATACCAAAAAAAAAATAAAAATAATACAATCTAGGAGAAGGTATCTATACTGTAAGATAGAATGCGGCAAAGAGCCTGCCCTATGGCTCAGTGAGATCAGATAAGGGCTGCATCCAGCATCCCCACCAGCAGCGTGAACTAGAGCTTTAAGGGGTATGCTTAGATGATGTGTCAGGACTTAGTTTACATTTAAGAACAAACTTTCGAAACATTAGCTGTTAAATATCAGTTGGTGTCGGTGGAGTTTTGTCATCTGAAACAGAAATGGTGGAAAACAGCATAAAGAGGCAGTCAGCAATGCTGCATATTGGTCTCTCCTCTGATAACAACTATTTTGCTCAGCCAGGTGCACACTTTGGTCTTTGTAAAGACTGAGCCTTGCTTCTGCTCTTTCTTCTTACAGATTCATAAGGAATTTTAAGTCTGGTTTTATATATGCTGATTGTACAGCAAAGGCTATTGTCTGTATTTAAAATGAAACAAAGATGGTAGACCAAGACTTCAACTTCATACCTACCAGAATTTGTAAAAAAAGAAAGCGGAAAGTAACTCATCACTCACTAATAGAAAATCTAATTAAATATATATATATGTATATACACATTGTTCTTTCCACTGTATGATACTAAATTTGCAGAAAGTAGCAACCAGCTATCCATTACAAGAAGGGCACGAGCATTTCAGACAAAGTTAGCAATAGTGTTAATAGCGTTAATAATTTACTATTAATCATTACTTGTGTTGTGACCAAGCTACTGAAGGTCTGCTAAAAGCAGGGCACAGTAGAAGCAATATCTTAAGGATTCACAGCTAAATGCCCCACAAAGGCAGGAGAAAGAGCCGTCTCATAAAAGCACTACAGCAAGGTGCTGTGAACATCCAGCTGGGAGCTGTAAAAGAGGTCCTGGTGGCAGCCCCTGCCCAAGCAGCTTTGGTGCTCCCTGGGCTAGCCTGTGCTGAGGCTGCAGGACCAAGGTTAACGCCTCTTTCCAACACGTCCCATAATGTTCAAAGCTGGCCCTGAATGTTTGTGGCTGGTAGATGAAAACAAAGCTTGTGGCAGCAGTGTTGCTCGGGGTGACCTGTGGAGCTTTGCTTTTAAAGGTTAGGTGGTGAAAACACTGCTTTGCTGCTGGTCGGAGCAAGATTCTAGCTGTAAGGTCACTTTGTTTTCACGCTCCTGGAAATGTTACCTCCACCCGTCACAGAGAATGTAAATCAAGTAAAAAGCCACCCAGCAGGGTTATCAGGGTAACACTAAATCAACACCAGCTGCAACAGCTAGGGGTGAATATAAAATTTACCGTGAGGCATATGTCTATTGCTACTGAGCGATTAACACTCTTTTCAATTAAAACATGCAAAGACCGAGTTGATTTTTTTTAACGGTCTAAAGAAAAGCAAACTTGGAGGCCAAACTCATCCGGGTTTTCTGTTCTGTGTTCGTGGTGCCTCTAAATCAAGAGTATATTGCAAGCTGGAAGAGGATGGGGAGGAGGGCAAACTTTCCTTTCAGCAGTTTGAAAGAACTGATGACTAAAATCTGCATCTATCATCTTGTTATTGAAAAGTATAAGTAAAAGGTGAGAGAAAATTGTGCCTGATATGGGATGTTTAGTTGACAGACAGCTCATTGTAACAGATGTGACTCCTTTTAAATAGCACCATAAATGAGATCCCAGAAAGACAAGGACAAAGGCTAGGAGAGAGCACTTAGACTAATTAGACAGAGAAATCCATTTCCTTTTTAACTGAATGCTCCTCTAAATGTGCAGAGATTTCCAAGTTAGGAAATGCAAGCAAAGGATGGAGGCTACAGATATCAGTTCATAATCTGCAAGGCATGAAATAACAATAGTTCCCATTTTTCAAGTACTGATCTTCAGTAGTTTGTTAAATCTGCACATCATCTCCTCACTAAAGCACCTGCAGATTAATGGCATGGCTAAAAAGCTTTTCAGCCAGTGTGTGCATGTAAAAATTGTAAAGAAAGGCAAGAAACGGCCTCAAATTTTGTCCTGTGTTAGAAATTCTCCAAGTAAAGGACTATGGCCAAGAATTTTGCTTAACCCAAGCTTAGAGGCGATATTAGAATAAAGATAAAAGACACAGAAATGGTGCTATGGTTTCTATAGCAATCAGCACTTTACAAAGTGCCTTTCTGTGTGTTCTTTGTGCTGGCCACAGGATATTAAAGGCAGGATCCCTCTCTCTCAGCTCCAGCTCTTTCAGTGCCAATCATTCATATTTTATTACCATTATAAATGGACATAAGCCAAACTTTTCCAGGATCCTTGTGCAGTTAACTTTTCAGGATGGGCATCTCCAAAATTTGTTTTGTCTCGTTCAAGGTATGTGTCTGAGATAGGCATCTTGAGGGGTCATTCTGTCAGCCTATTGCCTCCCACTGGCTACAGAGGGCAGCTGGTTCAGTTTAGCAGATGTGTTTCTATATGGGTGGAATTAGTGATTTTACGATAAGTGACTACACTTATCACCAGAAATTGAAAAAAAATAATTCACCAGAGATCTGTGTACTTGCTTATTTTTGATCTTTTCAGAGAGCTGTAGGAAGCTGAGTGTGGCCCCACAGTCTCTGGGTCACCTTTAGTCTGGTTCTGTCACTGCAGCATGGGCAGCAATGCGTTTTCACTGCTATTGCCAATGTCAGCTGCACTGCCCAGAATGTATATAATGATGCTAGCGAAAGACTAGCTAAAACAGTCTGGTAAGAGAGTGAAGAGAAACAGAAAGTAATTGTTCTGTTTAAGAAAAAAAGCCTGAACTATTCCTTATCTCCTTACCAGAATTGGCTACTCTGTACAGGATTAGGAGTGGGAGCAGGGAACAATGAGCTCTGCTCCTTCCTACATCTCCAAATATAGTGGGAACACGTAGGATAGGAACATTGTTTTAGGAAGGATTTGTTTCTTTTGGGCTGTGCTCCTTGGAGCTAAAGTAGCGTTTCATGTAGAGAGCAAAACCTTTTGCCAGTATGGCAACAGGCAGCTTTCTAGACGGCCCGAAGAATAATGCAGTGTCTTAGTAACATATGAGCCAAACAAATGCTTTTTTGAGCGTAAGAGCTACCAGACTCTTGCCAGTGGTGCTTAACAGGCAAATTGCTTAACAATTACAGGAGGGGTTCTGCAACTGGGAGCTGTGCAGGTGCAGGCTCCTGGTTATAGGCCAGGCTGATTTTGCAATGCCACTGGCTAAAATTATTTTAAAGGAAAAACATGATGGAACTGCATTTGAATTGTGTCTCTGTGCTTGTATGCATGTATTTGTATACACATGCATATAAATGTGTGTGGTCATCCATAAACATAAATATGTGCATGTTTGAACTATGCCTCGGCAGTATTTGGAGCAGCATAAAAGTGTTGCCAGGGGTGGTGGTGATGAATTAACCTCGATGGACTGTGCTGAGTTTGATGACTGAAACAAAACAAAGCCACCCCTAGCAATGAAGCATTTTGAAGTCACTTCTTAGTTGTCAGAACAGCACATGGGGTGGTGAATAGTGGACGTTAGAAACTCAACAGTGTTGTTTTGTATTTGCGAAAAGCATGGGATAATGTGAGCACAAAAGCATATTGCAAGCATAAGCTGGGCATGGGTCAGGATAACAGTCTCAGCTGGACTTCTTCCTGCATCTGGACAAGGGGGTGAACACACAGGACAGTACTTTCCAGACCTAGCAGCCTGTGGGCTTCATTTGCTTACACAGCCACAGAATAGGAAATGTGCAGAGTTATTTATCTCCGAGTTTGATCTGAGACTGTCTTAATTGAGGTATTAAGAGAACTAACTGTAGAATAGATCTTGGTGACAGATGTCCTGTGCTTTGCTATTATGTAAAAAGCCACCTTACCTCTCTGTCAGCTGTAGTATCTGTCTATAATTAGGAGAAATAATATCTGTCAAATAATTGGTTATGCACATTTTGATTAATTTCCTGAGATAATTCCACTCTTGTGCTGCTTCTCAATCTCCCTGTGATTTCTTTATTTTCTCATTTGGGGAGAACTTACAATTAATTAGACTCTAAAATCTTGCAAACAGCTTCGTAAATATATGCAGGAAGGTTTATTTCTTTACATTTCTGAGATAGCAGTACAAGCAACACATGGTATTTTCAAAATGTGTCCCATAAGTTATATAGTACCATTTTTACTGAAAGTGAAAAAATATGGTACAGCATCTTTCTTGAAAATTTAGTTATGAAATGAAGACGAACTGTGCTAGTTCACGAGTGCTGTAAGCCTGCTTTACTGGTGGGTTTTGCTTCAAGCAGGTTAAGGTTGTGTAAGACCTTTTTGGTGAGTTTAAATGTTTTGAAATATGAGGCTTCTTCATCTCATTAAGTCTTTGTCAAATTCATTTGTTTTTCTTTTTAACAAGTTAACCTGCACAATTTGTAAAATTGTGAAATTGTGAATTCTGTCAGACAATGATGAACTTATATTCCAAAATCTAAACAAATAAAGAAAACAAACAAAAAGAACCTGAAACTCAAACTTTATAAAAAGAGGGTTTTTTTTGAACCGGCTGAAAGACAGGAAAAAGGTGTGGAGAAAATCAAGGAGAAACCTTGAAAAGTGTCCTTGTGTCCTGCCTGGCCGTGCTGTGAGCACCATGGTGGGCAGAGGCAACTCTGTGCCAGACTGGTTGCTCCTGGTGCTGGCATGCAGTGACGGTAGCCTAAAGAGCCTCCAGTCTCACAGCAGGGTTTAGACTGAGTAGATGAAATTCTGTGGCTTTGCATAACTAAAGCAATATTTAGTATCCCATTCTTCTCTGGAATAAGGGTAACTGGAGAAAGAGTGGATTTTTTTAATTATTATTTTTATTTTTATTTTTTTCCCTTCAGCAATCCTTTTTAGGCATAAGTAGTAACCACAGCCTATATTGCATGTATTCCAGTATTTGAGCAGTATTTTCCTGAGGCATAACTGCTGCTGATTGTCTTTCCTTATGAAAATCTTGAAGGAGATCCACCAGCATTTTTTTTAAAGATACAGTAGATTATGATATGAGTCGAACTTTATAAACATGAGATCAAAATGTGGGATGAAGTCTCAGATCCACATGTCCTCCAGCCCATTTTCAAACCCTCACTAATGAATCTTGAGCCATGCAGTGGTGTATGTTCCCCTGCGCTACATGCACCTTCCCTCTCTTTGCTTTTCCCCCATGCCCTGTATGTTCGTCTGTGTGTTGCACTCCTTGCAAACTGTAATGAAACATTTTGGGCCCAAATCCTCCTGTTTGCATGCTCAGCTTCTCACCATCCTGCCTATCCCCTACCCCAGATTTGCTGTCCCAAGTCTCTGGTGAACTCAACCAAAGGGTGGTGTTGCTGTCTGTGGAGCAGCCCTGCCACCTTCGTGGTGGCATGAAACGGCACCAGGAGCTCCGAGTGAGGCCAGTCCATCCGAGTGTGCAGAAAGTGGAATTGCCACGGCCTCCCGCTGCTGCTGTGATAGATAGTACCATAAAGTGGATGTGATGTGGTTATTAGGCTGTGATTCTGTTCATACTGAGCGGTATTGATTGGTGTTGGTTCAGTGCTTGCTACATATTTTATCAATTGACCTTGTAGATTGTATTCCTGCTCTGCTTCTTTTACTTCTAATTCTGTTTTATCTCCAGTTTTGTAGCTCCTAATTTTCCTGCGGTTGATTTCTCATGGTATTTCTTTAGTATTGTATTGCACAGAAAGACTCTCTTTAGTGAAACTATTCTTTCCTTCCTCTGCTTCCCTTCCATATGTTTGCTTTTTATTTTTTTTAAGAAATCCACCTGCTCTTCCCTGATACATCAATTCCATTAAGAGATTCAGCTTCTAAAATATTTGTGCCCTCAGTAGAAAAAAGAAGGCTAAATGCAGGTGTTTTGCAGTAAAGCTCAAGGGTGCAGAAACTGGTTTTATAGCAGATCTCATCAAATTGGATTTACAGAACCAGATAGTTCAATAACATAATGCCTTCAAAAACTGTTCTCCTGGCTATCTGTGGAGCCTCGTGGTTACACCAGCAGAAGTTCTGGTAGCCTATTTCCAAGATGCTGTTGGTAAATATGCACTGAAAATGTGAAAGAATAATTGTAGTTAAGAGCTTTTAGCTGGGCGAAACTCACTGCGGGTATTAATTTTGGACTTTGATGGAAAACAAGGGAAACAGCATTGTCTGTTGTGTTGGTTGAGTGCTGGCTGGCAGTAAGACAAGGGAGGGAGATAAAGTACCTGCCTAGACCTGTGCAACTTTCTATATTGCAAAATTAGAGTTGAAATTAGGGAGATCCTGGCTCTCAGCCCATTGGAGCATGCTGCCTCTGTGTTGCAGACCCCTGATATGCAGCTCTGCTGCATCGAACAAAGGGATTCAGTTTTCAAGGAGTTCAGCAGAGAAAAAGCAAGCCTCTACCAGTCAAATAAGTGAGATATGCTTCTATAACTGTATATAAACTGTATATAAATAATATACAGTTAATGCACAATGAGTACAATACTTAAATTCAGCAAGAAGATGCAGAGCAGCAGAAAGAAGGCCACTGGCTTTTCAAACCTTTTTGTTAGCTGGAAGGGATGTAAATTCTCTATTAGTAAACACATGAAGTGTGAAGCCACACAGATATGAATTAGGATAATTTAAGATCTCAGACTCACATGCCTGGCTGAAGTTCAGCGTTATCAATTAGAAAATGCTTTCTCGGATCTTATTACAGCCTTTGTGTAGGAGTGAATTTGAAGCTCATAGCCTAGAAGAGTGGTAGTGGATGTCAAAAGGGGGACTGGAATTTCAAAATATATATCATTAAATTGTGATAAGGTTCCAGCTCTTTGGAAATCTCCCCCTGTGAATAGTGCATGAATGCCTGTTCCCCATGCAGTTTCATCCAATGCTCTCTTTAATGAACCAGATCATGGGAGGCTTAGTAAATCTGAAGATAAAGCAAGTCTGAGAAAGACTGCAAGCACAATGGGGGAAAGAGTTAGAATTAAAAGTGATTTTTATACAAATTGGAGAAAATTCCTTAAAAAAATAAATAAAAAGGATGGAATTCCACAGAGCCTCATAAAAGTGAGTGGGCAAAAAAACATTAATTAAACATAGGATGAGAAACAGGATGGTTTCTATGAGAAATAGGATGGTTTCTTTCAGAAATTATTGAGGAACTATGTTGGGCCACTAGCTAAGCATGTGTGAGCAATGTAAGCCTGTTGTCAAAAAGAGAAAGCCTATCCTGATATGTGTAAGCAAAAAAGACATAAAGTAATCCTTCTGCTTATAAAGCTATTCCATATTCAGTAGCAGGCATTGCACTTCAAGAAAGACGTAGATCGCTTGGAGAAGATGGAGTACAGCAAGATTAAGATATCTAGAAAATGTGAACTGATGACACAGTCTAAGGAGAAAAAAGGCAAAGATTTGGGTTATTTATTCTGAGGGTGTGTAGACTGGTGGGGGAAATGGGACAGGATAACAGTTTTGAAGTAGAAAGAGGAGGGAATGATATCTATCTGTGGTGGACAAAACAAGAAGTGATGGTCATAAACTGCAGAGAAAATTAGAAAGCAAGAAAAAAAACCATTAGGATAGAGAGGAACTGGACAAGAATATCTGGAGCTGGGGAGCCTCCTTTGAAGAACTGCCTTCCAGAGCAAGGGAAACAAGTGCCCAATGGGAAAAGTATTGAGATCCAGCTTTTCTTGCCATGGGAGATCTCGAAGTGTTTTCCTGCTCTGCCTCCTGTGACTTCTGTGCCAATGAATCCTGCAGGAGCAATGCTATGCCTACAGATAGCAGGGGACAGTTGGATGGTAAACAGGCTGTGTGACTCTGTGTCTGCATTTACACCAGCGCAAGTTTTCCCACCAACCACCACCAGGCACAGCTCCTCAACTTCTATCTTAGAAGTGCAGGAAGTCAGTGTTCAGGAGCTTTCGTGATGGGAGCAGCACAAAAGAATAAACTTCTGCTGTTAAATAATCTGTTCTTACTTCACGGAATAAATAGCAAGGCCCACTGGTGGAAACCTTTAACAAAGAAAAATAACTTCTTAGAAACACCAGGATGTAACATGTTGGTGTCTTTTGCAGAAAAAAATAGATTAGAAAGTTTCCTACACCCTGAGCACCAACCTTTTGTTGTGAAGTGTTAGTTGTACTGTCTTGGCTGCTTGTTACTTGGAGTCCTGTTCCTTGGTTGGTATGGTTTTGTGATGACTTAAATAAATAAACCAATCCTGTAATCAAAGGGATGCCCTCCAGTCTGATGAGATTTTCCAGTGCTTTTTTGCATGTATGGTACTCCTACACTGTCCTGAGGAGCCTTATTCCTAGAGCTGCTTTTTCCCTAGCTCCCCTAAGCAGGTAAATTGTATGAATATTTATGATGTGCCTAATACTGTCAGCTTTATCTGCATGATGGGCTCATAAACTTTGGGTTCAGGCACATGTTGCCTTTAGACCTAGCTGTAGCACAGTGAAATGCTGCTGCTGCTCCTCCCCACACTCCCACTAGGTAGCCTCGGGAGATCCAAAAGGAGGGATCTGCCTTCGAGCATCCCTGGGTGCCTGTCAGCCAAGCTACCTGCCACCAGCCCATCTGTCTTTTGGTAGTGCTGTGGTGCCAGTAGGAACAAATGTTTTAAGTAACCACAAATGAAGCTTCTGTGGAAACATTCAACCTGGATGCATTTTGAAAAGTAGGAGAGTTCGACTGCATGGAAACAGGCTGTTCTCTGCCAGCTGGCCTCGCTGCCCCTGAGTGGTCCTGGCCATCCTGAATTTACTGCTACAGATACAACCTCTGTTGCCAGCAGATTCCTCTACAGCAATAGCTGCTGCTGTGGGAAGACTTGCCATGAGGGGGGTGACGCTCCAAGCTCCATGCAACAGCCAACATGGCTTCAGCTAAAAAATGGCAGTCCTGAGAAAACTCCCTCTTGTTCCCGAAAGAGTATCTCATCTTCTGAGCAATGCAGAGTGGTCTGGGTGCATTACCTCCAGCTGCTTCGACAAATTCTCAGCAGATAGTGTACATCCAAGGCCTGGTTCTGAGCTACAAGGTTTTCGTCAAACAGCAGAGAACTATTGCACTTAACTTTGGTAGTCCAAATTACCTGCTCTGGAAGCACCTTCCTCTCTCTCCACTGGATGCAGGAAGGGACAACTTTTATTTATTTATTTATTTATTTATTTTGGTAATAAGCAATTATAACTACTAGTCTGATTTCTGGCTGAACCGTATGCCTAATGTAACTGGTCTGAATAACCGTCTGAATAACCTACTACACCTGATGATGTAGTAATGCTGATACAACAGTCACTGATTTGTCTGACCTGAAACACTGCTGAAGCCTTTGGAAACTTGGTTCAGACTGAAATTCAGAATTTTTCACCTACAGGGCCATTTCCAGACTGTTTAACTGAGATGAAGCTGAAAACAAATAAAATTTAAACCCATTTGGTGTAAGCTCTGAATATAATGTAAAGTTGTGAGATCAAGTCTCCATCTCAGCATGGCAAAGGAAGGATGCAAAGGGCCTTTGCAAAACCATCTCCTGCTCTTGTACCAACACTGGAAGGAAGGAAGATTTAATTTGTGCATTTTAGAAATTGCCTTTCATTTACTGTGGTAATATTCAAGGGTGTTTGTGAAACCACTTCAGAACTACATTTAAACAAAAGAAAAAAAAATCCTACTTCAATTATCTCTGAACAGATCAGATGGCTTGGTACTGTTACAGTATGAGAACAGCAGCAGAAATATTTTCACAGCCAAATCACTTGCCAGAAAAGCGTTATGGTCCATTTTCTTAAAACTGCTCTAATGTGATAAGACATATATATGTGTATTTATTTCCCAATGTATTAGAAACAAGCCAGCCATTAATGTAAAAGTCTTTGAGATTTTAAAGGAAATTATAATGGTCACACCAGAGTTTTGTTCTATTTATTATTATTATTATTATTTAAATCTACCTCATTCATTGAAATGACTTTCACACTTGTGTTATTTCGTGGTGCCATATCACTGCAAATATCTGACCAGTTTTGGAGTCAGACCCAAACACTTCCTTAGTTTAGATCTTTGTGTGTCTCGATTATATGAAAAATTAGGTCACAAAGATGGCAAAGACTTCATGAGGCTTCCAGCAAAGCCAGTTTTATTACATATGAAGAATAATGTTGAAGATATCTATTCTGATGTCCCTCCAGGTTGCCCTCACTCTCAGATTTTGCAGCTTTCTCATTACCTCTGAGGTTGTAGGGCTTCCCTTGGGGGTCAGAAATATGCAATGCTTTTCAATGCATCCCCTAAGTGCCACAAATTCTGGAGAGCTCTGGAGGGGCAGGATAGCTGAAAATGGTCCAGGAAGGGAAACTGATATCTGACAGAGTGTCTTTTAAGACTGCTGCGAGGTGGAGAGAAAAGAAACATTGTACAATTATGTCAAGAAGAAGTTCACATGTGCCAGGGATGGAAAACAGCTGGCAAGAGGAGAGGAAGAATGAAATTTGTGGGAAGAACACAAATTTCTTCTAGAGCAGGAGGAAAAAGAGAGGGTGATATGGAAGAGATAAGAAAAATAACCTCTTTGGTTTTATTTTGGGGAGATAATTTTGGAGTGAGAGCCTCAAGATATTTTAAATACATTGTTTTGAATTTATTTATAGTCACAGTGTTGCTTCCTCAGAGCGAGGTGCCATTCAGCCTGAAAATGATGGATGATAGGTTGCCAAAGACCATTTCTATCAACTGCTTGCTTGCTTATGAGCCACCAAGGTAGGTGAAAAGAAAATGAGAATAGTTTGGGACTCCTTTTTTTTTTTTTTTTTTTTTTTTTTTTTTTTTTTTTCCGTCTTGCAGGAACCACAACCAGAAAAACCATCTGCCTCCAGATTTAAAAATTGAGGGAAATCTTCCAAGGGCAAGCCATGGATTGACTTCAGGACTGACCACACTGCCAATGAGCAGTAGAGACACACCAGCCTGCAATGAAATCTAGGGTAGGTATGGCCTCAGCAGATGTATCTTCCATCCTATGAACCCATCACAGTACCTCCCGATACAAGCAGATACTAACTGCAAGTGTCTGCAGGGCAAGGATTGGGTTTTGCTCTTTTTTTAATGATCCCTTCAAGCACTGATAAATTTCATTCAGTCTTCTGCAGTGTGAACAGGGTGTGAAATCCTACATTGCTACACAGTGGGAAGGGAACAGTACTATCTTGTAATGTACTTATTTGTCTCTATGAGGGATTGCTGCCAAGCTTCTGTGAATAGACGTTTTTGGCCACCCTCCCTTAAATGAACATAAACACAGAAAATTTATTCCCACAAACCCCAAAACTTCTTTCTGGTATTTCATGACATTAAAACTCACATACAAAACATGCATATACACATACAAAACTTTGCCAGGAATAAAACCGCCTTTTTGCGGCCACATCTTTCCCAAAACCTCAGAAAATGCCTGAAGGTTAAGTTATAAGTTAACTGATAACTGAAGTATTAGTTTCCCCAAATGGTTGGGATTTTTTTATATCTCTGTAACTGTAAAGTCATTACCATTTTGAAAGACAAAATCAAACTCTAACCTTAAAAATACTGTGCATATCCTGTACAGCTATATTAAGCCTATTTCCGAGATGGAGGAAAAAGAAGAGAGGAGAGTAGTTAAGTCCAACATTTAGAAAGTAGGTAATAGTTCACATTCCATATTTGGAGTAGGTTTTTTTATTAAAAGAAAAGCAAATAAAAATGACTGATTAAATGTTCCTTGAATTTTTATAAATCTGCTGTTCTCCAAAGAAGGCCAGGCATTTGCTTGGAGTGTGTGCCTCTGAGTAAGTGTGTGTGTGTGTGTATGTGTGCATGCACGTTATGTCTTTTTCTATGTACAGGGCATATTTCCAGCAGCGGCAGGTAGTAGAACTGATGAGTACAAGATGAGAAAAGGCTTTGGTGATGAATGATCAAATTTTCAGAAACATCTCACCTCATTTGATTTGTTCATAAAATCCATTACAAGAATAAATAGTATTTTCTTACCTCAGGCATTCTGCAGTTCTTGGTCACAGGATGATGGTTTTTTGCAGTATCTGAAGTTGGAGGTTTGTTGTTTGTTGTCTTTTGTTAAATAGTATGTCATCTGAAAAAAATACTCACATTTTTTCTGAAAGAACACTGTGGCATTGGGAAGTTGACAGCATCATCAACCAGTCAGCAGTGGTGTGTAGGTAAGGAATTTATATGAAGAACTTCCTAGCTAGAGTGATCTATTTAATAACCAGGGGTGGGAGAAGGAGGGCGAAAGACCCGAAGAAATGATTGTGCTGATATAAATGTCTCTGCTGACATTTTTCTTTCTCTGAAAATAAGAGCTTCTTGAATAGCTCGTGCTGTCCATTTCAATTAGCTTTGGTGGGGCTGAGGGGAAAGTTTAGAGCCATGCAAAGGAAAGGGCTCTGCAATTCGCAGAGGCTGAACCACTGCAGTTTTCTGCAAATACTGCTTTGCAGTTTAATCCCAGAAAGTACTGTCTACTGCTACTGCCATTATAGGCTGCTCCTTTTAAAATACTCTTCATCCCTTGTGGAGCAGTAAAGAATATGAATGATCTCCTTTTTATTCTCGTAACCAGCCACCAACAGAAAGTGCTTTGAGAGTCCACCTTTCTACACTGGCTTGTAAGGCGGTTGATGAGGTTTTCTGTCCTTACTCACAGTACACTACTGGATGCAGTAGCCCTTCTCGGTTCCTGAGCCTGCGAGCACGTTTTTTTAGGATGATGCCCAAGTGCGTACTGACCTCTGCAAGGGAAACGCAGGCCCAGTGAGAGCCGTGGTCTATACCACCATTCCCCATGTCCTCCAGACTCTGTGATATATATCTCAGCAGGTAATGTAGATGCAGCCATAGTGACTGGCATTTGCATTAATTACAGTGCATTAATGATTAGGCTCCAGAGAGACTCACAAATAATTAAGCTTATTAATATATGGAAGGCTTTACAATGTTGGGAGCCTTTTTCAGGGGCTTAAATCTTGTTTCTGTGACATTCCAGTAGGGAAGTTTGTGTTGCTCTTAGATCAGTCAGATGCTGAGGTTTTCCCTTCTCCATCTTGACAAAGTTAGGTCATTGCCGTGTCACTTGAATTTCTGTGCAACACAACAACTGTGCAAATGTGTAACTGGAAAATCTTCAGAAAGATGTGTGTGTGCTTCTGCCTCCCAAGGGGCCACAGCACATAGGCAGTATGCAGCCACATGTTGCCCAAGGAGACTCTGTGATGCTTTCTGCTGTGCATTGGTCCAGGTGGTTTCCCTGCAGGGGATGCAGCACCATGGCTGACTGCAGGGCTCAGATTGCTGTCTCTCATTCAAGGTTGTTTCAGGCCAGGCTCTGCCTCCTCCCCATGGGGAGTTTAGCAAACTCTCACTGCACCCCAAAAGCTCGTTTCCCCAGCAGACTCTGACTGAGTGTTTTGCTGCTGGTACCAATCATCTCCTGTTCCCTTGCCAAGGATCAGTGAGCCCTCTCAGTTTTTAAAGATTGACACCTGTGCCTTACATAAATGACAAATTCTTCTACAATTTCAGTCTCTTCAGGTACGCAGCCGCTTTAAAATAAAACTGTCTTCCGTTTCTTTTCCTTTTTGCAGTGAAGCACCATTCTAAATCTTTTCCCCTTATTTACAGGTTTCTAGAGAATTTAATCTCTAGCATAGGTTTTACTGCTTCATTATCTTCTTAGATATTTGCTTAATTCTTTTGACTGCTAGAACCATATGTTGTGTGTAGTCAATGAGATGAGGAGTCAGAAAGAGGTTAAAAGTACACATTAAAAATACAGTATCCATAGGTCTCATTGGGAAAAATGCTATTGATCTTTTGTCAGCCATTTGGGCTTCTTTATGTGTAGTTCTGCCTAAAACATCTTCAAGGAAGTGCTTAGAGAATGAAATTTTAGGTCTTGAAAGATGGAAAAGCTGAGATAAAGATAAAACCCTTTGTTTTTAAGAGAACAGCGCTGCTCTTGTATCAGGCCAGGGGCCACACAATCTTCCTCTTGTGGCTTCATCAAGGTGCTGAATTTGAAGGAGTCGTGCATTGCTTGGAGGGCGGCGTGCCACAGCTTGGTCAAGCCCTCACACCCATGGTGGGTGTTGGAGAAACAGCACTGGGGAGGGCCAGTTGGGCCAAGATGGGCTCATTGGGTGTCCTGAGCTGCCCAGTTTCTTTGTGGCATGGTCCCTGAGCCAACTCTGCCCTTGCAGATTCTCAGGCTTGGCCTGCAGTCGGTCTTCTGGCATGTCCCACATACCACTTGCAGATGGCGGGCAAATGTACCCGTCAGGAAGGCTGAACCCTGTGGCTGAAGTTTGATTGCTGTGCTGTCAGTGAGATTGAAAACAGTCAGCTGCAGTCTCAGCAGTTTGGGTTAAATGTTTTAAATTTTATTGTGAGTGGGTTGACATAGCATATTCAGACACCAAACTCTCCATGCTGAAGAAGCTGAACTTCCCTCTCCACTTCTCTCCCTTTCTTAACTTGCTTTTTGGCAGTAGTCTCCAGAAAACACATCTGCTACCCTTGGCAACTAAAGGCACCTTCATTTTCAGATAGATTCTGTGTAAATACCAAACAAAACATATATTATAGATGCTTGGCTTGGGTATAGTATAAGATTTGCCTCCTAAGCTAGCTTTTTCTCCTTTGGTTTATCTAGGCGTAAGGCTGTTTTTGCAGATATGTACGACTTTCCATCTAGGTGATATTTTCATATATAACTGAGGCCTGGTGGCCACCACCAGCTGCCTCTGCTTCTAAGGGTGTAGCCTGCAAAATGCAGTCCGGAGTGAGTACCACTGCTGTTCATTTGCCAAATAAACAGAGAGAAATACACTGCATTTTACCCGGACCTTGCTGGAGTTGTGTCAAGCCAAGAGTGTGCTCCCCTGCCCACCAAACGTGATGGGTACACTGATCAAATGATTGCAATGAGTCGCTTGCTTCATAAACTTTGTCCTTCCTCCCCTTTGGGTCTTGATTTGCCCGTAAACACATCAGGATTTTATCAAGCGCTCCCAGCATCTCTCTGAAGGATTCTTTGTCCACAGATCTGCTGGACGCCCTTCCAGCTGACTGGAGACAGAGGTTACATGGTATGTTTCTGTTCTTTGACTGGATTTGTAGCATCCTTCTTCTGGGATAAATATTTGGGTTTGCAGTTTCGAAAATTGCTTACCACAAATATTTGCCTGAAATTTGCCGGTGTAGGGAATGTTTCTTCAGTAAACACATTTGCCAGCATGTTTTAAGTCAGTAAACACCACAGAGGTGTGAACACAGTCAAACTGAAATAATTTGTGAAATAAAATAATTTGGAGAAGGCTGGAATCAGCCTTTTGTCTTGCATTTCAGGGAATGCACTTCAATTCAAACCCGGACAGGCTCCATGCAAGCCTGTGCCTTTTTGGGGGAGGGGGTATGTGTGAAAAAAGGAGTGTGCTTTTGGAGTACAAGGTGCAGTGATGTTTGTCCATGCTTGCAGCATGCTGGCAGTGTACCTGTGCATGGTATCAACCAGCCCATGTAACTCAGCTGGGCATGAGTGATAAATTGCCATATCGTGGGGGTCCACACAGCTGTTGTTGTGGCAAGTCTTTCTGGGGAGGCCGGAGATAGGAAATGGAATTTATTGCTCTGCCCAGCCCTGGTGCTCAGCAGGTTGGGCACCGAGGAGTCAGTAGGACTTGACCTATTTCTGCGGTGACATAGCCCAGGAGAGGTGAGCAGACTGAGGAAGGGGAGACCCGATGTTCCTGGTGTGGTGGCAGCCCCTGGCCAGGCCAGTGAGTGCAACTGTTTCGGGCTGCCTCCTTGTGTCCTTTCCCCACCATCTTGAATTCCTCCTATATAGTGCTGGTGCACCTGATCCCACAAACATTTTTACATTGCAGGCAATGGAGATGGTTTAATGCGGGGAGGAGTCGACATGCTGCGGTGGTGTCCGTTTCCCGACGCTGTCCCTCGAGCAGGGATCAGCTCATGGTGGGCTGCGTGGGATCATTGCGGCCTAGCATGGCGGCTTTGCCTTGCCTGGGATGGCAAGAGGCGAGCGAGAGCTGGTGTGTGCAATGTTGGCAGGCTGTACTAAGGACAGGGCTTGATTATTACAGATTCGCACCCAGTTTTAAAGCTAATTTGCAAGCTCTAGAGGAGCGATGGCTGGTAGAGAGGAGACATCGTTATTCTTATTAGCACCGGTAGTTTTAGACCAAATTCTCTGTCTTCACTCCCCCTGAGAGTTTGCTGATTTTCAATTAAGAAATGCTGTGACTCAAGTTGGGTAAAATGTTTATTTTTGGACATGGGGACATCTTCTCTGAATGGCATGGCTAGAAACATGAACAAGAAATCTTGTTTTCATTCCAGGGCTCTCTGAGGCTTGTCAGGGCTGCTGAAGATAATCAAAACCCCATCTTATTAAAGATTCTTTTCTTTGTCAGTATGTTGTCCACTGGCAAAGTGGGAAGCTCAGCCACTGATATGCCAGAGCAGACTGATGGCTCATAGAGAAGCTAATTATATTTTGCCTTTTTTTTTTTTTTTTTCTTCTTTCATTGCAGAAAGACAGAATAGTTGTGAATAAATTGGGAAAGGGAGGGTGAGGAGAACTGAGAGTTCATTAATATTCATATTTAGCCACAAGTATGCAGAAAAGGTGACAAGGAGCTGGCTCCCTGGAAACCTATGCACCTTGGCAGTAGATGGAAAATTGCATTTAATTATAGCTACCTTTAGCTCTGCACCTAATGAGCATGTTTGAAACCATGCCGGGTTGCCGTATACTAAAGGAATATCCAAGACTGAAACAGAAAATGAAAACCTTTCTCCTTCTTCCTTGCTCTGCTGAATTTAAAATAATTCTGCCAAGGCCCAGGAGACCAAGTGGACTTTTATTCTTGATTTCCCAGAGATGATAACAGAAACCTATCCAGCAAAAGATATAAATCAAATAAGATGGTCAGTAGGGGGGAACAAGCACATTTTAATAGGGAGTAAAAGAATGGAGACTTATTCCATTCTCACTTTGCCTAGTGAGTGCTGCTAGGTGTAGAGGTCTCCTTCTTTTTCTTTTTTTTTTCTTTCTCTCATTTCCTGATGATTTATCCATTTTTGATAGCTTTCAGCATTTTTTTTTCATTATTTTATTTCTGGGGAGACTACAATCTGTGGATGTTGCTACCTTGTCTCAAGGGAAGAGAGGCAGCAAGGAGATTTCTTTCACACACATTGCACTTAGGGTTGATTTAGCATGTTGGTTCCCACAGCAACTTTAAAGCCATAAAGCCAAATCCTTCTCTGTAGCACACCAGCACTGGCAGAGATTGAAGCCAATGGAAATCCTCCATAGTAATTTATGTGAGTTTAGAAAAAGCAGAATATGATCTGTACCTAGTCTTTCATCTAGCGGAATTCTCATTGCTAGAATATGTCTTGAACAAAAATTTTGAAGCTGCTTTTAACCTGACAGCAAGGAAGTGATATTTGCAGTGTACACCCAGCAGAAATTATTTTCATTTCAGTGGATGAGGTAGGGAAATTAGTACCCTGAATTACCCCTTGTATTTTTAACACATATTTTTAACACATTTGTATTTTTGGGGCTGCTTCTTACCTTCACCACTGCTGGGGGCAGATGGAGCAAATCTGATAGTCAGCAATGTACTGGTTTGCTTACAGCCTGGCCTGTAAAAGTCTGCTCAGTCATGGCTCATCCTCTGAGCTGTTCCTGGTTTGGGGTGCAGGGAAAGAACTGCTGAGGAAAAGCCACACACAGAGGTGGGAGCCCAGGGGCAAGCCTGCATAGTGCAGTACCAAGCTGCAAGGTGATGGTCACAACCTGGCCCTGAATCTCTTGAGTTTAGGGCAGCTTTTATCAGCTTTTCTCATCTTATGTTTTTATTTTATTTTATTTTATTTTATTTTATTTTATTTTATTTTATTTTATTTTATTTTATTTTATTTTACTTTAATTATTTATTTTAATTTAATTTATTTTATTTTTTCAAAAGTGCTCCATTTGCTTATTTCCTGGCTTGGTAAACCTTGGGAGGAACAGAAAGCCGTATGGGTTTCCATTTGGTCTCTCTCATCTTTGGGTCTATGTATGGAGAGACGTTGCTAACAGTTCGTGTTTCATAAACATCCCTGTGCTCCTAGCAGGCAGATAACGCTGGTGCTTGAGAGACTCCTGGTATAAATCTCTTATGGACACACAGCAGTTACCACAATACATGTTTTCTTCCTCCTGCTTCTTTGGCATGCATTTTGTGATTTGTTGGTTTGCAGGAACTATTCTCAGCTTCAGAACCCATCCATGCCTTTTATTTTCCTTTCTTACCGGGGTTGTTTTCTTCTGCTCCTACTCTTTTTTGGATTCATATGGCTTTACTAGCAGCATTACAGTCTGTTTTGGGTGATTTAGTACAGGACAGATAGAAAGGCATAAATATTATTCCCTGACAAATAAGCAAGCCTAGATATGCCTCAAAAACATTTTAGAACATTTTAAACCCTCATTCACAGACAATTTATGTAGCTGACTACTGGGCAAACATAAATCCCTAAATCCTTCTCTTCCTTTATTTTGATCAGCATTACTTTGTTTTTCTTCTGCTTTTCTTGTCAGCTTATTTCTAAAGGGCAGTAGGTACCAACATGCTTTCAAAAATCTTGTTATTTTGCTTTTCTAGACACCTGCATACCACAGCAAAATTTTTTACCTCAGTTGCTACTTACTTTGAGAATAAAAATAGACTTTAATTATGATGGAGAAGAAAGCCCTCTATGCATGTCTGTCTTTATAGGCACAGTAGGTACCTATGGTTGGATGCTGCCGTCTCTGTGCTATCTTCCATTTATCAGTCCAGACCCTTACCAAGCTGTCAGCCGAACAGAGGAGAGATAGAGTGACAGGCATTTCTGAGCAGACTTCGGGATGTGCCAGAGCCCCAAAGTGAGTCGTGATGTGTGACAGACATCCAACATTGTTACCTGCATATGGAGCTTAAAATGCTGCAGGATGCCTCTCTTTGGGAAAAGAGGGGCAGCCCAGGTTCTGGGGGTCCTGCTGGCTGGTGCTGCAAGGAAGGGGATGTTGCAGTATGTCTGTAGACAATACAGTCCAGTCTGGAGAGAGATATTGGAAAATTTGCTTTGAATACTTCTCGGCCTTTCATAGTAAGGTCGTTGGGCTATCCTGTGATGCATGATGTGCATCATTGCAGTTTGCTTCAGGAAAGAGAAGGGGAGTCCTTTGCCAGCTACCTGGCTTGCCAGTAACTCTGGTCTGAGGAAGTATGGGAAAAGTAAAAAATACAGAGTCTGTGCAAATGTGTTTTTTTTTTTCCCCACACTTTTTTGTTTAAAATAATGGGAAAAATGGAATTTTGAATAATGCCTGCGATCAGATGAAGAAGTTGAGCCAAAAGGGAAATTATTTCAACTCTGAAAGGCTACCACTGCACTTCAGAGCAGGTGCCTGAGGAGTCTGTGTGCTTCCTACAGCCCAAATTGTCTTGTCCTAGATCTTCTTCTAGGAAACATCCTCCCTTGAAGGGCTGAGGTGCTGCAAAACACAGGTCTTCTGCCTTGCCAGGCCATGGCAAATCTTGCCTACCCCTTGGGGGAAAGTGGGTCAGCAAATTAGAATCTCTCTTGAGGCACTTCAGCAATATTTCCAGTCCAACCCTTTTCTTTTTTAATGACATATGTCAGAAATACTGTCTTTTTGACTTTCTATAAAGTATGTTGCAAAAATATTTTGGTTTTGAGAATTTTCCCCCCTTGAAGATATATCAGTTCTGTGGAGGAAGAAATAGGCTTAGTGTTGTTGGTGACATAATTTTCTGTCAAGAAACCAGTTCCTCTTCATGGAAAAAATGTCAACGAGCATGGAAAAAAAGTACTTTTCTGGGCAGTGATCCTGTCACCTGTAGAGAGGAGAGAGTGAAGGAAGGTCTGAATTCTAGACATACTGCATTGTTTTCAAGTCTAAGAGGCCTTATGCTAACATGGTCATTTAAAAAGTAATGTATTGTCCTCTGCTGCGGGCAACTGGATACACTCCCCCAAACTGTGAGTCTGTAGAAAAAAAACACAGCAGTATTTTGGGATCTGGGGTAGTTTCCTTCTGGTTTTGACCCTTACAGCTTATGTTTGCAAACTCCTCATGGCATGCACAGCTAGAGCATTATGAAAAATAAATATAAAGAGATTTCTAATAGAACAGCCTGAGTTGGTAAAAGTGGCTTCACGTGTTCTCCTGAGAGATTTGTGAAGTGGTGCTCTCATGTGGTAACTGCAATGCATCCAATTCTTGCTGTCATCGATATGATTTTTCTGTATTTCCTTTGAAATGCACATCCTTTGTGTTAAACGTATTTTTATCAGTCAGGGCAGCACAATTAAGCACCTGCAATGAAACAATAAGGTGAATTTAGTTTGTGGCTACAAGGTGATACCCACAACAGCTCCCAAACCCCTGTGTAAAAGCCTGGAGGAGTACACAGGGAGGTGCCCCTGCAATAGTATAGATAGAGTATCAGACTGCATCAGGCATGGGAATAGCTGTATGTACAGAATGTATTCAGCCCTCAGGCACATATCCATATGTTTGGATGCGGGTGGGTGTTTTTTAAAGTGACTGTTTTAAAGATAACCACACAGGTGGCCAACAAGCATTTGTTAGATGGCACAGCGTGAACACTGAAGCAATTTGACCGCTCGTGGGTGAGGAATAGAAGGAGAAGGAGTGCTGGGTGTCCCTTCTTTTCTGGATAATGCCTATTTGCCTTAAGAAACAGCTAATTTTTTCTAGTTAGCTTCGGGGCAGCACACATGGCTGTGTGGCTGCTGATGGCAGGCTCTTGTTTTAGGGAAAAGAAAAGCCTTGTCGGATAGAGCCACTTTAGAAGAACAACCCCCGTTTTGGTCGTATGTTTTTGTACAAGCCATATTTTATGCTTGGGTGCAAAGCGTTATTTTCTTAGTCGTTAAAAGGAAGTATAAAGAGGGCAGAAGGCATGGGGGCAAGGGATTGTTTTGTGTATTTTTTCTGGGTAATGGGAATATATTTTGGGGCCAGAGCATGCCGTTACAGAACAACTCTGTGACAAGCAGCAGGATGAAGTTGCGCAGCCCCGGAGGTCATGCGGTCAGTTTGCAAAGGCCACGGGCTCCCCAGAGAGGCGCGGTCCCATACCACTTCCTTATGGGATAACAGGATGATGTGAGTTTTCCCCTGCAGCCAGCCAGCTCCTCTGGGTTTGATTTCCTCCGTCTGCTTCACAGTCACAGGAACATCCCCTCCAGGAGGACGGGCTCGTTGTAAGGACAGTCACCCGGAGGATGGTAGATGATGCTGGTGCATGCTCAGAAGCAGCTTTGCTGAAAGGTTTTTGAAGCCACTTCAAAACACAGCCTTCTCTAGGTCTAAGCACAGAAAGCGATAACCACCACACAAAGGTAGATCGCTAACTCAAAAGGATCTTTTCCCAGAGAAAAATTGTTCTGAGGAACCTTTTCTTCTAAAGGAGTAAGGGTAGTCATTGAGCTGAGGGAGACCTGTCTTTCATTTGTGGACAGCTTCTGTGAATAAAAGGACTGTCAGCAAAAAATCTGGTCTATCAAAACCACTCATACACTCTTAATTTCTTTCCCACTATGCCTCTGGTCCAAACAACGCTGAAGCCATGTAAAAAAACAGAATTTCTTCAGAACAGCCCACAACTCCATCATCACATCTCCAGCAAAGTGCACTCTCAAGACAACTTTTTGTTACATCTACAAGATTCATGCCAGTGTTAAACGAGGAAAACAATCCTAACGTAGGTTTGCTGGCTCATTAGCTGCGTGTCTGTAAGGGCATGAGTGACGTATGAGAGAAGCTAATTAGAACAGCTATTGCTGTGAGGAGTGAATGAGTACTGGTGGTCACACAGGGTGGGAGTGGGACTCAGGCAATATTAATATTGAGCTATAACTGGGATCTATAGATGCCTGAGCCAAGCATTACCAACAGGCCCTCCCATATGTTGAGGGAGTTGTCAGCTGGTGAAGCTGGAAGAACAGAACAGGACCGAGAACTGGACTCAAAACACGGACGTGAATCCCTCACTGGTGCTCTCAGCCGAGCTGACCTGCGCCAAGCACATCTGTGCATTGTGAGGGGAAAGCTGTACAGACTGATATATTTTAACCTGGAGCTATTTGGGAGCTGGTCTGGTCAGTGCTCTGCTCTAAAGACAGTAATTGTCTATCACAATTTCCTTCAAATATAATTGAAACTCAAGGCAAATGAGTGTGACTATGCTGATACTATCAACATGACTAAAAAAAAAAAGGCTAAAAAGACAGCAAAACCCAAATAAACTGGCTTTCTGATGGAAAGCTGTAGTGTGCCACTTGAAACCTTGGGAAAGACTTGAGTGATGCTCAGGTTTCTTCATCTGCCAACTCACATGGCTGCCCTAGGTGCAGCTTCTACATGGGCTGCGTGGGGCAGAGCAGTGTCCCGTGGGGGGCACCTCATGCTATCAAGCTGTAGCCTGTGTGGGTGGTCTGCAGTAGTCATTACTGAAATGACACCTTCAGCAGGCATGCATGTTCACCTGTGCACATCACGGATCATTGTTTTTCCATCCGGTGTTTTGGGTCATTTTGGGAATACCTTCCCTTGTGGGCTCCAACTCTTTCTAATTTTTGCCATCTCTGAGGGATGTTTACACCGTGTTACAGTAAGAAGCCCTTAAATCTTCACACGCTCTCAGGCGGGCGTGCAGACGGTCCAGCATTATCAGGCTCCATTGTGCGGATGCTCGTATTTCTTCTCATTAGCGATGTGCGATGTAAAAGGCTTGCCTTGAGTTTCTTGAAGATGGCAGTAATGAAGCTCTGAAGAAATAGTCAGGGGACTGGAGCTAATTAAAATGCAGCAGGGTGTAGAAGTAAAGGTAGCAGCAGCTCGCTATGCCATGTCTCTGGCAATCAGCAGTCCCTAGTTTACCCACACTAATTGACAGGAGACGCAGCGCTACTGAGTGTGCACACAGCCAGCGTTAATGGAGTCAGCACACGCTGCTCTTCCTGCCTGACTTGTCTCATTATCGACCTTGAACCGGCAAAGGTCAGTTGATGGTGCTGCTTTCATCAGGATGACAGGTGTCTGAAGATCTTCTCTTTGTAGTATAATAATTTGGCAGTTGTCTTATCCTGTACGTGAATTAGTGGTCTGATCCTGAAGAGATGATGGATGAAAAAGACTGTCTCACCGTGGTGAGGAGCTGGGCTGTTGTGCATCTGAAAAAATAACAGGTACTGAAAGTCCTGGAGGAAGGAAACAGAACTATATTGCACATTTCCCCTTGGAGAAGATGGTGCCTGAAGAAGCAAACAGGCAAATTTTCATGAGCGGAAATGCAGTCGGCCCACCGTTAAAAATCGGCAGCTTCTTTGAGCTGATTATGAACACCAGGTGCACCGCTGGCACTCAGCAAATGTCTAATAGCAATAATAGCAGTGGTTGGGGCACCTGACACCTGCAGCAAGCCACAAGCGACAGCCTTCTTGGGGAAACGTCTCGTCCAAAGGCGACGCAGTCTCTGGGAGTTGATCATGATTGCACACCGCGCTGGGCTGCAGCTCATGTGTCCTCCTTTTTCACTCCTCTGGTACAGATGGTCTCAGCAAAGACAGTGGAGACTGACAGAAATACGTCAGCCATCCCACCATTCCGATCTGCCAACCCAGCATTTCGGAGCATTTTTAACGAATTCTGTGGCTTTTCCAAGAGAAAAAGCCTGCGAGTCCTTTGGTTGGAAGTGGAGCTTGCTGGAGCCTGGGCTTGCATCTCCTCTCCACTCCTATTTACACCCATGCAAGATGTGTGTACAAATACACATGGCGGCATTTGGCAGCTTCTTTGTGGGCACAAAATGGGGTAAATCAGGACCCGGAGCTGGAGGGGTCCATATTTCCTGGTAGCACAGACAGAAAAGATCTCATTGCTGAAGAGCCGCAGGGAAAGCCTGGTGGGTTCTGAGAAGCTCCCAGTTCTGAAAAGCTAGACACTGTTTGTCTTGGTAAAATTAGGGAGGGAAACGTTCAAGCAGAAAGACAGTGGGAGCCCAGACATGCAAAGCGGCACCTGCAGAAGGGCTCCTTCAAAGAGGCAGGAGCTCCTGCTCCTTGTGGCAGTGTGGGAGGCTCTGGACCACCTCTGGCTCTGCCAAGGGCAAGGGGAGATGCTGATCCCCAGCCTGTGCTGCCTTTCCTGAGGAAAGTGGGGTGGCAGCAACCCTCTCCAGAGCTGGGGAGAGGAGAACAAACCAAGCACAGCTTCTCCTTCCTCCACCTGTTGCTTCACAGGATCTTTTTATAATATCCCTCTCTGAAAGCAACCACTCTTTGCTGGCATAATTACCAGAATATTTCTTCATTTATCTAAACTAAAGTATTGTCTGGGGAACAAACTAACTCTGTAACTTGCAAATGATTTATAGTAGCTCTTTTTTAAGGATGTTTGGAGAAAAAAATATCTGGGGCAAAATGCATCTGTGATGGTTGCAGTCCAGCTACAAAGGTAGAAGAGAGAAAGCTATGTGCCAGGGCAAGCCTAAGGTGACTGATAGGATTGTTCTTTAAATGGGGAAAAAAAAATTGTTATTGAGGCTTCCCAGTCTGACAAACTTTCTCAGCTGCTTCTGAGGTGATCACAAAGTGTTTGGGCTGCTCCTGGTCTCTCATCCTCCTAGTATCTGCACTGGTGCTGCAGAAACCCCTGGGTTTCCCACCATCCCTGGCACACAAAGGGGGTGTTTGCCCTCTGCCCTCAGCACTGTGTCCTTTAGGTTGCTGTCTTCTTTAGGGACAGAGGAGCAAGCCTCCGCCTTTGTGTTGGGTTGTGAAAGCAACTGCAAAGTAAATGCTAAAAAAGAAAAAAGAAAAAAAAAAAAAAGGTGTTTCCTAAGTGCATCCTGAGATCAATAAAGCGTGCAAGGACGGGCTCCTGCTGTTCAGGGCTGCAGCAGCCTTTAACCTCAAGCTGGGAGGCCGGGAAGAGCATGTCAGGACTATGCTAAGTGGCAGCTGGTAGGAATCCTACATTAATGCAACAGGTAGTGCTCATGCATTTGTACCCAGTGGTCACAGGTTCAGGTTCCAGCTGTGAAGGGACTCTCGGGAGGTACCCGGCTGACGAAGCATTACGTGAGAAAAGTCATGATAAAGGAAACTCTAGGAATTAAGGTTTTATGCCTGGATAAGCTCCTTCCAGTGCATTTATTTATTTATTTATTTATTTATTTTCAGAAGAGGATGTATCCCATTTTTTCCCCCCAGCAAGAAGATAATCAATAATAAAGGTGGTGAAAAATGCAGAATGACCATTTCCCTCTTGCTGGGGGAAGAGAGATGCTCCCATCCAATCTGAAGGCAAATGAGATAGATTCATGGGTCATTTCTTCTTGAAATGAAATGCTCAGCTTACTACTGCTGAAGCCAATAGCACAGTGGGACAAGAGTTTCTTTTTCCTTCCTACCAACAGAAAATATAACATGACAACTATGGCAAAGACATGGTTGTATTAGCCTGCTGGATCAACCTCAGTTCCCATTAACTCCCAGGTTATCTTTTTCCTTACAGAAAAATGTGAAGAATGAGTAAGGGGAGAAGCACCACACAAGTAACCTAGGTGCCTTCTTGTTGTCTTTGGTGGGGGTGATCAGCTAAGTCCCAAACCTTCCATACTATGGGGATGGCACTTTGCAGTATTACATAATTAATGCTCTAGAAGTTTCTAAGGATGAACATATTCGATTTAAAATGAAGTCACCTGGGAATAGTTGTGTCTCACAAGAGTGTTTGTGTTAAGACATTTGTATCAGTCTTTGAGATCTTATGTGGTTTGTTCCTGTCCTTGTGCATGCATGTGCAGGCAGGGAAGTCAGGATTGAAAAGCAAAGTGGCTCTGACAGGACAGTTTTCCTGAAGGGTATCGGTTGAGGTGTCCTCACAGATCTGGTGCCAGTTCATCTTCACTGAGGAGAGAGGAACAAGACCCATGAACAGTAAAGCAACTTGTGCAAAAGGAGCCAGAGCTCTGTAAAACACAACTGCAGCAGCTCTCCTACTGAATCAGATACACATTTCAAGCAGAAGCTGATTTTAAGGCTTAGATGAAACTGAGTTCAAAGCTAAACTGGGGCCCCCTTAGCTACCTTCAGCTGCTCTGAAGATGAACCAGGGAGCTGATGTGGGGCAGGATGGGGATGACCAGCAGTGGGTGTTGTTTATACAGCCCTGGGTGCTCCTTTGCAGGAACCTGAGGTGGGAAGAGAGTCTGGAAAAGACTGGGAGTTGATTGAAAGGAAGGATGTTTTGCTTTGGCAGTCAGGACTTGGGACGAGGGAGAGGGCAGTAGGAGGTTGCAGAGGAAAGGATGACTTGCTGAGGACACAGAATTTGGAAACGGAGTGCATTTTTTTCTTGATGTCCAGCTAGTGTGTTGCATTAATGCCACCGAGACTTGAGCAGGGAGAAGCCTTTTGATTCCTACATAAGCTCCCAAGAAACATGACAAAGTGGACAAAGAGAAGAGGCTTGGAGAATACGAAAAAAATCTTTTCTCCTTCTTTCTGGCTTGCAGCTCTCTGGGAAAATGACTCTTCTGGGTTGGGAGAGGGAGGGTTGGCCATTCCTGTGCTAGAAGTTTCTCTTGCTCCAGAGCAGGCTCTTGGGGCAGGAACTGGTGGATGCTTCTCTTTAGCCTGTGTTATATGGAAAGTCAGACCACACGAGCATCAAGGTCCCTTCTGGCTTAAGTATGTTAATTGTTGTTCCTTCAGCTGTTTAAACAGGGAAATAGGTTGGTGTAACCTTTGCCCCTGTGTTCCCATCTCCCTTAGTGATCCTGATGTTTTCCCTCTTGTGGTTACCCCATTGGGTGTTGCCTTTGGCTGAGTGCTCTGGGTCACACAGCTTTTGCATAACATTTGTCTCTTACTAGAGGCAAGAAATTTGTTTCCGTGTTTCTGAGTGCAAATTGTGGAGAATTATTCCAGATGCAGGCTAAGACAGGAAGAGTGTCTCAAAACCAGGTTCAGTGAAAAAAAAAAAAAAAAAAGAAAAGAAAAGAGGAGAGATCAAAACAATATAAAAGGAAATAAATTGGCATCACAACTCTTTGTGGGTCTCAGGACTTCTGGAGGAGGCCAGGTGTCTTGAGGTTTTGGTTCAAACAGTGCTCTCACTTTCATCAGCTTTTCTTTCAGCAGTTAAGGGCCTTTGCTTTACAGGATCTCTTAGCTCCAGTTCATACAGTATCAATGAAAGGTTTTACTCTGAAAGCCTGTCACTTCCATCTCACAGCTCTGCTGGTATGGGCAGATGTGGTCTGCTACTACCATGCTAGTTATGGAGTTATTGACTGTGAACAGCCAGGAAATTACATTTGTCCAGGTGTGTTGCCTTGGGAGCTGAATCAACCTCTGTCCTTTAGACTGCTTGGAAATCCAGGTAGCACCACTCTAGAACGATGATTCTTTTTCCAGCTCCTCTGTCCTGTACCCTTCACCAGAAAATCTTGAATATGTCGTCCATCTGTTTTGCACCAACTTGGAGCAGCATGGATGTTTGTCTGAATTTTCACACTGTCCTTCAAGACAAGTGGCTGTGTTTTCACACTCTCCTGCTAGGCAAGGAACCATCCCTTGCCCTTTAGACATAGCTTGAAAGTTCCCTTATCTTCAGAGATAATTGTCAATGTTTCTCACTAACTCTGTTCATATCATTTCTGATTCCAGCTGGAAATCAGTAAGTCATGAAAAACAATTTATTTTCTAATCTGGAAAGAGCTTAGAGAAAAATATGCTGAGAGAAGGACTATGAGCACCATTCTTACAGCTTGTCTGTTTTAGTTTTGGGTTCTGTGTTAATTGCCTTCACCACTTCTTAGCAGAAATGTTTACTACTGCAGAAGACTGTATGAATTTAGCAAAAATATTTTTTCTAAAATATTATGCATTGCTTTATTCTGAAATTTTGTCTGATATACACAGCAATAGCTATGTCATAGTAAAGACAAGGAATGTGTAAGGAAAAAAATAAATGAAAGGAGACAGAGAAAGCAACCTGCATTGTGTTTCAGTGGTGTTTACGCTGTTTTGACCTGTGCTCAGCTCCAGAAGCATTTCTGCTGGTGATCTGCCGCAATGTAACAAGTCAAGATAGCAGGCACAGCCATGATGAAGGCTAGGGTGCAGTAGGAGAAGGAGTAAGGAAGTAATTTTCTGAGAATTCCACATGCAGAAATAACACTGAAGTTTTCTCTCTCTCTCTCTCTCTCTCTCTTTTTTTTCTTTTTTTCTTCTTTCTTTTCCCTCTCATCACCCCTTAGACTTAACCAAAGGGAGGGGAAATATTAATGTTAGAAGTTCAGAGAATGGGCTTGCCTGACTCCATGCAAACCTGAATTCACAAGATGCCAACACAGCTTTGCAAGTCCAACACATTTAGGCATTCTTATCTTCAGATAAGAATTTTTAAAAATATATATTTTTTTCTATTTGCCCATTGCTGCTTAGAAGCTCATACCAAGAAAGCAATTTTAGCAATTGATATATATATATATATATATATATAAATCATTCCTTCACGTACACCTTTTTGTAGTCCGGATTTTCTTCTGCATTTCTTATTTTCAAGAGTTTTAGTCTATTATATAATGGCACAATCAAATCAAAGAAAAAGGTAATGTTTATTTTCTGTATGCTTCATTTGAATAAAAGTAAGGTCATGGCAGAAAAGCAGATGAGACCTAAGGAATACATAAATCATCTGAAAAACCTGTAAGAAAATTCTTTTTTAAATGGTTCAAAATCCTGAATGACTACAAATATTTGCACCATGAAAAGTCACTGATTTTTTTATAGGGATGTCTTATTTGTTTTCCAGATTTCATATTTCTGATTCTTGTGGCTGGACTCTGCTTATGTCAAAATCTCCTTCGCTTTGGATATGTAGGTCTAGCAATCCATTTGGGAAGTCCAAAGCCACATGAAGTCAATAGAAGTTGTTTCTGTTAATTGTAATCTGTAAAAGAGGATGTTTGTATACTATTTAGTGTTTTGGAATCTGATCTGTATTTGCAATGCAAAAAAAGTATCTAAGTCCCCTTTATACTTCATTAATTCTTCTAGTTTTATTAGTTTCTTTAGAAAAGAAGCTATCTTCCTTTTGGCTTAGTCTATCTTTCATAAGACAACCACTGCTATACCTGGATGCCAAGAAAACTGTGAATGTATTTTTCTGTGATAAATGTTTAAAGGAAATAGAAATAAGCATTGAAAGTGAACTGATTGGACTAAATAATTAAAGGAAGCGTAAGAATTCTCTCCAGCATAGACACAATGTTTGAGATTTGAAGAGGACCATTCAGTTTCAAAATAAGACGTTTCCTCTTTTTGCCTGGTTCTTGCAGTGCTTCTTGCTTGCTGCTGGAACTAGATGTAGAAGGATGGATATACTGGGAGGAAAAAAGACACCTCTGGGAAGCACTTCTTGGCTAACTATGAAGTGACAGGAAAATATACTTGTGAGATTATATCCTGGGGGCTTTACACCCTTAATCTATTTAAATTACAGAAGAATGCTGAGTCTTTGAGGGAGCTCATTGTGTCTCAGCCTATGAATTTCTCATATTCCCACTGCTACCAATAATCACATATGGAAAGAGTAGTTCTATTCTAAGTACAGTCTGATCTGAAGTTCATATCTGGGCTTCATCATTCATTTGCAACATAGCAGCCTGTGGCATGTTCCCCACTTTCCTGAAAGATGCCTGAAATGACTCCCCTTTTCCTGTTCAAGAGGGAAAACAGGCAGAGAGAAGAAGTAAAGGAAGAGATGCTTGGTTTCTCTCCATTACCCAGTGGCAAACATTTGTGTTCAGAAGTTTGGCTCTTTTCCCTTTAGCTCCTTTCCAAGGGAAGGGGAACTACCAGGAAGGGAAAGGAGAGTTACTTGTTCAGTCTGGTCTGTGCCCTATGGAAATGTGTGACTGGATTAAGTCTTCCCAACTACAAGCAAAGTAAAAAGCCAGCTGCTTTCATTTCCAGCCGATCAGCCTGGCCACAGTTCAGTTCCAACAGAAATACATCTTCTTGTAGGGGAAATTAACAACAAGATATTGACTGTGTTTAAAATATTATAGACAGAGTACAGAACAGCCCTTTGTAAGGAGACTATATATTCCAAAATGGTGTAGCAATTTCTTTGCTGTTGTGGCAGACACCAGAGAGATGATGGCTTGACCTTTTGGACAATGGTGGTCCAGCAAAGAGCCATCACAGCTATGGTGTGTCTTTCCCTCTGTGGAAAGATAGACTAAGAGCTATTACAAGGCTAAAAGAATTCCAGCAAGGAAGATGGTAACATCATTCAGCAAAAAGGGATCCTTACTGGACTCTCCATTACAACCATGCAACTTCACTAAAAGCAACAGAGCAGCGTTGGCGTAAGAAATGGACAGTGCTGTCCATTTAACTTTTGAGGCTGTCAGGAGCTGAGCCAAAGATTTACAGTTGTGGATATAAAGTGTCAGAGTTTGGATTAGACCTCTTCCTCTTTTCCATTGGGATGCTCAGGCAGTTGGTCATGACTTTCTTATGCTCAGCGATACTTCACCAGAAAAAAAAATACAACAAAAATGCAGTTGATGTCAGAGCTGCTGTGAGCTGGATGGGGCCAGGCAGAAACTCTGCCCCTTTATCTTAACCTTTATCCATTTGGGGACTTTATTCTTTGAAGAGGAATATCTCGCTTTTCCATTTGCTGTATGCTGATAAAGCTATGAATTGCCTCCTTTGCTCTGAATTTTGAACAGTTCTGTTTTTTTTTAAAGATCACCTTTCTTCTTTCCCTTCTGCTTCCACTTCCCTCAAAGTCCCCTGGCCATGATGAAATAACATTGGGCACAACCCAGGGAGAAAGAAGCAGTGCTGAAGTGTGTGTGTGCTTTGTGGCTTTCCTGTGCTTTTATTTGGCACTGAGCTCTCCACGCAAGAAGAGAATTAAAATGACATGGAATTAGATTTATTTTTTTCTCCTCAAAGTTTCCCATCCTGAACTCCACTAAACAACTTTATTTTTTTTTTTTCTGGAGTTGTCTCCCTGAGGACAAAGCCTATGGGCCGTACAGGATTGAATGTTGCGGTACTGCAGCATGCGTTGAAAATTATCCTAGCACACACTTGGGGGCAGTTGTGTTTTTCTGCGATTCAGTCAAGCAGCTCTCTGAACTAGGAATCATTATCTTCAATTCTAATGGCTAACATGATGGCTAACGTGACAATTTGGGTGATAGTTACCTCTTGCTGCCTCGTGTGAATGCTAGATAGTTACCATACATGTGTGCCTGCAAGAGCAATTGCCTATTTTTTCCCTCTGGTGTTCACGTACAGCTGTCAGAGACAGGGAAACAACTTCATTGTAAAAAAATGTGTAAACAGTTTGAATGTGGTGAAAGTACTTATGGCTTTGTATAAGCTGAAAACAATATCAACCCATGACTCAGAACAAAAATACGAATCCTAATTCAAAGCATGTACATTTGCTAATAGGAAAAACTGAAAGCTGTCAAAGGAAAAAAAAAAAAAAAACAACAAAAAAACAGAGGCCCAAAAGAAACTCGGAAGAGGCGAGGGGAGCAGAGGATTAGCCAGAGAAGACTCATTTTGCTGCACAAAGCCCACTCCTGCTGTCACTGGCCCGGCTTTCCTGGCTGGGAACTCTTGCCTGACGGGCGACCGCTGGCTGCTTGTGCCGCTTCCTGGGCACGGCTGGGGTTTGCTCCCCACTGGCTGTCTCAGGGCTGTTCCCTCCTCCATGGCAGTAGTAGCAATGGCAGGAAACTCGAAGGGTAGGCACTAGCTTCAGGCAAGAGCTGACCCAGGCTACCAGCCTGCAGCTGAATGTGCTGGTGCTTCGTGAGGCAGGGAGCTCCCTGGGTGCCGCAGGAAAGGTTCCTGAGTTCAATCACACCTCCTTCTCCTTTCCCAAATTCAGTAGAGGGGCGGGGGTTATAAACTTGTGAACAGCATCAGCCCCTTGTGCCTGTGCCTGGCCTGCTCAAGTTAATTCATTTTTTGGCTCATTGCATTTTCTGCCCCATTACTAATTGCCTCTTGGGCTCTACTCATTGCCAGGGTTTCCTGTGACCGTCACAACAACACTAAATAAATGAACAAAATAAAAAGCAAGCCTTCTTCAAGAGCCTTCCCCAAGCCTTTTGCTTGTGTTAGTATTCCAACTGTGCCCAACAGGTAGGCATCTGCACTTATGTTATCTGTATTAATTAGACTGTAATACCCTTGGCACAAGACAAGGACAGGGACGCAAGAGAGTCTCTCCTGCAGCTCTCTGATAATTTATACCAACTGAAAGTCGGCTGCAATGTCTTTCTCTAGTGCCACGTGTACCAATAGCGATGCATAAATAAGATTAATTTTTATTAGGCATTTTCCCTTCCTTCCAACTAATTAGCCCCTTCTCCACAATATCTGAGCCCTACACAGTATTTAATGAACGTTTCACAGCGAACTTCAGAGGCAGAATTACTATTATTCCCAGACAGGCTGGGTGTGTTGCCCATGGTGATGGGAGAAGTCTCTGATGGAGAGAAACATGAACTCAAGTTTCTCTTCCTCAAGGTCTATGTTTGTGCTCTAACCACTGAACCCTCCTTTTGGTGTTTGTTGCTCCCTAGTTCTACACACCTGTGTCTTATGCTGAACTTACATAAATACTTCAGGTATAAAACCTAATGGTAGCAATGATCTATTCTCTGTATTAGGTTTCTTATCCTTGCAACATCAACGTTTCTTACAATCAGAGGGAAAAGGAAGGGAAACACGACTGACTTCAGGGATGAACTTGCCATGTTTTTCATTACAGCTGATTATTAATATAATCAGTTCAGTAGCAGAAGTACTACAGTTTTTTAAGCTCAACATGGATTAAGCCCAAGGTTTAGCCTTGGGCCTTGCTTGACAAGACTCTGATGGATCCTCATCCCGTGTTCTTGTTACTGTAATGGCAGGGCAGGTTTCATTTTGCAGCCATTAGTACTTTGGTAATCAAAGCTCCTGCCATCCTGCATGCTGAGTGGGGGTGAGGGAGGGTGCTGAATCCACGCGATCCCAAGACCAGAGGATGGGCAGGAAGACTGTCCATAGGGTGGCACATAGCAGATGCTAGGTGCACTGGGGCTCTGGTTAGCCCTCAAGGCAGGATGCAGGTTTGGTCAGAGCAGGGCTTTTTGTCCCTGCTGCTCTTGTGGTGCTGTTAACATCATGTTTGGAGCTACTTTGGGAACTTGCACCATTGCCAAGGTCTTCACTTTGCTGCATTCTTCTGGTTAATAGAAATATTTAGCTGAAGCATGAAGGCATTGTATTTCCAAAAGGAAAACACACAGAAAAAGGTCCGATCTTTTTTTTCTTTCTTTGGGCCTGATTGTCTCTGCTTGTTTATGGCTGCCACTAATTTGCTCGTTTGCTTGCTGGAAAATAGCTAATTAAAACCCACTTCAGCTAACAAGCTGACTGGGACCATGCAAATGTCACTCTCTGCTGTCTGCTATTTTCGTTTATACTTTACATTATTAGTGTTGTTTTTCCTCCCTCCATAGTAATAAACGCAAGGATAGATTTAGTACCCTCTTCACAGGTGTGTGCTTGTACATCAGCACATCATCCCGAGAAAAGTGCTGCTGTTTTACTGCACTTCAGTACTTTGAGTGTTATTACCCCTGACAGTTAATGGTTTCAGACTACACTGCTTGTTAGCACTAGATTCTGAACAGCTTCATCTATCTTTTTGTTTTTACACTGACTGGTCACATTAAGTATATGTGTCTGAGCTATTAGTCCCGTCTGTTCATTGCATGCATTTCATTTGGTGCGTTTTTTCGCTAAAATTAGTATGTATGTCATCCATATACTTCAACACATCGACTTTTGTTATAATTATGCTGTCATCATTTTGCTTCCACACACTTGCTAATTTATTGTAGCTAAATTAGACCTAATATTAGCAATTTTGCAGCTGTTCCCATAGACCACGCTCAGCCATATATTTGTACATTGTTTGGTAATTGGATTTGAGGGCTCAGGAACGGACTATGGCACTTTTTAGAAACAAGGGAAAGATTTGAGGAAATGGGAGAAAAATAAAAAATACAAGCCCCAGAAGAGGCATCAGGGGTGAATTTCTAGAGCCAGCTTAAAAGGTTTTCACATGGCCAAACAAATCAGCGAGTTAGTGTACCAGATCACAAACTTTCTAAAAGGCATGTCACATTCAAGCAGGGGATTAGTCATCCCCCCTGAATATGCTTTTTAATTTAACCGGGACTGGACCATGAAAAATCCCTGGAGACTTAAGGAGGGTCTTGGGAAATGGTTCTTACTGCAGCGCATTAGAAATCTCCAGAAAAGGATCTTGGCATCAGAGGAGGATAGTCCGAGATGATTTCTTTATGTTGAACTGTGCGTAGAGATGAGGGAAGGAAAATGGTTTCATTTAGGAGTGCTAGTTGCCCATCACTGGATACTGACACCCACCTCTTGCTGCTTAACCATCAGCATTAGTTGCTTAACTTCAGCTGATCTCACTCAATACAAGCAGAGAAGAATTTGTTTCGTTTTGTTTTGCTTTGTTTTATTTTATTATTTTATTTTATTTTATTTTATTTTATTTTATTTTATTTTATTTTATTTTATTTTATTTTATTTTATTTTATTTTATTTTATTCATTTTTAAATAAGAAGGTAAAAATCAGGAAAGCAGAAGCTCTCATGCATCCTTCCTGTGGACGGGTTATTTTATTATCCAGTGGGTACAACTCCAACAAACAAAATTATGAGAGCCCACTGTTAAATGTTACAAGGCCTTTTTGTAAAACCCTTGGCCTTTTTGTAAGTAGTTTTCTGACATGACAGAAAACAAAATTGTGAGAGAGACTGTTAGACTGACACCACAGAATCAGTTAAGTTCCTAAACCAACAAAAGAAACTTAATCACTGAAGAGCATACCCTTAACCAAAATGGAGCTAAATGCTCTCTGCTCATGATACATATCCACCTGCTTAATAGTAATATTGTAATAAAATACAGTGCTACTGGCAGATGCACACACAAGTTTAAAAATAAGATAGTGAAATTAACAAAAAAAAATAATAAAAGGGTATTTGCTCAGCTCTCATCTATAACATGGAGTTCTTTCCAACTCACTGCAAGCTGTTGCAGCAGGCTGCATTCTGCTCTGTTTCTCCCTCGGCCAAAGCTTAATTTCTGTTTGGAAAAGAATAGAGCAAAGTGACCTGCCAAAAAGTAGAGCAGCATAGGCCAAGTCATGTAAGAATTCAGGCCCTACAACTGCCTTGTGCAGGAAAGGAACTTGAAGGCCAAGAGCCAGGCAATTTAACACATTTTAAAATGATTGCAACTCATAAAAAATATTTAAAATAAATACAGTTTAAAACAACTCCCCCCTCCACACACACTCACACACATAACACCATTAATAACCAAATGCTTGCCAGATGATATTCTCTTGTCCTGACAAAGCCTTTATTATCCTTCCGTTCTTCCCAAATGTCAGGAAAATGGGTGCGTAGGCCTTGCAGCAGCTCGAACATCTACTGGATGCAGCGATGGAGAAGTTGGTCATTTGGCAGATGTTTCCAGGAAATGCCGTGACCATGATCAGTGCATCTTACAGAAAAGAGGGAATTTTGTGCTTTGTTCATTTTTATTTATTTATTTATTTATTTATTTATTTTTATTTCATGACAAAATTTCTTCTGGGCAAACTTCTTTTGGACTCCTTGATGTAGGGACCCAAGCAGATCAACCTCTTTCTTGTGTCTATCATTGGCACTCTTTTCCCCACTGCACAGTCCTAATTTTGATGTGATTTCTCACCCTCTGGTCTTTTCCTTCAGGGCGTGAGTGGATGTGTACAGTGGCATTTTTATCTCTTTTTTTTTTCCTCCGGTCATTCACAGTTATGATTCATATTGGTGAGCAGTGTAGAAATATGTGTGCAAAAAGTACTTGTAGAGGAGATCAGATACATTAAAATATACATTTCAAGGTAAGCAGGAAAAGGAGAGATTTGGCAACATTAAGTCTTAGCTTGTACATACTCTTTATTATTTTTTTCAGTACTTCACTGTAACATCTTTTCCATCAAGCTGCTAAAGACCTACTAAAAGGGTACAAAATGGAGTCATTAGCAGAAACTTGTTTAAGGTCTCTGCACACATATGTGCTCTTCAGGTAGCTGGCTGGGCAGTGCTGTGAGGCTCTTATTTGGAAGCTGGAGCAATAAATGTCATGTCAGGGGCCAACTGTCTGTAATCACAGTTAGCAGGTTGAACAGACTTGTGAAAATATTTTCTTTATGTGAAGGGAGACACTGCACACTTTGCCACAGCAGAAGTTGCTAAACCTAATGTAATATGACAAGTCCTTTGGCAACAAAAGCCACATTTAATAGACACACTGCCTGTGAAATGGGAAAGACAAAAGCAGTTTTCCACACAAATGTCATCTCCTCTCTTTTGCACTATCCCTTGCCTCACCCTGCTCCCACACCCTTTGTTTCCCAGGTGACATTGGACACACAGAGTGGTCTCCTTCTACGTCATCCTCAGCCATGTCCTCTTCCAGGTGCCCTACAACCTGGCCTTTGCCCTTCCACAGTCTTGCTAGTGATGCCCACCTTAATACGCCATCCTTGTGCCTAGAAATCCAACTGGCAGGGCAAGGGGTGCCCTTGGGCTGGGCCTTGCTCCGCCGGGAGGAAATTTGGCATGGAAGGGACCTGGCACACCTGGTGGATCCCCAGGAGCCTCCTGCCACCCTGCAAATGGAGGGTACCTCTTCCACCCACCTGTGGAAGCTCACAATGAGATTTCCTTACCAGCTGGGCAGTCAGAAAGCATCCTTGAGTCAAAGGAAAGAAGGTGAACCAATGCTGTCCCTGTGCAAACAAGAGTGGAGTGTGAACATACCCTCAGCCCTTCTCTGAAGCTTTTCAGTCTAATTCTCCCCTGGTCGATCTGGTGGAAGAGGGCAGTGAAATGTGACCTGAGTCAGAGGTCTCTGCTTGCAGTGGTGTGATAGTGTTTTGCACTCACTCTGCACTGATGTAAATGATTGCATGAGGTGTGAGGCAGTAGAGAATCAGGTTCACGAGGGCTTCTTGCAAGACGGCAAATCATTAATGACTGTGCAACGTGAGTGCAACAGCAGTAACAGTGAAATCAAGATTTCCCTATGCAAAAGAGTTTTTCAGTCACTGAACTAACAAGCCAGCAGTTTGAAAAGGAGATTCCCATATAAAAGTTCCTACCAGCACACAGGGTGTTTTCTGGAGTGGCATTGCAGAGAATCAGAAGTTATGCTTTTGGGCCAGAACATCTTCAGTACCAACATACGTTCAGGTGAGAAATAAAAGGGGCCCATCAAGAGCTGCGGTTCTCGGCTTTCCCCTTCCTAAGAATTATTGCCGTGCCTCATGGTGACTAGCAACAATACTTGAGGGCCTACAGGGAAGTGCAGCCCTCATCAGTTTACCTATCATCCATTCTTCCCTATCTATCTCTGCAGGAATTCTCTCCGCTTTGGCAACCTCCTTTTTCCTCAGGGGGCTTTGGGTGGCCAGCTATAGACGGAGGCTAACTTCGTTGATCAGTGTAGCTCAATAGGGACAGGCACAGGGGCTCACAGTTGCTTTCTGGTCTTTTTTTTTTTTCCATTGAATGCTCAAGGATTCAATCTTACAGAAAACCAATAAAGAAATAAGAGTAAGTGAAGGATTTTAAAACTACTGCTACCTTTTCTTTCTTTCTTTTCTTTCTTTCTTTCTTTCTTTCTTTCTTTCTTTCTTTCTTTCTTTCTTTCTTTCTTTCTTTCTTTCTTTCTTTCTTTCTTTCTTTCTTTTCTTTCTTTCTTTTCTTTTCTTTCTTTCTTTTCTTTTCTTTTTTCTTTTCTTTTCTTTTTTCTTTTTCTTTTTTCTTCCCTTCCCTTCCCTTCCCTTCCCTTCCCTTCCTTCCCTTCCCTTCCCTTCCCTTCCCTTCCCTTCCCTTCCCTTCCCTTCCCTTCCCTTCCCTTCCCTTCCCTTCCCTTCCCTTCCCTTCCCTTCCCTTCCCTTCCCTTCCCTTCCCTTCCCTTCCCTTCCCTTCCCTTCCCTTCCCTTCCCTTCCCTTCCCTTCCCTTCCCTTCCCTTCCCTTCCCTTCCCTTCCTTCCCTTCCCTTCCCTTCCCTTCCCTTCCCTTCCCTTCCCTTCCCTTCCCTTCCCTTCCCTTCCCTTCCCTTCCCTTTCTTCTCTTCTCTTCTCTTCTCTTCTCTTCTCTTCTCTTCTCTTCTCTTCTCTTCTCTTCTCTTCTCTTCTCTTCTCTTCTCTTCTCTTCTCTTCTCTTCTCTTCTCTTCTCTTCTCTTCTCTTCTCTTCTCTTCTCTTCTCTTCTCTTCTCTTCTCTTCTCTTCTCTTCTCTTCTCTTCTCTTCTCCTCTCCTCTCCTCTCCTCTCCTCTCCTCTCCTCTCCTCTCCTCTCCTCTCCTCTCCTCTCCTCTCCTCTCCTCTCCTCTCCTCTCCTCTCCTCTCCTCTCCTCTCCTCTCCTCTCCTCTCCTCTCCTCTCCTCTCCTCTCCTCTCCTCTCTTCTCTCTCTTCTCTCTCTTCTCTTCTCTTCTCTTCTCTTCTCTTCTCTTCTCTTCTCTTCTCTTCTCTTCTCTTCTCTTCTCTTCTCTTCTCTTCTCTTCTCTTCTCTTCTCTTCTCTTCTCTTCTCTTCTCTTCTCTTCTCTTCTCTTCTCTTCTCTTCTCTTCTCTTCTCTTCTCTTCTCTTCTCTTCTCTTCTCTTCTCTTCTCTTCTCTCTTCTCTCTCTTTTTTTTTTTTTCCCCAACAATTTCGCTTCTTAATGAGGCGATGCCATTAAGAGGATAGGAACAAAGCATCTGTGAGGGTGTATGAAGGGAGGGAGGTCAAGAAAGTCTCTGCAGCAGGATGCCAGGCTGGCATTTCTTACTCTTGACTCATTCTGCTACGTTACTCCACATGGAAGAATGCATTAGCAGTGACTGGAAAAGCAAGCATAGCATCCCTTGAACTGCAGATCGTCTCTACGTTGCACTGACTATAATAGGTAGATGAGTTGATTTAACAGTGAGAGTGTATAGTGTATAATGCTCTATTTCTTTAGAGCTGTTGCAGGGAAAATCAACAGATAAATTAGAAAAGAATTCGGGCACAAGCATAATCAATGGGAAAAGTAACAGATTGGTACTCGAGGTAACAGTGTTTGTTTGACTTAAAAGAATGATTTAAGGATACTAAGGAATAAAATCACAAGCAACGTACATTTTTCTCCAGGTTTTATCTGATATCAGGCTTTGCTGTCTCTGTTTTAAAATCAGGGTGCAGACATTTCCAGCTTCCTCTTTTGTCGCAGTCTGCTCACCAGACTTCCAGGCTCACTCAGGAGCACAGCATGTTGGTCCCCCACTGCTTGCACCTATGCCACTTTCTGTAGCTCATTCAAAGGCTGGTGGTCTACAGAGTTTGACATTGATGCAGGGCAAGGTTTGTATCAAGGTGTCTGCCAGCAGTACATCAGTGCAAGATAAAGCTGGAAAGTGCAGGAATGAATAGATGCTTGAGCTGATTCATATTTAGATCACATCACCCACTTATAACATTATTTTCACCGTGATAGCTTCTTAAGCAGTTTTCAACCTCTTCTCGTAGCCCACAGCTGCACATTGGAAATGACGTTTTCAGAATGGCTCCTAGTCACTTTCAATGGACACACAGATTTATAGCCTGTGCTGCAGAGGTAGTATTTTTTGCTGACCTCACTTTGCTTCTTAAAGCTCAGGTGGACCCTGGAAACATTTCATGTTCTTTACTGGTTAAAGTAATAGCATTAATGTTGCCATCCTAATATTTTAGACTTCTGCAACTGTATTGTTTTTACCAAAGGAATGACATTCGTTTTAGATATCATTTCTGTACATAAATGCATAACAAATTGTTTAGTGATACTAGGGTAGTAACTGTTTTTTTCCTAACAAACCACCCAAATGACTGAACCCATGTAGTTAATTAGAATCGATCTCGCATTTTAGCACCAGGAAGTGCATAATGGAAGATAAGATTGATTGTAACGTAGGATCACTTCATTTAAAGACTGCTAATAGGCTAAAATGACAGAACCAATCTAAAATTATAATTTCAGAATCAATATAATTTTTATAACATTGTCAAATCTAAAAAATTAATCTAAATTTATGCTGTGAAACCAGCAAATCCTTCTTAGCTATTATAATGAAATGAACCAACATTTTATTATATTACTTCTTTAAATAGAAAAAAAAAAGCTTCTTTATTGGCATGGTATTCATGGCAGCAGACTAGATAACCAGGCTTTCAGTTTGGGAGGTATCTCTTCATTTCCTGCTTGGGGCGAGAGTAGGAAGGAACTTTAACCTTCCCTCTTTCCATCATAGACCCGTTTTTCTACGTTATCAAACCACCATAAAAATGCGAGAGCAGGCTTCATTTCAGAAAAGACCAGGACCAGAAGGAGACTAGCACTTCAGGAAGGAATTCAGGTTTGTTAACAAAGCTGTAGTAGAAACATTGTCCTCCTAGTTCTGCACTGTGCCCTCAGAAGAGACATGGATCCAGCTTCTCCAAAAGAAAAGGACAGTGGCGGTAGCTTAGAGACCAGCATTTTTCTTTCCTCACTTACTCATTCTGAGAGTAGGGCCTGACTAACAACCACACTGCCAATACTGATACCAAGGATTTTGGTGTGTTCTGCCACTGCAGAAGCCAAAAAAAAGCTGTTAGCACGGCTTCATGCACATTGCTGTTTTTTTGAATGTCAAGTGTTCAGGTTGTTCTACCCTTCCCCATCCCTCTCCTTGTTTTTTTGTGTTTTTTTTTTTTAGTAAAGAAAAAAGTAAAGAAATTACTTTCTCTGCAGAACTCATAGTGACTTATCTCCTGTAAGTTCATAACCACTCTTGTATCCCAAGATGTATGGTGGTCAGTGGTCAGAAGAGTTCCCCCGCTGCTTCCAGCTGCAGGGCTCACCTAGGGCTGTGGACCATGCCTCTTCCACTTGACCTCCTTGACACTTGCAGATCCCCTGGGAGCTTTAGCAGCCCTGGCCACTGCAGATCAGGGCTCTTTGCACTCTTGAGTCCCCCTTGAAGCCCCTCATATCCCTCCCAAAGACAGCTGGAAGCACTACTAGGGGAGAACAGCATTGCTGCTCTTCAATAACCTCTGAGTAGAGTCAAACCACACTCAGAGTAGTCCCTCACTGTGAATTACTTCTGTATGCTTTCGAGCTGATATTAATGTCATTGGTAGTAGCCTTGTCTTCAATGCTTTACATTGCCTTAGGATGAAGCTGTTCTTTCCGGTGGTAATTGCCCTGTACAACCTTCTTCCTCTTCATGGTAAAGTCCAGGCTAATGGCAGAGTTTCTTTGTGAACTCACAAGTACATGTGAACTTTTCTTTCAGGCAAAGCAATTCCCTGGCCCCTGCACACAGGAGCAGCAGTGATGCACAGGCCAAGCCCATCCTGAATTCATTTTGCAGTGATCTGGAGGTGAAGCTGAGCATGTCTGAGCGGGACCTGCACACAGGAGCTGACCCTGAGACGGCAGTAATTACTACAGGAGAGAGCTGGAGAACACATGTACCGAGACCCCAAAGAGCACTTTGGAGAGCTTTGTGTTTCTTGGAGGTTTAATATATTATAATCTGATTCGGCACAAGCCAGTCTGGGAATAAAAGAGAAATGCAGAAAGACTAATGATTTGAAGCGCAGGGGGAAGTGGAAAGAAAACAGCACTTCTAAGTGCATTTTTTTTCCTTTTATGCAAGATCTGACTGGGACCAGGCAGAGAGAGCAAAGAGCTTCTGTGAGTTAACACAGAAGTGAAACAGTACATTAAAGAGGCTTTATTTGCTCCTTAGAGTCTTCTTTTGATTTTTAATATCTCTGAGACTTGTCAGGGAGAAAATGGACAAAGACATCAGATTCCAGGTCTTGAGCAGAGCTCCAGGACTTGAGACTTCAACAAAATGAAAAAAAATCACATCCAGAAAAAGTTAATGACCTTACCCTTAAGTGCTGCAAAACAACAACCAGAAGCAAACTGGTCCACCTGCTATGGAAGTCTCCAGTGCTGGCTAGACAAGTGCTTCAGGCTGACCCCGGCATACCTCTAAATTTCTGGTTGAATTATTTCATCTGGATCCAGAAAGGAGGTGAGCGTGGAGTAAGCCTGGTTTAGAGCCCTGGGCCCACAGCCTGTGTCCAGGTATCTGTGTCCAAATGCTGGTTGTAGGTGTTAGGGAAACAGATATCAGGGGGCTTCCTGGCTCTACCAGGCCTTGCAAAGGATGTGGTCTCGGTTCAGTAGGCGTGTAGCTGAAAAGCCCTGAAGCTACTTCAGCTTGGTAGCCAGGAGAGAACCTCAAAGTCTGCAAGAACCCTGCAGAATGCAATGTTTACAATGGAACATAAAGAAAACCGGTGCTTCTGCTAAGTCATGCCAGACCATGGAGGAAGCAAGCAGTCTTTGGAAACACAACTCCATTTGAAAGCAGCCAGGGATCACTGCAAAGTGTGGACATCTATTGGACATTTATTTTCTCATTCTTTTCTATTTATTTTCCATTGATAGCTTTGTGAGGAACAGGCTGCACTACTGTAGCCTAGAGACTGCAAAAATGTTGGCTGTCTCTAAACAACATAGGCCTTAATTTGAGTCAAGTATGGGAAAACTTGCGCTTTCATAATTATGGGTGGAATTCATTGTGATAAAACATAAAAGCAGCTTGTATTTCTAGGTTAAAAGTCACTAGAGTAAGTTGTTAATTTGTCCATATTTACAGTCTGATTTAGGATAAGGAAGTGACTGCCATGAAAAGAATGCATAGAGAATACATTGAGAAGATTAGCTATTTTTAAGCTGTTGATTTCTGCTGAGTGTGAATCCTATGTCCATTACTTAATCTGCAAGACTGCCACCATTCTTCCCAGTGAGGACTCCCACACATATCCTGTTTTCCACATTTCTGCGAGAACATCTGTTTGTGGTTCCTCCAGCAGATTTTGAAAATATGAAAGTCACTCATGATGGGGTTTTCCATCGTGACCCAAACCTAAGACTGCCCAGTCCAGAAGAGGACCAAGTGACTTTCACCACCCAGAGAACCTGGATACATCTACTGCAACTTATGGTTCTAAAGGTGGAAACTGAAGCAGGATAAGGTAGAAGTGACCCATTGCTAAAATGAGGATTGTTGAGACCTCAGCAAAAATAGGCTGCCTTTTCCAGCAGATCCATCAGAGTAAGCAAACAGGAAAGATGATGGTCTGCTCCATCCCACCCATCCTGTTACTGGCGTAGCAATCCTGCTTGGATCCTGACTTCTGCTCATGCCCCTGATGCTTGCCTACATATGTGTGCATTAAGAACATCAGGAAAGGAAGCAAAAGTTTAAAACACTCTCTGTAACTCTCTCTCTCTTTCTCTTAATTTTCCCGAGGAAACTCATGTTTTCCTTTGAAACACGAGTGTATAGACATGGAATGGAGAAAACAGGTTTATCAGCAGTTCTCAGAAGGCAGTGGCAGTCCCCTCCTGCTTTGCTCCAGTCTGTCAGCTCTAGCTAGAAAGATGATCCAGGGTTGAAAAGCATTCACAGTCCCCAAGTTGTTACTATGATTGACATAACCATCACTTCTCTGATGCATCTGTAGAAAAGGGTTCACTCTCTAGACCACCCACTTCACAGAAAAAAAAATACATGGCATGCTCTTGCATTCAGCAAGGTGTCTGAAGGCACTGTATCTCCAGTCTGACTGCTAGACTGAACAATACTGGCAAAGTAGGAGCTGGCCCCAGACCATGTGTCTAGATCAGGTGTTCTCAGCATCTGCTTTGCTGCTATCCTATGCTGCAAGAAAATCACTTCAGGATGCTGTGAAGCCCCTACGAAAGCAAGAGTGTTATGCCCGGGAGTTTTCTCTTACAAATTATTTAATTGGTGGAAGAAAATAATTTTTCAAACCCCAAAACTCCTGCAGATGTTTATGTTTTATTTTCAACATGGATAAAACTTCTCATCCAAACTAGGAGGAGAGTCTCTTTCACCCTGAATGAGAGCTTGAGGTGTTAGTCACTTGATTCAATGACTTGAGTCTCAATCTTTTATGTTGTAAATCTGTGTCTGAAGCTCCAGGTGGGTGGTTATTCTCAGGTGGATATTTCACAACCTCTCCTGTTGTGTCCCAGATAACAGTTCTCCAGTACATTTCTGGATATTTTGAAATGGCAGGAGAGTCTCTAGTCCTCACAAATGAAAGTTTTCACGAGGCATGGGATGATTCTGCTGTGGAAGAAGGAAGGACCCCCTTTTTTTTGTTGTTTTAAAAACATCTCAGAATGTTTGGTGGGATGGCTAAACTGTTCTCCCACAGCTCTTGTTTTGATAGTTTGAAATCTGTTTGTAATCTTCAAAGCGATCTTGCTTCCTGAGGGCTCTCATTAACCACAGTAATGTCACAAGAACCGGTGGTTGAGCGTGAAAGCCCCATGTATTCAATTTAGAAGCAAGGCATATATTTTTAATAGTGCCAGTGACTGGCAGAAGTCTTCACAGGTAGAGATGACTTTTCCAAATCTTGATATCATGTGTCCTAGTCTGAGTATCTAGGAGGAGTATATACATTAGTGAACCTGATATGAGCATAATAATGCAAAACTCTGCTTTGTAATAGCCAGAAGATAGGATCAGACATCTCTACATCCCTCAACCTTGCTTCTGGGGAGTTCTTCATACACTGCACTGTTATCAGTGAATGCGGGGTGTATCTGAGGCTGTGGGCACATGCCTATACTGCTCCACATGCATCAGCTGGACTGTGTGCTTCCACGCACACTAAGTGACAGCTGAGAAGCTGTGCACCGCAGGACCAGACAACCAAACGCTCACCTTAAAATCTATGCGATGATACAAGTACATGTTTGTGCTGCACAGGTAGATGTTGAAATAATTCTCTCCTCCCCACGCCTTCTCCACTGTATGCTACAACAAAGATCCTCTTATCTGGACGATAAGGAAATCCAGATAGGACCAGGAGGAAATTCCTCAGTTATTAAGACAATAGTTTTGTCCTGTCATGCCATTTATAACCATGCCAAGGAAAGAATTAACCTATCCTGGAAACATTGCAAGGGATAGGTACCTGTGTAATGTAACCCAAGTTTAAGAAGGCAGGGGGTAATTAGGACAAGTGGTTTTTAATTATCACTGAATTCAGCCCTTGCAAGGCCCCCCAGTTATCTCCAGGTTAATGGTCATCAGTGTATGCTGAGTCAGCAAAATCATCACGCTCACCTTCGCCAGGGGCTCCTGATGGACTGAGGCTAGCTCTTTTTGCTGGATGTGCTGGACTTCTCTCTGAAGCCAGGATGATTAGAAGAGAAAAGCAATCTACAGCCCTAATCAAGCTCGCAGGAACACACCTTCCAGATTTTTTGAGACGAGGTATTTGTTACCTCCTGTCCTCTGGCATGGTAGCAGTTTAATGAAAGGCTGCATATTTTTCTGTTAGCAGCTCAACCACTTAATTCTTAAGTTCCTTCAGAGCTCTCAGATGTATGCCATCTGGTCATGGTGACTTGTTGCTCTTTAATTTGCGAATTTGTTCCAGCACTTCCAGTTTTGACACCTCAATTTCTGACAGAGTCTCATCTTTATTACTTGAAAAGAATAGCTCAGAGGGCTGTCTCTCTCTCTCTCTCCTGCATGCATTTTCTTGTAACTTCAATTTCATTAATACACTTTTAACTTAAAGCAGAATTTATAGCTTTTCCCAATATGCCATATCTCCACCTCCTACCCTTCCTGCAACATTTTATAGTGCTACATTTTTATTAAAAGGAAACATATCTGAAAACTATGTGGAATTTGTGCAGAAGGTAACCAGTACCTTTCCTATCGTAAACAAAGTTCTGAAAGTCAGTTGGAAGGAACATTTCGTCTGTCTCATCCACCAAAGACATATTATTAATTCTTAAAAATAGGGGATTGGACAGCCTATTTAAACATGTCTAGAATGCGTCTTCATGGCCCAATGTTATTTATTTATGTATCATAAATAATATCTATTATTTACGCTCTATTTGCATTCAGGGTTTTCAGGGAAGTTGAGTCCCCACAGTAACACACGTTCTACAAGCACATGGCTAGAGGCAATTCCTCTTCCGAGGAATTTACAAATAGAGAAGACAAATGGCTAAGAGCAGACAACATGCAAAGAAGTTGTCAAAGAAGAATGTTTTTATGGTTACATTTTTAATAGATTTTCCTCACACATACAACATCCTCTGCCCTCCCTCACCCATTGTTTCTCCAGACATCTGCCCCACCTGTCTTTGTCAGGATTTTCTAATATGCTTTATTTCCATCCTTTCCCCACTGCAGGAAGATGCAACAGCAAGAACCTTGGCAGTGCAGTACACCGGCTCATGCCAGCCTTTTTTTCCTCTTCCTGGGATGCTGAAGTGGCTTTCAAGCTTCCTTTGCTCATGGGGTTGGGGGCAGGAGGCTTACCTGCTTTGCTCCCTTCCTTCTGCCCCCGAGAGCACAGGTGGCACGGTGACAGCACTGTCCTAGGAGCAGAAAAATATCTGGAAAATGTCCTTTGTCTTTCAGCCACAGCAGCATGGGAGCTGAAGGGAAGGCTGCTCTGCTGCTTCCTGTCTCCGTACTTTCAAGCATCAGGAAACTTTCCTGGCATGTCCATCACAAGCTTCCAAAATGGGCTGGCCGGAAGGAGCAGCTATGGACAGGCACGAAAAGGGCAGAAACTTGAACCTGCTCTTTACTTCTTTATTAAATCTATGAAGTGACAGAAGCACGCTCCCCTCCTGACAAAGTCTGAGGGTCTCTAGTGACATTTATGTCACTGGAAAGGCATATAATATGTACACTGTGGTTTAATTTTATCTTAATGAAACAATATACATATAAAACTATCCATTAAATATAAAACAGTGAAGTAATTTGCAAATTTTCCTACGGCATAATAAATTAAGCATGGAGAGCACTAAGGAATGCAATTTGCAGTCATTTATAATGCAGTGTTTTATGTTAATAATTCAAAATCACATGCTATTTGGAGACACTTCTAATTAATGTATTTATGAAATTGTGAACTGTGACTGTTTTGGTTCCATTTAGCTAAACATTTCAACAGAATGCACTTGCTGTTGTTTTGTGTTTGCTTAATGGCACCAGCAAGCATCAAATGTACAACTGGGGAAAGTTGGGGGTGGTATCTGTTGCAGCTTTTTTTATGTGTATGTGTTTTTGTGTGCGTGCTGTATACATGCATGCGATTACAGTCCTCATCTCACCAAGGAGAGGGAAGTTCTGCAATAATTTGAGGAGGAAATAAGGAAAGGAAAGTTTTATGGATGAATAATTAATTGCAAGAAAAGTTCAGTACCTTCCTAAAGAATTGCTAAAATATTCAGTACTTTTCACGTAGCAGATCTGTATACACTGACATTTCTCCTGACTGGTTAATTATGACTGATACAGCTCGTAAATTCGTATTCATACTTTTATTTCGATATTATTCAGCTTTTTCATCATACTAAGTATTTGTTGTGCTGCTTCTTTATCAGAACACTGTGATTCCCTGGAAAGTTACTCTCCTGAGAGGAGGCTTGCAGAGATTTGGGGGTATTGTGAAGTTTCAAGTACATGTTAAGAAAAAATGCACGTATCGGAATTTTTAGTAAATTATTACAAGTCATGGTCCTGGTTTTGAAAATGTCTCGAAATGAATGGTTTTCTAGGCATATGCAGAGCCAGATGCCAACAGTACTCTGTTGTGGCTCTGCAAAGGAAAGTGAGGGTAAAACTCTTGAAATAATTTTCAACAAACAATATTTCACTCAGAAAGGAAAAAAAAGAAAAAAAAAAAAAAAGAAAGAAAACCTGAAACTCCTCAAACCCATCATAAAGACTTCTGAAAAGTCTAAGACACCATACATGGCCCCATCCACATTCCAAAACTGTTCTGAGACTTCAGCGGCTGCTAAATCAAAATCATAATTCTCCTAGTAATTTCAAAGCTCACTTGCAGATCAGTAACTCCATGGTTTATTTCACCACTGTGATTTCTGTATGATTGTTGTTCTTTTTCTTTCTTGGTTGCTTGCCTTTTTTGCCTTTTCTTTTTTTTTCTTTTTTTTTTCTTTTTAAACAAAACAAAACAAAACAAAAACAACTTGGGACAATATGTATATGGGTGGGAAAATATTTTAAAATTCTCATGGCCTTTAACTGTGGTCTTGGAAATTGACCAATGTAATCATTAGACTGAGAATTAAAGCTGTATTTTGACCACTTTGTATGATTTATATTTTAAACAATGTAGGAACTGTTATGATTTAGGAGGCAATATCAGCATCTAGGACCTATCTCCCTGTTACTTGCCATCATCTGCCTTGCGGTACTGAGTCTTTTTTATTTCTTTGGTATCAAATAACAGATATTGGCAACACAATAGATTAGCTGAGGGATAATCTTTTCAATCACACTGTAATAACCTGCTTCTTCTTCAAATGAAAAGCATACCCTTATCTTACTAGTTTTATCTATTACACATGCATTCAGAAAAAGTCCCTATATTTATGTATTTGTCTGCTTCTGTTTCTAGTCCCAGACTAAAATGGAATTGCCAGGAATTAATGAACATAAAGATTCAGCTTTGGGTCGTGTTTTAGGTGAGTTATTTTACTTGAATGTCTTTTCTTGCTGGATTTTTACCTAGAATCTGTTTCTCACTAAATGAGATGGATTTGGGGAAGATTCCACAAATGAGGTTCACATTTCTGGGTGAAAATTTGTATCCAAGCTATACTGTTTCAGAACACCTTTAGTTTTAAAAAGCTTGCAATGCCAATCAAAGAGACCAAAGACATTGGAAATGTCTGTGGTGCATCAGTACAGGATTTATGGCAATGGTGCGTAGTGGGAGACATCCTGTGAGATGTGGGGCATATGGGATAGATGTGCTGTGGACTTTTCTGACTAATCAGCTATCACCTGTTTGCCAGCAACCATGGTGGTCTGGTACAGTGATCCAGATGTATTTTGAGCTTCATGTTCCCAGGTTTATGGCTGAATCTGAATTTTATGGTTTATGCCCATCTCTAAAATTAATTTACAGTAACACAAAAGGAAAGTGCCTTTGCTTTTCCTTCCAGTTTGAATGCAACATTTTCAATTTACTGTGAGGCACAGCTTCTGTTTCAGCCCTGGAGTATTTCACAAGATTATGGAAGACTTGTTTTGAAAATCCTATCTCCAGTGGTGGGAAAATGGAAAACTTTGGAATACGTGCAATTTTCTTTTTTCTTGTAATTGTTTTGGTGTGATTTATAGGACTAGATCTACAGCTGCCTGTAGATGCTACTTACTAGAAGTACTCTAAAGCAAAAAAAACTGAAAACACAGATACAAACTGCTCTGTCTAAAGTGATGTTGTTATTTTAATAGTAAGTTTGTCTGAAAGTTATGTTTTTCTTTTCTAAAACACACAGGCAAAAATCAAGAGTAAACATATCAAAGCCAGCTCAGTAACAACTTCTGTGGATGATTAAAAACCCATGCCTTTACAATTGGTATGTAATATCATGTGGTGGTTTTTTGTTTTGTTTTGTTTTGTTTTTCTTCACATTTTACTATCACAGTGTAGGAATCGTTTGTGTGCCTGAATGTAGGTACTTCTGCACATATCAAGCAAGACTTAAATTAGCCAACATGTTCTGAAAAAAATAAGTACAACAAGCAAATCTAATAAGGATGTCTTACTGAACTCTACAAAGTGGCATGTGAGAATTATCTTTCATAAAATGTTAGGGATCGACAGAGAGGATGTGATTCTTAAATTGCTTTGGCTGATTTGAAAATTCAGCAGAGAAGCTACTGTTTCTTGGCATTTACTAATGGCATCCTCATTTTCTCCAGGATTTTTATTTGGTGATTTATTTAGATTTCATCAGGGATATTTCTGTAGGTACAGTGTTCTCCTTCTGGAAAGCCCTGTTGCTTTATGTCCTTCTCAACTGGATGACTTTTCAAAATAGAAAGCACCAAAGCCTTCAGGCCTTCAAAGATACCAAACATACGGACTTGAAAGGCACAAAAGAAATATGGGAAACTGAAGTAAGACAACTTGGGCTGGAAGAAGACATGCCTATCCTCATAACTTCACAGACAACAGTAATTCTCATCAGCAAGATACTCTGGAGGAAGGACAAGAGCATAAGCATACTCCAGAGTTAAAGTATGGAAAAGGAGTAAGAATTATTGCAAACCACCTTGATAGACTCGGAGTAATCCTGGTGCAGAACAGATCTTGAGAAGGGGAAAGTTATGGGGGTCTGAACTGGCTGGAGACTGGATAAGAAGCAGAAGCTCTAGGTCTCTTCTGTCACAGGAACCCAGAAAAACCGCACATATAAATAAAAGAATTTCAAGGGGGTGTTGGTACATTGCTACCACAAAAATGTATATTAACCAACTGGTAAAAGGAAATTCAGCACCTGCTGCAAGGGCAGCATGGTAAGAAGTAAAGGATTTCGCCACTGAGCTTAATCCATCTCCCACTGAGTTCCCTGGGAATTGAATTCAGCCTTTTCAAGTCAGAGCAAAGGAAGTTTTCCAAGCTGTTCTCAACGTTTTTATTGCAACAAACAAAGCTACTGGGTAAGGCATAAGCAAAGAAAATAAATAAATAAATAAATAAAAAGCAGATACAGTAATTACCAGCATTGTATGAAGTTATCTAGTAGCAGGCAACAACAAAAAAATGCACACATCTTCTGCTGAATCACCAAGCATTAATTTCAGCAGCGTTTGTGACCCACTGCATGTGCTTGCCACATATGTAGTATGAAGGAGGTTTACTAGACTGAGTATTTCATGAAAATGGACCTTCAAGTGCCAGGTTTCTAATATTCTTGGGAAGAGAAGTCAGGTAATCTGAGGAGGAGTATTAAGGGCCAGATTTTCATGATTAAGCCCCATGGGCCACTCTGAAGTAGCTGGGATCTGGCCTGTGGTCGCTACAGGCAAGGAGCACAGTGAGCTTAGCAAGAGCCTCTTTTTTGCGACTGTGGCACTTGAGAAACTCTTGAGGTAAATAATATTTTCCACATGCCATTTAGTTACTGGGGCACTTGAGAAAATATCTTTGAGACCATTAACCAGACTTGAAAAACTGGGGAAAACCACTGAATTGATACCCTGCTCTGCATTATGTCCTCGTCTCTCTCTCCCCATCACCTGGCTAAAGAGAACTTGGAGTACCTGCCTCGTAAAGCATCTCTCTCCCTCTATCCCACCTGTGATTCCATGCTGGTTTTGTTTAACCACATGGGATATGCTGGGAATTAACACCAGTGCATCCCACCACCTCTGTGACCTTGAATTCAAGGGGCCTTGGAGGGAGGTTTCCTGTGGCTGCACTGCTTCAGTAGTGCAAGGGGTTAACACAGACACCAGTGAGATAATGGAAAATCCTTGGGCAATCCTAAAGTACTGGGAGAAACCAGACTGGACAAAAAAAAAAAAAAAACAGCTTTGCTCTCTCCAGGGCATTTACACTGCCAAGCAGCTTATTTTACGTCCATGTATGATGTGAGCGCGTTGTGAAATGTAACTCACTCGCTAAACATTGTTTTGATGTGTTGTTCAGGACATGGGGAAATAGAAATGGACTGCATTCAATCCCTGTTAAAACAGAGAAACATCTTCTGCAGAATTTATTTTCAGAAGCTTTGCGCTAACTTCATTTTCTTATTAGCTAAAATTGCTAGTGAGCCAGTTTTGGTAATGATGCTAAATGCATTCATGGAAAAAATGTGTCTGTCTGTCTGTGCTCAATGAATTGCCTGTTGTGTCAGCTTAGAGAGAACAAATCTTTACTATGGGATCTGAGGATCTGGGATTATGCCCTAGAGATAATTCACGTGGGAAAAATGTTATAACATATATCATTACAAAAAGGCAAATGTACAGGAAGATAGCATGAAAGTGCTACAGGTAATTAGAGCTGCAGGAAAATAAGGAAAGGAATTCATAACATGCAAGAAAATCTGACGCTAATAGTTGTGATTGCTGAAAATTCAGACCCAAAAAAAAGGATATTGACTCTTTTGGGAATCAAAAGTCCAGAAGAATTATCTTGTAAATATAGATTTTGGGACATTTTTATAACATCATGAAACATTATGAGAGATAAATTAAACTATCTAAAACACACTGGCTCATCAGAAAAGCATGTTTCCCCATCATGGTACATCGATGTTGAAGACTCGGAGCAGTATGTTCCCGTTTTTTCACAGTGTCTGGATTCCCTATTTGTACTACATTCCTTATAATACATCTGTAGTGACATGGACATGGTGCCCATCGCAAATCCTCTTCCTGAAGGAGGAGGTTGTGGGGTATCATGGGAGGCACAGGCCCATGGGAGGTAATGCAACACTAAGAGGCAACTTGGTTTAAGCTGGAACTGCCTCAGCATGAGTGTTTTAGGCCAGTCCAGGAATCCGAGGAATTCTCATTTGGCACAAGCCCAAGCAACAGAGAAAGTCTTTAATGTTATCTGTGACAGGAAAACAAACAAACATACAAACAAAACAAAAACCACAAACAAAAAACAAAGAAAATGTTGTCAAAAAAAAAGAAAGAAGAACACCTGGAAAAAAAATCAGCACTGTGGAAACTGCATTTTTAATGTGAAAGATGTGAAAGTCAGTCTGAAGAAGGGTTACCAAGCTGCTGCCTGGACAGTCTTCAGGGTAGTAGCCCATAACTCCAAGGAACCTGGAAGTTTAAACACTCATGAAGATGGTCTTTTTCTTTTTTTCCCACCTATTCTCCTGCGTGTAGCATGCATTACACAGCTTAAGGAAAGCTGGATCTCTAGAGGAACACTTGTTTGGAAGACTTGAGGAGTATGTGTGGACACCCTGAGTGTTACACAGATTGTAAGGTGGACTGCATTATTTAGGCTAAAAAAACATTCAGTGCTGGATCCTGTCTAACCCTGCAGCCTCGTTTTGAGCACCTTCTACTTGGATGTGAAGCCTGAGCTGTAACCAGCACACTGAGGTGCATCATTACTGGGGTGCATCGTTGCTGATGGGTCAGACAGGTACATGCTGTGGATTTTGGGTCAGCCCAGTTCAGGAGGCTGCTCCTATCTCACAAAACCTTGAAGAGGCTGAGACAAGGTTAATTTGTGGGGTGGGGAAAGTTGTCTCATGCTTTCTTTCAGTGAGCTAGAAAGAAAAGACCTGCATGGGGTAGTAAACTGCCACTGAAGGAAATGTTGGCATTAATCAAGCTGTCGCACTGATGCTCCTAGGAAGTTGGACTTTGGGCTGGCTGGCTGAATTTCTTTAATCAAGGGAGTGCCTCTCGACAGCACTACATTAATGCTGGTTTGATTTATTTTTCTGTAAGTACATAGGACTATGTTGCTTCTGTGTATCTGTCTGTGCATTTCTGTCTCCAATAACTTTGCAGTTTTCAAGCAAATTTGACATAGGAGTAGAAGTGTCTAGGTATTTGCCAGCTTGTTAGCTGTAAAATATCAGAGAGCTACACAAAACATGATAGCTGTGGATGTGTGATGGTTCATTTGCAAGATTATGCTATTGCTGTTCACTCAGGGTTGCCCTCACTTTCCCATTCCTCATTGAACCCTGTCTTCAAAAGCAGTTGATGAAGAGCAGAAGCAGTTCCTGCCAGGAAAGGGAACTGCAGGAGCTGGAGGGACACCTGTGAGGGAGTTCAAAGTCACAGCCTTTCATTGCTCACATCCTACCATCGGTGGAACTGCTTCTAGAGCTGGAAGGCATGGTAGCTGAACTCCTGCATCACTTTTAGGGCTCTTAACAAACTTGGTGAAAACTGGTGGTTTTCTGCTTATGATTAGTTCAGCCTTATGTGGGAAAAATACTTTTGGAAGTGATTTTATTCCTTATAAAAAAACCGTCCATAGTTACTGGAGGGACACAGGCCAGCTTTTGTTTTGTCTCCTCTACTGTTCTCCACTGCTTCACACACTCTTGAAAGTGTTTTACTGTGTCATTACTGATGGAGCATTTCTCTTGTTTTTCCCATTCTGTAGTTACAGTGCTTTTTCTCTTGAGTTACATGACATAATGTTTTGCCTTCATGCGATTTCCTCTCCACCCACCTCTTAGTCAAGAATAAGACCTGTTTAGGTGTCCAGTGCTGTTTCTGTTAGCTATGAAGTAGCAGCCATGTGGTACACTTTCCAACTTCTTTCAAAACCTTATCCAATATGTGCCAAAAACAGAGAGATGAAGTAAATAAAATGAATTAAGTTCTTTAGAAGTCCTAGCTGCCCTTCCACGTTTATGACCTTTGCATAGCCTCAGGAAAACTTTGCACTCAATTTTGGTCTTTGGTGCAGCTGTGCACAAAATGAGTAGGAAAAATACTAAATGAAAATGGCAAGTAGGGACACCTCTGCTGCCCACATTTACAGGTGACTGACTGCAGTGGTGTGGAGGCTATGAAGAATCATGCTCCAGAAATGTTCTTAGGGACTGCTTGTGTCTTCAGCCTGTACGTACAATTCTACTTGTCATGTCACAGGAGATCAGAAGCCAAGTCTGTGGGTAAGCTGGTGGGTCATATCTGTCCCACAGTGCAGAGACAGATGCTTAGGTAGCTGGCATCAGAGTAGACATGCTGATGCCAGCTGATACCAGTAAAGGATGCTGAAGTAGCTGTGCATCTTTGTGCCAGCTAGAGAGCTGAACCAGGAGGAACCCTGAATAAGGCATCCCCCTTGGTGGAGCTCCCTCCTTACTACCATAAGTACCTCTGTGTGACAACGTGAATAAAGAACTAGGAGAATAAAAACATCAGTTGTTGTCCAGGGTGCTTACCTAGCTACGGACTGAGGAGGGTAAGTGAATGAGAGACTGAACCATGTTCATCATCCACAGAGTGAAAAAAAACCACTATATTTTGGTACCTGCTTTGGTGAAGAAATGTTAGAGCTCATTCACTCTGTCTTGTATGCAGCACTCCTCGCAGCTCTCTCCTGCTGAGGCAAAGAAAGTGAGTAATATGAGTAGAGGCTTCTATCCTGTGAGCATTTTTTGTGGGTTTAAAGTAATGTTGGGTTGTAATGGCCTTATGAAACATTTTTGCTCAGTATGCTATACTCCAGAAGCTATTCTATAACACAATAATTATATATGTGCAGAAGGTGTAACTCGATTTCTGTACATACAAATCTGTTTTCAAGAATTCTTGTTATATAAAATTACATAGGTTTGTATCAGAATAAAATCTCTGTATTTTAGCTGACTGTACGTATTTTACAAGAGTTAAGTGGTATCCCATGCTCTGCCCACCCCATTCTTTTCCTTTGGCTTTAATTTCATTTGCTTCATTCAGACCTGAGGTCAAAGAATTTTTAGATTTAATATATGTATCCTGATGGGTATTCTAAGCACGTTTTTGAATCTGGGAATTTAGAAGGATTCCTCTGATGTGTGGAGCTGTATGTCTGAAAAGCCTCAACCTGAACCATTCGGACCTGCAGGCCTTACACTTATGATCACATGCTTTTGTTAATTTGTGCATATGCTTATGGTTCCCTTCAATCTCAGCAGCTGAAGGAATTTAATGTCTGAATATGCTGTTCAGGGTTTAACTGGAGGAACCCAGGTTTTGTGAATGCTGCCCTTGGTTCACACGATGTTATCAAATGGCGAAATGCAAGTGCCCTGTTCTTTCACTCTGTCATAGGTGTCACTGTAACACAGTTATACACCTCCCTTTTTGTGTAACAGCATCCTAACCATGCCTTTGAAAGAACTGAAGTCTTTTAGACCAGCGAGTTGTGTCTTTATAATGCCCGGGGAGCAGAAGCTTTCTGTTCTTCAAGTAAAAGTAAAACAAACACCTCCTTGTAATTAAGATTGAATACCCAGTCATTATTTCCACCCCTTCTGTGTTATAATACTGTAATGCAAGACAGCAGTGTGTGCTTAATACTGTTTTCACAGCACCAGGACTAGGATTGCCTAGCTCATCTTCTCTCAGCACAGACAGGTGAGACTGTAGGCACCTCTTGCTATGGCTGTGCGATGCCACATGATGCAAAATGGCTTCTGCCAGCAACGCTGCAAATCTGCTTTGTTTAGCAGAGAAGCACTTCTGTAAGAAGCTTGATAAATTGTCTTGTCACACGTGGATTAGACTATTGATTTACCAACACTCTTTGTATGTTGACCCAAGAAAACATAGCGGATGCTATTTAGAATATTACTAACCCTCTGCCATATGCATGTTGTCTAGCCTACACTTCAACCCTATCACCTCTCAGCAGATTGCTTTAGACAAGAGATCTCATGGGCAGGGAATCTGCAATGCATATAAGCTTACTTGCTCATTTAATACAAGAGAGTCCTAGACACTGACCTTGTCTATAGCTTCCAGCTTGGCAGGGCTGTAACACTGCAAAGACCTGCAAATCCCTTTTTAACAAGGCTACCTGAACCCCATGGCCCAAGTCCAAGCAGATGAAAACTCGAAGATGTCCAGCAGACCAGTTGCTTACACTATTAAGTAGAAAATTGCCTGACGCTGCACATGTTGGTGTCTGCTTACATGATCCAGTACCAACCCCCAGCATAATAGCATGTCTGTTGTCAGTTCCCCAAACACTGTAAGTATTATTCTGTTAGTGAACTGGGGGAAGGTGTTTTACACGGCAGATATGGAAATACAAACATTTACCCAAGATGCCTCACGATTTGAAGCAAAAACCATATTCCAACAAGCAGAATGTTAATTTTGATTGTTTGAAATAGGCAATTGTTTGTCTTTGGGCCCAACGATCCCCAAAGAGTCTCCACGTGAATGAGAAGGAGTTTCTTTGTCCGTGTGATTGTACCATGCCATTAACAGCTGAAGAAGATTTGAAGATCTATGAAGGTGTTTGGGGAGCACCTTGGGAAGAGAAGGTGTGGTGCCCTGTTCCTACCAGCTACTTCCCAATGCCTTTTCCCTTAGCCCAGCAGCAAACAGAGGGGGGCTGGATAAAAAAGTGAGCAATGTGAGCAACTGGCTGCAGTGGAACTGTTAATTGCCTACAGGAGTTTAATGAGTTATGATGGCAGCCTTCCTTTAGCTGACATCAGCATTTCCAGTGGCTTTAGCATCAGCAGGACTCATTTCTGTGTATTTGATATTTCTGGGCTTTTTAATCATTTCCATAACCACTGTATGAACTGTTTCACGGAAATGCTATTGTGTACTTAATACCAGCAATCAATGTCAAATTTGAGGAAAAAACAAACAAACAAACAAAAAACCACCACACTACACCCAACAAACTCTTAAAAACATGCATTTGGGCCTAGGGCAAAAATAGGTAATAATGACTAGGCCTAAACTGCAGTTCAGCAAAACTCTTATCAATTAGGGGTTACATTTTAATGGAAATAAAACCAAAGATCATTCCCACCTCTGGTTTACACAGACCAACGACCAACAAAGCTCAAAGTAGTGCCAGTTTTAAGTGCATGAGATTTCTAGTAACAAGACCTTGCTTTCGTCTTACCTAGAAATAACCTGTGTGTTACAAATTATACCTTGTTTTATTTCATCGGTGATAAGGGAGGAATTCCACAGAAATCTCTAGGAGTTACATTTAAAAGCAATAGCCCAGTAACCTGGGAAATTTGCTACTCTACTGCCTATTATACATATATATATATATTATATTGCCTATTATATATATATATTTAAATATTTCCAGGGCTAGGGACTTCTGAACTGCTTAGAATTTCCTTTTTTTTTTTTCCCCTTCTTTTGGTGCTGCCTTATGCATGATGTTACTCAGCTTCTATCACATTAGGTCAAACGATGTCCTATTGCAGAATGTGATATTCCCTGGTACACTGTGCAATGTAACAATCTCTTCAGCTTCTAAATAGAAAGCGACAAGTACTCTTGAAACCTGGATATTTTGCTGCATTGTTGTTTAAAGATTTGGAGTGCCTGTTGACATAGCAGTTAGTCACATATTAAGTCTTCATATAACAACAATAAAGTGCAAAAACTCAGTATCCACAGTGGGTATAGTTAAAATTGTCATCCTGTTGTTAGCTTTACATTCAGATCAATTAAAAATCAAACCACTGAAGTCCCTGCAAGACCACCAAAAGCTAAGCCAAATAAACTCCTCTGAAGTCACCCTCTGAAGCTGGTGGAAGATGTGCTCCAATAGATATCTGAAGGGTAGGGATTCTGGACAAGAGTCCTTGCGTAAGAAACCATGGCCTCCGAGCCTGCTAGCTCCAGGGACTGACAGCCAGAGCTGCTCAGCTGCGTTATTCTATGCAAGCTGGAGGGGGAAAGTCACAGATGTATAGACAAAGGTGGTGTCCTTTGTGCAGCAGGCTCTGAAAAATTCAAGGACATCACCAGCATCGTGAGCATGTGCACAGAAGAGGAAAGCAAGCAAGCGTGGGAGTGGAAGGGCAGAATACCTGGGTGTGTAGGTATCCCTGGCATGCAGGGACGGAGGTGGTATGTAGTTGCCATATCACTGCTGCTGATGTAAAATTTCTGCATGTATCCCAACCACATGTAACAAAATAACAAGGTTAAAGGTATAATGGGTATGGATTAGTTTGCAAATCCTATTTTGTAATATGAAACATGGCTAGCATTGTGGCTTCTAGGCATGAGAAATTAAACTCAGGAATGAAAATCAACAACCTGTGACTGTGTGAGATTAGAAACACTGCCCACAAATTACACCAAACATTACCAAAAGAAAAAGAAAAGCAGTCAATCAAACTGTTGCTGGGCAACCAGCAGATAACTTGTCATATAGAAGGGAATTATGCTGCTCTGTTGTCCACAGTCACCAACATAATGATCTCCAAGCAGGCTCCATTCTGGCTTCAGCCTTGCAGGTTCTTTTGGTGCACAGATATCCCGAGACAGTTGATACATGAAGACAGATGGGCAAAGTACCAGTGATGAAAAACACTGCCTGCTAAGTTTTATGGAAACTAGTGCAAAAGGATATTCAGAAGTGAAGTCTAATTAGAAGAACTGCTTGCTGGTGTGTAGCTTTCTGGGTATTTGCTGTTCCCTATTTGGGCAGAAAATAAAACATTTCCCAAAGTAAGGAGGGAAAATATTTCTCATGGAGAAGGCTGCATTTTGTCTGGATTTCATTCTCTGCTTTTGAGAACAGGGCAGGGTAAATGATTTGATCTTTGTAGGCTGACTGCCAGTTAAAAAAAAAAAAAAAAAAAAACAAACAAACAAAAAAAACAACTCCACAAAATTCCAAATGCCCAAGCAGTACTTCCCAGAACAGCTGTTGAAATTTTTGTTAGTGATAATCTCCATGTCTGATTCAATGGATTACATAAATATCCCTTACAACGGAGAACACTGTCAGGAGAAACAGGATTCCTTGCCTCAAAAGGTTCTTTAATCAGCTGTTGAAGATACTTTCTGAAAGATCACAAACCTTTTCGTCAAGCATGTCCCAACTGTACATTTTTACCATCACTGTTCTTTTCTTGTTGACAGTCTTCATAGGTAATGTTTGATGTTTCTCTCCCAAAGGATCTTAAGGGTTCTAAGTAGTATGATCTCTCCTCTCCTGTCCTCTCCTGTCCTCTCCTGTCCTGTCCTCTCCTCCCCTCTCCTCCCCTCTCCTCTCCCCTCCTCTCCTCTCCTCTCCTCTCCTCTCCTCTCCTCTCCTCTCCTCTCCTCTCCTCTCCTCTCCTCTCCTCTCCTCTCCTCTCCTCTCCTCTCCTCTCCTCTCCTCTCCTCTCCTCTCCTCTCCTCTCCTCTCCTCTCCTCTCCTCTCCTCTCCTCTCCTCTCCTCTCCTCTCCTCTCCTCTCCTCTCCTCTCCTCTCCTCTCCTCTCCTCTCCTCTCCTCTCCTCTCCTCTCCTCTCCTCTCCTCTCCTCCTTTCCATTTATATAATTTCTAGTGACATTCAAAATAATTACTCATTATCATCAATGCCACTGCTTTTCATGGTATCTCTCTAAATTTCACAAACAGTCCCTTTGTCTCCTCATCTTAACTTCTTGTACTGGTCAGATTTGAGTATGGCCTATGAATCTTTTATATTACTGGGCTTTTTAACACATGCGTTTTTCAGCTGTGCCATCTTTCAACTTTTCTTTAGTACTTTGCATGAGAATGAAGGTGTGGTGGTTTTATTGTATGTTACCTCCAGTTGCTCTATATGAGTGATTGGAGCAATTTCTGCCATATAAGTGGCATCAATGCTCTTCTGAAAGCTGTATGTCCACCCTTCCTCACACAAGAAGGAATGAAATCTAGGTTTTTGTGGCTGAAGGGAGGACACTAGACACTCTCATGCCCTTGCACAAGACCAGTTCAAATGCCCCCAGTGCCAGCAGTGACAGGTTTTATGCAGTTTGAGCTCTGTTCCTATAGGAGTCTTTCCAGCTGCACCGACAAATAGACCTTGCCGTGCAGCCATTCCGGTCATGCTCGTGTCAGTTGTGACTGGTTTTGAACTCAGGCATTTGGTACTTGGACACTTCAACTCTAATCCAATTTTCACTTAAGAAAGAGAGAGAGAGAGAATGCTATTTGTTCATGGTCATCATAAAAACATAAATCCTGCTGGATCTCTTCAGGGAAGACTTGGCTCAGACAGGTACAAATGCTCCAGAGAAGGTTAGCACAGACCTGACACTCCAGGCTTACCGCTGCTGCCCTTTACTCAGTCACCCACAGCTACAGTAATTGGATCTTTAGGTACAGGTTAATGGGATAATTAGCCAAACGAGATCAAATTCGTACGCTGCGTAGAAATGGATGGTTGCTGTCTCACAGCCACCTGTTGTATGCTTCTAGGGCAACCTGCATTTCTTTTCAATGGGCAATAAAGCAGGAGATGAATTAGATGTGGGTGATTCTGCCTGCTCATGGTGGTGAGGACAGCTTCACTTGTATTGCATTTTAAAAAGCAAATAATACAATTAGCACTTGTGGCTGGAAGCATATTGGCAGGAAGGGCTTCTGCTCATTGCTCTCTCGAGGCAGGCCAAGCACTCGAGCCTCAACAGCCTCCACAGCTTCCATTCAAGGCCATTTGTAGGAAACAATGCTGCCAAGAGAAGGGCTGTCTGCTAAACTGTCCTCATGCAGAGGACCCTGAAGACTCCTAATTTTTGGTAATTTTGTACTAGAACTGAAATAAACAGTTTGGGTCACAGGGAGCTTGCATGTAGACCTGCATTTCCTCCTAATGCATGGTTGACATAGATCTGACTGATGGATTGCCTTGCTAGGGTGAGGGGGTAGAAAGCATACATTCAGATCTAAACAATTCCAGGAATCTTCCTGAAGAAAAGAAAAAAAAATTAGGTTTTAATTTAGGTTTCTAGGACTACCATGAATGCTTTGCATTCAGAGATCACCTTTTGCATCATGGCATTAAAAATCTTGGTGACATGAATGGACTTAGATTCTTATAAGAGTGTTGCCGGAGACTGTTCTCCTTACACTGTTAGACAGAGAAGTCTACAGAGTAATTTTTAACCAATGCTAGAAAGATATTTTGTGGTAGATTTAGGAATGCCATCCCAGTCTTCAGACTTTTTCTACTGACTCAAGAGGCCATCTTCAGCAAACTGAGTGATTCACACAGAGTGGCTTGATAGGAATGTGTTTGAATGAGCTTCCTGTCTATTTGTCACAGTTTATGGCTTTTTAATAACAAATCATGATTACTCTGAATTATTAAGCCAGAATTCCCCATAAATCTTTCCAAACCAATCTCTATTTATATCCTGGGGAGGAACCTGTTTGCTGTTTTTGTTCATTCCATTGTTGTTAATTCATGGATTATTATTAGATAGCTTTAAAAAAATTAAAATGGTGTCAGAGAGAGGATTTTGTTTGCAAACTCATGGCTTCTTAACCTCTTTTTTTTATTATTATTATTTTTTCCTGTGACAGAGGGCCTTCATGGTTTATGCTGCAGGCTCCTTTATGTGGTGTGGAGACTTACTACTGATGGTGTAAACTTGCACCCAGGAGAGCAAGGCATCTGCCAAGCAGCAGACATGACTCCAGCGTGGTGCATCCAGCTAGTTGTAACCCAGCCCAAGAAGGGGATAATCTTGCTGATGAAGTCCGGCACACTTGCAGCTTGCCTGCCAGCAGCACAAACTAACTTAAAATTAGATCAATTATCTCCATACTACCTCAAAGTCACACCTGACATTACAGTAGAGACACAGACTAGATCCATTTTTTTCCCATTTGCTGCAATTAGAAGCAGTAGCTGTCAAGGAGCTAGAAATAATGTGACATCTATGCAGAAAAACATCCTGAACAGGCAACATGGCTTCAGCAAGGGCAAATCATGCCTGACCAATCTGGTGGCCTTCTGTGACAGAGGGACTGCATCAGTTGACAAGGGAAGACTGATCAAGACTACTAGGACTTCTGTAAGGCCTTTGACACAATCCCACATGACATCCTGATCTCTAAATTGGAGAAATACAGATTGGAAGGGTGGACTATTTGGTGGATAAGGAATAGGCTGGATGGCCCCAGCCAGAGAGCTGCTGTCAATGGCTCTACATACAGGTGGAGGCTGCTGATGAATGGTGTCCCTCAGGGATCCACCTTGGGAGAGGTGGAGTGGTGCAGCTGATACATCAGAAGGAAGGAATGGCATCCAGGACAAGCTTGAGAACTGGGCCCACGTGAACCTAATGAGGTTCAACAAGGCCAAGTGCAAGGTGCTGCACCTGGGTTGGGGCAATCCCAGGCATGAAGACAGACTGGGAGAAGAACTCACTGAGAGCAGCCTAGCAGAGAAGGACTTGGGGGTTCAGGTGGATGAAAAGCTCGGCATGAGCCAGCAGTGTGTGCTTGCAGCCTAAAAAGACCCTGGGCAGCCTGGGCTGCATCACCAGAGGGGTGGCCAGCAGGTGGAGGGACGTAATTGTCCCCCTCTGCTCTGCTATTGTGAGGCCTCACTTGGAGTGTTGCATCCAGGTCTGGGGCCCCCAGCACAAGAAGGATGTGGAGCTGTTAGAGTGGGTCCAGAGGAGGGCCACGAAATTAATCAGGGGGCTGGAGCACTTCTCCTGTGAAGAAAGGTTGACAGAGCTGTGGATGTTCAGCCTGCAGAAGAGAAGGCTCCAGGGCGACCTCATTGCAGCCTTTCAGTACCTAAAGGGGGCTTATAAAAAGGATGGAGAACAACTTTTTACATGGACAGATAGTGATAGGACAAAGGGGAATGGTTTTTAAAAAAAGGGGAGATTTAGATTATATGTTAGGAGGAGATTTTTTACTCAGAGAGTGGTGAGGCACTGGCACAGGTTGCCCAGAGAAGCTGTGGATGCCCCATCCCTGGAGGTGCTCAAGGCCAGGCTGGATGGAGCTTTGGGCAGCCTGGTCTGGTGGGAGGTGTCCCTGCCCATGGCAGGGGGGTTGGCACCATGTGGTCTTTAAAGTCCTTTCCAACCCAAGCCATTCTATGATTCTATGAATACATTTAGACTTTTCTTTCTTGCAAAACTCGCAGAGCATCTTGTTACAAGCTTAGAAATAACATGGATTTGTGAAGGCATACAGAAAGAAAGGATGTAGTGAACCTTTACTAAGACTCTCTGAAAAGTTAAAAAATAAATAAATTAAAAATTAGAAAAAAAAATCAGGTTGTGTTTATTTCCAGTAATAGACTGCGGTTTTCAGTCAGCTGGTTTATGAGAGAGTTGGGACTGAAAGCTGTGTTTTTCTTAACTGGTTCAGCCTCTCCTATACGTGACCAGCATGGATCCAGAACCTGCAAGATACTGATAAATCTATCAGAAGCAAAGGCATTCATCATCTCATAGAAAGTGCTCATTGTCTAGTAGCACGAGGCCATGATGTTTGTACAGTCTTCTAAATTGGTGAAAGCATTAATTACACTGAATAATGGTAACCCTGGTATCTTGGCAGACATCTGAAACCTTGGATAATTATAGTTTCTGTTAAACAAATTTTAGTTCTTCTCTGGATTTTGAGTTTAGGGGACAGAAATAATTTTCAGATAACCCAGTGTCTGAGAAACCAGGATGTGAATAACTGCAAGTTTACCTGAGCTAAAATGACTGATATACAGGAGTAAATGACTTTTTCTAATGACTTCTGATGAGATCATGTATTTTTCCTAACTCTGAGGAGATGGAAAGCATTGAAATTCAGTGCAAAAACAAACCAAACAAACTTGCAAAACACACTTCTAGCAAAGGAGCGCAACATAACGGAACATGAAATTAAAAG